>NC_085941.1:12500-1413333 GCF_963556715.1 Cydia fagiglandana | reverse complement strand
TATTACGTTAAGATCTATAATTGATTGATAAAAGCCTTTTTACACATGTGATGAGACACTGTGATCAACAGAGCGTGTAATTCGGCTGATTAACTCAATAAATCCTTTGTGACTAAAAGGCCTTTTAGTAAAATTCTTCCTTCTAGGGCGCTTATCGGCATAGGTATGACTCAGTGCAGTGGCTTAACCGTTGCGTTTCATTCTTTTGTAATATGCTCAGTATGTTTTATTTTCAAGCTATTGTTTTTAAAATACTTATACGCGTCGAATAAGTAACTGTTGTTTGTCTCTTTTACCTACTTATGTTAATTTTTGTTGATTTAAGCAGTTAGTTAATTAGACCAAAGCTAATTATTTAAAGCTATTCATTCACGATTTGATGATTTCTCTTCCATATTCTAGAGCCATTTCCGTCAGTAGCAAAGAGCAGCAGCAGCAAATTTAAAAAATGTAGGTGCCTAGGGGTAATATCGTCCCATAGAAAAAATTGGATGTCGCTCCTTTTTCTGCTGACAAACTTGTTTGACTGGATATTTGCTGGCTATATCTTCCACATTTTTATCTTTATTATACACAAGAAGGTCGTAAAGAGGGAAACAAGCCTAAAACATGTCTAAACTAAAAATAGTTTGACAGCAGAACAGCTGTCAGAAATCTTAGAGAATATTTTGATCAACGACAGATTTTCGTGTTATTTTCCGAACTAAATATATTTTTTGAAACCAAATAATGCCGCAGCCAGACATCACGAATCCAGACTACATAAAGTTCTTCGTAGAGTGCTGTGAGAAGACAGCGAGGCTCCGACAGAAATGGAATACTTTACACCAGAAGAAACTCCAGCAGGCCGCCGTTCTTACAAGGCCTGATAAAAACCTTACTGACATCGATGTTATTAAGCAAAATATGATCGGCGGATTAGGTTTGGTTTTTGAATAATTCATAATAAAAAATAAAATAAAAAAAATAGCAGTGGCGTAGCCAGGCGTGGACGAAGTGGGCCCTCGCCCACGGCCTCGTGCCCCAAGGGGACCTCGTGCGAGGCCCCTTTGGGCACAGTGAAAGAAAAGGGCCTCGCAGATGCGGCGTCGTCCACGGCTACATTAGTTCACGCTACGCCACTGTTAAATAGGTACTGAAAGTAGTTAGTTCAGTCTTATTCGAAATCACCCTTAATTCGTTCTACCATGTCTATAATACATGCCTAATGTCGGACCGGAGATTAAGAAGTAATGCGTAATTTCCTGATTTTCATGAATACATACTGAATATAAGTATGTTATGCTCTTTCAACTTGCTTAATTAAGCATTTTAAACTTTTTTTGTTGTAACGAATGGAGTCAGTAGGCCTACCCCTTTGAGTTAGAAGAAATGGCAGTCGATTTTGTTTAAACTATCTTGAGATTCAAATTCCCAGTAGGTGAGCCCAGGAAAAGGAACTCAACTGATGGCCTGTTTTCCGTTGGTAAACACTATAAGTTACGATTTTAATGTAAGTAGGTACCTACACGCTAGCCCGTTATATACGTTGTTCTCAAATAAAAAGCTGCCTTTACTCACTCCCTAGCTGCAACAACACGCGACTTCGTAACGTCAGGATACAATCGCCGCCGCACACCTATCCGCGACACTAAAACTATCCCCGGCATAGAATCTTTGAGGAAAGAGCACTCGATACCGGCCGTAGGGCTCGGGGATCCGAAGAAAGATCCGAGACTCGGCCGGCCGGACACTGATCTCAGTCTGGATCCGATTATGAAGCCCGTGGATCCGGCGCATACGGAGATTTTGTTTAAACCGAAACCGTTCTTTGGGCGATTGGTGTATCTTAAGAATAGGGAGAAGATTAAGCCAGAGGACAGGTAATTAATACTAACTATTACAAGACCCCCACTGCCCAGCCTAGGGCAAAAATGAACGAATCTGCGATCTTAGTATTCACGGCGGATGCCATAATCCCTTTGCCACTAGAATCACGGCGGCACTCATCCAAATTTCTTCAGGTGTATGGGTGTATGCAATCTCGAAAAGGCCGGGGCTAAGCGCCTTTAGGCCAACTCTAAGGAACAGCTCGTATCTCCTATCCAAATCATCTTAGCGATTATTTATTTTGGATAATATGTGATGTCAAAATCTTGGTGTAGATATTAGACCAGACACAATTATCTTCTGTTTTTTTAGATATTATTTCGCCGAAACAAGCGGTTGGGACTATGGCTGGCGTCTCAAAGACACGCCATTCGGCAGCGTCGGCGCCCCGCGGACCGGTAAGGTGTACCGCCTGTTCCGCGACCAGATGAGCCGCGTCGGACCCCAACCGGACCCGTACTATTACAACCAGCCGGTGAAAACTATGATGGGGCCTTGCGATGGCTGAAGCAAGTACCTGAATTGTTTTACTTTAAATTTTTTGTCCTTTTGTAAATAAATATAATTATTCTGGTATGGGACGATATACTTTAAACTCGTAGTCAAGTAGTCTTGGTCTCTTTTTAACCGGAAGGCCGTCGACAGTCTGGTCAGGTCTTAGGATTTTCCTTTTTGCGCAGGCCGAATTGTATGGCCTTATTTGGCCGTCCCACTTCCGGTCTATGGATCTTATGGATCAAAAGTAAGGGCTTACCCCTAACCAATATAAAGTGAAAGACCTAAACGTGTATTTATTCTATCTGGAAGTCAGAAAAAGTGTCCTTTGATGCAAAAAGAAACGACATCATGTTTTCGCAAACTCTGAGTCATACCTATATGTAGGTCTCTGAAGAAAAGAGAGATGAAGCGAGCTAACTAAACAAAAACAATACAATACCTGCCTATTACGATGTCATTGACCTGTTCTGATGGCACCTTTTTAGTAGTCATTATAATTCCACTTATGGAATAACAATACGAACGCATCAACTTTAATTATACTAATTTAAATTATTATGGCGAGCAATATGTGACGTAGCCAAGAAAAGCCGCTTTATGACCCGGGCGTTTTATAAGCTTTCAAAATGGAGGAGCTCAACGAAAAAAAACCCTTGTTATTTTTTTAAATTGTATGAATTATATAAAGCAAAGACATATGACTCATTGATCAAAAAGGGCGTTCCAGCCATAAATATTAGCTACTTAGTATGTTGTGCTGTGGTACGCGTGGAATACGAAATTTGTCGGACATTGTTGTCGACCCGACGTGTGAGAGCGGACCGTGGCTATAATATTTTTTCTTGCGTACTTTATTTTGATTGATTTTACCTACCTACATCCGGAGATTTCATCTGAGACCCAGTGGCGGATTTGCAGTCTTTGCCGCCCTAGGCCCCAAGCCTTGTAGCCGCCCCTTTCTCAGTATCAGCACCCTTCATATTGACTACATTTAGATCAGGCAACGGAAAGATATATTATAGAGGGAAATGCTTGGGACACTTTTTTTTACTTAGTAACTTTTTTGGACTCGTTAGGAGGTGAACATATCAAAAGTTGGGGGGTTTGGTTTGAAGGTCACATTCCGGTTTTTCGCTTATTATATCTTAGAAACTATACGTCCGTGACATGATCATAGGAACATAGGTTTTATGAAAAAAATAAGCAAATACTTATTCATTTTAAGTGACAGTTTTACCAATAACATTGACTTTCATGTACCTACAAAAACATTAAAAACTATTTTCTTGAATAACTGCTAAACTATTTATCCTAAAATTATAAAAAAAATCTGCGATTCTTACAATGAATGAGCTCTTTGATTTGATATGTAACACGATATAGTTTGAAGAACTTTATTTTTAAATTTTCTCATTTACCCCCCAAAATATGGAGGCCATATTTAAAATTCATTTTCATCACACTCGCTCAGTAAATGTGGAATTGCACGTAGGCGTAGCGGGAGTTATAGAAAATTCGTTTTCCCTAGGGAGTTATTAAGTTTCCAGTGCCATAATTAACAGTTTTTTGTCTTTAAACTTATTTTTTGTATCGCAAGTGTAAGGAAAAACACTGTGTGTATCTCGGGGCGTAATAATATTGCAAACTCGAGCCTATAAATCGCTCCGGCAAGCCGTCGCGATTTAACTTACTCTCGTTTGCAATATTCAACTTACGCCCCATGTTGCACAATGTACTATTATTTACGTTACGTCCATCTTTGGGTCACAAACTTACATATGTGTGCCAAATTTCAACTTAATTGGTCCGGCAGTTTCGGAGACCTCTCTCTTCCCCTGGCTCAAGGGCTACGGCCGAGGACTTTTGATATGTTCACCTCCTAGATAGTTCAAATAAAAATAGGTACAAAGTCAAAAATTGTGTTGCATTTCCATTTCCCTCTATAGGTACTTTTTTGGGAATTTGTTGCCTGGTCTAATTTTGAGTTATTTTTTGTTATCATCAGCGAATTTTTTGTCACAATTTGCCGCCCCTAATATCTTGCCGCCCTAGGCCCGGGCCTACTGTGCCTTATGGGAAATCCGCCACTGCTGAGACCCTTTTCCAAAAATGTAGGCGCGAAGGGTTTCATGACTTTCCATAGAAAATCGCGCCTTTTTCTACTGACAAGTTAAATGTGTTTCACTATAGTTTAGCTTCATATTAGTACGTTAAACACAAAAAAAAAACCGGTTACGTTCAAAATATTTGGACACGTTATCCGCGTGATCATATTTCTGTTGTTTTGAATGTTATTTGCGGAACCAATCCCGTTTGAGTTTGCTCAAGCAAATAACATAACGCCAAAAAACTGCGGTCAAAACTTGGTCATAAGTAATAAAATACTTAGGACTGACTGCATTTATAATAAACGAGATATCTGCTTGTAAAACATAGGTTATAATAATACGAGTAGGTAGGTACCTATAACATCACTTGGGATCTAGTTTACAACAGAACAATGCCATGGGACCCAGAAAAATTAGAATCTAGGTTTCCAGGGTTGTCACCTTAAGTGCGTCTGGCAATGACATTTAAAAACTGGTACCGTCAACCGGGGTGAATAGGGACGGCTGGGGTGAATAGGACAAAACTAAAAATGTGATTTACCTGACAATTTCAGCCGTCCCTATTCACCCCGGTTGACGGTAATTATACGTGGTACGTTGCATTTTTATACTTCTTGTCGATAGAGATTCCTAAATCCTTTGGACTCGAAGAATTGGTTAAGAATTGAATGTTTTGTTTGTAACAATTTGATTTTATTTTTGAGTCCGGAATTGGACTTGACATTGCTTCAGTAAGTAGGTAGTTGTTGTTATGTTATGATAAAAATGTCAAAATTGTCAGCCGTTTGAACCGTTATTAAAAGATTATGTTATGTGCGCCTTATGTTTTCAGTAGGTACTATTGTTAAGTGTTTTCGCGTAACATTTTTTTAGACAACACAAAACAAAAGAGATATCTTTGTTCAGTTAGTTTTCTTTTCCTGTGAAGCAAAGGATATAAGACGCGGTGGTTAACTTGGTTAGTCATATGACAAAAGAAGCAATGATATATATTATAGCTTCATCGCAAAAATAATAGCTAACAGTTTAAGTCTGTGCACTTATCCAATTGTACTAAATTGGACAATCCCAAGCAAATACGCTTGGAATCTGCGATGCAGTCCTGCTTCGCATTCATAAACAATGATGTGTAATGCGAATCGAAGGGTAATGACCGGGAAGAAGAGATTATATTTCAATACTCGTTTGACAGCAACTGGTAGAGGTAC
Source organism: Cydia fagiglandana (assembly GCF_963556715.1). Taxonomy (NCBI): domain Eukaryota; kingdom Metazoa; phylum Arthropoda; class Insecta; order Lepidoptera; family Tortricidae; genus Cydia; species Cydia fagiglandana. Next base: position 1,407,650 of record NC_085941.1, on the reverse strand, counting down.
ATTATAATCTTTAAAGTAAGCAAGTGTTTATATTTTTATTGTAATTGTAATAAAGATTTTTGTTATTTAAATCATACAAAATGCGGAGAGTCGGAATCAAAGCTGAAAACTAGGTGGTTCATTTACAAAGCCGAAAGGTACCTCTTACGCTCAAGTGCTAAATGCAGAAATACTACATAAAAAAAGTAGGTAAAGCCGTGCCGTCCTTATGTTGATTTTGGATTTACTTGTAAATATCACTATGTTCTGTGACAGGAAATAGTGTAGGTATATTATTGATTTATCACTTTTGCATGCATTTTATACAACAAAAATACGATAAACGCTAATTGTATCTGTAACCTTAACATAAAAGCGGCATTTAAAATAAGTAGTGAATAAAATAATAGGTATTACATAAAATCTTACTCAAACCGATTAAATGTCATATCACAGCAAGCCTAATAGACTTTAGCTAGGAATCTTTGAGGCAGCAAACTTCAATAAAATGTAAAGCTCATGGTTAAAATCTCCGTTGACATCTACCGCTTTGTAGAGATGTAAATCTGCTCTTCACATTAAACCCAACGATTATGCCGACATGGAACAACCCTCGTTTAATTATCTCGTAATTAGCGGAGTGGCAACCCTGCTGCACTGTCGTGTCACGGTCTCGTGTCTCGCTCTGCTGAGTTTCGCGCATGCGTATTTTATTTTATAAAGTAGGTGCCTACCGACAATATATAAATTTTATAATAATTCAGGATATTTACGTCCCACTGCTGGACACATACCTAAACTCATACGCGAAAGGCTAGTCCCCACGCTGGTACAATGTTTTACGGAACTTTACAATAACACCTTTGAATTTCTCGCTGTTTTTATTCTCCGAAACCTTGGTATTCCGTACATAAGTTCCGAAAAACTCGTTGGAAAGAGCCAGGATATGAACCCGAGACCTCCGGATTGAAGGTCGGACGTCATATCCATTCGGCCACTACCTCTTAGATACATGTAAGTACTTAAATACATTATAAAAATAGACAATTTTTATAGTACATAATATATAAACTATAAAAAAATATACTAATCGAGTCCCGGGGTTACTTTGAACCATCCCATGGGGCTATTTCAAACGAAGTCATCCATCTCCCATCGCGGCCGGATATTAGAAATTTATATTGCCATTATCGCACTGCCTTCTATTGTGTCACGTTTTGTTAAAATACCTAGTGATGTAAAAAACAGTGTTTCTCTTGGCTTTAAATAGCATCACGAGACTGTAGCTTAGTCTATCGGCATTTAACATTAGGGAATGTTACCCCCCGGTCAACGTACGTACCTACATGTGAATCACATATGTCAGTCGCACGCATACTCGTAGTCCAACAGCTAAGTAAACATAAATTCGAATTCCAGCGATTAAGTTTATGTTCGGATCCATCGAAAACATCAGATCCAAGGTTTTTATTGATCCACAATTGACACAATTCACATCTCACGACTATCTACGTATGTCAAGGCGTTAGAGCGTGAAAGGCGGTGTTCGGTGACTGTCTTGACGACATGACTGTGGCGGTACCCTGGCGGCTATCCGCCATAGTTTTACTGATGGTTAATATTTACAATAGATTTTCATCACTAGGTCTTCGTCAGGGCCTAGCCAAGACGACCATACATCGATAAATGCCAAACTAAGGATAATGTAGCTGAATGACAATTGCTACGAAAAGTCACTTGTCTATTTTTATACATATAATTGAAAATGGACGTTTTCTATCAACAATTGCCTTCTTGGTTAGGCCCCCATTTGTTTAAACACCACTTGACAGTAAAATTCGTATATTTAGTACGTGTTAAATTCGCGTGTCTTCAATTTAGACAGACAGTATTCAGACGTTAATTTGACGCGCCATGTTGCGAAATTCTGTGATCATGCAAAAAAAATCATTTGCACATGCACTTTCCAATCCGCGTAATCCACTAAACGTACGGAAGAGACGATCACGCCATCTTGTATGGTGAAAAAATCTTCCTGTATAATCGAAATTTTTAATTAATTTATTCACAGAAAAAACACGCACATTTCAACAGCTGTCATTGGAAACTTTAATTGCATTTGACTTGTTTGCGTCACTAAGACTGTTGAAATTTTACTGGAGCCGAGACAATTTTTAATTTAAGTAAATACAAAATCATTAAAAGTGGACGGAGTGGAATGCGTCATTTTTATTTTTCTTTTTTTTACGTCTCTAGTTGACTCACTCCGCTAACCCTCGAATTCTTGATTCATCGGTGAATGTATCAAGAAATAATCCGCTTTACACCTACATGAGGCATTAAAAAAAGGATAAAGCGTAATGTTTATTTTTTTTTAGGGTTCCGTACCTCAAAAGGAAAAAACGGAACCCTTATAGGATCACTCGTGCGTCTGTCTGTCACAGCCTATTTTCTCGGAAACTACTGGACCAATTAAGTCTAAATTTGATACACATATGCAAATTAGTGACCTAAAGATGGACATATTTTTTATATGTATAATTTTAAAATACATAGGTTCGAAGTTATTTAAGAAAATAGCCAAAACATGACCATTCCCCCCCCCCCTTTATTTCCGAAACTACTGGGTCCAAAATTTTGAAAAAAATACTCAAAATAGTTCTTTACCTATAGATGACAGGAAAACCTATTAGAAATGTGCAGTCAAGCGTTAGTCGGACTTATGTACGGAACCCTAGAAACGCGAGTCCTACTCGCACTTGGCCGGTTTTTTTTTAATTTCTTTCATACATGGTTTCCATTAACCTGCTACCGTAGTTAAATTAACGGGGTGACTTAGGTAAGCAAAAAAAGAAAATATTTTGACGACACGATATTCATCAATATGGTGTAAAAAACGTATTTTTGGAAGTCACTGCGCATCATAATCTACCTAATCCCATTAAATGTAGGTATTCACACTTCTAGATTTTCAAGGAATAGGAACAAACTTCTCGTCAGTGTCTGAATCTGAATCTAGACATTTCACTCCGCTGTAATTCCAGTCTAGTCCCAAATAGAAATTTCTATTCCTGGCAGACACAACTTCAGTTTACCAGGTCGAATTCCTCTGACCATCTGGCGCCGAATCAACGGGCTATTGTGGATTAACTCAACATTAATGGTCATGTCTGTCTCTACCCTAAAAGGAAAGTATTTCGTCGTGTCGTGGGACACCCTTGTAAGAACACCATATGGCGTTTAAACGCGATACTATCTAAGACTTGTTTTATACGGATGAATTATCTTAAACTAGCAGCGCGTGAAGCTTAGAGAGTGCGAGAACACTGCTGATGTTAACCTACAATTCACGGATGTTAGAAAACAATGATATGAGCATTTTGGTGTGTTTTCTACTTTAGTCACGCTTGCACCCAAAAACGCTTAACGACTTACTCGTAGTAGCGATGTTACATAGAAGAGAAAACACGTAACAAAACCATAAAAGTAAAATACTGTCTTTAAATTTGTTAGGTCGCATTGTGGTATTCGATGTTGACTACTTTGATGTAGTTATCAGATTTGATCTCTATCCAAAAACCAGCATGAACTTTCGCTAAATTCCCGTGCTTCCAAAACCCTCGTGATTAAACAACAATAGCTAAAAATCAGCGGATCGATACGATACAGTCTGGCCGGTACAACGACCGACGGTGAGTCATGCACCGTAGAAAGTTAAAAGTTATTAAAATTTCACCGTAAGCAGATCGCTGGCCTCGCTGTACCGTTTTTGCTGATTTACAACGTTCATTACGCGGCGCCAACACGAAAGTGACTCAATCGTGTGCTTAATAAAATAAAACATGCCATAAGTATTCATACTTAAAGCCGTTATGTTATAATATAAACAGACTCATTCGTTACAGGTCGATTTGTACTGATTAGTCAATATGTTTATAGTCACGCCAACAATTTTATTGTGAGTCAATCTGTCCGTTAAAAATCAGATTCTATATGGTGTGAGTTTTATTTGGGATGACAACTCTCGTCGCCATTTTTTACCGTTAATCGACGCATACGCACAGTGTGGGCTGCATTGAAACGCTGGCAGGCTTAAAATATGTAGAAAAAAACATCAAAACACTACTGTAAGTGAAACAGTCTTAGTTATTTTTATTTTGCAAGCGCGAAGATTAAATATTCAAAATCAGAATCCAAAGTCTCAACCGGCGCCGCGAATCTATTTTCAGATCTTGTTCATCTCTTAACAAATAAGACTGCACTGACATGCGTGTTCTACCGCAAGCCACAAGGCGACCTGACCTTGCATCTATTAATACGCATTCCTGCAACAAGGACCGCCATCTGCGACCTAACCCTGGATACTGAACCGCCTTCACGCCCAAGATGGCGCGCAATCGCTACAAGTAGGTTAAACTGCCGTACTCTGCCGTATAAGTCACTCAATTTTACGTACATGTCCGATTGCCTAATTTCGTGTTGCGGCGGAATGAAAAATGGAAGGACCAAGTTTTAAATAAGTAAATTCGTTATCCTCGTGATGTCAAAGATTAAATATGACAGAATTTTTGATTATTTCTTCGATATCAAACCGCACTAGATTTTTTTTGAGTTGGATTGAATGGATTGGGCTTTAGAAAAAAGGTTTTAGGGCGTAACGATGAGGGAGCCATGAGTCATCACAATCGGCGTATCGTTGGAGGTGACAAAAATAATATGACAGCAAAATAAGACTTGTTTATTGTCAAAGCTAAAATATGCATCTTGAGTCTTTATCTGCAAGTTAAAGTCACCCCGTTTTACTTGGTTCTTGAATATGCATGTAAAACTAATATCGATCAGTTTGGACCATTGGACTAGAAAATAAAGTTTCAAAATCACGAAAATTACATAAAATCCTCTTCAATATTATTGAAATTAGAAAATTTGTAGCTAAATCCCGAGCCAAAATTACGTGTTTTCAAAACAAAGTAGTTGGAACATTTACGACAGGTTGTTTATACATTACGGCTCTAGATAAAACTGACTCGGCTTATCGCTGTTTCATTGATTCTGGAAATCCCTTATCAAATTGAAAGGTACAAGTATATATGATTAAGATTGCTAAAACGTCTGATAAAGTTGCTAAAAAGTCTGAGTCAACTTTAAAAAACAATACATTGAAACATTGATATCTTTTACAACACAAAGGCAATTGAATACGGATTCAGAATTTCAGACATATCGAGTACTAAATCTTATACAAGAAACATCTGCACACCGGCTGTTGCCACGACTTTGGATCGATTGAACGCTCCGGGTCGAAGTTTTGTGCTGGTGCAGGAAAACACATAATATTCTAACTAACATAACGCAGTCAACGGCAATGGAGTACTCAATACTTATTTTATTTTTAGATTGGTAGGTACAATTAATCGGGGTTACTTTGAATAGGGGTTACATTGATCGGACCTAAAAACGGATTAAAGTTATTTCATATTGTTTACATCATATATGGATTTGATCATTTAATAATTAATTTTATATGTTTTAAGGTGGGTTCAATGCTATTATACTAACATTTATTAAAGCTAGCTACTCAAATTTTCTTCAGACTATTTGTAGCAGAGATCATTTTGTACACTTCAACAGCTACTTACATTAATGGTACACACAAAGTACGCATTAGTTCACAGTCCAATGTGTTCCGAATGGTCACCGCCGATAAAAATGTCATTATACCCGGCTGTTTAAAATTCTACAACCAGCGAGATAAGACACGCACTTCGTCGCACAAAGAAATCGATGCATCGAGTTCCTTTGTGTCTACAATTTTATGTAAGTAGGTTCAGGTTCTGAGAAAACCGTAAAAAGTTGACCGAAAATTTGTATCTTACCTAAGGTTGAGCAAATTACTAAAATTATTTTCTGTTACAAGTGCAATTTCTTAGCATAGGTAATTAGTTTTCTTTATATAGCAGTAGTTACACTAGTTACCTTATATGCATAAAAATGTACCTATTACCTTCCTACGTGTACACTAGGTATTTATTAGTACCTACATATGTTATTTTATTAGTTATAGCGGAAGAAACCTTTTAACACTAAACGGATCTCAGTTTCCTTCCGACCTATGCACTTCGCATATGTGGATACCAGTGCTTTCATTATTTCTTTATACATTATTCCGTCTGCTTCTATCATTATGATACCTACTTTATTTCCCTTTTTAGGCTGCGTTTCCACCAGAGATGCGTAGCGAGGGATGTTTGTTAAGAACCAATAGAATATCGTCTACTAGAGCTGCCCTACGCGCGAATAGGTAAATGAAGTTGATTCTATTGATAACAAACACAGCGTCCCTCGCTCTCGCTATGTATTCTCTAGTGGAAACGCAGCCATCTTCCAACTCAATAATGGCTAGTATTTATACACGTTCTTTTTTAGCGAGAATTCCTGAATAGCCAATACAAATACGTATCTTTAGTTCTCTGATGTTGTACAACGATAGTAACTTGTAATGTAACATGCTTTGTAAACTCGTCAACTAGGACAGCTAGCCTTGCAGACTAGACTCCATAGACGAGCATCTATCGACAATCACGACTTATGTTTAATACATGATGCACCCGTTTAGGCTTGAGTGGATTCATCTCGGTACTCATGTAACATTACCATACGTAAAACGCTATTGCTTCGGGCCTATTATGGTCATTTGCAGGTTTTATCTCTTGTAACCTAGCCCCTACGTATTTAATTGTAATTTGTAAACTTTAGTGATAAACGAAAAAGACGGACAAAAACAACGTCTATTAATAAAGTTATATTAAGTATATTGAACAATAAAGTTACTGGTTGAGTGGTCTAGACGTCGGCTTGTTTTGAGCTAAAAGGCGCTGCGCAGTACGGTACGCTAGCGATTATAACGCCTTTGACAGTTCAATGTTTGTTCTACAATTCCACACACACACACACACACCGGTACAGGTTCAATATACCTACCACACGCAACTGGGATAAACGCTAAAATGAGAAAGATACCATCATCATCAATATCATCATTTCAGCCTTTATACGTCCCACTGCTGAGCACAGGCCTCCTCTCATGCGCGAGAGGGCTTGGGCTATAGTCCCCACGCTAGCCCAATGCGGATTGGGGACTTCACATACACCTTTGAATTTCTTCGCAGATGCAGGTTTCCTCACGATGTTTTTCCTTCACCGAAAAGCTAGTGGTAAATATCAAATGATATTTCGTACATAAGTTCCGAAAAACTCATTGGTACGAGCCAGGATTTGAACCCGCGACCTCCGGATTGAAAATCAGACGTCATATCCACTCGGCCACCACTTCTAAGATACCATACATGCTACAAATTACAACTTACTAAAACAAAACTTCGTGCAAAAATACCTATTACAGTTGGATATTTTTATGATACTGGCTGATATAAATCCAAACGCTTGACATTGTGCCTCGCCCATTGCGAGATTAGGCTTGAATGATACCGGACATCATGCCATATTTTTTTCGAGTGTTCGGATCAAACATCAGTTGTTATGACATCATAGAATATTTTAAAGCCCGCGTGTTATTATGACACGCCTTTTGATTTGCAGATATGGGTTCAATAACGACATAATTTGAGATGCTGGGGCTCGGAGGCATATGCCTGAGATCAGAGTTGGGCAAAATGTAATCGACTGACGATTAACGATTAAAATTAATCTTAATCTTAATCTTAAACTTAATCGCGAGCAACGATTAAAAGTGACGATTAATTAATTTTAGTCGAAAAGCTCCGACTAATATTGTCACGATTAAATTAATCGTCGACTAATTACCGGCGATTAATTTTTTTAATCGATTAATTAGTTCGATTAATTTTCTCTCGATTAATTTTAGCAATACATATGGTCTTTTTAACCGACTTAAAAAAAAAGGACGAGGTGCCTAATTCGTCTGAAACATTTATAAATAATATAAGTAACAGACGAATTTTTATGTATGTTCACTTGGAGACTATTAATTTCGACCGTCTTCGATAGGATATTATCCGTTCGATGTAAGTAGTAAGTAATTACTGCATTGACAAGTTGAAACCTTATAGAAAACAACTGATAAGAGGTAAATAATGTGTTTGCTCTTTCATACACATACGTCGTTCTCTTTCTAATTTTTATGCCTGCGCTACAAGCCCTAAACCCTTACCTAGAGATGCCGCGCTAAGTTATCCGCATTATTATAGTAACCAATGTAACCATCTTATATTATTGAAGCACATTTATAACACTGGAATGGTTTTTAATGTGTACGCAAGAAGTTTTGATTTTTAGTTACATACAAAAATGACCACCTGTCTACTTTCAATCGAGAGTTAATCGAGAAATTTAATCGATTAATATTAAGATTAATTCAATTTCAATCATATGTTAGGTCGACTAAATTAATCGCGATTAAATTAATCGCCGATTAATTTTGACGATTAACTTTTTTAATCGATTGATTAGTCGATTAAAAAGTTAATCGATTAATGCCCATCTCTGCCTGAGATGTAGGAAGAAAATAAACAAGTGTATTAGAAGTACTTAATCTAAAAATATGTTAAGACAATACCGACAAGAATTCGCATCAACATAAGGCTAAGTGTGAGACTGAGGGTCCCGTTTTTACCCTTTGGGTAACTTAACTTAACTTTAAATTTAAATTAAAAAATAAAATTTGTTTATTTCAGACCATGAGATCCATATTTTTGTTAGCTAACCAGAAAAACTTACATCCTATCCTATGTTAGTACTTACATAAAAAACACTTATAACTATTCACCACCTTAACCCCGAGGGAATTAAGCTAGGGTAAACTATAAAATACCACTTATTGTAGCATATATATCTGTATGGCTAATAGGACAGGAATGCGGCAGCTATGAAGAAGGGCCCATAACATCCATTGTGAACGCCAGCAACCTCAGTCATTCATAAACATAACAATTAGTGGCGAAGGAAGTTCGCTTCCTACACTGATTCTTTACAAAAATTAATAGGCCAATTCGAGTTACTCGATAGTCGATTTGTTTCCGATATGATAGTGATCTGTCAGTGTTAAAAGATACGCTTTTGGTCAACCAAAATGTTGGACCAAAAGCGTATTGATTTTATCAATAAAATGTTGCTTTTGACGCTACCTAACATATCGGAAACAGATTCAATAACTACCTAAAACTCGAATTGGCCTGTAAGTACAGTTTCTAAAAAGTAAAGTGAGATACTAAAAACAATTCTTAAAACTTCTAATAGTTTAAGGAATTTCTGTAGAGTTGGCCAAACAGGTTATTAAATTAGTTCAAAAACCAATTTCTTATAGTTTAATAATCGTTGACCAATGTCACCCCACAAAATCAAAGTAACCCCTGCTGGTACCGAATTTTTGGGCAGTAATTGTCAATCCTTTTGCTGAACGTTAGACCGTTTATGTCGTGTATTAAATAAACCTCATGATTATTTTGAAAAGTTGGACTTGCAATTGTAGGTAATTCCACTTATCAAATTTCTTTGTCCAATGTGTATTGCGTCTCACATTTTGCTTTAATGAGAGTGCGACGCAATGACATTGGACAACCACCCTTAACATATATTATCAGTGGATCACAATAGAAGAAACTCAAGTTGTTGGTCTAAGTTAACTTTCTAGAAATTTAAACAGGCAAGAATAAAACACCACCTAACTTTCGCGTACAAAACAACTGGCATTAAGCTCAAAACCTCATTAATACATTGGTATTTAACCATAGTATTTGCGAAAGCGAAAATGAATAGAATTTGCATTCCCGACTAACGTTGTATTGTCTGAACCACGAGCGTGCTGTATTTCATGTTCGAGTCAAAACATGTCGCATCAGAAGTGGGATAGGCTTATGTTAAAGTACCTACCTGTTTATTACAATTCGGTAGGTAAATAGAGAAACGCACGTGAAACGTTTATGTTGTGTAAAGGTGAAAACAGCAGTATTCTTACGCGAATGACAAAATTACACTAGATATTTCATTAATTTCAGGTCAATACTTTTTCTTAAATTTATTAATTTAATTAATTATTAATAATTTAATACATATATTGTTTTCTTAGAACATTATACCTCTCTCGTGTCGGATGATGGTCACTATGACAGTCAAGTTTCTCTTGGTTGGGTTTAATTTTAAAAATAATTGAAGAAATGTGATTTTACCTTAAATTTATTGCTTAATTAAATGTTATATTTCTAAATAACAACCTAAAACCTACCCTAAAACTACTATTGAAAAATATTTAATTTCTTTTGTTTTACCTTATTGTATTGAATTTGTTTTGTTATGTATTATGTACCTAATATTAAGTTATATGTTGTCCGACGTAAAAACTTTTAAAGTTTATATTTATTATTAAACTTCCATGAAATGTCTTCAAATAGGTATTTTGCGTGATAGATCCATATAAAAATTTACTGTAAAAATAGGGACCGTCATCGACGGAGAAGTATAGAACCGATGTTATTGGATAGGTAGGCCACTTATTTATTAACTCGAGATCTGCGTGCCAATGCCACAGTATCAAATAATCAATAGCTCAGTAACGCACCGGAACACGGTGTCAACGACCTCTCAGCGCTAGAATGTAACATCAAAAACTATGCTCAGACTTTATGGTCCGTCGCGAGCATAGACAATTAAGATTTCGAACATCTGTGTTAATGTGCATTTTTTATCTAGACTAATTAACGGTTAAAATTTTATACGTTTTAAATTCAATTTAACGACTGCTGAAGCATTTTTTAATATTAAAATTCGTCAAAATATTTTTTTAATCTTGATTCAGACTGATTATTCACTGGAGCAAGTTTAACAAGACGCATTTAACGCTGTGTTAAGATCAAGGAGACGTAATAAATCCGAATTATTAAATTAGCTTTAACTCGATGGAGTCTGGAATTTCAAACACTTATCGCTGCAGTCTGGGCTCTCCCCTGCGTGCGATATTGATTCGACCAACGCGTAGGGTACCTAGAGTACCTAAGGCTTGTATATCAAACGGTTATGGTTGCCAACCGACTGACCAGAGACAATTTATGGTTTTATTTAAATTCCAGATGTGTGCCAAGTATTATAATGCATGGGTTTAATTAGACACAGATTTAAATATAGTTAGCCTGAATACAATGATGTACTATTTAGGTGATTTGAGTACTCCAAAGTGATACCTACTCGTACATACTGCATCCAAATTTCCCTCTAGTCTAAAATATTTATATATGTATGCATAAAGTGGAAGCATTCCCATTGTAGTGTTGCTAATGTTTTCCTCTATTAACTAATCCTATAAGCCAAAAGTGTAGTATAATAAAACCACAATTTCCTTTTATCACCTACTAACTGCATATCAATCTACATATATGTAGGTATGCAAATATGTATCACCCATTACCATCATAATAGTTGAAATCCAAAGAATGTTCCGCGATTTCCTTCCATCAGTAATAAATAATTTGAAATAGTGCTAATTAATTAAGTACTCAATGGTTAATTAATTAAGTACTAACACGCTACTCAATTTACAAATAACATCTGCATAACTGCATAAAATACCATATCTTTCATTTACATAAATCTACATGCCAAAGAACCATAAGAAAACCCATAAAAAGCAATCGTATGAACCATTTGCGGTAGTAATTCATCTTTATTTCACTTTTATGTATGTTCAGAGGTCTCGACAACCCTAACATTTAGGAATTAGGGGTATGCCAGCCCTCAAGCAATCGATTCGGTTATTCGGGAAGTGTTCGTCTCTGTCTGGCGTACGCGGAAAATGCTCCGTCTCGCTCTCGCATGTCATCTACTGTCCTGTCTGCGTGGAATACATTACCTATTTTGTACATAACGGTTGTGTACATTAAAATTGCATGTAGGTGTACAAACTGGCGAATTACTTGCGGCGTTCGAAATTCGAATGTTCTTTTTCATTTTTAACCGACTTCCATTTCATAGAAGGAGGAGGTTCTGTATTCGGTTGTGGCTATTTTTTTTTTTCTATGTACGTTCACCGATTACTCCGACATCCGTAGTCCGATTTGAATAATTCTTTTTTTGTTTGAAAGGAGCTACCTCCGAGTTGGTCCCATTTTAATTTGGTTCTGTTCTGATGATGGGATCCATGAGGAATTGAGGGAACTCCTCAATTTTTAAAGGCACATGCATGATTTGGGTGTTTTCTTAAGCAACTCGAGCATTTTCTTCCGAAAACCACCACTTTGATGAAGTAGACCTGATGATGATGATTGTTTTGATGATAATGATGATGATTTTTTAAATGTAGTATGTTGAGCGATTACTCCGGCACCTGTTATCCGATTTGAGTAATTCTTTTTTTGTTTGGAAGGAGTTGCCTCCAAGGTGTTTACGTATTATTTTCGGTTCTGTTCTGATGATGGGATCCATGAGGAATTGAGGGAACTCCTCAGTTTTTAAAGGCACGTGTAAAGTGATTTCGGTGTTTTCTAAAGTAACTCGAGCATTTATTTTGCTTCCGAACACCGCCAATTTGATGTAGTGCAAGTGTAGCCTTACCACGAGTTTGACATTGACATATTCGCTAAGTTAGCGACGCTAATTTCTTCGAAACTTACTTCTTTTGCATCTCGCAAAAGTACTAATATGCGAGTACGAGCGAGATGCAAAGAAAGCTACGCTACACGCGCTAGCGAATAAATCGATGTCAAACTCTTGGTAAGCTGGTAAGGCTACTGATCGGGGGTTAGGGTTAGGAGTTAAGGGGTCGGGTAAGGGTGGTTGAAGGGCTGCTGGTTCAGGGCCGAGGGGTACGACATGGATCAGGGGTTGATGCGCTGTGAGGTAGAGTGATCGGGGGGGGTTGAGGGATTGGGTCAGTGGCGGGGCAGAGGATGGATTTAGTGTAGTGACAGGAATTATAATTTCCCAGTCGGACTCGAGAAAATTCCTGATTACATATTTATTAAAGTAGGTACACGAATTTAGTATTAATCATGATGTTGTTTTTCATTCATGCGTCGCGCTCTTAACAATGCGTTAAAACTAAAAATGGAAAAATAAAAACTTTTTACAAAAAAAAGAAAACCGACTTCAAAAAGGATGAAATAAAATATTATCCTTTTTAAGTCTATGCGTTACCAACTGATATGTTTGAAGTCGGTGCCAAGCCAAGTAGTAACAATACCCGTCAAAAATAATCAGCTTTATGACTATAAATCCCATTAGAACTGTACTAATAACTATTGTAAATGTGTAAGTAATTCTGTCTGCCTCTTTGTCGCCTTTTCATAGCTAAACAACTGAACCGCTTTAGATGAAATTTGGCAAGAAAGTAAATTCCTTGAATTGTTTTATATTTTGAAATGTAGTCCGCTGAATAAGGGACGGGAAATAACTTCAGTCCCAATCCCACGCTTGCGTGCCGACAAACATGGTACGAACTGTGGAAGGTTTGATCGTATGTTCTGAGGTGTGTTCTTAGGTACAGTCGACGTCAAAGATATGTTTACACTTTTGCACCTTACTCCTTTGTAATAAGACGAAAAGTGTAAACATATTTTAACGTCGACTGTACCTACAAAAAGTACGTTCATTGTCGTCGTGTAAGGCAATCCAACGTACATCCTTATCGAATCGCACCAAAATCATGGTATGCTTCAAAAGTTGGCTTGGCACCGACTTCAAACATATCAGTTGGTAACGCATAGACTTAAAAAGGATAATATTTTATTTCATCCTTTTTGAAGTCGGTTTTCTTTTTTTTGTAAAAAGTTTTTATTTGTCAGTTGTTTATCAGGTGGACTTTCATACTGTTGTTGATTTTTTTGTCGATTTTGGATAACATTTTGTAAGTTTAAGACCTTACTCTAACGGAATAGGTAAACACAAAAAAAATCGTGTAAGTCAGTAATTTTCCTTTGAGTTACGAAAATTCCATATGTTTTCGTAACCCAGAGGAAAAATTTTTTGGACATAACGGTGAAATAGCGCTTAGTTAAACATAATATGGAACTCTTATCTATTTACCAAATTTTATCGAAACCTAACGAAAAAAAAAACGACAGCATAATAAAAATCATCCCAGCTGTTACTTTACGATACCATCTAAAGATCCTAACTACGTAATTATCAGTGTAATTATACACTAAAGTTGGGTACTTACTTCCTACTTGCTTGATTAGGTTTAATAATTAACCAATAATTACCGCAAACTGGTACCTACTCGTGTTGTCATTATTCCATGTAAATTAGTAAAGAATTATATAGAGCATCAACAGGAAAAATGCTTTGAAATTCTCTTGAGCCTATGAGGATATAGGTACCTACATTAAAATATTATTATGGAAACATAAAATTACCTCACAGTCCCTGTTGGTCCTAAAATAGCCGAAATTTATTAATTAGACACACTGGCAAAAAAACATAGAGTTACCTAACTAGATTTAAATAACGCGCTTGGGCCGATTATCATTTATTTTGTTTGATTTGGATAAATTTCGGCTGGTTTGAATACGATATCAAAACTTGTCCCAAAAAAATGTAAATAATTTCCTTCGAGTTACGAAAAAAATCTAGGTAGGTACCATACGTTTTCATAACGCAGAGGAACATTTTTTGGAGAAACGATGAAATTGCGCCTATATTATTAAAACAAGGAACTCTATCAATCCATCACATTTAATCAAATTTCATTTTAGTCAGTTTTCGCCAAAAAAAAGTTGTCAACAAAATAAAAATCGACCTACTTTGAAAAACAATTCTTTCGCTGGTGTTAAAAAAAAAGAGGTGCGCAAAACAAGATAATGTTCAAAACATTCAGAACAGTTCACCCGGTTAGCTGTCAGCGATGATTGCATAAGTACCTATTCAAATGATTCTTGAACACAATGACCTCTTTTCCAACCAGAATTCTTAAAATATGGCCAATGTGTTGCAAATGCCGCGATATCTTCGTAAGTTATCCTTTAACGCAAAGAAAACAGTTAAAATAAATAAAATCCCATATCGTTTTACACCAACCATAAAGTACGCGCGGTATGTGCCGACTAATTGCAGTTTTTGTGGGAGCGAGAAAGCGGCGAAAGTCGACATGTCATCGAAACCGGCTTTAGGCTGTTGTAAGGTAAGGTTACATCATTAAAGTTCAGTTTTTATTGCGTTACATATCTTAAAGTACTTGGTTGCTCATCTCTTGGACAGAGTATCTATTAAACACCTACTTATTGGCAACTATTATTGGTAGATGTCTACACATATAATTTTGGCAATTGAATAAAAAAACTGTTATATTCTCACAGTGACCTCCATGATTTGATTTTTGTTGTGCCAAGGAGGGTGAAAGTTATTATATGATTCACATGAGTTATAATGACATTGAGTCACATGAAATAATTGAAATATCCTTTCAAGATGGAAGGTATTTCAAGCAAGGTACTTATGAATCACTTGGTTTAGTTTAAAAATTAAGTCGGCCGTTAATGGTTTACTTATGAAATATAGGTAAATTTAACAATGGTGGATAGGAGATATTCATCAATAATAATGAAATTTAATGGCGTAGAACCTATTGTTTCAAACTGTTTCCCGGAAAGAAAGCGATGATAATATTCTCTCATTCCGACGATTAACAAAAAATTAAGGGCATTTTTATTAAATATTTTGGTCAAGACGTTCACACTTTTTTTTATTGTTTTTAAATTTAAGCTCATCTTACACAATCTCAAATTTAAGAATTAGAATCTCTATGGTTACTGAATAAATTTAAGATTTAGACTATTGTTTTCTATGGTCTTTTATTTAGAAATACAAAGACCATTGATAATATTCACAGCTCCAATTAATTCGGTAACCATAGACATTCAGATTCTTAATTATGAGATCGAGTAGGACGAGGCTTAATGAAAGTAGAAAACTTAAAACACAAATCCTCAAGTTTGTTACTTATTTATTACACATATCAAATCAACCGCCACCACATGTTAGTCATGTGGCTATATATAGTGTCCGATACGATTTGGGTTCATTCACTTTGCACCAAGGACAAGCCGGAGTGTCCTTTTCAAGGGCTTTATAAGCCATAAAATTGCAGCCTTTTTATGGAGAATATTACACGCAGTAAATTTAAATGCGCACTAGCCTGTGTCTTTTTTTAAAGTTATTATGTATAAGATACTCAAGTACTTCCTATTAAAATTAATTATCAAAATTCCGAAGGAAATCTGAAGTGCCCTTCTAAAACGCTGTAAATGAACGCATTTACTGCCAGGGACCGTGGCCTAGGAACAAACTTGTATGACGGTGAACGCACATGTGCGTCGGGGGCAGTGAATGTGTTAAAGGTCATAATAAAATAGTAGTGTCTTATGAAAAGATTGAATGTGCAAAATTAAAATCTCCGGTTTAAGAGCTTAAGTTGAACGACACTTGCTGTGAGGCTTAATTGCATTTATTAACATAATTAAATTCACCTAGGGTTGCCAGATGGTCGGGATTTGGCGGGATTCTCCCGATTTTTAGCATGTGTTCCCGATTCCCGACAAAGTGTAAACTGTCCCGAAAAACAGCTTCACGTTATAAAACAATAATTTCAAGTTCCGAACTGTCGTCGAGCGAGCGAGCTGACGTAGTACCAATAATGTAAAATATCGTTGTTTTAATACAATTACTTTAATCTGAATGTATTTTTTTTCCCGAGTCAAGTCCCAAAATCCCGAAAAATTGATATTGTTTCCCGATAATAGCGCCTTTCGATCTGGCAACCCTAAATTCACCGCATTCTGGCAAACGAACCGAAACGTTACAGTTAGCTGTTTTTTTTTTATTAGAGAACATTTTTGGAAGACAGCATGCCGGTGTGTAGGTGTGATTAAGTGACAAATTCGAGCTGTCATTTTGACAAATCAATTTGAATTGTGAATGAAAATGAACTACTTTCTTTGTTTTATTAAAGCTTGTCTCCCCTAAATCTGACGCACCCTCTTCGACATCGTCGAGTCCTCGTTCCGAACAATTCATCTGCTATTGTGATACTTTGTCGACTTTTGACATTGTTCATATTACGCAGTTAAAAAGTTTTCTTAATGAAGAACTTCGGAAACTACCTTCTTTATTATGAAAATAGATGAGTAATAACTTCAACAGTTTTTGTTAAGTATGACAAATGAACAAGTAACATTCCAGGAATAGATATATGTATTACATCCAATAGGAAAAAACAAACAAAACTTATAATTTTCCTGTCCGTTATTGCCCCTCCCAACACTTGGTAAAACAATTTAAATATTTTTAGGGTTCCGTACCCAAAAGGTAAAACGGGACCCTATTACTAAGACTTCGCTGTCAGTCCGTCCGTCCGTCTGTCTGTCACAAGTGGCCTATTTTATAAAGCTACAAGTTACAATTTACAAGCGGAAGTCTCTTTCTAACCCTATGTGTTAGAACGAGACTTCCGCTTGTAAATTGTAACTTGTAGCTTTATAAAATAGGCCACAGGCTGTATCTCACGAACCGTGATAGCTAGACAGTTGAAATTTTCACAGATGATGTATTTCTCTTGCCGCTATAACAACAAATACTAAAAACAGAATAAAATAAAGATTTAAATGGGGCTCCCATACAACAAACGTGATTTTTGACCAAAGTTAAGCAACGTCGGGAGTGGTCAGTACTTGGATGGGTGACCGTTCTTTTTTTTTGCTTTTTTTTTGTTTTTTTTGCATTATGGTACGGAACCCTTCGTGCGCGAGTCCGACTCGCACTTGTTTTTGTATACATATTAACAAACGGATCACGTCCTCCGGAAACGAACGTCTGCGATAAAGCCGATACAAAGACAATGCAACGCACTTGGGCAGATGTTTAAAAACACCTCTGGCATGTAAAGACATGCATGCTCATAAACAGCAAAAGAGTTCCGTTAACAACTCAAAACAACCAACACGACAATCAGCTAATACCATTTTCGCCATCATTAAAACGCCACAGACAACGCATATTTTTTTTAATTGTTTCAAACACTGGAGTTTAAAATTTCGTTTTTTTTTAAATTAAAAAAAAGAAAAATATAAAGGATGACTCACATTAAGTTTTTGTGGAACGTGGGAGCACTGTTGTCTGCACGGGCGTCAATTGGGTACTGAATAAGCCGGCCTGCGATGTGTCGAGCGGCAGCGCGGGGGTGCGCCTAGCGGTATATACAACACACGTATACTTATTTTTTTTACGATGAATCACTATCACTTGCCCTAACCATTTTATTTAAACAACTGGAATGTTTAAATGAGTTATGCAATTAAGTTACTTTTCGTAAATATCTCAATCAACTGCATATTTAAATCTATGATCTCCGAGAAAATTTATTAGACACAAATTGAATTGTTTACCATAATGGGTTTGTCCTGGCTTCGCTCCAGCGAGCCTAGCACATAAAACAGGCAATCTCGCTTAATCTAGATTAAAATGGCTTAATTAATTCCATTGTTAACTGCCTAGTTGCAGATTTGCAGTTATTTTAATGAGTACTTAGCAAATTGGCTTTTTATCTTATAAATTCAAACTATTCAAAGTACTCAAAAGAGACATAAAATTTGCTTCCCTACCGGCAGTGAATCACCCAAATCAATCAAACGAGGGGAGCGCTCGGTCAAGTGCAAACCTACAATCTATTCCCTCTACCGGGGGTCTGTATTCTTAAAACAATATCCGCAAACAAGAGACAGCTATATTAGTTACATAAATCCGTCTCTGTCTAACTCTTCTCCAGTTGGATTCGCTATTTCCAACGATGATGCTTGACGCTCGTCCAATTATTTTTGATTTATTCCTCCCGTTATTGGAGCAGGAATTTCGCAGCTGTAGTGCGCAGTTTTGGCAACATCCTGGTTGCTAAAGCATTTCCTGATGTTGCTAATTGTCCAAAGGTGCATTTTGTAACTATACTTTTTGGGTATACAGTCAATTGCCAATGTTATTCGTAATTATACAATTGAACCTAAAGCAGATGACAACTGGAGGCGACGGAGCTTTAAGCTAAAACTCAGACTTAAAAAGAAAAAGCAAGCTAAAAGCAGACGCATGCGTGAGTGTGCCTGGATTTAAGCACGGATATTGAATATTGAATTAAGTGCTTTAGTTGTTATGCCCCGTTCAAACCTAGACAAACAACTTATAGGTATAACCACCTCTCTTTTTACCGTAGGCATACTTATACGAGTGCCTAGGACAGTACGTGCTTCCTGCAAGTCCTGTAGTTTAGCACTTGCGTTCACCAAGTTTGGTTTTTGTGTTGAAACCGAAACTTCGTCCAGCCGGAGTAGCTAAGTATCGAAATTGTTTCGGCGCGGCCGAAAGGTTCGGCAGTTTGTAACCGAAACCGATTTCGGTCACAAACTGCTTCATGATTCGGCTGAAACATAATTTTTAAACTGAAACCGAAATTTGGTCGGACAATAAGGTACGATCGCACGATGTTACATGTTAACTATAGTTCGTTTTTTTAAGCATTAGAAAGAACTTGAAAGAAGGTAAGCGATCTTGACATGTCTTTTAATTGAAAAACGCTTTTTAATAATCAATAACTATTACTTATGAAAGCAGAAGACTATAAATGATCGTATTAGATTCATAATTGTTACATATTTTCCGTAACTTATTTTTAAAATGTGTTTTTCAATTAAAAGACACATCAAGATTGTTTACCTTATTTCTAATGCTAAAAAAACGAACTATAGCAGTTTTAACCTTATTAAAAAAGGCATAAGGTCCACCGATGGAAGACTAAGAATGTTGCTGTTTGTCTTACATGCAAATTTCTGCGGACCCGTAAATAGCAATAAGATATGGTCAAGTGAATTTCGTCGCTTGAGGGTACCCCATTAAATCGGAATAGACTTCAAATAAGAACTATATTTCCTAAGTTGACTTTAACCATAATATTAACTGAACAGTGAAAGGAACGGATGTCAACAACCCTGCGATAAACGGCTTAGCGAGTTAGCAACAATTTCTAACCAAATAAATAGATAAAGTACCTACTTACTTAACTTTGTATTTATCGTTGTACTTTGTATCCACAGTTTATTAAAACATTGGTAAGTAATATTGATATCTAGGCCCGAATATTATCTAAGGTTTCTCGATTTTGATAATTTGTTAAGAATTCATTCTTATTACATACTCAAAATATGATTTTTAAATTTCTTAGTTAAACTTCACAGTAAAGCTCTTTTAACTATGTATTATATATCAATAATACTTCAAGGATTTGACAATCCTTCCTCCTGAAATCCTGATTTCCTTTTTAATAGAAGTTTTAAGTTAATAGTTGGCTCTAGGTATTATTAAACGATTGGTCATATATCCGGTTCGAAGGACCATCTTTTTATAGTTTAAGTTGCAAACGAGCTACAAGCTGGCTCTAGTCGGTAACAACTATAGGTACTTACTCTGCCAAGCTAGCTTTGTCAGTAGAAAAAGGCGGCGATAGATCCGTAAAAGCTATTAAAAAACTAGGGGGCCTACCGCGAAAAACGAAATTACGATTTCACTATTCGCGATGGCTTCAGTTTTAATTTGCGCGTAAACACGGTAAACGATTGAATGGTCATTACGGCCGTTATGCATAGTACTACGGCATAGGTAGTGATTTTGGATCACTAACACGGCAGCATAGTGTTGTACATTGTACAACATGGTTATTATCCGGCTCGAAGGACCAATTATAATTTAAACAAAATATTTCGCATGACGAATGTGTTAAGATAAAGCACGTACTTAAGCACACTTGCTGACGATAAGCGTGCGTTTGATGGTCCATTGCGGTGCGTACGAGAGTACGCGTTAATGTTATTCATTCCTTACTTTAAAATTCTCATCTTCCTTAATTAGATAAGAGATGAGCTTTTCTGTTAGGTAGCTACTTTGCAAATTACACAGCTGGTTTACGTTGTATGTAATTCCAACATATTCTTTCATGGATATCCAAAATGAGGAGGTCCTCTCGGGTTCCCTACCACAAATCTCGAAGACGGGTGGATCGATTCAAGTTTTAAAGGGTAAATTCACTATTAGTTGACATAAAATGGGCAAACCATGAGAACTTTTCAATTATTATTAAGCTGATTTTGGTATGAAACCGTCAATTTCTGGATCCAATGGCAATAATCAGCTAAATAGATACCTAAGTATACCTACCTACCTCACTACAATTATATTGTCTGTCACTAGCAGAATTTTACTCCTCACGAAAACTAGTCCTAAACAGGTGGAGGCGGCGAATACCATACCCTTTTGATAGTAATAGTTCTATCACGAGACATACATCGTTGTAAATCTAAGGGAGCATTTGAGCTGGTTTAGCGAAAGTGTCGAGTCTAGCTAGACTAAGAGTACGTCTATTTTTAGCCTGGAACATGTTTTTCTACTATGTACTACGTACTCCAGCTCCACAATTATAAATGGAGGTGACGTCACTATTTTGTTTTGTTAGTGTTTGCCAAGAATATGGAAAACGTTGGCATTGAAAATTGTTATCCCTTCAAAACAGAAGTTAATAGATGAGTAGAGTGTAAAGTTTATAAATTTGTTGATGTTTTTTTTATTTTTGCTTACATGTAATGTACCTAAATTCAATGTTGACGTGTACAAGTGTCCTTGTGGCCTACTTGCTGAATAAATGTTGAAGTTTGAAGTGTAACGGTTTTCGTGAGACAAGATGGTTTTAGTGTTATTTTGAGCATTTTTTGTGCAAATAGTTTTGTAGGTACTATTGTTTGGTAAACCATGTCAGTAGCAAACTGCAATTAAAATAATACTTAGGTATTCGTATAAGGTAATGCAGTATTTCACGATATTAATTTGTGATAAGAATGGCTGGCTAGACAATTCTTAGGAACGGAATAATTCGAACAGCGATAGGTTTTTGCCTGGACCAATAGTAATTGCGAGTCGGACTAGTCCACCGAGGGCTCCGTACTTTTTAGTATTTGTTGTTATAGCAGCAACTGAAATACATCATCTGTGAAAATTTCAACTATCTAGTTATCACGGTTCATGAAATACAGCCTGGTAACAGACAGACGGACAGTGGAGTCTTAATAATAGGGTCACGTGTTTACCGTTTGGGTACGGAACCCTAAAAAAGATTTAAAAATTCATTTAGACTCATTTTCCTTGTGTAAAATTCTTAGTTATGTTGATTGGTCCTCGATTTTCATTATATTCATTATGCCCTACCACGTATAACAGCCGTAAAACCCAATGGAAATAAGCCAGTAGGAATTTTAAATAATTTATATCGTTAACATCGGGATACGCTATTACGACTATTATGTTAGGTGGGGTAGTAATACAGGTATTACTTATTTCTTGAAAGCACGTCTACTAATTAGCAGTAAGATCTGAAAATAATGTAATCAATTATTATCGTAACAAAACCAGTTTGTGTACTTTCAAGAAACAATTAACATAAAAGGGTTTATTATATAGGTAATTAAAATGCAACAATGCTGAAAAAAAACTTTTATTTATAATATAAACTTTTGATCGTTCGATTTTTTTTCTGTATTTATATATTTTTTTCATATATAAGCGAGCCGAGGCTTACAAATGTTTTAATAAAACTAATTACCTACTATTTACAAGGTTTTAACAAAAGAGATCGTAATTTTACATTTTTAAATATGTTTAATAAATTTTTCGCAAGGAAATTTTAATTAACAAGTAAACAGTGATAAATCCTCTACGCGGTAGGAGAGTGGTGGGGTAGTTTAATAGACAAAAATTGGATTCCTAACCTAATATAATATTTTAATTTTTTAACTAATCAACAAAATTGCTTTAAAATATCTTATCTCTAAGCGGTGAAATGATACGCGGTTAATAATTAATAACATGTGAAAAGAACGGTAACTTTAACCTAGTATTTAAATTACTGGCAATAACTCTACTGTACATTTGTGTTTCATATTAGTGTAAAGTATTTATTTACATACACACACATAACTGTATTAATTTACATAAAATATGTACATGTACTCGTATTAAAAAAGACAGGATTTGTATACTGAAAAATTCTTATTTCTACAAAATGAACATGAATATTCTAACGGAAGACATTGTTTTTAAATGATATCGAATGCCATTCCTGATTATACTCTACAAGCAACATAAAATACACTTAATTAGAAATATACTAGGAAAAAGTTACCGCCCCGCGAAAAAATTCAAATACATAGCACGTATTTAAATGGGCACAAATGCACTAAAATCTATGAGGCAAATGTGACAGAAAATCTTTAATTCTATAACTATGGTTATACTTACAATAATAAATAATTATGTTATTCGGTCTATCCATGTAAATCATGCTTAACTTCCTTGGTATCAGAAGATACTCTATTACAAAATTAAACAGTTGCGTAATATACAAACGCATTTGAATTATTTTACCACGTGGTATAATATAAAAAAAAAAACAGACCATAGACAATAATATAGAGAAAGCGCCATCTATTTGAATTTCTTCGAAACCTAAAATTAAACTCCGTTTGCGTCTAGCTTCAAGCTAAAAGCTATGTGGTCTAACTAAATAAAAATGATTCTCACTTTTGGCATTAAAACAAATTACAACCAGTGCAAGCTATGAAGCTTTTTTAACCCTAAACTAATTTAAAAGAAATATATTACTCTGTTCGGTGGCACGAGTTTCTACACTAGTCTATTCCAATCAATTTTACTAGTATGGCCTCTACATACGTCACGATAATCGCGTGCGTTTTGCGATACATTGCGGCATTTGTGCAATTCCTTGCACCTACTTAGCCAGCGATGATTTAAAATCGCATGCCATTTATTGTAACGTCTGTAGAAGCCTTTGCTATTCTATAATTTTATCCTATAGCACCGTCCCTTGTATGAATTATCATTATAAGGAAATATATGTAGATATTTCCTGGACATACCGAAATGAATTAAACTAAATTAAAAAAAAATAAAGAAATGTGTCGCGATGAACCATTATAATCATGTAATTGTTAATCATCTTTAGAAATCTTGATTGATTAATCAAAATTGGTTTAAAATAATTGAAACCTTTTTGAAGCCTGTAAGGCTTACCATGAGTCACTCAGAGTGTCAAAACTGACATATTCACTTAACCTCTACGTAACTTACTTTCTATACATCTCGCTCGTACTAATCGTACTAACGAACCAGTACGAGCGAGATGCATAGAAAGTAAGTTACGCACACGCTTGTGAATATATCATTATTGACACTGTCAGTAACTCGTGGTACTGAATGCCTCACGAATTGCAATAAAACTTGGTAATTGTTATTACTCAGCTTCCTTAATTAAAAAGCAATTTCGTATTTAAATTACTATTTTACTACGACTCTCAATTTGCCTGCAAAATCTGAAGGGCTACCGCGAAAACCGAAATTCGCAAATTGCAGGAATCTTTCTTTTACTCCAATGAAGGCGTAATTAGAGTGACAGAAAAAATGCCCGCAATTTGCGAACTTCGATTTTCGCGATTATAGCTCTGTATCGTACTTAATGTTCGAAGCTGATGAGGCTGATAATTAACACAACTGCTAGACCATACTTCGATACAATAAAGCCCTGTTCATTTATTACGTAAGACGATTTAGGGGGGACAGAGGTTGTACATGACTTATTTTTTCTTACAAAGGGGTGGGAGCGAGTCTTGACAGTTCTTACGTAAGATCACAAAAAGAGGCTGAATGATAAAGAAAAATTTAAAATAAAACCAAACTTGGTAACCAAATATTTAAAAAAAAGCAGTCAACCGATTTGCAAGACCCAAGTGATTCCTACTTACTAATAAATGTTACTAAAAATTATTTCTTTGAAAAATAAAAACCTGTATTTTCTTTATTCCTTTAGATTTTACGTAATACAGGTGGGAGAGGGGAGGGAGGTATATTCTTATTTTTTCTTACATAGGGGTGGGAGGAGGTCAAAAACTGACAAAAATCGTCTTACATAACAAATGAATGGCACCTAAGGTAAACGAATGGTCATTTAGTAGGTTTTTACGACTATGAGTTAAGGAAACACCTACAGTTGTAGTGCATAACTGTTTTTCATCGTATTTGTCATGCTACTTCAGTCAACTTCAGTATTTTTTATACCGAGACTGGCTGAAATAGCAAGACACGTTCGTACATTTCCGTGAGAATACGATGGAAAATAATCATGCACTACATCTGTACAAAATATATCAGTTTCCGCAACGAGTCATCTAGCAATGTGGTACGTTATTTTGACGATTGTATTGTTTTGACGGTTGTGAGCTATACATAGCGATAGTTACCATCGAGGCAAATGTTCAATAGTAAAAACATGTGCTTTCCAGAAATAATTAGGTTACCGCATTTTTGTAAAACAGGAAACATTAACCAATCAATGGTTTTTTTTTGGCGAAAATCTTGTTATTAAGCAATATATTCAATATTTATTTATTTAGCATACCACATCGTCAGACGGCTTGTTCAGAAGTTCTGAATTAATTGGCTGGGGGTTGGCTAAAAAGGTGGTCCGCACATAAAAAAAAGTCCTTACAACTCAAATGACATACAACATTTCGAATCATTCACTCACTTAGCCTAAAATACTGAAAATTGTGGCATATTAATAATAATCTTATTTACTAGTGACTTTAATCATCATTACAATGATTGTATTTTTAGGTAAATTTAAAAACATTGAGTATCTATCTAATTTAAAAACTCAGTCTTTTTCAATCCATAGACTCAGTTACTGAGTTTTTTTAGGCATTAAATAGACGGAGCAAAACCGAAAATGTGAACACATCTGTTGGTTGGTACGATTTAAATAAAGCAAGCGAGATTTCGAAATGTCGCACTTTGTTTTGCCTTGAACGAGAAAAAAAAATACTTTATAAGGTACCTATAGCAAATAAGTTAGCGCAAAATCTTAAAAATTGTTTATTTGTTTTTCTTTTCCAATTTTTTCATAATTAGATGTTTATTTTTTTATTTTTTTCTAGTTCCAGGCGAAACTCTGTGTCGTTAACGCAGAAGCATTCTTATCAAGATTTGTACTAAAATTTAAATGATCTATTTCAGTAATGTTAACTTCTCGTCGTATTTTTTTTTACAAAATTGTCATGCCTAGTGTGACAGTACGTATCAAAGATCTATCTTCCTCCTATGAAAAAGTGTGCCAAGGTCTAAAAAATCTCAAAATTTTTTGTTATGTAATCAATGGACGACCCCATTTTAGTACAAAACTTCATAAACATACTCGCACGTTCACATATCTACAAAACTCTCAAAACATTACTAACTTTACAATTGCACTGCGGACACCTTTTAGCCTTCCTCCAAACCTTGTTAGCGCACTCATAGCAACAGCAAATATGCGCTATCCTACCATGCACGAAAACTGCCGACTTAGGCTCAGCGTAGCAAATTATGCACAGATTTTCGTTCTCAAATTTATCTTTAATCGAATTGATGATCGCTTTCTTTGTAAGTTTGACTGAATCATCGATTGTAAGCGATGGATCGCTGGTAGTTTTAACTAAAGGTGCTACTTCGGGATCGGCGCTTTTAGCTTTCCTACATCTAGGCTCATCATCGCTATCACTATCAGAATAATCGATTCTCATTCTCTTGTTGTTACGATCGGCAGATTCAGCGCGGCGCTTTAAAGGCCTACCTAAAATCGGCGTAGAGGATGTACCTTTAGACTCAGGTTGACTTAGCTCTGTTTGACTGGAGCCAGCTTGACTAAGATCAGTTGCTTGGCTATCAGTCACCTGGATATCAGTTCCCTGGCTATTAGTAACCTGGCTATCAGTGCCCTGGCTATTATTAACCTGGCTATCATGGTCAGTGGCCTGGGATAGACTCTCTTGGCTGTTAAAGGCGGATTCGACCCCGGAATCGACCGAGCTAGTTCGCGGAACGTCAGATACTCGCTTACGCTTGTTTTTTCTCGGCCTCGGCGGGAAGAAGTTTTTACGTACCTAGAATTGGATTAAAATGTTTAGTACATGGATAGATATTTGTTATGGACAGTTTAAAAAAATAATAATATTGGGTTACATTTGGCAGATGTTATATTTTAATTTAGTAAATTTTTGGGATTTAAATAACCCATTAAATTAAGTAATTGTTATAATTTGCAAAGCATGTAAGACACGAATTATATTTAATTAAGGAAATATGGAAAAATTCACTGCTTCGGGCAAGATTCGAACTTGCGACCTTTCGGAACACCGGTCCGATTGCTCTTAACCCACTGAGCTACCGAAGCTTACCAGAAGTGTGTGAATATTTCCACTCCTAATTTTTCCTTTAATTACAATTTTTATTATCGTTTCTACTTCATTGATCTAGTTTTGAACTGTTTTTTTTTTCTGATTATTATTAATTTTCTCATATTGGGATACCTAACACTTCAAAATTATCCTCATTTATTCTGTAGAGTCTGTGCGAAAAGAGAAGAGTAGTGAAATGTATACACCGACCGCTTAAATGAGTCCTCGCCTGCGTGGTACGGGGGCGACGGGGTAGGACTCATTTAAGCGGTCGGTCTATAATAGCCCATATATTCTACGACTCTTCTCTTTCCGCACAGACTAGAAGAATTTTCTGCAAAAAACGATACATTAATTTGTTAAAATCGTACAGCAGACCTAAGATGGTCGCACTATCATCTGTCATCGTGGATGTCACTTTATCGAGTGCGAGCGTAACGCATGATACAATACATGATAAAAGTGTGACCATCATGTCCGTACAGCAGGCTCAGAGTCGGACCAAGTTAATTATTTGCATACCATTTACAATTACGAAGTGTGGAAATGTCATTATTAATATTAAATTTCTATGAAAATATAACGTTTATAATGACATCTGTACCTATTTGTTTTATTCAAATAGGTGCAAAGTTATCTTAGACCAACTCTAGACAAGTCATCATCTTCCTCGCGTGTTGTCCCGGCATTTTTCCAACCGAGAGGGAAAACTGCCTTATTGGGATGAGTTCGGTTTTCTCACGATGTTTATATGGGCATAATGTGCTCTTGCTCAAATGCTCACACACCGTCGCGGCGTGCGGGGCCGTATCAGCGTGAAACCCCGCATTATTTACAAACTTACCTTTGAGACTTAGTCCAGTCCAGACGTAGTAAAAAGTATCTTTTATACCTCAGCCAAGTATATCACACACATTCGTATTACCTTTCACGATTCGCGAACATTCAACACATATACGAGAACATCGTTACGAAACGTAAAATGTTTCTCTAATTTTTGAAGTGAAAACTTCTTTAGCGGCGCTGGGCACTTTTTGAGGTGGGGAAAAAATGATAAACTCGAGACAGCGTAAGGCGATCACGTGAACGTAAGGTTTAGATGGCCACTCATTTAGATGGCATTTAAATCAATAAAGAAAAACTCAATGACATTACATGAAAAAGGTTCTAATCTTGTACGGGTTGAAATACGAGGATCTCACAGTTATATTCTAACTTTATATCACTCAAATATAATTCAATACAGCTACATCTTGATGAAATCGCTTATAAAAGTGAACTCTAGTACTGGTGAATAAAACTCAAAATATCATGACCAAATATATTTAGATGCGAGGTCTGTAAGGTAACTTTACAATTTCTATGCGAATTTTAAACAATTAACGCTCACTGGCCAGCAATTTCAGAACTAAAGTTTTTCAATAGGAAGGAGGATGGGTCAATTATACATACTGCTGCAGACATTTTGGACTAGTCATTGAGTTTTCACTTCTGTCGGCACTCCCGGAGTGCAACCCGTTGTTTTTTTTTCTTACTTAACAGTGTCTCTGCCATATACACAAACAAACTCACACTTCTAACGTGCACAACAAGATTTTCACTCGACACAAACACTAACATTTGACGAATGCCTTTTCAAAAGGGCTTATTTATCTATGAACTCACACACACACTCTTCAATTTATCTAAATGATACATAAGATTCCGATGACGTTGTTTCTCACTTTTGAGTAAAAAGATATGTTCCAAAAAACGGGATTGAACTTAATGAATAATAGTATTCACAAGTTTATTTCCCAATATGAAACTTCTCAAAGAATAACACAGCACATGTTGATCATTCGATTTTCCATCAACATATTAGGCTACAGACTTACATAATACAGGATATAGAAAATAAAATCGAAATTTTGTCATATCAGCCCAGCCCTCAGGTTTCTTCAGGTAATTTTTAAGGTGATAGAGCAATTATTTGAAACTGTGAAACTCTGGACCGTAAAAATTGTTAAACTATTATTACAATTATTAATAATTATTAATTATTGTGTTTTTTATGCAGACAGATGTATGCAGCTGGCAGCGGCAACCATAGGTGGGAACCAAAGGTCCGATCGCTGTGTCTCGCTCCTATGGTTGCCACCGCCGACGTTGCTGGTCGCGCATTGTCGTGGCCGGGCCGTTATAGTTATGTAACAGGCGTACAGACAAGACATCCTCCAGACTGAGCATAGTAGCGCTACCCCTCTGCCACAAATGTACAGTAGTGTTACTCCATTTTCGAGTTAAGTGTCTTTGTGTGACGCCCGTGTCTTTCGCTCACCTCGTCCTCCGCACCCCAGTATTTTTGGCAACATCGGTTTCATGACTTTCATGAAATAATTGCTCTAAACTCCATCTAGAGGATTCCTAGTCTATGAACAGGTGTGATGTTCAAAGGGTTAATAATTCCAAGTTAAACATGGAACGTGTCTCACCTTAAAACACTTCTCGCAGTACCGGTACAGAGGGTTGTTGTTCTCGGCGCGGCACTGCGCGCACTCCCAGAAGTCGTGGAGGTCCATCTCGGAGTCGCTGCCCTCAGACTCGTCCTGCTCAGAGTCCGCGAACTCGAGGTCCCCGTCGTCGCCGACGCTCACTTCGATCACTTTTGTCGCTATTATTTCGTTCTGGAATAAAGAGAAGAAAGATATATAAGTCAAGGTATACATCATACAAGTCTTTTGATGTCCGAAATGAAATAAGACCCTTTAAGCTCTCCGTTCAGATACTGAGTTCAATACTAAAATGCATGGCGTAATCTACGGCCGAGATGAGTTTGACCCGATATAAGAACTGTATTGTGCCATACATAGTAATTTATTTTCATGTATTTTTACCTAATTACTATCCGTGTCTTTTGTATGTATATATTAATTTTTTTGTTATATTCATGTTACCTGTTGTGATTGTTTTCACCGGATGGTCTCATCGGAAGATCAGCGCTGGAAGTCGCCAGCAACATGCTGAGGTGAGACCATTTCGTGGTAATTTTCCTTTTTTGTTTCTCTGCTTGTATAATTTTCTTTTTTGTGTTTGTGCTCACCAATAAAAATATTTCTATTCTAAAATGAGGACTAGAATTAAAAAAAAAGTCTTACGTCGCTCTGTCCAGAGGAGTCCCAGTCCAGCGGCCCCTCATCCTCGGGCTCCGTCACCGGCTCGTACTCCCCCTTGTCGCTGGAGCAATCTGTGTCGCTCGTGTCTCGCACATAATCTACAACACCACAACACCTCAGAAAATGCACACACAACACACAATGTTCCACTTCTCCTATTATCCCTCTGAGCCAGAAAGTTCGAGAAACTTGGTCCAATTGCCCTAATACCTTCGCCCTAATACTCCATTCGTGATTTTCCTTGTGATGTCCAGATATCCTAAAGGTGTTTTCCACTTCCTCCAGTCCTTTCCATCAGTCCATAAAACTTAACTTTTTTTACAGATATATTTTTTTTCTTTTTTTATCTATGATTATTTTTTCATGTTCCAATTTTTTTTGCATTTCTAAACTTTTTTTTCTTATTTCTGCATTTCTTTCCTATTTACTATTCCTATTTTTGCATTAGTTTCCCATTATTTTTATTTTTTCATTTCCTTCATTCTTTTGTCAGTCTTTTTTCCATTCGTTTTTTTTTTTCAATTCAAACATACATACTTAGTTCGCTAGCATGCTTAAAATAACACAAATGCATACGTTTCCACTGTAAAACTTACCAAATACAGTAAAATCACAAACAATACAAGTATTAATGGTAACAAACAATTATTGTGACAACACAATGCTTCATAAAGAACTAATAATGTAAGATATTTAGCCATATGAAGCATTATTTTGTTGGGTGCAAATACATGGTTATCTTAATGTTATCTGGTCCATAGACAGCACTAGTATTTTTTTTCTAAATATTAACCATATAATATGGTTAAGTGTTATAATAACATGTAAAAGCGACTTGGTCAAACAAAGATGTTTGTCGATTTTAAACTGTTGTGAGACATACCAACATAGAATAATTTTACGGTCTAGGCTCACTTGTTTTTAGTCACTCGCGCGACATGTTTCGGAGAGCCTAGGTCTCCTTTCTCAAGCACTAACAGTGCGAGCAGTATCACACATGTCGCGCGAGTGAATAAAAACAAGTGAGTCTAAACCTTAAAATTATTCAAAGATGTTTGTATATCGTGTCATATGTACTTATGCTATCTAACGATCGCAGGGTTCTCGGCAGCCGACGTATTTGCAATATATTTATTCTGGAATAGTCAATCATGAGTAGAATTTCCAATTTTACACCCATACAACACAGTATTGCATATTGTATCCTAATGAAAACAATAACTTCATAGTTAACAGCAATTAACAGTATTTTAATGAAAACAAATAATTATGTTTATATTCTCTTTTTTACTCATTATTTCTCATAGCAAATACGTCAGTGGGTAATTAGTCCATTCTCAAACTTATGAGTAAAGGTTTGAAAATGCACAGTGTGTATGGTATTGGTATTTGTATTGTTGTGGATTCCTCGGAACCTCTTCATGTGGTTCCACCGCTGTCCCCGACATCTGGCAATGTTATACCATTGTGATTAGTGCTCATTCTAGCATTCCTTAAGTTAGAGGCTTCGAGAGCCCGTAAACTAATATATTTGGTTACTAAAAGTAATTAAAATCACTTCTTTGTTTAATTTGTTGTTAGAGATTTAGTAATGTGGGTATTGAACCCACAGTAAAAGCAGAATACTAGGTATGTCTAAATTATTGTCCAGTTCCAGTCCGCCATCAGATATATCTCTCAAGCAAGGTGCTCAAAAGTACAATAACATTTGTGAGTATTTTGGCCGCTTTAATATTATTGATGACGACTTTCCTACATAAAATGCTCCAGTTTTTAATGCAAATAAAATTTAATGTTATAATAATATCACACAGACTATTTTACTATTTTCGTAAAATAATCAAATACGGAATATAATAAAATCTGTTCAAATAATTTTCCCTTAAATTCATATTTTCTGTTTTCTGTCAGCAGATAAGTCAATATACATAATGAAATGTATTTAGGCCAAGAAAACATGCTGACCGTATACTATCTGATTCTGAACTGAAGTACGCCTTTCACCTCTACTTACAGTTCCAACAGATTGAAGTGGATACTTGAGTCAAGTGTGAATAAATACAAGTATGGAAGAGTTGTTGCAGTCTCATACAATACATAAGTTACCCAAAATATATGTTATCATTATCAAAGAAAAAGACAGATAAAAGCTTGTTAAAGTGATAATATTTATTAGGTCTATCAATGTAGTAAGACAATTGAGTAAGACTATAAAAAACAAGCGAATTTACTAAATTAGTATGGAGCTAGTCTGTCAAGCCATATCCGTCAGTAGAAAAAAGCGGATAATTAAAAAAAATAATAAGGCTATCATCCCATAGACAATTTTAATTTGGCGCCTTTTTCTACTAAGTAAGTTATTTGACCGGCAAGATATTTGTTTAACTTAAATTTTAAAAAATGTGACGAGATATAATAGAATAAAGCTTAAATTTGCAACACTAACACGTTTGACCTGCAATAATTCAAAAATCTTTTTCATTGCAGACCTGTCATTGTTTATTCAGAACAAGACAATTTTTTATTGAACTACGGAAGTATATTAATGAACGACTGTCAATCATAATATTATCAAGAACAATAGTAATTGTTTCAAAGTCTGATAAGTAGAAAACAGACGGCATAGGAATCCGACAAGTCTGTACAGGCATCGGACACGGAGCGATGACACGACACGCTAAATGGTTGTGTGGACAAAAAACGTCTCTGAGAATTTGCACAAGTGGTTTTACTTGAGTTCAATAATAAATAAACAGATACATACTTGGAAGAGAATATATTTTTATTATTTACATAACATTGGCAAAGAGTAAGCCAGGACGTGCTTATGAGAAAGGGATGTAAGCTGTTTTTATATATCCCAGATAAATTACTGATACGAATTTCCAATTAGGATTGTTCATTTTTTTTCAAATGTTCTATTTCGAAAACCATTTCGAGATATAAGGTTTTTAAACAGTTTCCGACATTTGCTGCGATATAATAATTGAGGATTGAGGATATTTCAACAAATATCCTTATGACCTTAGTTTGACCTTCTCCTGGGCTGAATGTAAAGTCATTGCATAATAAAAGTTATCGAACCATAGTAAATAAATCCGTCACTCACGTATTGTCAAAGTTATCATTGTCATCGATTGTCATAACAAAATTTTTCAGTTAAACCGCTGCGCTTGTTTGTTACAATTTGATTTATAATTAATACCTAAACAGTAGATTTCATTGCTTAATAATATATCCAAAACCTTGTTCCTATGTGTGGGAATGATTCACAAAAATAATAGTTCGAATCCACGAAGACCTACGACGTGAAAGATGGTGCCGTGAATTAAACTTGGAATACCTACCTACTTCACGTGTTACACACAGTATTGCTGTGAGAATCACGTCGATGTAAGTATAAAATTAATATTATTTACTACAATTAAGTATTTAAAAGCTCACTTTATTGGTAGGGTCGTGGTATCTATTTATTTTCTGTGGTAATGTAGCCAGAGTATCTAAAGGCAAACCGTTAAACAGAGATGGTGCCTACTAGAAAGAAGGAATATACAAGAATACATAGCCATACTCAAAATTCAGCCTGAAACTGCTTTAAAAAGATATAGTTTCTAATTTCCAGGTACATGTTGCAGTTCAAGCTGCTGATATCATGGTGGACAAGACTTAATAAAGAGTTGTGAATAATAAAACATGTTTTTGTTTACCTACTTTTTTATTAATTTGGGAAATATGTTATATATGTTTCCACAAAAAATAGTAACTTTACATTAAATGTATGTTTATCATGTTCTGCACGAGCATCTGACAATGATGGCTTCTTGTTGACCATCCAGAAGAGAAGTGTATGGTTTGTTATTTACTCTGTTCCCAGGCATTATTTACGGTCGTAAAGTATTACGACGATTAATAATTAATATTACGTTCGTTTCAATACAAAATGCTCAACTTTGTTCTGGGCCCAAGTGCAGTTACATATCTCACAGCTGTATCTAAATAGGAATCACGATGACCTGAAATAATAGGATATAATTAGCAAAATTGTCATGTTCCTAATATAGTAGTATAAGTATGTAGTACAATATCCAAACAATGGTGACAAGCCGCTAGAAAGCACCCACTGGGTGCTAAGCTACCTTTAGCAATGGACGCTTGTAACGATTTTATGAATCCAATCTTCTTACAAATCGAATCAGTAAAAATATATATGATGTAGGTAACTTACATTTGTATTTTTGCTCCCTTGATTTCAGCCAAGTTATGGTTGGAGTTGGATGCTATATGGATACATACTCCAATAAAACTAAGTTATATTATATAACTTAGGCAGATTTCTGGAATCAGCTTTCTCAAATTTATAGCGTAGGTATTTTGAAATTAATGATTCAAAATAAACGATTGTTATTTATAGAAACACGTAACACTGACATTGTCGACAGGTGACATTACAATCAATTGACCATGACAACTATTTTTTTAATGCTTGTTGTTGCTTGTGCATTATCCTAATCAGCCGACGACATGTAATTTACGAGAAGTCGTATCTCATAATTTCAATAAATTATAAATATTCAACCGAGCCACGAATTACTAAATCATTCAAATTGGTATCTTAAATTAACCTATATTTTCAGAAAAAAAAATAAAAATGGGGGTCTAAAAAAAATGAACAATCCCAATTGGCTAATATACTACTTTTACTAATATCCAAGCATTTCCAATCGTCACACTTTTTACTTTTGTACTTACTAAATTGATAGTTCATACAGATTTCAAATTTTCTTAATATATTAGCAGTTAAGTAAAGATTGATAGACATAAATAGGTACCTAACTTCATAGTTTACTGACATAACAGCAGAGATATATATAACTCCGTATAAGATAAATAAAGTCTAAGAAAAAAACGTGCCTCGGACGGCCAAGGAAAAGTCATTCTCGAATAGATGGCGCCATTACCTTTGGCCTATTCTCGGCTAGATGGCGTTAACGACACCGTTCGGTATTTAACAATTTTAACACATATCAGTGAAAGAACATGGGTCAGTAGGGAACAATAAAAATTAAGAATCATTTATCCGTAAACATATTTTGATTATTTTATACATTTTCAATTTTATTTTAAGTTTTAATCGGTTGTCGATAGATGGCAGTAAATGTACCGTGACTAGAAAATTGACAATGACAGGACCCCTCTATACTATCTATTCTTTTTGATAACAGTAAATGCCAAAGAGGCAAATAAAATATAGATATTTTTAGATTTTAATAAAGAGAATACATTTTTTTTACAATCAAAAGGAAAGTTTAAATAATAGTGTTAAAACATGCATAGATAATAATTAAACATAGTGTAGGTATTTGTACACAATATTACCCATGCATTTCATACATAAAAATTCAATACAACACCATAATAAAGCATGCATCGCAAATTTGAAAACATTTTTAGCTTTGCTCAGATTTTGTAAAAAAAAAATCCTTAGGTATTCGAATTTTTATTTGTGAATCACATGTTGTGGACTAATGATTCATCCTTGTAAGTATATGCCGTGGGTATGTATATTCATTCATTCACTCACAAAAGGCGGGCGAAAGCCGGCCGATGTTTTCAGTATGGCGGTTGGTTTACATAGATAGCAAGTTTCATTTTGACAGGCCTAAGCAATATTTACACTACAAAGATTCAATGGTGAAAATAACCCAATGTACAGGGAATACACTAAGCATTCTCTCTGTGCAGTGTAATAGTCTAAGAGACCCTTAAAAACACTTTATTTTGGACACCATTTTTATATCTGCTTCTGCTGACTGTACAGTCGCCATTAGATAATTTAGATATATATAGTCTGTCTGGAAAGAGAAGAGTCGCCGTATGGGATTCAATACATTCTACGACTCTTTCCGTACAGACTCCATCGGCCATGGTGTTCACAATATCTGAACGCGCACTATCACCTTGACAATAGAGGCGTGTTCAGATATTTATAAGCGTCTTGGCCGCTCCGATATACTACCAAAGGTATGGGAATGAATGAATGGAATGGCAAATGGTTAGGGTCAGTTGTATAACAGTGACATACCTGTCTCTTTTCCCTGGATACTAAGAGTGCTCTCTAACGAGCCGCGCCGACTGTGCGCCGGAGTTAGCCACGATTGTTCTGAAACATTACATATAGCTTGTCAAAGGACTGTCCCATTTCAATCATAGACAGAGAGAATCATACTATCTTTGTCTTACACTAGTACTAGCACCCAAAAGAAAAGGATGAGTATAGTTTTCCTGGTTCTTTCTGACTGACAAATTGGTTTGACCAACTATAAGCACAGAATAAATAATAGTACTAGGTGCAGAAGGTTCAGTCTCTAACAAAAAGCGTCTAATACGTCAGATATGACCGCAAGGTGGCGTGAGCGCGAGCAGGCGTCCGTGCCATAGCGGAGCGCGGCAAGTACTACTGCTAGACACCAAAGTTGGTGTGGCCGAATGTACTTGTAGCGACGCGACGAAATTGCGGAGTGAGCCATGCCTGGTTGTGATCAACATATGCACCCCGGAATTTCTTAAGAAAAGTTAAAAGTTAAAAAATTAATAACTCGAAAAGTACGAAAAATCGGCTAACATGCATGGGGTATATTCTGATAGCCCACGACGTGAGGAATCTAAAAATTTTTGGACGTCAAGGGTTGGACCACCTGTATGGTAATAAAATTACCTATTGCTAAGTTTGTTTATATTGTACTTAAATCTGTTTCTGATTTTATTTGTGAACTGCAATAGATAATAATTTACTTACCAAATAAGGAAACTTTTAATACATTTTAGATAAAAGTAACAGCCCAGACAAAATAAGCACCAATCTTATCAAAAGTCATATGGACCCAACCACATGTGATAATGATATATATGTACATATACACCGTGTTTTTATTGAATTCCGTTAACTTCGGGGTATGGTTAAGAACGTTTAAGTGAACTAATTGGCATAGATATTAAAAAAAAAAAATTTTTTTTTGCTTTTTTTTAAAGAAAAAATTAAGTTTAAAAAGTAATTAAATGTAGCATATAACGTTGTTGTAACACGGGCATTACATTTAACTCAACCAAACAATTGAAATCTGTGACATATCAATGTCATTTCGAACATCGATCGACCGAGATTGTACTTAAGTTTAGTAGCAAATGTATGAACTCATTCTTAACACTAACCAATATGTAAACCAGCCCTAAGGCAAGTGTACACGCTTGTAGAGGCCTTATAGGAAAAAAATAAATTATTGATTATCTCCGAAATGGAGTTAATTAGAACATCGGTGTCTTTGAGAAAGTTACTTAATTTAAGCTCAGGGATGCACCCTTGAAATTAACGGAAATCAAAAAAAACACGGTGTATATCATTCAGCACAATTTAAAGCTTTGCTTATCATGTTATAAGCCATTTTATTACCTATGTAATGGAATATAAAACTTTTTAATATGTGAAGACATTAAGAGGAAAGGGGACTGCAGTTTCTCCATACAAACATAGTCCCCATTTTCCTCTCTGGATATGGACATTATGGAAAGTATTTTTACATCATTTGATGTATAATAACCACAGCTATGCCCCTACGGTTGACTTTTTTAGCCGGTCTTAGTCAATCTGTGTAAGAATGTCCTATAATATAAAAATATAAATATATAATATAATATAATATATAATATAGTAAAAGCACAGAATAATTAATAGTACTATAGTAGAGAAAGCAAACTTCCTACAAAAACGATGTTTGACAGCGGTTCAGGGTCGAATAATGCTGTCTCTTTCTAATATATGGCACTATCCCTTTCGACTATTTAGGGTTGTCAAAAATCAAGTGATTATCTTATCTGTAGTTGTGCACGCAAAAGGAAGTCAAGTGGTGCCAACCCTAATAAATTGCTCGGAGCAATGCTGAGCCGAGTTTCACCAAAGTCAGGAGTTTCGCACCACTGGTAAAAGTTAGGAGCGTAAAACAGATTTTCGTGTAAGTTCTTGATTCATCTAAATGGGGCATCTAAGTCTCTTGAGTTGACTATGCTGAAATTATTGGGGGAAAGAAAGGATTTGATCTTCAAGAAGACTTGATACAGTAAACATGATTATTTACAGGTAAGACAGAGATCATCCCATTCTTGATCTTACAGATTTATATAAGTTCTTACTTATTTAAAGGTATTTTAGACTACTAAAATAAGAACATACATGTATGGTTTTATGTTATGACTTATGATATCATTGATAGGTATAAAATTCAAAACAACATTCTGCAATCAGACATCGGCGGAATGCGAATGCCTACTGTTTTGTTTACGTTATACGAGTGGGAAACTAGAACTCGTTCCCTACATAGTAACGTTAAAGAACACTCTGTTCATAATAGTCATAAGGCATAGTTAGCACTACACAATGTAAACAATGTAGCTTACCCATCTAGGAAAATCACAGACATACAACCGCCAAATTCACAAAACAACCTAAAAAAATACAAGCGCCTGACAGTTTTTTCTTCCGGTCTTTTTTGCACCACTGGTTGGCCTTCACATGAGTGACTACTGTGCGAGTATTTGTAGTAAAATAGCGAGACCTAATTACCACATTCCACTAACACATGGTTTTTATTAAACATTATCATAATGCACTTTAGATATTGGTAAAAAATAAACATACCTGATGAATATGAAGCAGTTGTATTCATTTTTCAAAACACAATCGCCAGTCGCCACTCGCTGGAGTCGCTGGTCGAAGTCGTGTTCAAACGAGTTGTCAAACTACGCGTCTGTATAGGCGACTGAGGGTGTGAAACAAAGGGGGAGGGAAGATAACACCATGGCACTTTAGTGACGTGCCATTGGTACAAAACCGAACTTTATGGGTTGTAGTACGTACACAGATGGCAGCACTATACTGTAGGTATACACGCTCCACAGCAAATTAAATTATCATAAACATAAAATTAGTTATTAAAACATAAAATATTGTAGATGATTAACAAAATATGTTAGAAGTTTTACTTTTAAAAATTAACTAAGCTCTCTAATTATTTCGAAAACCGGTAAAATAATACATGCCGGCAACTCAAAACTAGCAACACCGATTGACAGTTTCCGGTTGCCATAAGTTCTTTCTTTGTGGCATGGTGTCGGCATAAGGTGAGTTCATTAATTATGTGCAATTTATTCTTTTTAATCATTAATAACTTTAGTATTTCATTATAAAATTAACCGCGTAAATCTTTTGAGTCGGTGCAGTGTATAATTTACCCGTAGGAGAAGTGGGAAACGTATTTTGAACATAAGACACGTGGATACAAGACATTCTTGCATTTCAGGTTACTATTCGGTTTTTATTTAGTGAATTACTAGGAAATTATCATTTGAATTTGTTAATTACACCAGAAAGCGGTGAAAACATTAATAAATGAGCAACACTTGGCACCGAAGAGGTTATGTCGCGTCGTGTTGAAGTACTTGAGGTATTGAAGTACATCCATCTAATCCATTGATAAGACTATAATTTTGTTGTAGTTGCCGAATAAGCAACCACAATGCCGCAGAACGAATACATTGAGCGCCACCAAAAGCTTTACGGTAGAAGACTCGATTATGAGGAGAGGAAACGCAAACGCGAGGCTCGCGAGCCGCACAAGCGGGCCGAGAAGGCGCGCAAGCTGCGCGGCATCAAGGCCAAGATCTACAACAAGGAGCGCCGCAATGAGAAGATCCAGATGAAGAAGAAAATCAAGGCTCATGAAGAGAAAAATGTCAAACAGAACACTGAGAAGGTTGCTGAGGGAGCGCTCCCTGTATACCTCCTCGACAGAGATGTACAGTCCCGTGCTAAAGTACTCTCTAACATGATCAAACAGAAACGCAAAGAGAAAGCTGGCAAATGGGACGTCCCGATACCCAAAGTTAGAGCACAAGCTGACGCTGAAGTATTCAAAGTACTAAAGTCTGGTAAAACAAAGAGGAAAGCGTGGAAACGCATGGTTACTAAAGTCACATTTGTCGGGGAGAACTTCACTAGGAAGCCTCCGAAGTTTGAAAGATTTATCCGGCCTATGGCTCTACGTTTCAAGAAAGCACATGTGACACATCCCGAACTAAAAGCTACCTTCTGCTTGCCTATCATCGGTGTTAAGAAGAACCCAAGCTCACAAATGTACACAAGTCTTGGTGTGATAACAAAGGGTACTGTTTTGGAAGTGAACATTTCCGAGCTCGGTCTTGTGACGCAGGCCGGTAAAGTGGTATGGGGTAAATATGCCCAAGTAACGAACAATCCTGAGAATGACGGTTGTATTAATGCTGTACTTTTGGTCTGATGTGTCTGTATTTATTATCTTATTCCAATAAAGCAACTGTGAAGCTTTTATTTGTTATTTTATTGACTCACCCATTGTATCCCACATGACTCGTGCACTGGACTGCAAACAGAATGGAACTGTTCCACTCTAGTGCATGCAAGGGTTTTGTTCTGTTGTTTACATGTCATTATGAAATGAACAGTCATTCGTTATATGAATCATTTTCTAATAATATTTTAACATGTCTGATCTTGTTCTGGCAGTCAAATTGGAGCCCTTATTCTAGTCATTGGTTAGTAATTATTAGATTAGGGGATTCAAATACAGGTAGAAAGAAAATTTAAGAGATAGTTTTCTTTTAGCCATTGAAAAACTTGTTTACAAAGTTACTCAATTTACTTGTATTTCCAGTTTAGTGATCATTAAGTAAACAATTAAAAATGTAATGTAGGGTGCATTGGGGTAAATGCGAAGGCGGGGTAATTCCGAAACTGGCAAATATCTACTAAACTAGAAACACTTTTTACTGTAGCAACAGTATGCAAGATGCCATGTAAGCGTTGCAGCGGCGTAAGTGTTGCTAAAGTATGAAGTGTTTCTAGTTTACTAGATATTTGCCAGTTTCGGATTTACCACAATGCACCCTAATCCGATGTTTAATGACTAAAAAAAATGTATCAGATGATACTGATAAATTATAAATAAATAAAAAATCTAATTTTGGAAAGCTACCAGGTTTCTATATACTATGTTAACAGTTACAATATTTTTATAATAAATAGCAATGTAAATTGAAATGTACACTTACCTGAGGAGTAAAAAATGCAAAAAAGTAAGGAAAATAAAGTGATTGTTAGAAAAATGTAATTTTTTTCTTCAAACCTTCAAGAAAAGAGCATACTCCCATCTTAAATGCCAGCATCGCATTTACAACCCCTCTGGTGTTGCGGGTATCCATGGGCGGCGGTAATCGCTTACCATCAGATGATCCGTCTGCTCGTTTGCCTCTCTATATCATAAAAAAATTATAATATGAAAGCTTATAATATTAAATATTGATCCCAGGCACACCAAGATGCAGATCTTCGTGAAAACCCTCACGGGTAAGACCATCACCCTTGAGGTCGAACCCTCTGACACCATCGAGAATGTCAAAGCCAAGATCCAGGACAAGGAGGGGATCCCCCCGGATCAGCAGAGGTAAGCCACTACGATAGGCCCGTGCACACCGGGTGCGTGTGCGTAGACGTGCGCGTTGTAATTAATATACAGTTCCTTATGAGAGACGACACACCGCTTGCGTGACGTGTGCGACTCCAACATTTTAGCGCACGCACACGCAGCCGGTGTGGCCTAGCCTTAAGTTTACTAAACACTTGAAACAAAATGAAGCTTCCAAACTATGTTGGAACTAAAAGTTCAAAAATTGATTGTCAGTCTTAAGCTGCGTTTCCACAATCCCGTATGCGAGGATGCGTAGCGTGAGATGTGTCATGTGTTTGTAAAGAATCAACAGAATCACTTGATTTACCCATCCTCGCTCAGCGCAGCTCTAGTGGACAATATTGGTTCTTTCTGCGCCTCGCACAGCTCTGGTGGAAATGCAGCCTTACCATTACCAAAGGGTCACTAATTATGGAAGAGAAAAAAATTTTGGCATTGCATAGCGCATCTTCACGGGTCTCTATTGTTTCCCATATAGTTTTAAGTCATAATGTATTGTTTGTCTACATTTTCATTTGTCATAATTGTTTGGTTCAGAAACGCGTAACTTTTCAGGATTGCCATAAAACAAACCTAACCAATCTATAGGATAAACCTTACGAAAATCCTGAAAAATCAACGGTGTCAGTTTTAGGACTAATGATAATATGACATTCATTGACTTAAAAACTTTATGTGAAACGAAGGGACCCACATCTTCACTATCCTGTCTAAATATCATGTTTCCTCTCAGGTTGATCTTCGCCGGCAAGCAGCTGGAAGACGGTCGTACCCTGTCAGACTACAACATCCAGAAGGAGTCCACCCTGCACCTGGTGCTGCGCCTCCGTGGTGGCGCCAAGAAACGCAAGAAGAAGAACTACTCCACACCCAAGAAGATTAAGCACAAGAAGAAGAAGGTCAAGCTCGCTGTGCTCAGATACTACAAGGTTGGTGTTGACTGTTTGTTGATATATGGACGGCAACGCGCCTGTGACACCTCTGGACTAGTCGGAACTAGTACTCCGTAGTCTGTAATGACCGCTAACAATAAGGCAGGCAGGCTTGTTTGTCACAAACGTGATATCGCAAGCACATAGCACCTCTAGCATCCATAGGCTACGGTTACGCTTACAAATTTATTCCTGACGAGGTATCAA
Organism: Cydia fagiglandana; assembly: GCF_963556715.1. NCBI lineage: Eukaryota > Metazoa > Arthropoda > Insecta > Lepidoptera > Tortricidae > Cydia > Cydia fagiglandana. The sequence goes on along the minus strand of NC_085941.1, from coordinate 1,364,493 downwards.
TATCGAGTAGGTACTTCAGTATGCTAGGAGCAAGACTGGTGCTGCCCTCATTTTGTGGGCTTTTCGACTTTAAATCTTATGGGAGTAAAATTAGTTCAAACGGCTGCCGCTAACATTAAAAAAAAATATATTTTTATTGAGCCTTTGAACACTACGTTCTGTTCGACAATCCATGATATTATGTGTGTTTATGACAATCAGCGCCACTTATCCTATATGTAATAGTCATAATTTTCAAACTACCAATGTGAGCGGACACAAGAAAGTTCAACAGTCGCCCATTCAATGAAAAAAAAGAATGCCACGCCCTCAGTAAGGTACTCCACTACCGTACCTACTCGCTGGCCTGCCAAACTGGTTCAAAAACCTAAACCTGACTCAGGTATTCAATATAAATGGTCCCAGGAATTTACAAACCTACTATAAAACGGTTGAACGTACACGTGGCCTTGGCCGCCACGTCACCAAAGTTCCGTGACTCAACTGACGAGTTGCGACTGGTTTTGATGCGTGTGACGTCATTTATACGTGCTAATTACTCCTATTCATTCTTAAAAATAGAGTAGGGTCCTTTAATTACGTTCAAAACTTCAAACATGCTTCAAACTATCCTGAGACATCCTGACAATAAATAAAAATAAAAGACCAACCATAGACCATATACAGATATAGTTTTCAATCAAAATTGACTCAGTATTTTGGTATACTGGATAACCCTTCCATGTAGAAGGGTAAAAAGGAACTACCTGTCTTCCTTCAGATTCCAAAGATTTCTCTATGTATAGATATTATATTTAGAAAATCGGCTAAGAGATTTTGTGGATATGCTACATCAGTATTTTAGTTTTTGCTTTGCAGGCTCAAACATCGCACAAAATATGCACATATATTTGCTTTACATCTCGAGACATGCTCCCGCCTCCCACTTAAAATATAAAAGGAAATTCCAACGAGCAAAACGACTAAACTGCTTAGTAAGCGTTCAAGTCGCGACTCGAGCTCCACATTTAAAACTTATTCATGCTGACAATAGAGGCGTGTTCATATATTTGTGAGCACCTTGGCCGCTCCGATATATCTGATGGCGACTATATCACCATGATTGTTGTAGGTCGACGAGAACGGCAAGATCCACCGTCTGAGGCGCGAGTGCACCGGCGAGCAGTGCGGCGCCGGCGTCTTCATGGCCGTCATGGAGGACCGCCACTACTGCGGCAAGTGCCACAGCACCATGGTGTTCAAGGACGACGACAAATAGGATAAGTGATCTACCCTACTGTAAGACGACTGTGGATGACGGATTAAATTCTTGACACAGTTATGATTCTTTTTATTTGACTCCTAGGCCTATTTCGGCCTTCAGCCCGTCACACATACACACATTGACACGGTTGCATTTAGAAAGCCTCGAAGCTTAGCCTTTTGGACGCCAATGATCGATATATCCGCACCGTAGGTCCAACGCCGATGAATCCGTCATATTATGCAAAAAGTTCAATTTCAGTTTTGACATTTCGGTGACGTGGCGTCCGAGTGACAGCTTTTGTATTTGACACGGCGTCGAAAAGGTTAAAAATGCTTAAAAATAATGCCCTAACCGGTATAATAATATAACATTTTTGGTTGGAAACTGCACATTAAGTGGCAATTGCTTTGAGACTGCCGTAAAGCTGGATATAGATTAGCAGCTCGTCGCACGGACTTTATTTTTGGGGTTCAACGAACTTCGTTAGTCGAAATTCATGAGCCTCTTCAGCAAAAGCTATACAATCGATGGTTTTGTGTCGCTTTTCTGGAGAAAACTGAACATAATGTCACACAATCGAAGGTATTATTGTATATTGAATAAATAGTCCGTGCCACAATATGCTAATTTCTACTCCTCATAACTCACAATAAAATATCCAGTGATAACTTACACGAATCTAAAATTGCCAACACACAGACACTGAAACAGTCCCAACATGGCCTATATTCCTTAACCTACCTTTAATATTATATCTTCTACCTTAAATAGCTAGCAGGACGGAGCGACCGGAGCAGCAGGATTCTCAAGATAATCGAATTATTTGATAAAGAATAAATACAATTATAAAGACCTCTGTGTTTCATTTGCCCTAATCTACAGTATTTTAGACCCTAGAATGGCTAGAATGGAGTTCAATATAAATTGAAAAATATGTAAAGTATGGCAAAGTAAACTTTGAACGAAGTTTTTTTTTTGCATTTATATTCAACTCCATTTGAGTCGGCACGGTACGGCGCGGCACTGCTAGATACAACATCAGATCTAATTATACCTAGGTTTGTTGGTTGCTTGTAAGTATCTGCAGAAGTTTGATAGGGATTTGGCCAAGTAGGCCCGGGCCTAGGGGCAGGCGTGGCTCACTCCACGATTTCGTCGCTTTGCTACAGGTTGGTATCAATATCAATATCAACATTTATTCAGCAAATAGGCCACAAGGGCACTTTTACACGTCAACATTGAATTTACATAAAAGCAAAAATAATAACATCAACAATTTTATAAATTAAAACTAACAATTCAATCTAACGTATTACAATTACTAAGAGATGTATATGGTCTCTTATGTCGAATTACATACAAAATACAGATAAAAAAACACAAAAAATCTATAATATTTAGAGGTGTAAATGTCTCTAGGTGTCAGAACTATAAGATTATATAGTTTATCAAGTTATCCTTAGAGATGTATAGGGTCTCCAAGAGTCAATATCCTGTATAAGTAATTAATACATTCATTAAAAGAAAAGAAACATACGAGAACAGAATGAGGCGTCTCACTGTAATTAATTAATAAAAGTTACTAAGTATAATAGCTCGTGTTAGCTTAACAGACCAGTCTCCACAAACAGCACCCGTTCACGAGTATGACGCGTATCTCAGCCATCGCCTCCCTCAACCTTCATTCGGGAAAGTGGCGACCCGATCAACAACGCCACCGTAAGCAAAGACTTTTAAGCGAGCATGACATGTTCAAGCTACCGGCCTATATTAATATTAAAATAGTAATAACATGTAGCTGTAAGACACGGCATTTTGTGCTCATATGTTACATAAAAAGACAGTAATATAGCTTCACATAATTACTAGCCTAAGTTGACTTAGAGATGTAAAGGTCTCTAAGTGTCAGAAACATTAAAAATATAGGTAAGTATGTACAATCAAAAATAAAAATCAAATAAATAAACCTACCTACCTACCTAAAAGTACATCCGTTCCACACCAATTTTGGAGGCTAGCCATAAGCCGCGCGTGGCGCTGTCGCCATCTAGCGGCCATATCTGTCCTGATCGTAACAGACTTGTTTTGTTAGAGAGTGAATCTTCTGTACCTAGTACATTTATTCTGTGCTAGGGGCGGCAAATTACGACAAAATAATTCGCTGATGATAACAAGAAATAACACAAAATGTAGTCAATATGACGGGTGTTGAGAAAGGGGTGGCTACAGGGCCTGGAGCCTAGGGCGGCAAAGACTGCAAATCCGCCACTGATCTAGACTCCCGGAACTCTAAAAATAAGATTTATCAGATTGTCTCTTTAAAAAAAAGTTTAAGTTAAAATGTCCTGGATGAAATGAGTCAAAGGAAACCAAAACTATATTTATAAATAACGGATTGATTTATTGAATGAAAGTGAACGCTAAAAAACAAAAACTTTTTCCGATACCGGGAATCGAACCCGAGCCTCCTGGGTGAGAGCCAGGTATCCTAGCCACTAGACCATATCGGATGTTACATGTAGTAGCGAAATTAACCCATTGATTGCCGAAGACGCGAATTCGCGTCATGAAACTATTTAATTATAATATACCCCTTGTCACGCTCAGTAAATTACGAGTATATAGGATAATTGCGTCAGTTTCCGCCCACTTGACGGATTAGCAAATTTCAATTGATATAATTTTTATGTAGACAAAATTGTTTAAATATTATGGATTGCAGGGTCGGTTGCACCAAACTGTTCGTATCGTTAAAGAGTTCGCTAAATTTTTATGTATGGAAAGTTTCATAGTAAGGCGCCGGGGCGCGCCGGCTGACGTTGATCAGTCTGTCAAATGTGGTTGGTGCAACTGGCCCTAAGTCCAAATATGTGCAGCAATGAATGTTTATATTCAAATTTCGTCAATTGACTAAATTCTCGCATGGTCAGAATGGAAACAAGAAATTAATGAGACAACGATATAAATTTCATTTAAAATATTTATTTATTACTCAATACTGAGAATAGAATTGCCTTAACGCAGCCACCTTTACACTATTTTACGGAATTTGTGCATTTCCGTCGACGCAATTTTCCAAAACCTATTGCAATTCAATTCAGTCATGCCATAACCCGCCATGATATTGGCCGGTCGAAGTATTTTACAGATGGCGCCATAAGTTTTATTTTTGGCCTGGATGCTAGCCCTTTAATCTCCTAGGTTGCCAACTTCATTGCAATTTGGCAAAAACGTTATAAAGTCGGACCAAAAAAACTCTGCAGCGGACTTGATAGCCCACGCAGTGCAAGTGTCATTTAAATACGGCATAATTTCATAGAAGTTCGACGTTTAAAATAACACTCACTGCGTGGGCTATCAAATCCGCTGCAGACTATTCTTGGTCTGACACTAGGATACCTTCATTATTCTGCATGTTCTTCTGTATAGTTTTTTTAAGTTCAAGTTTTAGTTTATGACTTAATTTTAGTTCATGGTTATAAAATTGTCAATTTACACAAATATAATAAAACTGCCCTGGATAGTCTATACTTGCCGTAAACTGGGGCGTCTTAGTGTAAAACGGGGCAACTTTGTCATACAAGTCGATATAATTCAAATTCACCCCAGTTTAACGTTACGTTTCGTCTAGGAAGATTGCGTCCGCGGCATTTAATGCTTTCAATTGGCAAGGTGATCTCAAATGCACCGTTACAACTAATAGGAATCTACTCTTTGTCACTTCTAACAGTAATATATAACCAAATATATCCTCAGATCTTATAATTTCTGGAATGGAATACAACTGAACTATAAAACTACTTTGGATATAAATAAATAGGTTTAAATAAATGATAAATAATGATAATTGACATAATTTGTTTTTTTTTACAATTAAATAATTACAACGAAAAGGAAAATAAGAAAGTTATTATCTTGGCGACATAAAAATAAACTTTTGCTGTCTAAAATGGGCGTAGGCATAATTGTCACTATTTAAGAACCCACAAGTAGGCAATGTAGTAAGTTAGGGTTACCATTGAAAATGGTTTCAGAATTAGACTGCAAGTATGAAAGGACCTGTACATTTCATGTACAAATTTTGCATAAATTTATGCCCCCAAGATAATAAATCTATTATAAGAAGCACCGCAGATGTTTAACAACCGAATAACTACAATTTTACAATAAGAGATCGCAATCTATAATACAAAACTGAAAAATAACAATTTACGCACAGGATATAATTTTTTATAATCATAATTTTATATAATACTCTTTACTTCCTAATAATGGTTCTGGATATTAATGTACTATAGCATCTTTTTAAAGGATATAATTCTCTATTTGGGCAGGTAGGCTAGTTATATTTGCTGAATTATCTATTACATCTAAACCCTCATAACTTATGTATAGTTAACACTAGCTCAGTACTTGTATCTTGTTGATATTGTAATTGTAACAACAAGTACTGATAAACTAGTGTAATGTAGGCATTACCCTAGTTGACACGCACTCAAATTCAAAGCCGCAAGGCAAATACCTAAAATACTTTGGCAACCGATCGCGCATCAAAAACAGTATTTGTTGCAAGGTGATATTTATATATATATTTTAGTCAAGATTTTGATCAAAGTCACCCCTTGTTCTACGTAATCCCGGATTACGACGTTTCAATTTTGTATTATAGCAATAATATGTTGTATAGTCAACACAAATTAGATTAGAGAGTACATGATTTTCAATAGATCAATGGATCCATAACCAACAAATGATGTAGAGTTATAGTTGCGTGAGCGGTTGATAAAGTAAAAACATCAATAATGACAATTACATTTTGTTTCACTTCTCTAAAGTCTAATTTAAGAGCGACACACCGAATTATCATTATTATTGCTAACATATTTTATAATAAGTAGTTTAATTTTGGGCGAAAATTTAAAAATAAATTTCTAAGCTTAAAATAGCGTAGAAAAATTCCTAAACGCATTAGATATAATGCAGTTTGGTAACTCAGTTCAACCTTGCGTTTGTTAAGGTAGCGGGTATCCACAAATAAACTTTATCTTGTCTAAGTTTCACGATAACAAAAACAAGGTTGAAATGTGATGGTGCAAAGAAAAAGTCCCACTTATTCTCCACTATCACAAATGATTTACCAAGCCCAATCACCGAAATGCAGCCACATATTAAGCCCAGTTACCATACATAAATGCCTATGTATCAAATAATTAAAATATTACAACAGCCGCTTGACCTACACTTAAAATTAAATAAATTCCGAATTCATATAAATGCTTCATGTTACGCCATTACTACATTTATATGTTACGTTAACCGGGGCGAGTGTAAACGAGGGGCCAATGTAACAACTGTCATGGAGTAATAAACATTATAATGTAACATAAGTTGGAATTGGAATAAGCTTACATTGCATGAATATTGTTTCTTTAAATTGAGAAGTTTAACACCTATAATCAGGTTTACTCCTTAATCTAGATTGATCAAATATTATATTCACATTGACACGCGTATCGATTTCATATTCGCCCCGATCAAACTTTAAATTAAGACAATTATTGCCACATCAAAGACGTTCAACTGAGAACCATTGCAACCCAGTGAGAAAAAATTAGCCAGACTAAATAAAAATGTCAATATCACAATGACATGTCAATGTCTCGTTTTACACAAGTCCATAGGAGTGGTCAGTTTTCAATGACATCGGAAAACTCCCTCACTTTGGACTTGTTATAACTTGGTTCGCTCTAGTTTCTCACTTTCTCGGGAAATCACATGCGAGTTTCAATTTGTTTCACATCGCGGTATTTGATCGGTCGGCTGAATCGGATGTAACCTCACGCAATGTAATTATTAATCGAATGCGATTTCCCGCGCCGTCTAAATGAGCCCTTAGGAACTTTCATAAGCGATCAGGCATACTAGTACAAAGTTAATGTGAAATTCCTTCTGTGCTTAGAAGAAAGTTTTCCATTCTCAATTGAACATATGATATGCTATGTTGATCTTAGGAATCGATTTTATTTTCTGTTAAATAAAAAAAAATCGTGGTTTGTGTAAACCTAGGGACTTGACGAACGTTGCAACTGCTCAATAATTTTTTACAATTTCTTGTCGGACTATAGCTGCATCACAATAAGAGACAATTAACCCGCGCGTCTTAATACCCAGGTACATGTTTCTTTACGTATAAGATTGACACTTACGTCTATCACTTTTTATAACCCAGGCACTACAGAAAATGACTTTTGATTAGTCTATTTACTACACAATCATCCTGATTTTGTACATCCGCCATCGCGGATATATTGGAGCGGCTAAGGTGTTCAAAATACCTGAACATGCAGTTTAATATTTTTATAATAGAGCTTTTGTTCTGATATTTGTGAACTCCTGTGGCCGCTCCGATATATCTGTATAGAAAATTTTGGGAATGTAACTCTAATTTTAGTATAAGTAGTTTGGTATTTTAAACCAAAGTTTATAATGGCTTAAATCCTAAGATCAACTGAACATTAGGCAACTTAAGTAACTGAAAGCAACTAAAATTAACGTGAAACGCCGAAGTGCCACAGACGCTTGGCGCCGATACGTCGAAACGATACAACTACTGGATTAAAATTAAATGTATCTACATACTTATCACAGTGGGGATCTGTGAGGTTTTCATATAAATTACAGCTCGATATTACATTGATAATAGTCCGTCTAAGCTAGCTACCGCACAGAACAAAGTGAGGGTGTGTCATTATAAAATATATATTTTCATAGAAATTTGACATTAATGATGACATAGCCACACTTTGGCCGCGCAGAGTTAGCTTGGTTTGACTCTACACGTTTTTTTACTTCTACTTTCGAGACATTATTGAATTGGCATCGTACCTATATAGAATCCTTTTTTAATCCACTATTTCAATAGGTATTTTTTTGTATTTATGGAGCCATATTTCTAAAATTAATGTTGTTCTAAGACTTCTATATTCTACATAAGAGAAGTCTTTGATTGGCACCCAAATCTTTACACGAGTAAGCACGATTTTCATTTCTCTTATCTCTAAAACTAGGTCCTATCTGTTGGTTGTATTATCTGACAAATCTTTTATTGGGTACAATTTTAGGAGATTATCTAATTCTCAACATTAGTAGTTGTGATTCTTCCATTAAGCTGTATGCTGTATGTCAAACACGATTCAATATCGTAAAATTTATATTATTTAACATCGAAGACAGCTTTTTTCGACGAAAATCAAGCAACAAAATTACTGCTTTTATGATACTTTCAATGTAGCCCCGTTTATTAAAGTCACCCCAGTTTATAGGTATTCTATATAATCTTAAAATGCCAATGTAATATCGAGCTACTAAGGGAGCTGCTACTGAAGGTTCTTTGGTAAATCCGGACTTCCGGACCCGGTTCTCCGGAATCCCGGAACCGGATTTTATTGCACACGGCTGGAAAACCTCTAGCAGATTACATAGTTTAGTTAAGCTTAATATTAAAATTATAATGCACTCGCATCCGATTGCTTTTGTACAATTTATTATTATAATTATGTAGATAAGAGTTTTTATAATTAGATACAAGTTTAACCTTTTGAACATCACAGACGGCAATTGACGTCAACGCAAAATCATGACAACGACGCCAAAGACGCCATTTGACATCAATCGTTTTTTGATTAAAATCTACTGAAAAACACCCCTCTTTTACGTTGGCATTATTTATTCACAGTTAAAACTAAATATTACCCCTGTGACGTCAGTGGCACGGCAAATGGATGCGCCGTTTGGCGTTCAAAAGGTTACCTATTTTTAAATTATCACGTTTAATGTCAACAAAAAGTACCTACTTCCAAAGATTGAAGTAAATGTAACATTTATCTTTATTATATATACTGTATAATTTAGGATTGGCTGACTTTTAGCGTGTATATACTCGTAGTTTTCTTGCAAATAATAGGTATTTTAGTTCACCCAATTCCGATCACTGTTAAAACCTGCACACAAACTGATTTTTTTTATCCTTGGACACATCCCTAAGGGGGTAAAAGGGGGATAATATCAGTACAGGAGTAGTAAGGGGTACTATGTACAGACAGGCTCACACCTATGCGGGCAAATGCTAGTATTTTTACAACAATGTCGTCATATTAAATATCTAGTCGCTATTTCGATGAAACATATAAATGTAAAAAGCAATCGAGATTGGAGAGCATTAGGTATACGTGACAGTTTCAGACAAAATGTACATTGTCGATTGTCTATAACAGCTATTTCTAATTGCATCTTTATAGTACTATGGCTTTATGGACAATCAACAATGGTACATTATTCTTATGAATGTCACATTTGTCTCCGCGCGTTGGCCGTAGCTGCAGCGTCAAAAACAATAGTAACCCACTATTGTGGATACATTACATAAATTATTATGTTTCACATACTGTGAACAACATAAATCATTACCGTGGACTATACGACCAACATAATTTGTTATGTTCCACATACTATGTCAACATAAGTCATTTTATTACCGACATAATTGACCACCTCAAATAAATGTTTGCTAAAATATTGAATGTATTTGTGACCATAATCATGATAATTGTTTATAGGAACTATACGAAACGACACTAAATTAATGAACTTAGCTAAAAATGTTACGATAAATTTATATAGACTGACCACGCTAACTTTACAGTAAGAATGCATACATCCTTTATAAGCTCCATACTTGACGTAGCATTTTGCATGAAAATTTAGCGTGCCCCGACTACCCAATTTGGTCACAAAATACCCAATATAACTTATATTGGCCTCATAATAATGAAGATTCAGTTTACAACAGTCAATAACCAATATGTTGGTACCAAAACACTTACTCTTGTCAAAGATTATGATCAACATATTCATTATATGACCAACACTGACTAATAGGCGAGTCATTGACATATTGCATGAATCCTGGACAGTGTACGAATCCAACCAATGTAGGACGAAGCCAGCCAATGTAGAACGAACCCAAGATAATTTTGGACGAATCCATGACATTGTTGTAATCCAAGCCAACTTTGGACGAATTCGAGGCAACATTGGACGAATCCAAGCTAACGTCGGGAGAACTCAATGCGATATTGGATGTATCCAAGTCAGTGTTGGACGAATCCAACCCAATGTTGGACGAATTCCGGCCAATGTTGGGAGCGGTGGTCGCTCAGAGGTCAGTCCGCGGCGAGTCGTCGTCTTTCTCTAATGTCGGTTTGATCGTTTCTAGCAGGTTTTTGAGAGCTTGCTCCGTCTGAAACAATAATTAATTATAAAAACAAACTTATCATTAAGTCTAGTAGTTAAATCTATGTATAAATATTGCTATAAGTCACCGAGAGGAACTTGAGTTATACTACCTGCAATTATGGATATTCATTGTTCATATGTCTAAAAAGAAAGATTCAGTGACATTTTGTTCAATGATTTTAACACAGTATATAAAAGTTTCGGTATAGGTCGAATCTAAGACAAAACTGAACCTTCGGTGATCCCGTTTCGGAATGCTTTTATAGGTGGCACAACACTTCGGTTGTCAATGGCAAGTACCTCCGGTCGAATATCAACCATATATGGGTATAAAGGCACTCATTTTCATATAGAGTGACCCATTTTCTCTGTCTCCTGCAGATAAAAGTCAAAGTATAAAAAATAGTTTATTCAAGTAGGCATATTACAATGCGATTATGAACGTCAAATAAAGCTATACCGGCTCCAACCCTACACCTGCCTCGAGAAGATTTAAATCCCCCCTCAATCGGAGGAGGGTACCCAATATGGGACCGGCAACAAACTCGGCGGGACACATTTTTTCAAAACATTATGTTTACCTGCGCTAGATGGTGTCGCGCCGCGTCGAGCGCGCGGCGCCAGGCCAGCAGCTGGCCGCGCTGGCGGCGCGAGTGCGACTCCAGCAGCGCCGACCAGTCCGCCAGCTGAGCCCCGCTCAGCGAGTTGATTCTGCAAACAAATAACATAACCACAGAATAAATAATACTACTAAGTACAGAAGACTCACTCTCTAACAAAACGCGTCTGTGACGATCAGCACAGATATGGCCGCTAGGTGGCGACGGCGCCACGCGCGGCTTATTGCAAACCCCAAAATTGGGGCCGAACGGATGTACTTTTAGCTACTTGTAGCAAAGCGACGAAATCGCGGAGTGAGACACGCCTGACAACTGTCAGTGACAATATTGTCCACGCAACGCGAACTTTTATCCATTCCCGGCATACCCCAGTTTGACGGGTGTTATTTGTTTTGACTTTTAAAAATGTTAGAACAAGTAAACCTTACTATATGTCGATGTCGACAGAATGTGACGTTTTCAACGAAAAGGTACTACACTGGCGGTTATTGTCGATAAGGTTAATTTCAAATTGAAGTTTTATGGAAATAGCGTCTTATTGATTTATAGCAAAATCCTATTGCTGTTTTAGCAGGACGCATCAAATACGACTCGTACTTTAGTTGCGGTTTGATTTTCACATATGACAGCGTGATGAGGAAAAATAGCATCTTTTAAAGTGCGATCTAAAATAGTAGAAATTACTAATATAAAACGAAAAAAATTCCATATTAAATTGTTGCTATGTTTAAGCATTTTACGTCAAAAATGTGACAGTTACGTAAGAAGTGACGCCCTCAATAATTTTCTACAATTTCTTGTAGGAAAATAATAGAAATTAAATAAAAAAATCCATACTAAATTGTTGCCATGTTTAAGCATATAACGTTACGTAGAAAGTGGCGCCCTCATATATTTTCTACTATATTATGTAGCACGTACGTTACGTTACGTACGTTAGTTGTCAAGTTGAGTGAGATGTATAACTAAGTCTTATTGTTTAAATGTTACCTGTTCTGCAGCTCCGCGGCGTCCATAGCCTTCGGCGCGGTATAATAGAGTCTGTAGTAGAGCAGAGCGTTGAGCAGCAGTAGTAGCACCAGTATGCCGACCAGCCAGGAGCTGTTCTGCCCTGCCGGCCGGGACACGCTGGCCCGGGGTGCTAAGATGGCCGTTGTGGGTTTTACGACGGAAGCTGCGGCCGCCTCTTGTGATGATGCTGAAAAAAACAAATATTTTCTATATAGTTGGTCAAACACATCTTGTCGGTAGAAAAAGGCTGCAAATTTGAAAAAAAAAATATATTCGCGCCTTTTTCTACTGACTACATTTGCTTGACCATTTATAGATAGCATAATAAAATTAGGTTTGAGATATTTGATCGACCCGAGCCGCTAGGCTGAGCTAAAGGATGTCAATTTATCGATGTGGCACGCTCTTATGGCTCTATAAATGAAATCATTTCAGATATTTATGCGGCGTTCGAAGAGTAACATATTATTGCAGGTGACAGTACAAACCTTACGTAATGTTTCCCAAAAAAATTGAGTTTTAAAGGGTGTTTTTTTTATAATACGTTTGGGCGAAGACTGCTATAATAGCTATCTATATCACATTATTATATTCATTCATACATATTCATATATTTAGGCATAATAATTCGTATTATCATCATCATCCTTGGCCTGTAACATCAACAAGATTATGGTTTATGGCTGGCACCCGCGGGCCGGACGCTTTGGGTGTCGGCGGGCCGTATTTGGCCCGCGGGCCGGGGTTTGGAGAGCCCTGGTTTAAACAGTGTCCATGAGAGTGCGGCACTTCCGCAAACTACTATTGCACTATGGCACTTTCGTATTATACATGTGTTTATTATGGGTCTCTAATGTTTCCCAAATAGTTTTAAGTCATAATGTATTGTTTGTCCCAATTTTCGTTAGTCATAATTGTTTTTTCTCAGAAACGCGTAACTTTTCAGGATCGCCATAAAACAAACCTAACCTAACCCATCTATACTAGAATAACCTTACGAAAATCCCGAAAAGTTAACGGTTTCAGTTTTATGACTAACGATAATACGACAAACAATACATTACGACATAAAACTTTATGGGAAACAAAGGGACCCCGTTTATTATAAAAGGACGAATAGATGGTACCTGTCTGCCTCCTCGTGCGCCGGCCCTTCCGCTTGGCGGGCTGCGCGCCCTCCGCCTCGGCCAGCAGCCGCGCCTCCAGCAGCCGCCCGAAGTCGTCCAAACCGGACATCGTGTTCTTTTCCAGGAATGCTGGTAACATAACATCATATTTATAAGCTTTTTCTCAAAAATGGACGGCAAAGTCGACTTTGCCCTCTAAAAAATAGGTCGCGAAGCGTGTAGTTTATGGTCAGTCAAAAATTAAAAAGTTAAAAACATTGCAGTCTCGATTTTGGGACTGCAATGTTGCATACAAATTCCATTATTTGTCGAGTTCCAAACTTTTTAAAAGTTGAAATGGCCATATCAAATGAAGGCACAGGCAAACAGATGATTAGTACCGCGACTATTTAGTTGTCTCAAATAGGTTGGCGTATTTTATTTTTTTATTAAAAAAAATAAAAAGGCGGCAAGGGCTTTTTTCTGTGAAAATATATACGTAAGAATGTTGCTTTTGTAAAATATTTCTATGATATTTATATTTCTTGCACCATTTTTGAGAAAAGCACTATATATGACTCGGCTGGAAGGCTACTTGCTGACTTCGGATTCAATTAAACGGACTCCCAAGGTCGTCCGTTTAAAACGAATCCTCAGCCTGCAAGTAGCTACTTCCGAGCCTCGACAATAATGTACTATTATTTAACATGCAAGCAAAATTAGACTCTTCTTCCTCGCGTTATCCCGGCATTTTGCCACGGCTCATGGGAGCCTGGGGTCCGCTTGACAACTAATCCCATGATTTGACGTAAGCACTAGTTTTTACGAAAGCGACTGCCATCTGACCTTCCAATCTAGAGGGGAAACTATGCCTTATTGGGATTAGTCCGGTTTCCTCACGATGTTTTCCTTCACCGAAAGCGACTGGCAAATATCAAATGATATTACGTACATAAGTTCCGAAAAACTCATTGATACGAGCCGGGGTTTGAACCCGCGACCTCCGAATTGAAAGTCGCACGCTCTTACCACTAGGCCACCAGCGCTTTTTTTGCAAGCTAAATTATAGACTGACTTTCCATTATTCGATTGAGCTGAAACTTCACAATCTTCACATACATGTGTAAATTGGACGACAATGCAATATTATGGCACCATAGAGCTGATCTGACGATGGGCACGACAGGAAGTGTCCATAGGAATTAGTTGTCCGTTGAAAGAAAAGTACAGTCAGCAATAAAAGCTTGTATTAATAAAAAAACAGGCCAGGTGCGAGTCGGACTCGCCCACCAAGAGTTCCGTACTTCCTAGTATTTGTTGTTATAGCGGCAACAGAAATACATCATCCTTGAAAATTACAACTATCTATCACGGTTCATAAGATACAGCCTGGAGACAGACAGAAGGACGGTACTGTCTTAGTAATAGGGTCCCGTTTTTACCCTTTGAGTACGGAACCCTAAAAATTAAAATTTTGACAAATAACTTATTTAGACATGTGCTAACGTACAAATGCATTATACGCGCATTTTGAAGTTATTGTAAACAATACGCAAAAAGCCTATCATTATATTGTGATAAGACCAGCTGTTGTTACAGTCAGCAGCAGAAGTAGGTAAGCGGGCGATGCGTTCAAAATGATCTTGACGCCACTTTATTGTTAAGAAAATAAGAGCGTATCAAGGTTTACCCCGCCAGCAACTTCTGCTGCTGACCTCTGTCTTTATGTATTAAGTGTGTTCCTTTGTAAATGCTTCTAAGCGTAGTCTGTGACATGTGCATTCTTACCTTTAACCATGGGCCACATGTTTTTTTTATACCGCACTTGTGCGAAAAGCTGCAAACTTGTGGAATTTTCTGCTACCCGCTGTAACAAATAAATAATTATTATAGCCTCGTTCCGCCCAATGTACATTACGGTGTACACTCCGTTTCAAGGAAATGTCAACCTTCATTTAGAAACAAACAAACAAGAGTTTTTCCCTTAAATATATGATGATGATGAATAGTTACCTGCAAACAATAGTGGACTTCAACTGTAAAATAGTCCGCGTACGGTATGCCCGCGTTCTCTGTCGTGCAGTCTATGGAGTAGAGATGTCCCGGACATGAGCACTTGTTCATAACCTGGGAAATAAACCATGTAATTAGTATAACAAGCCTAAATTGAAGGGGGCAGCACAAAAATACCCTTTAAAAACATAAAATAACAATTTCAAGTTGTTAATTTCGATTTAGTGCACACGGTGGCAGATACTCCACAGCATAAAATATAATTAAACTTATTAATCTCTTATTATAGCTATAAATGTCGCTGTGAGTGTCTACCGAAGGGGTGGTATGAAAGTGAAATTGGAAGGTCTGGCGTTAGGTAGTCATAACTCAATTGGTAAGGACATTATCTAATAATCACGTTATATATCTTGTCAAATGTGTCTAATTGGATAGAAATATAGAAGTTAGTAGGTACTATAGTTAGTTTTTAGGGTTCCGTACCCAAAGGGTAAAACGGGACCCTATTACTAAGACTTCGCTGTCCGTCCGTCCGTCCGTCCGTCTGTCACCAGGCTGTATCTCACGAACCGTGATAGCTAGACAGTTGAAATTTTCACAGATGATGTATTTCTGTTGCCGCTATAACAACAAATACTAAAAACAGAATACAATAAAGATTTAAATGGGGCTCCCATACAACAAACGTGATTTTTGACCAAAGTTAAGCAACGTCGGAAGTGGTCAGTACTTGGATGGGTGACCGTTTTATTTTGCTTTTTTTGTCTTCTTTTTGCATTACGTTACGGAACCCTTCGTGCGCGAGTCCGACTCGCACTTGCCCGGTTTTTTTAGCATTAGAAAGAACTTGCAAGAAGGTAAGCGATCATGACAGGTCTTTTAATTGAAAAACGCTTTTTAACAATCGAAAAATATTACTTATGAAAGTAGAAGAATATAAATGATCGTATTAGATTCATATCTGTTACATATTTGCCTTAATTTAATTTTAAAATGTGTTTTTCAATTAAAACACTCATCAAGATTGTTTACCTTATTTCTAATGCTAAAAAAAACGAACTATAAATAGGTACTTACTTGTGTCTCCGTAACGTGCACCTCCTTAGGTCCTATAGGTCCTGACGTGAGCCCTAATGTGTAGCTAACTTGCCGGCATTTCAGACCCGCGGCTGGTTGCCAAGGCGCCTGAGAACATAAGAATAGAACATTAATACTGTGTAGAGACAGGGAACTAGGGGATTGCCGCCTGAGAGTGATATAAACGACCGAAACGAGGCCGTTTGGTAATGTAACACAATAATTCCTATTCCTAATGTCACTAGAGTGATTTTCTCAAAAAATTGAAGCAAAATGTGACCCAGTTTCCGATGCCTGATTAAGCTGACATTGAACCATATTAGTACTAAAAGAAGGTCGATTTTTGTTTAATTTTTCTTTTTAGTAAATAGTGATTTTTGCTTGTCACCTGACGATCTTTGATAAAACAATGCAACCTCAATAGAATTGTCTCAATAAATACTACAACTTAATTATTAGAAAAAAGTAGGAGTAAGCGATAAAATATTGTATCAAAAATGTAAGTTTTTACTTATTTTCAATCTTATAGATACATAGATAGAATACTCTTTATTGGCACACCTCAGCAAAAAGATACAAAAGAAACCTTATATTTGATAGATCTTATATGGGTTGGGCTGAACATAATCAGTAGTGCCTCTCGCAGTTAAACTTGGAGGTGGTGAAGATCATTGTGAACATCTGGTCGGTGGGGAACGGGAACTCTTGGCGTAGTAACACTTTGCCGGAGTGGAGGTAACATTTCCTCATTTTGCGGTAACATTGTGGGTGTCATGTTGTTAAGTTACAGCGTTTACAAGATAGATGGCTCACCTGCACATAGTCCGTCGTGCCCCTGGCGGCTAACAGTTCCAGGTTAAACTTGGAGGTGGTGAAGATCATTGTGAACATCTGGTCGGTGGGAAACGGGAACTCTTGGCGTAGTAACACTTTGCCGGAGTGGAGGTAACATTTCCTCATTTTGCGGTAACATTGTGGGTGTCATGTTGTTAAGTTACAGCGTTTACAAGATAGATGGCTCACCTGCACATAGTCCGTCGTGCCCCTGGCGGCTAACAGTTCCAGGTTAAACTTGGAGGTGGTGAAGATCATTGTGAACATCTGGTCGGTGGGAAACGGGAACTCTTGGCGTAGTAACACTTTGCTGGAGTGGGAGTTACATTTCCTCATTTCGCGGTAACATTGTGGGTGTCATGTTGTTAAGTTACAGCGTTTACAAGATAGATGGCTCACCTGCACATAGTCCGTCGTGCCCCTGGCGGCTAACAGTTCCAGGTTAAACTTGGAGTTGGTGAAGATCATTGTGAACATCTGGTCGATGGGGAACGGGAACTCTTGACGTAGTAACACTTTGCCGGAGTGGAGGTAACATTTCCTCATTTTGCGGTAACATTGTGGGTGTCATGTTGTTAAGTTACAGCGTTTACAAGATAGATGGCTCACCTGCACATAGTCCGTCGTGCCCCTGGCGGCTAACAGTTCCAGGTTAAACTTGGAGTTGGTGAAGATCATTGTGAACATCTGGGCGATGGGAAACGGGAACTCTTGACGTAGTAACACTTTGCCGGAGTGGAGGTAACATTTCCTCATTTTGCGGTAACATTGTGGGTGTCATGTTGTTAAGTTACAGCGTTTACAAAATAGATGGCTCACCTGCACATAGTCCGTCGTGCCCCTGGCGGCTAACAGTTCCAGGTTAAACTTGGAGTTGGTGAAGATCATTGTGAACATCTGGTCGATGGGGAACGGGAACTCTTGGCGTAGTAACACTTTGCCGGAGTGGGTGTTGGTGCATTTCTCTGCGCCGCCGCCACTGAAACAACGAAGTCTGTTTAATAACTGCACCTTATATATGTCTCAGCCATTTGCTTATATTAGCCAGCAAATTGGATGACTACACGTCGTTCAGCCATCTGGTTAATCGATGCGGTCAATGACTTGTTTGTTCTTCAGCCATTTGATTGGATTCCGGCGTTTAATGTACGTACTTATATAGTTAAGTAACAATGCTGAAAGAAAACATTATTTCATTTATCCTAAAAAACTGCATTATTCTCTATGAAAGCCTATTTTAACAGGCCAAGCGTACTCATACCAAGAGTGAGTGAAATTACATTTTAAACAAATTTGAACCGTCTTGCCTAGTAAATACGGTTTATTTTACTGGTGGTACTGACTTGTGTGGTTTGTCAGGCTCGGAGTCGCTGGAATCAGACATGTCTGTTGGGAGCGGGTCGCCGTCCGCGCCGAGCCCGCTGCCGTTGTAATTTGAACCGTCTTGCCTAGTATATACGGTTGATTTTACTGGTGGTACTGACTTGTGTGGTTTGTCAGGCTCGGAGTCGCTGGAATCAGACATGTCTGTTGGGAGCGCGTCGCCGTCCGCGCCGAGCCCGCTGCCGTTGTAATTTGAACCGTCTTGCCTAGTAAATACGGTTTATTTTACTGTTGGTACTCACTTGTGTGGTTTGTCAGGCTCGGAGTCGCTGGAATCAGACATGTCTGTTGGGAGCGCGTCGCCGTCCGCGCCGAGCCCGCTGCCGTTGCCCACTGCGAACCAAATCAGTAGGTATGTAAGTAAATATTATGGAAAACAATAAAATTTGCTATTTTGACGGTGAAATATACTGGGTCAAGCAAATCTTGTCAGTAGCAAACGGCGGCAAATTTGAAAAATCGCGGGTTAGCAACACTGTGTTCGAATAATTCGAAAATTGCGTGTCATCTGTGTTTTATCTGTGGAATGTGGATCGCGAATGACAGCCATCATCATTGTTTACCTTCGGAATCGATTCTAATTCAAGAGATATTTCTGCTGATTTACCATTAAATACCAATATATTAAATAAGATTGTGCTTAATCAAAGCTAAGGTGCCTACAATGCCTACAGCGCCAACTGAGGAATCTAATAAAATATTAAAATCCAGTAGGACATCTACCTGCTGAAGCAATGATTTATTCATACATTCTTGTTTAACGGCATAGTCCACTTCTAATTTTATTTTGAGATCTTTAAATTAGTTAATCATTTTTATCAACATCACACACCGCTTTTAAAGTGTCCGTCCATACCTATTAATAACAATTTCAAACATTTTCAATAGAGAATCCCCAACTGACAATTTGAATTGACGTACGTAATAGGGCGCGCTCGGCGGAAAAAAAGTTTTGGTTCGATGTACATTGTACATTGCTGCTTTTCATAGCGCAATACTACTCTTTGAGTGTTGCCCTACTTTAGTTTGCTTTACATTGCTACTGAAAAGATTTGCTTGACGCACTATATTACGTTTATGTACAGTCAGCAGCAATAGTTGCTAAACGGGCGAAGGGTTCAAAATGATCTTGACGCGACTTTATTGTTAATACGAGCGCATCAAGTTAATTTCGAACACCTCGCTTGCTTAGCAAATTCTGCTGTCAATTTACATATTGTGGTAACTGCTCACTGACCTCATTGTCTATGTATCAAATTTTTAACTATATTCTGTTATAGAATTTAACATTTTGTCATCGTCTATATTATAATTAAGTATATTAACTCCATTTTGAATTTCTCGAGCCTATAAATTCCGGTCTTTTGATAGGCTTGTGTGGAGATATAGATCCAACACGTAGAGTCCCTTTGGAGAGCTTTAATGTCATGTAGAACGCCTGCTGGAACCCGTTCACAAGTGCAACAATAAACACGCATGAACCGGTTGCAGCAGGCATTGGGACTATTGTAGTAAAAGTGAATAGTATACCGGTCTATGGACTGAAGTTTGGGTGGACAATGAGACTGGGCTATTGTATAATAATTATATTATATTATATTATTATAGTAAATGGTGGGTTCACCTGTGGGTGAAGAGTCTCGCACGCGTTGGTTCCGCTCGCGCGACTCGTCGCGGTCACCGCCCGCGTCCATCGACGACGTCTCCGCCAACTCCTAACAACACAACCATCATCATCATAACATAATATGTATAATGTATACTAGAGATGTACTGACTAGTCGCCGACTAGTCGGGAAAGCCGACTATCCGGCCTCAATTGTAGTCGGCGCCTAGTCGGCAAAAATGGCATTAGTCGGCACTTTATAAGTGACAGAAAAACAGGGCAAAAAGAAATAAACAGCAAATATTCTCATGAACATTTCACCTATTTTACCCAAATTCCTGTTTAGGGTGCTTACGAGGACTGATGTTCGAAATATTGAACGTGTGATCGCTTTCTTATGTCCGACTGTCCCGTCGTCGTATGAAATAAATGTAGCCTTAGGATTTTTTTATTTTATTTTTAGCATTACTATAATATGATAAATAGCGCGAACGATTGTTTTTTAGTGCATTTGAATCGAACCTACACCAAACTAATGATCTGGCCGACAAATCGTCCATCCGAGCGCCGATTAGTTGACTAGTCGGCCAAATCAATAGTCGGTACATCACTAATGTATACCTACTTTCCAATGTTCGTCATGTTTCCTCTCTTTGTAATAAGTTTTGGTCATAACTTCATTTTTGACACAAGTTTTTATCGCTGACTCTACTTTTCTTTCAACAAGCAATTGGTATTCATTGACACAATTCTAACAAAAACAATTCTAATCTAATTTCCTACTTTTCGCACTTGTATCGTATATGCATTAATTTCCGTCAATCTCAAAAAACAACTAAAAGTGAAGCGATTTTCTTTTAACATCTAGCCTAGAGGCGTATACGAGTAAAAAGGCATTTCATCCCATTGTTTTTATTTCATCACAATATAATATTCAATCTTTATTAAACAAATCAAACTGTATTAGTTTTAAAAAGTTTTGATTTGTGGGCGGTAAGAGATTATCTATCTACATTCACATCAAAATCATAAGTATAAAAACTCTTACTTACGGACTTCCTAGACTTCCCTATAAGCCCCAACTCACATTCTTGCAAATAATATCCTTCTTTAAAAAAAATATCGAATGAAAGAACGTATAATGGAATAAAAGGTTCCAAATTCAAAACTGCTTAAATGACTCGGACTCAGGAGAGTAAAATCACAACACTCTGAGACTTAGGGAGATATTCCACCTGTCCACTTTGTCCAATGCGTCTCACTCTCTCATTAAGCAAAATGTGAGAAGCAATATACATTGAACAAAGAAATTGGACAGTGGAATACCACACAGACACGTCATTCACACACAGCAAGCGGTAGCTATCTACCGGTTATCGCTATCACCTATCACCTGTTATCGATAACAGTCGATAACAATACGTCTTTGTTGGGTGATTAGAAAAAAATAGACGGGTTTACAGATTCGTTTACGAGTTTAAATTGATTTTGGACTTAAATTAGTTGACAATAAGGTTGGTTTTGCTTAAGATGTTAAAAGAGTTATAGTTTAACTTTGTTTGCAATCAGTGTGTAATCTTTACTTGGAACAGTATAGGCTTTCAAAAATCTGTGTAGATAATGTAGGCCCAAGTTTACATAATAAAAGTCTTCGATATAATTATTTTAGACAAAAAAATCTGTCGAATTTTACATTTAAAAATCATAAAAGCTACTAGTCTCTAACATTGACGGTGTTACCTCAGAGGCGGTGTCGGGGGGGTCGACAATCTCAGGCAGAGCCGCCGGGTCTGGCAGGTCCCGCGAATATCCCTTGTCATCAGAGTTGAACCCTAGCTCTTTGCCTTAACACTTGTGGACCTCGTGTCGGATCCGAATAATACAACGTGACGGTGTTACCTCAGAGGCGGTGTCGGGGGGGTCGACGATCTCAGGCAGAGCCGCCGGGTCTGGCAGGTCCCGCGAATATCCCTCGTCGTCAGAGTTGAAGCCTAGTTCTTCGCCGTAACACTTGTGGACCTCGTGTCGGATCCGAATAACACAACGTGACGGTGTTACCTCAGAGGCGGTGTCGGGCGGGTCGACGATCTCAGGCAGAGCCGCCGGGTCAGACAGGTCCCGCGAATAACCCTCGTCGTCAGAGTTGAACCCTAACTCTTCGCCGTAACACTTGTGGATCTCGTGTCGGATCCGAATAACACAACGTGACGGTGTTACCTCAGAGGCGGTGTCGGGCGGGTCGACGATCTCAGGCAAAGCCGCCGGGTCTGGCAGGTCCCGCGAATAGCCCTCGTCGTCAGAGTTGAACCCTAATTCTTCGCCGTAACACTTGTGGACCTGCAAAATAAGTCTAATTAGTTCGATGTTTGATCCAATTATTCAGACAAAACACAGTTAAAAGTGAAGTTGACAAATTATATTTCCGTCCGCTATACCAATTTAGGGTTTCGCGATAGACGGTTCATGTGGTATTAACTCCTTGTCTGCGGCCTGACAAATTTGATCATTGAAAAAGTGACCTTGACATTAAAACAATAGACTCACACGGACGGATCCGTGTTTAAGCATACTATTAAACAATGTTACAACATATCAATGGTGAGACAATAAGGACGCTATCGACTGCTTTGAAATATGTGTCGTTTCACTTTGTCAGAAATGAAATTGACAAGACTTTTTAATTATTAATAAATTTACAGAAGGTACACAATTTTATATTTTTCAACCCTGCCACGTGTTCTTGGAAATAACACCACTGCAAAGCGTTTTAAGTTTTTGTTTGGTTTAAAATACCATTACAAAGAAGAAGAATCTTTAACATTGGTAAATATATCACACACATTTATCAAAGGCAGTTGAAAAAACACAACAGATATTATTAAAAAAAGATATGTTGTACATACTTGCATTACAGCAAACGCAATGCAAAACTTCAAAACACTGCAATAGATCTCGCGGGCAACCGGAGTTGATAATTACTGCTCTGTTAACACTAATTTACAATGTAACTAGTAGATACTAGTACAGTTCGCCTTTTGTACTGTCGGTTAAAGTTCGGATATAAAAACACTGGCGACTTGTTTGATAAAAATTCGCTATCTGCAACGTAATGCGGGTTACCAGTGGTGGTATGCGAACAAAGTTACGTGAGTGACCTAATTTTAATACGGTACCTATGACCTATACCTATTTCAATATTTGGTTCATTGCGTTAGCTTAATTGTAACATTTAGGTTAGATTATTAGTATAAGTATGACCCTTATTTTGAGAATTATACTTACACTATATTGAATAAGAACAACCGTTTTAAGATCTTATGAGTGAATTGCAAAAAAAAATTACATAGTTAAGCACCTGTATAATTTAGTCTAAAGTTATTGATTCCATTGTGTTACCACAGTTAAGGCATTTCTATTTTAAGTTAGATGCATGACAGTGTGTTAGCGTATGCTATAGATACGAGTCTATAGACTTATATGAGTACAAATTAAGTACAATAAACATAATACAATTTACATAGTTAATTTTCGTAACACAAATGAATCAATTACGTTAAGACTAATCACAGCTTCTTAACTGCGCTTAATTACGTACAAATATTATGCAAGTCACTCTTATACAACTTAAATTCGTTTCAATATTTACGCTTCACGTCTTGTTTTTCCTTTGAAGTTGATCTGAACATTTGACAGTCGTTTTGCTTGTATTTTAGAACGCTTGGCACGTTAACAGACAGCTAATTATAACTCATTCATTAGTTACTTCCAACTATTCTTGTTTGTTTATATTTATTGTTTTTTAACCTTTAGGTATTTTATTACGGCTTTGCCTCGAATAAAAGGAAAGTTGCTTAAAATTATATCATAATTTTGTAGTTTTTGAGGAGAGCTTCCTCTTTTATATGAGGAAAACACGTATTTTTGGGTTTCCTTTTTTGCTATTTCTTATTGTAAGTATTACTTATTGCTGTTTCTAAAAGACTAGATTTCAGTCGTGAAATCAATTTAAAAAAATCAAATCGATAGCTTCAGTAGTTCTCGAGATATTATTTAGCGATGTGACAGACGGACAGAGTCGCACCATAAGGGTTCCTTTTGTACCTTTTTGATACGGAACCCTAAAAAATTACCAGGATCATGAACCGATACAAAAAAATACACCTTTTTTACTTAAAAGCTATCCTCATTAAAAATTATTGTTACACTATTGAATTTATCCCTTAGGGGTTGTGCACAAATCACGCGAGGTGTTTTCAGCTACTTTTTGATTCCATACAGTTTGACCACCACACACATTACAAAGGGTTAAATCTAGCCTCATTAGAAATCATAGCTACACTTCTGAATTTATTCCTTAATTTTTGATCTTAAAACACACATTTAAACATTTCTCCCTCACTCACTTTTTCCTCTCGTTTAATACCGAAAACTTTTTCTAGCAAACTAAAACAATATCACTACCGGATCTCTTTGTTTGACATAATTATTGAAAGTCATAATGTTCTGATTGTCAGATTATCATTAGTCATAATTCTGAAACCGTTAACTTGTCAGGATTTTCGTAAGGTTATCCTATAGATAGGCTTAGGTTAGGTTTGTTTTATGGCAATCCTGAAAAGTTATGAGTTACTGAGAAAAAAACAAATTATGACTAAAGAAAATGCGGACAAACAATACATTATGACTTACTTTATGGGAAACAATAGGGACCCTATGAATACCGAAACGAACTGAACGCAGGAATGGCGGCGCAAGCGACGCGCGTCTCTTCAATAATTCAGTACTTACCTGTTCAACTGTGGAATAATCCCCGAAGATGTACAGTTGCCATCAGATATATCGGAACGGCCATGGTGTTCACAATATCTGAACGCGCACTCTATCGCCTTGACAATAGAGGCGTGTTCAGATATTTGTGAGCGCCTTAGCCGCTCCGATATATCTAATGGCGACTGTACCTAATACCTACTCTAATATGGACCGATTTATTTACGTAGGTAATTTACAGTTACTTGTACACTACACTTTCCTTAACACTTCGCTTTCCACCAACGCGATATTGAGTCAAAAAGAAAAATAACAATTCAATTGTAAATGTAACATTTATGGTCGTTTGTGAGCAATATTTTTTTGGTGGTTAAAGGAGAAAGCCTTATAAACTTTTGGCAAAAATATCACTCATACGCTAAATGTCATTGTTGTATCAATAAAATAATAAGCCACTTCTCTTCTTCTTCTTTTTTTTTCTTTCTTTTTTAAGCTTCTTTTCTTCTTTTTGCTTTCTTTCTTCGTCGTACTTGAAAGCAGCATTGTTATTGACAGCATACGCCATAACACATAACTTTTATAAACATTGTAGAACCATTAAGGGTTCTTGCCGTTTAAAGAGTTAAAGAGAATTTGGGTGAAAAGATAAAATATTCGAAGTTTTAACTATAATCCCCATAATCCCATTACAACTCACCTCTCACTCAGAGATATTGAGTAGGTATACCGGGTGTGGCCTGTAATATGAGGAAAAAATTACACTGTAGGCTGTCCTCCTCATACTGACCAACATTTGTTCAGCGACTTTTAAAAATAACTTGTGGTTTGATTTTTAATACACTCTAAAGTTTATTCTAAGACGCAATGTATTGCGAATTTTGTTATGTTTAAGGCGTGACAAGCAACGTCGATCACAATGATATGGCGTGGCGATGACGGCCATTGAAGATAATATTTATTTAGTATGAAACATAGGGAGTCTAAATACTTCATAATTTTTAAAAGTTGTTGAACAAAAGTGTCACCCTTTGAGGAGTACAATCTATGTTTTAATTATTTGCTCGTGTTACAGGCCACACCCGGTATAAGTTTAAGGCATATGAAAAAATCAATCAATTTGTATTTTATTATTGAAATGAATCTATCACATGTCGTATTGCAATAAAAAATATTTCGCAAGAAACTCAACTTTCGAAGAAAAAATCCGAGTCCAAAAACCCTGGCCTCAAACGTAGACCATTTGCATGTGTAATGCCACTCACGTGGAAAATGAAAATGGAAAGTTAAAGAAATTTTAACTTTCTATACAGTAGTGTAAATTCCATATTTACATGGCCAATCCAATAGTCGCGAGCAGATGCGATACTGCTTTTAAAATATGGGTCGTAAAAGCAGTATATAAGGTTCAAACTCATTTAACTGTAGTAAGACACGCCTCAACATTTGACACTTTTCAATTGTACGTAATACGGCTAGAGTGAGAGGGAGTCAAATGAATTTGAACCTTTTATATAGAAGTTAGATTCCATTTTTCAATGGCAGGCCCAATAGTCGCAAGCGAGCGACGCGACAAGGTGCTGCCAATGAAATAAGGAACCTAACTGGTGTATTTAAAATTGAAATTCCATTGACATACGCACATGTGCTCTATAATGCACATTATGGGCGCTCCGCGTATAATATCCACCTTGTTTTCGATACTTTAATATTTAGATCGTATAGTATTTTATTGGAATGCGCATTTTAAACGATCCGAGTGGCGTGGAAGAGAAATTCATTGAGATTCATATTAAATGTTCAGTTGTCGACCGGGACAAACAGGAATGGTTAGTAAAAAGCAATACAGCGTAAGCTATGAAAGTATAAGTGTTATTTATGTAACTCACTGACGCCTAAATTTGTCCCACTTGTGTTAAATTTATATCAAAATGGAATCATTTTGCATTGAACCTTCCTTATCTTCTTATTTTTTGTTTTATGAGTTAGATTACGAATATCGAACGCTGAATTATAAAACTTACATAGTTTGTCAAACTATATAATATAATATAACTGTCTCATTTCAATCATAGACAGAGAGAAAAGTTAGTACTGAGACGAACAGAGTTGTAAAATAAAATGAGATAGAGTCAGACCGCTAACTTTGACATTTACAATGACAAATTGGGATAATGTCTTCGAGCAACACCGGCTTCCGACACGTCGGAAGGGAGGGGCCCAAGCGATATCTCACCGTACAAATCTTTCTGCCATTTTTCGCGGGGGAAGGTGCACACAGTCGCACTTCTCACACACTTACATACAAAATCCAATCAGAGGCCCTACTGCGAACCACGTTCGACGTGTTGCCTCTCTATGGCACTTGTAAATTCATACATAAGTGTGACAGGGAGGCAACACGTCAAACGTGGTTCGCGGTAGGCCCTCTGTAATGACGACACGAATACATAGAAAATGACACACGTCAAAGACAAATCTTGCAAACCTCGTTCTCTTTTTGTGTACGGACGAGTGACTAGTGTCACAACACGCACACTAACACATTTTCGTTGAAGTATGTCATTGTATTCTGAGAGATGAGAAGTCGGATTTGTCGCTTGACCGATCCGCAATTCGTACTGAGCGAGCAAAATCGATAAATCCAACAATTACTTGAGACTAAAATATAACTAGTGGCTCTGTGAGCTGTAGACCTCGCGAGCTGAGCTTAAAACTGAGTAAATGTATGGCTTCGTTGTTTAGAAGAATTTAGAGAATCTAATTTGACAATTAAAACCTTAACTATCGAACCTGCTTACACAATTCGGGAATTGGTTTAGAAATGCGACCAGTAGAGTAGAACAGATGGACATACGAAACAATTTTTGGCTAACAGGCCAATTCAAACGTACACTGATATCAGAATGACGTCTAACTGATGTCATTTAGTTATCGTGCATTTCGCTGGTTCTTGTCCGTACATGTAGGTATTGGCGCAAGCGAGACGCACGATGACTACTAAATAACATGATAAAAATATCATTCCGATGTCAGTGAGCGTGTACACTTGCCTTAGGGCCGGCTTACATATTGATTAGTGTTTAGAATGAGTTCATACATTTGCTACTAAACTTAAGTACAATCTCGGTCGATTGATGTACGAAATGACATTGATATGTTACAGATTTCAATTGTTTGGTTGAGTTAAATGTAATGCCCGTGTTACAACAACGCTATATGCTACATTTAATTACTTTTTAAACAAAAAAAAAACAAAAAAGAAAACAAAAAAAAATTTTTTTTTTGAAAATTAACTATGCCATTTAGTTCTTATAAACGTACTTAACTATACCCCGAAGTTAACGGAATTCAATAAAAACACGGTGTATAGTAAATTAAAGAAAAACAATACGAAATTTATGTGTAAAAAAATACAAAAAGTTATAATATCCCAGCATACAATTACTGGGGATCGAACCCAGACCCTCTGTGCAAACAGAAAAAGCGAACGTTTACAAACTGAGCCAAATAGTTCTTAGATGGGTTGACGAAATTTAGCTACTCCTTCTCAAATTAAAATTAGTTAAAATTAAATATCTAAATACCGCCTAAACCAGCGATAATTTTTTTCTGCATTTTTTGCTATTAACTCTGTAAACATGTTTCAAAAAGAAAATAGGCTTATGATATCGATACGACTATTTGTTTAGGCGCCAGGTATCACGACTCCGCCATTTTTAAAAAATTCCAAAAACCGGATTGACAAAAAAATTTTATTTAGTCATAAAATTCGGTCACAAAATTTCACGAGAATCGGTTAAGAATTGCGACCTGTAGAGGAGAACATCCGGACATACGAAAGCAAAATGCCCGAGTCAAAACGTAGACCTTCGCTTCGCTTCGGTCAATAATTGTATTTAAATGTAATTAAACGTATGATATGTAAAAAAAATATTACATGTGAAATGTAACACTTTCTTTTTGTAAATTTGATGTCCCCGACCTCTTTTTATAGCAAAAAACCGAGCAAACAGGCATTTTTGTGCAGCAGTGTTCACGCGCGCGTCTGGACTCGGTCTAGTGAAAAATCCAAGTGCAACTAGTTTTATTACCCGCGCTAGATTAGATTGACGCGCTAATCTTGTACCTCGGCAGAGGGGAAATAGTGCCCATGCCGCCTCCCTTCCGTGTTGCTCGAAGGATAATGTCGTCATTAGTATGAAATATCTACGATAATACGATGTTTATAAAATTTATAATGACATTCCCACACATTTTTTGTTTAAGTCGGTGCGCAGTTAGCTTAAACGGACTAAATTAGCCCATAAAATATAAGAGGATAAAAATAGTTATTTATACAACAAGAGATCAAAGTTTGATATTTCTTCGAGTGCTTATTTTGAGTCCCGTGCAAGCGAAAGATTCTATAATAGATTCACGAGCGTAGCGAGTGAATCTAATTTAGAATCTTGAGCGTAGTAAGGGATTCAAAAGCGCACGAGATGTAAATAACTTTGATCTCGTGTAGTACACAAAATTTTTCACCCTAAGCAGTGAGAACATACCTAGAGGGACAGAGATAATAGAACCCAAGTATATCAAACTTGTATTAGACCCCGCATGTTGAAATGACATTTGACTATAAAAGTCACTTGAATGACATTTTGTCTCACTCAGTGAGCAAAATGCGATTTTGCTCACTCATACTGTCTCAGTGAGCAAAATCGCATTTTGCTCACTGTTTTTAAGAAGCAAAGTACCCTTGTTCGAGCTGCAGAGGTGAAAAATAAATTTATTCAGGATGCTTACATTATTGCATATGTATATCTAATACTACACTTTTATTAATATTGTCATTCATATTTAAAACTTTCGCGTTTTGAACACATATTAACTCACATTCATAGACGGGTCTATCGCGAATCAGCCGCGACCAGTGAAACCTGTGTCGAAACGTCGGTAAATAAAGGTAATAAAATAAATTCGCGATAGACCCGTCTATAAATGTGAGTTAATGTTGTCATTAACTCACATTCATATATCATTCATATTATCAATTTTTTGTGATTTTGTAATTTTAAGTTAGTTATAAATTTGGGATTTATTATGTATTGTATCATTCATCATCATCATCATCATTTCAGCCTATATACGTCCCACTGCTGAGCACAGGCCTCCTCTCATGCGCGAGATTGTATCATTGTTCTGCATTTATTAATAATATTGTATCTAATTTAATTGAATTAATAATAGTACATGTTGAATGAATAATTATCAAATTCAAATAAATAATTGTACTTACCCAATGCCATATCTCCTGGCTACTGACAGGCTGTCCCATGAGCGCGTTCTGCCAGATCCTGAACAGCATCAGATACGACTTGTCCCGGCCGGAGAATGATGTGAGGAAATTCTTCTCAGTTTCTGTGCAGATGAGGATCGCGTTTGGTATCACCTGGGCAAATATACATATTTATGTTACCAAAGACAGCTATCAATAATTGAGTCGCTTAACTTCAAACTCGGGTAAATCCATCTGTCAAATTATGCGATTTTGGTATTAAGAAAAGGTAATAGGGTAAATATTTACTGAGAGGGTCGAATGGATTTACCCGAGTTTGAAGTTAAGCGACACAATTGTAACTCCTAATGCGACACAAAACAGCGGAAATCACGCCTACTTGGAGCTAAATAATTGTAGTAATGATTCTGGTTAGGAATAAAATGGAAAAGAGAGGGTCAAAGCTTATGTCCATTATCTTTGACGTTTGTGTACTGAAACTTGAATGACAAACAAATTGAAAGATTTGGAAACAGCCCTTATAAATAAGTTTTTGGCAAAAATGATATTTTTGGTACAAGCTTTTATCGCTGACTGTACTTTTTTTACGACAGACAACTAATACTCATCGAGACAATTCTAAAAACCCCTAACACAATTAGGTTACGTTGTTTCATCACAGAGTTCCTATATCCACCTCCTGTCTCTATCATCAGATCAGCTCGTTGGTACTATAATATTGCATTGTCATCCGATTTATACATGCATGCAAAATTTCAGCTCAATCGGAAACCGGGAAGTGGATCAAATTTAACTTGCAAGATTTGATTACACACAGACAGACAGACAACGGTCAGGTGAAACTAAATAACGCGCTATTGGCGGAAAACTTGCGAAAGGGTCGTTAAGATGAGTAGCACGCGTATAGCGTAAGGCACACGAGGCATAAGTGAATTATTCGCAGCTAATGGAATGGAATCGATGCAGATAAAATATGTGTCTAAAATTTCAGTAAAATTACACGAAGGGAAGAAAATCCCTACAAAAAGAAAGCCAGTCCGTTACAATATGGTGCCGTGACCAGGATATCACTACTAATAATGCATGTTTGTTTGTCAAGTCAATATGCACAGCTGAACACATTTTACTCATAGCTAGATGTTTTTTTAATTCGAAAAACATCCCTTGAGACGTAGGATCTAACCCCCTTATTCATGAAACTTTAAGGACCTGATTTAGTTAAATTATGTTTTATCCCTTTCTTACAAAGAGATAAGTCAAAATGACAGATAAAGACAAACGATTATTAGCTAGTTGAGGTTTGTATCGCGTTTATGAATAAGGGGGTTAAAATTAAAACTGGATGATTCAATGTCGACGAAGCAGTCTAGTTCATTTCGTTATTCTTATTTAGAGTTAACACACAGAATGAAATACTTCAATATAAGTTACCCAAAACCAAAATACTCTCTTAAACTAACATGATATTTAGTCTTTAAGTTTTTATTTTGGTGTACCCTTGTTTTGCCGACAAACTTTTCATCGAATATTATTTCATCGACAACGATTCATCGAAACGTTAGTACTAGTAATATTGTTTGGCGTTATTTTGTTTCATATACTATTTATTTCAATTTTTCTTACTGCGTAGAAATACTATTCATCGAATATTACTTGATCGCTGATTCGTTTCAAATTATTTTAATTGGCACAACAACTAAACATTGCAATTCATTTGTTCGACGTATTACTTTAATACTAATAATGAGCTGCCAAAAATCATTAATGAAGTATGTGTTATGTTTGCTGATGACGCGACCATATTATTCTCAGATGATCATTTAAATTCGAGCTTTGAAACAAAAATTAATAATACACTAAAAACAGTTGTAGATTGGCTACATTCCTTAAACTTAAAAGTAAATGTTGAAAAAACTAAAACTATGCAATTCAGGAATTATAAAACTAACCCGATAGCTCTAAATGTAGAACACGGAGGTACTATCATACAAAACATAGATAGTGCCAATTTCTTAGGTGTATCTGTAGACTCACACCTAAACTGGAAATCTCATATTGAAAAATTGAATAAAAGAATTTCCAGTCAGTGTTATGCTCTTTCCGTTTTATCTAGTACTTGCTCAGAAGACATAGTAAAAAAAGCCTATTATGGGAATGTTTACCCTCTCTTAAATTATGGTGTTATTTACTGGGGCAACTCTGTCGATGTTAAAAAAACTTTCAAGTTACAGAAGAAGTGTATACGCATCATATATCGCCTCTATAACAGAGAATCCATCCGAAATATTTTTAAAGATAACAAATTCCTCACCTTAACCGGCCTTTACATCCTTGAACTGTGTTCGTTTATTTCGTCAAATAAACATTACTTCAACTTCTGGTCAGCACGGCGTAATAATCTACGCCCTCAATATCAGTACAATATATTGCTCCCAAGGGTTAATAACACAACTTATTGTAAAAGTACATTTATCACGGCCATCAAAGTTTTTAACCATTTACCCAGTAGTATTAAAATGTTAAGCGGACAATTATTTAAGCGACAGCTAAAGCAATGGCTAATAGATCATGTTTTTTACGATTTAAATGAGTATTTTTTATTTAAGACTATGTAATTTTAGATGTACTTATTATAAATTTAAGTGATCTGTATATAATATTGTAATTATGTAATATTGTATACCCGAACAGGGTAGCCGTTGAGACTATGTATTATTTTAACATCTTGTTTGACACGGTAAACAATAAATGAATTCTTCTTCTTCTTCTTCTTCTACATTTTTCTGTTGTAACAATTTTAGGTTTCGGTTAGGTTAGAACTGCGACCCCACACAGAAACGAACGGCTATCAAAGTCGGTTTCGGTTAGGTTAGAACTGCGACCCCACACAGAAACGAACGGCTTTAAAAGTAGGTTTAGGTTAGGTTAGAACTGCGACCCCACACAGAAACGAACGGCTATCCAAGTAGGTTTAGGTTAGGTTAGAACTGCGACCCCACACAGAAACGAACGGCTATCAAAGTCGGTTTCGGTTAGGTTAGAACTGCGACCCCACACAGAAACGAACGGCTTTAAAAGTAGGTTTAGGTTAGGTTAGAACTGCGACCCCACACAGAAACGAACGGCTTTAAAAATAGGTTTAGGTTAGGTTAGAACTGCGACCCCACACAGAAACGAACGGCTATCAAAGTCAAATATTACATATTGAAATAATTTTATGCGTAATAAATTTTATTAAATGCAATCCAAAATGAAATAAGAAAACCCGTAAAGAAATACCACGATATAAACTATATACGAAATAATTCGAGTGCCAATTAAAAGTCCCAGATTTAAATTTACTAGTATCAATTCTTCGACGCAATGACTTGTCGATGGAATGAAAATACTTGAAACGTTGTCTTCGAAATAACATTCGATGAAATGTCTGTCGGCAAATCAAGGGTATACCTTTTATTTTAAACCTACTTAGATACGTTGTATGTCAAAGAACAAAACAACTTACCAGTGCTGTTCGCTCTTTAGTAATAGCGGTGACATCTTTCCATCGTAAAGATAAGCTGGTCTCCCACCCGAAGATGCTGGCGTGGAAACAGAGGTAGTTCTGCGACGCGTACAGACGGCCGTGGACCAGGATGTCTTTCTGTAGCGCGCAGGAATAGTCTATGAAAAAAACAATGAATTGTATAATATTAGCTTAATGTTTGCGTATTTCAATTTGCGTAAGTTTTACATCCTATTTTGCACCAAAGTTTTAAAACGTTTGGCTTGATATTAACTGGTAAAGCATGCTTAATTGCATTAGATTTGAACTTTATTTTATACATACAGTTGAAGGAACTATAGCAGTTCTATTTTTAATGCGACATTCGGGGCACATTAGCCGGTAGACGACACCTAAAGTGTTGTTACTTTTCGCGAGCAGAGAATTCAACGTAACAGCTCATAAAAGTAATAAATAATTACGAACCATAAGCTTCTTATTGGGCATATCTTTAAAGAGACTTTTGATGTCCTCAAACTTACTTTTGTACGTGGGATAGAAAGCGCCAGCTCTTTATTTGATGCGATTCTTAATTTTACCAAAGCAAAGTAATAATTACCAACAATAAGTCGCTCCTCATCGGGCAGATCTTTAAAGAGCCGCTTGAAGTCCTCACACTTGCTCTTGTAGGTCGGGTAGAAGGAGCTATACCAGCTCTTCTTCTTGGTGCGACCTTCGGATGTGCGCTGGCCGGCGGAGGATACCTAGAGTTGAGAAGGATCAATGCGGGGTCGACCCTTTGGATGCCACAGTCGATGGCGCATTTTCACATACGAGTAAATAACAAGAAAAAATATCCGTGAGATAGCAACATTTCAACTTAGTATTTTTGGAAAAAAAATTACATTTCGTTCAATGTCTCGTTTCACATTCTTTCGATTGTTCAGGATTCTGATTATAAATTTTAAGAAAATATGGAAAGTCTCGAAAACTAAGCGTTTTTCGTGTATAACATTTTGTTATATGTACCTTTAGCTATTATATTTAGTTAGTTCGTAGTGCCATGATTAGCTGGTCTGGGCCTTTAATAAAAAAAGTGAGTATCAAACTATAATTTTGAAAATGAAAATGCGCATTTTATTTCAACTTTGGTGTCCAAAGGGTCAGTGATAAAACTTTTTTTGTTAGTCACAGTACAAAAAAAAACTCAACGAAGATCATAGTCAAAATTTTTAAAATATTAAGACATTATATTATTGGGTGCTACGTAATATCATATTGTGCTTATAATATTTTTTCAAAATTCTACCAGTGGTATTTTACACAACTGTTCATGCGTTAGAGAAGGACATCATGATTCGCTGTCAAATATCGGTTTCCCGAGAAATATGTACATACATAGTACTATTATCTATTTCCGTAATTCTATTAACAGCCTTGGTACCCCAATTTACTTAGTCACGAAAGATGGCCTCAATGTATTCATAAGAGAACTCTGGAATCCCATGCGTTAAATAATACAACAAAGGTACACTCAGCAAAATATAATCCTACTCTGAGCTAAGCCAAGGACGCCAAACACGAAGAATTTCGTACATTGACCTGCCCGTACCTATTATTTCTATCACACGCACATAATTCCACATCACCAAGGCGCATCTAGCGACCTTCACCGAGGAGGAGTTTTGGCCGAAGGGTGTCAAGTTCCGGCGGTTCCGCGGCCGGCTCCCTGACACTGCGGGGTTGCGAACTGCATCGCAGCCGTAATTGTGTTTTTAGTTTTAAGATATATTTTGTATTAATATGTATGCTAGTTTGAAGGTATTTATCTATGGGCCAATAGTTGCCTGAAAATAAATGTTTTCATTTCATTTCATTTCATAATTATATTGCTGTCCCGCTAGCACAGTAGCGTTGACCGCCGGCATCATCGGCGGGACAGCAATAAATTTATGCAGTATGCACGTGCGATAGAGATAGATAGAGGCGGGTCGATGTACGAAATTCTTCGTGCTTGGCGTCCTTACTTTAGTATAGAACAGGTAGAATTGACAAATAGTTAAAACGTTGTTCCTTACCATCTCGTAACCTCGGAACTCAATGACCGCCGGCAGCGATACCGTCGATAACTAGTATATCCCAATAAAAATTAAAAAGTTTAAAATCTAAAGATTGTTTTCGTATTAAACCTTCTCCGTTTTTAAAGTCATATGAATAACTTAGGTCATCCAGGCCGTAAAATAAATGAATCATTCAACAAAATCGGAATAGTTTTGATGCTACACCGGATCCAAAGTAAATAGACTATTCCTTTATAAGTATAAGGGTCAGAAGTCAGAAGATATGCTTATATATACATATGTATATCTGAGTGACCTTTGCTTTGCTCGGAAAATATATAAAAACTCATAAATGCTCGTTTTCCCAGAGATAAGACCTAGCAAGATCGATTTTTCGCCCCCGAAAATATAATAATTGCTCGTTTAAAGGTATAAGATATGTTATCGTAACTTTCTGTTATTTTATAAAGCGTAATACATCATGAAGCAAATACTTTACTAGCTCAGCGGCATGCATGCTATACTTACTCCTGAAGTTGCAAGCGTTGTTATATATGTCGGCGGCCGATCGTAAGATCAGGCATATCGTGAAATTCCTAGGCATATCGTGAAACGTGAAAATCTTTAACTCGTTTCCTGAGTCGACGGAGCCCTCTGAGCAGTTTGCCCTTCGGGCATCTGAAGCAACCTAACTAACCTATCCTACCTATATATTGGTTTCATGTGACTATCGTCAAAACATTACGATCTGCCTGATCTTACGATCGGCCGCCGACATCTACATAACTATAATACATTGAACTGTTACCAGCTTGCTAGTTTACCGCTACTGAACAACAAGCGGCTTATATTTTATATTTCATTATCATTACAATATTGAAAAACAATTTTAGTTTTTAATTTTAAGTCAGCCATACTTAACCTTATTTTTAGGGCCACAAAGACTGTTGCCTTGTAGCCCCGGGCCGCAAGATATATTTGCTTAACCTTTTAACCACCATAGATTTTTTCATCAAGTTTTGTATTATTTATAAGACCGCGGTGAAGTGAGCCCAATTTTGTTTGTCTTATACAGGGTCATTTTTGGACCGTTAGCCATATAGTGCGAGGTGATTAGGTAAGTCATACTGAATAACTTTTTCTATGGGACCAACCCCGAAATCCCAAACAAAAATTTGGCCTTCCCATTGAAAAAGTCGACATCCACTCGACCAAAATGTATGAAACGGCCAAAAAAAATTTTGTGATTTCGGAGTTGGTCCCATAGAAAAATTTGTTCAGTATGGCCTACCTAATCTCCTTGCACAATATGGCTAACGGTCCAAAAATAACCCTGTATATCAGTTTATACCAGAATCAAGGATCACCTGGCGGGCCACCTAAAAAGGCCTGGCGTGCCGCAGGTTGAGTATCGCTGGGATTAGTCAAAATCAGAAATCGGCTACTGTGCTTATTCTCAACATTAACCCTTTATACTTCCCACCTGATTTTGAACTTTATTTCAAAGTGATACAGTTCAGTTTTGCGTAATTCCTGACACCCTTATGCCTTAAGGTTAAGAAGCAGAAGAGATACAGTGACGGTAAGTATGTTTTCACGATAGTATATCTACCTACCCTCTGTTCGCTCCGTAGCGCAACGGCGGTTGGTAGGGAAAGCTCGCTGGCACTGCCGAGAGACACCGAATCGGGGGCTCCATCCTGGAAAAAAACAGGACCTTACTATTATTAATCTGTTAGCCATACCAAGCGGCCTAGAAAAGATGACGGTTGTACAGTGAACTGCGAAATTGCATTGAGATATTATGAATGAATTGACGACCGGTCTGGCCTAGTGGGTAGTGACCCTGATCTGCGAAGACGATGGTCCTGGGTTCGAATCCCAGTAAGGGCATTTATTTGTATGATGATACAGATATTTGTTCCTGAGTCATGGGTGTTTTCTATGTATTTAACTATTTGTATATTATATATATCGTTGTCTGAGTACCCACAACACAAGCCTTCTTGAGCTTACTGTGGGACTTAGTCTATCTGTGTAAGAATGTCCTATAATATTTATTTATTTATTATTTATTTTATTCATTTATAGTCGCCATGCACTTATGCGGCTGATGGTACATCGACACACGCCAAACGATATGTAAAAATTGACCGTGATGACAGATACTTCAAAAATGCTTTATTGATCCCATAAAACAACTGCGCGCTTAACGCGCTTAATTTATAACGTTTATAAGGTTTTGTTATCAATAATGCAATATTGTAATAACAATGTTGTATTGTAAC
Source organism: Cydia fagiglandana (assembly GCF_963556715.1). Classification (NCBI taxonomy): domain Eukaryota; kingdom Metazoa; phylum Arthropoda; class Insecta; order Lepidoptera; family Tortricidae; genus Cydia; species Cydia fagiglandana. Next base: position 1,326,423 of record NC_085941.1, on the reverse strand, counting down.
AACAATATGTACCTATAATGCATTAGCTTAATAATTTCAATTTTATTTTTGAATACTTTGTATTTTTATTTGACATGTAAATGAGATGTCAATTTATCAATAAATCATCTGAAATCTGTTCAAGGAGTAGTCACGCTTGATATGATGATAATAATATGATATTTGATGATTTAAAAATTGCTACGTACCGATAACAATTATATATCGACCTGAGTCATATTATAACACTTTAGAATCTGTTTTTATAAGTAATAATAAATGTTTTGTAATAATCAACAAATTTGATTGTAAGGTAACGGATCGAAATGCAGTTATAACCGGTGTGTACGTGTTGTTAATTGATTTACAATTGAAAATTAGTTGAAAATCACCGCTATAATTAAAATTAAAGACCGATAATTAAATTGTGTAAATTATATCTTTTTAAAAATGTGTACGCGACGTCATTTGTGCAAAAAACTAATAATATTGTTTTATCATAAAACAACTGTTCTGAATTATAAGCATTAAGTATTTAGATTTATTTTTTAGATTAGTAAATCTTTGGGTCAAGTCTGGGAGGCTATATTAAAATTACTTCCTGATATTAAATAGGGCTTTAGTATATGTACTTATGAAAGTTATGAAAGACCGGTGGCAGTGTCAGATTATGACGATAAGAACTAGAGGTACACCTTACGTGTTAAGAATCGTTAAGTTTGTGTTCGTTACAATCATCTCAGTGAGCAGTAAATATGACTGCCGAAAGAAAACTACGGTCGGCGATAAAAGTCTATATCAAATTAGAATTACAAAATTAATATTTTTTACTATTTTTTTTTTCAAATGGTGGGAAAATGCCGATGACAGGGTCGAGTGGAGAAAACGAGGGGAGGCCTTTGCCCAGCAGTGGGACACCAAAGTAGGCTAAAAAAAATATTTTTACAAGCGTAAATTAAATCATAGTGTAATAACACTTATAACAGATTTCACGGACTTTGCTAGCTCCTGGCCTCGGCCTCTGAATAGCTAACAGAAGAGCGCTCATTACATTTACACGCAACAAATCACCAACGTGTATAATATTATAGCACGCATATTCCACGCGTTACTTCTCGAATTAACTAAATAAGGGGTTGTGCACAAATCACGCGAGGCGTTTTCGGATACTTTTTGACCCCCGAAGGGGGGAGCCCCTTGGTGATATTTGGTTAGGTTTTTGGCTACCACGCGGCACACAATCTCACGTGTATTTTGTTGAATTTTTTTCATTCGACCTAATTTTAAGATAAATAGTCTTGTATACAGAAAATCGTGTTTATTTTTATATTTTCATTAAATAGACTCGATATTTTGAAGTAAAGAGTGAAGATCTATGTTTAAAGAAACCGAAAAAAGTTACGTTTTTTTTTTCTGTTTATTTCTCACTGCACCCACATGGACGCTTTTCTGTTTCGCCCTATGGTTGACTGGTAGAGAATGCCTATACCGGCATTAAGTCCGCCTGTTGTACTTTTTGTATGTGCAATAAAGTTTAAAATAAATAAATAATAAAAAAAGTATCTACTTATGTGGTAGGTTTTTTTTCTTAGTTTCGTTCACTGTAGAAAAATACACGTGAGGTTTCCTTTATACCCCCCTCCCCCAACGTGATCAATAGTGATTTTTTCGTGACTCCCCCCCCCCCCCCATCGGACCTCGCGTGATTTGTGCACAAGCCGTAAGTAAAACAAAACCTTCCTACTTGTCTTCCTTTTTGTTTATATCGTGGTTTAACCTTTTGAACGCCACATACGGCAATTGACGTCAACGCAAAACCGTGACAACGACGCCAAAGACGGCATTTGACGTCGATCGTTTTTGATGAAAATCTACTGAAAAACACCCCACTTATAAGTTGGCTTTATTTATTCACAAAACTAAATTTTACCCCCGTGGCGTCAGTGGCACGGCAAATGCGTCGTTTGGAGTTTAAAAGGTTAAGGGCGCTGGCACACTGGCCATTTGCGAGCGAGTTGAAAGCGAGGCGAGGGCGTAACGACCTCGCTGCGCGAAAGCGAAATAGTTGCGTGCTCGCGGCGAACTCTTTGCGCGCTCGCCTCGTCAACTCGCTCGCAAATCGCCAGTGTGGCAGCGCCCTTATAAATGTGGGCAAGATGTGATGTTACCTTGTCATTTTCCAGCTGTTCAGCGTTGTTGTCAGGGTTGCGTAGAGATGGCGATGGCGAGCGTGACAGGTTTCTGAAAATAATCAATAAAATAATTAAAATATAATATATCATTCCAATAATCCGACATGCTAATATTGCTAATACCCGTACCTTAACTATTATTTAAAGATGTTTAATAACATTTTCTCCTGCATCGCTTTCCTAAAGCATTTAGGGTCATTGCGCTAGTTTTCGTCCACTTGACGAAATTTGAATACCTACCCGCAATGTGCTGTACAAATTTGGAGTTCTTGCAATCGTTAATGTCTATACATGAATCTTTCTATCTGCATAAAAATGATATTTCGCTAGTAGCAATTTAAAAAAGAAATATATTATTTTTGCTAGTCTGTCAAGGGGACGAAAACTAGAGCATGGACGGAAACTAGGGCAATAACCCTATATGTTTAAATATACGAACTCCTGTAGGGCCTATCATGTATAACGAACCCCTAATGAGCGTAGCGTACCCATGTTCGCCTAGCGAGCGTATTATGTAGGTACAGTCGCCATCAGATATATCCGAGCGGCTAAGGCACTCACAAATATCTGAACACGCCTCTATTGTCAGCGAGTTAGAGTGCGTGTTCAGATATTGTGAACACCTTGGCCGCTCCGATATATCTGATGGCGACTGTACGAGTATGTAGGTGCGTTACGGAGTCGGCGAAATCTTCCAGACATAGATTTTAAAGTAAATAAATAAAAATTTGCCAAACGATTAATCGTATATTTTGGATGCCATTTAATATATATTTTATACCACATACGACGAACATAATGAATTATCGGTAAAACCGATAAGATAAATAATCGGTATCGACCGATAACATCAATTCCACCGCTTTGTTTACATTTGGTCGAAAATACGCTATTAATAGGGCTAGGACTATGGACAATACGTTATTAAACTTAATAAATAACAAATGGTCGCTTTACTCCCAATTATTAGGAATAATAGGAAAAAAAAACATAAAGAAAACCGGACAAGTGCGAGTCGGACTCGCCCACCGAGGGTTCCGTACTTTTTAGTATTTGTTGTTATAGCGGCAACAGCAAATACATCATCTGTGATGTCTAGCTATCACGATTCATGATATCTCATGAATCGTCATCCTGGTGACAGACAGACAGACGGACAGTGGAGTCATAGTAATAGGGTCCCGTTTTGTAGAGAACTGCTGTTTTTCAATCCAGACAATGTTTGGCATGGTAAGCAAGTAGGTAGGGCAGGGTAGAGTCGCGGACTTATATTGTTGAGCGATTTAGGGTTTACTTTACATTGGACTTTTCATACGGTTAGTATAGATCTATAGATAGACAAACAAATCAGCTTATTGAAACTTAGATGAATCAACAATTAAAGTCTGTGACCCTATGATAGACAAATAAGGGTTCCGTTTTTGCCATTTTGGCTACGGAACCCTAATAATCGAAACAAATTAAACTAATAAGTACATGGAATTGCGAAAAATATTTTCCACAATGTTAATATTTAGAAAGGGAAATGAGGACTTCGTTTGCATGGAGAAGCGGTCACGTGATGTCCCATTTCCTCTTAACTGATGTCTTAACTGTTCGTAAAAAAACTAGTGCCTACGTCAATTCTTGGGATTAGTGGTCAAGCGGACCCCAGGCTCCCATGAGCCGTGGCTAAATTCCGGGATAACGCGAGGAAGGTGTCAGATACTGTTTCGCTGCTTCGCTGTTGAGACAGGCAGATAGGTATACCTACTTCAGGTAAGTTTTGCAATTGGCTGTACTCTTTAAAAACACCGAAATAACACTTTATTTGACCAAGGCGATGTCCATACCGACGGCGCCGGCGCAGCGCCGATGTCGCAAGGTTATGTTTTGCAACACTTTATCGCCCGATTTAGAAAGTCGATCATCTCGGCGGTGGCACCCGAATTGCAGTGGTTCATGAAATCTTTGCAGTCTTCCAAATATTTTAAATGCTATATAATTTTAAGAATAACTACGACTGTAGTACGCCTAAATTTACATAGACGGTCAACTGTAAAATAAGTTTTTGGCAAAAATTTCATTTTTGGTACAAGCTTTTAGCGCTGACTGTACTTTTCTTACGACAGACAACTAATACTCATCGAGACAATTATAAAAACCCCTAACACAATTAGGTTGCGTTGTTTCATCACAGAGTTCCTGTGGCCACCTCCTGTATCCATCATCAGATCAGCTCGATGGTACCATAATATTGCATTGTCATCCGATTGATACATGCATGCAAAATTTCAGCTCAATCGGAAACCGGGAAGTGGATCAAATTTAACTTGCAAGATTTGATTACACACAGACATCAGACAGACAACAGTCAGGTGAAAGTAAATAAAAGCTTGTAAAATATAGGTGTACAAATCTCTTATGTCAGCGAATTAAAAACTATGGGACATATTTTTGAATAAGTTGGTTACACCCATATTTTTACAGTTGACCGGACAAAACAGATCACATTCATACGAAAATTAATAAGTTTTGGTCAAAAAGTAGCCGAAAACATCTCGCGTGATTTGTGCACAACCCCTAAAAGCTTGTAAAAACTAACTCGTCTACGATTATGCCATATGATCAAAGCTCGGCAGGGGTGAGCCATTTTGACGTCACTTGTGTCAAGTGTATAGATATTAATATAGATACACCTTAGAAAGAAGTATTAAAATAAAACTTTATTAATTATAATTAAACTAAAATGACAATGCCTTATGTAAAAATAAACTTAATAGTAGCATATGGATGGATATACATATTATTTGAAGAGGTTTACTAAAAAAGCTTGCTATAAAATTCATCTGTTTTAATGGCGACGTAAAGATCGTAGCGGAAAGGCAGCCTAAATAAAATAATTTCTATAGTTATTAAATTACACCACATATACCATCGAATGACAAGGCATGTCCATGTTGTGCAAACTCTGAAAACAGCTCACCCCCGCCGAGCTCTGCATATGATACTCGTAGCGAGCATAAGGGTGTAGATGTACATAGATGATGAGTAGGTATTCGATCGATTTTGTTTACATTAAAATGTCAAATGGGAGGTTATAATTGTCCTTCGAGAAACGAATCGTACGTGTCGATATAATTTAATAGCTTAGGTTGAATTAATATTATCAAAGATAATTGAGTGTATAGAGAGTTACTGTCATGGTAAAAACTAAAATATGTAGCCGCACTACATTTACTGTAAAGGCCTAAAATATCGATCCGGTTAAAAAACATAATTATCTATACCCTAATTGTCTAGGCAATAAGGCAGTGTACACGTATTTTTGGCGCTTTACCCGTATCGATATTTAAGACTGTACAAGTGTACATACTTTAAGATTTGCCGTTTAACTCGAGTTTCCGCATAATTAATAAGCGTTGAGCTCGGCCTCAAGCACAATGAAAAACGTCAGACAATGTAACACTCGCTACACATCATTACTACATATTACTATATTTTATATATAAGTCTATGTAACTGTAATAAGTACTATAACCTCTTCAGGCCGTGTGGGTATGTAATATTTGACTGACATACATACTTATACGAAATTTTAATCGATTTTTTTTTTTGATGTTTAGTAGTGGCATTTCGGTAAAAAACAGTACATTAATATTGTGACCCCTGAATCCCATTGAGTGAACGGCACGCGTTATTCTTCAAACATTTTGACACAACAATCACTCGCATATTACGTCTTTTTTCCAAAAACGACCTTAATCCAATAACATTAAGATCTAAAACGAATACAATTATGTACAAATGGCGGCCCTTTGACACATAACAATCACACGCATATCACCCATCTTATTTCCAAAGACCTCATAGGCCAATTCGAGTTTTAGCTATTCGATCTGTTTCCGATATGATACTGATCTGTCAGTGTCAAAAGTGACGCTTTTGGTTGAAGAAATGTCACTTTTGACACTGACATATCAGGTTGAATAACTGAATCTCGAATTGGCCTGTTAGTCCTTATTCCAATAACATTAAGGTTCAAAACGGTACCTTATAATATTGATCCCTGAATCCCACTGAGTGAACCGCACTCGATACTCCTCGAGCATCATTTTCGATGCACTCACGCTTGATGCCCAATATACACTGACGTGAATACTCGTACCTGCCTAATCTAATCCATTAAAGCGACGAGTTAGGACAAGCCAACGGACTTTACATTGTGTGGGCGAGACAGCGCCATGCACGTAAAGTTCTACCTATATATGTAAAGGACCCCGGACCTAAAGTATGGAAAATATGGTTTCAGTTACATATCTTGAGATTTTGATATACTTTGTTATCTAGTACAAAATCAGTCGAAACTCTGAATGGGACTCGGATACAGTGGTAGCGCCGCTAGAGACTTTTGTTCAGAACTCTGAAATCTACCTATATAACATATCAAAGATATTTAAAAAATCCATACCACTAAGTGCTACGGGTTACGCTCGTAGCGCGTAGCCACGGTTTCGTCGTATGTAGCGCGTAGTCGCTACGAACAGTGTACCCGACAGTCGGGTTCTTGGTGTTGAATGTGTTAACTGTAACCACATTTTTCATACTTTAGGTCCGGGGTGCTTTGATAGATTGCGAATAATCTTCCTCGCGCTGTCCCGCCTTTTTGCCACGGCTCTTGAGGGCCTGGGGTCCGCTTGACAACTAATCCCAAGAATTGACGTAGGCACTAGTTTTTACGAAAGCGACTGTCGTTTGAACTACACCCTAGAGGGGAAGCTAGCCCTTATTGGGATTAGTCCAGTTTCCTCACGATGTTTTATTTACCGAAAAGAAACTCAATTACATAAGTTCCGAAAATCTCATTGGCCGGGGTTTGAACCCACGACCTCCGGAATAAAAGTCGCCCTAACCGCTAGGCCACCAGTGCTTTTACCTAGCGAATAATGCAAATAACCTAAGTTAACTTGATTACTTCTTAATATCGCACTTTTTAAGGATATCCATTATCTTATCGACATTCACATACTTTAAAATTTTATTTATATCAATTTCTAGGTAAAATATATGTTATTTATTAATATTTGTGAGAATTTATGAAATCAGTGATAAAAACATTACAGCAAATAATATTTTAATGTAAGTACTTACATATTCAGGTGCGTGAGTAAGGCGTTAAATGTATGGTCAAGGACGTTGACATTATCAGTCGCCTTAATTACGTCCTTCCCAGGACACTAGGGTATGAAAGGGATAGAACATCACCTGCTACTGTTCGAGGCAGATTTACGGATCGCGCGTTTGTGTTATCTATTGATAAAGTTCATTGAATAATTATTTTTATAGAGGCGTTATCGATAATTGGCATTTATTGATTGGAGGAATTTACTAGACTTTTTATAACTAGGCAATAAAAAAATCTGATTTGTTGTAGGTAGGTACTTGATTATTTAATTTATTCTAAGTTTTGGCAATAATACTTAGGAATGTTGAAATATAAAATTTATTAATCAACATTAAAACATAAAACTTACATTTCAGTATTCCAATAAGTTCACAATGTCCTATTTAAGTATTATGTTATGTTTTACACACGCATAATATATGATCTTTCGAAATCACGATGTAAAAAATCGGGCCAAAGATAAATTATTGTCTGAAAAACAGACCTTAAGAAAGCATCAATAAGGGCTACTTTCCCACTTTTGATAACCTACGACACCATTCTTAAATAATATACTCTAACACACCTATCATAAGGTTCCCCTTCCATTATTTTCGAATACAGGTATGTTTTAGACTACGATTTCTCAAAAATAGACCTTAAAGCAGCTATAATAACGTCCTCTATCCCATATCCCATTATTAAAAGCTGTTAACAGTGTTGGTATGGTTAGCCTACGATACCATTTAGAAATAGACCCTAGCTTAGCTACAATAAGGTTCCATTTCCCGTACCCACTGTTAATAGCGACTGATAGTATTAGCGTCATCGCCTTCAATACCATTGAGAAATAGACCTTATCACAGTGTCCATAAAGTCCCTTTTCGCATGTCCCACAGTAATTAACCTTCGGGAACTCCTGTAGCTCTACTATGAGTTCCGTGAATGACAGTGAGAAGTGAAGATAGTGAGAAAGTTAAGGAAAATGTATGGAGTAATTGTACAGTGCCTCTACCGGTCACGTAAAGAACTAAACATTTCAATTTGTACCATGCCTAACTTCACACCTAAAACGCTCTCTTTCTAATTATATAATGAAAACTGAGCCAGAATTATTCTGCGTAAATACTTTACGCGAGTAAACGTGACAGATGTTATGGAAAAATACGTGCGTTTCCAACGTGACATTTCTGTCAACTTGTAAACACAACAAATACGCAGATTTTTCACGAATATTAATGCAATTTTCAACGTAATATGTATAAATTTATAACAGTATGTGAACTTCAAGCAAAACTTTAAGGGATAAATCAATTAATAGTTCGATAAAAGGCTGATTTAGTACAAAGGTAATGAGTTATACTTGACATCATATTTTCCTATTTCTACTGCTACATTTGCGAAAATCACATTGCTTACGAGCAGTTTTTGGTTTTAGGCAAGAAGCTGATTGAAAACAACATTTCCATGAAAACCCGGATTGCATCATGTATGCATGTAGAAGTTACATATGTATTAAGAATTAAGGCTCAATACAAGGAGCGGTACATAGACATGTTGCTGTTTTTGTTGCTGGGTGCACATAACACATAGTAAGAATAAGACATACCGCAAGACCTATTATAATATTTACACAAGAATTGCTACGTATTTTATTAAGCATTATTATCTTAAATAAAATAAAACATACAAATGTTCTGTGGGTTTATTTATTTTTCTTTACTAAGTAAGTATTATTTTATTTCGTAATCGTTTTTCATGTCAACTTGGTAACAGGAAATATAAAACTTTCTTCAAAAACTTTTGCTGGTGGTTCTGAATCTGAAAATTTAAATAAGATTTAAACACATTTATTGCCAAAAACCCGCTGCGTGGGTTCATTTTGTATTGGAAATGGGGCGCTTGGCACTGAAATATACTCGAGATCATATAGGTACTATAAAATTAAGATCGCTATTAAGGTCATACGTAGGGTCTGTGCGGAAAGAGAAGAGTCGTAGGTATAATGTATGGGCTCCCCTAAATTTCACGACTTTGCTCTTTCCGGACACTCTATTAGATAATGTTACTTAGCAGTAGGAGACGGCCGCTGTCATGATGCGGACTGAAGCGGACCATTATAATACATACCTATTTTAATATTTCTTCTCATGTGTGTACTATTTTCATCATAGGTAATAAATATGTAGCCTGTATAATCGCGCCGTATACTTTGCTTCCTATTTTTTAACACGCAATGTCATAATTTTAACTCGATTATTAATGATGTTTACGTAATTATCATATTTTGCAATTTTTGTCTTGAATACAATTATATTTTAATTTATTATACATTGTTTACTAACATTGATGTTTATTATTTTCGTAACTATGGCAACGTCAAATCTTTAAAAAATTGTAGAATGAAGGTTGAGTCAGTAACAAAGTGACAAAACTGGTCTTAGAGCATTTAATAACTGGAGTGGCCATTGAGTGCTTACTGTTAGGATTTAGGATTAGGGTTCCAAGCAGGAAAGAAAAGCTTGTTTTAACACCATATTGGTAATGTTTATTAATCTCAAGCAAGATTACATAGTAATGGCGTCTCATACGAGAAGAAAGAACACCTACATTTGTTTTATATTGACAACCGAATAAATCAAATATCATAGTCGTAGTAGTCTCGTAGGTATACTCTTTATTTTTTTCCTGACATTATTACTTACCCCTCTGCCGAAAAACTTGTACAATTGTGCAAACTTTTGTATGGACTGACATGGCTATTTGTACGTTACGTACAAATCATGTAGAAATAGCAATACATTTGACGTCCCCTCCCCCGCAAAAATCGGCAGACTGTTTTGTAAAGAAAATGACAGCGATGACATCTCCCTTCTAAATGCTCTTAGTGGATGGTAGAGGTAAGGAATACAATCTCCATGTAATTAATAATGAAAAAGTGTCCGTCAAAAACCTTAAGAGGGAAGTATACTACGTAATCGTCCATACAAACAAAGAAAACGTTTTTCCACTTGTAAATACGACTATCTTCCATTCCCCATGATTTTTAGTACGGTATTGATACAATGAAAAACTAGGTTTATGGGTTTTCTTTTTTTGGCTACTCTGGAGAGATTTAGAAAAATTATAATAGCTGACAGCGTGCCCAGTTTTTGCAAATATTCTCCCATAAAGGAGTTTTCTCATAAAGTCATAAAGGATTCTCCTTACCTCTACCCTCCATATTCACGGCTACCATCAGTATATGTAACATTACTTTCTGTGCATCTCATTTGCACTAATATGCGAGAGCGAGATGCATAGATAGTAAATTACGTAGACGTGAGAATGTGTCAATTTTGTTATTTAGTTCTTTAGGTGAATCCTAGAGGCGCTGTATAAAACTCCGATATAACTCTTGCTCTGTTTTTTAGTATACTTAGAAAGGGACAGCATCGTTTGGAGTGGAGTGAAGTTAGGTACATAAGACCGTAAAGAAATGTAAAACGTGACTCACGGCACGTTTATTCACCGAGTGTAAGTGAAAAATACTCTGCCAACTGTGCGTGTCAGTTGTTTACACCCTGTGTGAGTCACCGACATTTTGGGCAGGTACGTCACTACACATACGTTTAGCGTATTAAGGTAATTACTTGATAGTTCAGTGCACGCCCACTACCCCACTAGTAATTACCTGTAGAATATTTAACTTCGATATTGGAGATAAATTACAATTTGTCCATAAAAAACCTATATTATATACAATTGAAATATAGACATAATTCCAACTGAAATGGTAAATTAAGGTTAATATTAACGTAATTAACGCTAATTAATCATTAGGGTTGAAATTGTTTATACCAATTCCATTAACACCACTGCGCTGCACCGAAAATGCTATAAAATTTACGGTGTCTGATTATCACACGCACCGGTGTGAATTTAAACCGAAAATCGCAGGATAGAAGTTTCATAAAACTCATTGGGAGCGTCCATTAATGAGACGAGGCATTAATGATCCGTGAGACGTCTCCCTCTGGTGAGATGTCGTGACATGTCTTGTCTGAGATTTAGCTTGATCCCCCCTTGACTTTGTTGCCTATGTACGCCTGCAACTCACGCGCCCTCGTTGAGCTCTAGCAACCTTACTTACCGGCAGGAACACAACACTATGAGTAGAGTCTAGTGTAGAGATGCACCGGATATTCGGTTACTATCCGGTATGCTTGATTTCAGAGTCAACAAATTGGATTTAAGAAACCGTCACGGTCATAATCGCACTCATTTCGAACCTAGAAATGAGTCCGCGCGAACGGTCACTAGTCACTACGAAACAGATCAAAGCCTGCACAATGCGCACCTGAAAAACCGAAATGTAGGTATAGTTCCGCCGGCCGAATAGTCGGCGGCCGGATACCGAATATACGGCCGATGGTCAGGCCGAACATCCGGTATCCGGCCAAACAACTATCCGTTGCATCTCTAATAGTAGTAGTGTTATTTAGATGCGGTTTTCTGTAAGGTGGTGGTGGTGTTGGTTGTGTTCGCTGCGTCATTGAGAGACAAGTATGCAAGTAAGAAGTATCATCAGTCAGTATTTGTCATGAATCTAGTATAACTGGATCTGTCATGAAAGGTGGGGGGAAGTAACCGAACAGGATAGTCTTATGTATCTTTCAGTAGGAGTAGTAGCAAAAGAGCTATTATTGTTTCTCCTTGTCACAGTCTCACATTTTATTTGTTCCCCACCGTAAATTTAGTAAGGATTATGGTGGACAACGAATAAATTCGACCAATCACAGTGTCGCATTACGTATGTTTTGTGTTTTGTCCCTCACGGAGGCACGCGTATACCACTTCTCATATCTATAGGATCCTACCTTGTATGGTATCTGTACTTACTTGTTTTCCTGAAGGATCTGGTTGGTGTGCTGTGTGATGACCCCGGAGAAGGTCAGGGCCTGGCTGATGCTCTGACCGATGGCGTCTTGAGACGATATCACCAGGTTTTCCACTGACTTTCTCCTGTAACACAACGTGAACCAATTAGTTTTAGTAATAGTACATTAAAACATACAGTACAGTAGTAGTAGGAAAAGACAAGAGAAGAAGGGAGACCTAGAATCACTTATCTCAGCCAAATAATAGTTATTTGTTTTACAAGGGGGCAAAGTTGTTGTTTAACCGCTCGTGCTAATATTGATACCCGAGCAAGCGAAAGATTCCAAAATTGTAGATTGAATGGTTCGAAAAATGGAATCTTGAGCGATGCGAGGGTTTCAAAGCACGAGGGTTAAACAAAATTTGCCCCCGAGTTGCAACACAAAATTTTTCACCACATCAAACCGAAGCAAATATTAAACGTAAAATATCAAACAAAATCAAATCCAAATTAATGTTATTAAATATTTATCATCCAAAATCATCATTTAAAAGTCAATTCTACCACCAAACATAAGAAAACAACTCAAAATTTGCATTTGATTACTTTGCCTCACATGTGAATAAAATGCAACTTTGCTATCAGTTTTTGAAGTGCAAAGTAAGCCTTTCCGAGCTGGTGTGGTGAAAAAAATAATGCGTCGTATGTGGAAATTAAAAGACTGGCACAAGAAAGAAATGATTGGCGATTGCTCCACCGACAAGAGCAAAGCTCTTAAGTTATGATGATGATGAATAGTACATTACGATACGAGTGCGAAAAGTAGGAAATTCGAAACGAGTGGCGATAAATTAAAACACGACCGAAGGGAGTGTTTTAAATCGACGCGAATTGCGAATTACCTATTCGCACATGTACCTACCGTACAATGTTTTACAGTACATATGGCCCTTTAAATTTTCGACATAGTCACGTAATAATGTGTTAATTATCGCACTAGTGCGGTAAAATAGCACCACATGTACTTTAAAACAACATTATCCTTTGCACCTCACTCTACTGCAGTACAGATAACGCCCCCTTGCAATCACCGGAACAAACAATCACGCAATTATAGCTTATCTGATAAAGAGATTACTTATTAATTTTAACAAGAAAAAAACACAAAAAATATAAATTTAAGTAAACAAGTCCTTAAAAGCGTAATGAATTGGTAACATAAATACAGAATATAGGAGTGAACAGAATTTTATAGGGTCAGCAACTCGCATGTGACACCCATGGAATTGAAAGCATTCTAAGACTATGGTGACTCTCCATATTTGCCATTAGTTGGACTGTATGTATATGAGTGTTCAGAGAGACATTCCTATAAAACATGTCCTAATCCACTGCTATAAACCCATCAATTAAAAAAAAAACACATCCAAATCGGTTTGTCCCTTTTTCGCACAGGGAGTTCAAAAGTATGATTAATCCTATCAGCAATGGAATATATTTTTCATGAAAATGCAGCAGAAATGGCTATAAATGTCAATGTAATTTATTTAATGTGTTTATACAACTACATACAATAGTAAATTATCTTTAACAATTTTTAAAAACTATACAATATATCTAGTTTCATTACCTGATAAGCATTCAGTCTATGCCTATGATAAGGAAAAATTAGAACACACAACTCGGCTAAACTGATGACATGATATTGTGACACACATGCTTATTTCAGTTTATCGGGAGCGTAATGAAACATTTCATGAATGACTATGGTGCTGAAACATTTATGCCAATGAGAATGTGACAAAAACATGATGACACATACAATTTAGCACATGGGATTGGTATGTGTAATCAGGGGCTCTTCCCGGTATAACTTAAAATCTAAATATCTTATAGCCTTCACAATATTTCTTTGATATTATAGAATAGTATTTAGGTAAGGATAATAATTGATCAGATTAGCTCAATTAAGTGCAAAAATATACGTAAAAAACCGAGATACCAAAATTGAATACCGGTTACTTTGTATGAAAAATATGCCAGTATTCAGTCCGTGTGTGTAATTGACCTTTTAATAAAAGGTCCGTCTGATAATAATTCTAGTTTTGATTAAATTAGAATGCAGATAACCCAGACTGCTAAAATTAACAATTCTTGTCAGTCATCTTTGATGAGTGTCTTTTAGAATTTGGAAAGAGAATAGTTGGGGAACATATTGGGCCCCATACATTCTACAACTCTTCTCTTTCCGCACAGACTAATGAAAATTACATAACATTATTGAAAAATCAGTTGTAAGTATATAATTATTAATTAATTATTGCATAAAATGGCAATATTCACAAGTCGTTACTAATGTTATTTTAGCTCCAGCATAATTGATATATAGTCATAAAACTGTGCAAACTAAAGGCTTACTAGTTTATTCTCTTATCTTGATTGTTAACAGCATATCTTGGTTATTTGTTTCTTGAGAAAACAGTTACATCAGTTTTCCTTTCATTGCTATTTTAATTAAACTTTGTATGGAAAATTTAATTGAAATATGTAATAAAAATACAAAAAAAAATGTCATCAAATTTAATTGAATGGTCTAGGATTGTTGTTTCAGTACAGCAGGAAGATTTAGCAGTTAATAAGGTAGCTAAATAGTCTTAGTACATCTGTATGAATGATTAAAGCTAGTAAAAAATCTATTTAGAAATCTAATTGGAAGTTTGTTTCTCACCTTGGCTCAACTATCCACTTATCAGAAAAAAATATAATTGGATCTATGAACACCATACTATCGATCCTGAATTTGTTTTTGAACAAATTGGTAACAGTAGGCCTTTCGAGAGCGCGTAACTCCATTGTCTAGTAAAGTCTAGTACTTAAACGGAAAAGTCTGGGACCTAATTACCACCGAGCTAGGCGATTCACAGACAACTGATAACGGGAAACACAATGTAAATAGAGCAGACACGACGACGCAAACATCTACAACTGCGTGATCCTTCTAAAATTAGTAAATAAGCCCCAAAAACGTCAATATAACTCACATGGAAATTGCTATGTTGCGGCTGTCCAGCTCCGAAGTAGTCATAGTCACAGGGTTTTAGTGCACGCTCAGATCAGCCACTCGCGAGCTATTGTTCACAGCTGCGTTTTTTGCTTTCATCATCCAGATACAAGAGATCTATGCACAAAATACAACAAAAATACTATTGACTGCATTGAGACAATCTGACAGAACTAGCTCAGTGTTGCAATAAATATTTGGAAATTTATCTTATGATTACCGGAGCTTGCACATAGTGCATACAGCTGAGGCAAAATGAAGTACACAATGCCCTGTATAGTGAGTATTATATTCTTTGCCCTGTATGCTCATGCTTGTTTGCTACATGGATAGGGTATGCATGTTTGGGTATGCAGCATCACCTAAACAAGGCATAAGACATGCGTGACTGAAACGAGTACGGCGTGGGTTAATAGTATGGTATATCAATTCTATGAGTAACAGTAGCTTAGCTTCTATCAACTCGTATTCTAGTGAGTATTTTATTCTTTGAACAGTAGCCTGTTCCTTAACGTCAACTCTCTTTTTGCATTCATGTAAATAATTATTTACACTTGCAACATTACAATCATCTGTCAATGTCAAAACTAATCAACATTCGGCGGAGTGATTTAGATTCACCACGTGAATTTATTTTGTAGACTATAAATGAATTAACTTCAAGTGAAAACCATGGCAGACGATTCGGCTTTTGACAAAAAGAAGTCCCATCGGGCGAAACATGCCGGCCGAAAAGCAGAGAAGAAGAAAAAGAAAAACCAAGTCGACCAATCTAACCTAAGCGCTCGGCAACGAAATCCTAAAGCTTTTGCTATACAGTCGGCCGTGCGAGCTGAGAGGCAGTTTAGGAGGAAGGAGGATATCATTGCAAAGAAGCAGCGTATACCCCAGGTAGATAAGACACCGCTAGAACCTCCTCCGATAGTAGTTGCTGTCGTTGGTCCACCGCGCGTAGGAAAGACCACAGTCATTAACAATCTCATTAAAAGCTTCATAAAAACCAACGTCACAAGCATAAAAGGCCCTGTGACCATCGTCACATCAAAGAAACGCCGAATAACTCTCATAGAATGCAATAATGACGTCAACTCGATGATCGACATCGCAAAATGCGCTGATCTAGTGCTACTCCTCTGCGACGCTAGCTTCGGCTTCGAAATGGAAATATTCGAGTTCTTAAACATATGTCAAGTGCATGGCATGCCTAAAATCATGGGTGTGTTGACACATTTGGACATGATAAAGAATGCAAAGACACTAAAAACAACCAAGAAAACTTTGAAGCACAGATTTTGGACAGAGGTGTACCAAGGCGCTAAGTTATTTTACCTCTCCGGTATAGTCCATGGAGAATATTTAAGGAATGAAATAAAGAATTTGTCCCGCTTTATATCGGTAATGAAGTTTAGGCCGTTAAGCTGGCGCATGACCCATGCTTATGTGCTTGGGGACAGAATGGAGGATATAACTAACCAGGAGGCGATCCGGAAGGACCCAAAGGTCAATAGAGATGTGGTGCTCTATGGCTATGTGAGGGGAGTGCCATTGATGAAGGAGTCTGCTGTACACATTGCTGGTAAGTTGAATTTTTTAAGCATTCTTATTAATGGTATTTTATTTGGCTACTTGATATATATGTGAAAAATATTCTATCATGAGAACAACTGAACAACCATCATAAATTCATCTATCTTAGTTTTTTTTGTACTAAACAAGTTAAATCACTACCAACTCCTTTTATTACTTCCAGGTGTTGGAGACATGAAAATTAGTGAACTGTCATATCTACCTGACCCCTGTCCACTTCCCAGCAAAGAGAAAAAGCGACACCTCATGGAAAGAGAGAGACAGATCTACGCACCCTTTTCAGGCGTAGGTGGCATTGTTTACGACAAAGATGCTGTGTACATTGAGCTCCAAGGCTCCCATCATCATAAAAAAGAAGATGAGGAGGTTAGTGAAAAAAAGGAGCTGCTTAAAAATGTTGTTGAGACTAAAGAGACAGTGGATGAGCAGATGCAAGAATCTGGGTTCCAATTGTTCAGTGGTGGTGCTGTGATCTACCCTGATATGATAAAAGATGATGAGTATTTACAACATAACAATAAAAAAGGACAGGAAAGCTCAGATGAGTCAGATTCTGATGATAATGATTCAGACAATGATAGTGGTATTGATCAAGAGAAGGAAAGCAACAAGGTTCCATGGAACAATGACTCAGGGTCTGAGGATAATGATCTTCCTACTGAAAAAGATGATGAAGAAAGTGGGGATGATGATGAATCAGACAATGAAGATTTTGGTGCAAAATGGAAAGAAAAGCTTAGTGAGAAAGCCACTGAGGCTTATTTTGAGAGGCAGAAAACATCTAAGAATATAATGAAGCTTGTGTACGGGGAATTTGAGATTGGAAATAAAAACAAGGAAAAAGAAGAATCAGATAAAAGTGATGGCGAAGAAATTGGAGGGTTGTTTAAGAAAGTAACAGACACACAGAAAAAGAAACATAAAGAGAAAGAGAGATTAGACACTGAGGAATGTTCTTTCTTTTACTCATTAGATAAACCAACTATAAAGGATTGGACCAGTGAAGTCAATAAACAAGTTTTGATCAACTGTTTTGTCACAGGAAAGAGGACAGCTGATGAAGATGCTTCAGAGCTCCTTAAACTTGATGATGCAAGTGATGGTGATGATGAGGAGATGTTTGGAGATTTTGAGGATTTAGAAACTGGTCAGAAACATGCTGCAAAGGAAAATGAGGAAAAAGAGGAAACTGGTACAAAACGCAAAGGAGAATTGACTAAAGCAGAAATTTTAGAAAAGAAAATGAAACTAAAAGCGAAATTTGACTCTGAATATGATAATCCTGATGATCATAGGATAAAAGGTGATCATTCCTATTATGAGAATTTGAAAGCAGAGGCATTGAAGCAGTCTGAATTGAACAAATCAGTTTTTGATAATTTGGATGAAGGTTTAAGGATAGATGTGGAAGGATTCAGACCTGGTTTGTATGTGAGAATGCTTTTCAAAAACATGCCTGCAGAATTTGTGACAAATTTCGAAGCTAGTTATCCCATACTCATTGGATCATTAAACATGGCAGAGCAGAATATTGGCTATGTGTCTTGCAAAGTCAAGAAACACAGATGGTACAAAAAGATATTAAAAACAAATGATCCTTTGATTATTTCTTTAGGATGGAGAAGGTTCCAAACTGTTCCTATTTACTCTAAAATAGAAGATGATTTGAAGTGTAGATATTTGAAATATACTCCAGAACATGTGACTTGTAACATGCACTTCTATGGGCCAATAACGCCACAAAACACAGGTTTTCTGGCCTTGCAGACAGTCACTAATGATCCCAATGATATGAAGCAATTAGGCTTCAGAATAGCAGCCACAGGAAGTGTGAACGAAATTAACAAATCTACTCAAATCGTCAAGAAGTTAAAACTAGTTGGCACACCAACTAAAATATACAAGAAAACTGCTTTTATCAAAGACATGTTCAACAGCACCCTTGAAGTAGCGAAATTCGAAGGAGCGAGAATCAAAACAGTATCAGGAATAAGAGGACAGATCAAAAAGGCGATCAATAAACCTGAAGGCGGTTTCAGAGCTACATTTGAAGATAAAATCAAGATGAGTGACATAGTTTTCTGTCGAACGTGGTTTAAAGTCGATGTTACCAGATTCTATGCGCCTGTTGTCAATCTACTTTTGCCTATGGAGTCTAAAAACGCTTGGCAAGGCATGAAGACTAAAGGACAACTAAAGAGAGAAAGGAACTTAAAGTTTGATGCGAATAAGGACTCTATGTATACTGAGATTCAGAGAGCCCCAGCAGTCTTCAAGCCTTTAGTAATACCTAAAGCATTGCAGAAGGGTCTGCCATACAGATTCAAGCCTAAATCGAAGACTACGACCTTATCAGGTGAAGCACCTAAGGACATAAACAAGGAAAGAGTTGCTGTAGTAAAGAGCCCATATGAACAGAAAGTATCAAGTGTTATGAAGATGCTTAAGACCAACTTTGAGACTAAAAAAGAAGCTCAAAAGAAAGCAACAAAGGAGAGATTAAAAGCGCACAAGCGGGAGATGAACGAAATCGAATGGCGTAAGCTCAAACGGCAGAAAGAGTTGAAGAAGAAGATCTGTAGGACGCTAAGTAAGATGGGAAATAAAAAGAAACCTCAGATGTGATTTGTTGTATTATTAAAATTTTCTCAGTTAGCTCGAGTTATTTTAGTAACCTGTGTTTATTACATTACCTTGTGAACCTCCTCCTTTTTGAAATGGGTTAAAATGGTGCTGATAGTTTCACGTCCATGTCATGTGCATACTGCAAGCCTCTCATTATGTCATACATAGGTATACCTAACTACGGCTAAAGTGTAGCAGTCTGTACCCATGTACAGCCAGTGCCTAAAATATCGATAAGGATGAAGGGTTAAAAATATCTAAACTTCTTTATATAGTATTATATGGGATATATTAATGGGACAGGTTATATAGTATTCCACCTGTCCCATTTGGACATTTGTATTTGCGTCTCACATTTTGCTTAATGAGAGAGTGAGACTCAATGACATTGGATCAATAAAATGGACACCTGGCATACCATCTTAAGATTCTTAGTAGCGATTGGAAAATACTTTTAATCGTGTATCTTATTATTTCACAATAAATGCCAAAATCAAAGTGCTTTTCCAACAGCTGTGACCATTTTTATACGTGGTGGAGTAGTTTGTTTGTCTTGCGTTTCACCCCAGTGTCAAAACTACTGAGCCTATATTCTGACGAATTTGTTTTCAATTGTTTCGTTTTTGTGTACCACCTTTAAGCGGCTGTCCATAAATTACGTCATCGATTTTTGACCCCCCCCCCCAAAATCATGTTTCAAATGACCCCATTTCCTCTTCATGCTACCGTCATCCGTCGTCCAGACCCCCCCCCCCTAATTTGAAATGACGTAATTTATGAATAGTGTTGGTCAGGCGGTCAGGGTCCCAGATATTACCTACTTAACTGATTTCCAAAAACGAAGGTTCTATAGGTAGGTACAAGTACAAAGCGAAGGCAGTTGGGTTACCTAAAGTTTTCAAATTTCTTTACTTATTTGGTAAGGTACAAATAAAACTAAGTGCTTGTATCGTGTAAATTGTATTTACCTCTTATCATTATGCATAACGTACGTCGTTCGCACATTCGATAAATATTTTTACAAAGGTTACACAGTATTCTGATTACATTGGTCAAAATAATCACCGTTACATTCCCCCGCCCTGCGTCTAGACAGACATGTAAAACTGTTAATCTCCATACAAAATCGCTTGCCCCAACTTGTAGATGTCGCCACTTATGCAACGCCATCTAGTAAGCTCTCTGGGAGTTAAAATAAATAGCATTGCGCTGAAAAGGCCACTAAGTTACGCTATCTGTGGCTTTGTATGGAGATTAAAAAATTATAAACTTGTCTATGGTCTATCAAAGCGGCAACACAGAAAGCTTGGAATGTAAGCAGGGCACGGGCACACGGAGCTACGATGCGATATAATTATGTCGTCAACGAAGCTATGCAAATTATGTTAAATTATATACAATGGAATTCACTAAAAACCTATGATACAATAACCTTAACGTGAAGGTAACTTTATTCTTTGGTAGCGAACTAGCGAGCCACTGGGACTTGGAATATTGTTCGACAGCTCGGTGGAATGTGGACAGGATTTTGACTGCTCTAAAACATACCTTGTCGTCCCACATTGTGTAAATATTATTATTGTTATTTGTATCTTTGTGTATTTGTATATGTGCCTTTTGATCGTTATAAGAAAGAATAGTGTTTTGATATTTTTAGACATTTCGCTCATATCGCACTCTTCTACAAAAAGTCCTAGAAATAACAAAAAAATATACGAAAGGACTATGCGTCAAAATTGCCCCAAAACCAACAGAGTTGAGAGTTAGGTCATTAGATAGGTATTTCTCTGTACTTCATTTCGTTCTATGGGCACCAAGCGGAATTCCAGTGCAGAACTGAGATACTGGTATTTTAGTCAAAATGTCGTCACCCTTATTACCTAGGCAATAGGGTCCACCGCCGGGCGAGCGCGGTAAACCATTCAGTGTGCTACCCTGCAGCAATTAATTAATTTACTTACTTGGACCCTATTGCCTAGGTAATAAGGGTGACGACATTTTGGCTAAAATACCAATATCTCATACAAAGTTGCCCATGGTCCTTTAAAAACAAAGTGACGAGTTAGGTACTTTTTAGAGCCGCCATATTATTCTATTTATTGTTAGCCCGCGACCGTCTGTCGAACGTTGGCACTTTAGGAGGAATCGGAACAGAGGGGTCAATGGACGTTTGACGGAGCCGTTTTTTTTTTTAATTTTCGGCTCTCACGGACGCGAACTACTAACGGCCAGTATACACTGTACACTAACCGCGCTATGCTAAACAGGAAATCAAGCAACGGTTTTAGGAAAACCGTTTCGCATTTCCTACTAACGAACGAGCTTTATACAAAAATGTAGCTACATCGAAAAGCTATACACTAACAAATAACTAAATAACCATTTTGTAAACGTAGTCGCATATAAAACTTTATGTAGTCGTTTAATATATTTCATTGATAATGAAACAATGATGTGTATGTATGATATAGAGACGCGGGCATATCGCTGTCTCGCTCTCGCTACCCCACCCCGACCGCGTTTTACGATACCAGTCAAAAATCTACAAAAATAAAAACTGGCAATATTGTTAAGATGCCAAAATAGCTTTATTTAGTTTTTATTTCGTAGAACTTCAACTAATTTATCTATAATACACGGTCCAGTTATTCGGTATTAGGTTTGCTTCAGTTGACTAGATGCATATCTACACAGAAATTGACAATGAAAAAAAGCGTTGGAAGTAAAATAGAAATAACAATATAGGTAATAAGACTAATGAATTCTGGCAACACCAATATCGAATAACTAAGTACATATTTTAATTACATTTTAATTTATATACATTTCAGTTATTTATATTTCAATGTCCAATTGTTTTAGTCAATTACAATGTTACATGATGCCCAAAGTTAGCCACTTAAATATTTTTGATTACACTATCTGAATACGAAATATTCATAGTATTTTTTTCATGAAATGACTTATACGCCCTTGGTATTTTTGCAAACGGTTTTTTTGGAAGCCTGTTTAGAATTCCAACTTGCCAGAACTAAAAAAAAGATACGATACTTGTCAAAAAAACCGCGGCAAAAATAAGGGTGCGTTCCAAAATGCGTGGCAAAATATTTAGTACATTTCCGCAGTTAGCTACGTTTTAACTTTTTAATATAATTTCCACACTGTGACCACACGTAACACTCACCTAATTTATTAATACTGTTACTCGTTACTCTATACACAGTTATTGGACACCTATTCAAAGTACATAGCAGCCCTTTAATGTTCCTTCACGCTTAAAATAAACTTGTGATTCAGACAACCGTTACATTTACACGAGTTGAGGTATTTCGTAACCAATTAGAAGATACAGCTCCATAATAACTAGTAGTTATAACTTAAAACTTAATAAATAATAAGTCCTAGTTAATAAATAGTAAAGCGGTAAAATATTAAAAATAATCTTGTAAAGTTTGAACACATCCTAGCTAGCTAAGTATTGCTATGTCCGCACGGGCGGCCGTAAACACTATCAAACCATATTTACAATATTCGCTACGAAGATTCAAATTAAAATTGTTTAGCTATACAATTATAATCTTTATTTTATTAACCGTCGATGTTACATAAGCGTAATGAGCGCGCGACACTAAATTAGTTTAAAGTCCAAATTAAAATAAATATAAAAGGTGTCGCGCGCGCAAGACGGTCGTTTGTAAAGGCTTAACAAAATATACCTAATGGCGAGTACACATATTGGGCCAATCTGAGGGACGCAGCTATGCGGTGGAATGAGATAGCAATATCACTTGCTCCCTCTAACGCATAAATGCATCTTAGATTGGCTCAGGTTGGCCCAATATGTGGACTCGGCATAATGCAGCCACGTCCCGCTGTGAAACGACGCCATATTTGTAGATGTACATGAGAATTTTCTGTTTTTCGAAATAAAAAAAGGATTTCAGGAATATTCCTGAACAGGTTCCCAAGATCTCATAATTTCATAGATTTTTGTTTGGACAATAACCCAAGTCATAGCGCCTTGGCAGCTCTGTTTGCAGAGAGGGGATGCGGAAACTAAGTTATGGCGTGGGGCGGCGCGGCTACATAGATGCGGCGGTATCTATCGGACAACGGCGGAATGGCGGAATTACGTTCTCAATCAAGATCTCGGACGTAGAACGGAACACAATAAAAAGCTATCGCCGAAAATCAGAAAATTCTCATTTGCAACAACAAATATGGCGTCGTTCCACAGTGGGTCACTACATGTGTATAATAAAATATAAGAATCTAACACAACTGCATAACACTGTACACAGACTAGTAACCGGGCTTCCCTTCGGGACTACGAAGGACCACAAAATTCATTTTATTTAAGTCTTCTTTATTAGCACGGAGTTAAGTCGACTTTGCAATGCAACTGTGGATACCCTTCGAAACACTGTGCTATTACCGAAAGCTAATTCTATTCAAGGTATCCTTGAATTTAATCTTTTCTTTCTGAACTTCATATTACTCAGAAATGAGAATGAACCTAAACAATTTCAACTTTTGGCATACACAGTAATTTTGTCGACACATTTTTTTTTACATTGACATTGTTGTTTTTACTGGATTACATTACACCAATTAAAAAATAAAACGTCAGTATGACTATCGTAGTAAAGCGCGAATAAAAAAAATATTATTTCGTATAAAAAAATCTAAAATGGATTATATTGCTAAATATAAAATAATACCCAACGTTAAAATTCGTTTAGAAACTTAAAAACAATCAGAATATAAATGTAACCCAGTATAACAATCTCAAATTAATGTGAAGTGAAACCATCACGAAAATATATAAAAAAAAAACAAAATAATATTGTTGACACCTTTATACTGTGGTAACGCAGTTATCACACTGATGCACCGCACGCTCCGGTGTAAGCGAGACACGTATATACCGACGTCCCGCTCGCACACCAATGTGAACCGCCTAATACTATGGATGTACAAACACTCGGAGGCACACATTCAACTACGTAAGCTAGTATATACACACCTCAGCGAGGCACTTGGTACACAGGCCCAGAGAGAGAACAGGAAATATTGACACATTTCAGGTTTCTTAATATAGATGTCGCTACTGTTGCATTTAAAAAACTAGAAGTTTAAGTCTGTATTCTTGTCATATATAAAATTGTAACGCAAACGGTAACATCGTTGGTAAAAAAGCATGAAAGTTACTTTAACACCGTGTAGGTAAACGCTTAATTAGCGTTATAGTCTTAATTACTTACAACGCTTATAAGAGTTATTGGCGTTTAAAGGGTAATTCAATTGATAATGGCAGATTATACTTAGTTAGAAACTTTAAAAAGCATGTTAAATAGTTTCGAACTAAAAATCAGTGCCAATATTTCCCGATTCCCAATCCCATATTTATTAGGCACACCTATTATAAACATGTCCAAATTGTATCTTATTTCTGAGCGAACTCTTATTGACTGCTTTCGTCCAAGCATAAGGTGATGTTAAATGTCTTGACTTTACTACAGTTTCACAAACATATTTACAAGCCAACGTTCCAAAAATATATTTACTCGCCTCTAAGATACAAACAATAAGGTTGTGTAAATATATTTTTGGAACGTTGGCCTGTAAAGATGTCTTGTACTCGACCGTACACTTCACTTGCCAAATGCCCCTTTCAATTTCTTTTTTTTTTATGCCAAGAGATATAGAAGCAACATGGATGTTTGGCAAATACGGGAATGTGATAACCCTAAGTAAAAGAACGTGACTTTGAAGCTGTCTCACTCTAAGGCGTTCACGTCTCTCTTTACCTAATGTTTGGACTACTAGCAGGTTTAACTCTAAGTATATTAGTTTGTGTAACTAATATTTGGCATCAGAGTATGAAAATGTCGGAAACGGTCGTTTGGGCGTCAAACTGGGAATATGATAGTCTAACTATAGGCACATTTAGTTCAATTTGGAACTATATTCTTATATTTAAAAAGTTGAAAATGTTATGTTTGATATATTTAACGGAATACTGAAGAAAGTTAAGTAGTAAAGGAAGTTAAGTATAAAGATGAATATGAATAAATACTAATGATGTAGTATGTTTTATTTTTAGACTATGATTTTCTCTAGTAAGATGCCCACATAACCGGTTTAATATATTTTATTTATTTGTTTTAATATTATAAATATCGGAATAAATGTTAAGTACATAGTAAATCTAACAGTATCAGAGCACTTCTGTATTATATATTATATAATAAAGCATAATGTTGCTACAACTGGTTTAATAGTTATATGTATAACAGTAATGACAACTTTTATTGTAAGTATCAACAACGATGTAAAAGATGGCAACATTCTACAGTAAAAAGTAGTGTAAAAATACGTCATTGAAAGAATTTATGCCTACTTTATTGTTATTCAGAGAAATTTGTACTAGCGTTAAAAATAAATAAACACTATAGTATCGTACACAAATATTCATGAAAGTACTCGTTTTGGAACTAACCCCTATTTTTTTTAATTACTTATTTGATGGTAAGCTAGTTATAACATTCTGCCACATATTATTTGAAATCTATAATGATTTTCGAATACCGAATATTATTTTTACGATTAAATATGTCCTTAAGAGTGATAAAATATGACATTTCAGCTACTATTTTAGCTCTTAAACCGTCTCTTTCACAAATATTGTCGCACACGGAACTATTAAAAACAGTAACTCAAGTCGTATACATTACAAATGTAATTCTAGAGTTGATTTTACTACAGAATGTTACCACTTGATGCCGACGTCTAAAAGCCGGAATAAAAAATCCATAGCTCTATGGAAGATAAAAAACTGTGTATCACTTGCCGTTTGTACCAGTCAAATAAATTAAATTAAAAGTTTATTCACAGTTGGTTTCTGCCGGTAGCTGCCGGTCTCCCGACTGTTTTCGGTGGTTGCCGACATACATCGGCGGTGGCCGACATCAGTCGTCGGCTGTGGCCGACAGTGGTCGGTGGTGGCCGACGCGGGTAGCTGGGGTGCCTAGTTCATGGTGTGGTGTCAGGAGGCGGCCTGGTGGTCGTGGGGCATGCGCGCCGCGCGCTCCGTGCCGGTTTGGAGAAGGTTCGCGAACTCTACTTCGAGAATTTGCCGCGCCTGGAAAACAAATATTATTATAGCAAACTAAAACCCATTTAAGATTTTTAGTACGTTGAACTTAAATATGTACATTGAAGAATTTTTAACTTATTAAACATCTTGGTACACCAAGAGTTAGAAACCGGTAATTATTTCTAAGCTTAGCCGGTTTATAATTTACGTTAAACGTGGTTTGCGACTTTTTTCTGTTATAAATTTTATAGTAGATTAAGATTAATAAATCCAATAAAAAAAAAGAGAACTATGAATCAGATATTTCAAAAATAGTAAAATCAGTTGCCCTACAAAACAAAATAAAATTGCATCATTGCATTGCATGGCATCATATAACATTGCAATGTTATATTATTAAAAATAATTTTAAACTTTACTCTACTAGGTACTCATATTTCGTCTTTTTTAGCATTAGAAAGAACTCGAAAGAAGGTATGCGATCTTAACATGTCTTACTATTACTTATGAAAGCAGAAGAATACAAACTATCGTATTAGATTCATATTTGTTCCATGTTTGCCGTAACTTATTTCTAAAATGGGTTTTTCAATTAACCCTTAATCAAATGGAACACTTTTCATGAGATTTTTGAAAACTAAGAATGGTTTTTAGGTAATTTGGGTGCGTAGATTACGAAAAAATATGTAAAAAGAATTTTAGTGGGGGGTAAAGGGGGGTTTTGCGGTGGGAAATAATTTCCCGTTATCCGTAACGGAATAGCAAAATTTTAATGAAGTGGGAAATAGTTTCCCATTGTCCGATACGGTTACGAACTTTTTACTAGTTAGTAGCTCCCTCCCGGCTTTGCTTGGAATTCAAGTATCCTTTGACGTTATCTTCAAAAATCAAAGAAATAAATAAAATAAAATAGAAAACAAAAACAGACACAGATTTTTTGTGTAACAGGTAAACGGGCATGTATTTTTATTTATGGAAACCAATCAAAATTTAGGTGGAGAACAAACACTGGGAAATAATTTCCCACTTGATAAAACCTACCATTTTTTTTGTAAATCGTACGTTCCGAAACAAACAATGGGAAATAATTACCCACTTACTAAAACCTTAAAAACTTGGCTAAATCATATCGATATCACGATTATTTTCAAGCAAAACACAGGGAAAATAAGTCTAGTTTATGATAGTATTCAGTGTATGCACTTACAAGATTTTATTTCGCACTTAACCTCAAAACACTAAATAAATTGTCGTTATTGCAAAAAAAAATCACAACAACTGACATTGACTTTGACTTATGGTCACAAATGGCCGCCATTAGAAAAGTTTTGCCATTTTTCAAATTCAAAATGTTACTAAGATTTTAAATCTGTATGGTTGGTATCGCTGAGTGCTGCCTTTAAAAAGAAAAAAATATTTCGTAAATTAGAATGAAGTGGGAAATAATTTCCCAATATTTGATTAAGGGTTAAAAGACACATCAAGATTGTTTACCTTATTTCTAATGCTAAAAAGAACTGTAGGTAAACCTGGGTATAATCAGTAGATATTAGGTAGAGCCCATGTGGTCCATTATCATTGTTTTGATAAGCTCTTAGAAGGTCACTGTACCTGCGTGTTCTGCGTGGGTATTTGTAGCGCGAGCGCCATGCTGTTGGCGTCGAAGTTCTCGTCGAGCGCGATCAGCGCGCCGTGCACGCCGCTCTCCACCAGGTTATTGGCGTATTCCTGCAAAACAAATATAAATATAATAATTATAATACGTTACTAGATGTAAAATAAAAATAAAGGACAATCTTAAATATAACGGTCAAGTAACGGTTAACCCTTTGACCGCAAAAGCCGTCAACTGACGCGCGCGGCTACAGCCCAATATCAACCCTCGTGCATTCCCACAAGGTTCACGTCATACTCGTGAACTGGTGCTGTTTGTGGAGACTGGTCTGTTTAAGCTTACCCGAGCTATTATACTTAGTAACTTTATTTTTATTAATTAATTACAGTGACACGCCTCATTCTGCTCTCGTATGTTTCTTTTCTCTTAATGAATAATGAATGTGTTAATTATACAGGATATTGACTCTTGGAGACCCTATACATCTCTAAGGATAATTTGATAAACTATATAAGCTTATAGTTCTGACACCTAGAGACATTTACACCTCTAAATATTATAGATTTTTTTTTTGTGTTTTGTATCTGTATTTTTTATGTAATTCGACATTAAGAGACCATATACATCTCTAAGTAATTGTAATACTTTAGTTTGAATTGTTAGTTGTATTTTATAAAATCGTTGATGTCTTGTTATTATTTTTGCTTGTATGTAAAATCAATTTAGACATGTAAAAGTGCCCTTGTGGCCTATTTGTTGAATAAATGTTGATGTTTGATGTTCGGTGTTCACGATGACGCGCACGATAGATGGCGTCCAATAGGTTGAATATAACGATCAAGTCGAATGGTTAGTGTTTTATCAGCCTCCCGACCTTGAGGTTGACGGCGAGCAGCCAGCGCTGCAGGCGCTCGTTGCTCCACACGAGCACGTCGCGCGCGCAGTGCTCGGCCGCGCGCCGCCGCTCCTCCAGCGCGCGCACGCTGTAGCCCACGCGCTTCAGGCACGCCACGCCGAAGTGTAGGGATGTTCTGAAATGTAAAAATTAAAATTATATACCTACATAGTATATAGGTACCGAGAAAAAATATCTATCACGAACGATCAGGACCGAAACCGGTAACTACCCTCATAGAAAAACCGGTTTTGTAATCTATCGTGACCGGTTTGAAACTTTCGTTAATAACAAATCGAAAATAGTCAAAACCGGTTTCGACCCTTGCAAGTAATAAACGGACTAGAAATAAATTTATCACGGTAAACATATATGTATGTATTATTCAGTTTTATTTCATCTAATTTGAAGAAAAGAAAATTTAAACAACAGATTCATTAAAACATTTTTTACATTACACAGTCAATAGAACATGATGTTCAAAAGCTAAGATTATTTTGCGTAAATCTGTATTTTTACGCCACTGCTATAAAATTGTATATGCTAACTAATTAATTAAGTCACTCGGGTTTACCTATGGAAGCTGTCGACCATTTTGAGCTGCGTGCGGAGGTCCCGCTTGGTGAGGTGTTCCAGCATCCTCGCGTCCACCAGACACTCCATGAACGTCGTGCGGTATTGAGGTAATCCTGCAACACAAGAGTTATACTTTAATAAGTCCGTTATACGTTTTTGTCTTGATGAACAGAGAACAAACCGTTTTCGGCACTCTTAGTGCTTCAAAATGGAGAGCTATGGTCTCCAAAATATGTGAATGTGACGCGTAGTGACTAGAAATCGTAAAATGATTAAACTTAACAGGAATTCTTATGGTGATGATGTAGCCTATTTTGCCCCATCGTACTAGGATATTGAAGAATTAAATTTAAATGAGGATCAAATAACTCCTTGGGTAAATGGACTGGAGTCAGGGCGAGGGGCAAAAATAATAATCGGGTTACAAGCGAGAGGTCGCTTGGACAGTCAAAAAACGAGCGTTATACAGCGTTTATACTGATTGTGAGAATTACCGGTTTTTATGGTTCTAAACCGGTTTATCACCAAAGGTTTACCTAATGACGGCAGCCATACGTTGCCAATCCACTCATGGTTCATATCTCCGAAGGCCAGGGCCGCACATGCCGTCCCTCTCGGCGCTGACGGTGACGTCAAAGACACCATCTCTTGAATTGCCAGTCGTAGTTTGAGCCGGTGTAGGGGATTACTGATGCCTGAAATCACAAAATAGCAGTTACTTTGAAATTGCCAAGAAAATGGAAATAAAATAACCGTTTAGTTCCGCATTCGTATTGAATTTTCAAACGCATTGTGTCAATATATATGTAATGTCTTTTTTGTTTCAGCGGTTGTTATTAAACCCAATTCGTACACCAATTTTAAAATGATAAAATCCAGCCTTTCTTATATTCTCGTAATAATTAAAAACTCTTACCAATTTCTCTTTGTATCTCCTGATCAGACAGAGCCGACATGATGGCTCCGCTCTTGACGTTAGCGCGGCACGCGGCCACATACCAGGCCGGCATGCCCACCCATAGCTCGAGCCACGCGACCACGGTTGGCCCGTTCCATAGCGCGAAGGGTGTGCCTGCGCGCATAGCTTCGCCTAGTAATTCGTGTCGGTAGTCGCGGTCTCTGCAAAAGAAGAACATTGTTTGAAATTTCATTGAAACACATGTTGATGAAACACAAACACATTTTTTTCGGGTCAGCGTCAGTTCAGAGCCAAAAAAGTACATCCTCGGCACCTCAGGTCAAGAACAAAACTATACGTATCTAAAAAGCGGTAGCGCGTTAAAAAAAATGCCTGTTAGGACGGTCGGAGCTAATTTGGCCTCCTTTTTCATTGATACCTATAGATGCTCAGCTCCCTTAAGGCAGGCAAACCAGTGGAAATCTAGCTACATAGACGACCCGCTACTGCTATGTAATAGGTAGTAATGTTTTGATGATTGTGGTCTCCTGTAGATGAAGTCATTTCTCCAGTGCCGGAGCGACACCTCCAGATTCAATTATCTCATATAATTCGAGGCTATACTTACTTGCCCTTATTGCGAGCGTAATCTTGTACGAGAGGCGCGGGAGCTGCCTCCGGCGCGTCGTCGGCTAGCGACGATAATCCTAACGATGATGCGGACGACAGCGATCGCGGTTGGCCGCCTTGCTGCATCTATACAAAGAAAAAGAAAACTTTGTTCAGCTATTAAACAATGTCAGGCAAATGCAGTGCCCGGGTTAACTTCTTGAACAAGTCTCCTTTGACAAGTTTAGGCCGAAGGGAAGGGTGCCATGTTCATACAAATCCGACCTGTGTGTATGATACGTAAAGGTATCTGATATCTATACTGGGAATACGTAAAGGTTGGAAATCGTAATAGTCTGTAAAGTGCCAAGCTATAGGTATGTCTTATTGCAATCCTGAAGGGTGTAGCAGAGAGACTACAACTTAAAGCCACAAAATAAGCTTGATTAGGTTTTAATGCGTAAACAACCTAAATTAGAAACCGGTTTAATTGTATGAAAAGGTTACCGGTTCCAGCCCTTGCCTACTTGATGCCCTGTTTCTTATAAGGAAGCTTAGAACACGACTAAGATCTGCGCATGGACTATTTTAACCCTAAGTAAAGACAAGGACAAATAGAAAAACTCACCGGCATCCCAGCCTTCTCCTTTTTGCTAAAGAACCTCCCCAACGAACTCTTTATACCGCGTTTCTTCTGCTGATGCATCGACGCTATAGAAACAGCCGAGGCCGCGGCCGCAACCCCTCGAGGGAGGCCGGGCGAGGCGCCGCCCCACGCCGTGAGGCCGCCGAGGGACTCTTGACTCGAGCTGCTGGGAACACTGACATTTAGTGGCCTGGAAATATAAAAGGAATTTACTAATTTGGTGTCGTGACTGTGTAGTGAGAAAAGATGAAAAGTATAAGCTGAAGATGTGTCCACAACTAGCAAATATACCGTGAATGCTCATATGCCGCACGCGAACCGTAACGCTAATACTCCTAAAGCTAATACTTTCATAAAACCATTACAGGCCTTTCCGTCTATGCAGACGATTTATGCATTGCTGTTTAGACAACGGGTTTGGTGACTGTGGAGGCCGATGCGTGAGAGAATATACAAATACATATCGATCTACGTCATGTATTATTTGATAACTTATTAGCATGTGAGCTCACTAGCGCCACCTTACAAGAACGACTGGTATTTAGTATTGTTCTTATGACATCTATGAAATGAGCTGGCTTACAACTAAATAATACTTCGCAACAAGCTTAAAATATGTGACCAAGCTCTAATGTTTTAAGTTGATAGACTTGATATTTATGAGCAAAGTGAAATAGTCTTTTTTGTTTTTGGTCTGTAATTTACTGGCCTACAATTTAACAAAATGGAATCACTAAGGTACCAATAGCCTCTACAACAGGAAGGGGTCACACCTTATCCATTAAATTGAACATACCCATCCATTGATGCACTTTTTAGTGTTGATACGCGGAAATAATTACACTTCTTAGTAATTCCATTTTATTTAACTTGTTATATAAAATTTGCATTGATGAAACAATATAATTTTCATTTGAAAATTCCTAACCAATTTCTTAAAGGAAAAATACAAAAATAATTATTAGTAAATATAGATACTTTTTTCTAAGTTCTAGATTTTTTTATCGAGATTGTCTATGGCTAATCTTTATTGATTAATTATAAAAATAATACATATAATCTTTAAGAACTTTCAAAGACAGCTAATTCAAACTTGTCCAGTAATTATTTATTGTATTATTTTTTTAAACCCAAACGATAAACAATTAACCGGTTTATTGAAATAACCGGTTTATAGTAATTATATTTAAATTGGCACTATACGTCAAAAGCATCAACATTAAACATATTAAATATAACTCGCAGATTTTACTAGACTGGGATGATAAAACAAATAATTATCCAATATCCTATAAACATTTGACTTGACACATATTTTATGAGGCACGTAGCTGAACAACGTGTCCGGACAGTCGCAGAGGGCGCTAGCGAGCTGACTGTCCGACCGACTCGGTCGGGCCAGATTCGGTCGGACCAGATTTGGTCGGGTCGAAATTGGTCGGGTCGGTTTGGGAACGATGGTGCACCTGTGTATTGGGATCCGCGTCATAGATCCTGACATTATTGAAGTCCTGGCGGCGTGCGAGATAAAACATGTTATGAATACGAGGTTTCACTTAGTAAATACAGTAAAACAAGCAATAAAAAGGAATAGGTACACATTGATACAAAGGAAAAATCTGATCGCCAACAAATACACAATTTTACACCGTAAGTGAAACGAGTCATTTGATTACTGTTGCAATCTTTATTACATACAACAAAACAACACAATTTTTAGGACGAAAACATTAAGTACAACAAATGACAATATTATTGTAATGTCAATCTGTGTAATTCGGACGGGCTAGTCAAATGTTAACTTACGGAGACACTTACTGATCTACTATTATCTTTCTTTTTATAATTGTAACCATATTTCTTATAGATATCCACCACCTAACCGACAGTACTCACGAGTCATACGGCGCGGGATAATGCGTCCTCAGTCGGTCCCGCTCCGCGTGCAGCGCGCGCGCCGCCCGCTCGAGCCGCAGCGAGCGCGCCGTCAGCGGCGACTCGGCGCCTTCTGCCGCCACGCCGTCCTCGCACAACTGTAACTGTTGAGCGTGTTATTATTGCAACATAATAATTGTAATTGTTGTAAAATATTAACGGTATCGTCTTGGGTCGTCCCATTCGTTTTTCGTCAAGTTCTTAAATTAGTCCCATTCTGCTTTCGTCACTCATGCTACATTGAAAGCCACCGACGATTCGACGAATGTAGCATGAGTGACGAAAGCAGAATAGGACTAATTTAAGAACTTGACGAAAACCGAATGGGACGACCCAAGACGATACCATATTAACTGCTGCTACAGAATCCTTATATAAGTATTCCAGATTCATTTCAAGATGAGATCTACCTAGTTTCTTTGTTTTTAAAATAATATGCAACCATAAGACGAACTGTCGAGCATAAATGTGAAAAATATAAATGAACAGCAGAGATATTTATGTCATTCTAACATTAGTTCAATAGTTTTCAGATGCGATCTGATGTAGTTTCATTTCTATGATTAGAATAGCAACCTTGAGATAAACTGTCGCACTAAAACGTGAAAAACATTGACGACTAACATCCTGAGTTCCTGAGCAAGGCAAGTGGGCAGTAGCTAGGGGGATAAGCAAAGAGGCATGATTAAAGGCACTATGTTACCGATGGGTTTTCATCACAAGAAAGAATTCAAAATAAAAGGGGGCTGGGATAAGTTCTGTTGACTAAATAATACTGACATATTTATGTTTACGTGGCTAATACAGGATTACCACTAACAGTACTAATGTTCTAAAAATGGAAAGAGATTACAGACATAGAATGAAGAAATATGAAGAGTGAAGACTATGTTTCAAAAGGTTACATGCGGAAAATATATTATTTAAGGAATATTCAAATATGCTCTCGCTACACCCATATAACCATTCCAGTCGCAGAATCATCAAAGTGGTAACTAAATGTCAGATGTGTCGTAACAGAGTCCACACAATGTGTCTAGAATTGTTTCGAAACAAAGTGTCGTCGCCGTGTGTACACTTTTCCGTAACAAGGTGTCGACACATTTGTGTGCACTTTGCGTGCGGTTTGCGACTAAATCTGACAGAAAATTTGTGACAGCAAATGTCAATATAAAATACCTCTTGAAAACCAAGGTTTGTCAAACTACTATTAGTGTCTCGTGTGCTCGTAAGTAATTCTAGTAAGTCATCATGGGCGATGCAAATGAAAACCATATAAACACCCAACACCCGTCAACCTTTTACAGAAAAGTTTTTAAAGAAATGCAATAAGCTACTTAGGTCAGCCAACGAATGCTCCAAAACGTTGTAGAGGGAAATGCTCGGAACACAATTTTTGACTCTGTAACTTGGTTTGGACAAGTTAGGAGGTGAACATATCAAAAGTCCCCGGCCGTAGCCCTTGAGCAGGGGGAAGAGAGGGGGCTTTGATGGTCCCATTTTCCGGTTTTTCGATTATATCTCGGAAACTATGCATCTTAGCGACATGGCCACTTATACAAAATGAAAGTTAATTTAATTTGTTACAAGTTTATTCAGTCAATTTTTTCGATATGTTGAATAGTTTTTGAGATATCCGCTCTTGAAAGTTTATTTAGGGCTCTCAATATTATCTTGATATATCTACATCAGTGAAGGTGCTAGGCCGTGTATGGTATCGTTTTCGTATAAATCTGGGTTGCTGAATCCATTTAAGGTATCACATTGACACCATTCCACAAAATTAAAAAAAATCTTTTTAGGGTTCCGTACCTCAAAAGCAAAAAACGGAATCCTTATAGGATCACTCGTGCGTCTGTATGTCTGTCCGTCTGAATACACAAAATAGTTCTTTACCTATAGATGACAGGAAAACCTATTAGAAATGTGCAGTTAAGCGCGCGTCGGACTTAATGTACGGAACCCTTAATACGCTCGTCCGACTCGCACTTGGCCGGTTTTTTTTAAACTCCTCTTGACGCTTAACCGCTGAACCGATTTCGTTGAAATTTGGTATAGAAATAGTTTGCGTCCCGGAACAGGACATAGGATAGATCTTATAACCAAGCAACCTTTTGAAGGTGTGAAAAGTGGCGTGGAAATTTGTACGGGAAATCAATAACCGCTGAACCGATTTATATTAAATTTGGGATGGTCTACATCTTTGATTTAGTTAAAAATGATAAAAAAACATGACTTCAAACCTAAACTTAAACAGTATTAACTTCAAGAAGTCAATTCTGAATTCCCCCCTACACCTCATTCACACCTTTAAAGGATGATTTTTGAGATAACTTTTTATGTCCTGTCTCGGGACTCAAAATATATGTGTACTAAATTTAAATTAAAACTGTTCAGCAGTTTAAGCGTGAAGAGGAGTTTAAAAGAAAGTAAGTTTATATGTTTTTACTTTGGAATGGTGTCAATGTGATACCATAACTAAATTTGGTACTGCGCATTTATACGAAAACGATACCAAACATGGCCTCGTAGCTTTACTGTTGTAGAAGTCAAAATAAAATTGAGAGCCCTAAATTCTTATTACTTGACCAAACTTGTGTAGAAGGAAAAGGAAAAATAAAAGTCTTCGGCAGGAATATAAACACAAATATATTTTTTTTTTTTTGCGTTACTATTTCAATCATCAAATATAAACATACCTTGATTATATTATTCTAGTGAGATCCTCATAGATAAACAAAAACATTTACTTAAAAAATTACAAGGTCGAAATGTCACGGAACTTGTGAGAGTAATATGTGAAAAATAAAAACTTTTATGACAAAAAAATCTGGACACAATTTAAGAAGCATCCAATTGCGTCGAGGAATCATCTGTATTTTTGCTTGTTTCATTACCTCCTCGCTTCTTTTTTTGTCCTTTGTATTCTGTAGCAATTTGTTAGATCTGAAAATAAAGATAACTTGCGTCGTCACGGATGTCGATTTATAGGTTTTAGGGAGTGCAGAATTCGAAAACTATGATCATTTTATATTCCAAGATGGCGGCTACGTATTTTGTCATAAAAGTCGTCATGGATATCGTTTTATAGGTTTTAGGGAGTGCAGAATTCGAAAATGATGACCATTTTGGATTCCAAGATGTCTGCCGTGCACTTTGTCATATAAGCCGTCATAGATGTTGATTTATAGGTGTTAGGAAAAGCAGATTTCGAAAATGATGACCATGACCAACAAAACGACATCCATATCGACTTTTAACATAGTGCATGGCCGCCATCTTGGATTCCAAAATAGTTATTATTTTCGAAATCTGCGCTCCCTAAAACCTATAAAACGACATCCATGACGACTTTTATGACATAGTGCATGGCCGCCATCTTGGAATCCAAAATGGTCATCGTTTTCGAAATCTGCGCCCCCTAAAACCTATAAAACGACACCCATGACGACTTATATGACATAGTGCATGGCCACCATTTTGGAATCCAAAATGGTCATCATTTTCTAAATCTGCGCCCCCAAAACCTATAAAACGACACCCATGACGACTTATATGACATAGTGCATGGCCACCATTTTGGAATCCAAAATGGTCATCATTTTCTAAATCTGCGCCCCCCAAAACCTATAAAACGACACCCATGACGACTTTTATGACATAGTGCATGGCCGCCATTTTGGATTCCAAAATGGCCATCATTTTCGAAATCTGCGTCCCCTAAAACCTATAAAACGACATCCATGACGACTTTTATGACATAGTGCATGGCCGCCATCTTGGAATCCAAAATGGTCATCGTTTTCGAAATCTGCGCCCCCTAAATCCTATAAAACGACACCCATGACGACTTATATGACATAGTGCATGGCCACCATTTTGGAATCCAAAATGGTCATCATTTTCTAAATCTGCGCCCCCCAAAACCTATAAAACGACACCCATGACGACTTTTATGGCATAGTGCATGGCCGCCATTTTGGATTCCAAAATGGTCATCATTTTCAAAATTGGAGCCCCCCAAAACCTATAAAACGACATTCATGACGACTTTTATGACATAGTGCATGGCCGCCATTTTGGATTCCAAAATGGTCATCATTTTCGAAATCTGCGCCCCCCAAAACCTATAAAACGACACCCATGACGACTTTTATGACATAGTGCATGGCCGCCATTCTGGATTACAAAATGGTCATCATTTTCTAAATCGGGGCCCCCTAAAACCCATAAAACGACATCCATGACGAATTTTATGACATAGTGCATGGCCGCCATTTTGGAATCGAAAATGGTTATCATTTTCGAAATCTGCGCCCCCCAAAACCTATAAAACGACACCCATGACGACTTTTATGACATAGTGCATGGCCGCCATTCTGGATTCCAAAATGGTCATCATTTTCTAAATCTGCGCCCCCCAAAACCTATAAAACGACACCCATGACGACTTTTATGACATAGTGCATGGCCGCCATTCTGGATTCCAAAATGGTCATCATTTTCTAAATCTGCGCCCCCCAAAACCTATAAAACGACACCCATGACGACTTTTATGACATAGTGCATGGCCGCCATTTTGGATTCCAAAATGGTCATCATTTTCAAAATTGGAGCCCCCCAAAACCTATAAAACGACATTCATGACGACTTTTATGACATAGTGCATGGCCGCCATTTTGGATTCCAAAATGGTCATCATTTTCGAAATCTGCGCCCCCCAAAACCTATAAAACGACACCCATGACGACTTTTATGACATAGTGCATGGCCGCCATTCTGGATTACAAAATGGTCATCATTTTCTAAATCGGGGCCCCCTAAAACCCATAAAACGACATCCATGACGAATTTTATGACATAGTGCATGGCCGCCATTTTGGAATCGAAAATGGTTATCATTTTCGAAATCTGCGCCCCCCAAAACCTATAAAACGACACCCATGAGGACTTTTATGACATAGTGCATGGCCGCCATTCTGGATTCCAAAATGGTCATCATTTTCTAAATCTGCGCCCCCCAAAACCTATAAAACGACACCCATGACGACTTTTATGACATAGTGCATGGCCGCCATTCTGGATTCCAAAATGGTCATCATTTTCTAAATCTGCGCCCCCCAAAACCTATAAAACGACATCCATGACGACTTTTATGACATAGTGCATGGCCACCATTTTGGAATCCAAAATGGTCATCATTTTCTAAATCTGCGCCCCCCAAAACCTATAAAACGACACCCATGACGACTTTTATGACATAGTGCATGGCCGCCATTTTGGATTCCAAAATGGCCATCATTTTCGAAATCTGCGTCCCCTAAAACCTATAAAACGACATCCATGACGACTTTTATGACATAGTGCATGGCCGCCATCTTGGAATCCAAAATGGTCATCGTTTTCTAAATCTGCGCCCCCCAAAACCTATAAAACGACACCCATGACGACTTTTATGACATAGTGCATGGCCGCCATTCTGGATTCCAAAATGGTCATCATTTTCTAAATCTGCGCCCCCCAAAACCTATAAAACGACATCCATGACGACTTTTATGACATAGTGCATGGCCACCATTTTGGAATCCAAAATGGTCATCATTTTCTAAATCTGCGCCCCCCAAAACCTATAAAACGACACCCATGACGACTTTTATGACATAGTGCATGGCCGCCATTTTGGATTCCAAAATGGCCATCATTTTCGAAATCTGCGTCCCCTAAAACCTATAAAACGACATCCATGACGACTTTTATGACATAGTGCATGGCCGCCATCTTGGAATCCAAAATGGTCATCGTTTTCGAAATCTGCGCCCCCTAAATCCTATAAAACGACACCCATGACGACTTATATGACATAGTGCATGGCCACCATTTTGGAATCCAAAATGGTCATCATTTTCTAAATCTGCGCCCCCCAAAACCTATAAAACGACACCCATGACGACTTTTATGGCATAGTGCATGGCCGCCATTTTGGATTCCAAAATGGTCATCATTTTCAAAATTGGAGCCCCCCAAAACCTATAAAACGACATCCATGACGACTTTTATGACATAGTGCATGGCCGCAATTTTGGATTCCAAAATGGACATCATTTTCGAAATCTGCGCCCCCCAAAACCTATAAAACGACACCCATGACGACTTTTATGACATAGTGCATGGCCGCCATTCTGGATTACAAAATGGTCATCATTTTCTAAATCGGGGCCCCCTAAAACCCATAAAACGACATCCATGACGAATTTTATGACATAGTGCATGGCCGCCATTTTGGAATCGAAAATGGTTATCATTTTCGAAATCTGCGCCCCCCAAAACCTATAAAACGACACCCATGACGACTTTTATGACATAGTGCATGGCCGCCATTCTGGATTCCAAAATGGTCATCATTTTCTAAATCTGCGCCCCCCAAAACCTATAAAACGACACCCATGACGACTTTTATGACATAGTGCATGGCCGCCATTCTGGATTCCAAAATGGTCATCATTTTCTAAATCTGCGCCCCCCAAAACCTATAAAACGACATCCATGACGACTTTTATGACATAGTGCATGGCCGCCATCTTGGAATCCAAAATGGTCATCATTTTTGAAATCTGCGCCCCCCAAAACCTATAAAATGACACCCATGACGACTTTTATGACATAGTGCATGGCCGCCATATTGGATTTCAAAATGGTCATCATTTTCTAAATCGGGGCCCCCTAAAACCTATAAAACGACATCCATGACGACTTTTATGACATAGTGCATGGCCGCCATCTTGGAATCCAAAATGGTCATCATTTTTGAAATCTGCGCCTCCTAAAACCTATAAAACGACACCCATGACGACTTTTATGGCATAGTGCATGGCCGCCATTTTGGACTCCAAAATGGTCATCAT
The DNA here is from genome assembly GCF_963556715.1 of Cydia fagiglandana. Taxonomy (NCBI): domain Eukaryota; kingdom Metazoa; phylum Arthropoda; class Insecta; order Lepidoptera; family Tortricidae; genus Cydia; species Cydia fagiglandana. The sequence goes on along the minus strand of NC_085941.1, from coordinate 1,285,800 downwards.
TTTCAAAATTGGGGCCCCCTAAAACGTATAAAACAACATCCATGACGACTTTTATGACACAGTGCATGGCGGCCATTTTGGATTCCAAAATGGTCATCATTTTCGAAATCGGCACTCCCTAAAAGCTATAAATCGACACCCATCTCGACTTTTATGACAAAGTGTTTGGCTACCATCTGCATGCAAGACATTTCTATTATTTTTACGTACATAAATGGCCCCCTGTCAACTTCCAACCGAGATTTAATCGATAATTTATTCGATTAATGTTCAGATTAATTCAATTTCAATCTATGTTAGGTCGACTAAACTAATCGTGATTAAAATTTGAGAATTAACTTTTTTTATTCCATTAATTAGTCGAATAAACAGTTAATCTATTAAGTCCCATCTCTGACCACGGCATTTTTACACTTTGAGAATATCTGAAAACAAATGAACACAAGGAGCCATTTTGCAAATCCAATAACTTTGTTATTACTTTTGACAGCGCGTGTCATGTGTCTACACAGAGTCGACACAAAGTCGAAACATTTGCGACTACTTTGTGACTGCAATATTTCTCAGCCTTAAACCATATTTATACATCATAATTAACAAGTTTCGTAATATGTAAAGCGTTATTTCTGTTATTTAAGTATAGTATACGCATCGAAGTACTAAAAATGCATCAAATAATATATTTATGAACACAGGCACTGAGAAGTAAACAATTTCATTTCCGGCTAAACTAAAACAATTTGGTGGCGCGTTGATTATATTACACTTAGTTTATCAAATCACTCGAGCAGTTTAATTCCCCATAATAATTTAAGTCCTATTGTAATATAAATGCAAACAATATATAATTACGTCTTGTAATCCGTTTTAGAGATGGCGTATTAATGTCACTTATTTTTATTTAACTATTTTTCCATCTGACAGTTTCCATTTGACAGGAACAAAATGAACGAATGAACGAATGATTTTGGCATAAAGTAGTCGCAAACTAGTAACAATGTGTGCACACGGCGACCACACTTTATGTCACTTTGTGTCATGTGTCGACCCTTCCCCATTTCTGGTAACTGTGTCGACACGGCGACGACTCTGCGACTGGAATTGTGACCGAAACAGACGGTGTCGACACAAGATGTGTCTACACCGCGTCGTAACGGCGACTGGAAATGGTTGTATGGGCATATAACGTATATATCGGTATCTCATCTCACACTACAATTTATATTTTTAGATATAACAAGTTTAATATTGAACATCATAATACATTTGTTTGTTTACGGTTTACGCATACAATAATATTAAATACATCTGATTTTTATAACAAAACAACCGATTTCAAAGCCTACATTATTAGATGATCTTGGGATCCGACGTTTTTGAAGTCAGTTGTTTTGTGTTGATTTAAACAAACACTAGTTATTGTTTTATATAAAACATATAAAAGCTTCGCCTAACTACTTTTCAAAGCAGTGCTGTGCCGTTTGCAAAGCGTTTTCTTTTTAATTTTAGAGTAGGTATACACTATACAAAACTAAGCTATATTAGGTATATTTATTGCTTACAGATCATAATATATAAGTAATATAGTATTTAAACTATTTAGACATGGGATAGCACAAGAAATGGTAAAATATGACATTCTACACATACATGAATATTTCAGTAAATCATCTATAATACTATTTATGATGGATGTAGGATACCAAAACTGATACTTAAATTTAAATCGTAAGAATACATATTTTACTTATAAAAAATGTGCTATATATGCTATAATAAAATGCTTACGATAAAAAATTCATATTGAAGGTAAATTCTATGTTTCATTCGCTGCAGATCGACGTACACCTAGCCGCAAATTTCAAAGCCACATTTTCATTCATAATCTGATCATGTAATTTTACAACTCGATGTACATTGATCTAGAGCAATGGGCAAGTGACAAGTATAGTTATAGGCTTACTAGCAAAAACATGTGCTCTGTAAGATAACTAAGCTAATCCATTCATATGTATTTGATTAATTTGACATAAATTTACGAGCTATGTTGCATATTGAAGCTAATTCTAAATACATTTGGTGTTCACTCAGCAAACATGGACGCATATAATATTGTTGTTAAAGCTGTTTTCGTGAAGGTGCACTGCAACTGACAAACCAACCAATAAAAAGACGCAACGGAGCTAAGTGTGATAAAATTTATTTTACATATTTGGAAACTTCGATTCAACTTAACTAACATTTGTCACAATTGAATCTTATCGGAAACCGGTTTATTCATTGCAACCGGTATTTTGGTCAGCGGCTGATTAATTTATATAGTGACCTATTAATTTTATAACCGATATACCTTTTAGGTATACCACTTTACCTCTATGTAATGCAGTTATTTAGGTAATTTTACTTAACTAATGGGTCATTTTAAATAAAGATTCATTATTAAACAAAATTAAATGGTAACCACTGATAGCCTTTCTGGTCGACTGAGGACCGATTGTGACTGTTATATTTGTTTATTGTTCACGTTACCTCTGAGCTGCAACATTATGAATAGATGTAATTTTTTTAAAGATTATTCCTTGAGTCCAGCTTCATTTAGCAGTCATGCACTTTTCAACGTTGCGTCTTTTAACATCGTCAACATTACAAAAGTAGCGTTGCAAGCGGCGACAGACCTGGCTGGACGGCAGGCTCTCGGACGACGGCGGGGGGCGGTAGTGAGCGTGCGCGGGGGACATCGACGCCGGCGCCTACGTTTATACACCATTATTGACCAAACTTACGACTTAACCCTTTAACGGACCAGATTATAGGAAATCCTTAATTCTAGCCTCATGCCACCTTTAAAGTCCTAAAAATTCTCCTTAAGGAAAAATACAATAAACGACATAGGTTTGTAATTATTTCCTTATAATATATATTATCGTGTCCTATAGAGGGTTAATGCTACACTTAGTAATGTTTGCTGCCGTAGACTATACCATCCACAGGTTTTATAACATCCATAGATTGTTAAAAATCACCGTAAAATCAACATTGAGTTGTTTCAATCAGTTTATCTTACTTATCTTTAGATATCGCGGATAAAAACTGTTTACTTTATTATACTATGTCACATGTGATCAAACAATCTGTTTTATTAATTTAAGAACCTACATACAGGTACTTATATCTTAAGTAACAATAAATAAATAGCATACATTGCTTTCATTTGATGAACGAGTTACATAAATGGAGCAAAAATGCAGCATAACTAACATCAAGGATGATTTCGTGGAACACAATAATATGTAATCATGAATAAGGTAATAATATTTAAATAATTAATTATTAATATTTATTTATTAGAGCAAGTTATCAAATTAAATTAGGAGTCAGAACCGGTTCTTATTATTATTGGAATATTTCTTTTAGTATTTTTATTTAAATTCTTAAATTTTATTTTAAAATTAATTTTACATAAATGATTTCAGCACTTTTTGCTACCTTTCTAGTAAACCCTGATTAACAACAAAAAAACCGGTTAATTCGTAAAAGTTTACCGGTTCCGACCGTCGAACTCAAGCGTAACTTACCGTATGATATTTGTGTATCGGCGCGAGATGCGGCCGCGACGGTGAAGCGGCGAGAGGGGGCGAGTCACCGCGTCGCGACACCACGTTCATGTGCTCGTAGCTGCCCACCTGCTAACGACCACCAATGTTACTTGACATATACTAAATCGAACCATTTTAAACTATACTCAAGCACAAAGGCGCGATATTCAAATTAGCTATGGAATGACTAACCCGTCGCGCCTGTATTTCTTTTAATTTGCCGCCTTAATCTACTGACAAAGTGGCTGTGCCAGAGTATATATAATTGACTAAAAAAACTTCATTTTGTTCTTCGCAAGTGTGACTAAGAACAGTAGCATAAGAAGAACAGTATTCTGAATTTGTGTATAAAATCGCTTAGATTCACAAGTCCCATATCGATTACTTATCACCGCAATCGGAACAAAGATGTAGATGTTCTAAGTAATGAATATCAGCCACATTGGAAAATATTTGGTGAATATCATGACACTGGAGCGCTTATAACGTGGTGGCGGTGTTAGCTAATATCTTGGCTCGAAAACAATAAAAAAGTTAATCACGGTCCATAACCCAGTCGATATAAGTCTAATGAAACTAACCGTGAATCATTCAAAACTATTACTGATCAATTGTGACTTCTAAGACTCAAAAGCTTCTTTTTAGGGTTCCGTACCTCAAAAGGAAAAAACGGAACCCTTATAGGATCACTCGTGCGTCTGTCTGTCTGTCACAGCCTATTTTCTCGGAAACTACTAGACCAATAAAGGTGAAATTTGGTACACATACAGGGTGAAATTTAAATCACTGGCCATATTCATTCCCGGCACTAGGTTACACTTAAGGAATCTATTTAGCGAAAAAAAAAAAGAGTACATTTTTTTTTAATGTTCATTTTTCAATTTTTAAATATTTTCCACGAGTCGTGGTCACCCTATTACCACAAATACAAATGTAAACAAACCTAATAGTAGGTTTTAACAACAACATCAGCAAAACCCTTATCTGACCTTCACTAAACCTTATAATCGTTGCAATAGGGTCCACCCAGTTAGTGTTGGCGATGGTAGGCAAGTTTATCAATTTCGAGGGTAGTCTAAACTAAACCATTCCGCGCTAGCGGTAAACATAACGGTAAGCATAAATGATTAGTCACTCGTCACTCGCCAACCTTAAAATAATAATCGCGCGCGTACTAAGGTTAAAAAAAATGTTTTCGAACCGGGAATATTACGAAGTGGTACGGTGTTATTTATTAAGTGGTGAGTGTTTACGTGGTGCACAAAAATTATACGAAATGGAATCCGTTCCACGCCTTCGCAGACAAGGATTGAATCCAAGAGTACTATCTCGTGGGACTTTCGTTAATTGCGTCAACTTTTAATCAAATGTAAGTACATAAGTTGATTCAATTTTTTAAATACGCCTGAATGCAAAGATTCCTGACCTAGTTTTTACTCATTGTTTTTAAGCCACGGACGTTTTGTTAATAATCATTAGTCAGAAATAACATTTTAGATTAAAAACGGGTTGCATTTGCACGGTTCTAAGCCCGTTAAAGTATGAAAGGAAAAATTTGCAACTTATGAAGGTAATCTCGCTGCAATAGGGTTCATAATTGGTGACGCGATTGCAAACAGCGGGAGGGGCGGGGTGTCAATGACCTTAACTGATAAGAGAGAAGTGGGTGTAGTGGGTAGTTGTCGGTTCACCATAACGTACGAGGTTTTTAGGACAACTTGATGATGAGTTATTTCGAAAAAAAATTACTGAGCGGTATTAAAAGAAAAAACACGTGTTTAATATTTTTTCGAGTTCTTTCGGTTGTTTCAATTTGGCCAGTGATTTAAATTTCACCCTGTATGTAAATTAGTGACCCAAAGATGGACATGTTTTTTTATAATTTTTAAATACATACGAGGTTTTAAGTTATTTAAGAAAATAGCCAAAAAATGACCATTCCTCCCCTTTATCTCCGAAACTACTGGGTCAAAAATTTTGAAAAAAATACATAAAATAGTTCTTTACCTATAGATGACAGGAAAATCTATAAGAAATGTGCAGTCAAGCGTGAGTCGGACTTATGCACGGAACCCTAGAAACGCGAGTCCGACTCGCACTTGGCCGTTTTCTCTGTCTCTACTGACCCGGGACTCGAGCTCCTCGGCCCTGGCCTCTGTGCTCTGTTTCTCCTCCTGAATCAGCCGGATCTCCGTGTTGATGGCGTCGAGCTGCTCTTGCAGCATCAGCGCGAGCGCTGCGGCGTCCGTGTGCCCGCCTTCTACACCGCCGTCGGATTCGTCGTTCTGAGGAAAAAAACTCATTATTTATAATATACAGATAGACTAGTTTTTGATGAATTAATTTTATTTTCACCACACCAGCTCGGAAAGGCTTACTGTGCACTTCAAAAACTGACAGCAAAGTTGTATTTTATTCACATGTGAGGCAAAGTAATCAAATGCAAATTCTGAGTTGTTTTCTTATGTTTGCTGGTAGAATTGACTTTTAAATGATGATTTTGGATGATAAATATTTAATAACATTCATTTGGATTTGATTTGGTTTGATTTTGTTTGATATTTTACATTTAATATTTGCTTCCGGTTGGTGTGGTGAAAATTTTTGTGTTTCTTGCCCACAATTTTGCCCCCTTGTAAAACAAATAAGTCAGAAATAGCGTAACTCGTAATCAACAGCGCGTTCGACAACATATAATCGCGTATAACAATGTTATGTGTATAGTTGTTATACAATCAATGTGTTTACCTCTGCGTCGCTGGAGACATCGAAGCCCTGTTGTACGTTTGCTAGTACGTGAGCTTGCTGTAGCTTCTCCCATGACCCATCCAACTGTAAAGAACATAATTCCACAATATATACCTAAACGATAGTTCAATATAGCTTTTTTGGTTGTTTCGGGAGTGCATTATCATATTCATAGCTTTAATAATCCAAACGTATAAGTACATACAGTGTTTCCTAATTAAAAAAATAACAAAACAAATAGTAGGTACTAATTGAGAAGTACGGTTCGGAACCGGTTTAATATAATTCAGTAAATATTTTATTTTTAGATTTGTTTGATTGATGAAAGAAATAAATACAAGTCCAGTACACGCAGTTGCTTTGGTCGTAACATCTTCTTACTTCATCATCACTTTTTAGGGTTCCGTACCCAAAGGGTAAAACGGGACCCTATTACTAAGACTTCGCTGTCCGTCCGTCCGTCCGTCTGTCACCAGGCTGTATCTCACGAACCGTGATAGCTAGACAGTTGAAATTTTCACAGATGATGTATTTCTGTTGCCGCTATAACAACAAATACTAAAAACAGAATAAAATAAAGATTTAAATGGGGCTCCCATACAACAAACGTGATTTTTGACCAAAGTTAAGGAACGTCGGGAGTGGTCAGTACTTGGATGGGTGACCGTTTTTTTTTGCTTTTTTTTGTTTTTTTTTTTGCTTTTTGGTACGGAACCCTTCGTGCGCGAGTTCGACTCGCACTTGCCCGGTTTTTTAGATTGGCATCTATGAAGTAAACAGTTAAGAGAAATATAAAATGACATAAACCAAATTTTTTTTTTTTTTATTATGCATGGGTTTACTCATGGCCACAGACTAGCCGAGGCGTAGACGTGGCCTACGATGGAGCGAGCTCGCCCAGAAGGTGCCTGTTCACTCTTGATTTGAAGGTTGCCGGGTTATAAGAGCACGGAAATATAGACGCCGGCAAGGAATTCCATTCCTTGGCAGTGCGCATAAGGAAAGTAGAAGCAAAGCGCTTAGTGCGAATTGGCGGAATATCTACCAAGTAAGGATGGAAACCGGCCGTGCGTCTAAAAGTCCGATGGTAGAATGGGGACGGTGGAATGAGCTCGTGTAGCTCTTGGGCACACTCCCCGAAGTGCAACCTGTAGAATTTAACTAATTTAACTCACAAACCGGTTAAACTGCATGGAAAAGGTTACCGGTTTCGTTCCTTGACCGCGTGTTGTCGATGTGGTCGTGGACGATCGAATTGACCACAAGAAGTTCAGTCGTCATCGTCGTGATCGAAATCAGCAAAGAAAGGGTGACGGCGATGACTATAATTAAGGGGCTCCCCCACGCCAATGACCTTCGATCTGAATCCCTTAGTTTTCTAATGTTTTTTGTAGCTTATCATATTAACAGCAACGGCTTTAAGCAATATAGTATCCCATATTTACTTTAAAGTTCATTGTCTTCGAGTTATTTGGCATCAAAGCTGAACAATTTTAGGCTAAAAAACTGGTTTTCTGGCCATAACTTTTGTGTTAATTAGTTTAAAATTAAAACCTTGGACACGATTTTCGAGACTTCAAAGACGAACCCAAATATGTAGATTTCGTACATGGAAGATCCTTCACTGCAAACTAGATACGAAAAAACTGTTTTTTTAGACAATGTTTAAAAAATTCATACAAAAATAAGTATTCATTTTTTTCTAAATCCGGTGGACAAAACCGGAGATAAAAGATTGAAGAACCGATAACCGTTTGTCTTATAATTCTATCTGTAGTGCAGAAAAAGAAGATACGATTCAAAACTTGTCAAAAATCGATGAAAACCTCGGGTAGCCCCTTAAGTGACTGGTATTCCACCTATCCAATTTCTATGTCCAATGTGTATTACGTCTCACATTTTGCTTTGATGAGAGAGTGAGACGCACTGAGATTGGACAGGTGGAATAGGAATACCACCCTAAAGCTAATATAGTTGGTCAAGCAGATCTTGTCAGTAGAAAATCGCGGCAATTTGAAAAATGTAGGCGCGAAGGTATAAAAATAACGTCTCATAGAAAATTTGAATATCGCGCCTTTTTCTATTGACAAGATTTGCTTGACCATCTATATTTGATAAAGTTTTATAAGTACCTTAGTTTGGAAAAGAGCTTGTGGCGGCGGTTGCGGGGGCGCGCCCGGCGAGAGCGATCTCGTGAGGGCGTCCGTTTGCTGAATGTTGAACGCTATTTCTTGTTGGAGCATCTGTCGTTTCAGCTGTAAACAACATCATCATTAACTACTACTGAACTAATTTACAAAGACTGTTATCTTATCTTAAAATTTATTTTAGTTGTAAATGAAGATTTACATTCTTACGTACGCTTTGCAGTTTATAAGCGCAACCAAAGATACATTGATTGAGTAAGATGCGTAAAATGTAACACAATTTCGCACTTCGATTTTCACAGAGCGGTAGGTAGGGTAAGACCACCAGTGAATGAACACTTAAGCAATTATCCAAGTTTGAAAAATCATTGCTCAGCATTCATTAATAATTGGAATAATTAACTGCAATTTAATCAATCCTCATTTAATAAATTAGAAAGTAATTTCTGCGATTTTTAATTACTTTCATAGTTTTTGAGCTATACCAGAATTTACCAAAAACTACCCAAAAACCTAATGAATGAACATAAAAACTAGTGAATGAACACTGAAAAACCCAGTGAATGAACATTATTTAACTCTTTTTAATTAGCATAATAAAATCATTTTTATCACAAACACCGTTTCTGGCTCTATTTTAATAGGTTTAGCGATAGCGTTTATATCTTTTTATCCCTCCATATTGACTTCGAATCGATTAGAATGTAATGGAATGATGGTTATTCACCAATAACATAGAAACCCGTTACATATTAAAAGGAAAAAATAAAATCAACTATTAAAACAAGAACCAACGTACATATTTTGATGAAAAGGGGTCATGCTCACCAAATAATGCTTATAATAATAAACTTGTCACTGCATTGTTCGTGGTTACAGTGTTCATACATAGAATTAGTAGAAATCCAGTAAATGAACAAGCCAAATTTTGTATTGTTCATACATAGGCATGACAAATCTATTAAATGGACTATAGAAATTTGGTTTGTTCCAATACTGGCTAAATGAATCAGAATCGTTTTCTATGCAGAATCACAAAAAACAAGCTCAATACGATTGCGTTTACATATACAATTGGGAAAAAAAATGAAATCTACGCGACACCAGTAAATGAACACACTGTTCATTTACTGGTTTCAGAACATTTGATGAGCCAATAATGGAACTATAAAAAATGAAGACTTAATCGCATAATACGCGCACAAAGTGTACCTACATAAATAGAAGGTTCAACTCTTAATCTAACCAAATAACTAAACTTTGTACTGGTAAAGATTAAATAAGCACTTCATATGTTGCTCAAAACGTACACTGTTCTTATCTGGGATCTAATATTTCCATACAAAACTTCAAATCCAGAAATACGTAAACTTCAAAAGCCAGTCACATCCTAACTGGTCGAAAATAAATTTATTACGGGTTGTCATTGCATAGGAAATAGAGTTGATAATAGGAAAAAAAAATAAGACAAGTGGAAGAAATTGCTATATTTCTTATTTTAGACAAAAAACGTGATTTTGTTCATTCACTGGGGGATGTTCATTCACTGGAGGGTTTACCCTAACTCTGATTGGCAAATTTGACGGTGTCAATAATTCGGTGACCGCAGTACAGCGCCTTCTGTTTTGGATGTCAAACAAAGGGGCACATTTTTTCTTAAGACTTTACCTCTCTACTATACAATCAATTCTCTATGGCACAATTAAATCATAACTATAGATTCATGATCTCTACATATGTATAAATAATATGTGTGGATTATTTATCCATAAATTCTAATAATTGAAATCTAATAATTGATTCAAATCCTTGAATGTGGAATATGGTTTCTATGGCTGTGTAGTTAATTTTTCAGCCATATAGCAAACATTTAAACGATATGTGAGCTATAAAGAGGGCCTATTTGTGTATATGTGGATACATGTAACGAAATACTTATGCATATGACTTATGCACTTAAGTAGAGTTAGACCAAGAAAAGTCTGCGACGATTTTGATAGCAGACGCAGTGCAAGTGTTAATTATACGGCATAATTTCATAGAAGTTTGACGTTTACATAACACTTGCACTGCGTGTGCTATTAAAATCGTTGCAGACTTGTCTTGGTCTAACTGTACCTGTTCAGTCTCCATGCGCCACTTGGCCAGCTCCTTGAGGATGTCCTGTTTCTCCGCCACCAGTTCTTCGGCGTACTTCCTCGTCTTCTCCAACTCTTGCGTCAGACCGTTCTTCTCGTCTAGCGCGTGCATTCGTTCTTTGAGGTGCACTTGTAACCTACAAAAAATATGATGTGTCAAAAAAATAATTTTATCGCCGACTGTATCTTATCTTTAAACAGTTATCGAGATTATCCTTCCCACGAGGCGAAAGAAATGCAAAAAAATGACATTGGCTTTGTTTTATCACAGAGTTCTAATGGCTACCTTCGGTGTCCGTCAGCAGATCAGATCGATATTATCATATTAGTCTTGCCTTGCCATCGGTTTCACATAAGTATGCTAAATTTCAGCTCAAGCGAATTCAAAATAGTGGTCGAAAATTAATTGTATTGAAGGCAACTTATACGTAAGAACTGTAAAATAAATAAAAGCTTCTAATATATACCGGGTGTGGCCTGTAATATGAGCAAAAAATTTTACTGTAGGCTGTACTCCTCATACTGATCAACATTTGTTCAGCGACTTTAAAAAATAACTTGTAGTTTGATTTTTAATACACTTTAAAGGTTATTCAAAGACGCAATGAATTGCGAATTTTGTTATGTTTAAGGCTTGACAAGCAACGTCAATCATAATGAAATGGCGTGGCGATGGCGTCCATTGAAGATAATATTTATTTTGTATGAAAAATAGGGAGTCTAAATACTTCATAATTTTTAAAAGTTGTAGAACAAAAGTGTCGCCGTTTGAGGAGTACAATCTATGTTTTAATTATTTGCTCATGTTACAGGCCACACCCGGTATATGCTAAAACCAAGTGCTTTCAGCAAGATTGATTGACTTTCATAAACCTTACTAAGTGTTATGCGAATGCGAAGAGGAGCTGAGAGTCTCGAGAAACTGGCCGTGATTGGTGGAGTGGAAGGCAAGAGAGGTCGCGGTCGCTCGCCAACCAGGTGGACTGGTCAAGTTAGAGAAGCCACTTCCTCGAGCAAATTCCATCAAGCAGTGAGGGCAACAATGGATCGAGACCGATGGAGCTGATCAAGGATGTGAAACCAAGTGATCACGATCCCCAGGAATGAGGGAACGACTGAAGAGAGACTAAGTGTGAAAGTGATTAAAAACCTCTTAACTGATAACGTACCTATCATTTGACTCCGACAGCAGTTTATCAACGGTAGCACTGAGCCGCGTGTTGTGCTCCTCATTCATCCTCAACCGTTGGTTCAGCCTCATCAGCTCCGCGTTCTTCTCTTCAACACTGGCTTCCAACCGCTGGATACGGTCCTCGGCTGATCCGTGCCTTTCCTGGGCCTGGGGAAGTAACAAAAGATAAGTGGAAAAGGTTGGCGATGTAAGGAATAAGGACGACGCTTTTCAGACATATTTATTTGTCCCGTGTTCTGAATTGTGGACGCATATATTCCGACAAAAATTGTCAAAAGATTGAACAGAATCATAGTAGAAAAAACTCCATAGGTTCATTGAATTCCGCTAAAAAAGTTACCAAAGTATATTACGAGTACGAATCAAGTATGTTGTTATAAGTTTGTAAGAAGTTAGAAAATCACACAGGAAACTAATGAAAGGGACTACAACTAGAGAAATGACGGTGAAAAGCGAAAAGCATGACTGGTGCTTTCAATAATAGTAAATAGTTAAAACATTTTGTGTTCAAAAATCTGAAACAACTAAGACATTAAAATAATAAAATCTATAACACCTTTGAGAATCTCAGGCATTATTATCCATTTAGAATCTAGATTCCTACAAAACTAATCACACGTTCAATTTTTTGAACCAATAAAAAATTAAAGTTAATCATGCTCACTTCACATCTAAACTAAACTATCACTATACATACGTTGCAAGCTCTTCACAATATATTTTCAATTTTTATTTAATAAAATGTTGTTAAAGTAAAACCCACATAAACTAAAAAATAAATAAATTGATTTGTTCGATCCCTAGTTGAATCTACCGAATTGTAAAAATGTTTGACCATGACATTCTGAAAGTATAATTTATTCGTGTGCTTATATTTGTCTAAACTAAAAAGCATAAAATCACAGTTCCTTCTTACTTCCGGCGTCTTCATAAACCTCACAATATCTCTTTATTGCTTTCGAATTTATTTATGTCTATCTACATAGGCCCGGTTAAACCACTTTAAATTAAGTATATATATTCCATTGCTATTGCTAGGTAGAGTGATGGCAGGTGGACCAAAAGGTTGACGGATTGGTGGCCGCTTTCGGATGAAAGAAGCGCCTGGCGTCCGTTAGCTCGTTGGGTGGATGACATTCGGAAAACTGCGGGGCACTTTTGGATGAGACTAGCCCAGGACCGGGATAAGTGGCGTACACGAAGAGAGGCCTATGCTCAGCAGTGGGCGACTGAAGGCTAAAATGATGAATGATGATGATGATATATATTCCATTATCAATCATCATCTAATTTGTATTTTAATTGTACCAGAATTAGTTTCGGAGCTTCTGATCCTACTGGCCGTGCCAGTAAGTAAATGCTAAAAGTAATAACGTTGCTATTTATCTGTTCTAATATATTTTTTAAATAATTTCTGAGTTACGTTTGGCATCTAGAGCTAGAATCTAGTATAAAAGTGTTGACGTCTACTAACCCTACCGATTGCGCCAGTAAAGATATTTTTGCAATTAGTATTTGTGTCCCAACTAACTTGTATCCCAAATAAGAGCTAACAGACTCTAAAGGGGCCCACTGATTAACAGTCCGCCGGACGGTATCGGCCTGTCAGTGTCAATTGTTCGGAACTGTGAACATTTTGTTGTAACTGACAGGCCGATACCGTCCGGCGGACTGTTAATCAGTTGGTCCCTTTAGGCTAGACGTCTATTTTAATTATACGCTGTTTTAGCCAACGAATCCTGCCGAATGCGCCAGTAGACACCTGCAATAATATGTTACACAACGAAGGTCGCAAAGATATCTGACACGATGTTATTTGTACAACCATGAGAGCGTGTCACATATTTTTGCGGCCTTCGAAGAGTAACATAATAATGCAGGGAACTGTCACTCTGACTACATATTTGTCTCCCAAGTAACTTATAGAGCTCGCGCTCGAGTCCTCGCCCGCGCGGGGCGGGGGCGCCGGGGGGCGGGGCGGCGCGCGCGCCCCCCGCCCCGCGCCCCGCACGCCCCCCCCGGCGCCCCCGCCCCGCGCAGGCGAGGACTCATTTAAGCGCGAGTTTTATAATATGAGAGCTATCAGCATCTAGACTGTGCTAGTTAGCATCTAAAGCTAGACATGTATGATAAATGCCTGTGCCCTCACAATGCCAACCTGGCTGAGCGCCTCCATGCGCGCCTTGAGCTGCTCCTCCATCTCGGGCAGCGAGGACATCTGCGCCAGCTTCTGCGACGACAGCTCCAGCTTCTCTTCTATGGCGGCGATCTTCTCCTCTTGGAGCTGGACATATGTACAGTGATGTGACTAGTGGCTTGACAGCGTTATGGAGACAAGTACAGTAACATTGGCAAATGATTTTGTATTTTCATATATGTATTTGCAATAAAAAGAAGGCAACTTTTTTAAAACAAAAGAAGTGATTGAAAATTCATCAACTTGACCACTTAGAGCATTTAATAACCGGAGTCGCCCTTACCCCTCTGCCGAAAACTTTGCACAGTTGTGCAAACTTTTGTATGGACTGACGTTTATCTGACATGGCTATTTGTACATTACGAACAAATAGCCATACATTTGACGTGCCCTCCCCCGCAAAAATCTGCAGACTGTTTTGTACAGAAAATTACACCCAAGGCGTCTCCAGTTACTAAATGCTCGAAGCATGCCCATGACATAACTGATAGTTCAGAATTTTTAAAATTAATATTTTGCAGTATTAAGAGCAGGAGCATTCTACCGGAAAGTCGGTTAAGAAAACTACAATAATAGTGTTACGTTGGTAAAAGCGACCTTCTGGCAGAATGTCCCAGTAAGCTTTACTAGTTAAAATAAAAAAATATTCGTTCTGCACTTATCCCATATTCCTTATGGTTCATGCAATGCTACTTAACATGGTTACTGGTTAGGTTAGTAGATTACTGGTTAGGTTAGTAGAAAGGAGAATTGTACTACGGTCATGATATTGAATGATTACACTAAGTCACTTATTTTAGTAGTTGTATTTATTTATTTAAATATTTTCTAACGCACAGGTAATTTAGGAGTACGGAGTTTTAATTGTGTCTAGTAATAGTAAGACATTTTTTTGACAAGAGACAATATATACAGAATAAAGAGAAAAAAATATTCTTGTCTTTTTATACTATTGAATTAAAAAGTAGAAGTGCAAAATTAGAGGAACAGACGTCATTTCATAGGCAAAGATATGCTCATCGTCAATGATTGACCACTTTAAAAACATATCGAATGACGATAAAATCCAATATTGCTCGATCTAGCAAAGCGAAGGTCCCTGTCAGCTCGTTGAGTAAAAATGATGTTTGCTTCTACAGGTCGCAATTTTCAACCGATATTTGGCAAATTCTGTGAGTTCGATAGTCGTATCGATTTCTGTGTCGATTCAGTTTTCGATTTTCTTCAAAATGGCGGATCCATGAGGGTTCTCGAGTTTTACAGCTCACAGAGACATTAGCATTGGGTAATATCACAGAATAAATAATAGTACTAGGTTAAGAAGGTTCACTCTCTAACAAAACGCGTCTATTACGAGAGATACGACCGCTAGTTGGCGCAAGTGCAAGGCGTCCGTTCCGGTGCGTGGCAACCACTACTGCGGGTCAACAAAATTGGTGTGGGCCGCATGTACTTATAGTGACGCGACGAAATCGCAGAGTGAGTCACGCCTGGTAATACGTGGACCATACTGAAAGTTTCAAGATTCTCATAAATGAGACGACTTATTTTTTCCAGTCCAGAAATTTTTAGTATGCCCTAAGTACATATGTAGTTACCTTGAGCTGAGCCTGCTTGTGCTGCAGCTCCTGCTCGAGCTTCTCGTTGAGGTCGTGCAGGGACGTGGACTCGCGCTGCGCGTTCAGGTACCTCTTCTCAAGGGTCGCTATCCGCTCCTCCTGCATACAAAACTGCTCAATTAATGACTTGAAACTATTTCAATGAAGTCGATACAAAAGCATTTAACCTTTTGAACGGCATGCCTATCGTGCCCAGCGCGTGATCGTGAACCTTGCCGGAATGCACGAATGTTGATATTGGGCTGTAACCACAGTCTAAAACAAGGTCTTCTCTTCCCAGAGTGACACAAGCCTGCGTCACAATAACATGGCCGCTATATATAGCGCTATCGCATATTATCATATAGCGCTGTCGCATTATGACGTAGGCTTGTGTCAGTCACGTGACCACGAAAGACGGGAAGAGAGTACCAGGCGGAGTATATTATTATACCATGGCTGTAACCGCGTGCATCAGTTGATTTCGCGGCGGATTTGAGGCGCGTCAGTCTTGGCGGGCAAAGGGATGTATAACGGTCAACGGTGACACCCAGAGGCACAATTCATTAAAATTTATTTATAAATAAAATTCATTAAAATATCACCTGGTCCTCCTTCTACGCGCACTCCTACTGTTTCTTGGCCTACTCCTTTTCTACATAGACCATAACGGTGCCAACTAGACTCCACACTCCAAATTGACACCTTTAACCTAACGGTGATAACTAGAGTTAAGAGTAATAATAATAATTGTCACCAACTCCTCCTGTTTCTTGGCCAATTCCTTTTCTACATAGACCGTAACGGTGCCAACTAGACTCCACACTCAAAATTGACACCTTTAACCTTACGGTGATAACTAGAGTTAAGAGTAATAATAATAATTGTCACCAACTCCTCCTGTTTCTTGGCCAATTCCTTTTCTACATAGACCGTAACGGTGCCAACTAGACTCCACACTCAAAATTGACACCTTTAACCTAACGGTGATAACTAGAGTTAAGAGTAATAATAATAATTGTCACCAACTCCTCCTTCTGCGTCCACTCCTCCTGTTTCTTGGCCAATTCCTTTTCTACATAGACCGTAACGGTGCCAACTAGACTCTACAATCAAAATTGTCACCTCTAACCTAACGGTGATAACTAGAGTCAAGAGTAATAATAATATTTGTCACCAACTCCTCCTTCTGCGCCCACTCCTCCTGTTTCTTGGCAAACTCCTTTTCTCCTTAGACCATAACGGTGCCAACTAGACTCCACACTCAAAATTGACACCTTTAACCTAACGGTGATAACTAGAGTCAAGAGTAATAATAATAATTGTCACCTGGTCCTCCTTCTGAGCGCCGTTCTCCCGCAAGTCCCGCTGTAGTTTGACGCACTCCTCCTGTTTCTTGGCCAACTCCTTTTCTCCTTAGACCATAACGGTGCCAACTAGACTCCACACTCAAAATTGACACCTTTAACCTAACGGTGATAACTAGAGTCAAGAGTAATTATAATAATTGTCACCTGGTCCTCCTTCTGCGCCCCGTTCTCCCGCAAGTCCCGCTAGAGCTTGACGTACGCCTCCTGTTTCTTGGCCAACTCCTTTTCTCCTTAGACCATAACGGTGCCAACTAGACTCCACAGTCAAAATTGTCACTAACCTAACCTAACGGTGTTAACTAGAGTCAAGAGTAATAATAATAATTGTCACCTGGTCCTCCTTCTGCGCGCCGTTCTCCCGCAAGTCCCGCTGGAGCTTGACGCACTCCTCCTGTTTCTTGGCCAACTCCTTTTCTCCCTTGGCCAACCGCTCCTCGAGCTCGCTGACTTTGTTGTTCAACTCCGCCACGCGCCGCTGCCACGAGCTCAGCTCTGCCGACTGTATAAATAATGTGTTAAAATTAACTTACTTAAAGTATTGTTCACAGAGCTCTTCTTTAAGTAAAGTGCATGTTTATTTCTGAAAGCCATTTTCTTTTGAAGTAAAACTGATGGAGGTAATGTTGAGGTATGAATCTACTATAATTTGATCGAATACTTAAGGAGCACTCTAAGGACCCGTGCAAACGAATTTAATATTGTGTATTATATGTATTTTTTTTTCAGCTTTATATCGACGAGTATTTTCTAAAAAATATAAAAAATACTCCCATACCTAAAAATCATTAGTACAATAGCCTTTGTTCGGAACAACTGTAGACAATTTCGTACAAAGCTCCAGAAAATAGCTTTGATTAAGTGAACCAACAGTGATCGGACCGGTCAAATTGGGTTAGTCTTTTGCAATATGCAATATGTTTTTCGGAAGGCGCTGCCAAGTGCAATCGTCGGGGTCGTACGAATTCGCTCGAAGAATTTTTTCATCGCCTTCTAGTTACAGGGATCATAACTGCCTCATACCAACCCAGCTACAGATATTTAATAGTTTAGTCACTGAAATAGCAGTAGTTAGTAAAATAATGCTTAGAATACTAATGGTTAGTTGTTGATTCCTTACCGACTCTACATGTTTATGGATGTGTGTTAGACTGTCTACTTAATGTATGTTAGTGTGCGCTACTGTACAATGACACATACAATACATGCATGACTTATTAGAGTTACAAGCACTTTATCTGATCATTATTTCATCGTGAAATATCCCAGAAATATACCGTAAATATAATAAACATTGACTGTACCGTCAAATGAGGTGAGTTGGGTGAAATTTGACTTTCAAACCTCGATAAAATTTTATTTTTACATGTGAAAACTGAATGGTGTATATAATAAGTGGTTCGGACGTTTGTATTTTATTTTGGGTAGTTATATTTCATAAGTTTGACGATAAAGAGGAAAACCCACCTCACCCCGTAGTGCCTCGTATTTGGGGTGAGAGGGTTTTTCATACAAAGGTGATTTTGGAAGATTGTTGGATCGATTTTTTTTATTATGCGTATTACTATAGCCCCATTTTAAATTGGAATACATTATTTTTGTAGCAGTAGCCTTAAAATCCCTTCTCACCCCCCTCTCAAACCTTTTCTCCCCATTCATAACCCAACTCTCCCCGCGAAACCTACTCACCCCGTTTTACGGTATTGAAAAACAGTGATTCTCTACCAAATGGCTGTTCTTAATCTATTTCCGTATTATAGGAGAAAGACAACCATTACTTGGTCGAGAATCATTTATTTTTCAAACCATTCCAGTTTTTGCATTATAGTTACTCGTAATGTGCAGAAATATTGCGGTAGGTACCTAGTAAATTAAATCAGTCGATAAACTTGAACAATTTGACCCGTTACTAATTTTATATTTACATTAAATAAGCATAGCCAGTATACAAAAGCATAAACATTTAATATTTTATTCTGTTAACCTATGACAGCAATGTCTATGTACGGGGACCATGAGGTATCTTAGATATAAGCTCCATTCAAACATTAATAAATATAATTTGATATGATTATTTGGATAATCCAATGGTTAATCTACTGATTAATGGTCAGTATGGCGTATGACATGAAGCGCGTGCAAGCAGGCTGGACCCTTAGGCCCGTATATACGCCAACAATGGGTCTATTGATGGCGGTATCATGATTCTGACCTGCTTGGCGATCGTGTTTTGCAGCTCGTTCGTTTTCCTGTCTTCTCCGTTAACGCTACCCTCCTGACCCAAACAAACACAGTTCAAATCGATGTCTCGACTAAAATATCCTCGTACCACCGCAAACAAATGTATATTTAATTTAACTAGATGTATTTTGAGCTCAATCGCATAAGGGCGATGCAGACTAAGCCAGTAACGGTAATTTTTCTGGCCAGGCAAATTATATACTTTGGCAGTTTTCATTTGAAGTGCGGTGGAAAGACTCATTTTAATTAAGACCCGTACATGCCAGCTATAACGGGATCGGGGTAAAAAATCACACTATACACAGAATGCTTGGTTTTACTACATTTATCATACAACTATATTTATTGGCCCGGTTGCACCAAACTGTTCGTATCGTTAAAGAGTTCGCAAAATTTTTATCTATGGAAAGTTTCATAGTAAAGCGCCGGGGCGCGCCGGCTGACGAAGATCAGTCAGTTAAATGTGGTTGGTTTTTTTTAAATCATATGGCATATTGTCAGTCGTTTATAGTATTATGGTTAAACCCTGCATCCATTGGATAACATCGCCGTCAAGGGTGAACAAGTCTGCTGGATCTCCATCGTATTTAATGTGGTTGGTGCAATTGACCCTAAGTCTTTATTTGGTAACGTACTTTTCATTGTGATAACTTTGAAAGCTTTTGGATATTCAAATGTCACAATTCTGTTAAAGAAAATGTAGTAAAACTAAGCGAATATCCTAGAAAACACTGCACAATCACCATTCAAAGCAACTAGAAATAGAAAAATCCATTATTTGCTAATTTTGTGTAAATATTATTTTATAAATGTGATCCATTTGTAAGTGTACCTCAACCACGTGATAGTGTACAATGTACCTAATATCTAGTTCCAATGGAAATGGTAGTGGCAGCAGTTGAGTATAAACTGTTATTCTTCAAGTCTTATTTAACACAATGATTTTACATTTTCTATTCTTATATCTATGATTTAAGTATTAAGTAGGTAAAAACAGTAGTAAATTAAGTAAAAATTACTATATCAAAACACTGCTCTTCTATAATATATTCAAGGCAAAACTGTATGCCTGTTTTGACTCCGAGCGTCTGTCGTCTAAAATATTAACCGTTGCCAGGCGGCTAAGTTGGCCCAAAAGTTAGACGTGACCCGACTCTCGCCAACGTAAAGTAGCCATTGGAACTTTCAAAATTTCATCTAGATTTGATATTGACGTGATATTACTCGCAGTTTCTAGCACGAATAGTGACGTGCGGAGAAAGACGAATCTAGTATTATCATATCAATATGTGTTTTTTTTTATTCGAATGCGGATCGGATCCAGCAAAAATTCTCTAACGCTGCGAACTACGTAGGCGAACAACACGCGAACGCGAAGCGAAGCGGCGTGGGGTGAATCAATCCTTTGATACCTATAGAAGTATCCTACAATGAACGCGAACGCCTTAGGCCCGCCGCGCCGCATCGCGTCAGCGTCACGTTCGCGAGTTGTTCGCTTACGTAAGACGCAGCGTAAGGGTAACATTCCAGTTCTAACCGCAGCTGCATTACTGTCAATTTTACTATGGAAATTGACAATGACAGCGACGCGTTCAGTACCGGTAGTGCAGCTGCGGTTAGAAATGGAATGTTACCATAAGGCCATTCAATGTGGTGTCTGTGTGTGTGTCGGGGAAGGACTGACCTTAGTTTGCGGTTGCTCGCCGTTCTGCTCTGGCGAGCCGGTGCTGACTGCACCGTTCTCCTTGGGCCGCTCCGAGTCCGAACCCGATTTGTACTGTTGCAGCTGAAACATTATAAAAACATATGAGTCGCTTAACTTCAAACTCGGGTAAATCTATTTGTCAGATCATGCGATTTTGGTATTAAGAAAAGGTAATAGGGTAGATATTTGCTGAGAGGGTCGAATGGATTTACCCGAGTTTGATGTTAAGCAACACATATGTGAAATAAGTTTTTGGCAAAAATTTCATTTTTGGTTCAAGCTTTTATCGCTGACTGTACTTTTCTTTCCACAGGCAATTAATACTCATCGAGACCATTCTAAAAACCCCAAACACAATTAGGTTTCGTTCTTTTATCACAGAGTTCCTATGGCCATCTCTGGTCTCCATCATCAGATCAGCTCGATGACACCATCATATTGCATTGTCACCCGACTTACGTATGTATGCAAAATTTCAGCTCAATCGGAAACCGGGAAGTGGATCAAATTTAACTTGCCAGATTTGATTACAGACAACGGTCAGGTGAAACTAAATAAAAGCTTGTAAAAATGTTGTGGCTGAGAAGACCGGAGGCAGACTCGCGGTCGTTCACCAACGAGATGAACCGATCAAGTTAAAGACTTGTCCTTACTGTAGGACTTAGTCAATCTGTGCAAGAATGTCCTGTGATATTTATTTATATTATATTACAATTTACTAGCTTTTCTAGCATTCTCCTGCCAGCTATGCGGTCGAGGCTGCCCGCACTCTTAATATAGACGCTGTTTAAACCATCATCTTATTGATGTGACAGGCCAATGATGACTAGCTTTTCAAAAATTGCATAGAGTTGAAACAAGAAAAGTCTGCAATGATTTTTATAGGCACACGCAGTGCAAGTGTTATTTGAAACGTCAAACTTCTATGACATTATGAATGACGTATAAATAACACTTGCACTGCGTGGACTATCAAAATCGTTGTTCTCTAGTTCCATTGATCAGGTGGGAATGGAACTTCTTTCATGCTAATTTTACACAAGAAGGCCGTATATGACTTACTTCTTCTTTGGTTAACGCTAGTTCTTCTTCTAATGCTGTGTTCCTTTCTAACGCTACTCGTAACCGTTCCCGGACCTGAAACAGAAGATTACAATTATTGTAGTTTTTATTTAATAGTGTGAGGTTTAGTTCATCTTCTCATCCATCACCTTGTGGTGCGGCGTGCGGCAAGTATCTACTTCAACTCAGCGTTAGCGCGATGTAGGAATCGTGTTGGACGGTACAGCGCCATCTAACGGGAGATTGGGTAAACTCGACATAGCGCAGACCAAGCTTATCTCGACTTTATTCTCACAGCATTAGGGTTGAGTTTACCTTCTCGTCCAACGCCTTGTGGTGCTAGAAGAGACTCTTGAGGGCCTTGAGGACCTCGACCTCGGAGGAGACTCCTGATTGGGCCGCCGCCTGCCGCTTGACCACGGTCATGCGCAACGAGCGCTCGTGGCGAGACACTAGGCATTCTAGACTCTATCCTTGCTGAGTCAAGGTTGAGTTTACCTTCTCGTTCAACGAAATAGTGCACTATATATCTAAAGCAGTGATGCGGCAAGCATCTAGTTATAGAATCTACGGCGACACATCGTTGGCGCGATGTAGGAATCGCGTCAGGCGGTACAGCGCCATCTAACGGGAGATTGGTTAAACTTGACATAGCTCAGACCAAGCTTATCTCGACCTTATTCTCACTGCATTAGGGTTGAGTTTACCTTCTCGTCCAACGCCTTGTGGTGCTCGAAGAGACTCTTGAGGGCCTTGAGGACCTCGACCTCGGAGGAGACTCCTGATTGGGCCGCCGCCTGCCGCTTGACCACGGTCATGCGCAACGAGCGCTCGTGGCGAGACACTAGGCATTCTAGGTGCTCGAGTAGTAGCTGAAACATAGAATTAAGAAAAATTATTATAATATTTAAAAATTACATAACGGCTTCGGGGGGGTTTACTTCATAATTTTATCGACATCGACTTATAGACGAAGAGCTAGCTACGGAAATAGGTTTGCAATTTATAGAGCAACGAAATCTCTCTAGTCTATTTCAGCCATTCTCAAAGTGTGTTCCGCGGAACCCTAGGGTTCCGCAAAGCCTCTCTTGGGGCTCCGCGAAAATACTTGTAATAATAAGAAAAAAACCAGATATCTATCTATGGGTATATCTGGTCCACAGTGATGAACGAAAATTTTTAATTTGAGGCTCCGTCAAATATTTCGCTTGCCAAAAGGGTTCCGTCACCAAAAAAGTTTGAGAACCGCTGCTCTAGTTAGTGTGCCATACTATCATTATCAATTAATTCGGGCGCCTGGCAGCTGGTCTAAAAGAGCTAGTCTTAGACCTTATTCCTGCTATAATAGGTTTCACTTACTCTCGCACTTTTTAAGTGTCAAACAAAATTGGACTCGTCAAACTGGAATATGTAACAAACAAGTGTAAAAATATGGGTGCATACAACTTACTCAAAAATATGTCCCATAGTTCTTAATGCGCTGACATAAGATCTATGGGACATATTTTGTGAGTATGATGAGTGCACCCATATTGTCCCATATTTTTACAGTTGTACACAGTCGCCATGAGTTATATTGGAGCAGCTAAAGCGCTCACAAATATCTGAACACGCCTCTATTGTCAGGGCGTTAGAGTGCGTGTTCAGATATTTTGACCACCTCGGCCGCTCCTATATATCTGATGGCGATTGTACATAATTAATAGAGAGCAGAAAATGTAGCTTTCACAAAAGGTACCGATCGTCTTGACTCGGGAGATTTGGAAATGACTTACATCAGATAAGTAGACACCATCAATCTTCGGAAAAGGGACGAAATCATCAATAAAGCGAATACAGTGGAATACTTTCAAGCTGATACATAAACGATGGGCTCCCTGCGTGAAACACCTCCAATCCATCTTTACCTACTTTGAGGTTATTCCGTAATCTATTTTTATTTTATTTATTTATTTAAGAAACAGTCTTTTATAGTTACAACACTGTGAACTGTGTGTGTGACTTTTTCTTAAAACTAGACTTATATACAGTTACCTTAAGGAAAATATTTTAACATCATGTTTAATTAAAGAAGTTTCTACATAGTAATCGTGTATTCTTAAAATTTCTAAAATATTTCCTACTGGCATCTGCCCTCAATTTCGTCTGCGTAAAATGATGACAATGATTGTTAATAAATGTCCTTTCTTGCTGGGATTCGAACCCGGGACCTCTAGCTTCGTAGGCATAGTCTCTATCAAGTATCTGCTAGGCCGTAAAAAGTCTCGTAAATTAATCTATCAATGTTATCAGTTTTTGTAACATGTGTAACCCAACTCGTATAACAAAATACTTGTTTTTATTACTTTACAAACGAGCAGACGAATTGCCTGATGGTAAGCGATGATCGACATCCATGAACGACAGTTTCTGGAGAAAGGCACAGTTCACGACTGCCAACTATCTTTTATTTTAAAAAATGTTGATGTCTACTTTAAAAAAAAGGATAAATTGTACCTTGCGACTTTCCAGCCTAATCACGAACATAACAGTCTAGCTTCAAAATATCGGAATAACCCCGAAACACCTCACTACATAATGCAATCGTAAATCTAGAAAACTCCTCAGTCTAGACTCGTCTTGAATAATGCAAATGTTTCAAGGGCTTGAGAAAGTGGCGAGTCTATTTTGTAGACACCCCTGTCGACAAAATAGAGGTTTACGTGACAAACAAGCAGGTACTTTTGGGATTATATTATCGCTAAAATAAAAATATAATGGCATTACATTAATGTCACTTAAGTGACGTTAATAGCGTGACATATATTATCTCGAATGAAATGGGTATTTATCTTCAAATTTATGTTAATGTATTTTAGAGGGTTTTATCTCCGTGTCGCGGCGCACAGAGAGTCGCCAAGTAGTTACCATACTTAGTTTTCCATAACATCAAAATTCATAATAGTCTGCAATCATTTTAGGCAACATTCAGTTTAATAATTCTACGTTCAGTCTACACCAAACCAAGTGGCGACTAATAATTAACTATGTTAAAAGCATACAGTTTCAGACGTCATTCAAAAATAGATTATCAATAGTGAGGAAATTTGCCATTTTTGGAGCTGGTTTCATTAACTATCGGCTTGTCTCACTTTCCATATGGAAGGAAAAGAGACAGGTTTATATTGCAGACAGTTTTGGACATAAATAATTCAGTCACTCAACAATATCAGTACCAATATATTGTCGTAAATAGATTGGATTGTGTGTTTGTTTTTTTTCCATTCCAATCTAGAGGTGTGGAGCAGGGAAGTTGCGGATGCGGATATTCTAAGGCTCACATCCGCGGATGCGGATGTCAAGATTAGGTACTTAAAAAAACGTCAAATATTATATTTTAGTAATATTAATTTAAAAAAAAACGAAAAGTTTAGTATTTGAGCAAGAATAGGTATAGGTCGGTGCGTTATTTTAAATAAACAGTAGGTAATATGGACGACTTTTCTGGATCTGGACGATTTCGTTATACACTCTAAAAAAAATTTGGTTGGCCCTATCAATATCTTGATGGCCGTAATCAAGCATCTTGATTCCATACGAGCCTAACAAGAACTTAAACACATCAAACAAGGTAATTCTGATTGCTATTACTATTGTTAGGTAACTGAACCAATTAAGATCTTGTTCAATATTTACACGAAAAATAATTATGCTAACTAATTGATCCTAGTAAGATCAACTAAGAGCTTGATAATGAAAACAAACAAGTTAGTTTAACTAAGATGTAAATCAATGTTAACATGAAGAATTACTGTATCAACTATTTGACCCAAATAAGTTCAACTAAGAACATGATTACACCGACTTATGGCGTATTAGCCTGAACTAAGATATTGGTCAATTTGAATCTTAATTGTTTAATCATTTCAACTAAGATGTAAATCAATGTTAACATGAAGAATTACTGTATTAACTATTTGACCTAAATAAGTTCAACTAAGAACATGATTACATCGACTTATGCCTCTTATTAGCCTGAACTAAGATATTGTTCAATTTGAATTTTAATTGTTTAATCATTTCAACTATGAAGCTTGTTTAGTACAATACCATTCTTGTTCAATTGTACTATGACTTACTTTGTCGCATTTACTAAAACATTTCTTTCAGATCTCTAGTTTTTTACGCGCCGTGCTGAATAATGCTGGTGGTCACTACTTATTCGTTTAAATTTTATAAATTTAAACGAATAAGTAGTGAATAAAATTTAACAACAAAGAAAGGGATAAAACATAATTAAACTAAATCAATCCCGTAAAGTTTTATAAAAAGGGGGTAAATGAATAAAACAAAAAAATATTATAATAAGATGTTATTTATTCATTTAATCATTTTGAAAGTAAACGTTTTGCATTTAAATTCACACGCACGGATCCGTGTCTAAGCATACGAGGGGTTAACACTCGTTGGTCCAATCACGTTCACACTTGTTGGTCTATCCAAGCACACAACACTCACAGTGTCACTACGCGAGTTTGATTCGGATGTCACTGGTTGTTTTTTAGTCAAACAAATCACAAGATTCCACACATTTGACAGTTTAAAAACCCATTTTCACGATTAAAATTGTTGTATTTGTGAATTAAGGCTTCTCTTACCAATCTTGGTATATAGTGGCGTGCTGTCGAAATGACCTTGGGACTATGCAGCTCGATCCAGTGACTTATACCCGACTCAAGGTGACACTGAGCAATAGCTGACTTGCGAGTGTCGTTGTTCTTGACCGCAGCGATGTGGTCTTTAATTCTGCAGGCAATAGTGCGTTTGGTATGCCCACTGTACGAACTACCACAACTGCAATCAACTTTGTACACACCAGGTTTTTCCAGAGGAATAAGTAATTGAATGAGCTTAACGCAACTGCGTGCTACAGAGACTGACTGCTCGGTCGCACGCGCCACGAGAGGGGCGCAGGTGGGGCGGAGAGCGGGTGTACAGGCGATCCTCCTACTTATCTCTTGATTGATCGGATTAACCGATTATTTAATTTAATTATTAAGAAAATCGATTTAACAAATAATTCTTAGTAGAATGGAATATTAGTTTCGTAATCAATACAATAACTTGATCATAATGGGATTGAGTGTTTTATCTTCGTTGTTCTAAATATTATATGTTTAGTTGAATCAACTAGCAAATCTTATGTAAATCAACAAAGACAAAATAATCAAATAAACTATTAAAATGTTCATATCTATTAACATATTTATCTGTTTTAATTAAATTGTTAAGGATTGAATTAACCTACGTTACATAATTATGCCAACAAGTTAATAATAGATGCAAAGTATACAATTGTTAGGATTAATAACATACCTACTTTATTAGTTCAATCACAGATACACTTATTGTTTTAAGTAATCAGCTTTCTTTGAGTTATATAAGATCGTTATTGTTGTAATTAACTTAACGTCAACTAAGAGAAAACTGCTCTTAGTTGGTCTTCATTTTTTAGAGTGTAGGTATTAACGAAATTACCTAGCAATTTACGCCGCCGCTAAGACGTTCCTGTACCGACTTATTCGACATCCGCATCCGCATTAAGCACCGCATCTATTTTATGCGGATGCGGATTTTGAAAATAATGCGAAAGTCCCGCGGTTGCGGATGCGAATATTCGCAATATCCTTGGTGTGGAGTAAGAATCAACAGAAGCGGATAAAACAACGCGCCAATACTATCTGACGCCGTTTTAAATTTTCAATAGTAGTTTATGTAACGGCTAGGTACACAATGAAAGGCATTAAGAGTGTGGTCTATAAAACGAGCTGAAAGTGAGGATTTTAATGGCATTTTATGTACCTACAGTTCCATAGGTACACCGCTTTATCTGTCATACCCTGTTTCATACTTACATACGCTCTCATGTACATAATTACGACCATAATATCCGTACTGCAGAAACTATTAACAAATCGAACTCACCCTGGTGTTGTTTCTCTCCGCCTTGAGCTCTGAGATCTCCTCCTCTCGCTCTAACAGCTGCTCTCTCGCTTGGTTGAGCTCCTTCGTGAGCGTGGCAAACTCCTGCGAACAAAGAAATCAACTATTAACACCCAAGTTGATCTAATCATCATCATCATCATCATCAACAACATATCAGCCAGACGACAAGCACAAGGTGGACTGTCGACCTAGTAATGGTCGCGGGAGTCCGCTGGACGCGGGTGGCGCAAGACCGGTCATTGCGGCACTCTTTAGGGGAGGTCTATGTCCAGCAGTGGACGTCCTCTGGCTGATATGTTGATCTAATCATAGTCTAAAAAAAAGGTATGACCAAATTGATACGCGAAAAGCGCAAAATATTTCGCTACGTGAGAGAATTCCTCACGAATGATAACGTTGCGAGGGGGAGGGATTCACACGATGTTGATTAGTACCGATAAATAGGTAAATCATAGGACCAGTAACGCCGCAAATTTGTAAGTATATTAAAGGAAAAATTGAAAAATTTGTAGTATCGCTCGCAGACGTAATAGTTCGTTTTTTTAGCATTAGAAAGAAGTTAAGCGATCTTGACATGTATTTTAATTGCAAAACGCTTTTTAAAAATTAGTAAATATTACTTATGAAAGTAGAAGAATATAAATGATCGTATTAGATTCATATTTGTTACATATTTGCCGTGACTTATTTTTAAAACGTGTTTTTCAATTAAAAGAAAAGAACATAGTCTCTTTGCTTCAAAGTAAACACAAATACGAATAAAAGTTACAATGAATTGCATCCAGAGCTATTCCGTTATCCTCCATTAGACATTACTGTTGTTTGAAACGCGCCGAGAAAATACTGATCGTACAACATCAATAAAAGAAGCAACCGAACGCTATTGAGTTTTCAAAACATGATTGGAAACTACTATAAACAATTGAAAAGCGGGGATTTGAGGCTCCCGGGAAATCTAGGAGAAGAAAGGAATAACAGTCTCGTATAAATTCAGCTTTGATCAAGTTTGAACTGAAGTAATAAGACTTAGAGTTGATTTTCAATTGCATCGTCGTGTAAGATACGATCTTGTTATGGACAAAGGTGCAGAGGCGTCTTTTACTTTCTTGTGGATTTAATTTTGCTTTGAGGTTTTTTAATGAAATATAGCGGCTTCTGAAAGATGCGACGTTTAAAGCAAAAAAATCTGTGTACTTAGTACCGCTTTATGGATAATTGGACGCTGTTTTTAGTGACAAAAACATTCAAAAATTTTTCATTCAACTGATTGAGTTTTTGTGACCGAAGTTCACATGCATTATGTATTTACAGCAGTAATGCTGGCGGAGTCAGAACCCGAGGGGTACCATAACCCGCCCACATTTACGAGTCCATTTAATACGCCTCTGGCTCTCGATTATGGATATTGCCTTTAATATAGCCTTTAGGGCTCTAAAGGTAAGACCTTTGGAATGAAAGCCTCTTTGATTTACTCTTTAAAGGGATGAGATTGTCGTTTTGAACGTACTTTTGCGTTATTTGGGATATGATCTGGGATTTCGGAATATCATACGCGTATATTTGTTTGAGAAAACATTTTGATACTTCTGCGATTATTACGCTTGATAAATTAGAATATTGGAAAATGAATATAATGATAAAACGTATCTATTTACTTTGCTACTATTTATTTATTTAATAATATATACAAGTATTCTTAAATATAGTCCCAGCTTAACTCAATAATGAGTTTGACTGTGGGATGGTTATTGATCGCAAGTAACTAACTATATATATTTTAAACTAACTGGTAAAATCTTAGAGAATATAACCAAACGGAGTGGTCATTAACAGGCGTTCCCCTCTGTCGAAAATAGGCGGCCAATGGTCAACGACATGTCAACCACATGTATGGACTGACGGTTATCTGACATGGCTATGTTAACGTTACGTATACATTTGATGTGCCCCTCCCCCGCAAAAAACGGCAGATTATTTTGTACCGAAAATTATAGACATGGCGTCTCCGTTGGTTATATCCTGTAAGGGTAAAATATATCCCACAACATTTATTTTTCTTATTAATGATATAAGTGACAAAAAATAGGCTATAAATATAAATATCATCGTCGCTGATAAAGTGATAACAACTCCGTGACCCAACGAATGTCAAATAGATTATCGTCCAATGGACCTGCGGCCTAATTCAGACCGGCTGCTCACTGGCCACGGGGGTTCCTAGTCAGGGTAGGGTTGTCAGGCAATTCGCCTTGCTATTGAAAGATACAAAGAGGAGCTACAGATGT
This sequence comes from Cydia fagiglandana, assembly GCF_963556715.1. NCBI lineage: Eukaryota > Metazoa > Arthropoda > Insecta > Lepidoptera > Tortricidae > Cydia > Cydia fagiglandana. The sequence continues at coordinate 1,255,539 of NC_085941.1, read as the reverse complement.
AGTGCATAATTGTGACGTTATCTATGCTATTATTACCGATGCTTCGATATAAATACAATGCCGCGCGACGCTGTGCGGCGTAAGTGCCATCGACAATAAGGTCCCAATGGACAGTGGACAGTGGAGGGGACAATAAGTTTTATAGATAATGTCCCAATTATTTTCCATCGTATTTTCATTCCTATTTCCGTCCGTCTGAGTACAGAGAGTATTGAGGTTGACTGAAGTAGCATGACAAATACGAACGTTTCCGAGAAAATACGATGGATAATAAGTATGCACTGCATCTTTACACAATGGTACCTATATAATATATGGAAGTATATTGACAAAAAATAGCAGGAGTCGTATTTAAATTTCAAAAATATATCTATCAGTGTACAGCAGCAATATGCGAATGAGAGCGAAATTCACTGAGACTGATGTCAACCAACGAGTGTGAGGAATCTATAAGGAAATTATTTACCAAATTCTAGTACTAACTGGTAACCCTTGGGGGTGTCAGCCCACCCCTAAGGGGGTGTCATCGGCCACTGGTCTCCCGCGGCGCTGTAACAAGCGGTAGTGATAGACTAACAAACATAGTTATGGGGTACTGTTCTAGTCTCGAAGGAATCGTAGCTTTGTTTGGTATTTGAAACTATGAGGATCACTTTCCCTTGGGGTCGGCGCGGCACTTTTCTTCCATACTTCTCTGTCGCCCGCCATCTCATCTACATGATTTCTTTTCATATCATCTTTCACACAGTCCATCTTTTACTCGGCTTACCATACCTCTTGCAACCCTCCAAATCTATTAATGCAGGAGGTATATCTTTCCGAAGTCGAGTAGAAAATGAAACATCCTCGAATACCCTTATAGTTTAGTAAAGACTCGCGTGGAATTTCATTAGCGACACCCCACTGACCGCATTCAAACCGATGTACCAACAGACACACAGTTAACTGATCTTATGTCGACCTTATGTCTTTGTATTAAGGTTTATGAACGGTAAGTTAACGCCTTAACGGTGGGGGCGATGATACAAGGATTCCGGTCACTACTGCATAGATCGAGCTTTGAAAGGTGTACATGTACAAGTAAAACATATACGACCACATTTATTAAAAAAAAAATCGGTGAGGTGAGTGATGAATTATCAAAGACAACTAATAAATAGGTTTTTGCTTCATAAGACTTAGAAATATTGAGAATTTTAATTGGTGTGACAAAGGCGCAAAGGCTTCGGTGGCTCGGCCATCTTGAGCGAATGGGAGGTGATCGGGCGGTGAAAAAAGCGTTTGAGGGAAAACCGATAGGACGCCGCCCGGTCAGTCGACCTAGGTATCAATGGGCGGATGTGGTGGACGCTGATCTGCGCGAGCTCCGGGTTGAGAACTGGCGAGAAACGGCACAGGACCGGGACCAGTGGCGAGCAGTCGTGTTGGAGGCCAAGACACACTTTGGGTCGCTGCGCCAGAGGAGTAAGTAAGTAAGTTAACTTGTGTGCTGCATGTCACATACCTTAACATACCTACATGTATAACCAGATACAATAACAATTTGTTTCAAGGGTGCAATGATGGCATCACGACACAAATTTCAAAATTGATTTTGATCTGATAATATTCTCGGGGTATCTCGCTAAGACTTCGCATATGATAAGTAATATCAATATCAAAGCAAGATGAATTCTGAAATTATTTATATTTAGTTCTGTTGTAGTTAAGTTTCTCTTAAGTGAAATATATAATCAGTATAATTTCTCTGAGAAAAATAAAGATCTATAAACCTAAATGTCGAATGCCTCTACGATTGCATGAAGTTTAATTTGGTAGTATTTCCAACGTCCAGAGAACCGTTTAAGCCGCAGCCCTTGAAACAATATTTTAAATCCCGCATTTTAATTGGTCGCTGCGAGCCGGCGAGGTATGGCGAAATCAATTTCCGATCGAGACTGAAAATATAACGATAGAGAATGAAAATATAAGAGAAACGGAAAATATACGGACGAAACAATAACACTCTGACGACATCTATTCATTATTTTTATTCTCTTCATACTTTTAAATAGAAACATGAGCTTTAGAATAAGCGAGCGCACGATACTCTTAAGTTTTGGATGTTATTTTTATTTCAAATATTTATTTACCCGGAATCCTTATTCTTATACAGTCAAGGTCTAAAATATCGCCATTTATACAAACAAAGCGCCAAAGAAATTTGATATTTGATATTTATTGAAATCAAATTTTACAGCATTACAGCTAACACCAATGCACTGTAAAATCAAGTAGTAAAATTAAGTACCTAAGTAATAATAACAGGGAAACGCACTAGGTCTTGAGTAAACGATTTATTCTTGGACTGAGTACACGATAATGCATAGACCGACCCTATCGTCCCTTTCGCGGGAAACCATCTTCCCAGTGAGTGGCGCAATGACATACGCTGTCAGTTAGAGCACGTTCAAAACCGCGCTAACAGATTCGGCCATCTGACCATAACCGTCGCCCACGACGGTTTCTTCCACCCGTGCCGCGCTGAACATCACCATCAGTCTCTTCGCAGCTCAGCTCAGCAGCGGGACTCACTAGCACTGTGAACCCATCAGATCAATTTGAATACATAGCCCCAAAAACGTTGCGTTTTGTTTCAAAAGGCTTTCCACCGATGTCAACAATAACTTTGTGTAGTTCAAGAAACTTTAACATTACTAAGTAAATTAATGTTCACATAAGATATCTTATGTTATCAAAATAAAACAGACTTCCACAATTCACTTTACTGTTTGCATACTTTCAATAACTTTCCTTATTCAAATTCAAGACTGAATAATAAATGTCAGATATTAGGTGCGGAAAATATTTATATAGTCAATCGAATTTATCATGTCATCAAATTTAGATCCTTCTGAATGATGCATGACTAGCGTTGCTTGATCAACAGACCACAGAACAGAATAGGTAAGCACCACACTGCTCAATTAACGAAAATACGGAACGGGCTCACATCTGACGTCAGAGTTGTAGATGTAGATGATGCGTGCTCCACGCAGGGCCAGCACAGGAGATATTACGCTCGCTCGGCTCGCTGGGCCTCAGCCGAATAACAAGCGCACGGCTCCACGTCCAGTCGTCCATGGCTGCCTCCAATGCAGCACACGATCTCCAATTCTATAATCCATATAATACTTGAAACGTTCCGTTTTACAACAAGGTACACTATGCCTTCAAAACAAACCATGTCTTTCGTAGACCAATCTAAACGGTGAAATATTAGGTATTACAATTTCGGCATTTGCACCTTCTTAACAGACTGTAGAACATTTAAACATTTCACATTTCACAGTGATCTGATTTTAATTATGTCAATTTTGGATATCAAAACTCAAATTAATTCAAACATGATCATGGGTCATCTAACTTTAAGTACTTGTGCTTTATATTACATTTTGCCTTACCAGCATCAACTTTGTTACCATTCCTCGATGTTTATCTCAAGCCAAGCCATAGGCATGAGGGAGTTCGCAGACTTCATCACCGCACAACGAGTGCGAAAGGCGCCGTTATCCACGTCTCGCAAGTCTTGCACGTAGAGTAGACACCGAACATCTCCGCCCGAAAGCGCAGGCACCGCTAGAAGCGTCGCGATAACAGGTATCACCGCCCAATGGCATATGAAACAGGCGTCACCGCACACAGGCGTCGTGACTACAGGCGTCACCGCACACAGGCGTCGTGACTACAGGTGTCACCGCACACAGGCGTCGTGACTACAGGCGTCACCGCACACAGGCGTCGTGACTACAGGTGTCACCGCACACAGGCGTCGTGACTACAGGTGCCACCGCACACAGGCGTCGTGACTACAGGCGTCACCGCACACAGGCGTCGTGACTACAGGTGTCACCGCACACAGGCGTCGTGACTACAGGTGTCACCGCAAGGAGCGTCGTGACTACAGGCGTCACTGCACACAGGCGTCGTGACTACAGGCGTCATCGCCCAACGGCGTGTGAAAACATACGTCGCCGCAAGGAGCGTCGTGACAACAGACATCACCGCCCAGAGGCATGTGAAAACATACGTCACCGCAAGGAGCGTCGTGACAACAGACATCACCGCCCAGAGGCATGTGAAAACATACGTCACCGTAAGGAGCATCGTGACAACAGAGATCATCGCCCAACGGCGTGTGAAAACATACGTCACCGCAAGGAGCGTCGTGACAACAGACATCATCGCCCAACGGCGTGTGAAAACAGGATTACTTCATCCTCTTGCGAGTCTCACTGGTTTTGTAGACGGCTTCCTGTTCAGCTCATCTCATTGCCAACCGCAACCACGTCTTCGTGCTCAGGCCACCGAGTAGCCTCCTTCATCACATTCTGCCGCATCAGCCATGTCAGCATTTCTCGCCGGCAGCAACTCGCCAAACTCATGACATACTTGCATATGTTCTTCTGAAAACATACTAAAGGCAGTAAATTTGTTCATGCAAACATGTAGCACCAATGGCTTTATGCAGCTTCATGCTGTTTCATACCACTCAACCATGTAACCATGTTACATTATATGCTTATTAGGTCTACTCATCTTTCTAAATACTCACATTTTAGCAATTTTCAAAGTACAAAAACATTTATTCATACTTCAATTTCATTATTTTACTCAGTTTTACTTTTCATTCAAATTGTTTTACTTGACTAACATGTCAATCATAAACTCAGGATTACTCTAACCACATAATTTCAGGGCTAGAACACTTAATAAAGAACACCTCATTTTTATATTACTACTCATGATGTAAACCATTGCAGTTTTATCACCATCATTCATTATTTACATACATTATTAAGATTATTCTCCCCTGCTCATAATTCAGGTAATAGTCTTCACCATGATTTGGAAATTGTTTATCATAATCAGACTATTGAGCACTCACCTACTTGTATATGGCTACCACCAGCCTCGACACCAACACACCAGCCCGCACAAATCACCCCCCATACATCTCGCCTGCACTAACATGTGAGTACGAGCGAGATGCACAGAAAGCAAGTTACCCAAACGCGAGTGCCATTCTTTCTAGTGGTCAATTTTGCCCTTAGTTCACCTTGTGTATACTTTCCACAATAACCCTCGGCAGCACCATGCTTGTGTCAGTTGTATAGACCAATTTTCCATCACAAATACTATCTGTGAACATAATTAAGAACACACACACACACACAAAAGTAATACTTTGATAACAGTACATAAATCACCATACTTTACATACTGCACTAAAACTGTGCATGAATAAAACCCTGATGCATATCATCAGTCCTCGCTGCTAGTAAAAATCATTTGAGATGTGTTAACAACACTTGACCGGATAGTGGTCAATTTTGTCCTTACTTCCTTTTGTGTAAACCCAACCAAGTATAAGAAATATTAGCATCACACTTGTATTAGTTGTGCCAGTCAATATTCCATCACATTTACAATCTGTGAACATAATGTAAGCACACATCTATACACAACACAAAAATAATACTTAGAAAGCAGTTCATCTCCACAACTTTACATACCCCGTGGCAATTATTGTACATGAATAAAATATCCTTCTACATCTCATTATTCTTTTGGCTTGTAAAACTCATTTGAGGTCAGGTAGTAGTTACTTGTCATTACTTTTTCTGGTGTGAACCAACCAGCTATACTTGAAGCCGCCAAGACTGGTTTCATGACTTGAAATAAATGTCATGTAATACAATTTTGACCACTTAATACTTTCTCAAGGGCACAAACTAGACTATTCTCAAAGTATCCAATAGCACACTGCAGGTTTTAGGTACACATTAACTACAACATATTCAAATATACTTACACCTTTCAATTTAAATAGGTATCTCACAGTATTTATTACCTGTTTTGCTATCATAACCAACCCACTTTGCTGTATTGTAGGCCAACATCATACTGGAAAGGGGTATCAGTCATATTGTTTGATGCATCCAGAGGTATACCGGAGTTAGAGATGTTCACTTTGTTTCATATAGGCTTGCCATAGCGAACTGACTATATCTTGTTCCACATTAACCACCGACTTGTTGCATCATCAAATAGCTACATTCCTTGGAGTTAGAGTGATCATTTCTGTTCTGCAAATTAAACACAAGCACACCACAGCCACACCAAGCTCAGTGTGGTATTATAATAACAATGCATGTCCTACATGCATTTATGTAACAATAAAGTATGAGTTCCATACAAATAATACACCAAGGCAATCAATACCATACCAAATGATATACAATGCACATTCATTCACAGGACTTAATGCCCAAACATTAAAGAACAAACTCCCATATCATTTCACGCGTTAGGTTATGCGTAAGTGCGTAATACATTTTACTCACACAAAACGTTCAGTCGGTTTAGCAATTCAACATACCTGCATTCAGGAATGGCAAAAACCATTGCCAAATAGTTTATAAATACTAATAATGCTTCATTTGACTCTGATAATCGTGATCGAGTCTTCTCGCGCACTCGCTTCGTTCACGTAACTTACCGGCAGACGATAATACTGTACTTACGTACTTTTTCTCATTTATCTGATTTGTAACAATGCACACATTTGCTAATTAGGCGTTTGTGCAATACATCGGACACTTCGCGACCCAAAACTTAGTGCATTTTATCAAATAGATACGCGTCCATTTTGTGCGTAAGATGCTACTTCCCAACACTACGATTTCGTACGAGAATCAACTTATTTGACCGAAATATTTTGTGAGCATGAATATATAATATCTCACTTCTGAACTAATAACAGGGAAACGCACTAGGTCTTGAGTAAACGATTTATTCTTGGACTGAGTACACGATAATGCATAGACCGACCCTATCGTCCCTTTCGCGGGAAACCATCTTCCCAGTGAGTGGCGCAATGACATACGCTGTCAGTTAGAGCACGTTCAAAACCGCGCTAACAGTAATAATAAAGCGATTAATAAGCTACTAAGATATTACATGTTTCATTCGCAAAAACGTAAAAAATCTTTAAAAAGTTTATGACTTTCGTCGGCAAACAAGTCGGAGTTAGGTGCAAAAGATAAGAAATTATTAAGGAGTGTCCGGGAACGGACAATTGGAGAGTACTGGTGTGCAGTCGTGTGAATGGTTCCATTATCTAGGAGGTGATGGCTACGACAACGTAGGTAGTTGTCGGGAACAAAAAAGGTAGTCGTTTTCGTCACCAAGTCTATGCGACTCGTGTCATAGCGGTACCGCGTATCTCGCAGTGGGTTTAGTATATTAAAAGTGTTCCGTGAACAAAGTTTTGTACGGAACACTAAAAAAAAATTGGGAGTTAGAGCTTGTAAATATATATTTTTTATTTCCCTTTGAGCAGTCAACGAAATTCGGAAGAGAAAGTCTTTACATCCTTAACAATGGCGAAACTATCGGCGCGATTCGTAAAATGAATTAGAGATTCACTAGATATGAAATAGTAAAGATATGTGACGTTCCACGGAAAAAGGCTGGCGCTTACGTCGCATAGCGCCGCAATAATATTGGAGCGGCGTTTACCTTTACCCGGGGGACGTCACATATCTTTACTATTTCATATCTATTAGTGAATCTCTAATTCATTTCCCGAATCGCGCCTTATTTCTCATAAAAAGAAAATATTTTCCATTAGGAAAAGGTAACACACAGTCACGTCATGTCATGTCAACATCAAACTTTTTATACAACGCGTAAACGAATACTTTTCCTCGCCCTTTTCCTTTTTTCAGCTCGAATGGATACTGGGAACTTCCTAACTAATGCCCACAGTATACTTTTGTTTTGACTTACCGGTGTTGCCATTCATAAAAAGTTTTCCAAGATGGCGGACGTGAAAAATGTAACTTGGCTCTTTGATTTAATCCGTGGTAGCGATTGGCTGATTCCCGTATCTTTCTTTTGATCATTTCGATGCTTTTTTGGCTAAGCGGTTGTCAGAATAAGTCTTGGAATTAATGAAATGGAAACATATGGAGATAATGAAAAGATAAAGTTTTTGATATGATAGCAAAATTAGCAAATAAGGTTTAATTTTCCCTAAGTTTCGGGAGATTTATTTTTTGTTTTTCTTAGCCCAACCAACGAAAGTCCACATTATTTCGACATCGACATTCGATATCGGATCCGACAATGTAAAAACGGTCTTACATTCTTCTCTGTCTCTTCCTTCCTTGCCGTATCCGGCAATGGGGACTCCATCAACAATCCTTACCCGGATTATGAAATGCCCAAATGGGGCAAAACCAAACTTTGTCTTTGTTTGTGTAAAGATGCGGTGACACGATGCGCAATGGAGTTGTCCAGTCGAGTTGCGGGTGTATGTGTAGGAGGGCTTAGGACGCATCTTGTGGATATGACGCTTAGCATCTAGGGTCTTACAGTACCTGCAATAAGGCGGTGTGCACACGGCACGCGCACACTGTCCCGTTCTTGCCGCACGGCGCGCCGAGCCACGCGCACGCGCCGCCGCGCCGCATCGCAAGCGCACATGTCCGCTACGCCACTGTTTTTTGCTGTCGCACTGCTTTTTGCACTGTTGCACTGCGCTTTACACTTTTGTACAGATTTTCACACTGCTTGATGCTTTTTACACTGTTGCACAGATATTAACACTGTTGTGCTGCTTCTCAGTGATTCGTATATAGAAAAAAAAGTTGAAGATACATATTTTAATACTTAATTAAAGATTTGTTTTAAGTTTTTTTGCATTACAGTGTTTTTTGCTTTTTGTTTTCACTAAAAAATATTCACCGTTTTGTAATTTCTGTGCTTTGATTGATTGAAATGGAAATTACGAATGACCGCAGTTTACTACGTAAGAAAAGACTCTGAAAAGGACCACAATTTAGTCAATAGGTCATTGAACGTTCAATATGTCCTTGTGATGTTATTTTACGGTTAATCTACATAAATTCATCTATAGCCCATAAATAGCGAAGTAAAAGAAATAAGGCGACAATATTCATAAAGTAAATGCAATAAACGAGTCGGTAGGAGGCGTGGCCCAGCGGGCGTCCGTATTAACATGTAGGCTGCTCGTTTGGGATCATAGACTAGGAATCCTCTAGACGGAGTTTAGAGCAATTTCATGAAACCGATGCTACTAAAAATACGGGAGTGCGGGGGACGAGGTGAGCGAGGTCCAGTACCGTGATTTGTCCGTTCGAAGACACGGACGTCACACGGAGACAATTTCGACTCGAAAATGGAGCCATATGCGTTTCAGAGGGGCTAGAGCTACTATGCTCAGTCTGGAGGATGTCTTGTCTGTGTTTGCGATCATTGAGGCAATGCCGTAAATGGCCGACATTCGAATAAAACGTGTTTATTACTTAGGTACTAGCAAAGTACATACTTGCTGCAAAACTAAGTGGCGAGTCAGGTCATAATTCCACGTTCACTCTTGGATGGTCTTAACAAGGGTAAAGGAAATAGCAATATGTCTCAGTCGGAGCGCTATGGTTCTTACACGTAAGTATGTACCCCCTTATTTATATTTACAAGCCGCAATTGGTTACGTTTTATCCCTTTCTTACCAAAAAATAAGTCAAAATGATATATTATGACGTACAATTATCAGCTAATTCAGGCATGTACCTGGTGCGATGATGAATAAACTTTAATAATCACTAAAAACGTCTAAGTACTTGCGTGAGGCGCGTATATACTTATTACCATTGGCGTAGCTAGTGGGTGGAGGGGGGGGGGGGGGCGGTCAGCCCCGGGTGTCACCCATTCAACATCAGTAGTGCCACCTATAAAAATAAAAGTAAAGTGTAAAATGAAAGCGATGGAGTAAATCCTGAGCTATTTTTTTTAATGATTTCGGGATGACACCTACAATTTCCGCACGGGGTGCCAACCAACAACCATGCTAGCTACGCCACTGCTTATTACACATGGAACTCTTGTACAGATATAGTTCAAATCCATACCTACACAAAAAATATGGAAAGTAATAATATCCTGATACTGATATTTTCGGCAAACAAATGAAAGCGTAAACGTGACTAATATACGGCATTATACGGTAATATCGCTAAAAAGATGTAGGAGGCTTTTTCCAATGTAACCCGATATCAGTAATGGAATAACATGTTTATTTTGTATAATTCACATGATGGGCATTGAACATGAGCAAAGGTTTTTATCATCAGGGGGCACGGCAGTGCTCTCGCCAAGTCGAGCAGAACTGGTAGGCCATAATATGGCTTAGATATATTCTCAATAACATCCAATTTGAGCTTGTAGTTTAAGAACTGCACGTCAAAATTCCTTAGTTTTATCACTGGCATACACATTACACACTAACTCACGATCATCATAACTCTAAGATACTTCTAACAGACCCACACGCTCCAAATTTTATTCAGCTTATCAAGCGCAAAACTATAGTAGATTGTTAACCAAGTGTGGAAAGTGATCCATTTCACCCGAGATATTTTGACGCTCGAACGAAGAGAGAGCGCCAATAGTTCGAGGGTAAGATGGTTACTTTTACCCGAGTTAAACACTCTACTTTTCCTTTCGACTATGAGGAAAGTCAAACACAAGAAATGTATGTTGATTATTAGTAATATTATCATTACATTACATTCATTCATTCAGTTTCACTTTTTTAAGGCGCGTATACATTAAGGCCGTTTCATACATCCCAATTTAAGATCGGATTTTCGTTTATTTTCGATCAAAATCGAGTTTTTGTTTTTTTTCGATCAAAATGTAAACGGCGCCAATTTTAGTCATGCGGAAGGTAATATCAGAGCTTTTAACTGAATAATATGCTGTTGTACGAAGTAAAAATAAAAATAAATTACTTTCCACCCTAGGATGGGAAATTAAATTTTCCACCCGGTTATCAGCCTATGAAAGGTGAACTTTCCGAACAGGAGAGATGAAAAAAATATTGCATATCTGCCGTTCTAATATTTTCACTTTTAATATAATGTTTCTTGTCTCTAACCTACGTATTTACATATTATACGCTTACACGTCAGTCCTGTATCATGTTTTCTATAAAGATTTCAACTTGTCACATTGAGTAGGTCAAGCGGGCCGTTTAGCTCGGCGTCTGAAGAGCCAATTACCCTACCTCCTCTGGGGCTTGGTTAAACCTGCTGGGAAATTACTGTGGTCTTTTGGAAGGTTATTATACAAGTGGCATGTGAAGTTGTTATATTTTGAAATTTGGGGACTTGACTCAATGTTGTGTATAAGCAAAAAATACAGAGTAGGGACTGGCGTGGCGAAAATATAAAGGCTAATTCTCTATTTTTTTTTTCAAAATTTTTCACCGTTCACCGCTTTTTCATGACGCGACCCCTTAGTACGAACAAAATGTTTCGTTATTGTATTGTTTTAAGCCAGGCAGAGGCTTAGTTTGAAAAACACTGCTCTATAGCATCTAGACTGTAATATATTTCTAATAAGAGCAAAAATCCGGTGATATATGCAAATATTCCGCTTTTACAACGAACGAAACAAAAAGTCGGACGCTAAAGCAATGCTTGTAGTAAATGGGCTACGTTAAAATTTCAAAACAAATTATTGAATTTTACATTGCTACCAAAAAATACAAAAAGGAACGATATGCAATTAGCTAAGCACGAAATGTGTTCCTTTCGTGTTTTGCAAACCTAAAGGTACAGTGGTATAAATATGGACTACAAACTAAATCGTTTGAGATTTTTCTTTGTTTAATTGGAAATGCCACTCAACCATCAACCTGAAACCTTAATAAAAATGAAACCCAAATAAATGACAGGACAGGGAGAGTTCCAAGGTTTTTAATGAAATAGTTCCTCTGCGGCATCGTCAGAGCTTGGCCAATTGTTGGATTGTTCTTTTTTTAACCGTCATAAAAAAAAACAAATGGAGGAGTTAATCAATTCAACCGTATGTTTTAATATGACGTATTGTTTTCTTCAATTTGGTTAAAGTAACATTTTTTTTCACCACAAAAATATTACCCAAGAAGGCCAAGAGAGCAGGAATTAAATTACGAAATTACCGACGTTGTAATTGTATTGACGAATGTAATATTATGATAGCACGAAATTATATTTAAGCACTAAGTTAGTAAGGAATGAACTAGTTTACGTTTTACATCTTTTCACTCACAAGCCGCTGGCCTCAAATATTTTTTTCTATTTCAAAGGTTTTCAAAGACGATATTATGTTATCCTAACTTCAAGCCAACGTTTATTTGGACTGGAATAAATGCAAGCTGTCAGTGGCACGATTCAATTTTGGTTTGATGGTATGGTTTATGCAAAAAGTGTGCACGTAAAGTTATGGCCAGTCTAATTTGAAATAGAGGTCTATTAAGTTTTATGAATATAACGGCAAGCAATGTAAGGCTCCGTGATTGTTGAGCCATTTAGGAATAGGGACCTAGCAAAATTGGACATTGGACAATTCAACAATTCATTGAAACACCAATACTGCGCTTTGTGGACCACCATTTCATTGTTTACCTGCACTTCTGCTGACTTATTGAATTTGCAATAAAAATCCGTTTTCCATTTTCCCATTACGCAAATCGATTTGCCATAAATCGGTCTCGTTGTGATGCTGCTAATTGATTAGTTTTATCGGTTAATTGAATTAAATGGCGGCTGCAGATATTAATACTAATTTATTTGAATGGTAGGATTACATCCGGTGCATTTGTAGCCGGTGTAGCTTTATGTGACGTTCATAAGTGCATAGTAACTAATATGCTTTTATTTTTTATCTTTCGTTCGTACTTGCCCGTACATGTATTGGCACGAGCGAGACGCACGATAACTAAATAACATGACTTAAATATCATTCTGATGTCAGTGTACGTTCGAATCGGCGTAGAAAGTATTTTTGTCGACACTAAAACCAGGACCCTTCGCTCGGCCAATAACGTAAGAAGTCAAATTTCATACTAATTTCGGTCAGCACTACATACATATATTTATTTCTACATTCATAACCTAAACGGACTAAGTAAATGGACTAAACAATTTCATATATGAAAACAAAAAACAACACCAAAGCATTAAAATGGATGAATGGATATTATAAAGCGGCTATTAAGGCAGTGACTATATTATTTCCAACTGACTTAATAAAGGCTTCACACTGTCCACTGAGACCGTCCCTAATTTACTAAAATCCCTTAATTTTCTACTCTATTGTATACACAGTAGAGTTTAAATTTCCCTGGGCCTAAGATTCAGACCCGCGTTGATATATTTCCCCAAAAGCAGGCTGAAACACATTGGAATTCATTATATAAAGGTCACAACTTAATTTGGGAAGAAAGATCTTTTCTATTATTATGTCAAACAATCTAAAAGATAAACGATTCGATTTACCTACTATATTAACTAGGTATATATATGTGAAGTTCCATGCCTAAAGGATTCCATGCATGAAGCGCCACATATGTTCAGGCATTTTTTGCAAATGAGGCATTTAATTTAAAATTGTAGATACACCACACTTTTTTTCGGATTTGTATTTTTTTGTTATGAGCCCTTCAACGTGCACACTAGCGCCACAGCTAAATAATCGTGATTATTTAAATTTAACGAAAGATATTGAAAAAAGGGGGCCGCTACGTACTGTATTGTGTATTTAAGTACCTTTTGAATACATCAGACTAGTTTTTATGTTGCTGGATTCGTCAATCTGCTCGTCCAAAGTTAAAACGGCCGTTATTGTTTTGAGTTCCTAGATCGACATTGGCGCGAAATATAAATGTCTAGTTTAAGATTCCAATGTCGGCCACAAGATGGCAGTACCTACAATGCACCAGAAAATGTACGTGAACGCACATGATTTGGCTTGAGGTGTCGTATGTATAGTTTTTATTTCTGATTCAGGCAACAAGATGGTAGACCCTCCAACGCGCACGGTCCCTATTAACTTAGCAACCGAACCGCCGCTCACCTTTGCCTAACCTTACATTAGCGGACACGTCCGCCAACATATCGGGTTGCTAAAAGCTCCGCAGCTGTACCGCGAACTTAGTGCTTAACCTTTCTTAGGCGTAATTTATCTTTAAGGTCTAGGGTTTCCTTAAGAGTTAGACGGTAATACTGAGTACTTTGTTGACAAAAGATAAAAAAATCGTATCTTGTTATTTCTTATAAAATATGATACCTACTCGCATCATAAGAGTGGGTGCAGTGCAACAAAGATGTACCTATATAGCTGAGAAAATCATTTTAATTAAGTTACATACCTGTAACTGTGTTGGCGTAGTCTTGTTAATTCTACATAAGTAGAAAAATAATTTATATCATTATTATATGTGAATATATTATATACGAATATGATTTAATTTTTTTATGTCAAGTTTGAATCAATACATCAAAATACATCAAAATACACTGTATGCTCCGTTAAGTCAACCATTGAGTTAAAAATAAACATTCAGGATTTAAAAAAACATATCTACTTATGATCAGCGACATCATTTAAAATATAGTTGGTCAAACCAATTTGTCAGTCAGTAAGAACCAGGAAAACTATACTCATGCTTTTCTTTTCGGTGCTAGTACTAGTACAAGATAAAGATAGTATGATTATCTCTGTCTATGATTGAAACGAGACAGTCCTTTGACAAACTATAGCTACAATCACTGACCTATTATTCTGCGGTCCAATTCCCTAACCTAACTAATGTTCCTATAGCTGGTCAAGCAAATCTTGTTAGTAAAAAAAGGCGCGAAATTAAAATTTTCTATGTGACGATATCCCTTCGCGCCTACATTTTTCAAATTTGCCGCCTTTTTCTACTGACAAGATCTGCTTGACCAGCTATATCAACGCACTTACCAGGCTTTAAAAAAAAGTTTGCTCATAAAGGCGCCGTTAGACGTCCATCAAATATAAGTCATTAAAAAAATTGTTCGTTTATAAAGGCTTTGATATCCATCAAGCACAATATGCAATGGCTGAAAATGCTGTAATAATGAAGGCAAGGCCGTCGACCCCGGCAAAAACCGCCGTGCATCGCGAAAGTGCATGCACGTATTCAAGTAATAGTTGATACTTTTATTGTTCAGTTTATTTTATGATAGACCTAAAATTGTAACAAATACTAAATTGGCGTGATTTCTTGGTAACTTCCGAGACAATTTAGGTAACGCCAGAGACGTGAAAAATGTGAGTCTAAAAGTTAAATTCGCCCAACAGCAACCTTCTCAACGTCTTTGTTTTGTTTTCTCCATTAACAATGCATGTGGTCGAAAGCGTCTTAATCGTGTTTTAAAATAAAATTATAAAGCAATTACCTCCTCTGCATTTTCAATAAAGCCTGACACAATTTATAAAAAAATACTAGTCTTAAGCAACGGAACGCCAAAGGAGGAATCCACAAACTTATATTTAAAATGGCAACAACACTGGCCTCCGCATTGCGCCGCACGGGCCATTATGTTACTTATTTTAACGAACTGCTAGATAAAAAGTGTACACAATAGTTCCCAAAATTTAAAACACGCTAGAATGCTTAGAATAAAATACATAGCGCGCGATAAGAAGGCAAAAGATGCAAAAAAGTGCATTAACTCATATTTCTTACATTCTAGTATAGTTAGAGTAACAACCGTAACATTTACAGGGTTCCCAACTCCAATTTTTTTTTACCCCTGAGCTCAACTTTTTTTTTTTTTTATTCATTCGTAAGCCATAAATTGTATGTGTACATGTTGATGTTAGGTAATACAGTGAGAATCAATACAATTTTACCCAGTGGGTGTAGCTACATATTTACTTACACACCTACTTATTAACTAACCGTTTATATAATAATATTCACTTAAGCTGTAGGGGCATAACTCAATGACAAATTTTTTAAGTGCTGTCACAAATTTCAAGTCATTGAGTGACTTAATTTCTACTGGCAACGTATTATACACTTTAGCAGCAACATAGATAGTGCTACGCTGGAAGATTGCTGTCGTAGCAACAGGAGCCCGGATGTCGTGAGCAAACATTGAGTTTAGTCTGTCGCTATTAAAGTTATTTTTTGCAGGAAATTTATTTACATGCCGGCGAACTAGTTTGCAGAGCTCTATTATATACAGTGCAGAAAGAGTGAGCAAACCTAATTTTTTAAAAGAGGCTCTGCACGACTCTCGATTTGATTTGCTGCCAACTAAAATACGTACACATCTCTTTTGTAGTACAAACAGACGATGGACCTCGGTACAACTACCCCATACGGCTAATCCATAGAGGACGTGTGACTGGAAAAATGCATGATACGCCTGCAAAGCTGCTTTTTCTGTAGAAATATTTTTCAAGCCTTTCAGAGCAAAAGCGAAGCTACTAAGTTTGTTGCAGAGAAAGTCAACGTGTTTTTTCCAATTTAGGTTTTCATCCACATATATACCCAGGAATTTAGTTTCATTTGTAGCCAGAACAGACAAGCTATTTGATTTTATGTCTAGCCTAAGACTTCCAGTTCTTATGTTTCTAAAGTGCATACATTTAGTTTTTTTAATATTTGTAGTTAGATTGAGCATACTTAACCAATTTACAACAATAGACAAGTTATTTGTAATTAAACTATTAAGGCCTTCAGTTTCATTTTTCTTGAATTTAAATAACATGGAAATGTCGTCAGCAAACATAATTATTTTATTGGATAATAGCTGTGGCAAGTAATTTACGTACAAAAGGAACAAGATGGGCCCCAGTATGCTCCCTTGGGGCACACCAGATTCAATACATGAGTTATCAGATTTAATATTCAATATAGTACGAGTTTTATGATTCAAGGTTGATACCGAGACACATTGTTCCCTTTGCTTCAAGTAGGATTCAAACCATTTGTTACTTAAAAACCCCTAAAACTGTACTATTATTTTGGAAAACCCACTAAATAAAAAATAAAAGAAATTATTATAGATTTTCCAAATTTAGAACATTATTATGATTTTCAACCGGTTCGACATTTTAATGATCATACATATGAACGTTATACATAGATGGTCAAGAAAATCTTGTCAGTAGAAAAAGGCGCGAAGTTCAAATTTTCTATGAGACGATATCCCTTCGCGCCTACATTTTTTCAACTTTGCCGCACTTTTCTACTCTAAAAAAAAACCCTAATACACAACAATTTTTAAATTTGCCGCCTTTTTCTACTGTCAAGATTTGACCATCTATACCTTGAAATATTTAAGACTACTTTACACTTCTTGTAAGACGATAACAAATCTGGCACACGTTCCAAACGCAATTATCGTCGCCATTGAATAAAAAAGAAAAACGCTTGCATATCTTTCCGAACTTTTTAAATCAGCGGCGCGAGTTCGAGTATCCCGTATATTAACGCTTCGCTGCTAGTGTTGGCAGTTTCTATTTCTACATTTAAACACAATGACAACTGTCAAAATGTCATTCCCCAGAATCCTAACAAAAGTCCCTATAAAAAGCTAAATTTGTATGGCAGAAAAGTAAGTTTTAAATTATTTTTACGATAATGACTCATTGATGTTTCCTTGCGAATGGCTTCGAATAGGCATCGAATTCAAATTCTCTTTCTGTTATAAAATGGAAGCTAGAAAACTGCCATATAGGTATAAAGTTTAGCCAACCTCCTCCATCGAATAAAAAACATGGCTTTCATGTAAGTATTCCGAACTTTTTAAATCCGCGGCGCGGGTTCGAGTAGCCTGTAATTTAGTCGCTGGTGTTGGCAGAGCCGTGATTTCTAGCGCAATTATCTAGACACGCGGCAGCGTGTCAAGCCAAGTTCAAGCAAAGGAACTGGCTAGCCAGCGCCGAGTGTAATATTACACGAACCACTTGGTGCCACTTTTGACCCTTCTATAACTCAAAACATCTTTGACGTAAACACATAAAACTACGTGTGTTTAATTATATCCATAAGGATATCTAGAAGCCCAAATTTCATGAAGCTAGCTCAAACGGTTATAAAGGTATGAAGGTCAAAAAGTCGTAAATTTTAAGACTGACTTATGACTTATAGTACCTAAACCTAACCTACTTCCAGATGACCTAGAAGGATGAAATTTGGAATCCAGCTTGCAAAAATATTTTTTTATTGTAGCGTTGGAACCGTTACAAGCAGATATTTGAAACTACCCCAATATATGTATTATTAATATTATTATATTTGCTATATTAAAATAAAGTTTAGTCAAAAAATAAGTGGTGTCCCCATACAAAAAACTTGTAATACGCTCTAAACAACCGGCCAACGGTGTGTCGTCGGCGGCGCGCGGTACCACATAATTATACAAAGAACAGAAGTAAAAACCATACAGCGGAAACACAAGAAAAAACATTAAATCTCAATACCTGCCTAGTTTTCTTTACAAAAAGTATTGATATCCCACCAAAAACATAAATGTAAAAAAGGAGAGCCAAGTTCAATACAAAAATTATGCTTGGCTGTGGGGCTCGCCGCAAAAAGAATGGAGATCTAAATGAGTGCCACTGCCAAGTTCTATGCAAAATCCAAATATGTATTTATAGGAACAAAATAACATTATAAACAAGTATTAAACTCTATTTCTTTGCTTTATTGGATACCTATAACAATTGCTGTTATTTAAAAAAATGTGAGATCTTAAAGTAGGTTAGATTTGGCTTGGCCAGGTTTTATCAGAATTACAATATAAATAAAATGATTGATATAATGAAAACTGGCCAAGTCAAATCTAACCTACTTTAAGATCTCACATTTTTTTAAATAACAGCAATTGTTATAGGTATCCAATAAAGCAAAGAAATAGAGTTTAATACTTGTTTATAATGTTATTTTGTTCCTATAAATACATATTTTTGGATTTGAGTGAAGTTGAAGTTGGATTTTATGTAAGGTTACGTTTAAATTAACGATTACAACGGCGTCCGAGCTAAACTCTAGTTAACAGCCTGAGGAAATTTACGTATCGGTTACACAGTACTTTATACTGTCTCTACGAAGCGATTAACTTTTCTACAGAAATATGATCCATTGACTACTGTATAATACCAATCTTTGAATATTTTACCTTAATAGACGAAAAAATTGACAATATAAATCAATTTCATTACATATCAAGCTTAATTAACTTAATGTTCTTACATATGTTTGCAATAAGAAATCCGCAACGCAGGCTTCGTCCGGTGGCTACAAATGCAAATCAGCAATATAAATAATATCTTCCAATAAAAAACCATATTAAAAATATTCAGCCTCAATCTATTCTTGTGACATTTTTCAAAATGGGCAAAGTTTTCCGTACAACGAATTGATTTCAAAATTTTGCTTGTTAGCATTATTTGTCGTTGACTTTTTCTCTTAAATTTCTGATTTACTCGAGAAGATTGAAAGCCCCGGCCAGATTTGCATGACAAGCAGGAACTGAATGAACGAAAACGAACGAAATGAATGAAGGTCGCGGTACACAAAAAACCTTTAGTCCTGTATTCATTCCTATCCTGTTGAAAAAACTTATATTTTTATATGTATACAATATGTCTTCCAAAGGCAGTTTTCTCGTGTTTCCAAGCAAATACATAGTTAGAATATTTATTTTACAAGTAATTTACACCTAATTAACGAAGGATACAAGAATAAAAAAATGGTTGACTGGTAAACGATGACATTTGGAAATAAGGCTGCTATTTTAATAATATATTTAGGCTGCTATTTGTACATCATTTAAATTCAATCTTTTCTATTTAAACCGAATAGGTATTCGTGCTGGCACAAGGCTTTATTTATAGGCGTTATAATCCGTTTACATAATTTGATTTCATGGGTAACTATCGTGGTAACCGAAGACAATATTACTAGTACATATATACTATGTATGTTTAAACAGTTCTTATTTCAAACTGTGTAGCTGTGTACTGAATGTTCACAGCAAGTTGCAATATATGTGTTAAAATCACTTTATTTCATTTTCTTTTCACTGATTTAAATGTTTCTAGCACTTAGACCGTCTCAAAAGCACTCCTCAGTTTCCATATTTCTTATAATCTAGACGCGAGTTGATCTCTATCTCTGTCACACCAATAGCAAGAGTGATAGAGACGGAGAAACAGAAACTTAGAATTAAAGCCCCCCGTCCTAAACAGAAGCATATAAACGCACATTATTCACTTTTAAAATTTAAAGATGTAACTACTTTCACTTCATATGGAAATGTGTATTTCATCGCGTACGCACAAGGTCGCTTTTCAAATGAAACAATGGTGTGAGATACGATGAAAAAACGGTCGTGTTCATTCGCAGAGTAGGAAATTGTTTGCCTATTGTTTGTGTAATAAAGAGTCGAGAGAAAAATGCGAAGATTTGTGCAATTTTTTATTCTTGTGTTTGATTAAGAAAATATGGAGGCTGCGTATAATTTACGGAATATTTTTATCGAGGCATGAATATGAAATATCCAAGATACAGTCAGCAGCAGAAGTTGCTAAGCGGGCGAGGTGTTCAAAATTACCTTGACACGCTCTTCTCTTAACAATAAAGTCGCGTCAAGATAATTTTGAACACCTGGCCCGCTTAGCAACTTCTGCTCCTGACTGTACATTTGGTTTTATAGCTCAGTTGTGACGAATCTTCAAATAAAACATACACGTTTTATGAAATACTTTGATTTAAAGTTGATGATATTAGTTACACTTAGGGTAATTGCGTCAGTTTACCACCCGGTGACAATTTCCGTCAACTTGACGGATAAGCAAATAATACATTTAATTTATAATTTGCTACTTGCGTCATATATTTTATATGTGGATAGATAAATTGTTTAGATATTAAGGATTGCAATAAGTCCAAATTTGTGCAGCAATGGAGGTTTATATTCACATTTCGTCAAGTGGACGTAAACTAGAGCCGGACGAAAACTAGCGCAATGACCCCATATGATGTATAAAACTGGTTTTAAAAATTCAGAATTCAAAGTAAATTTTATTCAAACTGAAATACGAGTAAGCATTTCGCGTGAGCAAAAAATCCGCATTTCCAAATTTGTCGGTAACTTTAAAAATTCAGAATCAAAAGACAATTTTTAACTAAAACATTTCGCATGAAAACACAGTGTCGGACACAGTTCAGAAATAAACCATTTTATAGTTACCAAGTATTATGCAATAATTTGCATCGCGAAAATTTCTCGCGAATAAAATATGAATGCTTTGACATAAACAAGTTGTCAGCTCCACAAAGGCCTTAACAGACGTTCCTAGTTTAAAAAGATCCGCCATTTTGAATCGGTCTACGCTAGACGTCACAAAGTGTCGCCCGGAGTGTCTGAGAGACCGCAACTCAATTTGTCTGACGATAGACTACCTCAAATAGATACCGTTCAGAGAAGCCTTTTTAAGAACTTGCGGTCAACGCACAAGCCTATGAGCGCCTGCCCATAATACTCGTACATAATTTAATAATATTAAGAATATAATTATGTGAACTAGATAATAGTTGAGGAGAGTCTTTTCAAAAGGGCTTATTTGTCTATGAACACCATACAAAAAGACAAAAACAGTCCTTTTGAAAAAACACTCCACAGTTATGCTCACCGCACCGCTCACTACTCAGTTGCACCTCAGATCATTCTATACTGCAATAGTCTGGCCCCATATACAATATGCCAATCGCTAACGCTCCGTAGCGAACGAAACGCAGCAACTGTCACTGTCACAATAATACGGAAGAGTGATAGAGAGACATAAAACGATTCGAGGGCGAAGCGCAAGCGATCGTCACTTTGGCTAGGCCGCCTGGTTAAGTATGGATCAGCTACACTCTAATAACACGAGTTAAAAATTGCCTACTCCAGAGCACGCAGTCGCTGTGGCCGGAATCGGTCAGGAGAACATCATCATCATGTCATGTTCTCGCACGCGATTCCATAAATTTTGCGCGACTTCAGGTATGCACTCGCGCGCGAGAACGCAACTCATGCTGGACGACCAGCTTCACATGATTGATAGGTTTTACTTTAAATTTCAATTTAATTAGGTATGTCAAGTATGAAATAATTGTGTTTCGAATAAAATACAAGAAGAGAGAATAAGTATAGACAGAACAATATGTAATAATTATATTCAATTAAACTGTAGACTATTGAAACTTGTTTGTATGTAAATTGCTTAAAAAAACGATTTTTCTCAAACATGCAATGAAATATTAATGTTATGTTCCTTATAATAGGCTGCGAAGTATGACGTTTCAGGTGCGGCTAGGACAAGAGGTCGTCAATGGAATTTCATACAAAGCTTGCAGGCCTAGGCCGGCAAAATCCTTTTTTTTAATTTTCATTTCACAGATATTTGTAACACAGCATCGTGGCATTCATCCATAAAAAAAAACTAGAGGCAGTATTTGCTTTATGGTTCGTAATGACACTCTGCCACTACACCTATATAAAAAAACAATAAACAATGTTTGCTATAATTTGCAGTTTTATTTGTATAAAATCAACATGAACATAATAAATAATACATTATTGACCAAATTCTATAATTTTATATTATACATTTAAGTATTTAAATAAAAACATTTAAAATATTTCATCTAAACGTTAGCGGTAAAAAGGTCTACTCAAACACGCGTAGTTATTTTTTTAAATTGTTATGGAGGCAAAGTTGAAAAATTTTCACTCTGTATTTCTGTTTTATTGGATTTATGGTGCATTGTTGATTTTTGTACTTTAATATGAGTTCCGACGAAATATTTTAATGAAATTAATATTAATTGTAATCGTAGGAGTTGGAATTGGAATTGGCAGCGTAAGCATGCAGAATTGATTTTAAATAACTTGCTGCCTCTGCCGCCAAGTCAAAGACGAGGTATGATATTATACTTTTGGCAATTTTATTATTTGAGAAACTAAGAAAAATGGCTACATACGCGGCCGAAGGGTACAGTTTATTAGAAACAGTTTTGTGGCATATTTTAAAGAAATGAAAGTAACTAAAAAATCAAAATCGTATTTACTCCATGCATAAAGCAACGATGAATGTGCAATGATATCAACATGAAAGACTATGTAAGCTTATGTGACGAAAACGACAATCAGACGGATACAAGGCGAAAAAATCAAAGATACATGAAAATATACGGGTAGTAAAAATACACGACTCGTGTAAAACATACGCGTGATATAGATATAGGTACGTGTTAGTTATATTTTGGGTGTAGTTTACGTTTAGTTTTTTCTATAAATAAAACTTGGGTTTCGTGCATTTTTTATTTTATTTATTTCATTTCTTTATTTCTTTATTTAAATCACATGCATAAACTTACAGCTAAGGATGCCAAAACGCTTATGCGGTAGGGACAATACATACAATTAGATTCAAACACAGTCTAGAGATTAAAACATTACAACAAAACATAAACAATGAAATACGGTCAGGTTAAATCACAAACATTACATTAGTTACACATAAATTAAATTAAATTAAATGCAACAGAGGATAGGATGTCAAACTTAAACTTACACACATATATACATAATATATACAAAAATACCATTATTCATTCGTCAAATACACATTAATATAATTTAAGAATTTTCTTGTGAAGACACCGACACTATCGTAGTATACGTCAGCATCTTGTTTGATGTTAAAAAAGTCATTCAAAAGTGCCAGAGCTCTAGCAGTGGGAGCGTTCTGGGCCCGACGAGTACGAATCGCACCGCGCGCGAACAGAGGCCTTCGTCTGCGCACCCCACCCTCACCAGTGTCTTCCGCGATCAGTCGCGCCTGCGGTACAAACAAACCGATACGCTCTAAGACAGTTGGATTGTCGACCTTATTATTGAGCAGTTGGTAGTAGTGCACCGCAAGTAGGAGTTTGCGCCGTAACTCGAGCGTATCTAAGCCCACCATCCCTGTCACGAAAAGAGAAGGAAACAGAAAGGGATAGTACCCGTACTGCCTCTTGTAGAGAAATCTCGCAAATTTCCTTTGGATCCTCTCTAACATCAGAGTGTACTTTTTCTCACTTGGATCCCATACCGTGGACCCGAATTCCAATAGGCTACGTACGTAAGCATTGTACAAAACTTTGGGTATGAGTCTACTTTTAAACTGGGAGCTGACTCTCATTATAAAACCCAAAGTTTTGGTTGCACGCTTACAGATGGCAGTTATATGCGAACGGAAATTAAGCTCCCTGTCCATATTTATGCCTAGGTCACGTATTTCCTGCTCTCTTGCTATCTCGACGCCACTTAGATGGTAGGAAGAGTGAATCGGCGATTTGGCTCTTGTGAATGTAATGACTTTACATTTGCTTTCGTTGAAAAGCAGACGATTAGCCTTACTCCACTCAGCAACAGCGTTTATGTCTAGCTGTAATTTGTCACAGTCGCTAACATTTTCGACCTTTAAAAATATTTTAAGGTCATCGGCAAACATGAGACACCTCGCATACTTTGTGACTCTTGGTAAGTCGTTGATCATTATGAGGAACAACGTTGGGCCAAGAGTACTCCCTTGGCTCACTCCAGAACGCGTATAGAATGGCTGGGATTCGTGACCTGCAAGTCCTACATACTGTGATCGACTGCCAAGGTAATTCGCAAAAAAACGCAGAAGCTGGGGCACAAATCCCAGTTGGGCAAGCTTTTGCAATAGAATGTCGTTGTCGACTAAATCAAAAGCCTTTTTAAAGTCAAAATAGGCTGCGTCGACTTGCCTACGCGCATCAATGGCCCCCAGCACGTATTCCACAAAGGCTACGTGATTAGTCGTAGTAGATCTGCCTGTACGGAAGCCATGCTGCGAGTCATCGAGCAGTCCAGCTATTTGCCGACTTATTTGGTAATCAAGTATCGACTCGAATAACTTGCCGAAAACAGGTAAAACAGCAATTGGCCTGAAACTTGTTACATCCGGACCCAAACAAGAAGCAGAACCTCCCTTGGGCACAGGTGTAACTCTTGACACTTTCCAACGTCTAGGAAAGGAGGCTTGTTTCAAAGACAGGTTAAAAATGTGTAAGAGAGGTGCCTTCAGGACTGACATGCAGTCAATGGCCAGAAATGGGGGAACGGCATCGGGGCCGGCTGCAGATCGAGGTTTTAGTCTCTTAGTTGCACGAAGCAGCTCCCACTCCTCCACCCCATCGACAGCGATTCTTCTAACTCCGCCCACCCCCTTCACGCTCTGTGCTGCATCGTCCGCGTCCAGTCGCGGTATATCTGGTTGGAAAACAGAACTGAAGTATTCGGCAAAGGCTTCAGCTGCATCTTGGCCAGTTACGAGATTATCTTTATAGAAGAATTCTTTACACGATAATTTCCCCTTACGCTTTTTTTTCACGAATTGCCAGAATTTAGTCGGCTCATTCATGATATTGTCTTCTATATTTTTAAGGTATAGTTGATACGATTGGTCAGTCAAGGTTTTAACGTGCCCCCTGTAGTACCTGTACAGTTCTTTATTGCATACAGCACCAGTCTCTTTGAATTTTTTCAGATGGTAATACTTGAGCTGTATGTTTAAGATGATTTGTGGCGTGTACCAATCCGGGTAACTGTATTTACCTACACGATTTTTTTGTTGGTTTTTGTACGGAACAAACTTTAACATACACTCAGTTAACTTAGTGTAAAAAACCTCTGTAGCCTGTTCAGCCTCCTGGCAGTCATGTACTTCTACCCAATCTATATTAGTGATTGCGGCATATAGCGCACGAAGATCTGCCTTACGAAAATCCCACGCAGGCGAGGATAACTTCCCTTTAGACTGATGCTCAGAGGAGGGCGAGTGTGCATGTAGACGAGATGTTCGCACCAAGGTAAGATCGACCTCAAGCGGCGGGTGATAGGCGTCCATCGGGACCAAAGGCTCCACGTCACCAGATACACGAATGCTATCGGAGTCACGATCGAACAACACAAAATCAAGGAGGCCTCCATGCCGGTTAATAACATTATTGTATTGACGTAGCCTACCAAACTCCAGAAACAATTCGAATTGCACTCTTACATTATTCGAGCAGGAATTTAAATTGAAATCACCTACAATACAGATGTTCAATTCGGAGTGGTTGCAAAGTACATTCTCAAGACACGTTAGGACTCTAAGGTATTGATCATCCTTGTAGTTAGGTGGTAGGTACACGTTCATTGCATGTTTGAGAAAAGCACTATACATACCTCGGCGGGAAATGGGGTTGCCGGCCGAAGACATATAGACGGCCGAGCGAAGCGAGGCCGGATAGGTCTGAGCGCGGGCGCTTTTGTCCCGGCCTCTGTAGTAATGTACTATTAATAAGCATTCAATACTTCATAAGTATGGAAGTGGCCATACAAAAATGCTTTACGAATTTGGTTCATTTTTTATGGTCCGTCTAGTGGATAGTGATCTATGATCGCAACTAGACACCGGAAAACCTACTGGCGTCTGTGCATTTCAATTAGGGAGAGTAATTTTATACTCCCCGCGACGTTTAAAGTGAGTTTAATGTAGCCTATGGAGCCTATGAGATAACGGATAAATGTCCAAGGCAGACTAGCGCCGGAGTGATTATATATTACTAAAAAGCTTCGGTATACAAAATACAGATGTAGTGCATAGGGTAACGCCAGTAACTGGCCACTGTTAGTAATTGGCCACCCTAAACTAAAAATGAGTTCTATTCATAAACAGAATTCATTTTAGTATAAGGTTTCAATAACTGGCCACCCTTCAATAACTAGCCACCTTCCAGGATTCAGAGGCCGTGAGTTCAAGTCTCACCCAAGACAATATTTTTTCCACTTGTTTAATTTTTCTAAGCTTAACAAATACTAAAACCCGAATATTTATTTTAAATATTTAAATGGTGCTCCCATACAACAAACGTGATTTTTTTGCCGCTTTTTGCTTAATACTACGGAACCCTTCGTACGCGAGTCCGACTCGCAATTGGCCGGTTTTGAGTTATAGTTAGACATCTATAGTTTTCGAATTCGTTGTTGCCGATATAATATATCAGGCACGCATATTTTTAAGAAAATACTTTGATTTGTGTGCTTAGTTACTACAATACTATAACGATTAGAAATATAAACTAGACTTTAAACTTGGTGGCCAAGGCTGAATTTTAAATAATTATCAATTTTAATTTAATTTATATAGTGAACTAATAAATTTATTTTCAATTTATTACGTTCATAAAGAAATGATTCATTTACTCTTCCCGTAAAATGTCGCGTGAATTTTGTAGCAAAATTATAAGAAGCCTTTTATGTTCCCTGAGCTTTTTGCACTTGCAAAAGTACGTTAAAATTAAAATGCATTTTATACAGTAAAGCAGGGATGTTGCGGATGCAGATGTTTAGACATCCGCGGATGCGGATATTTAAAGGCGCTCTAAAAATTAAGATTGGTAAGTACTTAAAATACGTCAAATATTACATTTAAGTAATAAAAAAACGAACCGTTTAGTATTTGAGCAAGAAAATAGGTGCGTTATATTTAATAAACAGTAACTTGGCTGAATTTTCTGGACCTGGACAATTTCGATATTATAGGTAATAACGAAATTAACTAGCCTTTACGCCGCCGCTAAGACGTTCCTGTACCAACTTGTTCGATATCCGCTTCCGCATTAAGCTCTGCATCGATTTTATGCGGATGCGGATTTTGAAATTAATGCGCAAGTTCCGCGGATGCGGATGCGAATAATCGCAACATCCCTGTAGTAAAGTTCCTGTCTCAGGTTAAGTGCTTCGAAATGGTATCTCTTTACCGACCACTTTTAATAAATTCATTCTGCTTTTTACTGCAAAGGTGAAACGAGTTAAAGTGATAATGCATATTCGGAGTGAAGTATACACTTGTACAGTCAACACCAAAAATTTGTACGCGGAGCTCATAATTATTTGCACACAGCACATTGGTAAGACAGTTCATGTCGAATAACTATGTGTAGCCGATGGCCGAAGGAGGTTATGTTTTTCGAATGTATGATGTACAATTATGTATATTTTTACAGTACATATCGTATCGTCATATATACAACATATTGTAAAGTTTTTAAACTGTTTAGACGACAACGTTTCACTGACTTGAATTTTTAGTCGCTATTGACGACATGTTTCGGTCCCGTCGGGGGTCCTTCCTCAGGCTCGAGTGCTCGCGGCGGCTGCACTTCGTGTATTAAAATGCAATGCACACACAAACAAATGCTGTCCCTACTTTAGTTACTTCTACATACGAAAAAAAAGATTCTTCATTGCACAACTTGCTCTTTAAAAACTAATTAAAATTGCTGCAGACTGTACCTATTTTCAGCGGGACACTTGAACCCCTGTCGCACTAAAACGTGTAATGACAGGGCATTTCATTAAAACGCGACGTCATGTCATGACACTCGTGACATGGCGAATAGGCGTTCGTTTGATTCGGCGAGGGGTAGAATGCACCCCCAAGCTTTATGGTAAAAACGCGTATTATAAACGTGAAAACCGTGAAATGAAAAAAAAAACCGGCCAAGTGCGAGTCGGACCCGCGCACGAAGGGTTCCGTAACATTACGACGAAAAAACGGAATAAAAATCACGTTTGTTGTATGGGAGCACTTAAAACATTTATTTTATTTTGATTTTAGTAATTTTTGTTAGTGTTAGTAGTGGCAACATAATTACATCAACTGTGAAAATTTTAACTGTCTAGCTATCACGGTTCATGAGTTACAGCCTGGTGACAGACAGACGGACGGACAGACGGACAGCGGAGTCTTAATAACAGGGTCCCGTTTTTACCCTTTGGTTACGGAACCCTAAAAAACTATATTCGTGGGATCAACTTTCATGTACGACGTTTACAATCGGTTTTCGGTTTAAAATGATTTTGGTTAAAAATTTTGATTGGCTAAAATAAAATTCTATTTGTTTACTCTTTTTTAAATACCTAAAGATACATAGGTAAAAACAGAACTCTAGAGTTGTTGACTGTTTAGTAACAGCTGCGTAACACAAAGCGCAAAAACTTTTCACATGCATAAAGAATGCTAAAAGTTAAATAAACTATTAAAGTAGAAAAGACGGGGAACCTGAGTTAAACTGAAGTAAACTCCGAAATAAAATGGCAAGCCGTCTGGCCCGATATTTGCATGGCAAACAAATTTGTCCGTCAATTCTGCATGGGTACCCCTCACCTTACTACAAAAAGTCGTAACTTCACACCTATGTATACGCCTCTTACGACATTTTCAGAATAAGATACGAACCCTCCACGTAATACACGTAATAGTAGTACGTACAAAGGGAAAGAGACGTTAATGTACGAGTTTTGTGCAGATTTAAAGCCTTTTTTCAGTGGCAACCTTGAGACGGATTACGCACGTAGGTGTGTGTAATTTGTACTTCTAAAATATGGCTGCCTATTCGTAAAGCTCAAGAAAAGGAGGTTTGCTGCCTTAGTTATAAGTTAATTTTAAAATGCCTCTACACATACATTTGGAAGTAAATAAAAACATGTTCTCGCAACGAATAATGTATAATGTGTAGGAACTTGCTAACTATGTAAAATTGTAAACAAACCGCCATATTGAAATTGTTTAATAACATTTAATAATAACGAACAAAATGAAACAAATAAACTAAACGTAAAATTAAAACAAAAATATAACAAATCTTGAACTAAACTTATACGTAAAGAATGCTCCCCAGATCACCTTCGTGCGTAGTGCCCAGAAGGCTGGCAGCGTTACCTTTTTGGATGGCCAGACTTATCTGACCGAGGTAGCTGCCAGCCTTCCGGTCACCTGAGGTGTCAATGAAGCGCTGGGACATTTCCTTAAAGGAGCTTTTTGGTGTACTTTAAGCATACATTTTGTTTAGTCGGAGTCGGGTAAAAAGCGGTCATAGAATTTTGTTTATTTGAGGTAAACCTCTATCAAGCGGATTTCGTTCGGTGTTCAATTGAATGGTAAGTTATGTTTACTGGGGCGGCCTGATTCGCACACAGAGTTCTTAAGCCGCTTAAAGCTTTCAGCCATTCAGCTGCTTAGGCTAGACTGCTTATGTGGCGTTTCTTTAATATTTTTAGTAAGTATAAACATATTGTACTATTACTTACTAAAGCGACGAGGAGACAAGAAATACCTAATACAATACAATACAAATATTCCTATTCATATATTCATATTCATTTATTCATAAAATTACAAACTTTACATGTCAAAAGGGTTATTCATTAATTAGGTCCATTTCAATTAAATTACAATTCATTAAAATAAAATAAAACAATATAAAAATAATCAATACAATTCAAATAAGTAACATATTAATACTCTTTATTGCACACCTCAATAAAACTTGTTAACACCTGTTGTTGTTGTTGTGTTGTTGTTGTTTGTCGTTGTTGTTGTTGTTGTTGTTGTGTGTTGTTGTTGTTGGTGGTGTTGTTGTTATTGTTGTACGTGTTGTAATAATACTTGTTAGGTTAATTGATAGGTACTCATAGTCGACTGATGATGTGTTTTTTTAAATTATTAGCAATTATTCAAAGAATGCTATTCGTCTAAGCAGAATCAAATAGTCACACAGGGAGAGTTAGCGTCGGTCAGCCAAAGCGAATGTCTCTCGATAATGCTCTTCGTTCCACGATAGTGAAAGCAAGTCTATTTTATTTAGCCATCCCTAACATATTTTAAGCGAACGCTTAAAAAACATAATTTAATACGAAGTTGTAAGTTTAAACTAATTTAAACCACATGCTAGCAACTTTAGTCACGCATATTTGTTTTAGTCTGCTCGCTTTGCATCAACTAACCGCATTCAGTTCTGGATGAGTTTACTCTGTGGCAATTGATTGAAGTGGAAACTATTCCACGAAAAGTTAATACAAAAGCGGAAATTGTGTGGCAAATGCGATGATTAGGGTTGCCACACATATATTTTACTGTCCGATATTTACATGAATTTAAGACTGCATCGAGCGTCCAGTGGCGCCCTCATTAGGGCGATCGTGTTTTCTAATAAACCAATTAATTTATGTATAAATCAGTATACTACTATTGTTTTCCTACAGATTCCCCAGCTTTAGGTCTTTGTCACGTAGTTTTATTATGCTTATTTTGCACGGTCGTGTGCGAAATGGAATAGAGTTAGACCAAAATAAGTCTGCAACGATTTTGATACACGCAGTGCAAGTGTCTTGGTACTCTTGGTCTAACTCTAACCGTCTTTTACTTGTATCAATCCTAAAAGGACTTTGTATATGTCACAAGGAAGGAGTAATTGGGGACAGGCCACATGGGGCAGTCAACGGACACACTGCACGAGTCCTTTGCGAAGCGGACCTTTGAGTGTCATGTTTACCAGACTCCACCATCCAAACTGTTAACTGAATTTGATCCTTATTGCAAAGATAAAAAGTAAATAATGCAACTGCAATAGGTATGTGTATTTGAAGTCCATTTCTACTTGTTAGTATATCACCTGATCTATGCAATTACCGGTTACATGCATATATACTTCGTTTTTTTTAGCATTAGAAATTAGGTAAACAATCTTGATGTGTCTTTTAATTGAAAAACACATTTTAAAAATAAGTTACGGCAAATATGTAACAATTATGAATCTAATACCATCATTTATATTCTTCTGCTTTCATAAGTAATAGTTTTTGATTTTTAAAAAGCGTTTTTCAATTAAAAGACGTGCCAAGATCGCTTACCTTCTTTCAAGTTCTTTCTAATGCTAAAAAAAACGAACTATAAATATTGTAGATAAATTTTTAATGCGGATCAAAAAAACGTAGAAATCGGTTTATAAACTCAGAGAAATAGACAAAAAAAAATGTAATTACCTAATCAGTTTGTAACGATTGTGATACCGTTAGTATCAAAGAAAAAATAGAAATGAATCTTGGAGGCACGACCCCACTCACCTTCCTGCAATTATTCGGGTGACTTGTAAAACACGTGAAAAGCCACCCATATTTGCCCTCCGCCCCGCTACCTTGCACACCGTCTGAGATCCCCGTATTTGCATTCTGCAGATGCACTTTTATTGCACATTTCTCGGCTCCGCGTCAAGAAACGCCGAATGCGTGTCGGAAACGCAAATATGAAATGAGAGCTATGAATCTGAGAAGTTTTAAGACGGGCCTAACGGGAAATTGTAGTTTTTATATTGCATTTTAATCCAGGGCAAATACCGTTAAAATTTCACACGGAAACTATGTAGACTATATTTGCAAGGGCAAACTCCAAATAAATTTAAGTTGGCTTGATAGAAAAATCACGATAAATTATGGTTAATTTTCGAGAAATTTCAGTAAATTAATATTTTTAGAAATTTGGAGTAATCTCAAGTATAGAAACATCGATGATTGAAATTATCGATGTGGGAACTGTCTTTTAATTAGCCCCCGAAAACAGCGGCAAATAACTTACAATTTTATTTCATCTTGACGTCACTCGAAGCGCATTTCACCCGTACTTACTTAAATATAAGCTTGAACTTGGCTTGACACGCTTTTGCGAGCAATTTTCTCTGCGAATGACGTCAATTTCAGAACAAATTATGTTCATTGGAACTCCGCAGGTCGCATGTGTACCCACTACTACCTATATAGTTCTGTTCTAAATAGGTAAGCTACTTTTCACTCAAAAATCCAATATCCTTAAGAGCCCAGAGACTCGGTACACCGCGGAAAAAGAAAAAAAAAACTAGAAATAAAATAAGACTACGCCTTAGCCAAGCACGCAAGTTGCAATACCAGCAATTATCCGCACGACAAACCCGAATCCCGACGAAAACTAACTGTAATGTTGGTTGAAACGTTAAACAAAAAATAAACTAATTTGGAGAAAAAGTTACCTTCACAAGCACTGAAACTAGCCTAGAAAGTTTACCTATTTCTCAGGATAGGTAGACACTGGTTTATCGTGGCTATTCGGACTTTTTTTAAGAAAGTCGTTACATTGAAGGAGTCTTCCTAATTTGACGTACTTTCTGCATCAAAATCACTGAATTTTAAATACCTAGTCATGTATCTGTGCTATCAATCCTTGTGGTTCCTTGCATAGAAAAACATAGTGTAGAGCAATGTGAAAAATATTTCTCCTTTACTTATATTAAAAGTACCTTATACAATACGGAGGATCAGCTAACCTTACGAAAATAAATTGATATTGTCTCACCTATTGAAACCGAATACGCAATATGTATCGGAACATAATATAAAATGATCGGTATATCAATTCCATTGATCATACGAGCAAACCACTTACTCTCACTAGATGGAGCATTTAAGTTTTTTTTCTTTTATCGCTGACTGTACTTTTCTTTCGACAGGCAACTAATACTCATCTAAACAATTCTATCAAACCCAAACACAATTACGTTGCGTTGTGTTATCAGAGTTCATACCATGGCCATCCTCTGTTTAGGGTTCCGTACCTACCCAAAGGGTAAAAACGGGACCTTATTACTAAGACTCCACTGTCCGTCTGTCTGTCTGTCACCAGGCTGTATCTCATGAACCGTGATAGCTAGACAGTTGAAACTTTCACAGATTATGTATTTCTGTTGCCGCTACTATAACAACAAATACTAAAAGTCTAAAAAGTACGGAACCATATTAAATATATTAAAAACGGGTCACTCACGTATTTTACGTTTACGTGGAGTGAAACATGTCGAGCGTTTTTCGACTTAAAATACGTGAGTGACCCGTTTTTAATATATTTAATATGTCTGTGTCTCACGGAAGTTTTGTTATTAAAAGTACGGAACCGTACGACTCGCACTTGTCTGTTTTTTCATGGATGCTAACACGATATCTACGGGACTAGATCTTGACACTGAGGCTGTACAATATCGGAAATAGCTGAACCTTCCATATTTAGAGGGTCTGCATATGGAATGAGGTTGGCCCGAGTTTCTGGAGCTCACAGTCATATAGTGGGAAAATACGACCAGTCTGTCTAACGATATTAGTAGTTATAAAGTATCCAATGTTATTACTTCACTTAATATTTTATTCAGCACCTAGTTTCCTAGAAGCTTAGTGTGTGTGTCCACTACACACACACTAAGCTGTTTCTTAGTCTGATTAAAAAATATGGAAAAATGTATCGGAGGAAAAATGGTTATTAATATGTACCTACTTAGAATAGAAAGCTCAAATATTTTATGGACTCATTGGAACCGGCCAAGTCATATTTTTTAAACCAAGGTGTGGGGTTAGTAAAGTTAAGGCTTAATAGGGACTTGGATTTGATTACTTTTTTACAGTAAGTAAAAGCTAGTGAGTCTTGGCCGCCAATTTTACATGAAATGTTTTTGGCGGTATCTACTTATTATTACTCAATGTTTCTTAAACAACTCAATTTGCTTATTCTTTAAAATACAGTTTTAGAGAAACAATACTGGGACAACAAACAACATAATACAAGCTACTAAAACTTGATAGAGTCCTCTATCGAAATAAAATATCTCAAAAATATAAGAATTGTATATGGAAATCATGTTAGACCTTTACAAAGAAACTCTCAAGTTACAAAGTTATGTACAGTTGCAAGTGGGGTAGCTTGGTAACTTTTATAGAGGGGTGAAATTTTCTGCATCGAATGTACAGTCAGCTTAAGTATTCGCTTCAATACTCCATGAGTAAATTGGAATAAAATGGTTGTCTGTAAAGTCGGCTTACGGAAGATAATTTTGCGTGATAACGTCATAAGAAAACATTACCATCACATAACGTTACCATGGAGATCTGTCCACAACGTGACACTTCGTGCACGCTACCGGTGTTCACTGTTCACCGATTTATAGACGTTATTACGTCAAAAAACTTACACCACACCAGCTCGTAAAGGCTCTCTTTCTTCAAAAACTGATAACAAAGTATCGTTTTTATGCTTTGTAAGTACCTAAGGCCTTTGAAATGTGGTGTTGGCGGAGGATGCTAAGGGTTAGCTGGACAGAAAGGAAGACGAATGAAGAGGTCCTGGAGCATGGCAGGAGAGAAGAGATGCCTGTTAGACACAAAAACTAACAGAAGGGGCAAGATGGTTGGCCATTTGATACGGCACGACAGATTCTTTTTAAACATCCTGGAGGGCAAGATTGAGGGGAAAAGACGCAGAGGAAGGCCCAGGCTCACATATCTCAGCCAAATAAAAGAAAAAGTTTCTGTCGTGTCGTACGAGGGAGTTAAAAGGCTGGCCCAGCAAAAAGAAGAGTGGCGATTACTCCACCGACAAGAGCATAGCTCTTAAACACTGATGATGATGATGAAGTACCTATACTTATTTCTTCTTTGTTATTAATACATAAATCCCGTGTTTATTAAGTCGTTATTTTGTGTAACGCCTCCAGTCATTGACAAACTATCACGAACAGAGCCTGCCCTAGTTCCGTCAGGATCTCAATAAGGTATATCCTCGCACTCGGGCCCTCCTATTTAGTTAATTAAAGGGAGCGTCGATCGAATTCATTTGTTTGTCGGTGGCTAGCGTAATGGTCGGAGGTAACAAATGTTTTTCCAAAGCCTGTAGGATAAATAAAACCGGCCAAGTGCGAGTCGGACTCGCGCACGAAGGGTTCCGTACCATTACGCAAAAAACGGCTAAAAATCACGTTTGTCGTATGGGAGCCTTACTTAAATATTTATTATAAATTCTGGTTTTAGTATTTGTTGCTATAGCGGCAACAGAAATACATAATCTGTGAAAATTTCCACTGTCTAGCTATCAAGGTTCATGAGATAAAGCCTGGTGACAGACAGACGGACAGTGGAATAGGGTGCCGTTTTTATCCTTTGGGTACGGAACCCTAAAAAGTGTGGTGGTAGAGGTTAACTGTTGCGTTTTGTTTGAGGAAAAATGTGACTGCGCCTAGCCAATTTACATTTGTTAATAGAAAATGCTTCCCTATGGGTCGAAGTGTATCCGTAAGGGCCCCCGAAAACAATAAGATAAGATAATAGACAATGCTTATCCAAATTTTAAAATGTGAACAGGCACCTTCTGGGCGAGCTCGCTCCATCGTAGGCCACGTCTACGCCTCGGCTAGTCTGTGGCCATGAGTAAGCCCATTCGTAATAAAAAAAAAAATGTACATACATAAGAATTAGGTAGGTATTCTGTAATAGGGAGTATTACTGCAATATTCTACCACCAGAGTGCAGCACTAATTTGTTTAGTAAACCATAGAGTAACTGACACACTATTTGGGCCTTGGCTGCTAAAAGGTTGCCGACCGCTGCCTTAAACAGTTTTTTGACAAGTTTTTACTATGACATTCATGCATCAAGTTTTGTTTACAAGCCGGTTTGTTTACAAGGGCCTACCAGGAAACGCGAAAATGGACATTTAGTTATCTGCCTCTTTATCGTTCGAATATGCAAAAGTGATAGACAGGTTAGATAACGAAAACGAGTTTCGCGTAATATAAGGCATATTACAATGCGCTTAGCTGCACAGTGAGTGCCGAACATCTACCAATTGTTCAGCTTGTGATTATGTTTGTACAAGCCTGGCCTGGGACAGGGATTCACGTAAACAAACATGTGTATCCGTGCTCGAGATGCCACTATGACATGCTGGCATAGTTGACGTATTGGGTTATTGGATTGAATGCTAGTGGAATGTCAATAATGCATTAAGATATACCATGTTAGCTTCAAACATACTAATATTAAGTATCTTCTTTAAAGTAATCTTGAACATCATATAATACAATAAATCGTAATTAATCTGTCGTGTCACTTGCACGACATCTTTCGGAAAGCCTCCATTTTCAAATGCATGAGCAGTGGTAACGATAGTCGCGCGTCGCGTACTGTCGCTCGCCGCGCAGCGCGCTGGGCGCGTGATGAGAACCTCTACCATCAGTTATGACATTGACAGATACGCTCGCGTCTAAGTAAATTACTTTCTATGCATCTCGCTCGTACTCGCATATAAGTGCAAGCGAGATGTATAGAAAGTAATTTACGTAGACGCGAGCGTATCTGTCATTGTCAAAACTGGTGGTAGTCGTAGAGATAACTGGTAAGGGTTGGGGTTGACTAAATTACGTGAGTTACGACGCAAAATTATCTTAACACTAACAATAGTTGTATCTTTACAGAAAGAGGCTAAGTAGTGCTTCGTTTATAAATTATCTTCATTCTTCTCACTAAAGTAGATTGTAGTTCATTTTTAGGGTTCCGTACCCAAAGGGTAAAACAGGACCCTATTACTAAGACTTCGCTGTCCGTCCGTCCGTCTGTCACCAGGCTGTATCTCACGAACCGTGATAGCTAGATAGTTGAAATTTTCACAGATGATGTATTTCTGTTGCCGCTATAACAACAAATACTAAAAACAGAATAAAATAAAGATTTAAGTGGGGCTCCCATACAACAAACGTGATTTTTGACCAAAGTTAAGCAACGTCGGGCGTGGTCAGTACTTGGATGGGTGACCGTTTTCTTTTTGCATTTTTTTCCGGTTTTTTTTTTGCTTTATGGTACGGAACCCTTCGTGCGCGAGTCCGACTCGCACTTGCCCGGTTTTTTATTCTTAAGTAGTAGTTCCGAACTAAAGTGCAAGGTTTGTCTGTGGATCAAACAAGCTAGCCCCTGATTTATTGTGCTCCAATCAAAAGTTATTGCAGCGTAACAACAAACAAAGAGCGCTAATTACCCAAGTTTCGATGCAGCTAGTTAGTCCAGGAACTCCTTGCCTTTATCTTAGTTCTGACTCATTAGTTCTGCTGAATATCTGTGACGAAAGTGTCAGGTGGCTAGATTATTAAATAAAAAAAAACTTTTAATCTTTTTAGCTTTTGGGCGAAGGAAAAGTCGCAAGGAAACCTGCATACAGTGCATACATCTGCGAAGAAATTCAAAGGTGTATGTGAAGTCCCCAATCCGCATTGGGCTAGCGTGGGGACTATAGCCCAAGCCCTCTCGCGCATGAGAGTAGGCCTGTGCCCAGCAGTGGGACGTATAAAAGCTAAATTATTTATTTAATTACTCTTCCTAATCTGAATTCAAACGCGATACCTACCGAACATGCCCTTAAACGGATCCCCACTATTTTTGTACAGTCACCTGCAATAATATGTTACACAACGAAGGCCGCAAAAATATCTGACACGATTTTATATGTAGAGCCATAAGAGCGTGTCACAAATTTTTGCGGCCTTTGAAGAGTAACATATAATTGCAGGTGACTGTACCTATTTGACTTGCGTTGCAGATATTTTTGACGTCGACTGTATATCACGTAAATCATACATGTTTAAAAACTGCACTCTAGTGAGTAGTCGTTAAGCCAGCTCAGTGGGAACATGACAGGAATACAAATACAAAGTTAACTACGAACTTCGAAGAGTATATTCGCTGAAACTGCACCACTTTGTTTGAGTGACAGTATCTGGCAGTATGTGCCTATTTCTTATCATTTTGACATCATTCGCGTATGCAACTCTTTTGTCCTTGAAAAAAAGTAAATCTTTATTCTTCAATTTGAGCATATTAAAGTACAGGTATATTTAAAAGGTAATACTTATTACATTGAATTTTATCATAAATAGGTAGGTAAGTTTTTGTTAGCTCGCTTAAACCTTATTTTAAATGGTTTTTTTTTCTATGTATGTAGTGAAAATACTTATTTCTCCATGCTGCGAATAATAACATAAGTTACATAACAAATCAATAACAGATATTTGGAATTCGAATGTCGCTCCACTACTGTAATCCGCTTTGCAACTTAACATGACGTAAATCTTTTTAGACCCTTACTTATAATGCATTTTAAGCACTAGAGTTCGTTTGCAATCCTAAATCGTTATACTAGATATTGTATTGTGCTGTGGGTGTTATACTCGTATAATAATATTAATAATCCTGTACATTTGTGGGTATTTAGAGTTCGATTTTTAAATCTATGACTGAAAGTTAATAATGTTATGAATGTAAAGGGCCGTCCACACTCCACGCAACACTTTTTACGGCGCGATTCGGGAAATGAATTAGAGTCACTAGATATGAAATAGTAAAGATATGTGACGTCCCACGGCAAAAGGTACCATTGCCCCGGCTGAATATTGAAGCGGCGTTAATAATAGCGTAAACGCCAGCCGCCATAAGGTACCTTTTGCCTTGGAATGTCACATATCTTTACTATTTCATATCTAGTGAATCTCTAATTAATGTCCCGAATCGCGCCGAATGTCTGTATATTCTGTATTACAACTGAAACTGTATATTCCAGCGTCATGTTACTCATGTTCAAGTCTTAGTTGTTAGAGCCACGATCAAGATAATTAAACATTGAACTATTTGAAGCAAACGCCGCAGTGCAAGAGTTCAGAACAGCGAACTTAGACTTGGATACGCTAATCCAATTACTTAGTTTGTGACAGAGCCTTTTCTTGTTCATTGTTCGTGTTAAATACTGAAATAGTTCAGGGTGGATAGTTTAGTTCTAAACATTATTTTAAAGGATGAATTGAAAAGGTTATAAATGCATTTCAGTAGGGCTAAGATGGTCGGCTCTTTATCATTTCTCACCATGTCTGTCACGCTCTAACAAATATGTAAGTGCGAAGGTGACGCATGCCGTGACAGGTGATGAAAATGCGACCATTATACCGCTTCTGGTAGATATTAGTTAAAAGAGTTGAATTTTATTTTGTTTAAAATCGAACGAAACTAAACAAAAGCAACTCCGTTCCATTTAATTACGATTTAAATTTCATTGGAGGTAATTTGTACTAGTATTAGGACTTTAAAGCCCAAGTATACACCTCATCGCACCTCATAATAGATATTATGAGGACAGACGGTTTGTAGAAATCCTCAATATACGAATAGAAAACCTCATTTCGCATATACGCGTCACTCCCACGCAATAGAAAATGTCACATGTGGTTTATCTTGGTACCTAAAGTCGATATAAGAACGAATCCCCAACGTCAATTTTATTTCTGTACAAATCCGATACGCGACTGATGAACGGAAATCGGGATTTCCCGGGCACGAGCAAATAGAGGTCATAAAGAGTGTTTACGGATAAAAATAGACATAGTAACAAGTTATCCGGTAGATCCATGAACCCCAAGTAGCACGATTGTCAACTGAAAGATTTTTTCTACTATACATTACTCGTAGTAGTAGTAGTAGTAGTAGTAAACTCTTTATTGTACAAAAAGACATATTAAAAATAACATACAAATAGCAAGAAGTACAAAGGCAAACTTATCCCTTTGATCTCTTCCAGTTAACCTTTGAGTAGATGAGAGGAGAGAGTGAAAAGAGGGTGACAAATGCAGCAAAATGTACAACAAGGTACCAGAAAGATAAAGGATATAAATACATACAAAATTTATAGGATAAACATACATATATTACACAAAGAGGAATGGGGAAAATACACTAAAAACTGGAAAGAATTAGAACGATATAAAGCAACTATACAATAGAAATATAGACAAATTAATCACTCGTATTTGTACCTATTCATGATTAAAATCTTGGAACTCTAATTTGAACTACTTCCATTTGCTACTGTCAGTGGGGCGACACTCCTCCTTTCGGACATTCTCGGCTCCGTTCGGCTCAGCATTGCTCCGAGCAATTATTAGGGTTGACACAATTTGACGTCCCTTTGCGTGCACGACCACAGATAAGATAATGGCTTGAATTTTGACAACCCTAATTAGCCGAAAGGTATAGTGCCATACCTTAGAAAGGGACAGCATGATTCGTCCATGATTCGCTGTCAAACTTCGATTTCGTAGGAAGTGTCCTTTCTTTACGGTAGTACTAGGTATAGCTACTGTACCTACGTCGATTGATAGAAAATGTTAGGTTAAATTAGTAACAAACTTAATGAAACCGAGACCTAAAAAAAGGTATAAGTATAGAAATCCATAAGCCTAAATAAAAAGGTAACAGAAAAAGGCTTTTCCAATTTATTGTTTTCCAAACGATTGGCTCGCAAAAACAGGTGACGGTGACGGTCGAAGTGAAAACACTTTCCTAAAGTTGTTACGCGAACGTGTCGACTGAAACAGCTTCTAAAGGGCAAAGGTCTAGGCATAAAGAAGAGAACTTAGGTCTTAAAACTAACTCAAATCTCTCAAAATTATAAAATA
Organism: Cydia fagiglandana; assembly: GCF_963556715.1. Classification (NCBI taxonomy): domain Eukaryota; kingdom Metazoa; phylum Arthropoda; class Insecta; order Lepidoptera; family Tortricidae; genus Cydia; species Cydia fagiglandana. The sequence goes on along the minus strand of NC_085941.1, from coordinate 1,214,435 downwards.
TCAAAGCTTATCATCATCATCATCAGCGTTCGAATTGGCCTGATAAAAAGTATAGTAAGAAGGTTAGCGTCCATAGGCTCGTTGGGTGGACGACATCGAAAATTTGCAGGTCAATCCTGGATGAGATTGGCTCAGGACTGGGATAAGTGGCATACTCGAAGAGAGGTATGTGCTCAGCAGTGGGCGATAAAAGGCTGATATGATGATGATGAAGGTTAACTCGACCGGAAACAGAAAGTTATGTCGAAGACAGTCTAGAGCTAGACAAAATGTTACGATAAAGGTTATCCTTAAATAGCTATATCTACGTATTTTATACTATGAAGTGCAAAACTTATAATTATTCCTATATCCGAATAGAGCAAAATCTTGCCACCTACCGCTAGGTCAGTTTGCCGTATTTTAGAGGTAAGTATATCAGAAAGCCGCGTGCCCGAGGGAGACATGTTTTCTTATAATGCTCTTTGTTTGTTCGCCATATCGTATAAGTTCAGGTTAGGAGAACGTTTTTAAGGTGAAGTTAGCTGTGAAGCTTAAGTTTATGCATTTTTAAATAAATAACTAACTACTACTACTACTAACTACCGGGAACTAGAATGTGTTATTAACTATGTCTGTATAAATAAAAAGTTATCTTCTAACAGAAAGCATATAATTCATATAAACATAGTACCGTCTCTTTGTCACGTTGATACTTTTTATCTAACATGTGATAAAATCTAGTTTTATCACTGTACCGCATTATATAAGAATAGAAAAGGAGGCTATTATAGCATGATAGCGGCAGCCGTAAGCCACTTAAAAAGGATATTCATTTCCTGATATATCGTGTTAAATGTACCTTGAAAAATTGCTGGCATGGGACGAATATGTACCTATTGAAGGTTTAACTGAAAAACCGGGCAAGTGCGAGTCGGACTCGCGCACGAAGGGTTCCGTACCATAATGCAAAAAAAAAACAAAAAAAAGCAAAAAAAAAAACGGTCACCCATCCAAGTACTGACCACTCCCGACGTTGCTTAACTTTGGTCAAAAATCACGTTTGTTGTATGGGAGCCCCATTTAAATCTTTATTTTATTCTGTTTTTAGTATTTGTTGTTATAGCGGCAACAGAAATACATCATCTGTGAAAATTTCAACTGTCTAGCTATCACGGTTCGTGAGATACAGCCTGGTGACAGACGGACGGACGGACGGACAGCGAAGTCGTAGTAATAGGGTCCCGTTTTACCCTTTGGGTACGGAACCCTAAAAACGTACTTAAATATCGTATTGTGTTTTGACCGGAAAAATAATCGAAAATTTATCCGGCACAATAACTAAATTAAAAATAGTGTAAATGAGTGTTGAAAACAGTGAAATTCGAGCGATTTAAACAAACTGACTTAATAACTTTCTATTTCTACTCAAAATAGTAGGGGATTGAAAATAGTAATGTCACGTGAGACCTAATAAAGCGGCAGGAGGGGGGTTGAATGTCACAGTCATAAATAAAGGACGTTTTGAGGGTTAGAACCTCATTCTGAGGTATAATTGCATTGTAAAACAACCGTTACTGACTGATTTATACCGATATAAAAATATGCTGAGTTGTTTACTAGTACATGACATGATTAATAGGGTAAGCCGCCGTGTGAGTGATATTTGTTTCAAAAACAAAAAGCATACCTACATTTATTTTTTCCAAAAATTGTATATAGCCTTAAAGTTGGTCAATATTAAAAGGCTTGCTACACGGTCGCCGACAAGCCCCCAGACCGCGTGGCCTTGGCCGGTCCCGGACCGTGTAGACAGTTGTTACCAACAAAATTTGACCAAAACTGATCAAGGACAGACCAAGGTCAGACGGTTAGAAGGCTTGTCGGCGACCGTGTAGCAAGCCTTTAAAGGCTTGCTACACGGTCGCCGACAAGCCCCCAGACCGCGTGGCCTTGGCCGGTCCCGGACCGTGTAGACAGTTGTTACCAACAAAATTTGACCAAAACTGACCAAGGACAGACCAAGGTCAGACGGTTAGAAGGCTTGTCGGCGACCGTGTAGCAAGCCTTTTAGCCGCAATCGGAATATGCTTCGGTAGTTTAATTGTTCCAGCGGGGTCCCAAAGCCGTCAGTGAATGTGTCGAAATGACCACTGTGTCGACATTTTTACATCCAAGTGAAAAACGTATGTCCTTTTTTTTACAAACATAATTTAAGCCAAGGGTTTCGCACTACTCACATCGCGGCTACTTTTATTATGTGGGCTTATTATATTATTCCTTAACTTATTACCGCCATTTTTATTCTATTCCCGACCCTTTTCCCTCGCGGAGACGCGGGCATTTCGGACAGCATCTTACTCCAGTCAATGAGGTACTTTATAATAATATGATACATATTTCAGAAGCTTTACATAATTTCCGATATGAAATCCGATATCTGTTTATGTTCTCAAAGTCTTCATTGGGTAAATTAAGGCGTTATTCAAAAACGCGTTACTGGCTTGAATTAGCTATGAATATTTTGTCTTTATCTGTCATTTTAACTTATGAAGGTATTTGTAAGAAAGGGACAAAACATAATTTAACTAAATCAGGCCCGTAAAGTTTTAGGAATAAAGGGGTTAAACCATACGTCATCATTCCTATTTATTGGAAGAATCCGCAATTATACGCTGTAGCACCTTTTTAACAGAAATTGCGACCATAGTCAAACGGGGTCAACATTATTATTAAGAAGTCAAGTTAATTTATTATACTTAGCTTTTATTCAATTCAATTACGTTTGCCTTGTGATGAAGGTCGTGAAGTAAAGAAGAATGTGGTGAAGGAAGTTAACAGTCACCCATAACTGAATTCCAGAATTATGTGATTTTTTAATGATTGAACCAATGTCTTCGTTGACTGGACTCACGGCGGAATACCCGTCACATATTTGTCAGGATTACAACATTCAATACGGCGCACATGCGGCCCCAGTTGACAACTCCTGACAATTCCACTCATTTCATTGAAAGTTTCGCTTTGACATGGTGGAGTAGCTGGGATAGGTATTTCTAGCATATATTTTTTATATTAATTCTCTATATAAAATTCTGTAAGAAAATTAGCATCTAATGGGGCCCGCTGATTAACAGTCCGCCGGACGGTATCGGCCTGTCAGTTGTTCGGCACTGTCAAAATTTTGTTCTAACTGACAGGCCGATACCGTCCGGCGGACTGTTAATCAGCGGGCCCCTTAACTCAGGGGAACATTATTATTGTACATAATTGCCTGATTTGTTTTTTCATTCCCCACATTAAAATTAGCAAAATCGTGTGTAATATTAATTAGTCAAAGAATCCAGTCTAATGGTAAATTACCCTATTATCGGCATCGGCAGCCCAATAGTTGACATTATCAATTAGATTTATCGCAGCGGAATTTGTTACAAAAATATTTGTTACTGACTGACTGATACTTATCTGTGCTAATAATTAGGTTATTTGTGCCCTTTTCATTTTACGAAATTATACCTATTAGTAAATGATATTTTAATTTCTCATTTCATGTCCTTATTTATTCTAACAAATAAACGGCAGCTTTTCATTCTTAAAAATCCATCCTGTTTTAAACATCTTATTCTTTCCTTATTCCAAGTTACCTTACCAACCCATAAATAATTTCGATACCACACGATATTAAAGCAGCACAACACATTGACACCTAAGTCTTTTCCAGAATCACAAAAAAAATAACACTATTATCTCTGGCACTTCACAACACTGGCAGCACAGAAAAAAAAATCCAGTTTGAAATTCGAATCTCGAACGCGGGAGGCGGGCGGCTCGCGCGCGAACTCGCCGCTTTTGACGTGTTCGCCGTGTCGTAGCGATGGATGGTATTATGTACACACTTATGTGTGCATGTTTTTGATTAGCCGATCAGTTACGGTTAGGGGAAGATTTTAATGAGGTGTCGAGGTGGTGATAATGTGTTTCGTAGAGGCAATAATTACAATATTACCGCAAACGACACGGACCTCATTAAAACAATAGATATGCATAGGAATGACTAGACAATAATAAAACGCTGTTATAAATCTGTAGGTATCTCGGAGTAATTAACAATGGAGACGCCATGTCTAAAATTTTCGGTACAAAATAGTCTGCCGTTTTTTGCGGGGGAGGGGCACATCAAATGTATAGGTACGTCATGTCAGATAAACGTCAGTCCATACATATGGTTGACATGTGGTTGACCATTGGCCGCCTATTTTCGACAGAGGGGAACGCCTGTTAATGGCGGCTCCATTGTTAATTACTCCGAGGTAGGTATTGACTAAATTGTTCCAAATGTCCCAATGGACAGAAGACAATTTTTTAAACTGAACTGAAGTTTAGCTTTTAAGTTCGAGAAGCGAATTATTTATTTCGAATTTATTTTTCTCCTTCTAGCTTTCTTACTCGTATATGTTTTATGCACAGTTTGAATAGCAGATGACGGAATTAAACTGCCGTAATTTCGTTAGCAATGAGGATGACGATAATGCTATAAATCTTGTGAATAATGTTGTATTCTTTGCAACTAACAGTTTTCCGTAAAGAAACACAATTTAGAACGTATAGAAAACCTATTTTGATTCGTACTTTAACCTGACCTGAAAACTGTAATATCAGTGGCGGCCACTCCTCGAACATTCTGGAACAAATTACCTGTAAACAAAACACAACAGCGTTAATACTGACATTCTCGAAGATATCACAAAAAGTGGACCGATCGGGCTTTTTTAGCGGATCAAATGGATCGACAGAATTTAACGAACCGATCATAATAACGGCGCGGATAACCCAAAGGAAAACATCAAGTGTTGGATTTGATTTTGATTTAATATTTATCAGTCAAAATAATCACTTAAAAGTCAATTTGACCAGGCAACATGAGGAAACAACTCAAAATTTGCATCAAATGAACATGCCACTCTTATAGATAATATGCAACTTTCCCTGCCCATCACTTCTTGAAGAAAAAGCCTTAAAGATCTGTTGTGGTCAACAATAGTACATTATTGTCGAGGCTCGGAAGTAGCTACTTGCAGGCTGAGGATTCGTTTTAAACGGACGACCTTGGGAGTCCGTTTAATTGAATCCGAAGCCAGCAAGTAGCCTTCCAGCCGAGTCATATATAGTGCTTTTCTCAAAAATGGTGCAAGAAACATAAATATCATAGAAACATTTTACAAAAGCAACGTTCTTACGTATATATTTTCACAGAGAAAAGCCCTTGCCGCCTTTTTATTTTTTTAATAAAAAAATAGAAGTGTATTTTTCTGCCGAAAATACGCCAACCTATTTGAGACAACTAAATAGTCGCCGTACTAATCATCTGTTTGGCTGTTTAATGGGCCTGTGCCTTCATTTGATATGGCCATTTGAACTTTTAAAAAGTTTGGAACTCGACAAATAATGGAATTTGTATGCAACATTGCAGTCCCAAAATCGCGACTGCAATGTTTTTAACTTTTTAATTTTTGACTGACCATAAACTCCGCGCTTCGCGACCTATTTTTTAAACGGCAAAGTCGACTTTGCCGTCCATTTTTGAGAAAAATAAGTACCTAAACTAGGTGACTTATTTCTCTCTCTGATGTGTATGTGTGTGTGTGTGTTAAACGATGCACAATTTTGTTTCGCACACCACATTTACATAAGAAATACAGGTACATAATAACTAGGTATCACACCCATCCCAGGGCATTTACTTCCGAGATTCGAACTGGAAATAATGCTGTTCGTATGAAAAAAGCGAAGGCTTACAAAAATATGACTATACTTTATGAGGCAAAAGCCCTTTTCCGAGCCACTGGTTAATCCAAGATGGCTGCCATTCGAAGGCACATACTTTTTCACCCCTCGTTTCAACCCACAGGTTTACTTTGCTGATTGCTTTATCCTGGGAATTACACATTTATAGTTACAAATATTAAATAGACAAACATCTAAGCATTGGTTTTGGTTGATTATGATTTTTGTAAAAGTGCTGTTTTCAAACATGTACAGTAACAATAAAAATATAGGTATTTATCTCTCTTCAGTCGTTCCCTCATTCCTGAGGATCGTGATCACTATGTTTCACATCCTTGATCAGCTGTCTCCATCGGTCTCGATCCATTTATAATAGGTATTTATAAGTACATATAAAGAAACAGATACTTAAGTAAAGATGTGGAAACCGGAATAATTAAACACAAACTCAATCAATATACAAATAAATTAGTAAGTATTATCCTCTCTCTTGTCAGTCCTATTATGGAAATTATAAGGATCTTATACCTAGCAATCTTTTTGCACTTTTTCGAGTTTTTATTTTATACTCACCACAACGGAGGTTTGAACCCTCGATTTTTGACCACGCACATATGAAGAGTTAAAAGAACTATGTTAAAATTAAAACCAACCCTACTTCACTTCTATATTTCTATAAAATTATCAAAGCACTTAGAACCTGAAAGCTATTTCAGCCCAGTCCTTCAGCTATGCTTTCAAGCCTAGCTTCTGAAGCTTCATCGAATAGAGAAGTTTTACAGCGATCGCCTATTAACTAGCCTCTGGCTTAAAAGGCTGTTGACCTGAAATTGGATTGGTTAGACTATTTACATCCTATAGGCTAGTCGGTAGTACCCTGCCTACAGGAGGTCCCGGGTTCTAATCCTGGTAAGGGCATTTATTTGTGTGTTCATCACAAATATTTGTACCTGAGTTATGGATGTTTCCTATGTATATAAGTAAGTATTTATACATGTGTGTAACTGTGTATATTATATATATCGCGTCTAGTACCCACAACACAAACCTTATTGAGCTTACTGTGAGACTAGGTCGATCTGTGTAAAATTGTCCTATAATATTTATTTATTTATTTAATATATCTGTGTCTCATGGAAGTTTTGTTTATCACGGATGTTTGTTCCCGAATTATGGATGTTTCCTAGTACATATGTATATTTTGAACTTACGGTCGTTTTGTGTAAAATTGTCCCATTAATATTTCTATACGCCTTGTAAGGAAGTAAAGTAGTTACATTTAAATACTATCTAATCTAATCAGGGCTTTAAAATTATTTTTACGAAAAAAAAAATTCACCTAAAAATATATTTAAAAACTCATTTCTAATTTGGTCTAAAAAGTGAAATTACGGAATCACTCATTCACTCATTCAACTGGCCATTCTCATTCGTCCGCCATTACGGCTTCTGATTGGATCCATCTTATTTCATTAAGGTCTTCGAGTTCAATGCGTAATAAGATTCGAAAGGTAAGTCAATATGCCGAATACCCTTTCAAACAATCCCCTTTCATTCATCTTAGCTACTCCAAAATCAACCCTAGTTATATAACATTTGAGTGGAAATTTGAATGACGTGTGCAAGCGTGATACGAGATTTGGTAAGTGAAGATGTTCCAGGGTGATGGTATTTCAATTTCGCCCCTCGTCGAGCCCTTACACTCAACCGGCTCTGTTTGGGGCACTCTTTGATATCTGCAGGTTCGCCAAATGGAATTATTAAATTAAGGAAATATGCGAACGTCTTAATATTGATTTTAAGACAATTTTTACAACTGTCTATTTTTAAGACCAATCTACTTCAATCGTTTCAAAATTAATCGATTTTTGTCAAAGCGTGTTCAATTTAGGGATCTAACGAGCAGAATTTTATGTTGGTTTATTTATTGACCACTGCTTGTTGGTCACATTTTCCATTGTAAGTTTGTTTCCTTTTAATATCCTACTTTACGCCTCCTCTTAAGAACATAATATCTGGTAGACATTAAAAAACACATAAAAACTAAAAAATTAGCGTTTTCCCAAAGATAAGACCTAGCTAGATCGATTTTTCGCCCCCGAAAACCCCCATATAGCAAATTTCATAGAAATTGTTAGAGCCGTCTTCGAGATCCCTGAAATATATAAATATACAAGAATTGCTCGTTTAACCTTTAAACAAGCGAACCTTTAACATAACATTTATAACAAATCTTTTAAAAATAAACGAACCTAAATCGGTCCATCTGTTTGTTGTGATCTTAAGATAATCAACGATCATCGACATCTACCAATTCCATAGTACAATATAGTTCGACAAGACACGTAACACGGGTACTTTTATCATAAGCAAGGAACCAGCTATAACCCTACTCTATTTTTTTACCAAGGACGGAATACAAATCTTTTATTCACACGCGCGTGATTTTGACGCGACCATCTACCACGGGAATATTTCCGTGCGAAACATATTTTAGTAGCATCAAACTTTCCATTCAGATAGGTTTCCATTCCACGCAACCTTGTTCCTATTTATTTATTTATTTTGCATGAAGAACCAACAGCTATAACTATGCTAATAACGACATAATAAATAGTGATACAAAGCTAGTTAAGTATACTCATACTCATACTCATTCTCACTTATTTATAATATTATTTCATATTACACGTCACAATTTTATTATAGATTACTACAGTTTATAGATTAGATGTATGTCTTTCCCATCACGGAACAATGGTGTTCCGGACCTTTGGGAGGAGTGCGCGGAGCCGAAGCCAACACGTAGAGGCCCTTTTGACACTTTAATGAAATGTAAGGGGTACACCGAGCGGATGCTGCCCTTACCCGTGTCATGGGACGCACGCAGAGGCAGCACCCGCCAGGGTATAAGGGCTATTGAGAGTTGATGAAAATAGATTTCACGTAATGGTTCTTGGCCTGTAACACTGAATTTGAGAGAATAGAAAAAGTAAAAAATTTAAAAACGTATTGACATCTGACATTACCATCATTTAGTTCAGAGATACAAACATATTTTTCTCAAAAATGGACGGCAAAGTCTACTTTGCCGTCTAAAAAATAGGTCGCGAAGCGCGTGGTTTATGGTCAGTCAAAAATTAAAAAGTTAAAAACATTGCAGTCTCGATTTTGGGACTGCAATGTTGCATATAAATTCCATTATTTGTCGAGTTCCAAACTTTTTAAAAGTTGAAATGACCATATCAAATGAAGGCACAGGCCCATTAAACAGCGAAACAGATGATTAGTACCGCGACTATTTAGATGTCTCAAATAGGTTGGCGTATTTTTGGCAGAAAAATACACTTCTATTTTTTTATTAAAAAAAATAAAAAGGCGGCAAGGGCTTTTTTCTGTCAAAATATATATGTAAGAACATTGCTTTTGTAAAATATTTCTATGATATTTATATTTCTTGCACCATTTTTGAGAAAAGCACTATATATGACTCGGCTGGAAGGCTACTTGCTGGCTTCGGATTCAATTCTAGTCTAATTCTAGTCTGTGGCCATGAGTAAACCCTTGCATAATAAAAAAAAAAAAAAAAAAAAACGGACTCCCAAGGTCGTCCGTTTAAAACGAATCCTCAGCCTGCAAGGCGCTACTTCCGAGCCTCGACAATAATGTACTATTAATATACCTATGTGCATACGTCTTTGTATGCATATAGGTAGTTAATACTTATCACTATTTATGTTTATAAAAGGGAGGGCGGGATTCTAATCTATTCGACGAAGCAACTCGGATAATTATGATAGAACTTCACTTATGGTAAGTTCGTTTAATCATTAATTATCCTCTTTGCTTCGTCTTCTAGATTAGAAATAAACACAATGTAGACCTTGAGAGGAATAGTGAAATATCGAATAAAATAAATAAACCATGTTAATAATAAACAAATAAATAGATTAGATTATTATTACAGTTTCGGTTAGTGTCAAATTGTTAAATATGTCAATTAATTTTACATTTATAGGAGATTAATTTTACATATATAGATACATTTATAGGAGCGTTATATGAGAAAATTACTTACTAACGCTACTCTTATGATTCGATAAAACTTGGTTATATTTTAAGCCAAGCATATATTGTATTATACATAGGTTACATAGAATGTCATCACATCATAAATCCTAGCATACTTACTCAAAAAACAAAAGTATACCGTTTGGTAAAATGCTTACAAACCGCGTATCTTTGAGAATAGCTACAGCACATGGAAATGTTTTGAATCTGAATTGGCCGTGATCACTCGAATGTTGTTTGGAACAAATTGCACGGTGTCACGGAAGTATACGGGACACAGTTGAGGTGTGGATAAAGTTTTTATGTGAACAGCAAACGAGACAACGAATAAAATAGCAGAAAACGAAATGTTACCAAACTTATGCACAGTTTAAGGCCAATTCGAGAACTTACGAGAATTAAATGTTAAAAACTACATACCGGGAAATAGTTATTTGTTTTACAAGGGGGCAAAGTTGTTGTTTAACCGCTCGTGCTAATATTGATACCCGAGCAAGCGAAAGATTCCAGAGTTGAACCACTAGCGTAGCCAGTGGTACGAGAAATGGAATCTTGAGCGTTGCGAGGGTTTCAAAGCACGAGGGTTAAACAAAATTTGCCCCCGAGTGAAATACAAATTTTTTCACCATACCAACCCGAAGCAAATATTAAATGTAAAATATTAAACAAAATCAAATCCAAATGAATGTTATTAAATATTTATCATCCAAAATCATCATTTAAAAGTCAATTCTACCAACAAACATAAGAAAACAAGTCATAATTTGAATTTGATTACTTTGCCTCACATGTGAATAAAATGCAACTTTGCTATCAGTTTTTGAAGTGCAAAGTAAGCCTTTCCGAGCTGGTGTGGTGAAAACTATATTATACACTGGATGTGTTAAAATGATGTACCCGTATCGCTTTGTGATTAATCACGTAAGAAAAACTTGACATGTTTTTATACTCATATTATATTGTATTAGGGTTCCGCACCTCAAAAGGAAAAAACGGAACTCTTATAGGATCACTCATGCTTCTGTCTGTCCGTCTGACACAGCCTATTTTCTCGTTTTTATTAGCAATTACAACATTGGCTTTAAGTGAAAATTGTTTAGCGTTTAAGTTTCTGAAAAAACCCTTGTTTGTGTTAATTTTGTCTGCGTTTACTTTATTAACTCAAGTATAGGTACTTGAGTTAATATTGTGTCGCACTGGTTTCATCATCATCATCATCATATCAGCCAGAAGACAGCGGGAGTCCGCTGGATGCGGGTGGCGCAAGACCGGTCATTGTGGCACTCTTTGGGGGAGGCCTATGTCCAGTAGTGGACGTCCTCTGGCGCACTGGTTTACCTACACATATTTCCTAAGTATTGCAACAATCATTCTAGTTCATAAATGATAATTTATTTCCGTACCTGTTTCCGTTGCGGCATGACCGTCCGGACCGGGCTCATTAGCAACCACATTAACGAGCTACCGGCTGTTGCTGTAATCTATCATTTTAATAGAGTAATGCTGCATAAATAATTTTATTAAAAACCTTTAGAATAAAACAGAATAAACATACAAATTATAAACTAAAATAAAAATGTTAGGGAACCTGAGTCCGGGGCATGGTTGCATGCCCTGCCGTCACCACACTTGGGAACCTTACTTGATAATGACACGTTACGAACGGCAGTAGCACTGAGAATTGGGGGCAAGGTGTGCGAACCACATCAGTGTAAGTGCGGGGCAATGGTGGAGGCGGATGGTCACCACGGGCTAAGCTGCTTGCGGTGTGTGGGCAGGATACCTAGGCACTGCGCCATCAACGAATTAATAAGGCGAGCTTTGGTGTTGGCGAACGTCCCATGTATCATGGAGCCCCAGGGCCTAAGTCCGCAGCTTGCTTTGGGATGCCACGTATGTGAGTATTTTTGCACCCACTCATCTCACGCGCACGGTGAACAAGGCAGGTGCAGCGGCTGAAACTGCTGCTAGGTTGAAGCACAGCAAGTACGCGAACCTTGAACAAGTGTACGACTTTGTCCCGGTTGCCGTCGAGACGGCGGGACCTTGGTGTGCCGAGGCCAAAGCCTTTATTAAGGATATAGGGCGTCGTTTAAGGGATAGGGGCTGCGACCCTCGCTCTGGTTCTTTCCTTGTCCAACAAATATCACTGGCCATTCAGCGGGGTAATGCCGACAGTATTTATGGCACATTTGGTCCGGGAGACAATCAGAGTGGGGGGCAATATTTTATTTGTTAAGTTAGTTTTACTCATTCATAGAGTAATGCGATTATAAATTAATTTTGTCTCCGATTTATATCGCTTTTAGGGTTATTCTGAGGTTTATTTCCAGTAGGCATCATCAAATTCTATTTTAGATATGTTCCTCTTGAACCTTTTACGTAGATAATTGAAGCTTTTCAATGGACTGCAAAACGAGTTCATGCATAATTACGTAGATATGTTATGACTGTTACGAGTATGTTATGAGATATTGATATTATTACAACAAAGAGCATAAATTTAGTACATCAAGCTTTTTAAAAACTTTGCTATAATCGTTGTGCAAAGGTGACGTCCATTTATTCCATAAATTTATTACTAACAGCTTAAACTTTAAGATTTTAAATAAAATAAAATCTCCAGATTCAGAGTCTACTTTCGGAAATTTATCATAGACACGCCGAAAGAATAAAATTTCACCGAAAGGTTCAAAATATTCAAAAAACCAAAAATTTATAACAATATAGAAAATAAGGATTTTGACATAAATCTGTGTATGCCTCACAGACGTAGGGTAAAATATTAATTAGATTATTAAGTGGTATTAAACATATGTAAGTTTAACACTTACGTCACTGACTTTAACAACGTTTTATAGAGACGTGGTATTAACATTTTATAGGGTAGGTAATAATTAAATAAAAGCACGGTGCATTTGTACTAATGCAGCCGACTGTTGGACCATCATTACAATTAGTCACGTACCGGTTAATGTTTGTGGCGTGTCTTTCACCGGTTACCGGACGGGTCATCAGATAATGCCGATAGTTTTAATTATAACTGCATTTCCTTATTAGGTCATGGCTACCTTTCTATGATACAGAAGGCTAACGTGCAGACAAATTGCCACCAGGTAAGCGATTACCGTTGCCGTGTCTTGGTCAAAAATACCAAAGCCAGTTTTGCTGTCTCGAGGTGTTAGTGGATAGCATTGAGATTCTAACCTAATTTATTATATTACAATGTAAAATATTAATGTTGCAGAGGTCTACGGCCTACGTGGCAGGGCTTGCCGTATTTACTTGTGATTTGGTGTCCAATGCCAGAGCGTGGTATGGAAATCGCTACAGCAAGTAACTTTGGGAAATGCAGTGAATCTGTTTAAAGCGCTCGCTATGTGTACGTTGACAGGCGGCCTATTTGTGGGCTTAACAACGCTTAACTGCATTGTCAGTGTTAAGGCCTGTGCACACTTAAGGCCTGTGCACACCGGCTGCGTGTGTGTGACGTGCACGTGCGCGTGCGGCGTTGTAGTACACAGATCCATATGAGAGACGGCGCACCGCTTGCGTGACGTGTGCGTGCGGCTCCAACATTTTAGCGCACGCACTCGTGCACGTCACGCCCATGCAAGCCGGTGTGCACAGGCCTTTAAACTTGGACTCTATTGTGAGAGAATACAGGAAGTCATTGATTTCGAATGTCAAAGTTACCATGCGTGATAAGAAGTAGGATACAAATATTGGATAATTTTACGGTTTAGACTCACTTGTTTTTAGTCACTCGCGCGCCATGTTTCGGAGAGCCTAGTAAAAATCAATGTTAGTATGTCTCACAACAGTTTAAATTCGAGGATACAAATAGATATTTCTGTTATTATTTATTATTGTTAGGTATTATTTAAGCTTCTTTTCTCACACAGTCGTTTTAACATGTCTTTTTCATTCGTTATATGTTCATAATGTGTTATTCCTTGATGTTAAGGGCCTCCTTCATCTTATTCCATTTGTCTGCAGCTGTATTTTCCGAATACCAACATATATCTGTTAGCAATTCGTAATCAATTGCAGTGTACAGGATTGGGGAAGCCTAACAATATGTAGACGAAAATAATGAGCCCACCCACGCGAGTTACCATGGCAACTGAAGCGTTGCTAGGCAGAGGTTTTAACACTTATTTCTAGCGAGCAGGCGCGTCGCTTGATGGTAAGCAATAGGGAGTATTACTGCAATGTCCTGCCGCCAGAGTGCAGCACTATTATTGTTTAGTAAACCAAGGAGTAATTTATACATACTAGGCCTTAAACAGTTTTTTGTCAAGTTGTCACAATGACATTAATGCATCAAGGCGGTTTGTTTACAGCCCGAAACGCCAAGACAAGAGTGCTAGAGAGGCAGAAACCGAATTTTCGATTTTCGTGTTTCGCGGTAGGCCCTTTGATTGCGCTTGTGACGCCCTCTATGCAGTTTTGCGTAATATTCCCTACCAGAGGTTTTGAAATTGCGTTTCCGGCCTTTAAGATGGGAGTTAAAGCTTTGTATTTCGTATGGGTTCGGAAGATAGGTATTTAGCAAGATAGGTACTCAACTTGCACGTTTTTAATACCTCCTTTTCCATATGATTAAGGGGGCCACTGATTAACAGTCCGCCGGACGGTATCGGCCTGTCAGTTGTTCGGAACTGTCACAATTTTGTTCTAACTGACAGGCCGATACCGTCCGGCGGACTGTTAATCAGTGGGCCCCTTTAGACCGTTCCCATCTCTCGCTGGGTAAGCATATCTCGCTCTCAATCGGCCAATCAGAGCTGGCGGCTGAAAGGCCTTGATTGCCGGTAATTATTGATTCTAACCATATTATTGAGCTAACTAACAACTTGTAGTGAGCCAAATATACCTTGTAGAAATATACAGTAGTTATTCGGGAATATTGAGCCGATTTCAACTCGTTAGTGATTTTGATTTGATCACCCTCAGCGCACATGCGCATACTCTCTATATTGCCATTTCGCTACATCAATTGTATGGAAGCGGCCTTTTAGGCGGCGAGTTTTTTTTACTTAAAACTTTTACTCGCTCCAATTTCATCGTATAACAATTTCTAACAACGAAAACTAGTACCAGACTTAGATATACGAGTGGATATGTACAAATCACTACACCTTTTAAAACAAAGTCCCCCGCCGCGTCTGTCTGTGTGTGTGTTTGTATGTTCGCGATAAACTCAAAAACTACTGAACGGATTTTCATGCGGTTTTCACCTATCAATAGAGTGATTCTTGAGGAAGGTTTAGGTGTATTTTGTAAACCCGTGCGAAGCCGGACGGACCGCTAGTGAGTTATATGTTTTTCGGAATGTCAATACAATGAATACAATGAGTCTATCGTGAGATACAGTCAGCAGCAGAAGTTGCTAAGCAGGCCAGGTATTCAAAATGATCTTAACGAAACTTTTATTGTCAAGAGAATAAGAACGTGTCAAGGTAATTTTGAACACCTCGCCCGCTTAGCAACTTTTGCAGCTGACTGTAGTCTACATCGGCATCACACGCGAGTGCTTCTCGCTTTTCAACTGAAATTCACGAGTTTCCTCGTAAATACGAAATAGAAACGAATACAGATCCGTTCATTAATATTAATGGGCTGGCTTCCCTCGTTATGGAATTAAATGTTCATTTACGAATACTAATGGTGAGGGCAAAAATACAATGCGGGATTAAAATTGTCGATAAATGCTAGAAGCTTTGAATTTTCAAAAATCTGAAGACCTACCACGAACCACGTTCGACGTGTTGCCTCTCTGTCGCACTTGTAAATTCCTACGTAAGTGTGACAGGGAGGAAACACGTCAAACATGGTTCGCTTTAACTTAAAACTTAATTTCAATTAGGACGCGGACGTCTGGAAGCGATATAACAAATTTTAAAATTAAAAGAACAATTTAATAATTTAGCGCTCGGGCAAGATTCGAATTTGCGACCTAACGCAAGCCCGTGCTGGTCCGATCGTAATCAACTGAGCTACCAGAATTTGCCAGGCCCGTGTGAATTTGATCGGATAATCTAAAATTCTATAAATATCACGAAGAGAGGCGCTACGATCAATATTATATCTAATCCAATCGTGTAAAAGTATTTTCTAAAATGTCAATATATTCAGAGGAAAATGGGAACCAGGTTTATATGAAGAAGCGGTCGTTAACTATCCTCTTAAACTACGCGTGCTATCCACAATAACAGTTGTTATGCATGTTTAAACCGAGACTGGCAAAACTTGGGTTTATGCACCCGAAGCAAATGCAACAACAGCGGTGGAAATTTTATTCACCGCATTGTTTACACTTACGTTAACTTGAACTTATTAATATTCAAATCTTGTGTAAGAAGGTTAAACTTAGCGCGGAGGAAGATTTATAGAAATTGCCAATAATACATGGAATTTTAAGACCTAGTTGGGCTAAAATGGAAAAAGGTAGAATCGCCGCATTTATAAACAGGATGTAGTAAAAGTTCTTAATTTGTTCGCCAATATTCCTTCACGCTGTTTTCTTTTTTAAATCATTGAGGCCCCCCCCCCCCACACCTGGCGTCTTTCGAGCGTCGGCGTCTACAATTCTATGGCCGACGTCGACGCAACGTCGACGCAGCGTCGACGCAACTGCGCAGCGACGTCATTTTCCATAGCGCTGGACCGACGCCGACAGACGCCGACGCTCGAAAGACGCCAGATGTGGGGGGGGGGGCCTTAAATCATTTATTCTGTTGCTTTCAAGAGTAACCTAATTTGTCATCGAATTGAACAGAACAAAGTGTCATTGCAAACATTACATTTTCATAGTGTAATTAATGATGTCATTGCCACAATGACATGCAGTTAACTTGGACCGAGTCTATCGGCCCGATTCGAAACTTTAGGATACATCTAATATTACGGCTACGATATGGATCAAATGTGACGTTTCTTCCAACAAAAACGTTACTTTTGACACTGACATAATTATCTAATCCATATCGTATCTAGAAGTAATATTTGACGTATGTTAAAGTTCGAATCGGGCAGTATAACAGTGCGTGCAAAAAGATTCATCCAGTGCCCTGTTTATCAAAAGCTTGCAACTTGTAATTATAATACAAGCGGATATCACTTTTTGACAGCTTTTGTTAGAAAGGGACTTAAGGGACTTCCACTTGTATTATAAGTTACAAGCTTTTGATAAACGAGCCCCAGGTGGCAATGTTAGCATCAGTTGGCTTGACACGCTACAAGTTCGGAAAAATGCCAACAGATGGCGCTATAGTTAAAGGACTTACAGGCCAATTCGAACGTAATATATACGAACGTAATAATAATAGGGCAAATTATCGCAAAAATAAATATTAGTATTGAACATGATACAATTCTTTTAACAATTTGGAACTGCAGTTTTTGAGTATAATCTGGAAGTTTTATAAAGACACTGTGTACATAATATAAGTTTAATAAATCTTGTCCTATTTTGAGATAGATTTTTGATGGTTTTGCGATGAGTTGTCCGATCACTGCTAATATCATAATGATATCTAACTGATGATGAAGACGACGAGACGCACGATAACTAAATAACATGATTAAAGCATAATACTGATGTTAGTGTACGTTGGAATTGGTCTGTTAATTCTGTCTTCAATTCAGGCAAAGAAGGTTTAAATATAAATAAATATTGTAGGACAATTTAACACAGATCAATCTAGTCCCACGGTAAGCTCAATAAGGCTTGTGTTGTGGGTACTAGACGACGATATATATAATATACATAGAAAACTCAGGAACAAATATTTGTGATAAATACCCAAATAAATGCCC
Organism: Cydia fagiglandana; assembly: GCF_963556715.1. Lineage (NCBI taxonomy): Eukaryota > Metazoa > Arthropoda > Insecta > Lepidoptera > Tortricidae > Cydia > Cydia fagiglandana. The sequence goes on along the minus strand of NC_085941.1, from coordinate 1,196,777 downwards.
TTACCAGGATTCGAACCCGGGACCTCCTGCTTAGGGCCACCCCACGTCTAGCGTCCCTCGAGCGTCGGCGTCTGGTCAGCGCTATGGAAAATGACGTCCCTGGGCAGTTGCGTCGATGTTGCGTCGAGCAGCGGCCATACAATTGTAGACGCCGACGCTCGAGGGACGCTAGATGTGGGGTGGCCCTTAATAGGCAGGGTCACTACCGACTAGGCTAGGAGGTCGTCGAACTGCTAAGTAGAATTTTCTATATGAATTAAGTTCTTATTGTAAATAGAGCTTTCATAAACTTGTTTCAAACAAACATACATCTTTAAACTGAGAGTGTAAAGCTGCCATTAATCAGGTGCCAAAAATCTTGTAATTATATTCATACATTTTATAGGTGAAAATATTATGAAACTTTAAAAAACACATAAATAGAATAAATGAATATGAAATATAGATAGATAGATAAAACGTTTATTTGGATGTTGCAAACACACACAATTTCCAAAAGGGAACATATATTATGCAGTGTGTCACGTTCACGTACCAGTAATATAGTCGATATCGATACGCAACACAAGTATACCACTACGCATGCAAACTAGAGGCCACGGCCGACGAACTTTCAAGAGCATTCTATTCCAATTGTTCAGAAACACAACGCCTCTAACAGTTGACGGTTATTTGACACTTGACGTATGTCAAATCGAGTAGTATATAAATCAGAGTAAAAGTAAACTGCGGAGTTATGAATGAAATGGTTTTTGAAGTACCTAATAAAAGCAGTTAAAGGCGTTTGTTTCAATCAAGATTGTATGAATTAGTGCAGTAATTGCAGTATGATGTTAGCACAATATAAACCGCGATATTCTTTGTAACGTAATTAATGAACTTTTTTAGCATTTTTGTAATTGTTTATTGCGAAATGTTGGATAAAAAATTGATGACTCTCATCGTCCGTTGGCAGAGAAGTATTCCTTGACAGTAAAATAAATTAGTACCACTGAAAATCCGCAGCATGGCGCAGGCCAAATAAAATATATACTTGGTCAATCAGATCTTGTCAGTAGAAAAAGGCGGCAAATTTGAAAAATGTAGGCGCGAAGGGAGGTCGTCCCATAGAAAATTTGAATTTCGTGCCTTTATTTACTGACAAGATTTGCTTGACCAGCTATAGTAGTATAGGGGTGGGTATAATACCAAAACCTAAATCGCGAAAAAAAATTTACCCTCCCATAGAAAATGGATCAGCCACAACGTATGAAACAGCCAAATTGGTCCCATAGTAAAAGTTGCTCAGTATAATCCCAAAACCTCCCTTGCAACGGGAATGCACTTATTTTTTGGCCACCCTGTATAATCATTCACATCTACTCTCTTGCCGATACACGCTATATGAGCAGCGTAATACCCAGGAAAATGCTAAAAGGTAGTCGTGAGCTTTCAAACGTTGTCGACCGCTTTGTGCACTACCTACGTGTGCGCGTACCTGCTTGTTTACTTCTTTGGCACACTTTCTGTATTTCCCTTTGCGAAACCTTTGCTCTTTTCAGGTTGTTGGGTTTGCTAAATTTAGGTTAGCTTAGCATTAGCACTTAATTTATACACTTGCTCCTAAGGAGCACGCAGTAAGTAAATGGATTCAGAAGTCGTAGAGTAAAAGGAATTTTGATATAATTACAAATCACTCACTCAAAAAAGTGTAGTTCTGTACTTATATGTACAAATGTCTCTTCCCACACTCTTGGCCTGATTCGAAGTTTAAGATGCGTCAAAAAGTTGCTAAACTGCCGTATTCGAACTTCAAGATATTCACAAGAGATGACGCGTACTAGATCCATTCTAGATACGTTATAGTTTAGATATTAACTAGTTCTCATTTGCAGCGCAATTCGGGCAACCAATGTCACTTTTACGTTAGATAGAGTAAGATATCTATTGGATGTGAATTGGATCTCTAAGTCATATCCTGTGGAAATCGTTCAAGAGTATCTCCAGAATCACACAAATGTCAAATTTGACAGGTTAGATCTTAAACATATCGTTATCGTATCTTGGTGATGTCTAAAATATATCTAGTAGATGTCTATTTCATAATCCGAATCGGGCCCAAAGATACGACATGCATATGCATCGGATATGTCAGTGTTAAAAGTGACGTTTGTCCTTTGATGCAGGTAAGGCTAGGTTCACACGGTATTAATTATTCCCGTAGGTATACCGTATACGGGATTTTATCGAATACCGTAGTCACAGCAAAATTTGTATGGCAAAGTTCATAATCGTTCACACGGCGTCTATGCGGGAAATCCGTCTAGTAATTAACACCGTGTAAACATAGCTTAAGTATTTTTAAGTTATGTACAAATGTGTGACGCACAAACACTCATACACAAGGAGTTAATACACGCAACGCGCGTAATATTTCGGCCACGGCGGCCTACTCCGTTTTTATGTTACGGGACGTGTTTCAATTTGTCCGCCGCCATATTGGATTCGAAATTCATTGCCTTCCACAAGGTTTGGAGTTTTTTTAACTTTTAATGTGTATACCTTGTTTTAGCCGTGAGCGGTTAGAAGTTTTGACACCTTTTACTTTGAAATAAAAGGTGTTCGTTTCAATTTCAGTGATGAATTGTCTGTGACGTATGTTAGCGTACAAATTTTTTTATAATTCGTATGTAAGTAAATAATACAATGAAATTAAAATGATGTATAAAAGAATAACATGTAAAACTCTCTGCCCGATTCAAACTTTAAGAAACTTCAAAAATTACGGCTAGATACGATATGGATTAGATATGTCAGTGTCAACAGTGACGTTGTTGTTTGAAGAAACATCACATTTGACCCTGACATATCCAATCCATATCGTACCAAGCCGGAATATTTGACTTATCCTAAAGTTCGAATCGGGCCGTCTTTCTCGTCCACACCGTCTAAGGACTCTAAGGTGTCGTAGCACCGTAGCAGTGCTACGCGCGCTACGGTGCGTAGTCAATTCTTTGACGACGTAACAAAAGCTTTTAAATTTTTTACGAGTAGGTATATAGATACCTATACAGGGTGAAATCTGGGTCGTGTGGCAAGAAAGAAAAATAAGACTTGCCACTTAATTAGGAACACAACACTGTAGATTAGAGTGCATTAATTTGTATTTTTTTGCACATACAAAAATAAAATACAAAATAATTTCTTATTTAGGGTCATGGTCACCCTACAACTTGACAAGACAAACATCTAGAATCTCGAAAAGAAAGTAGTGGTAACTTACGATAATTAACTGATAACACTTATCTTCGGTTTTACATTCAGTGTAAAAGCAATTAAAAGTTTAAAAATAATTTAAAAACTTTATTAAAATTATTTACAAGCACTGGGACGGAGACTCCACAAGCTTTTAACAAATACGATCACAACTTAAACATGCTTCAGGAGCTGCTCAAAGTGTGATCCGTTTTTCTGTCGACACAATTCGGCTCGTCCTCTTAGGTTATCTTTTAATCTGCCGAGAGCAAAGTGATCCATTTTCACACTTTCAAATCAATCAATCAATATCTCGCTGACAAAGCTCTTCGATGGTACACCAATCTTTTGATTTCGCCCCAGAGAAAAAAATCCAAGGGCGTCAGGTCGGGACTATGAGGAGGCCTTGCCACGGGTCCGCCGCCGCCTCGGCCAATCCAACGTCCCGGGGAACTGTTCATCGAGGTAATTGCGTACTCGGTGTTCAAAATGAGCCGGAGCACCATCGTGTTGATAGTGTAGGTTATGCAAGTAATGTTCCGGCACTTCTCGCAGTAATTCAGGCACCACTTTTCTCAACATATCAATCGATAACGTTGGTGAAATAAATCCCGAGCAGTGGTAGCACGACGTGCTTGGTAATAAAACATTACCATGTCAGACCGCTGAACATTTGAAAACGGATATGCCGCGGGCATCTTTCTGCTTAATTATCTTTAAAATTACCAGAATTAATGAAATCAATGTACAATCTTTGAATGATTTTATTTATTTTCAAGTTTTGACTTTGTCATAACAGTGACGGTTGACATTTCTTACTCATCTAATCAGTTGTTTATTAAATAGGTTTTAACAGTAATTGTAAGGTAACCATAATTTGTGTTTTTAACTGGGATACTTAAATTGTTGATTAATTAATGAATAGCTGCAATTATTTAAAAATTAACTTTATACCTAACATCGCGTTAATTTACCGAGTTAAGTACAATAGGTTTGAATCACGACCCAGATTTCGCCCTGTATACAACTAGTGAAAACGCGTTCGTTTTCACTGAGGCGATACAGAAAACTACTTCAGAAAACGAGTTTTCACTAAAAACGAGTTTTTACGGTAACACAAAATATTTCGACTAATTGGAAAGTTGTGTATTATATTTGTTTGCTTTACAAAGAACATCTGTAACTTGTATAAAAAAAACGGGTTGCACTCCGGGAGTGCCGGCAGAAATGAACACTCAATGACATTATAACTCTAAATATTAATAACAGCGCCATCTAGTACAAAATGCCTGCAGCACTATGTATAATTGAGGTTAAGGCCATCTAGCGTTATTTCGTCGCATTACTTGAAACCCCTAAGCACATCACTGTGAGTACTAGAGAATATTAGTACCAGTTTGAGGGAATCTCACTAGATGGCATTTAAATCAAAAAAGAAAAACGCAATGGCATTGTAACAGTGTCCGCCACACGTGCCGTCACGTCTTACGTCTTACGCTCTCGCGAGTTTAACATTTTTTCCCCATCACAAAAAGTGCTCAGCGCCGCTAAAGAAGTTTTCACTTCAAAAACGTTCTAAATGCAACACACGACTCGCATTTCGTAAAACACGTGCAAGTTTTCTTGTTACCAAGGACTTATTAACTTAACGACTTATACAAAACTACCGCAAACTATATTATCGTGAATATTTTAAAATGGAAAATGTATTTTCCTTAAAGCGAGCTTGCGGGTAGTCTCTTTAATTAGAGTCTGGCTAGCCAAAAATTGTTGACAGATATTTCGTTGTTGTATCACCAATTGTCTATGATTTGAAAAAAAGCTAAAAGTCAGTTGTCGATTTATGTCATTCATTCAAATTGTTTGCGGTTTTTATGGGGTTTATTTTAAATAATATTAATAATTTCTATGCTGAGTGAGGTTCACAAACTATTATTTAAGCTCGTAAATAATTACGACAATGTGCGAAGTCGACGTGTAGCGTTGTATAATGAAAAAGTGCAATGTTTACAACTTCTAACCAAATGTAAACAAAATACGAGGTTGGTGCTCTATAAATATTTTGATACTTTAAGTACTAGTTCTAACATTTGCCGATTACTTTGATTAAGTACGTGAATTTATTAATGCCTGAATCTCATAAATAGGACAAGTGTATAAAGAAACGGATAAATTAAAAGTTCTGAAAAATATCTATAAAATCTAAATATTGGAACGTAAACATGTGTGTTTGTCGTTGACTGTACTTTAAATAGTGGTAGAAATTATGTGAGCTGACTTTGAGTGCACTTAAACGTTTATTTAGCTTATTTCCTTAGGTACCTTATTTGTGCACAGAATATCAAAGATATTGTCTAGTATCAAAACTATAATTCCTACTACACAAAGTGTGACCAGCCCAAGATTTTTTGAATTTCCCGCCAATAATTTAGGTAAAATTTCAGTAGCCAGACTCTAAGTACTCTGCTTTGTGCCTTTACAATAATGTACCTACTCTACCTTTTATGGCTCCTCTACACGATGGGCCAACGCCGGCCACTCCAAGGGACGCAGCCATTGCGGTAGAATGAGATAGCAATATCACTTGCTCCCTCTAACGCATAAATGCGGCCCTTGGAGTGACCGGCGTTGGCCCATCGTTTTGCTAATATGGAATTTATATGAAATATTACATCGTGACGTCACGGTCAACTCACCTACTTTTTATATTTCTAACCGATTTATTAAATAGAACTTGTGTTTAAAAATAACTCATAAATGTGTTTTTCTAATATTTATCTGGTGCTTTATTTCATGCATGGTGTAAAATAATTTATTTTAAATACTGTATAATATCCTATTAAATAAGTATTTTTTCGTTTGCGTAGGTTCCTTACAATCACTTACTGCCCGATTCGAACTTTAAGATACGTCAAATATTACGTCTAGATACGATATGGATTAGATATGTCAGTGTCAAAAGTGACGTTTTTGTTTGAAGAAACATATCTAATCCATCATATCGTATCTAGGCGTAATATTTGACGTATCTTAAAGTTCGAATCGGGCCGTAACTAAAACAATTATTAGTTAATAGGGTATTTGATTACTAGTCAAATCAGTTTCTTTTTTTGAACTGTCAAAACGATTTTGCTACTATGGAATTTAGGTATATGAAACACTAGCATGTGACGTCACAATCAAATTACCTACTCTTTATAGTTTTCTACGGGTTTAAAAATATAAATTGTGTCTAAATATACCTGTTGTCTACGTTTCTCTATTGATCCTCTGGTGCTTTATTTCTTGCATGGTGTAAAATAATTTATTTTAAATACAGTCAAATACCCTATTGAGCTTTTGTAGCGCGTTTATGAGTAGAGTTATAAGTAAAGAAATTAGCTAGTTTTTATTTGCTCGGTATTCCTACATATCTACACCAGGAAGTAAATCATCGTGAAGAAGCCTGACGAATCCCAATAAGACCTAGTTTACCGTCTGGGTTGAAAGGACAGATGGCAGTCGCTTTCGTAAAAACGATTACCTACGCGATTCTTGGGATTAGTTGCCAAGCGGACCCCAGGCTCCCATGAGCAGTGGCAAAGTACCGGGTTAAAGCCAGGAAGATGATGATTCCTATCTACACCGAGTAGGCCTAGATCCAAATCAAGTATAAACCTACAAAGTTGGCCGCAACCCACTAAATAAGTTTTTACCTATTTTTAGGCAAGTCACGTATCTCAACTTCATTACAACACTGAAACCATCCTTCGCACCTGAAAAGATTCCTTTATCCACCCTCAATTAAGGTCTTCAGAGCACGGAGCGACAGAGGGTGTGTGTTACAGAGGTTTATTTTATTCGGGATACTTACTTCCTAATATACATAGGTTAATAGACTTATAAACTAGATCCAAATTACAAGCTTCCACATATATAATGCTAAATAACATAAATAGTTAAGAAGGTCTCGAAATTTCAAAATAATAACGCAATGATATCTAGTCTTTTAAACTAGTCTACAGCAGTGATAAATAAGCTCAAGATCTTACATAAAAACAACTGCTTAAAGCATGGCAACGCCGGCTTCTACGGAGCCAAACTTCTGTACTCTAGTTTTCTGTGCTCAGCCCTGTACTAGAATTGAGAGTAGAGATGCCCCGAATATTCCGTTACTATCAGGTATCCGGCCACTCCGGCCGGATGTTAAAATTGTTGGTTGTGTGTAAAGTGTGCTACTATCTGGCCGGATAACGGATAGTAACTTTGCTTGATTTCAGGGTAAAGAAATTGGATTTAAGAAACTTTATTACCTATTTTAAAACAATTTAAACATTTCACTCACTTGCAGGCGATCTCATTTCGTACCTAGAGATGAACCCGCGCGAACGTTCACTACGAAATTGGTTAAAACCTACACAATGCTGACCTGTAAACCAAAAAGTAGGTATAGTTCCGCCGGTCAGGCTCAGGTCAGGTCAGATGGTCAGGCCGAACATCCGATATCCGGCCAAACAACTATTCGTTACATCTCTAATTGCGAGCGCCCCAGAGCTCCGGGTTAGGATCAATTAGGACCAGCCCTTAATTTAGGGGTAGGCTTGTAAGACATTTGTTAAGGATGTCTTACCGGAGGATGTAGTGTTGTCTACGAGATAGGTTTAATGTTGCATTTGTAGGGTTAGTTTAGAATGAGGGTTAGAATGAAAAATACTTTAATATATTTAATAGTTCGGCTAGGTTAATAAGATAATAGACTTCCGGTTCGAGCGCCATCTTGATAGTCACGCATAGTGATTAGCGGGTCGATTCGAACTTTAAGCAACTAACTTCTTCACAAGTCTCTGGGAGGGTCTTCTGTCACAAGTATTTTACAATACTTACTAGGAGATTCCAAGCATAACTAATTGTGAATTGTGAAATGTTTTAATCCAAAAAATAAACAATTTTCAAAACTAGTAAGAACTATTATATAATCTGTGCTTTAAGATACGTCAAATATTTGGTCTAGATACGATATGGATGAAATACGTCAGTGTCAAAAGTGACGTTTCTTTGCTCATTAATATTGTTTAAAGTGTAATAATTACCTGGGTATCTCCTTCCTTCACGCTCGTTTCATTTCTCACATTTCTTTTGATTTACGCCGTTTTTCAACTCAATTTTATTATTACCTGTAAAAAAACAAACACACTATTAATCATGTCATAAATATTAGCGAACAATACAAACAACAACTCTTCATTAAGAAAATAATATTAGGTATTTTACAATTTCATGAAAGCATCATAAAATTACCTAAAATAAAATATTTATAAACTAATTTTAAAGTTTAAAAAAATCCGGTATTTTGTCAAGAGACCAAACGAAATTTTTCCAAGTTTATATTTATACTAAGTTGGCAAAGAACTGCACTAGTTAGTGGCTTTGGCAACTTTAAATTAGTTCCACACGTACCTTTACAACATGTAAGAAGCTTATACTAAAGGAACTTCCAATAAGCTTTTAATTTTGAACCTTAATAACGTTGGAATAGAGTCGAGAACTCGACATCCTTTTCACTGTGGAATTATACATTTAGAGCTGCTAAAAGCTTTTTAAATTGTAGTTTTTAACTTTTACGCGATATTTTTTCTTCAATAGTTTTGATCTTAATTAAATCTATTCTGAAAGGTTTCCGTTGATAAATCAAATTCCTCCTCTAAGGTCGTATCAAAATAGTAAGACCAAAACCGTGACAAATTTATAACTTAGAATCGTGCTTAGAACTTATTATACATAGTACCTCCTTCATTCTTTGCGTAGAGAAGTATAAGCTTAATAGACTAGGAATAAATAAACTAGGTACTTATTCATAACATAATAGAAGATTAAACGCTTAATTAATTTTATATAAAAATGTTGACTTCACTCCTTTTTCAAAAAGACTAAGTGAACTTTAACTTCAAAGAATTAAAATTCTCTCAAAGATTCCTAATTGAACCCAGCCAAGTGCTCTCTCCGGACAACTCATCGAAAAAAGAACCCAATTAACAATCCTCGAAGCTCATTTTGGAGTGAGTGTCAAAAGGTTTTCTATCAGCATTTTTGTAATTACCTCTTACCAATTCAGATGATATCAGAGTTATTGTAAATTGAAGAGTTTCGAACTCTTGAGGTCTTTGGAAATAATTACATTCGGTATGGATCAAAGGTAGTTGTCCCGCGGCGAGAAAGCGACCAGCGGGCGCAGCATGGTTCCATCTTTATCGCCTGTCACTATGCCCGTCACTTTCGCACTTACATACTTGTTAGAACGTGACAGGCATGGTGACAAGCGATAAAAATGCGACCGTGCTACCGCCGCTGAGACGACTATTATCTCGGGCTAGAAACGTGCGTATATAATGTGTATATAGACAGATATTTTAGATCACATGTAGGTTTATGTATATCTTCCTTAGCGCCTCTTGTACCATCCCACTAACCCGGGGTTAAGTGAATACACATTCCATGTTAAACTATAGGTAGTATTATTGCCATAAACTTTATAGTTGCTAAGCTTAAGAAAGTAGTCTTATAATTTGTGATTCGTAAGTGTCTGGTTTAGTGTATATGTATTTTGAAATATAACTAGAACATATAAACAAAAACATACTAGTTAAGCCAAGTTGGTTCTACAAAACCGTAGTGTTCCGCTCTATAGAAGGCAATGCTTTCAGGAATCCAAACAGGGAACGCGGGTCGAGTGCCGCAATAGATCAAAGTCGATGAATCGAGACCGCGATGCATCTTCCGCGGACTAAGAGAGATATCGAGCTTTGGTGCTATAATGAAAAGCTTATTATTTTTTAACGCCTTTTATAATACGCCACAAACAGCATTCTAAGGATGACTCCTGATCACGTTTCATCATCATCATCATCATCATCATCAGCCTACTCTCGTCCACTGCTGGACATAGGCCTGTCCTATTGCACGCCATTGAGCACGATTTGCGGCAACTCTGACCGGCCCACTGCCACTTCAGCTTGCTAATCCGGTGGGCTATGTCGACGACTTTGGTTCTCTGATGATCACGTTTGCTGTCCAATAATGCTAAGTTTAATTAAATTAATTAAGTCTAATATAACTTTTAAGTATTAATATAGTTTTTAAGCCTTGTAATTCATATGTAATACTAACACAATGGGATCACTGTTATCTTGAAATAAATAATTGAAATTGATAATAGTTGGTTATACTTACCCTTAACTGCAGCCGGCAGCCGGTAGCCGTCGCCGTTAGCTCCCTATCTGCACTAACCTGTGACAGCTGCGAGGCGTGGTCTCTCAGCAGCCCCCGTAGTATAGCAGCCCCGCTCGCCGACAGCCGGTAGCCGTGGCCGTTAGCTCCCTATCTGCACTAACCTGTGACAGCTGCGAGGCGTGGTCCCTCAGCAGCTTCCGTAGTATAGCAGCCCCGCTCGCCGGCAGCCGGTAGCCGTGGCCGTTAGCTCCCTATGTGCACTCACCTGTGACAGCTGCGAGGCGTGGTCCCTCAGCAGCCCCCGTAGTATAGCAGCCCCGCTCGCCGGCAGCCGGTAGCCGTGGCCGTTAGCTCCCTATCTGCACTCACCTGTGACAGCTGCGAGGCGTGGTCCCTCAGCAGCCCCCGTAGTATAGCAGCCCCGCTCGCCGGCAGCCGGTAGCCGTCGCCGCTAGCTCCCTATCTGCACTAACCTGTGACAGCTGCGAGGCGTGGTCCCTCAGCAGCCCCCGCAGTATAGCAGCCCCGCTCGCCGGCAGCCGGTAGCCGTCGCCGTTAGCTCCCTATCTGCACTAACCTGTGACAGCTGCGAGGCGTGGTCCCTCAGCAGCCCCCGTAGTATAGCAGCCCCGCTCGCCGACAGCCGGTAGCCGTTGCCGTTAGCTCCCCGCGCGAAGAACACGCCGCCGTCCGGGCCAGAGCCCATCGCTCACATCTCGATAGTTTACACTTACTTTTTTACACTACGAATTATTTGTATCTCTGTTCAATACATTTGTAAACTTATGGACCACGATTGTGTACACTTTATACACTGCAGTAGGGTGGATTTCATCACTAAAAATTTCACCATATAAAAAAAAATTTTTTTTTTATGTTTAATTTAATACGATTCTAGCTGTGTAAAGTAATAGAGGGCTGTATATTGAGGATATTTATGGTATTTATACATTCATTTGTGGCTTATATTTGAAGTTATCGCTTTCGGAAAATAAAAACGCAAGATGGTGATGACAACCATGGTATGGTAATGACTCTTTTATGGACGGTAATGACACTGCATGTACGGTAATGACGATTTGGGAACTAAATTATATATGTCTTCAAAACGTATTAAAAAAATATAAACTTTTTTTAATTGTAAGGATTTAGAACTTTAATAAACATTACAAATAACATGTTTTTGAACATAAGACTAGCTTCATAAATTATTTTCAGAAAATTATAAAAAATACATTTTATTCATATATTAAATAAATATATAACAAGTATTTGTATTGTATAATTTTAAATAATTTATATTCAGAAATATGCAATTTATGTAGGTATTTTATTTTTTTGGGTTTTCGCAATGTTAAATCATAGTATCAATACTGTACTCTTATTATCAGTTTAAACCTGCATCTTCTTTTATCTACTGCATAACTTAGTATTTATATCATATTAGAAAATTGCTGGCTTACCAATGAGCGTAATTGTTATGATTTATTACGTTTTTATTTGATAATTTGATCCATTACCTAAGTTTGTAATGTTTGTATTTTTGTTGTTTTATAAACTAACTTTAAAAATAGTTGTAATGATTTAAATCCATGTATAGTTTGTTTAATAGCTAAACATTTTTGTATAATCAGTGTTTTATAAGTTGGAAGATCCCTACTTTTAATGCATGTCATAAGTTACAAAATGTTAGGTATTGGGCCGAATGGGTCGGGTGACTAACAAATGGTATAATTATTAATTGCTGTAATTATATACATCAATTAATGTAATATCATCAAAAAACATAACGCCATCTGGATAGTGAGCCAGTGCCGTAGCCTATGGTCGCTTAAAACTTAATAGATGTCGCTTGTTTAAATACTATGTTTTAATTTAACACGACTAACATGCAATTACAGACTCTAAGTTGCACGATTTACATGTATTAGATTATGAAAAACAAAACAAATATGTTCTAAGTTCTAAGTGACCAAAATTTTGCCTACTTAGTCAACATGTTATATAAAACCTAAACATCCCTCTAGTGTGAAAGAAATATTTATATCTTTTTCTACATTTATTCTACATTTATAAGGTAGACATTATATAGTGTTAGAAGACATAGAAAACGTTTTTCAAACATACAGTTTAATATCATAGTGAATTATACCAAAATAACTAGAAAAGTTTCTGAGAACCGTCATCACCATACACATGAAATCATCACCGGTCGTCATTTTTTCCCGGTGATGATGGGTATGGTGTTGACGATTTGAGAGTTTCTTGTTTTTATTTCTAGAATGGGAATAATAGTAGTTAATGTATTTGCCACACAATAAATTTCATGTAGTTTTCCATTCATTTCGGTAATTATTTCTAATATATCATTCGTAACTTCTTTAAACCAAAGCATAACGGTGATGATGCTCTGTTGTGACAAACTACGTTTTACAAATTTGTTCTTTATATTTCTTACGATTCAATGATGTGAATTTATAGTGAAATCATTTTTTGCATTTTATACTAAAGTGAAAAATAGGGCAAGGACCTTTAGCGGTATTTTGTTGTTTATACACGGAGATAAGCTCACATTGACATAGCCATGACGGTGTTGACGAATATTCGTGACAAAATTTTAAATATTTTTAAATGTACTTTCTCGATGAATGAATTATTGCATATTAATTCATGTGTTAAACAACAACAAGGAAAAGATATAACTAAAAGAAAAATCGCAATCGTACGATAGGTATGCTATAATTTTCACTGCAAACAAAAAGGTTTAGATTTTTCCGGTAGACGGTGATGATTTTAGACACATGAAACATTTTATATAAAAAAAACTATTAAGTTATTGGAGATGGTAATTGAAGGAACATTAAGATAATAGTTCTTAAAAACATATAAAAAAGTTGCAACTCGCAGAACCCACTAGTTTTTTTTATAAAGACCGAACCATAACTTTTCGCCCGATTTTGAAATCCACCCAGTAACTGATGGTGTTTAGCAAAAATGTGTCAACCCACATTCTTTTTTTCAATAAAATGTCAACATTAAGCGTACTTTTTAGAGTTGAATTCTTATTGCGTATTTATGTAATGTGGGTTGACACACTATTACGAAACACCGACCAGTTTTTTACGTTAATACGTTAATACCGTTAACCCTTTATGGGGCACACTTAGCGCCACTTGCACCATCCCACTAATCCGGGGTTAACCGGTTAAACCGTTAACCCAGTGACAAATTGTACTGGTAACCATGGTAACTTCAGGTTTAACCGGTTAACCCCTGATTAGTGAATGGTGCATGTGGCCCTTAGTTATTAAGTACTTTAAGTAGGTATACGGCAAGAATAAATAAATAAATAAAATAAAATAAAAAAGCCTTTTATTTCTAGTCCAATTCGTTACATTAAATTACAACAAAATATGTTAGTATCTATTTGTAAGTATTTATTTAAAGTATAATGTCAATTTTAATTATTTATTGTTATTGTTAAGTCAATTTTTCACAAAAAAAAAAATACACTATAACTATAACACATATTTAGGTTATGCTGAAACTAATTGTTCTCTTTATTTATCTTTCGTCTTAAGTTAGGTTTGTTATAATATGAATATAAAAGTAAAATATAAAAACACTTACAAAACAATAAAAAATACATATAAACACATTATAAAAAACCTAACCTAATGTGCCGCCAAAACTAATTGTTATTATTATTGCCTGGACTGCGGGAAGGATTATTATGATTTTAGCAGTCTACTATCGGCTCGATTCGGGAAATGAATAAGAGATGCACTAGATATGAAATAGTAAAGATTTGTGACGTTCCACGAAAAAAGGTACCTTATATGGATGGAGCCATTTCGTGGCACTTTAATCTTATTTTGTGTTTTCTTTTATACTATGTACTGTTCCGATTGTTTGTGCTTACGAATAAATCTATTCTATTCTATTCTATTCTTATGGCGGCTGGCGCCGCTATTCGGAAAATTAATTAGAGATTCACTAGATATGAAATAAAGTTATGTGACGTTCCACGACAAAAGGTACCTTATGGCGGTTGGCGCTTACGTCACATAGCGCCGCAATAATATTGGAGCGGCGTTAATAATGGTAAGCGCCAACCGCCATAAGGTACCTTTATCCGTGGGACGTCACATATCTTTACTATATCGTATCTAGTTACACGCTTATTCGGGAAACGAGATAATCACAAGATCTAGAAACGATACAGAGATCAACTAGATTTACATTAGATATCGACTAGATGTGACTTGGATATCTAAGTCATAACTTGTCGAAATCGTTCAAGAGGACCTCCAGAATCGCGGAAACGTCAAATTTGACATATCTATCTCACAAATATCTTTAAATTATCCATATCGTAACTTGATGAGGTCTAGTAGAGATCTATTTCATTTTCCGAATCGAGCCGTTAATCTCTAATTCACTTTCCGAATCGCGCCGTTAGTAAATATGCAACTATGCAATACATGCATGAATGTTTGTGTCTTACCACTGGCGCCAAAACTACTAATCCGATTTTAATAAATTAAGTGAATTGATGTATTTTTATGGACTTATAAAAAAATCCCTAGTCCTGTCGCTGTACTTTTAATATTTGTTGAAAAAAATAACTTTGTTACTTGTAGAAAATGTTTAGTAGAGTCAGGCTAGGCTAACTCTGCACCGTGTTTGATATTTGATATCACAGAGTGTGCAAGATTTATTTTAAACGTCATAATTTTATAGAAGCTTGACGTTCATGAGAACACTTCCACACTCTGTGTTATTAAACACCGTGCAGACTTAGCTTAGCCTGACTCTATAAGCCGCTAAAACTTTAAATAGAAAACTGACTGTATTTTTATTAATAATAATTTTTCAGTACTTCTAAAACATTTATCGCTATTTTGTAAAGATCATTCAAAGTTTACAAACACTTTACATAGTTCAAGCGAAATTAAATCTTACGCACACACCAACAAACTTGTTTTGGAAACTTTATACAAACTTCTAAAGAAATTCACCATCAAAAAGTAATAACTCAAAATCACCTCACATTCATATCCAAACTTATCACGAAAGTTTCAAGGTTGAATTTAGATTGTATTATTCACTTTTATGGCTGCGTAGCGCCCGCCGCGCGCGGCCTGCCCGTAGACACTGCTACGAGCTACGCGCGTAGCGGCTACGGCGCGGCGTAGCAATGCGACGGGTGACGTAAGATCCTTGTCAAAGAAGTCGAGATGTTATCGAGATTTTGGGTTCTATTTGACTTGTTTTAAATTCGAGTCGATACATTGAGAAAAGCTTTTATAAATAACCACTTTGAGCTGTAAAACTTGCGAACCCCCATGACAAAAATTACTTTACGTATTGTATAGTCGTATTTTTGAAACGTGTCGATTAAATAAGTTTTCAAGTATGGCAGCACTTTTTCCCCCTACTACCCTACCTTACCCTAAGTATGGCAATTATAATAACGGTCACATTTTATAAAATACTTTCCAAAATTTAAATGCAATACTGGTACAAATCGTTTAGCAAAAAAAAAATTAACTCCCTTGCGGCGGTATGGCGGCCATTTGGAACCATCCGAAAAGTATGGCATGGTGATGTCCATGAATGGCTGCTCGACGATGATCACCTGTGCAAAAATTAGCTTGGCACAAATGATTGAATTGTTTTTTTTTTATTAATGTGTTCGCCTCAGTATGGCGGGCTGTAAGTCACACCTGAGTAGTATGGCATTACGCTACCGCCTACTTCTTTTTTATGGACTATCGGAAAATACGAGGATTTATGTGGAACAAATCGTTCGACACTCGTATTTTATCCGACACGTTCGACTAACGCCCACCCACGCGATTGGGCCGCCGGTACCAGCGCTATGACCATCATTTTTCTTTCCTTCATTACGTACTTAGACCCCTGACGAACCGCCATACTGGTACAAATGATCCAGTAAAATGTGTCACTGTCTCCCGGTCTACTACGCGTTATGCAAAAAAATCAATTTTATGACACAAATGCCTTATGTACATATTTTACAGATTCACATAGTAAGTAAATAAAATAAATAAATGACATGGTGGTCATATATCAGGCAATGTTTTAAACGTCTTGATTCGGCCCGAATTGTTTCGTCGTGTCGTTCGGGACTTTCTTACGAGATCTTATCATACTTACCTTTATATGAGCTCGCATTTTTATACCTCCCACGGAATAATTTCTAGATTCCCTTCCACGTTATTTTTAACATTTTATAACAACGTCAAACAAAAACGTCACATTTGACACTGACATATCTAATCCATAGGTATCGTTTCTAGATCTATTCATTGACGTATCTCAAAGTTCAAATCGGGTCGTAGTTTCTTTTAGACCAAAAAAGCTGAAACTGAAGACGAACATGATAAATGTATCCTATTTAAGTTGTTGCTTTCATAAAACAAACTGACTTGGCGTGCCTTTGTTTTATGGGTTTGTCTAGCCGAACTTAATTTGAATAGCAAATGTTCTCTAAACAAGCAAATATTATTGGAATAGTTCTCAGCGCAACGTTATTTTTCGTTTCTTGAGTCAAAAACGTCACTTTTGACACGGACACATCTAATCCATATCGTTTCGAGATCTTTTAATTGTTGTATCTTAAATTTCGAATCGGGCAGTATGACGTATTAAATACCACTTGCACTGCGTGAGCTATCAAAATCGCTGCAGACTTTTCTTGGTCTAACTCTAGTATGACTCACGGTAGTTAAAATTCGGAAATTTAAACACATTTACTGTCCTATTAAAAAAACTGCGCTTTCACGAAACGAATATACTATTTCCAAATTCCTAATAGTTTCTTGCGTATGAGTTATGGGCCGCGGTATAAGAGACCGCCATTATTCGCCAGCATTGGCCCATTCTAGGCGTGCCGGTGACAAGAATTAATAATGAGACCGCCTCGTTAGGTACCGAGGCGTTTGCAGTTGCGGTTAGTATTTAAATAATATGCATTTTAAAAACTGAAATATATATTTTATACCATAAGTACCCTTTTGGTTGACAGTTATAAATATATTACATATTTCCGTTTCTTTGTAGAAACGGAACCACGGACAAATTGCGGTTAAAAAGTGAACTTATAGGCACAGATCAACGTCTTGTTGCATTAAATGGCGTAAAATAAAAAAAAATATCTTTCTCCGACTCGGCCATCCTGTCGTATGTCCACGTCCCTGCGTGTTCCAACAAGTATAACTATTTAGAACGGACCCAAGGCGGAATACGGTCAAAAACTAAGCGGGAGGCATTATCTAAAGTCGCGGTGATGGATCGCCACTAATGGCGGCGATCGACGCTTCGCTGATAAGATGTTGCATTTATTGCCTGCGTAATTGCGACCTCAATCTGAGAAAATACTCCAAAAGACATAGAAATATTTCATCAAATCCAATGACAAAAAAGCTTAATCTTAAAATTATGAATACACGGTGTCCAGCGCCAAATTTCTGATTTCAACATTTGTTTAAAAAAAACTCAAACTTCTGATTTAAACTTTCACGATTATTAAACATTATGAAACTACACACGCGTTTTAAGTTTTAAGATAAGTTTTAAGTTTTAAAACTTAAATACGCGATTAAGTCCCGTTGTGTAGTTTCATAAAACTCAAACTTGTAAACCAAAACATTAAAACACGATGAATGCTGGTATAGTTTTTAGGAAACCACATTTTCTAAATCTACCTTCGATGACACTCCTTTAACCTATTCGTCATATTCCGAAATTATTTTTTTTTTATTTTTTTTGTTTAGAAATTTAATTCAGGCAACAAGGCCCATATTACAAATACCTTACAGACTAACATACATATGTATTTTATAAACTTAAAACTAAACACTATTTAGACGATAAAACGGCGTGGCTCCGTTGCATCGGCTGCTCTTGTGTCGGATTCGGCAGTTTGCCCCGGAACCTCCGAAACACGACACCTTTCGGCCAGAAGTCGGCGCACTCGATGGTCTCCTTCTCCTGCAGCGGTCGCGGCACGCGCACCACAAAAGAGTTGAAGTGCACGTAGTGGCGCGATCGAAGCTGGAACACCCTCAGCGTGTAGCCGGTCTTCTGGTGTACATATTCCACCACTTCAGCAGCCGTGGCGGTATAATGCAGGCGCGATACGTACAGCGCCTTACTTGGTGTAGCAATCCGCAAGCCAGAATTAGCCGGTTCGGCGGTACCACACTGAGTCTTACGAGGCGCCGTGCGCGCCTTCTTCTTTCTGGATACCAGAAATTAATGCAAAACTTACGCTTTGCGGCCTACTAAATCAATAGCATATGCAATTAAGCACGCTGCTCTGCTGGCCAGCGACCGGCGATCCATTGTCAACCCATCAACACTAACGAAACTTAAAAACGTACTAACAAAGTTATAGACTTATAGCTAGTCAAACAAGCTTGTCAGTAGAAAAAGGCGCGAAATTCTAATTTTCTATGTGACGATAACTCTTCGCGCCGACATTTTTTAAATTTGCCGCTTTTTCTACTGACGCAAATGGCTTGACATTATTACTGTACACTGCGCCACTATTCTCCATAAATTCGATAAAAGCTTCTCCTGAAAACTCCTTCAACGGTCTCTCGGTCCGATTCGAACTTTAAGACACGTCATCTAATAGATCTAGAAACGATATAAATTAGATGTGCCAGTGTCAAAAATTAAGTTCTTGTTTTTTTGTGTCAGTGTCAAAAGTGACGTTTTTGTTTGAAGAAACGTCACATTTGACACTGACATATCTAATCCATAACGTTTCTAGATCTATTCATTGACGTATCTTATTGTTCGAATGGGGCAGTCTATTTCCAATCGTAAAAATATAATGCCAGAGAGAAGAAAATGAAAAGTGACCAGCAATCTTAATGATCGTCCGCGTCCTCGTATTTACCATTGCGTTGAGTTTATTTCCTCTGAAAATATTTAACTCGAAATTCCTTTGAATCTTTTCTTCCTTGATATCTTTCAACGGCGATATTTTTCTTAAAGAGCGTTCCAGATAACGGCTCGGGTCGTCATTGTCTTACCAGTGAGGTTATGATCTGGAGTGAAAGAGATAGGAGTATAATTAGAATGATAAGTGCTTTGTTAAGAAGACTAAATAAAAGGTGTTTTGATTTTCGTCGGTAAAATATGTTTTTGTCGTCTAAAGCGTTTGACATAGCTGAAGATTACCTTGTTATTTGATACGCCAAGGAAATGATCGTTTCAGAACTTAAAATATTTTGATTAAAACGTGACAGTTATTTTATCACGTGGACAAAGATGGATAAAGCCATCCATAATACACCGGCAGGCCAAAAACCTCATCAGTTTTGGCACGGGCCCGAACCCGGTGTATATGCTATTTGTCGTAACGGATATCAATATAACAAGGCTTTGCAAATACATATGTACACGTATTCGGTATTTGGGGGTCAAGAGCAGGGCAGGGCGGAAGATCTCTTCTTCTTTATATTTAAGAGCTGTGCTTTTGTCGGTGGAGCAATCTCTATGACACGACCTGAACCTTTTCCTTTATTTGGTTGAAATATTTTTTTTTCGGTCTTCTCTTTCCCTCTATTTTTATTTCTATGATGTTCTTAAGGAACATGTCGCGTCTTAGCAGGTGTCCAATTAGTACTCCTCTTCTATTTTCTATTGTCTTTATTATATTTCTTTTACCTTCCTATCTATAGAACCCTAACATTTGATATTTTTTCTGTCCAACACCACATTTCGAAGCTTTTCGATCTGCCTCTATCTCTAGGGCAAAAGATATTAAGGGGGAAGTTAACACCATATCTGCGGTCTGCGGTGTGTGCTCCGGCTCATGTACTAACGGCGCTCCCATCGAAATCACCATCGACGACGATGATGATGATGACTATACTAACCAACATAGACGGCTAAAAGTAGTTAAGGTAGACTCTGCGGGTAGCAAGATATCTCTCATATTTAATCTGACGCGCTCGAGTAACAACAAAAATCCCTTTTGGGCTCCCCTACCATTATATCCAGAATCCACTTGACTTCCGAACCAGTATCATCGCCCACACTGTTAACTGTCCATCATCATCTCAGCCATAAGACGTCCACTGCTGAACGTAGGCCTCCCCCTTGGACCTCCATTTGTACCGGTTGGAAGCGACCCGCATCCAGCGTCTTCCGGCGGCCTCAACAAGGTCGTCCGTCCATCTTGTGGGTGGACGTCCTACGCTGCGCTTGCTAGTCCGTGGTCTCCACTCGAGCACTTTTCGACCCACGAGTCCTTTTCGTTAACTGTCCATCGGTGGACCTTATGCTTTTTGTAATAAGGACCACCGATGGACAGAAGAGTGTTGCTGTCTGTACCAAGTTCACTAGAACAGTTGTTTTCATCAGCGCGAGTGGCAAAAGATCTCACGGGCGGCGCGATTTCCCCAGCGAGCACTCGCTTACGCGTTGCTAACAAGAGGGGTTAAGGCATAGGCTGAGGCGTTTTCGAAATAGGTCATAAACAGACTGAAAAGACCAAAAATGTTTCCCAATTCTCGAGCTATATTCAAATATGGCGCGCAGCGTTTAGCGATTTTAATACTCACTGGTGGCACCAATGACGCAAATGATTTTTTTTTTTACTTTTTGTTTGCAATAAATTTAAAACCGTATATGTATATGAATGACTTACTTGAAAACTAGAGGGGGGCAAATTTGACGGTCTCGGAAGGGAATTTTGAAGTTTATATTGGTTTATAGCAGGGGGGTGTCACTACGCAGTTTAGGTACATTTGGCCGGCGGGCCTCCCGGGCAGGGCAGGCGTATTGGCAGTGGGCTGCCGCTCGACCGCACGATCGCAGTGTCATGTGGCGCTCGCGCAAAGGAGATTGAAGGTTCGTGCGCGGTTATAAGTTTCATTTTTGCTGCAGGCGGCGAGTATAGGTATAATTTTATACCTAAATCTGACTTTTGTGAAGGACTGAATTTTCTGTACGGTAGTACTATTAGTTATTCTGTGTTTATAGGTCACTTAGGTATCTCGTTCATATCACTAAATATATATCTCAGGCGGATGGTACAGAAATTGCGCGGTAGTTTTCGTCAGCGTCGGCACATACAAGTCTTACAACTCTGTTACACTTATCACCGTTTTACGCGTATAATATCGTTTCCGCTCTCCCTCCTAACTTGGCCTTAAACAGTAGTTTCTAATTGAATCGCCTCCCGGGCAGTAGCTTTGATTGCGCCTGCCCCGCTACAGACACTGGGCCAATTATGTACCATTCACTTCAAGCTCAAGCCGGGTCACGACTTACTGCCGTATTCGAACTTCAAGATATTCACAAGAGACGACACGTACTAGATCCATTCTAGACACGTTATAGTTTAGATATCAACTGATGTGATGTGAATTGGATCTCTAAGTCATATCCTGTGGAAATCGTTCAAGAGTATCTCCAGAATCGAGCAAATGTCAAATTTGACAGGTTAGGTCTTAAACATATCGTTATCGTATCTTGGTGATGTCTAAAAGATATCTAATAGATGTCTATTTCAAAATCCGAATCGGGCTCTTAGAGTTAATGCAAATTTGAGCTTTATATGTAGAAGATACATCCCATATTTTAACAGCAGCGCCAGGTTCACTACTGAGATGGTTAGCAGTCCTCAACAGCGCGTTTCTCCAGAAACTTCCTGCCTCGCCCGCCCGCAGTCCAGGCTCATACGACCTTCAAGAAATCTGAAAAATGGAATCTTGAGCGTTGCGAGGGTTTCAAAGCACGAGGGTTAAACAAAATTTTCCCCCGAGTGAAACACAACATTTTTCACCACACCAACTCGAAGCAAATATTAAATGTAATAATAATAATAAGCCCGCAGGGCAGCTTGTGGCGAGCTGTTGGGGAGTAACGACCCCACGGACCCGAGTGCTCCCGAGAGTCGGTCAGGGTCTCCGTCTCCGGCGTGTCTTCGTCGGTCGGAGTGGACCCCAAGGAGACCCGCAGGACTCTCAGCTCTGGCTTGCCTTCATTGGCCGTCCAGAGAGGAGTCGCTAGAGCTATATGCTCCAGGGGTGGAAGTGAAAGATGCATAAGACGCGAGTTGGCACAGTGGCTGGTAACAGCCACTGGGTAGAAAGCGGCGCACACCTCTCGACACCCCTGAGCCGCTCACACCGATGTTGCCCCTGGTCGTCTTCGCGATGGCAGTTTCAGGGGCCCATCATCTAGTCGGCGGCAAGTCACCACCTGCCTCGATAACGTGTGTTAGCATTGTTATGGCAGGTGTCCGAACTCTTTAAAATAGCCCAGTCTCATTGTCCACCCAAACTTCAATCCATAGACCGGTATACTATTCACTTTTGCTACAATAGTCCCAATGCCTGCTGAGACCGGTTCATGGGTGTCTATTGTTGCACCTGTGAACGGGTTCCAGCAGGCGTTCTACATGACATTAAAGCTCTCCAAGGGGCCTCTACGTGTTGGATCTGTGTCCCCACGCAAGCCTATCAAAAAACCGGGATTATAGGCCCGTGATATCCAAAAGGAGATACAAAATAATAATAATAATAATAAAACCCCGCGGGGGCAGCTTGTGGCGAGCTGACGGTGAGTGGCGACACCGCGGACCCCTATTCCAGAGGGCACTTTCATCTGGCCCTCGCCTCTGTGCTTGCCTTGACCGGCCGGCCAGAGTGGAGTCGCAAGAGCGGGACCTATGCTCCAGGTTGGAAGTGTAAAATGTCATAACGCCGGCGGCCTGCTGAACGGATTACCGGGATCTGGCACACCGCAGACTCACCTCTCGACAACTTTACAGCAACTCCAAAGTGTTGCCCTGTTGTCGCACTGTGCGTGCGGCCATTGCGGGGCCCACTCAATGAGTTGGCGAGTCACCACCTGTCTTTAACAATATTGAGACTGATTGTCACGGCAGGTGTCCGCTAGTCTCATCCCATAGCCCGATATCCAGTCCATCCAACATTCAAATCAATAGCCTATGACCTTAGTTCCCATCGCAGCACAAAAGTGCTGCACTGCAATAGTTTTTGCACCTGGCGGGGACCATCTCCGGATGTATCATATTGTGCGCTCGGGGATGGTATCCGCCACGTGTATCCCTTGCTTTTAGATTAAATTGTCTTAAAGGGCCTCTGCGCTGTTGGCTTCGGCCCCACGCACGCCTCCCAAAAGTCCGGGTCCCCATGGTCCCGAGATCCGGAAAGGACAAACAAATAATAATAATAATATTCTTTATTGTGCACAACGATTGAATACAGCAAATTAACAAACATAAAAAAAACTAAGCAACAACAGGCGGTCTTATCGCTAAAGAAAGAAGATGTAAAATATCAAACAAAAACAAATCCAAATGAAAGTTAAAAAAATTTAATATTTATCATCCAAAATCATCATTTAAAAGTCAATTCTATCAGCAAACATAAGAAAACCACTCAAAATTTGCATTTGATTAGTTTTCCTCAGATGTGAATAAAATGCACGTTTGCTATCAGTTTTTGAAATGCAACGTAAGCCTTTCCGAGCTGGTGTGGTGAAAAATTACTTCTAATTAATTTAATTTGATCTGATTTTATTTTTTTGTGCTACATAAATTTGGATGCATTTATATGAATTTGAATGTAATATTATTTAATTTTATTGAATTTGCATGTTTCCTGTATTATAGTAATATAGGTAGTGACAATGCTAATTTTAGAGGAGCGGGATTTCCTGACACAAGTGTTTCATATGCTTACTAGAAAATTCCAACCTTGATTCTTATTTTGTAAATGATAAGAACGAAATAAATCATTTTCATTTTGCAGTCAGTGTCTAATTAACCTGTTTGTTAGCAACCTTCCAAGTTTGTTCACTTCCCTAATAACATATTATTAGTATCTAAGTAATACCGGGTGTGGCCTGTAACACGAGCAAATAATTAAAACATAGATTGTACTCCTCAAACGGTGACACTTTTGTTCAACTTAAATTTATAATAATTAATAATAAGAATGAAAACCAACCTATAGAATCAATACATAAAATTGTTAACAAAAACAATGAAATGCTTACAGATCCCATCACTATTGCGAATGCGTTCAACGATTTCTATATAGGCGAGACTAATGTTGATCAAAACCGCCTACCTAAAACTGATGAGAAATTACCGACAAATACCCTTAATACAATTTTTTTACATCCTGTGACACCTATCGACATTATTAGAATAATAAAAACATTGAAAAATACTAGAAGTACCGGGATCGACGAGATTACAACAAATGTGATAAAATACTGTGCTGAGGCAATATCGTATCCTTTAGCATTTATTTGTAACCAAATGCTTGAAAAAGGGATATTCCCAGATAACTTAAAAATCGCGGTAGTGAAGCCGCTATTAAAAAAAAATGACAAAGAGCAGCTAGAGAATTATAGACCTATAGCTTTATTATCCATCTTCTCTAAAATAGCTGAAAAAATCATTTATGAACGGATTTATAATTTTCTAGAACGAGAACAAATACTTGTACAAGAGCAAAATGGATTTCGAAAAAAAAAATCGACGACCACAGCCATCTACGAATTGATAAAAACTGCCACTCATTATGTCGACAAAGGGGTGCCGATTTGTGCGATATATATGGATCTATCGAAAGCATTCGATTTCGTCGACCATAACCGTTTGCTGAAAAAGTTAGAACGGTACGGAATCCGAGGTAACGCCCTAGACTTACTAAATTCATATTTAAGTAATAGAATGCAGTGTACTGAAATAAAAAGGCTATGTCCTGAGACAAAAGAAGAAACTGCTTACTATTCTAAATTAACACCTTTGATTCGTGGGGTTCCACAAGGGAGCATCCTAGGCCCGTTGCTTTTCTTAGTTTATATAAACGACTTGCCAACACACGTTCAACATCCCATGATACTATTCGCAGATGACAGCACAGTTTTAATAAAATCAAACGACCCGACTACATATGAATCTGACATAAACAATACACTTAAGACTATCATCAACTGGCTGGAAACGAACAGACTAAAAATAAACATTGATAAAACAAAAATTATGCAATTTCATCAATCAAAATCAAAACCATTACATCTTGACGTAAAATATAATGATCATAATGTTGAACACACAGACGTAACTAAGTTTCTAGGCATTGACATAGATAATCATATAAGCTGGAAAACGCATACCTTAACGTTATGTAAGCGATTAAATAGTTTTGTATTTGCCCTTAAAAGAATCGCTAAAATTTCGGATCGAAAAACTGCGTTATTAGCCTATCATGGATATGTTGGATCAATTCTTCGTTATGGTATGGTTTTCTGGGGCAACTCTACAAACAAAAAACTAGTTTTCGGTGCTCAAAAAAATTGTGTTCGCGCCATCTGTGGTGTAAAACGAACTGAAAGCTGTAGACCTTATTTCAAAGATCTTAATATAATGTCAATGACCGGTCTTTATATTTATGAAGTGTCAGTTTTTGTTAAATCAAACCCCGATTTATTCCCATTAGTATCAGAAAACTCCAGGAACAGGCGTTTCAAGTACAAAATTAACCCAGTAGCTGGCAAAACTGCGTTATTGCGAAACGGCATACTGGGTATGGCCTCTAAAGTATATAATCATTTACCAGAAGAGTTAAAAGAGTTACACCTAAATCTATTTAAAAGAAAATTAAAGGCAGAGCTAATTGAAAAAACATATTATAAAATAGAACATTTTTTTAATGATAAATTTTAATGTAATCCTATTTAAAATAATAATTCAATAATGTATTATAACGACATGTAAGATGGAAGTCTATTTTGTATTAACTCTCTTCCTGTTTCATTATTTTTTTTTTTTGACTATATAACATTATGCCTAATTATTTTTATTACTTATTTAAATCAGTAATAATATGCATGCACTAGATTAAGTAGTTAACTAGGTTAAACATACTCTAATTTTCACATGCCTAACGGCCGAATGTATTAAGGTTCAATATCATTATTGTAACATCTCATGTACCATATGTTCTTGTGAATAAATGACAATTCAATTCAATTCAATTCAATTCAACAACTTTAAAAAATTATGAAGCATTTAGACTCCCTATTTTTTATACAAAATAAATATTATCTTCAATGGACGCCATCGCCACGCCATTATCATTATGATTGACGTTGCTTGTCACGCCTTAAACATAACAAAATTCGCAATACATTGCGTCTTAGAATAAACTTTAAAGTGTACTAAAAATCAAACCACAAGTTATTTTTAAAAGTTGCTGAACAAATGTTGGTCAGAATGAGGAGTATACAACCTACAGTTTAATTTTTTGCTCATGTCGCCGTGTGCCTGCTATACGGCCACAATTCAAAATTTTTGATTTTCTGGATTATTGCAGATTCGTATTCAACATTGTTCAATTTACGACCTTATTTCGAGAGCCATAGCAAAAAAGGTCTTTAAGAGCCTTTTTCTCACAAGTGGCCTTATGGATTTGACCATAAATTGTCAGACAATTCCCTGCAATACAGCCACTTTTGAGTTGTGGCTATATAGCACACGTTTTCAATTAAGCTTTTGAGTTGCGTCCTAGAAAATAATAATTAGCGTAATAAAATTTACTACATTTTTGATATATTTACAGAGATATTCAAAGGATCGCCGTGCATGGTCGTATGCCACGATTATAAACTTTAAGGTAAAGTGGCATACGACCACAGCTATCCTCTGAATCTCTGTAAAAATATAAATAATGTAATAAATTATATTACGTTGTATTTTTTTATGAAAAAAATTACAACATTTATAATATTTCCTGTTTGATAACTTCAGATAAGAATTCTATCTTGTTTCATACTTTTAGAGCGCGATTTGCAGTAGTCGGGTTTTAGTTTTTGAACTAATTTTTTATTTAATTAATTTTGGGGTCATGTCTTCGTTACTAACTATTCGAAGCCACTTTATATTACTTTTTCGAGGGCACTTCCAGTACAGAAATGCACGCAGAGCGCCACATATATCGGGCTGCGCCATCCTTTGGCATGGAGGCGCTTTCGGCGCCCAGCTTTGGAACGTGTAGAGTGCGCCTCCTACGTCGGGCTACGCCCGACTATTAATATGAGGGCGCCGAAGGCGCCCGTCTTTGGAACGCGTAGAGCGTGTCTTGTACGTCGGGCTACGCCTGACTCTTTTAGTATGAGGGCGCCAAAGGCGCCCGGCTTTGGAACGCGTAGAGCGAGCTTCGTACGTCGGGCTACGCCCGACTGTTTTGGTATGAGGGCGCCTTCGGCGCCTGGCTTTGGATCGCGTACAGCGCGCTTCGTACGTCGGGCTACGCGCGACTCTTTTAGTATAAGAGCGCCCAAGGCGCCCGGCTTTGAACGCATACAGCGCGCCTCGTACGACGACGGGCTACGCCCGACGCGTTGAGTATGAGGGTGCCGAAGGCGCCCGGCTTTGGAACACGTACAGCGTGCCCGTACGTCTCTTATACGGCTGTTTCATGCATTTGTCTGGATTTGGTAAGCGTCCAGCGTGTCACGTATGTCGACACTTTTAGTATGAGAAAGTCGAAGTCGCCTGGCTTTGGACTGCTTGCAGCGCGCCACGTACTTCGGGCTACGCCCGACTCTTCTAGTATGACGGCGCCGAAGGCGCCCGGCTTTGGAACGCGTACAGCGAGCTTCGTACGTCTCTTGTACGGCTGTTTCATACATTTTGGCTGATCTGGACTTCATAATCATAATCATAATAATCATAATCATCATTTATTAATAATATAAAATTACATGTCAAATAGGTACTACAATATGTAGGAAGGTATTACATAATATTATTCTTATTCTATGACATAGGTTTACTTATAAATAGCTCTTTGTGGTCATAGAACGTCTGCTCGAGGAGCCAGTGTTTCAGTTTAGTTTTGAACATTGACGCACTTTTTGCAGTAACAATTTCACGCGGAAGGCAATTGTACACTTTTCGACCCATTACATGACTTAGCCTTTTGGTTTTCGCGAGTCTGTGCGACACGAGTGGCAGCATTCCAGCGCGCGCGCTGCGCGCTGCGTACCTACGCGGGGCTTCGATGATTGGATTGGAGTCTACTTCATCACGTGTATTTATTGCCATTTGCATTATTAGAAGCGAGGGAAGCGTGAGTATTCCCAACGACTTGAACAGTGGCCTCGCGGAGTCACATTGAGGGACGCGAACTATCGCGCGAAGGGCGCGCTTTTGAAGCCGGAAGACTCTCTCCCAATCGGCGGCCCCGGCCCACAGTTCGACTCCGTACTGCAGGAGAGCGTGGACTGAGGCGAAATAGCACGCTCGAACCATTTCAAATGGAAGTACTCGAGCCAGCCGCTTTAACGCAAAGCATGCCGTTGCGAGTTTCTTGCACATTTGATCTATATGGCCACTCCAGGTGAGGCAGCTGTCTAGCTCAAAGCCAAGAAATTTGGAGTTCATTACTTGGTTGATTACAGTGCCATTCGCTATTACTGACAGCTGCCTAACCTGCCGCCCAGACAGATCAAAGCCGATGTAATGCGTTTTGCTCGTGTTTAGGATAAGTCCGTTAATGCCAAACCAATTAGCGAGTGATGCGGCGATCGAGTTAAGTTTGAGTTCAAGCTCATCGTATGTTGGAGCGGACACAACAACAGCCACGTCGTCGGCATACATGAAGGTCTCTCCGCCGGTGACCGCCTCTGGCAGGTCGTTCAGAAGTATAGAGAACAGAATATTTGACACCGACGACACAACTTCTATACCTATTCACGTTATAAAATGCAGGTCATTAAAAAAACACTATGTTTATAGCGGCCAATCAAATTTATTTTGCAAATACCTTCTTGTATCGCCGTAGTCGGGTAATACGCGGATAGAATCCAGAGCGCTTGTAGATTTGTAGTTCGAATTACCTACCCGATAAATTAATGTTTCATCGGGTGCATGCAAGCAAAGCCGGGTGCAAAAGCTAACAATATTTATATATTTGAAATGTGCTAATTGAGCTCTTTCAAATGATATACATCACGTAATCATTACTTATTTTTATTTTTTTCGTTCGTGACTTTATGACCTCTAGAGGAGCGCCTTGTTCATTTTTTTTGTGACTTCATATAGCCTATAACCAGCGGACGATTAAGATAATTCGAATGACATATCGTTTGTCAAATTATAATGTGTACTTTAGAAGTTATGAGGGAACAAATGAACATACATACATACATACATACCCACATACATACCGGTCAAAATCATAACCCTCCTTTTGCGTTGCCGTAGTCGGGTAAAAATAAAGGGATTTTAACTATTTTGGTGTTTTTATTTATATTTACATGGTAACCTTTATCCAATAATTTTGTGTTTAAATTTGGCTGCATCTCAAAATCTTAAAAAAACGTTTCTGCAATACGGCCACAACACTAAATACCTGTCTTTCGGGCCTTGTATCTTAAAAAATATACATTTCTTTTAAAAAGTGGCGTGGTCATAAGGAGGGTTATATCATTCCGAGTAAAAAAAGCTAAATTTTAAATTCATAGACCTAAAACTAAAGGAGTAAGATCCTATTAAACACCCTGAACTATACTCTCACAACTTTGAGACGCGATTTCTCGAAAAAAAGGTTTTTTGAGATGTGGCAGTGTAGCAGGCACACGGCGATGTTACAGGCCACACCCGGTATAACGCTGTAATCAGTATACATTACAGGTAAGGGCACATATTATCGCTGTAACATTATCCTAACGATTGTCATAAGGAATTATACTACATGATTCAGCCGATATGGGAGCGCTTGATAAAATCGAACAAAGCGTTATTGTTTATGATAACAATGAGTGGAGTCATCATCATCATTCTAGCCTTCAGTCGCCCACTGCTGAGCATAGGCCTCTCTTCGTGTACGCCACTTATCCCGGTCCTGGGCTAGTCTCATCCAAAAGTGCCCCGCAATTTTCCGAATGTCATCCACCCAACGAGCCAACGGACGCCAGGCGCTTCTTTCATCCGAAAGTGGCCACCAATCCGTCAACCTTTTGGTCCACCTGCCATCACTCTGCCTAGCAACATGTCCCGCCCAACTCCATTTAAGTTATGAGTGGAGTATTTTTTGTATATTGTTATTATAGTAATAACATGAATTGAGATAGTTTTGATACAGGTAATCTGTCCTTGGGAACTAAATGATAAATAGACATGACAATAGTGTATTTGACTACTATCAAATCAGTTTCTTTTTTAGAACTGTCAAAATTATTTTTGTACTACACAATTTATATGAAACACTAGCATGTGACGTCACAATGAAATTACCTGCTCTTTATAGTTTTAAAATAGAAATTGTGTCTAAAAGTAACTGCTGTGTTCTCTATAAATCTTCTGGTGCTTTATTTCATGTATGGTGTAAAATTATTTATTTAAAATACAGTCGAATACCCTATAGCCAACATATAGCTTGTGATTTATTTGTGATTGTTAAATGGATAAATTGAAGAACATAAAATGAGCTACCTTTATCTAAGTACAGTCGCCCACACTGTTATCTGTACATCGGTGGACCTTATGCCTTTTGTAAAAACGTCCACCGATGTACAGTTAGAAGTGTTGCTGTTTGTACGTAGAGTACCTACTCACATCACACTCACATTTGAACATAACGAAACGCGTGCTTAACGCTATTCAACTAATATATACGTAAAAGTTAGGAGTGCCATTATGACTTTCATCTCAGTTTAATATCACTCGCAGTAGTACAGTCCACTTTTACTTGACTCGGTGCACACAACCATATTTTATGCTAAATTTTAACAATATCAACCAAACTAACCAAGTTGACCTAAATCGCACAAAATGGTAAAAAATTGCCAACCCTGCGTTTGGCTGCATTTCTTGCACCGAATACACAGCCGTCTGAAACAACAATATACAAGTATATTTATGTTTCCCGTTGCGAGAAAGAGACGGCTATAAATTAGAATAAGTGTTTCAGTTAGGGTTGCCGCGCTGCCAAGTGTGTTTCGCACGCATGTATGTCAATGGGTTGATCTTGATCTGTTTCCAAATAAATCGTCATTTGGGTTAACAACTTAACAGTGCGAATGGCTTCACACTACAGTGTTTTTTTTTTCTGACGCTTTAATAAAGTTATTATTGGGGCTCTAAGCAAAACAAGGCTAAGCGTTTAAGCGACTTAATACTTGTGTCCAGAATTATTAGTATGAAAGAATATTACTGATAGGTCATGGGAGTATAATCTTAAGACTTTTTATTTTTATTAAGTACCTAAAATTGATGTTGTTTATGTACATTACTCAAGCATATTTTTACACAAATAAGCATCAATCTACAATTTATTTAAACTGCTACTCATACTAATTTAATTCTAGATATCAGAGGGCTTACCGAGAACCACTTTCGACGTGTTGCCTATGTCACACTTACGTACGAATTTACAAGTGCGACAGAGAGGCAACACGTCGAACGCGTTTTGCGGTAGGCCCTCAGTATACGTGTTACCACTACAGGTGAAATGTACGAGTAAGTCTGTTTGCCACTTTATTTTTCCGGACCACAAATTCAGCTTAAACCGACTTCAAATAGCTTTATAAGTAACAAGAGTCACAAATCCCAAACAACATGAAATCACACAATGGATGTTCTCATTTCTTTGCCCATATTAAACCACTTTTCCGTCCGAGTTTACTGCCTAGCAACTGCCAGCCCTGTTCGGGCGAATGTAGTGTGAAATGAGGAGCAGTTGGCTGTTTAGTTTAGTGGGTAGGTGCGATTTACCGACCTAATATACTGGCGAAAGAATACCCCGTTCAAATTGCCCGTGGGCTGTCCAGAAAATTGCCGAATCTTTTTCGCTTGGTTATAGACTTTCAAGGCTAAATTTCAAATGTCGTAAGGGACATACGGCAACTGCGTGATCTTCTCCCATCCGGACTACGCGGCCTAGGTACCGCTGGAGAGACGAAGTGCAGAAAGACCTTAGCGAACTCGGCGCCGTCGACTGGACAGAAACGGCTTTGGACAGAGTAGCATGGCGGTCTTTGGTGTCGGAGGCCAAGATCCACGTCGGGTCGATGCGCCACAGCAGTAAGTATATTTTACAATCTGTTAAAGTATTGATATACTGCCCGATTCAAACTTTAAGATAATTACTTGCTTCATATGTATTAGTATTAGTTCGCGTGTTTTGCAAGTGAAGGGAAGCAATCGGCTTTTAACAACTGTACAGTACACCAGAATAGGAAGTTAAAATCCAAATCCTTGTTGCTCGTAGTTTCCAATTGCTTGCAAGGCTAGGCTTGCTGACAAATAATTGATTTATTTACGGATTGGCAGCAATATTTATGAGGCAGAGTTATCGCAGTGCGGCACGGGATAAATGACGGAAACTTGGTGGATGGTAAAATACGGGTTAACTTTAATTGTAATCCAAGAATCAAATTCACCAAAATCATGCACATTTCAATTTAAAAACTGTTTTTGTTAACAGTTTTAAAAATCATGCTAACGTTAATTATAATTAGGTAGTAACAGACCATAATTGCATGTTACCCGCTATAGCTTATTTGAACACTAAAAATGTGTTGAATGTCCATGTTTTTTATGAAACTTGTTTTAGTCACGCCACGTTAAAAACTGGTTTCATTTGCATGATTTATTTATCCTTTTGTGTCAATTATTATATTTCACAAGGTTAGCAGAGTAATGGCTCATTTCGACGGTGCGAGAACTCGCATGCGAGTTTCATTACATTGCGTTTTTTGATCGGTCGGCTGAACTGATGTAACCTCAATGGTCCGCAATGTAACTAAAATCGTATACGAGATCGCGTGCCGTCTAAATGAGCCCTAAGTACGGTTTAAAAATAATACAAAATCAATGATCTCTTGGAACCATTGACTTTCGTTGGACATTGAACTTAAAAAAAACGGAAAACGTAAAAAAAAAAGCATATTACGTTCAGAAAACCATTTGTCTGGATCTGATAATAATCAATGTACCTATTTTGAACAATGTACCTATTTTTATCCAGCTGTATTTATTTTGTATCCAATGGATATCTGGAAGCACAGTAGTGCCCCCGCCAAGACGAGGCTTAGTTAGAGCTGGTATAGAGTTAGAAGCTTGGTTCTACAAGTTATCTGATAACTTTTTGATAGTGCGAGCCTTATGGTTTTGTCTTGGCAACATTTTAAATGAAAATGTGTTTGGTGGGATATGTTTTACTTGCACGAACACCAACCAACCACCACCACTATCGACCACCACCAGACAGTAATGGTGATGTT
The DNA here is from genome assembly GCF_963556715.1 of Cydia fagiglandana. NCBI lineage: Eukaryota > Metazoa > Arthropoda > Insecta > Lepidoptera > Tortricidae > Cydia > Cydia fagiglandana. Next base: position 1,163,015 of record NC_085941.1, on the reverse strand, counting down.
AGGGTTCCTTATAGATACTTTGGCCAAGCTTGATTTCCAATTAATTGCAACATTGGTAACGGAGTTTTGGTAATTATCAATTATCAAGCCGACCAAGCCGTACTAAAGTTTAATGAAACTTTCAGAAGTTTAACACTAATCATAGGTATAAATATCAGCTATATTTATAACAGCACAAAGTTCAAAAGACCCATCCCATTAGTAAAATCCTTCCGCTGTTCTATGACGCTCCGCCCACAATCAAAATGAACCGAATGAATCGTTCTAATTCTGACCGAGTGAATGAATGAACTCTAAATGCGTGCGCGCACGAAAATAGATGCGTGACTGTCGGTCACAGATACCCTTCCGCTGGATAGATTAAATCAATGACGATGAGAAGTTCTACTTTTAAGGTTCGAACACTAGCTCACACCGTACAATTTTTCTGAATTTATGTATAAATCATCAAGACAGCGAACCAAGCTAGAGTTAGACCAAGAAAAGTCTGCAGAGATATTGATATTATTTTAAACGTCAAACTTCTATGAAATTATGACGTATAAATAACACTTGCACTGCGTGGGCTATCAAAAACGCTGCAGACTTTTCTTGGTCTAATTTTATACAAACAAGAGGAGACGCTTTCATAATAAAAAATAGTGCCTTCCGGTTCCATTCGGATTTCGGATGCAGCGTATATGCAATCACTAAGTTAAGGCGAGTGGCGAGATGCAGGCGAGTAAAGAAACGACTTTAACAAGTACAACTTCATACTAAAAATTCTTAGCCCCGTTTATCATGTTAAGTAATAATTTTCTTCCGAGAGTATTTGAGGAAGTGTGATCAATGCAAGCTCTACGCGGAAGAAGTCGCGAGCAAATCCTAGCGCTGTATAATCCAATGTCTAGTGAGGGTAGTCTATGAGTGTGACCGTCGACCGTGCCAGCTCATCCGTGTTTATGTTTATACGATAAAAATATAACTCTAGTATAAAACGATGTCGAATCACATGATGTTTTTTGTCAGGGAATAATAATTGGCAAGATAATGTGAATTAATGGTGACTGTAGACATTTAATTTGACCACTCTTCTATTCTTCACAATTTATTACTTTCTTGAAAGTAGAAACTATTCTTTTTACTATCTTTTAGATTTCACGAAGTTTCTAATTTCACATTGTTAATGTCATGTTGTGTAAGTTTATTGCAAGAAAAAAATAAACAAGACAAAAAACCGTTTGCAAAACGCAATAACGAAAATATTATGGAGGTTGGTAAATATTTTGTTACTACTAGCGCCACCTCTCGGAGGGTAGCGGAACTACAACGGAAAGCGTCTTTTCAATGAACCTTACGCCTGAAGGTTGCACGGTGGGGCATGGGTTGCCACAGTTGTCCGTGTGGTGGCGCTGTACGCAAACCTACTGCTGTCTTTCATTAATGTTTTCTGCAGCTTTTGCCAGCAGCTTTAAGAAGCTTTAAGTTGTAATTTAACTTAGAGTTTGAAAAGCGCTTTAGCAAGAGCATCAGGCTTTTGTGAAATTGTAATTTTTTAGAACGATTTATAAGTATAATATTAAGTACGTAGTTAACTTAAACTTGCGGTTTAAAGAAATGTCCTAAAGCTCAGGCCCCAATTCCACCACGGTGACAGGTGCGACAATTGTAAAACATTACTGTTGCTGACGTCACAGGCATCCATGGGCTACGGTTACCGCTTACCATCGGGCGGCCGTGTTCCTGTTTGCCACCATCATAAAAAAAAAACATAAAAAAACCCACTAAAAACTCATCATCACCATCAAACTCATAATTTTGTATCATTTAAAAAAACTTTGTCATATCGGAAAAAAAACAGATATTTCTCTTGCTAAGTTTATGACAATTGTCACAAGAAACACTACAATTGTCACGAATTTCCGACATATAACTCATTTTCTGTCAAGTTTCACCGACAATTCTACAAATATGTCGACTAGAAAAAATAATCTTGTTTCACAACATAATTGTAATACATACAATTGTAGCAAAATGCATGTCATGTTTGTAAGTATTTCTATAGAAAATATTTTATAAAATTGTAATATGTCACCTGTCGCTTGACAATTGTCGCTCGACATATGTCACTGACAATTCTAGCCGTGGTGAAATTGGGGCCAGGGGCCATTTTTTTTGGCTAGGCCCTCGTTTACGCAGCTCTGTACAGTCACCTGCAATAATATATTACTCTTCGAAGGCTGCAAAAATATGTGGCACACTCTTATGGCTCTACAAATAAGATCGTATCAGAAGTTTTTGCGGTCTTCGTCGTGTAACACATTATTGTAGCCATTGCAGGTGACTGTACTTAAAACTAACAAAAAGAACAATCAGGTAGGTATAATTTCCGTATAATGTAAGAGTAAGCAAACCAAAACAGAATTGCAAAAATAGAATTACCTACGTAGAGTGCATGTCCGATTGGTCACCTACATTCCTTTCAGTGTCAACACGTAATTTCACTATTTTGAGAGCTATGTTTATTGGCGCATTGATCTTTGACATTTGGGCTTAATTTTACGTCAATGCGATTTAACACTGATCTTATATCTTATGAGGTAAGGCTAAGCCTACATTAGTAGGTATGTGTATAGGGGGCGTGCATGAACTATAAGGGGCAGCATAGGAGCCGTCAGATTTTGGCGCGAGGCGTAAATGTGACGTTTATGCTTCCGATGTAGCCCACAAAATGACAGACCAGAGATTATGCACAAGGAAACGTACCTACGAGAACGGTACACATGGTAGCACTTGTTTTGGCAATGCACACGTGTACATATGTTTCCGACTCAGGCCACAAGATGGCAGACCCTCCAACGATCCCTATAGCAACAGGCGCGTGCACGCCTACTCAGCCAGGCGTGGGCGGCGTGGCTCACTCCGCGATTTCGTCGCTTTGCTACAGGTACAGGCGTCGCTACAGGTAGCTAAAAGTACATCCGTTCGACCCCAATTTTGGGATTTGCCATAACCGCGCGTGGCGCTGTCGCCACCTAGCGGCCATATCTGTGCTGATCGTGACAGACGCGTTTTGTTAGAGAGTGAGTCTTCTGTACCCAGTACTATTATTTATTCTGTGACTCAGCTAGCAGCATCCATTCTGAATTACGCGTGTGGTTTGGCCCTAATTCGTGAACAACGTACATAATACAACTATTACGCGTAGTTAGATGCGATAGGAAATTGAATAGCTCTACACATATATAGACTATAACCTCATGAATGGATGGAAATCGACGGGAGATTAGAAGACGCTCGCCGCAGCTAACTGCAATTGCACTAAACGGACCGGGGGTTATGGAAATTGATTGCCAGTTCGACCATCCGAAAGCCGCAAAAATATCTGACACGATCTTATTTGTAGAGCCATAATAAGAGCGTATCACATATTTTTGTGGCCTTCGAAGAGTAACATATTTCGAAGAGTATATTATTGCAGGTGACTTTACCGGTTTTTATACACTTTTAAAATTATTAGTGTCATTCATAAACGCTACATGCTAATAATTAGCGTACAATTAGCTAATAATTTATGCTTATGTTTTTGTAACAAAGGGATAAAACATACATAAATTCATTATTGAGAGAGTTTTATGAATAATGGGGTAAAACACCAACTTTCTGTGACCAATGAAGATAATTTTAAACCTGTAATCCGTAGCGGCAACATACTTGCCATCATCTTTAAAACACAAACGCATCTCTACTATAAGAATTGCGGTTCGAAATCGAATGACTAGAAAGGAATGTCAAATAACTAAAGGGTTAAATTAAAATGTTGATAGACTGTACCTCTAGGTACAGTAAATGGACATCCGGCCACTCTGGTGTGCGTACAGGACATTGCTATATAAACATGCATAGCGCTGTCTAGCTCGCACCACCGGAACAGCGCGCGGATCCCATATGAAGACACTGAAGACCCCTTAATACCGTTTTGAGAAGGCCCTAATCGTTATTATCATCCGATCTTCAATCCGCACATCCGCCCGCATCCGGTTCATCCGGATAAACCGATGCCGGTTATAATTAATCGCTTCCGGTCAATTAGGGCAGGTAAGTGTTTGTGAGAGGGTACAATCTGTACCATAACCGGGGTCACTATTAATCGCGGAGAGACATCATCGATTCGTATGAATTTACGGCGCGATTCGGGAAATGAATTAGATTAGATGTAATACGTTAGATTGAATTGTTAGTTTTATTTTATATTTTATATGTTCCGTTTTTTGCCATTTGGCTACGGAACCCTAAAAAGTATCATCATAGAGACCCTATGTTACGCCAGATACACCTGTTGCTAGGCCCGGGAAGTTTTTTACGTAAAATAAGTGGGACCGGCAAACAGAGGGCATAACGAGCTTAACTCCGTTCAAATTAGCACGCCGCCCGCGGCTACAGGGGCTCCACTGCGGGCGAGTTAGGACTTGAAAAGTTACTACCAGGAAGTGGCCTTTGTTCCACCCAGACAACCAAGTTTGATAACTGGTTAACTAGACGCACTATTTCTTCCGTGGAGATAACCAGTTATGTGAGTGGAAGTCTAATTCCATTTTCTTAACCGAATTTAGCTACTAGTTGTCTATGGGGAAAGTATCTTCCGCGAAGAAAACTAGTTGTCTGAGTGGAATTGTTCTTCCGCGTTTGTAACCGAGTGTGATAAGGTAGTTGTCCAGGGGGAACGTACTTTTCGCGTAAAAAACTGGTTAATAACAACACGGACTAAGATGTCCTTGAACATAACCGAGAACAAACCAAAACTTATACTTAGCTAAAGATACATGTGGCATAGTAGGAACATATCGATGCTATACCTCAACTAAATCAACCTCGTACCTACTGCAGCAATGATTTGATAGAAATGTTTTCTCACACTCGGATTATGGGTATTTTTGCCATCAAATAATTAAATGCAGATACGAGGGTAAATAATTAAATGGAACCGTGAATATCATGTTTTTGAATTTTAATTTGTAACAAAAAGAAGGTTCCCTCAAAAATAAAACAAAATATACTACGGGGGTACATACAGGTCTTAAACGGCCAATCCAGATATAATAAGTACTAGCGTTGTTTGTAGTCCGAGTACAATGTACAATCGTAGAACACCAAGTTATTTCGCTGACAGTCGGCTGAGCCTTTACTGAAAATAAATTAACGCAGTCGAAATATACCGCGAAAGTATTCTTTTATACGATTTAAACGGACATAAAATATAGTATTTCGTGAATAGCTGTTTTCATTGCCTAAACTAGCTGAAGAATCATAGAACATTCTAAAAAACAACTTTGGAAATAAAAAGCTAGCTAGGCTAAGTTACTGTTAGTTGGTTAAATTATTTTAATGATGAGGCTAATTAGGCAAAAATGAGAAATGGCAAAAAACTGGCACAAGAATTTTATTTAGCTCTTGAGGTGAGCCGAGCGAGGTAAATGGATCATTTTATTCTAAAGTTTTACACTAGGTAGGTACACTTATTTAAGATTTGGGAATTTTGGGAAAACAGACAGACAGACGGACAGCGAAGTCTAAAGGCCTGCGCAAACCGGCGGAGCGCAGCGCAGATCACTTTAAAATTATCAATGTAAATTTTTCCCTATATCAACTACATTCAGGTATAAATTTCAATGCTCCGAGACCAACCTCGGAGCATCACGGAGGATTTTTACTCCGCGGCATCGAGGTGCACGTTAGAGGATACCGCGGAGGTAGGCGCCGGCATGCCGCGGCATCCCCCGGCATGCGCCGAGGCCTCCCGAATGCGCCGGAGTAGCACCAGGAGGACGGGGGAGAACTCGTGCACACTAGTCACTAATCTCTTGTGATAGGGTACACGCGGCGGCATGCCGCGGCATCCCTCTGGGCGCTCGCGGTATCGCGGGGGATTTTACCTCGCCGGTGTGCGCTGCGCGGCGTAAATCCTCCTCGGTGATCTGCGCTGCGCTCCGCTGGTTTGCGCTGGCCTTAACAGGGACCAGTTTATACCCTATGGATGGCGGTAACGGAACGGAAAGATCTAAAAATGTATAGATATGTTTATCCATTCAAAATTTAAAACTATCACATTATTACAGCGGTTTCCAATTATGAATGGTTGAATTTTCCGATGTCCCCGTCAGGCCCTCTCTGTATCGAAGTATTAGAAATAGGATAATCGTTGTGAAGTTGTGAATAACAACCTGCCCCGTGTTTAGTCTAATGATGATAGCGTCCTTGACATTTCTGTCGAGTTTGGCCCCGCCACTGCCCTACCAGTGTAATTTCTCCGCAAAACCCGGTAAATATCCAAGCAAAAAGTTTACAAGCTTTTGAGGACCTAAACAAAAAATCACTGTGTAAATTTTGGTAAATGACTTGGCAAATGATTACATTTTGTGATGCGGTTGACATAGGATACAGTTTTAACAGAATTTGAAAGAGGAGAGGAGAGGATCTAGAGTTTTAACCATAAAAAACCAGTATTAAGATTACATATTTGTGTCAAAAAGTACTGGAATATGCCGAAACGAGGTTATTAGATTGTCACCATACTTAAGAGCTTTTACAAAAAGATTTTGTTGTCCCGAAACCAACAATCCTTTATTGAACATAATTATTTAGTCACTACTTTGAAACTTTTATATTTAATTTTATTATTTACTCGCACTGCTACTCAAAGTTGAAACGCAGTAACGTTTGTATGCGTCCCGTACATAGTAAACTAGTTACTAAATGTTTTTTTTTGATTAAATAGGTATTAGGTATTTATTAAATATTTTCCCAAAGTATTGATGATTTATATTTAGTTGAGAAGTGTCCCACTACTATACTAGGCAAAGGCACCCCCTTCCACATCTAATCATTGAACAGTAATATTCATTTCATTTATTTTTCAGCCATTTCACGGTAATAGGTAAAACAAGGAGCAGACGGGATCGAAACCGCGTGGGTTTTCACAAGCATTAATACATTTACATTTTCAAACAGCTTTCTGCCCACGTTGACCTTTTAATATTGCGAACTAAAGAGGGATAGTAGTTAGATGTTTCTGAGCCCAGAAGCCCGGTTAAGAGGGCCTACCGCGAACTACAATCGACATGTTACCTCCCTGTCACACTTACGTACGAATTTACAAGTGCGACAGTGAGGCAACACGTCGAATGTGGTTCGCGGTAGGCCCTCTGATTTAAAAACTTACTAGCGACTCGCTCCGGCTTCGCACGGGTTACCCTTAGCAAATTAAACACCTAAACCTTAAGAATCACTCTATTGATAAGTGAAAACTGCATGAAATTCCGTTCAGTAGTTTTTGAGCTCATTGCGAACATACGAGTACATACATACAGGCAGACGCGGCGGGGTACTTAATACTTTATTTTATAAGGTGTAGGATAGATTAGAGTTTTGAAGTGGTTTTTATACGACTTTGAAGGTCATCTTGATTATTGGTGCGCATCTCACGCACACTCCGTCTTATCCAAATAAGATCAAAACCTTAATAAGTTTTTAAATCCGAATCGGGTCGTTCCCGGACCTTTTAATCAATAATCATTTATTTCAAATAACAAAGATTCATAATACATGGTTAGTAACATAATAAATAGCTCTCCAACTTATTCTCTACGTTAGTATTCTTAACACAACAACCGTAGTTACGAACGGTACGTCAAAGGTAGTTTTGAAGAACACTTTCCACATTTGGTTTGTGATGACTTGATACCAAGATTTTGTTAAAATATATTTTTCGGTTCTGGTTTTTATCGCCTATTGTATACCTAGAGGCATAAAGCTAATGAAGAATAATCTGTACTGTAAAGCGAGTGCTATAAAAGGCTTAGAGAATATAACCAAAAGGAGTGGTCATTAACAGGCGTTCCCCTCTGTCGAAAAAAGGCGGCCAATGGTCTACCACATGTCAAACACATGTATGGACTGACGTTTATCTGACACGGCTATGTTGACGTTACGTATACATTTGATGTGCCCCTCCCCCGCAAAAAACGGCAGACTATTTTGTACCGAAAATTATAGACATGGCGTCTCCGTTGGTTAGAGGATATATCTAAGATAAAAGGTAATATTATAAAATTTATAACAAGTTAGGTACACGTTAATCTTTACAATGAAACAAACTCTACATTTCACCCCTTCACAAAAAATCATTCTTACTACCACAACCACTAAAAAATACTACAGTTTTTCCTCAATGAATTTAAGACACATGTTAAAAAATGTACTCTAGAAAACCTGCTGCAGGCCCAAACTTTTTAAAATTATAAGTATTAATACTCGTATTAATACGTCTTTTCGACCACGCGACGATACAAAGACATTAGATCTTATGACTTATCTCACCGCAATAGAGTTCTAGTACTAAATGCAGTACAATCTAAAGTAATCTATTTAATATAAACCTTAATGCGACGATATAACGACGAATGATGGTCATAATAAGGTTTAGGTGAGCGCCGGTGACTGGTTTGCCTTGACAAGGTCGGAGAGCGGCGCGGGCGCAGGTCTTGAAATAACCAATAACTTACCTAGCTATCGACTGTCTATAGTTAACCAGTATATATAATATTGAAAAAGTTTTTAAGGGGCATACGGCCATGAAGTTTCCGTTTTTGATCATTGTGAAAAAAGCTTAGACTAACGTAATATGGAAGTTCCCATTGATACTAAATAATCCATATTGATTTATCATTCAAAAAATCCGTAGTTTTGATCACAAAAGTCGTTTCTCCAATTTAACTTCATAGGTAGGTACAGTCAGCTACAGAGATAAGCGAGTCAATGTATATGGTTCGTTTTTTTAGCATTAGAAAGAACTTGAAAGAAGATAAGCGATCTTGACATATCTTTTAATTGATAAATGCTTTTAAAAAATCAGTAACTATTACTTATGAAAGCAAAAGAATATAAATGATCGTATTAGATTCATAATTGTTACGTATTTGCCGTAACTTATTTTTAAAATGTGTTTTTCAATTAAAAGACACATCAAGATTGTTTACATTTTTTAATGAATTATAGAAGTACGCAGGTAATAATTTTAGAGTTCTTCTAAATATCGGCATTCCTTTTCTGTGAATTCCCATACTGCTGTATTACTTATAATAACTATTAAGTTTGTTTAAGGTCGTTTAATACTGGAACATAAACAAAGAAAATCATAATCCTTTAATTAAGCTAATATTATCACATGATTTTTATCTGTCACTGAAAAAAGTAGTTTGCCTGAGGATAACAAACCGTCTAGGTATTTTCCGCGTTGGAAGCGAATGTAGGTATATCATTCAACCAAAATCATTGAGCTAAAACTGCACCTTAAACGTCTCGAGATCATACTTAAAATGAATCGGAGGCAATTGCAGATAAGCAAAGAGAATGACAAACCTATTGACATAACGTCCGCTCCATTCACAACGCGATGACTACATTCTATAGTGGAATGTTCTATTGAGGAATGTTGAAGGACTGTAAGTAGTAGGATGAGTTCTATTTGTCCATTATGTCGGATTTATAACTGCATAAATATTGGGAAATAATTACAATGGTTGTAGAAAAAATATTGGCAACGCAGGGATTGCCTGATGGCATCATACCTATATATAGCATGTACATTCGTGCGTTCTAAATCGCAATCTTTTGCGATACGATACGAACCTACTATTGTTTACCTCTACTTAGATTGCTGTATGACGACCAGTCTGGCCTAGTGGGTAGTGACCCTGCCTGCGAAGCCGATGGTCCTGGGTTCGAATCCCAGTAAGGGCATTTATTTGTATGATGATACAGATATTTGTTCCTGAGTCATGGGTGTTTTCTATGTATTTAAGTATTTGTATATTATATATATCGTTGTCTGAGTACCCACAACACAAGCCTTCTTGAGCTTACTGTGGGACTTTGTCAATTTGAGTAAGAATGTCCTATAATATTTATTTATTTATTTATTATTATTTATGACATGATGATGACAAAAAAAGATATTTACCTCAGGATTTCCTGTTAAACTTATATTAGTCATCAGACCCAGGTTTTTGTGTGGCCTTTTTGAGCTTGTTATAGTGAATCCTCACGAAACGACTGACAATAAACCTAAATAAATTGATAAAAATTTCATTTATGTATGGTTATATACTGATGATATTTTAAATTAAATTGAACAGCATGGACCCTGAATACTTAAAATTACCTTACAAAACATATTATCTATTGCTTAATATCTAGTTATGTAGTTTTAGTAGTAGTAGGTAGTTAGTTTAAAATAGTCAGATAACTTTAAAAAAATTTAATTTCGAGTATTTTTCTAATCATTTGTCAATCCTTGACCGTATGTAATATACTTAGACACGGCCACAACAATTCGGTAGGGCACTAACACAAAATAAACCGTCTAAAAATACTACGAAACCTTTTACGCCGTGATATGACTTCCTTCCGCACTCTTCATTCAATCGGGAAGTAGAATATACAAAGTTCCTTGCACTAAAAACAGAGCTCGCGTCAAGCGTTTCTTAGAATGAACAAAGCGGCGGGTTAAAACAAGGAGATCTTTCATGGCCTTTTAAATACCACCGTAATCACTAAGCCAGTGCGGCAAATTTGGGTAAAAAAAAATGTATGTGCCGTTCAGATAGGGTCGACCAAAATTTATTTGTAAAATTTAAATAACAAGAATTATTTGTCGATTTTGCCGCCCTCAGTCATGTCAAGACCCTTTATTTATATTGAGACAGACAGCCTGTCGGACAACAAAAAGTGATCCTATATGAGTTCCGTTTTTTCCTTTTGAAGTACGGAACCCTAAAAATGTAGGTACCTACTATATTCTCGAAAAAATTTCGCGCTCGCTACGCTCGCGTTTTCATTTCAGTATCTACATTATTTGTGACCCATCTGACCACATTGTAAGGTCGGGATGGTCGTCGATTCTTGTGTCCTGGTGATATGATGGGTTCCGTTTTTCTCCTTTTGAAGTACGGAACCCTAAAAATGTACCTACCTACTATATTCCCGAAAAAATTTCGCGCTCGCTACGCTCGCGTTTTCATTTAACTAACTACATTTTTTGTGACCTACCTGACCACCATCTATGAGATCACCAATGCATGATATGGAGAAGTGTATCATCTTGGGGAGAATGAATGGCAAACGCGCTCAAGGTGGGGCTTGTAAGAGATGGTCTGACGCCATGAAGAAGACGGTGCCGGCAGCCTGCACCGTGCGGTCCACTTGGCACTGCACCGCAATCAATGGAGACGTGTTGCATGTGGTCGCGATCCTCAGCATTGAGAGAACGAGGAAGAAGAAGACCACCATCTGACTACATTGTGAGTTTGGGATCATCGTCGATTCTGATGTGTTCGTGGTATTGAATCTCACTAAATTTCCGATCCCATGCCGTAACTCAGAATGGACAAAGAGCTCTCGATATCATATACAAGCTTTTCGTGACTTTCCAGCACCACAGAATGAGGGATATTAGCACGGCCTGTGTAATACGTATCCCTACTATACTGTCATCTGCAATCTACATAGCAATGATTATCATTGATATGCAGCAATGATAGCACAGAACCTAGTGAAACGCCAGCGGTAATGTTCACACTACCAGAGCAGCTTCCGTTTATACGGCTCATATGCGTCTACCGGACAAAAAGCTAGCGATCCATTTGTATAGCATAGTCCCTCGAGCAGACTCGATACCAGACCCGACCGAACTCCTTAGCTATATCCAGCCTAACTGCCAATGCTTAGGCATTGGCAATGCCTCACCTTGTTTTTCAATGACCAAAAACCAGCCGTACCCACCATAACACCAGATCAGGCAAATATAACGAGGTCGCATCGCCATGGAGTGACAAAAATGGCTCATATAAATCTGTATCTAAAATGTGACATCAGTGACGTCACCTTATTGCATTTTATATGGCTATGGTGTGTTGTACTAAAAAATGAAACGCCTCTGATAGGAAAGTAATTTAAAAAACCTATAAGCGAGGCGAATAGGGGCGGCAAAATCGGCATAGCCTACGGGCGGCAAATGTCTAAATCCGGCACTGCACTACGCTAATTAAAGCTAATGTTTTAGTCGTTTTTGGATTGATTTTTTAAGTTGCTGATGATGATGAATTGATGATGTTGCTGTTTTGAGATGTTGGGAAGTGAAGAGTTGAAAAAATAATGTAGTGACGTGTCACATAATTTCGAACTCAATACTGTTATATGTATAAATAAACATCTAGTTATTTAGTATGAGAATCACTGCTTTTTCAAAGCAGGCATTGTTTGGCATGGTATGCTGCGATGACCGCTTACGATCAGGTGGGCCTTATTACTTACGTGGTATAAAAAATCCAAATGTCACTAACTTTTAATGACCTAATGACATGACATTATTGGATGTCACTACGAGCCTAGTAGTTAAAGGTCTATTAATAAGGTACCTAATAAATCTGACAGGAATTTAATTCTACCTTCTAATGACTATTATTGGGTTGGGCTTTACATAGCAGTGACTAATACTTAGACACTGCTATGTAAAGCCTTAGACTTACCTTCTTCTACACATAAGATACTACTTAATATTAATAACAGTTTTGCGGTTAAAACCAAATTAACAGCTCATCGCCTCACAGAACTTTATCACACGGAAACACCTAAATCGCATGTGTTAGCGACCAGAAATTAACAAAACGATTCGTTGTTGTAGAAGACCAGTCTACGTTGACCCCTCAACCTGTGTAGTTAACTAGTTACTGAACAATACAATAGTAAACTTTCAGTGGATGAGGCAACTACCGGCATCCGGAAAAGTATAGATAAATTATAGGTATTAAAGGTTACGCAACTCTACGACGATGAGAAGAGGAAATATTTAACACCAGCCACGACACGACGAATTTATCAAGAACATATAGGAAGCTGAAGCGAAGAGGCGTATCAGGCTATCATGAAGAAGGCAGAGGACTGACACACTTGGAAATCGCTCCACCGACAAAATGTCTAACTCTTAAATCTTTAAAAACGTACCTACCTAGGGCGACACGTAGTTCAACCCTATGAGGTACAGAACATTACGGCCCAAAGAATCTGGAACTTTCTGGATGCAACGGGCATTAGTAATGAACTTTAAAGGGCCGTCACAATGGATCAATGCTGGTCGATGCGACACTCAAAGGCCCACAACACCACAATAATAATAACTCTTAAATATGTGATAATGATGATGAACTTTATGACGAGAGATCTTACACCACTAAAGTTTCCGTACGTACAGTCACCTGCAATAATGTGCTACTCTAAGAAAGTCGCCAAAATATGTGTCAAGCTCTTATGAGAAATTATGAGTCTACAAATAAATTGTCGCATATTTTTGCGGCCTTCGTTGTGTAACATATTATGGCTGACAGGTGACTGTACAAGTCGTAAAACAAACACATTTCAGCCAAAAGGATTTAAATGGAAATTTTATAGATTCACCGTATTTAGTAGCAATCATTATAGGGTTGCCACAAAAGATCACTCTTGCTCCAAGCGGCACTTAGAGCCCACATTCAATAATAATAACGTTCACGAAATATCAGTTTAACTGTGTCGACGATGGTAACAGCAACACTACTATTTCCAGACCGTATTCCAGTGTAAATAAGGTTCAACATTTGGTCAGTATAACTGGGTCCATGGTAAATGGCTGCGACACGTGCTGAAAAATCGCCGGCCGCAGCCGCACGTACAAATGCAAATTGTGGCCTGATGCGATTATTCTAGATTGTGCTCAATTCGCTGGCTTTTCATTCACGTGGCTCTTTAATGAAAAGCACTAACAAGCTAAAACGACGAAGGAATCTAACAAAACGTGGATTAAGTTTTTCGTGGACTAGATAGAATATTCTTTATTGTGGGACATCTCAGTAAAGTACCCAGCTTATGCTCCGAACAGGCCGAAAATGCTCTGACAGTGACCCTGCCCCATCACTATTATTTGTTTCTTATATTTACCGTGAACGGTCCGACTGTTTACTCTCGTATCAACCAAGCTAGTAAGTATTTAGCCTATTTGGCGCCGAACCCTCTTGGTCACTGTACCTATATAGAAAACGGCGTCATTTTTTTATATGAATTTCGCGTTTTTTCTCTACTGACAAATTGCTTTTCCACAGTACATTTCCGTGTTCAGCTGGCTGTGTCTACCGAAAATGCTCTGACAGTGACCCTGCCATCAATCCATATGGTTCTATATTTATCCCGGACGGTCCGTCTGTACGCTCCAGTATCGACCGGGCTATTTATAACGGCGCCGGCGGCTGCGTTGGCCCTTAGGATCCCGATACAGTCAGCAGCAGAAAATGCTAAGCGGGCGAGGTGTTCAAAATTAGTAAAATTTCCTTGACAAACTCTTATCCTCTTAGTAATAAAGTCGCGTCAAGATCATTTTGAACACCTCGCCCGCTTAGCAACATCTGCTGCTGACTGTACATAATCAGTGTACGATTACTTAATCGGGTCATTATTTTAGCGTTGGCTCCGAATCATCCGTGGAAATTTGGATATTTTTGTAGAAATTCATAGCAGTTCCGGTTCATCATCATCATCATCTCAGCCATAAGTCGTCCACTGCTGAACATAGGCCTCCCCCTTGGACCTCCATACGTGCCGGTTGGAAGCGACCCGCATCCAACGTCTTCCGGCGACCTTAACAAGGCCGTCTGTCCATCTAGTGGGTGGACGGCCGGTTATCTTGTAAAAATATAAGAAACTCAACCAAAAAGCCAGGAACGCCATCAGAATTTATAGACAATTCGTCATTAAAGGGTTTACAAAAGTAGGGATGGATAAAACGTTTGAAAAAGATCTCAATAATGATTGAACCTAAATTAATACAGCTATATAGAGATAAATAAAAGTAACTGTTGTTACCGTTATCAGACAGAGATGCCTAGTTGCAATAAATAGCGTTTTCATCTCTCCTGTTCGGAAAGTTTACCTTTCATAAGCTGATAACCGGGTGGAAAATTACATTTCCCACCCTAGGGTAGAAAGTAATTTATTTATTATTATAAGCTCTCATATCAGCTTCCGCATGACTGAAAATGACGCCGTTTACATTTTCAAGTGATTCGAGTGACTTATAGTTATGTGGTTTACCTATATATCTATTAATAATTTATTCTAAAGAATTATACTTACCAATATTAAACCTACATTTCTCGTGTTTGACTTTCCTCATAGTCGAAATGAAAAGTAGAGTGTTTAACTCGGGTAAAAGTAACCATCTCACCCTCGAAACTATTGGCGCTCTCTCTTCGTTCGAGCGCCAAAATATCTCGGGTAAAATGGTTCACTTTCCACCCTTGGTTAACAATCTACTATTTCGGTTTCAGGCGCTAGTTAGGTGCTTCCCGTTCGTGTTGTCATATAGTTTGATTTGACTGTGAAATGTCTGTCTAATTGTGGGATCACAAAAACACATTACAATAATAAGTTTTTGGGAAAAAATTCTTTTTCGGTACAAGCTTTTATCGCTGACTGTACTTTTCTTACGACAGACAACTAATACTCATCGAGACAATTCTAAAAACCCCTAACACAATTAGGTTGCGTTGTTTCATCACAGAGTTCCTATGGCCACCTCCTGTCTCCATCATCAGGCCCCAATTTCACATCGGTGACAGGTGCGACGAATTGTAAAATCACTGTTGCTGACGTCACAGGCATCCATGGGCTACGATTACCACTTGAGTTATATGATTATATGTCGGAATTTCGTGACAATTGTAGTGTTTCTTGTGACAATTGTCATAAACTTAGCAAGAGAAATATCTGTTTTTTTCCGATATCATAAAGTTTTTTTTAATAATACAATGATGGTGGTAAACAGGAATACGGCCCGCCCGATGGTAAGCGGTAACCGTAGTTCATGGATGCCTGTGACGTCAGCAACAGTGATTTTATAATTCGTCGCACCTGTCACGTTGGTGAAACAGGGGCCTGATCAGTTCGACAGTACCATATTATTGTATTGTCACCAGAACTACATACAGCTGCCAATTTTCATGACGCTACGACCCTTGGAAGATGGTTAAATTAGCTACCTTAGATTCCATTACATAGTTAGTTACATACAGGTCGAGAGTTCATGGCCACCTCCTGTCTCCATCATCAGATCAGTTCGACAGTACCATATTATTGTATTGTCACTAGAACTACATACAGCTGCCAATTTTCATGACGCTACGATCCTTGGAAGATGGTTAAATTAGTTACCTTAGATTCCATTACATAGTTACATACAGGTCGACCTAATAAAAGCTTGTTAATAAAAATATTTTACACGAAGTCAGAACCTCCATTGAGTCGGTTAAAAATAGCATGTGCGTTAAACACACGTTAGTGATTAGTCCCTTGACCGATCAGTCCAAATTAATATTCATATTAATTGCCTCAATACCTGGTGGAGCCAAGCGTACCTCGGCGAGTTAAGGATAATACAATGTTTAGCATATCGCTCATCTAACTCATCTTTTACGGCTTATACATCAATGTTGTTTATTATCTAATATATGACCTACGAGTAAGCTGGCATTTAATGATTGACGCTGAAACTAGAAGCGATAAGGTAAACTATGCTATACTATTAGACTTATTAGAGTTAAAGTTAGCTTCTAAGGGCCACTTGAGCGATCCAGGGTTAGCCACTAATCTGGGTTGTTTCTTTTTTATGAATTCCTGTTAAATTAAATATAAATACCTACTTAAAATACGGTCTGTAAGGATGCATAGCTTAATATCATTATGGAACCTATAGATAAAACTGCCTTCGATCTTGACTCTTTCCCATTTAAACCAAGTCGTTAGAGAAACATCCGATGATGAACTGCCAAAACTCCGTTGACATTCTGACACATGATCCGTGCCTCATTTAAAAGAACACTTTGAAGAATTTTTGGTTGGAATAAGTTAAATGTAAAAGCAATGAAATGATGGAAATTGGGTATGGATGTTTTTTATTGGAATTCCGGGAAGTGTGGAGATGAGACGGTTCTTGGATCAGGACGGGACGGGTTTGGACACATCTGTGAAATAAAAAAAGTTGGATTTAGGAATCAATGCAATGTAGTACAGTTGCCATCAGATAGATCCGAGTGGTCGAGGTGCTCAAAAATATATGAACACGTCTTTACAATACAGTTTGTGAGCACTTTGGCCGCTTCGATATATCTGATGGAGACTGTAAGTAAACCTCATTCTCAAAATCCGAAAGTTTTCAAATTTTGAAAGTGTCAAGATATTATTGAGTGCCAAGCGTAAATATGTTCCCATTCGATAGGAAAAGAGTGAAGTAATAAGTAGCTGGGTAACTTATTATCTCGGAATTTGTTAAGAATGAGGTCTTTTTGATGACTAATTTAGTGCAAACTATGGTTTTGTTATCAAAGAATCGACAATGTCAGTACACCGAACAACAATAAAATAGGTATAATGAAATATACCGTCGCTTATTGTTACAATAAAAAGCCCTATGTTATGTACATAGTTAATTTAAAGTACCTAACTAATGTAAACGCTAAATACTTTAAATCGGACCTTAACAACACTGAATGCTATATTAGTTATCCAAAGCCCCTCTTATATCCTCATAAGGCCCAGCCATACCAAAAAAAAGTGCAGGGAATAGAGTTAATGTTTATTTGCTAGAAAATTTAACGATACAAAAGAAATGCAACTCTGTTCCAATTAAATATGGATTTAACTTAATCGACCTGAAGAAGTACTATAGGTAGGACATTGCTCCTTAGGAGGATATAGTAATTAGTTTAATAGCCCAAAATGCGAGGTAAGTTGTGTATTTAATCTGAGCGCGCGCGGGCGCGCCACGGATGTCGCGGTAAATAAATGAAGACGAAACGCTTACAGCGGCCCGTTGGGCCCTTAAATATTTTAGCGGCGGTTTTTGTACCATAGTTAGCCTTAATAGGTTGGCGCAAGGTGAAAGTTTCTTTTTTATCTTCAAGGCTAAAGTTATTATTAGATTTCTAATATATTATAATTTTTGTTCTTAAATTTTTGTTTTTAATGAATTAGGAAATAATGTGTATACACAATACCATTTGCTACGTACAGACAGCAACACTCTTAACTGTAACTCTTAACTGGACGTAATTACAAAAGGCATAAGGTCCACCGATGGACAGTTGACATTGAGGGCGATGGTACCTACTGAAACTTTAACTTATCGTCAATTTACAATTCCCTGCAATATTCTTGCATAACAAAGAGCTCAAATACACTGTCACAAACTTATTTGTAGAGCCATAGCAGCATTTCATATTATTGTAGGTGACCGTACTTTTCACTGGCCGAAAGTGGACCTTAAGTTATTGGAATAAGGTTTACAATAGTCTAACAGGGTGCACGCTCAACACATCCTGGCGCGCGGCGGTAGCAATACAGGATATAATAAACATAAGTAACATAACGAATCGTCTGTGAACTCATTTTCACTAAACGTCTTCAAAGATTTATACTTATTTCTGTTCCCTGATTTTAGTAATAGATATTCGAATAAAATTTGTAGTAGCCATTGCTGTGTGTAGTGGATAGGATTACCTTTCGTTTTAACCCTTTAACTAAACGTCATGCCTATCGTGTGCGGCGCGTAATCGTGAACCTTGTGAGCGTTTCTTTAATTTTTTGCCATTTTTATACATAGTGACCTTTTTTGCCACTTTTATGTTATTTCTAGTCAGGATCGCGAGCCCTTTTCATCCTTATAGGAAAAAAAGTGTCCTAAATATGTAATTTTCACATTTTCCAACGTTCCTTTTACCGCCATACAAAGTACATGGGAAAATAGTAACACAATAGGAAAAAAACTCTGGGACATTTTTTTATCCTATTAGGAAGAGCTCATGATTCTGAGTACAAATAACGCAAAAGTGGCAAAAAGGACACAATATATAAAACTGCCAAAAAATAAAAGAAACGCTCTTGTAGGAAACATTTCATAACTTAATCCACGAATTGTTCATATTTTTACCCCTTTTGTTTATAGATTTTTATTCAGCTAAAAACACAAAAACGCCTGCGTCCCCGCTATCGCTTATCATTTAAACCGCTCTTCAACTATTACTACCGCGAAAACTGAAAAAATTCACAATTTTTTTACAGCACTACCCCTTTTTATCGATATCGATTTTTTATTCAGCTAAAAATACAAAAAAGCCTGCGTGAACGCTATCGCTTATCATTTAAACCGCTCTTGAACTTTTCATAAGTTAATTCACAAATTGTTTACAGCACTACCCCTTTTGTTTATAGATTTTTTATTAACAAGCCGCGCTGATAGACTCGTCGGGGCTTCGCTTTATCATAAACAATGAATCATGGGCTGGAGGGAAATGCTACGGAACAAGTGTACTGAACAGAATAAAGTGTGAGAGTGTCATTATAAACGTGATTTTCAATTTGACATTAACGATGACATTTGTCATTGCAAATACAATGTAGAATTAGCTTGGTCCGACTCCATCACTCTAGTTAGCCAAATTCCCTCTTGTAGTTTGAATTAGTGCTGTTTAGGACTCGAGTCTTTTGAGTCCTCTGCTTCAAGATTCGACTCAGTTTTTGAGACTCTTATAATTATGTCTAAACTAGAGTTCCTTTCAACTTGTTAGAGACCTGAGTGTTTTGTAGAGACTTAGAGACTCGAGTCCTTTTCAGAGAACGCTTGATTTATTTTACAAACAATTTCTAAATGCTGCTTTATGTACGATTTGTGGATTAGATAAACAAATCATACAATAACGCTTAATTTCTTTACTGTTATTTAGGAAAAAGCTTATTAAAATTGTTGACGGAGTCTTTATTCGGAGGCTCGAGTCCTTTTGAGTTCCTCTTACCTTGCACCTTTAGCTAAGAAGTTTGATGAATCCTGTCCACTTAATGATTTAATCAATCAATCAATCAAAGCATTTATTTTCAGGCTACTAAGGACCATAGATATAAGTAAGATTAAAGTATAGGAGTAGTAGAGATTATTAAGTATAGGTAAGTAAGTGTATGTACTAAATAAGTATAAGTAAGTGACAATGTCAATGCCAAATAAATCAAATAATCTATTTAATGCGGTTTAACATATCGTATACTGATGAACTAGGTGCCGCAATAGAATAACAATTAAGATGAGACCTACTGATACCGAGTACCAGTAGTAGGTACCTACTGATAATGCCAAGAGAATTTATGAATGATGAACTACTTTTTTTAATATCTACAATTTGTACACTTAATTATGGTACGACGAGGCATTTTCTATTGTAGTAGTAAAAATATGTAATCACCCATCGTCGCTTTTGTTACATGCAGCTTAATTGGCAACTCTTCTGATGATAGTGAGGTTTATGGTACAGTAACTCGAGACATCAAACGGTTGTTATTTTCTATATATTAGGTTACTAAAATATAATAACGTTAAAAATGTTTATAAGGGTAACAAACAAGTAAACTTTTTATTAAGCAGATACGGTCAAAAAGAATTTAATTTCCGACCCATTTCGTACATACCTTGTCACAATGACAAGCAAGTCGCTAGAAACCGCACACCACACTATTGTCACTGTGACAAAGTATGTACCTACAAATTAGGTATTTAAATTTAAATAAAAAAACAACAAGGCTAAATATAAAGTAGTACCTTACTACTACATACTAATTATATGTGTAGAGTTATGTTTTCCACTTCTCCTTTATTATTAAGTAAATAGGTAAATAGGAATGTGCAAGTCCGACCTACGTTCAGCCGGCGGTTAAACTCGGTGAATCATACCTGTAACAATAACAATAAATAATTTTAGAATCACAAGAAATAGAACACAAACCTATACAAAGTACAGTATAGAATGGAAAATATTTTCGTAAATAAATCGTAATCGAAACAACGTCATTGAAATATTATTTAATATCTAAAACAACAAAAAAAGTTTACGACTTGGTCAAGAGCAATTAAAACATCTATAATTACAATGGAATATCCTAACAAAAATCAACCGCTTTCATTGTTATTTAGTATATTTTACTCATCACAGTATATATTCCTTTGAGGCGGATTGCTAGATCCGTCCAATGCAGGCGCGGAACATTCATAAGAAAATACAATTTCAAAGTAAACCTAAGAATAAGAGATGTTCTTTTTGTTCCTGGGACTTCGTATTTGTTAGATCGATGTTGTAATATTACAAAGATTGTAGGTATAGATTTAAGGAGTTTATATTTTGCGACAAATATGATATATGTTTATTCGATGGCTTTTTATGATTTCAGCGATAAAAATAAATATCAGACACAAGTTATAGGCATGTCACTATAAATAGGCGTGTCGCTACCGGCAACACCGAACTTTAAGGCGGAATTCCACCAGTGTGCGGCACAAGCATTTTTGTACTGAATATGCTTGATATGCCGCACTCGTGGAATCCCGTCTTTAGAATGAACGAATGATGCTCAAATTGCATTACCGCAAAAACCGGCAAATCGCGTAAAAAACTAAGTGAGTAAGTGACAGAAGAGAAGAATTAATCTCAATTACAATGTGCAGCGATTTAAAACCAAATCTCAAACAAACTCAAGCAATAATAGTCTTTGAGATAAATTTAACAAGACTCACAATTAAATGTGAAATATGACGTTCTGGCGGCCAGGCTTATATAACGCTTGCAGAGATACGGGACCTCTATTAATTACAATCAGTGTGGCCTCACTTTACTGAATCTCAATTTTTCTTTTAGCTAGTGAGGGATTGTGGCGAATTTTTCGGTTCAGTTTTAGGACTTTTCAGTGATGCGAACTTTTAAGTTTATAAAATAGGCCTTTTCATCTGTGTCAGGTGTTTTAAGCAGCATCCTGGTGACGACACTTGCGTCCGCGGCTGTATAGTCCTATGCGAGAGAGGATCCCGCGTCCACACACGTTTAAGTTTAGTACTTGTTCATTCATACAGTTTTTACTTGTATTTATTCACAAATGTATGAACTCACAATGAACACTAATCAATGTGTACATCGGGCCTGAGTTTTCTCAACTGAGGAAGTATGAAAATGTTGTTGTTTCCAGAATATTAAGTAAAATAAGGTTAAAACACGACAGTTCATTCCACAGTTTAGCTCTTGCGAGACAGAAAGTTTCAGGACTCTGATTGATCTGTTTAGCTTACCGCGTCTTGCACGGTTGATTTTTCATGATTATGTCAAATCGCGCGCGACACGGCAAGACGGTTCGGTATATTTTTCTATTTTCAAGTATAAATGTTTTCCTAACTACACATGCTAGAGATGATTTGCAACAACCGGTCAGCCAACCTTAGCTGGTGCACAAGATCGGAATTCAGTATAATTTATATACGACGATAAACAATCTCAAAGCAATTAAACACAGATTGAGAATAATAATCGCACATACATACATATACAATTATTCACACGAAGGACAATATATGTGCATCATATGTGCGCGCATGATCAATTTACTGGGATATTGTGACTGTGTGCTCATTCTCACGGGTCACCGCGTACGCGAATATTCAAACAGGTACCATGTGATGAAGGGCATGAACAATCTTATACCTTTAAACGAGCAATTCTTGTATATATACCTAATTTATTTATTTATATGAATAACTATTTCGGGGATCTCAGAAACGGCACTAATGATTTCGATGACAAATTTCATTTCTATATGAGGGTTTTCGGGGCGAAAAATAGATCTAGCTAGGGAAAACGCGCTTTTTTGAGTTTTTATGTGTTTTCCGAGCAAAGCTCCGAGATATTGAGTAACTGTACTGTGGCAGGTACTTATGAAAACAATTTAAGTACCTACCTAAGATAAGATAAGATAAGATATCGTTTATTTGCGTGAATTATGGTAGCTAACAGATGTTACATAGTTTTTATAGGTCACGACATAATTCAGCCGAAAATGACGGCATGCAAATATTACAGCCTTAAACACTAATTATCAAGCTTGCAAATTATACCATTAAGCTAACTATCAATAATTGCACACATTTGGATTTGCATTTGGAATGTCCACATAAAAGAATAACAATGATAAATAATAATAGAGCAATGTCAAGGTAAAAAAAAAAAATTAAAAATTAATAACAATTGTCAGCATGCACAAAACAAAATGAAAATAAATTTATTCAACATGCATTTAGATAAGTAAATTATTTACATTTATGTACAACACATAATTATTATCTAATATTTGTTAAATCTGCAGTTACTAGCTTCGAGGAAGTCTTTAACGGAATAGAAACAATGTTCCGTCAACCAGCGCCGCAGAGTTTTACAAAACCTATTATAACATAAGTCGGTAATTTCTCTCGGTATGCTATTATAGATCAAGGTCGCCATGTAGTCACAGTTTTTACGATATAGTTGTAGTTTAGGAGCAGGCATTGTCAGTGCTACATGTGTTTCCGATCGTTTATTGGTGTTGTCATTTAAATTAAATAGTGATAAGTTTCCTTTAACTAGTTTGGCAATTTCCAAAATATACATAGCAGGCAACGTTAGAAACTTATTTTTAGTAAATAGCTCTTTACACGAATCTGTATTATTCAAGCCCCAAATCGCTCTCAGACATTTTTTCTGTGCTATGAAGACTCTATTTACATTAGACGAATTCCCCCATAATACAATTCCATACCGAATTTGAGAACAGACGTATGCATGATACACAATAATTGCAGTTTCCACTGACGTGGTTCTCCTTATTGTTCTTAAAGCATATATAAATTTATACATTTTTTTGCAAAGCATATCTACATGTGTATTCCAAGTTATATATTTATCTAAAAGTATTCCCAGGAAGTTCGTACTGTCCACCTCCTCAATTTGCTCATTAGCATGCGCTATCTTTAAAGTTATTTCTTTGGCCTGTTTTGTTGAAAATTGTAAAAATTTGGTTTTCTCTATATTTATTTGTAACTTATTTGTAACTAGCCATTCTGTAATGTGTTTAAGCGTAATATTTATTTCAGCTTCGTAATTTGTTGCATTATCACATTTGAATATAATCGTGGTGTCATCTGCAAATAATATGCTTTTATGTTGTGTTACGCGTGGCAAATCATTTACATACACTAGAAACAGTAAGGGACCCAGGATACTTCCCTGCGGTACCCCTCGATGTATGCGTTTTTTGTTTGAGTCATAATTTTTTAACATATTGTTTGATTTGTCCAATTTGGTAATTCTAGTAATCTGCTCTCTATTATGTAAATATGCGTGTAGCCAGTTGTATGCCGGGCCTCTAATGCCATACATGTATAATTTGTTTAACAAAATATTGTGATCCACAAAATCAAATGCCTTGCTGAGATCAAGGAACAAGCATGATGTTGGCTTCTTTTCGTTTAAGGACTGTATCGTTTATTATAAATACAACTTTACTTAGCCGTTTTTTCTGGTATTATGTTTTTATTAAAAAATTACACATATAGTTTAATTAGTGCTTTAATAATAAGTAACATTTCGTCCTGGGAGATCACGTAAAGCATATGGTTTGGACAATATTTACCCAATCCTCCCGAGTAACTACAACGATTTCGGACAAATACTACAAGAAAATTTACGGTTTGCGAACAAGATAAGTATTACACAAAAAAAATCGTACTATGTAAACAGCAATTACATATGATTCGTAAAGCGAAACATCTGGGCATAGTCTAATCATTTCTTTTAGTTGGACAAAAAGTTTTGGATCTGTGCTTGGTGGCCTTTTTGAAAATATGGCATGTTACTTACGACAACCCCGACTTTGGTATACAATATAACCATCATGGAGCGTTTCTATCGACCTGTTCTAGCCATGGTTCAACGCCATGAATGTCCGTTAGGCTTTGGATTTCGGTAGATTCTTTTAGCTGTTTCCGTCATTTCCCTGGCGTCAGAAATTGACGGGAATCCAAAATGTTGCATAAAAAGTCGTTTTCATGTAAAGATAAAATACACCACATTTATTCTGTGGATGTTCAATTGAGCAATCATGAAAAGGACACTTAGATGGCATATTTTGACAGCATATTAACCTTTTGTTTCTTTAAATCGTACTAAGGAATCGGTGAAATAGTCTCAAATTAAGCTCGATAGGCTTGTCCGAATTACATTTGCTAGAAGGTATTAAAATCATCATAAAGTCCCTAAAATAAAATAAATGTAAAACATTCTTATATCAGATATGTCTTAAAAATACCCCCAGATTATACCTTAAGAACATAGTAATACAAAATAATACACACGTCAACAGTTAGACCAGGTTTTATCTGTATTTATAATAAACGATACAGTCCTTAGGTTACTCAGTATAGATTTGAATAGTACAAAACTGGCAAGACTCGTGGATTTATTTCGTCTGAAACCAAACTGTTCAGGAGTTAAAACTTTATGCATGTCGAAAAATTCTGATATCCTATTGTACATTAATCTTTCAAAAATTTTAGACACAACTGGTATTAATGCAACTGGTCTGTAATTATTTTTATCTGATTTTGGGCCTTTTTTGTACAGAGGTTTTATTACTGATAATTTAAGTATCTCGGGGAAGTCTCCTTTTTCGAATGAAATATTTATAATGTATGACAGAGGCTTTGCGATGATTGATGCGACAGACTTCAAACAGTCTACTGTGATATTGTCAAATCCTGTAGATTTTTTATTTTTAAGGTTCATTATTATTCTATGCACTTCATTTTCACAAGTAGGCTTAAGAAAAATGGTTTTAGTAACTCCCGATATGTTTTTTATGCTTTGAGAAGTACAAGCAGAATCACTCTGACCTTTGCTATAAATAATAGGTTCACCAATAAAAAAATCGTTGAAAATATTTGCTATGGCTACTGCAGATTCAAATGTCATGTTAGTAAAATACAAACTATTAGGTATAACTACCTTAGTGCACAACGATACAAAGCAGACGCGGCGTATAAGGACTGTATCGTTTATTATAAATACAACTTTACTTAGCCGTTTTTTCTGGTATTATGTTTTTATTAAAAAATTACACATATAGTTTAATTAGTGCTTTAATAATAAGTAACATTTCGTCCTGGGAGATCACGTAAAGCATATGGTTTGGACAATATTTACCCAATCCTCCCGAGTAACTACAACGATTTCGGACAAATACTACAAGAAAATTTACGGTTTGCGAACAAGATAAGTATTACACAAAAAAAATCGTACTATGTAAACAGCAATTACATATGATTCGTAAAGCGAAACATCTGGGCATAGTCTGATCATTTCTTTTAGTTGGAAAAAAAGTTTTGGATCTGTGCTTGGTGGCCTTTTTGAAAATATGGCATGTTACTTACGACAACCCCGACTTTGGTATACAATATAACCATCATGGAGCGTTTCTATCGACCTGTTCTAGCCATGGTTCAACGCCATGAATGTCCGTTAGGCTTTGGATTTCGGTAGATTCTTTTAGCTGTTTCCGTCATTTCCCTGGCGTCAGAAATTGACGGGAATCCAAAATGTTGCATAAAAAGTCGTTTTCATGTAAAGATAAAATACACCACATTTATTCTGTGGATGTTCAATTGAGCAATCATGAAAAGGACACTTAGATGGCATATTTTGGCAGCATATTAACCTTTTGTTTCTTTAAATCGTACTAAGGAATCGGTGAAATAGTCTCAAATTAAGCTCGATAGGCTTGTCCGAATTACATTTGCTAGAAGGTATTAAAATCATCATAAAGTCCCTAAAATAAAATAAATGTAAAACATTCTTATATCAGATATGTCTTAAAAATACCCCCAGATTATACCTTAAGAACATAGTAATACAAAATAATACACACGTCAACAGTTAGACCAGGTTTTATCTGTATTTATAATAAACGATACAGTCCTTAAACATGTTTACTTGTTAGAGAAATATATGGCGAATTTTCAATGTCAGACGACAATTATCAGAGTGGTCGAATAATGGCCAAATGAAGCAACACAGACCGAGCGACTCCTCTGATTGAAGTTATTTTCGTATTCAGCAACGGAAGTATGATTTACCGTGAAAACTAGAGTTGACAACCACCTCAAAACTAGCTTTTTGCGTGTTTTTACTGCGTGGCTGATGTTTACTCGCGGGGTTTGGTTCTGACATGCCTCACTTGCCAATTTACTACCTTTCTTATCATAGTTATGCTTCAGTTCCTACCTACTCAATTTCGACTAAATTGTTTCACTAACCCGCTTATCTGATTGTTTAATTAGTAGTAACTCAACATACAATAAATGATTATGATTATGAATTATTAAGATTAACATACAAGGCAGAGTTTCCAATGCAGACATTTAAGAAAAACATTTAGTTGGCCAAGCGCTATAATATTATCGTATTGACGTGGGTATACATAGTACTGTGTAGACAAAAATATATATATGTCAATATATCTGAAGTTAATCTAGTATAGGTAAAGTACTGTGTAGACATACAAATATATGTCAATGTGTCGGATATAAATCTAGTAGGTAACATAGGTAATTAGTAATAAACAAAGTTCGCACGATAGAAAAGTCGAGATCTTATCACAGCGGCCTCAGCCCGTCTCACCTCCACAACGAATAAAAGTTAGGAGAGAAATCCTTGGAAAAAACATTAACACCAAATCAAAAAGAAATTTAAGAGACACATTCCAATTACAAGTTTTCGGAGTTTCCTCGAACATGGAAAACGCCGGGAAACCGACAACGAAGCTAAAAACATCTTTAACATAATTCACACAGTCACATATAACCTTATTGTCCTTATTGACTTGGGTAGGCAGATCGAAGAAAGAAAACACTGAAGGAAGCAGATTACATTTCTTACAATTCTTTACAATTTGGTAAGTATCTGGTAAGGTGGTCTGGTAAGGGTGATGGCAGGTGGACCAAAATGTTGACGGATTGGTGGCCGCTTTCGGATGAAAGAAGCGCCTGGCGTCCGGTGGCTCGTTGGATGACATTTGGAAAATCGCGAGGCACTTTTGGATGAGACTAGCCCAGGACCGGGATAAGTGGCGTACTCGAAGAGAGGCCTATGCTCAGCAGTGGGCGACTGAAGGCTAGAATGATGATCTGCTTCCAGTTGATGTCATTTTGACAACAGTTATATTCCTATCATTTATCTAGATATAAGTCAGATCGAATTTTAAGTTGTGTAGTCGGCATCAGATACCTATATCGGAGCGGCTGAGGTGATGTAGACGTTCAAGATCATGTTCAGATATTTTCGGGCACCTTGGCTGCTCCTATATCTAGCGACTTGTGGAAAGCGAAACAGTACTTTGAGTGCGCAAAAGTCGACAAATATTTAGTTTCGTTACGAGTACGTCAAAGGTAAGCAGTGGTGGCCGAGTGGATATGATGCCTGACTTTCAATCCGGAGGTCGCGGGTTCAAATCCTGGCTCGTACCAATGAGTTTCTTCGGAACTTATGTACGAAATATCATTTGATATTTACCACTAGCTTTTCGGTGAAGGAAAACATCGTGAGGAAACCTGCATACATCTGCGAAGAAATTCGTAGGTGTATGTGAAGTCCCCAATCCGCATTGGGCTAGCGTGGGGACTATAGCCCAAGCCCTCTCGCGCATGAGAGGAGGCCTGTGCTCAGCAGTGGGACGTATATAGGCTGAAATGATGATGATGATGATGACGTCAAAGGTTTACGAGCGGTATAGTACGCAATGAAAACTTCAAGGGAGTTATTCCAAATGCTAGTGAGGTTACTGCTCAGGAGATTTATTTGTTTTGATGCTCGCAATCGCGCAAACTTATCTAAGGTCGAATATGAGATAACGCGTGAAGTTAGTGCCCAAAGTTAGGCGAATCCAATGAGATCAACTATTTATGTACTCATATAATTTAATCTATCCATTAAGCTAAGATGAGAGAGACTCTACTCTCAATAAAAACACCTTACACCCCTTACAAAAAACCGCAGCCAAATAACACTAGAACCTACGCTTAGTGTCGTGTTCCTGCCGGTGAGTAAGGCTGTCAGGGCTCAATGAGGGTGCGGAGTGTTAGGGTACGCTACACGCATGTAACACCTCTGGAGTTGCTGACATCTATAGGCGTGTATACGTAGACTGCTTACCATCATCAGGCGGGTCGTATGCTTGTTTGCCATCGATTCAAAAAAGTCA
The DNA here is from genome assembly GCF_963556715.1 of Cydia fagiglandana. Lineage (NCBI taxonomy): Eukaryota > Metazoa > Arthropoda > Insecta > Lepidoptera > Tortricidae > Cydia > Cydia fagiglandana. The sequence goes on along the minus strand of NC_085941.1, from coordinate 1,133,810 downwards.
ATAATGAGAAACATGAAAAGATGTAATCATTGAATGAGGTCTTCTAACATCTACCGTCCAATAACCTAAGATGAGATACACTTTACTCTCAGACCTCTCAGTAAGCTATGAGAAACATGGTCAAGGATACGCTGGTTCCTTCGAAATCTGAACTCTCTTCATGTCAATAATAGCCAGGAAGCCTCGGGCGGATCCAGGGACGGTTAGGGACGAATATGAGATTACGCGTTTCCGAAGTCTCGTTATCTGCACTACATGTTTAAATAGTTAATGTCCTTGAAGCGTTCTGAGACTTTATGAAGTTTTAGGTATTCAATGCGTTGAATTTCTCTTGCTCAAGGTAATACAGGGTGAAATGTTAACCACCAGCTACCTATATTCTGCGTAGTGACTGGTTATACGCGAAACAACGAAAAAAATAGCAATATAATAAAAAATTTTTAGGTACTTGGCGAAAACGAAAATCAAGGTCTAGGCTGTTTTTCATGACCTATCACAACTAAATTGGATGCGTGTAAGACCCTTTATTGAATGTAAGGGCCCCCCACATCTGGCGTCTTTCGAGCGTCGGCGTCTACAATTCTATGGCCGACGTCGACGCAACGTCGACGCAGCGTCGACGCAACTGCGCAGCGACGTCTTTTTCCATAGCGCTGGACCGACGCCGACAGACGCCGACGCTCGAAAGACGCCAGATGTGGGGGGGCCCTAACCACGACGTTATAAGAAACGTACATCATATCCCGACCAATAAATATTGTTTGGAGTTCCTCAATAACCATCAAGGGACGTAAGCAGGATCAGGGTTGCCACACAGTTGTGTGTTTTAGGGTTTCGAGCGTGTATGAGGAATGTTATGAATGTGAAGGAAGCGAAAGAGGTATGTCAGGATCGTAGCAAGTGGAAATCCGTGGTCTCTACCTACCCCTCCGGGAAATAGGCGTGATTATATGTATGTATGTATGTATGTTATTTATGAAACCCTAAAAAAATCTACAATGCAAAGGAAAAACTCACTGTCCATTTTTCCTTTATCTCTAAGTATTGTGGTATCGTTTGCAGACGTTTCTGTTTAATACAAAACTTAATTTAAAAAAAATTCTGGGCAAAAGACATACTTATACGTAAACGTGAAGAAACTAGGTATGATCCATTTTCTAATCATTAAAGACGTCAACAGGCCTCTACTATAGTCCGTGTTTTTTAGCATTAGAAAGAACTTCGCAGAAGTAAGCTTGTGGTTCCAAATCCGGCACTTTTAGCGGTAATAATGTGAAGTAAATTATATGTATTAACCATGCTAGATAATTCAATAATTATTAACAATTAAAGAGCCTGATAAAAACTGCACGCTTGCTTCTGTGGAGTTCTTTCTAATGCTAAAAAAATGAACTATAAGGATGTCCAGAACGACCAGCAGTAAGCTGGAATCCAACGATTTACTGTCTTTAACCAGCTCGCCGAACCACTTTTGGTAAGATAGGTACTTGTCAGTTTCATGGTATGTGTGTGATTATTTACCATAATAAGAGAACTATCGATAACGTGTCAACTGGCTACATTTTAAACCGTGTTTAAGAAAAAAAGATCTATGTATAAATGTAAAATTTAATCTTTTAAGCATGCCTATACATGGTGGCAAAAAAGTGAATTCCCGTTGTCAGGGAGGTTTTGGGATTATACTGAACAACTTTTACTATGGGACCAACCCCGAAATCGTGAATAAAAATTTGGTTATTCATAAATTTTGGCTGGTTCATTTTCTATGGGAGGGTAAAATTATTTTCGCGATTTCGGGGTTGGTCCCATAGTAAAACTTCTCAGTATATGTAATTCCAAAACCTCCCTGCAACGGGAATGCACTTATTTTTGGCCACCGTGTATATAGCCTATATTCTTGCATGCCTTGATTAATGAAAAATTCCTTCCAACTATGATCCTGACGTGTGGCAACCCTGAGCGGGCTCCACAAGTTAATAGATGTATTGTCTTCGACGGCTGAGCTCCCCGGGGATCTGTATTGATCACTACCGGTATACCGTGGACCGTATGCCGTAGGCGTAGAGGTCATTATTGAATGACGTTAGGGTTCTAATACACAATCCATTCTGATGCGAAAGTGTGTCTGTCTGTCTGTTACCTCTTCACGCTTAAACAGCTGAACCGGTTAAGATGAAATTTGACATGGAGATAGTTTGGGGCTGAGGAAGGACTTGAGATTGTTTTTATCAATTATCATCATCATCCCACGCAGACGAAGTTGCGTTATTACGAAGGCATACGGTCTACAATTGGTCGGTAACTTAACATTGGACGTAAAACCAGGAAATTATATCATAAAATTACATTTAAAACTATCACGTAAACAAAACCTATAGGAAAGCGCAATTATATTTGAAAACATCTCATTCGAAAGGTATTTAAAATATTTTTTTTTATTTAATTTATTTAGAACACAAACAGTCATGATAAACATATTACATATGTTGTACACAATGTACAGAAACTGAGAGGTGATACAAACAGACCTGGAGGTTAATTAAATAAAATATTCATAAAATAAAAAGGTAGGTAAGAAGAACGTAGTAATTTAAAAATACATAACATAACAGATCTCATATCATCAAAATAAAAAAGCGTGTAGAGCTTTATTAGATTTTAATATGAATAAAATAACGTACATAGCTTATAATGTCAAAGTTCAAAGGAATGACGAGTAGGTATTAAACGCACTCTCTAAATACTACAGAATATGGTTGCCATCCATTAGAAGCGATATAGACCAGTAAATAATAAAGCCTGATAATATCTCTAGCTCTAGACTAATATGCATCATAACGTTGCCCCGGCTTTTCCTGAGGCTTATAAGCCTGAGCTCCATTTTGGCAGCTAATAAAAAGATATAACTTTAAGAGAACCACTTACCTATGCGTTGCCGTCCTTTTAAAAAGCCGGAATATTTGCTTTTTAAAGAACCTCATGATGTCGTTAAGCAAAGGAAATATACCATAGTATTCTTCAGTGTATATCATAATTATTATAATGAATTTGACATAAGCCATGTTGTATAGTGTCCTATATTTGGAAAGCGCTTTGATCTCTGTTAAAACTATTTTTACTCTCTCCAAAGATAGCGTTAGTGTCAAGCGGAAATCTAACCGCCCTAAAGTTACAGTTAGCATCAGTATCAACCGGATAGAGATCTATAGTTTGCGTTCACTAGTATATGCCACAGGGTAAAGGTGACATTGGAATAGCAACAGGAGCTGCATTGCTGCTACTGTCAACTTCTGTGATGTACGTAGGTAGTCATAATAGATATAACTATTGATGTATGCCACCTATGACAGTACGGAATAAATCCTCGAACAAGTAAGGCCTTTATTTTGCCTATTATTGACCGAATCCAAATACTTAGTCCCTCAGAATACATTACAACTTCCTTTATAAAATAAGTGAGGTTCGTAACCGCATTACTGCCGCGATTTGATGATTTTGAAGGATCTCAACGTATCCGTGTGGTCTACTTCTCCAGTCGTAATTATACTCGTCTCTGGCACCAACTTGACAGCGCTATTAACTGAAGCTGGAGTGTCGGCGGCGGTAAGTACTCACTCTAAAGATAAAATCGACAAAAACTCCATTGAATTTTAAGATTACTTTGGAACTGTGACGTTCGAAAATGAGGAAAAATAGCTTTTTAGTGACATTTGATCGAGCCTTCCTTTAAGTCTTACCGTTTAGCCGTCCAACCTTTTTCTAACCCGATCCAGGATCCGGTAGACTAAATGTCAGATTTTTTTGGGGGTCACCAAACCACCCTCAATATACGACCGTACCAAAGTCAAAGACCCCAGGAACCCCCTTCAATGCTGGTGCATATAAAATTAGTCGGGCTGCAGGAACTCAAGTCTTTTAAGTAACACTAGCAAAAGTACCTAATTTTGTTGTGTTAGAGTATTTCTAGACAGGTGGCGTAAGTACTCTGGGGAGGGCTAAGAATAAAAAAAAAATGGTTTATTAAATTATTATTATTAGCAGGATTATTATTAGTAGGATGTTATGGTTACACGACGTCAAACTGCGGTGAATCATGTGAACAAGATGATATAAATCCAGAAAAGCTGTATCCTAATTACATCGTTCGGAAATCCCGAATTCCCGGCGGGGGGTAATGTTATATATTACAGGCACAAAATGAGTTCCAGGCCGTGTGTTACCGTCGGTACGCGAGTGAAGGCGAGTGGAGTCATTTAGTAAGGGCAAATAGAAATATGTACCTATACCTATGTAAAATTGAGTCCTATTCGCTAGGCTTCCTTTAAATCATCTATTATCTTGATCTGCAGTTTTTCCCTTTCTACTCTGTTTTTTTTTAGAATAAAACTCTTTCATTCGCATGTCCAATACTAAGAATTCCGCAGAAAGGGTTAGTCCGCGCGCCTAAGAAAGAATGCGGTCGTAGTCTGCCAAGGCATTATTCGTGTTATTAGGGTAGTATTGCGTTATCGAGGGTTCATATATAAACAATCCCGGTACTGGGGGATGAGATTAATCGAGTGTGGAATGTGGATAGATAATATACCTAGTAGCTATTATTGTCGCGTTTATTGAAGTGAATAAAGCATACGTCGCTCTAGGTTTACATTTCAAGACAGGAGCGACGATTGTGTTGATAGATGCTGTTAGATTAAATTATAAATATTTCCTAAAATGTTATTCGATGTGGTACAAATTGTGTATAGTTTGTTCGTTTATCATTATGTACCGTTTCGTATACACATACTGGTACATAATGAAATACGAGTGTGGGTTTATGTATCGAACGAAGTGAGTTTCCTAAAAGGATCACGACGATTGACGACTTGAGAATATGAAGTATTGATTTGTGAGCTGATTATTTTGTCCGTGACACGTAATGAATAATGATACTTTAATACGTACTCCCTGTAACGTGATCCCTATCTAGTTATCAATTCCAATATTCAATCGTCCCGTACCCAATCCTTATATAAAATCTGTTCAAAATTCAAATGACCTGCCGTAACACCTGCCAAAATTACGTATAAAAGGGCAACATTTTTACAACACCTAACCATAATCATTCATCATAGTTGCTATTCCTATAAATGAATGTGTCGCCATCAGATATATCGGAGCGGCCAAGTTGCTCATAAATATCCGAACACGCTTCTATTGTCAAGGGCGCTCCAGAGTGGATCAGCTACACTCTAATAACGCGAATTAAAAATTGCCTACTCAACAGCTCAATCGCCTTGGCCGAAATCGGTCAGGAGCATCATCATCATCACTGTCAAGGCGTTAGAGTGCGTGTCCAGATATTTTTGAGCACCTCGGCCTTCTTTATCTGACGGCGACTGTACAGATACGATCGAAAGTCATCAAATATCACGTAACAGTTCAAGGCAATCTATCCCTTCTTTCAAGGCGTTAGGGCGTGAATAGGTGTAGGTACTGTAGGTATTAATGCGGTCTGATTACCCCAGCGACCTTGGGCCTTGCAATGAACGAGCGATAGTCGATATTTTTGTTTCGGAATTCATAGCCGTGTTAAAATTAACGGCGATGCCTCGATGTAAACGAAATTGTGAGCTAACATCAGACGAAATACATAAATTTAGTGAGTGTAGATGAAATATAAGATTTTTTGTGTAAGCCTAACCTTTTGAATCGGATTGTCTCCGATTTGTGGTGGAAGGTCAGTTCGCAGTGGCATAGGATTTAGGTAGTCGACCCAGATTGCAAAAAATCGGGATAAACTGGGAGTATGATGTCATCTTGACGTTAGAAGAAGAAAAGTCATAGCCCCTTTTGATTAATAAAATGTTGTTTTTTTAATTTGGAAGATACAATTTGTCAAATTTGTGCCATAGTTTACTTCGGCAAACTATGAATGTTTGAAAAATGTTACTGAGATGTCTATCCGCACAACTGTCAAAAGCGCAAATGCAATACGAATATATGACAACGATTTGTATAATAATAATAATAATTGATGTACCAATGAATGGGTTCCAGCAGGCGTTCTACATGACATCAAATCTCTCCAAACGGCCTCTACGTGTTGGATCCATATCCCCACGCACGCCTTATAAATGACCGGGCTCGAAAGACCCGAGAGTTTTAAAACGGAGATACAAATAATAATAGAACAACTTGAATCGATAGTTCGATTCACAGCGCAATCAATTATATAAACTGGAGAGCGCATTAAAGTTCCAAGAAACTATATTTTCCCCATAAATGGACACTTGTAAACTAAGTACCTATATCGCAGACATTGATTGGTCGGGTGGTCGAGCTAATTCATATTTAATGGTGTTGAATGGCGGCGGCCGTTGATAGCGTACATTAACCCATTTTCCGGGACCATTGATTATTGATAGGGATTGTTAATTACGTGCTACGTTACAGCGGGCGGTAAACAATTGATTTTAAACAGCCCAGAACGGATATGGTCACGTTTATTGTGAGATAGAAGGGCGTTTTTAGAATTAGAGTCCGTCACGTAATGGAATTCCACACACCAAAAAAAAAATTTTTTTGACTAAAAATGGGTTGAATGAAATCTACTATTTATATATTTTATGAAAATGTTACTTTCTTTCTATATAAATTATTTATATTCCTAATAAATCACTTTAAACTGAATGACAGCGAATGTGACGATCCATTACGTTACAAGTTTTAGGCAGGTTTTAAGTGAAGATCGGAGTGTTTTAAGTGAACCATGTTTTTATTTATTGAAATACAAAACAATATTAATTTTCTAAAAACGAATGACAACTGCAATACTAAGTATTACAATAAAGTCATTTAAATAAGTCTTTCCAATACGTCACATTTTTCGTTTTAATTGTTGCTTTGCAATCATTTTGTTATAAAAAACGTAAGGTAAAATTATTATAAAAAGTTGTTTTTAATAATTATCATATATTATTCTTGCAAATGAGATCGAAATCAGTATCAATTATCCTAAAAATTAATATAAATTCTAATAAAATCAATCACAGCCACAGTAGGACATAGTGACGTTATGGACCATAATATCGCGTTTAGGAACTACATGAAGGGTTTACATGTGCGGAAAATAGCTACTTAATTTAATACCTACTTAATGTTGTACCAAATTAAATAATTTAGTAATTAATACCTATTATTATAGTTTAACTTAACAGATTTTGAAATTTCCTGCAGTAATTATGCTTTCGACTGCAGCAGTATTGCAGCACGATAATACTGCCGACTGCATTACTGCTACAAAATCTAAATAGATGTTGCTGCCCAGTTTTTTGACATTTGCAGTCAGCAGTATTGTCGTACTGCAATACTGCTGCAGTCGAAAGCATAACCTGCGCCTGCCACTAGCGTTTCTTAGGTCGAGCCGCCACTGGTGCTAAGTAATTACTAGTAGGTCGAGTAGTTAGAAGAATATAGCTAGAATAAAATTATTTGTGTGTTTTTAATATCACTCTACCTACTATATTTTGGCAACTTAAACTGACGGCATGTAAACCGTGCATTTTCATTCCATACGTCATGTTTTTTTGTTCCACTAATACATCACGTAACGTTTTGGATGTGACGTAGGCATGCCGGTTGGTTAATAAAGCGAAATAGCGGTCTGATCGTTTGAATTTTCTTAATTATAATTATTTGATATCATACAACACATAATAATCTAACGTAATTCATAAATATTTAGTCAATAATTGACTCCTTATGTTCAGTTTAATTCAGTTCGTTGTGGAAAACAAATTTCTGCACATCGTGACGCACAACCTATACTAGCTATTTTCGAGCCCAATTGCCTTGTAAAACCTAAACACCGGGTAATTATAGGAACATAATGTTACGATCATGTAAAAATCCGTATGATATTAGTAGATTTTTGCTACTAAGTTGGTAAAAACTCCGTGACGTTGGTGGAAATTTCCACTACGTCGATATTGAAGGACAACAATAAATTAAACTTTAATGCATATTTTTACTTTAGGTGCTAAAAAATAAGGTTTTTAATGGATTTTGGCTGGTACGATCTTATCACACAACAACCAGGTTCAGGCCTAGAAGGAGGCAGATATATAATATTTGGATCCAAAGTATGCAAAGTGTGCATGGAACACTCAAAAATCATCTCCCTTTCTTCAGTTTTTGTACATTTTCTTTACTTTAAAGTACCATTTAATCAGTTTTTTTTCCATAAATACTCAGCTAATAAATCACTTTACAATTTTTGTATACATGTAGTACACTTTAAAACAGTATTTGACGGTAAAAAAGTATACCAAAGTCGTAGGACAGTGATATTTTACCCAAATATTTTTTTCCGAAAACGCCCAGAAACAATATAATAAGCTGCATACGTCTCTTTTTTAACAGTTTTTTAACGCGCGCTGAACGCTGTCGGCAAAAGTCCTCGGATGTCGGCTGTACACACTCGTCGAAAGCCCCTTGCGAATCTGGGCACCGCTCCTATCCAATCGGAGAACGGCGAGACGAGACGAGAAACGGCGAGACGAGAAGAGAGCAGCATGTACATACTCGTTCTCGGCCTGTCTCGGGGTCTCTCGACGAGTGTGTACATCCCGCATGAGAATCGCACGCCAAAACCACTTTTTTGTAATACTGCGTCAGTGGCAAAGAAATATACGGCCCGCCTGATGGTAAGCAGTCACTGTAGCCTACGGACGCCTGCAACTCCAGGGGTATTACATGGGCCTTGCTGGCCCTTTAAAAACCTGTACACTCTTTTATAGAAGAACCTCATACTGTAGTCGAGAAAATCGAGCATGGGCATCGAGCTTATTCCGCAGCTGCGGGAGGAAATTCCTCTTTAACCGCACAGTGTGCGACCATGTAGGTTCTGGGGTATGAGGACTCGACAACCACCGCTTTTTTAAGGCTACGTGACTATTTGAAGCAACATCAATAACTAGTTTTAAAAAAGCCAAGTTCATTGCGATCCCTTTTCTCCTCTCGTTACTTGCTTTTTAAACCGTCCCAAAAATTTAACTTGGCACGATCACCGCTCTATAAAACCCGTAAATTTGAATCTGCGAAGATTAAAACGCCACATTGCGATAAAAACGTCCAAGTCTCACAAGATGTGGGGCTTTACGGGGTCATTGCACTCGGAGCTGAAGTTTCTTTAGACGTTCTGGCTTGCTATTACTATCGCTCTAAGAACACCGCTTCAGTAATTTTTAGGAATCTTTGCGGTCAGATCAGTTCTAAAGGGGCCCACTGATTAACAGTCCGCCAGATGATATCGGCCTGTCAGTTGTTCGGACCTGTCAAAATTTTCTTCTAACTGACAGGCCGATACCGTGCGGCTGCAATGACTGTTAATCAGTGGGCCCCTTAAGAATCTCAAACACTATTCATAAGGACTGGCGATCATATGGCCGGCTGCAATAACCACAATCGATTGAATCGACAGACTAACCAACGTTACTCACTTGAGAAGTTGAGAACTATGAAACTTCAAATACAATAAAATTTAGCTATGGTATAACATGTATGTTTGTGATCTAAACTCGGTAACACTCACTTGTATTTTTTAGTCGCGTCATGTTTCGGGCCCATCGGGGGTCCTTCTTCAGGCTTCAGTGTCCTCTTGGCAGGCCATTTCAAATATTTTAAAATATGTCTCACGAAATTTTTATTATTTATTGTATCAGACATAAAATTACTTCGTCGAATATATATAAGTTAAAATTTTAATAATTAAGCATAAAACTAATTAAAAACTAAACTACAAACTCCTGCCAATAGCGACTAAAAAATACAAGTGAGTGTAACCGAGTTTAGATCACAAACATACATGTTATACCATAGCTAAATTTTTATTTCGATGGTAACTATGGATATAGATGGCTCGTTACAATTTGGTGCCTAGATACAACTAGTACCTATTTTGTTTGAAGTTCTTCTTTAAAACATAATCTTAAGCGGTGAGCTTGCTCAACGAGGGGTTGTAACACTAGTAACACCCCCGGAACTGATAAAACGAGCCGCCGCACTTACACTTCATTTGATGATTTATACCCCCACGTGCCCTGGGGAGCGATTGCCTTGTCCCAAATAATTGGAACTGGACTGGACCTCTGTCTTCAATCTTCACTCAATTGTGTTCTTGTAGTTACATTAAATTAGTACACTTGATCTCACGATTGATGAGAATTTTCGATTGCTTCGATTTTGATTTTGATAAGATGTATGACATTTGAAAAAAAAATCGTTCTCGAACTACAGAATTATTCTCTGATTTGATAATTCTCGTGGACAGCAAATTACTAACTATTGGGTATTAGTATGAAGTGGTATCCACAAAATTAAACTAATATGTAGCCTCTGTAGTTATATGTATAAATTATACACTGAAATAGATGTCCTAAGAAAAAGTGACCATGTCCTCTAATGGCCGAGACCAGGCCCGTGGTTAATAACATATTTTTATTTAATTTTAGTTCGTTAACAAAAAAAGGAAAAACACTAACCAAAGTCACCAAAGACAAATGTAAGGTGGATGAGCACTATTACGATAATGTTTTGTTAAAAATCAACTCCACCGATGTGAAGCTGGAGATGAGAGCTTGTGTGAAAATATTGGAAAATCTATCAGGAAATTGTCGAGAAACCGAAGTAGTGATTCAATAAGTGCCGCATCTTCACACGTGAATACTAACAAGTTTTAAAGTAGTTTTCTATCACAATCATCACATTGAACATCAAAGCTCATTTGGATATTTTCTGCGATCAATGAATATATCGGAGCAGCCAAGGTACAAATATCTAAACACGCATCTATTGCCAAGGCATTAAAGTGCATGTACAGTTATTTTTAAGCACCTTGGCCTCTCCGATATATCTGCTTGCGATTACACAAAAGATATATCATCAAAATCGCTTGCGCATATCGCGACCACAAGCGAATAGAAGCTTCAGACCAACCAGTAAAACCGTGTTACACAAAACAAGTAAATAATTACCGAACACGTGACACTGGTTTTCCCAGAGATTTGACAGCAACCAATGGGAACACAGGACAAGGCTCCGGGTATTAAGGTAAGGAAATAGTCGAATCTATTATCACAGCATGACGTAAGTTGCCGAAGTTGGTATTAATTACCCAGTAGAGAGCCCTGTGGGACCCTCGGTAACGACTTTGGCAAATAGGGGATCTACCAAGTTAAAGTTGTGCCTTAAGATTTAATACGGTCTTAATATACATTGCCTTAAATAAATTGACATACACGGTGTAACATGAGGAAACCGAATAATTTTAACCACGCATTCCTGAGGCCAAAAGAAGGAAAAAATGTAATATGAGTTTAGGTAATTTTCGCCAAAAAAAATTTATTTTTGTTTTGTTTTTTCAATTTTTTGAATGTATTTGTACATAAAAAATAAATGTTATTGGTAAACTTGTGACTTAAAATTGATTTTTACATTTTTTTTCGTAAAACCTTTTTTTTGCAAAGTGTTACTTGTCACTTTTTGACATCCATCAATAAGGATATTTAGACTACGTCCCATAGCAGCAACATTACCATCAAAAAAGCCTTTTACATTATGTAACAACAAAAACTTGTTTATTTTTAAATTAATATTATCTCTGAAACCAGGCGCTTTTAAAAAAAAGTTTATAGGACATTTTTGTCTCTAAATATGGTCAGGAATACGCTGTTAAAATTATTCGGTTTACTCATGTTACACCGTGTATATGGACATTTTAGTTAAAATTGGGTCATTATCGCGGACATGTAAACGCATGTCTAAAACAACCGACGATATCAAACGCATAAGCTTAGTCATAAAGCCAACAGATCATACGAATTTTAAGTTAAATCTTCAACTTGAATAGAAAATGCCCTTATATTTTGTTAGCGCGCATTTATGCGAACTTTTGGCAGAGTTTGAAACCTAATAATAGAACACTTTTATCATCCCCGTATAGTTATAAGGCACTTGTAGAAATAGTAATCAAAAATTCTAAATCTCAAAGTCCAATGGTTATATTCAACAACACAAACAACACATGGTTACAACACAAGCCCTTTCTTATTTATCTACAATTTTCTAGTGTTATTTAAGAAATGCAAAGTAAACAGGCTCAGTTTATTAGCTAAGTGGTCTGAAACTTTACAACAATCTCTAATGGATGTTGGAAGAGCCGTCAACTTAGGTTTCAGCTCTACCGCCGGCTTCTCCCGTTTATGACAAACTCAACTTCACAGAGTGGAGAATTACTGGGACATTTTTGTAACACCCTAAGTGTAAAAAGAGAATTGAATAGTTTCTTCATAGCACGATTTTTATAAATACTTTTCATGATTTTAGGAAAAAACTTTTTTTGAAAAATTTAAGTTTTTTTTTCACAGCACGATATTTTAAAATACCCATCTTTTATACTTTTTATGACTACAGTTGAAAAATTCTCAAGCGTGAACATTCCCCATACAAACGTATCGTAACCATGGTCTTTTTTTAGATGTTGAATCCAGTCCGTTCTTAATACTTTTAAATTTACTTTTTCTGTTTCAGTTAAGAGTAGGTATTGTTGTTGTATGTTAATACCATATTTGGCGGCCAGATGCATGGAGACATATTATCTGGGTTGCCCCATACCCAGTCTCCGGCCCTCGCGAGAATCAGCGCGCGACGGGCCATTCCCTTTCCGACGTTCACTCGGATATTGTTACACCCGACACAGTTAGCTGACCTGTCGTCAAGCTTATTGCGAGGAGATAAGGTCTTTAATAAAAGGTTAAGTCTTCACTTTCGATACACGCGTTGTTGTCATAGGTAAAGGTTTCGGCTGAATGGTTTAAAATCTGTTGAATGTCCAGAATGGTTAGGAAGTTGTTTATAGGAGCATACGCTTAATACCTACGCCTGTCTCTTGAGAAGCTCATCCTCTAACACAGCGGTCGGCAACCTTTTTGCAGCCAAGGGCCACATAGTAGTTAACGAAGATGACGCGGGCCGCACTTTGGTAATATGTGTGACTTTAGCAGACATTGTCGTTCGTCAATATTACGTACAAAATATCCAGGGAGGCTCGCGGGCCGCAAGCGAGAGGTTGGCGGGCCGCATGCGGCCCGCGGGCCGCTGGTTGCCGACCGCTGCTCTAACAGGTTAATGTTCTGTCCACTGATGGACTTTTTTCTGTCCTCCGGCCGGAAAGCGTCAACTTTCGGCCCGCTGCGCTTAACGAAGTTGCCGCTTTCCGACTCAGCCGAACAATAATAGTACACTACGATACAAGTGCGAAAAATAGGAAATTTGGGACTAAAACTACCTACACACCTCGGCCAGTAAATAATAAAGCCTGATCACATGTAATTTTCAGCCAAGGCGAAGCCGAGGACATTTCTTACTTTACTGCTCTAGGTATAGGTATGTAATCTAAATGTAAGTTAACTTTAAAGTATGGTAATGGTCGAGTGAGTCTACTTCAAACTTGTGTACAAGTTACCTTTACGTAGTTCAGTTCAAGACATTTTTTTAATGAGCATACCTATCGCATCCAATTTATATACGTGTCAGTTGCCAGTGAATCTATTACTTGTTCACTCACCTGCAGAAATCTTGCAAATATATCTTGCTGCTATGAATAAGATTGGATAAATGCTCGCAAAAAAATTATGACTGCAGGATATTACTCTATTAAAAAAGAATCCGAGTTAACTTTCGAAAACTAACCGTAAATCATAAAAAATGGCAAACCTCTATTATAGCTACTTAATATAACTGTCAAAATGATGGGGCAAAGGATTATTATCAACGGTTTATTAGATTTGACAGACGTGTATGAGTTATGAATAACACCGTAATATAATAATTTATTGCAATACTCGCAAGATGAATAATGGAACAGCCGAAGCATTTTAAAATCATAACTTAATCCATATTTCTTGCGCTTCGTTGTGCAATATGCCAATACGTTTATAATTCCACATGATTAATCTATTATAAGCTAAGGTAACAGTCGAGATCAAACCGAAAATTTATTAGAGCACACCCAAGCTGAATAATATACCACCACCAGCAGGAACGATTCAAATCATGACTAAATCCTATTAAGCTGAACGCACCTGTTGGATAATCCGCTAGAGGTAGAGATACGATGCCGCAGTCAGATTAACGTGCGGTTTACTTGTTGAATTACATTTTAACCATGGTTTTAGCCTCGTGCCGCACTCCATACAACATTTTAGCTAGCGGAAGAAAGAATCTAGTTCTATTCTTAATTGGGTTGAATATCATTTGTTCCAAAAGACGATGTCACAAGAGAATTGCTATTTTTTTTGGTTTTATGGTTGAAATTCCATTGGAGCAGTGTGTGTATATCGTAGTGTACATTAGACGGCGCGTGGCTAAGCACCACCTGCACCATCCCACTAACCCGGGGTTAAGCAGTTAAACCGTAAACCCAGTGTCAATTTGTACTGGTGACCATGGTAACTCCAGGTTTAACTGGTTAACCCCGGATTTCTTTTAAATATGATTTTTCTTTAGGATATGATCGTCGTATTTTTATTTTATCACATGGATACTCATGTACCGTTAAAAAATTTTTGAATATTGCGAACTTTGTACGAGTATATGGATTAATTTCGGAAACTTGTCAAATTTATGTGTATTGCGTAAGGATCGTATTTTAAAATCCATTCCATTATTTCCAAAATCGAATTTCCCTGAATTGTCCAAGAGCTTTTCCAATTTTTTCACAACTTGAACATTTGTCAGGTTGAAATAGCCATCCATAAATAAATGCCTGCTATTCACATTAACTAAGATACCAGACCGCCACATGTCAACATGTACCTCAATGTCTAGACAGACTGTCAGGACAGGGCGTGCCTCCATCAATTGGGAAATGAACGACCGATTAACGAGGTGACGGTGACAGCTTCAGACCAAATGGTAGAAAGATCTGTGTTCTCATTGCCGCAACCGTTCTAAGGGAAACCAATATAATTAGAAATTTCAACAATTGTTAAAACAGAGAACTTGGGGGCGTCAATAATTTTTGGGCTCTTTTCAGGATTTTTGGCCCCCCATTTTTATAATTTGCTTATGAGATTGTCAACAACTCTGCGTAGGTACCTAATCGGAGAGAGTGCGAATGCTGGTTCTTAGGAGCGATTGGCTCGCGGGTATCGTCTTGGGTCGTCCTATACGTTTTTCGTCAAGTTCTTAAATTAGTCCCATTCAGCTTTCGTCGCCCATTCTACATTTGTCACAATCGTCGGTGGCTTTCAATGTAGAATGAGTGACGAAAGCATAATAAGACTAATTTTGGGACGATTTAAATAATATTGGGACGACCCAAGACGATACCGGCTCGCGCATTCCTTGTAAGAAAAAATAATGCTGCTGGGATGGGATGGGAAAACACCAATGAATGCCACGCGAACGCAGCCGAGTGCACAGCTAGGTTGTGTAATGAGATGAGAAGTATCTTCAACAATAATCTTAATCTTGAGTGGTAGAGAATGCCTTTAGGCATTAAGCCCGCCATTTGTACTTTATTTGTTATATTGTGCAATTAAGTTTAAAATAAATAAAAGAACCTTATCTAATCTGAAGCTGATCTCAGTTTGTAAAAAAAGCTAGGAAAATAAGAAAAATGTAGCAAATAGGCCACATTTACTGACAATAACAGGGCCTGTACAATAACGTTATTAAACTAGTAACTAGGACACAGCTGCCCACATCAATGGAAGAATCAGATTAAATAATAGTTACACCATTCGGACTCACCAATGTTAATGTCAAGTCTATTAATCTTAATCGCAATCTAGCAAATTAGGTTTCAAGCGGCTCAAGCGTTAGGTCCTTTAGGTTAAGTTACATAAGTGTGGCTTTAGTAGTTTATTTTGTGTGTGGGTGGAAAATGGAAAGGTGGAAGGGCATCTATATTAATCAACAGTAACGAGTATACCAATAAGAGTAAACGTTCCATTTTTCCTACAGAACCCTAAAAAGGTAATTCTGTTTTTAGGACTTACAGTTAGGGTTGCCAACTTTTTTTTGGTGGAATATAGTATTTTCCAGAATAAGGCATCAAAAATTACATTTCAAAAAAATATAGTACCTTTTTAGATAAAATACTAAACATAGGTGTAATTAGCATTACGCTGAGTTATGTGTCGATATAAAATTTGTAATTTAACTGGTTGGTTGACGTAAATAAATGTATTTTCTTTCTTCTTTCTTTCTTAATTTACGTTTAATCGAAAATATAGTATTTTAGCGTACTATATATTTTTCCAAAAATATATAGTACAGAGAGCCAAAATATAGTACAATACTATATAATATAGTACGGTTGGCAACCCTACTTACAGTGGAGACGTTCGCCAATCAAAACGAAGACGAATCTTTTACAGTTGCTCACGACTTAAACTGAATGTGTCACGTTTCACATTTATTGCCTCGTATATCGTCGGGTGACAAGCAAAAGTCACTAACTAACACCATTGAAATTATTGGACAATAAACCGTATTACAAGTGTAATAAAGTGCATTGTTACTTTAATTTTTTGATAGTACTTAGTGACTTTTGCTTGTCACCCAACAATATGTAGACGCGACTTCTACAGCGATTACTGAACTGTTATCCTGAACATTGCATCTTCCTTCTGCAAAACTATCCTATGTCCTTCACCGGGCCTCAAAATATCTCCATACCAAACGTTTAACCGTCAAGAGGCGACAGACAGACAGTCTCTCTCTGATACCTTAGGTTTAAGCCCTGATGACGGACATGGGTTCTATGAGTACTAACCCAACCCCTAAGCGATAGTAGGAGTGGATATAATAAGGACCGAATCCGAAGAAGACTGAATAATAAGACAAAGCTGAAGCTTTACAAGCTTAATATCTACCTCAAAAAAATGTTATATAAAAGAATGGAACACAATACTCTATGTAATCTGTTACCGTAAAATCCCTTTCCGCAGACAACGCCACATATGCTTAAGCTCCAACGATTTAAGGGGCGGGGAAATTGGCTCGCTCGAATGTCAAGGTCCTTCGAGCTGTTAGGGCCGGCACTAAACTTGACCCAGTTCCGCCAAATAGCTTTACTCTGTCTTTCACATAGTAACCAAAAGAGATGAAAGGGTCGTTAACTGTGATGTGATGGTTACATAAATCATTTTGCGACAGCTGATTTGTGGCAAACGCTTAGTTTTTGCAATATAACTGACAGATTGAGATATTAACTCACATTATAGACGGGTCTAACGCGAATTATATTCAATTACCTTTATTTACCGACGTTTCGACACAGGTTTCACTGGTCGTGGTCGCGGCTGACTGATTGTCCCAGCAAAATGTCAAAACAGAGATTTGTGCATCTACCCGACGAAAAGTGTATGGAAAAGTTTGGGGTAGACATCACATTTACAAATTAAATTTATTTGTGAGTTAATATGTATTCAAAACGCGAAAGTTTAAAATATTAGATTGAGATATATCTTAAGTTTTTTCTTATGATATAGAGGCAAACGAACAGACTAAGCCAAATGGACATCTGCAACCAAAGGGGTTGTAAATGCTTTGCCGGATTTAAGAAGAGAGTACGCCCTTGAAGGTTTGGAGGACGTATCGGTCCGGAAAAACCGGGCAAGTGCGAGTCGGACTCGCGCACGACGGGTTCCGTACCATAATGCAAAAAAAAAAAACAAAAAAAAGCAAAAAGAAAACGGTCACCCATCCAAGTACTGACCCCTCCCGACGTTGCTTAACTTTGGTCAAAAACACGTTTGTTGTATGGGAGCCCCATTTAAATCTTTATTTTATTCTGTTTTTAGTATTTGTTGTTATAGCGGCAACAGAAATACATCATCTGTGAAAATTTCAACTGTCTAGCTATCACGGTTCGTGAGATACAGCCTGGTGACAGACGGACGGACGGACGGACGGACGGACAGCGAAGTCTTAGTAATAGGGTCCCGTTTTACCCTTTGGGTACGGAACCCTAAAAACCGCGGGCGCTAATTCATTCCACAGTTTAGCTTTTGAGCTAAACTGTGTTTTGAGCTAAACAGTTTAGTTTAGCTGTGTGAGACAGGACAGGAAGACAGTCAGAAATGTTGAGGACTGCTAACCATCGATC
Source organism: Cydia fagiglandana (assembly GCF_963556715.1). Taxonomy (NCBI): domain Eukaryota; kingdom Metazoa; phylum Arthropoda; class Insecta; order Lepidoptera; family Tortricidae; genus Cydia; species Cydia fagiglandana. The sequence continues at coordinate 1,115,653 of NC_085941.1, read as the reverse complement.
TATCTATCTATAATGAAGATGGAAATGTTAGACTATACTAGGACTGTCTATGCAAGTATAGGTGATTCCCTCTCGTTCCCTCTCTTTTTTTTTCTTGAAGGGCGTAGCCAGTCAGGAAGATACACGTGTAAAGATTTCTATCAATCAAAAAGTTCGCACTTTCCCAAGTTGTTTACCACCACACAATTTCAGGGAGGCGCGAATTGTTCTGTCATTAGGACTATGGACGAAACTGTAGACCTCAAGTTGCTACAAAGTAACTTTTATTTTAACAAATTAAAGTCTCTCAGACTAGAAGTCTTTATCGACGTTTTAATTTGACGACAGGCTTAAAATGACACTCGACAGAAATTTTGGGAATAATATCCACACTCTAAAAAATGAAGACCAACTAAGAGCAGTTTTCTCTTAGTTGACGTTAAGTTAATTACAACAATAACGATCTTATTTAACTCAAAGAAAGCTGATTACTTAAAACAATAAGTGTATCTGTGATTGAACTAATAAAGTAGGTATGTTATTAATCCTAACAATTGTATACTTTGCATCTATTATTAACTTGTTGGCATAATTATGTAACGTAGGTTAATTCAATCCTTAACAATTTAATTAAAACAGATAAATATGTTAATAGTTATGAACATTTTAATAGTTTATTTGATTATTTTGTCTTTGTTGATTTACATAAGATTTGCTAGTTGAATCAACTAAACATATAATATTTAGAACAACGAAGATAAAACACTCAATCCCATTATGATCAAGTTATTGTATTGATTACGAAACTAATATTCCATTCTACTAAGAATTATTTGTTAAATCGATTTTCTTAATAATTAAATTAAATAATCGGTTAATCCGATCAATCAAGAGATAAGTAGGGGGATCGCCTGTACACCCGCTCTCCGCCCCGCCTGCGCCCCTCTCGTGGCGCGTGCGACCAAGCAGTCAGTCTCTGTAGCACGCAGTTGCGTTAAGCTCATTCAATTACTTATTCCTCTGGAAAAACCTGTTGTGTACAAAGTTGATTGCAGTTGTGGTAGTTCGTACAGTGGGCATACCAAACGCACTATTGCCTGCAGAATTAAAGACCACATCGCTGCGGTCAAGAACAACGACGCTCGCAAGTCAGCTATTGCTCAGTGTCACCTTGAGTCGGGTATAAGTCACTGGATCGAGCTGCATAGTCCCAAGGTCATTTCGACAGCACGCCACTATATACCAAGATTGGTAAGAGAAGCCTTAATTCACAAATACAACAATTTTAATCGTGAAAATGGGTTTTTAAACTGTCAAATGTGTGGAATCTTGTGATTTGTTTGACTAAAAAACAACCAGTGACATCCGAATCAAACTCGCGTAGTGACACTGTGAGTGTAGTGTGCTTGGATAGACCAACAAGTGTGAACGTGATTGGACCAACGAGTGTTAACCCCTCGTATGCTTAGACACGGATCCGTGCGTGTGAATTTAAATGGAAAACGTTTACTTTCAAAATGATTAAATGAATAAATAACATCTTATTATAATATTTTTTTGTTTTATTCATTTACCCCCTTTTTATAAAACTTTACGGGCTTGATTTAGTTTAATTATGTTTTATCCCTTTCTTTGTTGTTATATTTTATTCACTACTTATTCGTTTAAATTTTATAAATTTAAACGAATATGTAGTGACCACCAGCATTATTCAGCACGGCGCGTATAAAAACTAGAGATCTGAAAGAAATGTTTTAGTAAATGCGACAAAGTAAGTCATAGTACAATTGAACAAGAATGGTATTGTACTAAACAAGCTTCATAGTTGAAATGATTAAACAATTCAAATTCAAATTGAACAATATCTTAGTTCAGGCTAATAAGATGCATAAGTCGATGTAATCATGTTCTTAGTTGAACTTATTTAGGTCAAATAGTTAATACAGTAATTCTTCATGTTAACATTGATTTACATCTTAGTTGAAATGATTAAACAATTAAGATTCAAATTGACCAATATCTTAGTTCAGGCTAATACGCCATAAGTCGGTGTAATCATGTTCTTAGTTGAACTTATTTGGGTCAAATAGTTAATACAGTAATTCTTCATGTTAACATTGATTTACATCTTAGTTAAACTAACTTGTTTGTTTTCATTATCAAGCCCTTAGTTGATCTTACTAGGATCAATTAGTTAGCATAATTATTTTTCGTGTAAATATTGAACAAGATCTTAATTGGTTCAGTTACCTAACAATAGTAATAGCAATCAGAATTACCTTGTTTGATGTGTTTAAGTTCTTGTTAGGCTCGTATGGAATCAAGATGCTTGATTACGGCCATCAAGATATTGATAGGGCCAACCAAATTTTTTTTAGAGTGCAGGATTATGAAAACGTCATAAAGTTTAAACTAAGACCTAGCTAGATGCTCGTTCAAGATAGCTTCAAGTCGGGTTTAATCGGGTCAGTACGCGCGAGAAAATTAGCACGCAGCGCATATGGCAACGTCAAACATAATAGGGTATTTGCGTCAGTTTACCGCCTCGTGTCAGTTTCCGTCCACTTGACGGCGACGGCGGCGGCGGCGTCGACTCAGCAAATGATACTTTTCATTTTTTATTTGCTTTTGCGAAATATTTTTTTATGTTGATAGATAAATTGTTAAGATATTAAGGATCGCAATAAGTCCAAATTTGTATACCAATGAAGATTTATATTCAAATTTCGTCAACTGGGCGAAAACTAGAGCCGGACGAAAACTAGCGCAATGACCCTATGTCAAGTTTATGTTTTGTTGCTATTGAACTAGTTTGATGCCAACATAATACATAAATATTCTATTTGGGTGCAAGGTGAACGGGGGAGACAACTGTCAAAGTGACGAACGTTGTTTCCTATAAAATAAAGCTCAATTTCTATGGCGGACTACTCTTTCCGTTTATTAATTTTAGCATAGTTTCGAATTGTTTCTAAATGGAAATCCATAATTATCCAATTAAACGTATAGGAAAAGTTGGTCTGCCTGCCATATGATTGTGTATGTTTGCCTAGGTATAATATATAGTTACGAACCATCCGAAGGACGTTCTAGACTCTAGAGAGAAAGATCCGTGAGAGATCTGTCCGAAAAGATGCGTGTTCGAATAATTACGTTTTGTTTTCCTAGTTATACTGTTTAAATACTGAACAGTATATTTTGGTACACTTTCATATGTATACGGGCTATAAACTTTAATCAATATATCACAAAAAATCATAAAACATATTATTCAATTTCAAATACACATTGAAACTTAACAGTAAAAGCAAATCCTTCGCCAGTGTCACTCACATGCGAAACATCAAAGCATGCAGCGGCGGCGCATTAAGCGAGCACACATCTATTTATACACTGCATTGTCCACTGATGTCGAATAGACCACCCACGACGGTTGCAGTCAGCTTCTGCACACAGCGGTGCTCAACTGGCGGTTATGGGACACATTATATAACTATTTGACAGTTATTAACTGTTAAACAGCATGTAAATATCATAATAGATTGGACCAGCGCTTACTTCTAAGCCAGCATTTACCTGAGTTGGGCTAATTCATTATGTTACACAACTTTATTTAGTATTGTGTTGGTTTTGTGGGCGTATGTTTAAATGTATATTTGCCATGTATAAATTGTATACGAGCCCCGATGCATATGTTTTCGTCAGGTGACCCCATTTTTTGAGGTTCTCGCGTTTGTTCAAAAATAATGTATTTGTTTAAAAATTACTAATATTTAATGCTTATACTAATGTAATTTAATTTTATATGGTAATACTCTGCAATAACTAAATCCAAATACAAGAAATACCGTTTGTACTGAAAGAAAAAAATAATGATTTTTTAGTTTTTTTTTTGACGGGTAGGATTACAACATATGTGAAAAGGGCTATTACCAGGGAAAGCAATAGGGCTCTGCCAATGTACTGACAATTTTGTTTCGAGCCCATGCATGCAGCAGTGCTGTAAGAGAGGACAATATGATTAGGACAACGTTTTTGAAAAGTCCTTTTTTTCAGCAATAAACGTCTCATACAATTTTATTATACGATCAAAATAAACTACATTAAACATTGCTATTATGGTTCCCATTACTGGGTCATTATATGTTCATGTGTAAAATTTATTAAAATAAACAAAATTATTGCGCGGAACTAGACGAAATCATTTGCATCGGGGCTCGTATTACATACATGGCAATAAAATAAGAAATGTCTCAGAGCACATGTAGCTATTATCGACCTCAAATTCGCCTCGGCCGACAATTACATGTGATCTCAGGCCGCATTGACCGCGATCGTAAATTTTAGATATCCACACATTCATCACATAGCATTGTCTATTGATATCGTATAGACCAGTAGAGACCACCCACGATGGTAAATACAGTCAGCTCCTGTTACAAGACGTGTAGGTATTCCTTTTAGTTGAGCGAGCGCAGAGTCGAATGCTCAGGTTTATCAAGCGTAAACACATCCCGTAATACAGAATATTGCCCAAGTTTTAAAATGGACGGACATATATAATTATACCTCCAGTGATTCTTCAAGATATTTTTTGTATTTTCATCTTGTCACATTCGCGATAGTGTATCTTCTTCTTCTTCCTCGCGTTATTCCGGCATTTTGCCACGGCTCATGGGAGCCTGGGGTCCGCTTGACAACTAATCTCAAGAATTGACGTAGACACTAGTTTTTACGAAAGCGACTGCCATCTGACCTTCCAACCAAAAGGGGAAAATAGGACTTATGGGGATTAGTCCGATTTTCTCACGATGTTTTCCTTCGTCGAAATGCAACTGGCAAATATCAAATGATACATAAGTTCTGAAAAACTCATTGGTACTACAAGCCGGGGTTTGAACCCGCGACCTCCGGATTGAAAGTCGCAAGGTCTTACCGCTAGGCGACAAGCGCTACTTTATTCAGAAGTCCAATAGTAATCCCCCAGGATCTTGTTTGTGGTTCTCGTCATATTGCGCTATAGCGCATATTGGCTCCATTTTTGCACCCCACATGGTAGCGCGCTGTTTTTCCGGTACCGCGCGGCGTGACTGCCGCGTCCGGCCCAATTCTCTTTAAGCTTGACTGTTTAATGTTAGTACCGTATGGTGACGCGGAATTTCTCGCTCAATTTCAAGTATATGAGGCGTAAACATACTGCAAAACAAAGTTATATTTTCTGTGCCTGTTGTTAAGTATATATACTTATAGAAGCCATGTCTGTTTTGGTCTTTATCAAACTTGTTCTTAAATTTTGGAAGCAATAAAAACAAATTAAGAAAACTTATATTTATTTATGATACCTACAAATAAACTGGGCAAGTACCTGACAGTTTGAAAGTAGTATGTAAGGTGGTAAAGATCTGTCGCGTTAGATAATGGTAGATTTTTATAAGAGTCAGTAAAGTCAAGAGCTCAAATAGACCAATTCAAACCAAGACCATTCAAACATCCTAATAAATCTAATACTTTAACTCAAAAAAACAAGTGCGAGTCGGACTCGCCCACAGAGGGCTCCGTACTTTTTAATGGCTACAAATATAATGACCACCAAAAAATACTTTGGTACCCTAAATAAAAAAATCATGTATACCAAAAAAAATTACTGAACACCAAAAAAATAAGGCCTAAAATTACAAATGTACCACCATTTTAATTACGACTGCACTTCAAATTGTATTCGAATACCAAATATATTGAATGATTACCAAAAATCATTAATGATCACCAAATCTTGAAGACCTAATAAATGCGATATTTTCACCTAAATAAACCACTGTGATACCAAAAAATTTATACATATTACCAAATAAAGTAAAATGATGCCAAAATTACTAGCCCCTCCCGCTCAACCCCCGTACCCCGCACCGCATAACTTAGGTAGGCATACTGAAATGCTACTAGAAAAGTATGTTAGGTTAGGTTTGTACTGCTATCAGTTAAGTGGGCTAGGTTAACACTGCGACCCTTACAGAAACGAATTGCTACTAGAAAAGTGGGTTAGGTTAGGTTTGAACTGCGACCCTTACAGAAAAGAAATGCTACTAGAAAAGTGGGTTAGGTTAGGTTTGAACTGCGACCCTTACAGAAACGAAATGCTACTAGAAAAGTGGGTTAGGTTAGGTTTGAACTGTGACCCTTACAGAAACGAAATGCTACTAGAAAAGTGGGTTAGGTTAGGTTTGAACTCCGACCCACACAGAAACGAAATTCTACTAGAAAAGTGGGTTAGGTTAGGTTTGAATTGCGACCCTTCCAGATAAGAAATGCTACTAGAAAAGTGGGTTAGGTTAGGTTTGAACTGCGAACCTTACAGAAACGAAATGTTACTAGAAAAGTGGGTTAGGTTAGGTTTGAACTGCAACCCAGAGGGAACCGACACCGGAGTGTCACCAATGCGGAGCCGACGTAGACTCGGCCCAACACATGCTGGCTGAGTGCCCAGTTTTTGGCGAGGAACGGGAGGAGTTGGTCGCCCAGGTAGGGCAAGACCTTTCGCTGCCAGCCGTAGTTCAGGCCATGCTGGGCAGCGAAAGTGCGTGGGAGACTGTGCTCACGTTCTGCGAGCACGTCATGGGAGACAAGGAGGCGGCCGAGCGCGAACGGGAAGTCCGGGCCGAGGCTGACCCAATGCGCCGCCGCCGCATAGGCCGCAGACGTGCCGCTCACGAGCGGAACCTGCCGCCCTGATGAGAGCCAGCGGGCGGCGGACATGGGGGCGTCCCCGCCCATGACGCTGGCTCCCGAGATGGTATGCGCAACCTCGTGTTCCGGAAGCGCTTCCACAGGGAAGATCACTAAAAAAAATAGGGGTATGGATCCTAGTCAGGTTAGCCGCTGCGGGGTCGCGGACGCATTGCGCGAGCTTCCCCGTAACCCCGCAACCATAGCGGCGAGAGGACACCATGGGGTTTAGTGGGTAGTGGGGCCTCTTTACAGCCCTGAGTCCCACATAATCGTCCGGGTTTCTCCCAGGCCCGGCGGTATGCGTAGACGCATTCCCCATGTTAAAAAAAAAAAAAGGTTTGAACTGCAACCCATACAGAAACGAAATGCTACTAGAAAATTTTGCTTTGCTTTAATAGGATAGCAAGATTTAAAAATTTGGTTATAATTTTACATTAAAATGGAGTTCTAATTTTGGTGGTCATTTACTATTTTTGGGTTTACAATGATTATTTTGGTGTCATTTTATTTAATAGGATAGCACGATGTAAAAATTTGGTTATCAATTGACATTAAATTGGGGTTTGAAATTTGGTAATTATTTACAATTTTTGGGTTAATAATGATTAATTTGGTGTCATTTCCTTTAATAGGATAGTAAAATGTAATAAAATTGGTAATCATTTCACATTAAAATGGTGTTATAATTTTGGTGATCATTCATTATTTTAGGGTGGTAAAGTAGATTTTTTTGGTATTAAATTTTATTAAATCTGGTGATCAGTTAAATAGCAGCCCTTTTTAATATTTGTTGTTAACAGAACACAACGGCAACAGAAATAACATCTGTGAAAATTTCAACTGTCTAGCTATCACGCGGTTCATGAGTTACAGTCTGGTGACAGACAGACGGACGGGCAGCGGAGTCTTAGTAATAGGGTTTACCCTTTGGGTACGGAACCCTAAGAATTATCCAATCTATAAAGATGATATATTTAATGCAATAATATGGCAGTTTTTGCATTTCTCAACACTCAGCATAACAGTTGTCTGGAGTAATTTGGACTATTCAAATAAGTTGTGAATCCTTAAACCCATTTAGACGGAAACTTCGCAGACGGCTGGCTTGCTTTCTCCTTAGCGTTACGACACGTTATAACTTTATTATAAATTGGGTAAAAATCGACGTCTGGGTTTGGTTTATTTTAATAAATGACCTAGCCAAGATGGCAATTGTTTGCGTACGAAACGTCCTCTCTCTCTATTGCACTAATATGGATGAGACATTAGCGTTTCGGTCGCTACGGCGTTAATGATTGTCATATTGGCTAGGCCCCCAGATCTGAAAGGTATGGGTGTAGTGGTTGGAATCATAATTATTAAGAACTCAACTTAAAACCTTACACGATTAAGCGCTGTTTTCAAGCTGACGTTACATTAAGGTACAGTTACCTACAATAATGACACGCGTTTATGGCTCTACAGCGGCCTTCGGTGTGTAACATATTATTGCAGGTGACTGTACTACTACGTCAGTTAATTTTTATCAATCATCATCATCATCATAACACAGACGAAGTTGCTGGCAGAAGCTAGCTGTAGAAATAAATACATACATTATTTACTTTAACTTTCAACTACACTTGAAGCGCTTAAGCGTATCGATTGCGGCATTCCGACCGCACAATTTCACACATTTATATACCTATTGATTGAATCAACTAATTCCATAATAGCCGAAGAAAAACGTTATTTCAAAGAAATAAGGTCAGGTTTATTAGATAAAACTGTTAAAAGTTGGCACATTCAATGGGTACATATGTTGTTTTAGAACTGAGCGGATTATATTACGCTGTCAGCAATTTTCTGAGTCCACGCTTATTAACTAACACTGTACAGTCAGTTGCAGTAATGTCCATAAAAACGTGCAAAAACTATACTAGAGTTAGACTAAGAAAAGTCTGCAGCGCTGTTTTGATAGCCCACGCAGTGCAAGTGATATTTATGCGTCATAATTTCATAGAAGTTTGACGTTTATAATAACACTTGCACTGTGTAGGCTATCAAAATCGCTGCAGACTTTTCTTGGTCTCAATGTTGCCTGATTTAATACTGCAAGAAATGTACACACGTCCAAATACAATTTTTCATCTGTCCATAAATATTTGTAAAATCACCACCATCAGTAGAAGCTATACGCCAATACGACTCATTAAGTGAATCTGACATACCATAGAGTAAAAATGGAATTCTCATCATTTTCAGAAGTATAAGAATACAGTCACCTGCTCACCTGTAATAATATGTTACACAATGAAGACCGCAAAAATATCTGACACGATCTTATTTGTAGAGCGATAAGAGCGCGTCACATATTATTATTGCAGGTGACTGTACCGTTCGTAAGTGACTGTCGGAAAATCACATCTAGTTCCGTTGTTGACTGTACGACGGTGGGAAAGTACGACGGTAATACTAATAATAATTCACGTAGACTTGGCTCACGAGATAACCGCTATGTGGGATGTTGATTCGACGATCATTGTCCCGATAGTCGTTTCAGTGAACGGTCTAATAGCGAAGAGTCTCGACCGACATCTTGAGAGACTCTCGCTAGGTGGTTGGATCAAGGGTCAGATGCAGAAGGCGGTGATCTTGGACACGGCGCGGATAGTCCGCCGGTTCCTCTCTCTGCGGCCCTGACCACCGGCAGCTTGGGCCCTGCCCCGCTGCTGGCGGCACCCTAGGTTAGGTTTTTTATAATGTGTTTATACTTATTTTTTGTTGTTTTTTATGTGTTTTTGTATTTTACTTTTATATTCATGTTATAAATGACCTAGCCTAAGAAGAAAAATAAATAAAAGATTCACGTAAGCTAGAAGACAATATTTACTCGTAGAAACTTCGTGGTTACCATTACCATCGTTCAATGCTAACTGAAATTGTGAACTTTATTACTTAGATAATTAGGTACATATTTAGTAATAATTGTTTTTTTTTTTATTCGACCCTTATGAAGCTTAGAGGGCCTACCGTTTTGGTAGTCTGTTTCATATAATAGGTATTTCCTTGTCACATTTTGCTGGTTAGTGCGATTCATGAAGCAAACTGAATTAAAATACTTTAAAACATATTTGTTATGAAATTGAATGTTTTCTTCAGTGGAGCATTCCACGGGCTGTCCCGTACAAACGCATTTTATTTCCTGTGTTGCAACTTTTTTTGGGCATTTAAAGCAGGCGATTATTTTTCTGTGCATATTTTTGACTATTTGTCATAGAAAAGGAAACTTTTATCCCTGCAAATCTTCAAAATATTCGCGTTTGTACGGACAAACGGTAGACAATTTCATGGAATGCTCCTCGTTAACTTTAGGAATATATACAAGAATTACTGAGTTATTCCGTCTATCTTTAGTTTAAACACAGACATGCCCCGCATACCTTTAAAGCGTACGTCATCTTTTGCGGAAGTGACGCTTTAAAATAGAAGACAAACTCATGTGTTACCTCTTTTATGGCTCTTCTACACTATCGGCGATGATAGACGATGACTGGCAGGCATGATAGTGTAGAGGGCACACCCGGCAGTCCCCGCCAGTCAGTGTTGCCAACTTGGCATAATTGATGCCAGATCTGGCATATTTTCACTTGCTTTGGCACCAAAATTTTCCATTTAGCATCTGGCATATTTTTTAGCATAATTTAATGTAAGCCAAGATTGCACCAAATTGGCAGCAACAACATGCGCCATCGCCTTATGTGGTTCATATTTTCATATGAATTTTGACTTTTGTGGACGGATGGACGTCGACGGACTATATAAAGTTGGTCAAGCAGATCTTGTCAGTAGAAAAAGGCGGCAAATTTGAAAAATGTATGTGTTTTAAGTATCTAATTTCAAGTTGACATTTAAGCATTTTTTTTAGCATATTTCAAAAAACTTTGGCATAATCTAGACATAACTCTAGCATTTTTTCAAAATCCGAGTTGGCAACACTGCCGCCAGTCATCGTCTATCATCGCCTGCGACCCGTGACTCCCGTGAGTTGTCGGTTTTTGGGCGCACTTCAAAGGGAATCGCCGGGTGGTTGCTACTACAGGGGATAGTGTGAATGCTTGCACGATGATCTTGCCGATGATAGTATCAACGATCATCGCCGATATTGTAGAGCAGGCATTACGACCGATATAAAACTAATCATCAAATTTTATAGTTGCTGCTTGCTTTTACTTACTACTACTTTGCTTACTAGTCTTACTACAAAGCAAATGCCATGAGTAAGCCCATTCATAATAAAAAAAAGTCGTTTGACGTGCGCATAAACATTTTGTATCGAAAGTTCTGTATAGCAGCCCGTCATAATCATTTTACTAGCCGAAACAACACTATTTTTGCCACTGCTTACTTAGGGAGCCTAGCAATAATTTTAACGAAAGCTACTGCCATCTGACCTTTCAAGTCAGAGATAAACTAGGTCTTATTAGAGTTAGCATGGTGGTTCATGATTTTTCCTTCACCGGAAAGCGATGGCTTAATATCAAATAATATTTCGTACATACGTTCCATGGAACTTTTTGGGGCCAGGGTTCGCCTGCGATCATCAGTTTGAAAGTTACACTGCACCACTTTCACATAGTAGCCGGCAAAACTAATAATTAAAACGTACAAAACCACAGGTGGTACTTGAATGATATCTAGATATTTCAACGTGTAACCAAAGTTTGTTCATTCATTTATTCAAAATGTCTATCCTAATACAGTGAACAAATCATCCCGACGCTAAACTGACTCGCATTGATTACGGGTCCTCGGGCGAAGCCCTAAAAACCCTCTTCAATCTGTCGGGAGTTTGAAGACAACGATAATCGGGCCCTCGCAGTGGCGTGCAGTGGAGATAAGACTTAAATCGGGCTCTAGAAGAGTCATTCTTGAAGGAATGTAACGCAAACTATAAAAATCGGCAACTTTTTTTTTGGTCATTTTGTATGGACTGCCTACCCTAGTGCCTACCTTTTTTTGTATGCACTGCACGCCACTGGGCCCTCGCCAGTTCCTCGAGCCTCCGATGTTGGGTTGGGTTGGCTCGGAGTGAAAATAGAAAAGTAAGATACAGTGAAACCTGGATAAGTGAGATCTCAAGGGACGAACAAATTTGTCTCACTTAAAGAGGTTTTCCACTTACCCAGGCTCCCAGTTAGCCAGGTACAGATAAATTTCTGTCTCATTTACAGAGGTTTCCATTAATAGAGGTGAGAATAGAGTATATTTCAGTTATAGAGGTGGTTAATAAGGTATTTAGTAATTAATGTATTTAAAACTAAATAAGGTAAAATAATCCTTGTCCCAAAATATGTTTTAAGCCTGTTTAAATATTTCTTTGAATTTATTTTGAATGATTCTCCAATGGATAGATATATCAAAATTAAATTAAATTTGATACGGACTTCAGTGCGTATTAGAAATTTAATAAATGAAAATTAATTATTTCTTGTTACTTATCAAAATTTCAGCTTTCGTTTCGGTAGTTTTAGCTACTTAGATAAATTAACTAAATCAAAGTTTGAAGTTGTTTAGACACAATTAGGCAAATGCGGAATTTGTGGATAGACTAAAAGTTAGTAAGAATACGGAAATCGTTCAATGAAGTCCAAGTTAGAGAGGTCATAGATTGACGTTATCTCAGATACAGAAGTCAATTCCCTATAAAATTCTAAAAAATAAAAGAAAATGTAATCTTATAAATATAGTCTCAGTAAAAGAGGTAAAATACACTCTCCGTCTCACTTATAGAGGTAAATGTGACTATAAAATCACAATAACGAATCCCAGTTATAGAGGTTCGTTTTTTCTCAGTAACAGAGGTAATTCAGTGCTAAAGTGTCGGGACCGCACCACGGGTCCCAGCTATAGAGGTTTCTCACTTATTCAGGTCCCACTTAACCAGGTTTCACTGTATTATTATACTTTTCTACTGTGAGTACAAATGAACAGAAAAGTTTAATTATTGGTCGTAAGGGATGAAGCTAGATACAAATATTTAGGACTTGACTTGGTTTCTTAGCTTCTAGAGTTAGACCAAGAAAAGTCTGCAGCGATTTTGACAGCACACGCAGTGCAAGTGTGATTTATACTATACGTCATAATCTCATAATTTCATTTCATAGAAGATTGACGTTTAAAAATATAAGTAACTAAATTAATAATTCTAGTCACTTTATTGAAACTTGAGTTCTTTAAACATGTTAGAGATTTGACTCTTCTGCAGAGCCTCGAGTTTTCTAGAGATTTATTAGAGAGAGAGAGAAGACTAAAGAGTTAATACGGTCAAGTTATTGATAATCAGGCGGGCCGTATGATTGTTTTCCACCGATGTAGTATACAAAAATGTTCATAATTATAGTTATTCTAAACTAATATACTGAAATTTTATTGTTTCCCAAGATCTCGCATTTCAATCTATCAATCTGGCATTTCGTATCTCGCGTTTCAATTGCACTTCCATACGATCTTAGTTCAACACACAGACAAAACATCCTCCAGACTGAGCATAGTCGCGCTACCTCTCTGCCACGCATACGGTAATTTTACTCCATGTTCGAGTCGAAAGTGTCTTTGTGTGACGTCCGTGTCTTTGAACGGACTAATCACGGCACGGGACATCGCTCACCGCGTCCCGCGCACCTCCGCATTTTTGGCATCATCGGTTGCATGACTTGCATGAAATAATTGCTCTAAACTCGGTCTAGAGGATTCCTAGTCTATGGTTCAACACGAAGTTGTTTCAAAGATATGGTCTCTTCCTGTTTAACCTACTTACATTGTTTGACTACGGGCTGTTTCGGAACGGAAAGATCTCGGCTTCAGATTATAGTTTTTGGGCACCAAGCAAAAACTATTCATGTCAAGCGTGAGAGGGTAATTTCTAGAGATGCAACACGGATAGTTGTTTGGCCGGATACCGGATACCGGATATTCGGCCTGACCATCGGACGAATATCCGGTATCCGGCCGCCGAATATTCGGCCAGCGGACTATACCCACATTTCGGTTTCTCAGGTGCGCATTCTGCAGGTTTGACCTGTTTCCTAGTAAACGTTCGGGCGGACTCATTTCTAGGTTCGAAATGAGTGCGCGTGCAAATCAGTGGAATTATTAAATTGTTTAAAAATAATAAACAAGTACGATAATGACCGTGTCTGTTTCTTAAATCCAATTTGTTTACTCCGAAATCAAGCAATGTTATTATCCGGTATCCGGCCGGATAGTAGATCATTATCCGGTATCGGGCCGGATAGGCCGGATACCGGATAGTAACCGGATATCCGGTGCATCTCTAGTTATTTCCTTTAAATTAAAGTAAGTACGACCTGCTATTATTGACTGGGAAACTGGGTAAGAGTATCCGATATTTCCACATGTCAACTAGTCAGAGTAACTATTACGTGCTGCGAGTTTTAAATTGGGGCTTACCCACACAGGTTTGAGATATTTTTACCGCCTTTTGCACGAAATAGTATAGTCCTATTATTACATGTTAGCTAGGCATTGCAAATGACAGGTGTGTATTCATTTTCGCTACCATGTACAGTCAAGCAATTTTAATTCTATGACATTAGTAGCAGGCCTATGGAACTCTCTTCCTTCCTTCAGGTCAGGGCTATAACCAAATATAATAAGCAAATTGCGGGCATTTTTCTCCGTCACTCTAATTACGCCTTCATTGGAGTAAAAGAGAAAGATCCTCGCAATTTGCTAATTTCTGTTTTCGCGGTAGCCCCTCAGGTTCAGGAACCTTCAGGTCACTCCATTGTATTTTCGTGTAGGTATCAAAACGGTAGGTATTTGCGTTTTCTTTGAGGGATAAGTATCTGTTCGTAAGAACTATTATATAATCTGTGTTAGTACGTTCCTTGTCACAGTGACAATCAATAAGAAAGTCGCTAAGGATTTTCTATTATTATCACTGCGACAAAGTACAGTCAGCAGCAGAAGTTGATAAGCAGGCGAGTTGTTCAAAATTACCTTGACACGCTCTTATTCTCTTAACAATAAAGTCGCGTCAAGATCATTTTGAACACCTCGCCCGTTAAGCAACTTCCGCTGCTGACTGTACAGGTAGCGAGGTGGCAGAGTTGCGACAGTTGCGACGCGCACGGTCCCTAATGTCCCTATAAGGCGATTCACACGCCGATGCGGTTTCCGCAGTGCAAGTGGGCATGCATAACTCTGGACGAATCCAGTGTGACATCCGCCTTACCTCTACATATTCCCATGGTAGACAAATCCGTTATCAACAATGCTATTGGCCCGTCGCCAACACTGAACAATATAAACACTGCTGAGATGCCCGTAATGTCCAATTTTGCTGACTCTACGGTCGCATTCCATATTGTGCATGAGCTGATGTGTATGCTGATTTCACACGGGTATAATATGAGATTTTATCGCCGACTGTACTTTTCGTTAGAATCAGTAATTACTGTAATGAGTCATCTACTTCTCATCAAGGCGGTTCTACCGACCCCAAAATTTTATATGAATGAATGAATGAAATGAAAGAATGAATTAAAACCTTTATTTTTATATGAGGTTGCTATAACGCATTCACTGCCAGGGGGCGTTGCCTAAGAACAAACTTGTATGTCGGTGAACGCACATGTGCGTTGGGGGCAGTGAATGTGTTAAAGCATTTTAGTAGATGGTACAGTCATGTCAGTCATGTTGATATTAGTGACGGCCAATGTGGCCAAATAAATAATAAAGGTGTGCTGAAGTTCCATTATATTCGGTTTGTTTGACCGTCACGCGTCACTATCTATTTGTTGCTGACTTAACAACATTTCCTCTAACAGTCAATAGTCTAAGCTACTACCTAATGTCAAGCAATGTCCCCTGGCTGAAGGAATAACAACAAAAAATTGTTGATCCACCCTTTCTCCCCGTTTACCCGATTATCAGTAATTTCGAAGGTGTTATATCGAACATTACAAGCGCAAACTTTGTTTATATTGGGAAGTATTGGCATAGCGCCAGTCGCATTATTGCTGTGAAGAAAACGAGTTATGACTAGGCGATTTGGTAAAAAATGATTTCTGAATATTTAATTGAATAATAATTGAACCAAATGCTGGAATGATATCCCTCCACCTGTAAGACGGCTGAAAAGTAAGCAAACTTTCAAACGTAACTTTAAAAAGTTATTACTTGCAAAACAAAAAGCGGGGATACCATACGGCTTTTTGGTTGCGGATTTCAGAATCTAATAGGTACTTCGGAGGATTTCTAGGAGAAATTACATAGAACTTTAATACTTTAATATCTTTATTTATTTTTCTTCTTAAGTTAGGTTACTTATAATATGAATATAAAAGTAAAATATAAAAACACAAAACAATAAAAAAAAGCGCTTTGCTTCTACTTTCCTTATGCGCACTGCCTAGGAATGGAATTCCTTGCCGGCGTCTATATTTCCGTGTTCTTATAACCCGGCAACCTTCAAATCAAGAGTGAACAGGCACCTTCTGGGCGAACTCGCACCATCGTAGGCCACGTCTACGCCTCGGCTAGTCTGTGGCCATGAGTAAGCCCATTCATAATAATAATAAAAAAAAATTATAAACAAATTATAAAAAACCTAACCTAGGGTGCCGCCGGCAGCGGGGCAGGGCCCAAGCTGCCGGTGGTCAGGGCCGCAGAGTAAGGAATCGACGTACTATACGCGCCGTGTCCAAAATTACCGCCTTCTGCATCTGACCCTTGATCCAACCACCTAGCGAGAGTCTCTCTAGGTGTTGGTCGAGACTCTTTAATATTATTATTATTTTTTCTATGGTCACTTTTATTTCTCGTTAAGTCGTTACGTACTATTTCATAGGTTTTAAGTATATCTTTTTTTTTATTGACATTTATCACTCTCAACATCTGCATTTTAACTATTTTAAACTATCACTTCATCCACACTTTTTCATCATACTCACCACGTGATCTGGGCACCGGCAGAATATCGAAAGAGCGAAGCGTATAGCTGAGTCGGCACCCTTTTGATGTTGCTGCAATGCACACAGTGTTTTCACTATTCCTGTCGTTGCTATAAATGTCTCTAATATTTGTAAGATTTTTTATTTTTTTTATTTTTTTTTGTCTTAATCGATTGTGTATTTTGTTAATTGTGTAATCTTCTGTCTGCCTATACATTTTTGTAAATTGTGTGTATTTGCAGCAATCAAATAAACGCTTTATCTATCTATCTAATTTTACGTATTAACTATTAAGTATGTGAGTTATTAAGGCGAATACACGCCGACGCAAACAATCATGTATTTAACTAGATTTCGCGAGTCAAGTTACGATGAGTATCTATTGTGATAGAATTACTCGATAAATTAGTATTGGCAACTCGCATGTGAGTTATTGCAAGGCGGCTTCAGTTTTCTGCGTAGATACTGCAGATGCCGGTTGTAATGTCATAAGATTACGTACATCAGTATAATGCGGCTCTTTGAAGGCACGACTGCGTCTCTCTTCGAAGCTCCCAAAACATAAAAGCTTTAAATGCCAAAAAAAATCGCAACACAGGAAATAAAATGCGTTTGTACGGGACAGCTCGCTTGGAAAGCTCCTATTACTCTTGATGTGTAATTAACAGCAACACTAATTGACCATTGGTGCACCTTATAACGTTACAATAAGGTTCATTTCATTTCAACTAATACTTATCAGTTTCTGTTCACTAATAGTTTCAATATCAGTTTCAGTTATCAGTTTACTATTAAGGCTTGGCCACACACAGAGCGCGACGCAGCGCCGCGTCCGCGCCGCGTGATGCCGACGCGAAGCCTGGTCAAACAGGGCGCGCGCCGATCGCGCCGGCCTCACGCTCTCAACACGCCCTCAAGGCGCGCGTGAACGCGGCGCGGCCGCGCGGGAACGCGGCGCACCGCTCGCTGCCTAACGTCCGATCCTACTGATGTGACCTTGCGCGACGCGGCGGGCCGCCGCGTTCGCTCGGCGCAGCGCTGCGCACGCGCCGCGCGGACGCAAGGAGCCGCGCGGCGCGGGGCGCGACAGAAGCGGGGCGTGATACCGGCGGGACGCAGTCTGTTTGACGTCGGTAACCTGTTAGGCCCGGGTCTCCTATAAACGCCATCGGCAGCTTACAGCGTCTGCGTCACGATGCTTACTATAGAGATGTACTGTTGTGGTCTGTTTTAGACGTCGACGTCAGCGTCTTTTTTGTTCAAAAACGTTGACGCTGACGCCAGACGCCGCGTACAGCATGAAATAGGAGACCTGGGCCTTAGCATGTGCCGCGGTCGCGCGGCGTGGACGCGGCGCGGACGCGGCGCTGCGTCGCGCTCTGTATGTGGCCAAGCCTTTATAGTTATCAGGGAGAAGGATACTATTGAGTTAGTTAAGTAACAGAATACACACATATCACACGTCAGGTGTTAATAAAGCTCATGATAGTACGAGATACAAGCTGATAACAGAGTAACCCTAACGGGTCTTCGCTTCATTGACCTCAAACGAAATGATAACGCGACCTTGGTGTCGATAACGCTACGCTAAAACTATAAATAGCAATTTGTATTTTAACAAAAACAAAAGGAAATAACATACTATCATTACTACTTCGTAAAAGATATTAGATTTTTCATAAAAGTTATGATATGAGATCTTTCACATAATTTTATTTGAATGTTACAAAATGTAGCATGCTTAGGGTTGCAAATAGAAAAAAAACCAAATGTTTTTTTTTCAAATTTATGAAAAAAAACATGAAAAAAAACCTGGCATCATGGTTTTTTTTCTAAATTAGGTTTTTTTTCAGATGAACAAAAATATGCCACATTAACGGTTTTTCGTGATTTATTTATATAAGTAACTTAAAACTAAGTGCCCCGATGCGGCGACGAGAGGCGTTGGTGTTGCCAACAGTAAATTGCGATAACTACCACTACAGATTTCATTTATGTTGTTATTAATCAAAGTTGGTAAATTAAATTGGTTTAATGGTTAACATAAAGTCTAAAACAAGTAAAACAACCGTATAAAAGTATTAACTGCCTTGCAAATTTTGAGTTTTTATACGTTTGAAAAAAAAACGTACTCCAGAAAAAAAATTTTTATTTCACGGTTTTTTTCATGTATTTTTTCAAGTCAGAAAATAAACCGTTTTTTTACAACCCTAAGCATGCTTTAAAGTTAAAGGGTCCCACTGATGTTAAGTACGCCAGACGGTATCAGCCTGTCAGTAAGAACAAAATTTTGACAGTTCCGAACAACCGTCCGGCGGACTGTTAATCAGTGTGCCCCTTAAGTTTATAACTAACGGAACCTGACAGGAACTACAATTGCGTAGTATAAAACTAACATTTTAGTACCATACCATACTGTAATTAATTACACGTTCACATTATAATGATTTCAGCATCAATTAGCCAAGAACTGGCTGGCTAATTAGTAATTACATCACATCACTGGCCTTTTAGCACCTTGCGGGTATGTGTTAGGAACAGAATAAGGAATAAACGAAAATGGGCTCGAAAATAACCTACCTACCCATTATATATTATACCTAAGAACTGATGTAAAAAGTAATGAAATAAATGCATTTGTATTTGTATTTGATTTTAATAAAAGCCGGAAAAGTGCGAGTCGGACTCACCCACCGAGTGTTCCGTACTTCTTAGTATTTGTTGTAGTAGCGGCAACGGAAATACATAACCTGTGAAGATTTCAACTGTCCAATTATCACGGTTCACGAGATACAGCCTGGTGACAGACAGACGAACAGTGGAGTCTGTAATAGAGTCCCGTTTTTACCCTTTGGGTACGGAACCCTAAAAAGGGGGTTAAAAAACACCACCTTGTCAGTGAGATAAAATTATTTATTATTCTCTCGTGGAGCGGGCCCGCTGATTTTCTTTAATCCTCTTTTCTTCTTTCTGACAAATTTAGTCTGTCACCATTGAGTTGTACAAAAATAGGATGCAGAAGGCAGAAATGCTAAGGGGTACTGATATTTTTAACTTTAAATTAAATTAAAGTCCGCTCTAGCCTCCGTCTACCTACCTACCTACGTAATACCTACATCTCTTAGAAACGACATAGATTGATTGATTATTGAGTTTACTGTGGCCCTTGGTTGACTTATGTATGCCCAAATACAAATATTATAATAAAAATAATAACTTGAAAAATAAAAGGAGACAAAAATATATTACGTTTTGTTCCACACCTTTAGATTTCCCTGATTTTGCCTTTTTAGAAAGTCTTTATTCTTTATTGTATTGCAGTCATGTTCATAATTACATTAGGTGTTACAATTTGAGGATAGTAGGTACATGACACCCTGTAAGGGCATTCAATATATCTTAAGTCTAGGTATTAAGTATTAAGGTATTAAGTCTACATATTTGTAAATTAATTTTGCAAATGCATCTAATCTTAAATAAAATATTTAAAATTATTTGCAGTGTAACCCAACCCAGCATAGAGTGTATGGAATGTGATTGACCTACTGAGGCGGTAAATGAGCTCAATTCAATGACAGTGCATCACTATTATGTCATACGTTCTCAACTAGCAATACACTAACCAATGTTAGACCTTAACACTTTGCAATAAGGCTTACAAATTGTCAGCTAACAGTGTCTCATACTAGAGACACACTGAGCATTGGTAGCCTTTAACTCTTTAGAAATAAGGACTATGATTGATCAATTGTGGTCACAATGGTATGTGGGTGTTTCACAAGACTAATAAACTGAGGTAATTGTCTTAGCTTAGATTTTTATGATTGCACCCTAATAGGTAATTGACAGGTAAAAAGACCTTGGTATGTAGTAAAATGTTCCAGTATACATTTATTCAATATGTCATACTATGGTTTAAAGTTTTTCCCTAGCTAAAAAGATTCATTTAACACCAATATCATGCAAAGGTCAAAAGAGGATTGGATTTTTTTCTCCAAGAACATTCCCACAAGGAGGTTTTTAATATCTGATCTTATGAACGTGTGGCCTGTAATCATTATTTTTATTGTATTACATAATAACTCACATAAATATTTTAGTTATTTAGTTTTTACTAAACTATGGGAAAACCAAAAGAGTGTGTTCTAATCTAATCTTAGCATGAGGTTAAGTTCAAAAGTCAAAACTACATGCAATTGTCTACCATTCTCCTGTACGAAGGCGAATTTTCTGAAGATTTGCAGATATAAGAGTTTCCTTCTCTATGACAAATGGTCAAAAATACACAAAAAAATAATCGCCTGCTTTAAATGCCGAAAAAAGTCGCAATACAGGAAATAAAATGCGTTATGGGAGTATGCTGAGCCAATGTTAAATGTTTCTAAATGGTTTATACATTATTTCATTTTAACATCACCACCACCACTGCTAAAAAAGATTTTTTTTCAACTTAAATATTCTCGGCTGTTCTAGCCATAATCAGATGGTTTTTTTTTTTATAGTTACTATTTAGGGTGGTGTTCCACTGAGCACCATCACCAGTTTATGCAGGGGCTTATTGTCTCTGGTCTAGCCATAGAATGTGCCATCTTTTAATTTAGCCTCAGTATGTAGTTCGTTTACACAGTAACGTATAAAGACATTGTAGAATCGCCCACATGCTCTAGTTTCATGCACCCATTATGTAATTGCCAGTGAACTTGTTGATCATCAATTATAGCATGTAATGCACCATTATGTAACTCATTGATAAATAATGGTGTTTAGAATTGCTTGTTTTATGTTTTGTTAGTAAATAATGAGATTAATGAGGAATGTTTATTTACGAAAGCAGTACAAATTGTAAGCATTGCAATAGTTAGTACTAGGACTTTTTTTACAACAAGACCTAGATTTCTCTGTCTAGGTTGGAAGGTCAGATGGAAGTTTTTATAAAACACTAGTTTTTCCCTGACTTTGTCTGGGTGGGATGATGATCATAGATAAAAACTATAATATATCTTTCCTCGGGCCTCAAACTATCTCCATACAAAATTGTATCTAAATTGGTTCAGCAGTTTAAGTGTGAAGAGGTAACAGACAGACGGAGTTACTTTTGTGTGTATAATATTAGTAGGGATACTGTCCAAGTCTGCTGTAAGACTATTTGCCATAGAGGATTCTGGTTTTTTTATATAATTTTAACCCTTCAAATGGCAGAGAAGTGCCGGGCAATTATGTAAATTAAATTTTTAAATTTGATCAATTAAAATAAAATTGAAGTTCTAACATCTCAAGGGGCCCACTGATTAACAGTCCGCCGGACCGTATCGGCCTGTCAGTTAGAACAAAATTGACAGTTCCAAACAACTGACAGGCCGATACCGTCCGGCGGACTGTTAATCAGTGGGCCCCTTCAAATATGATGGTATGCCACTTGAATGGTTAACCAAAAGGTATTATAAGACAAATGGTAGACAACCAAATAGACCTACCAAAACCAAAGGTTGATATATTTGGACATTTTGGACATTTGGTTATGCATGTCAATTTGTCAATATCCAAGGTTCCAAATTAGAGTGAGTTAATGTTTAGATACTAATTGTACAGTCAAGTGTCAAAATATACAATATACATCATCATAGGCCTTTTCGTCTACTGCAGACAATATATGGTGTAACACTGGAGAAACACCGTTTTTGGTGGCTAAATAGACCGATGCGAGACTGACATTATTTACCACAGGTCCGACAAGAGAATTTAAATAAACATACAAATTATTCAATAATATGTCCCATAGTTCTTAATCATTCTTCGTTCTTCATGGACATAAGAGCTATGGGACATATTTTTGAGTATGATGAGTGCACCCACATTTTTACACTTGCCTGTAGGTACATCACTGTTTGACCGTTTACAAGACTTTATTAACTTACTGATACCTAAATATATAATAAATGTTAACTAGATTATATTATGTTTGCCGTTAATTACTGTTAGTAATTGTGTGTGCATAATGAGCTTCAGAAAAACCTGAAGGCCAAGATAAAAGAACTAGGTTAAGGTGCCTAACTAGTTAGGCAACAAATGCAATATTGTTATAATGAGTAAAATCTTACTCCTAGGTGTCAGTAATTATAGAACTAACGCAGAAAACAAGTTTCTGAGGGCTTACTGCGAACCACATTTGACG
This sequence comes from Cydia fagiglandana, assembly GCF_963556715.1. Classification (NCBI taxonomy): domain Eukaryota; kingdom Metazoa; phylum Arthropoda; class Insecta; order Lepidoptera; family Tortricidae; genus Cydia; species Cydia fagiglandana. The sequence goes on along the minus strand of NC_085941.1, from coordinate 1,092,817 downwards.
TCTTGCCTCCCTGTCACACATATGTACGAATTTACATACAAGTACGACAGAGAGGCAACACGTCAAACGTGGTTTGCGGTAGGCCCTCTGTGCATGGGGGCTCAGTTATCTCTGCAGCTTACTGTACAAATTTGATATTTGTTATTTTTGATGTTTTCAAACAAAGCTATCAAGTTTATGACACTTATTTAAACACAATCATCAAATAAATTGTTATTTAATAATTATAGACTCCTAAAAAAATATTATTTTAATGAACAAATCCTAAAGAGCAATTGACCAGTAACATGAAGTGACAGCAATAATCAATAGTAAATATAAACACATTCAAGGTGTCTCTCAGTATGTAATTGATTCAACTATCCATATATTTTTAGGTTATGCTTAATTGCAATAGTTTTTTTACACACCTATAACCTTTTTGCTGCATAAACAAGGTGGGTATTAGATAATAGGCTCCAAAAAGCCGACATCGGCGAAAATATGTGTTACGAGAACGCAGTGTCACTGACCTGAGGCAAGTTCGCTGCGATCTGCCGATGCAACGAGTCCCGCTCCTTCTCCACCTCCTTCAGGCGCAGCTCCGAGTCCCCGAGCCGCTCCTGCGTCTCGCGGAGACTCTCCACCAACTTATCTCTCTCATCCAGCATCGACACCATAAGCTGCTCGAAATTCGCATCTTCGCCAGAAAACTGCGAACTCCTCTGGCTGATACTGTCTTCCGATATAGTGGGCATCACGTCGCACATCATATTCCACATTTTAATTTACCATTAAACCAGAATAAATCGCGTACACGACACACCGAATAACACAATTCGATCACCGTTTTACATATGTCCCGGCACAAACGTTACCTAAACCTAGCGCACGATACGCGAGGACGTAGTTTCACATTGTCAGAATATTCGTACAAGATTTTAGTCAAGAATTCGGGAGACATTCTAGTTCAATATTTAGAATGACACACCTAGAAATTGCACTCCTACAATCCCGTACTATCACGGCTCAAACGGCCTGTCTGCCATCTTGGATTGGAACGTCAATCACATCAAAGAGTAGGTATTTATGTAGAAGTGTCACCTCCCTTCATGTATAGTCTGCTGAGTTGCTGACAAACCGTCAGTAAATAAGAACAAAAAAAACAATACCCATCCCTTTTTATTATAGGTGCTAGTACTAGCGTAGGACAAATACAGTATGATTATATCCATGTAACTATGTTTGAAATCAAGCAATCCGTGGTCATCAATCTACACATCTACAGTGTATAAAAAATTATTATGGCCTGGAGGGAAAGTACCTTGAAACCTTCAGATAGCTCAGTTAGTTCAGTCAGTAAGAAAACGTTCTTTTATTTCCAAAATTATAGAAAAAGTACAATCGAAGATTTTTTTAAATTCGCTTCCCTCGTCCGGGAATTGAACAGACAAAAAATACAAAATATTCGATTTTATGGATAATTTTTATTTTTATATTTTTATTATTTTTGTTTTTTGTTATTCTCTCGTGTGGAATTTTATTTCATTTAATATCTATGTTAATTTTAAAGTATACATAACAAGGAAGAGTGGTGCCTCTTAACACAGGTATTTATTGCTTAAAAAGAGGCGCCAACAGTTACAACTCTATAAGTACTTCGTTAACTGAATAAATATTTTTCATTTTCATTTTTCATTTTGTACGACAGACGAATAAACAGAGTGTAAGACCTAATGTTCCTCGGAGAAACAGCAAAATTTGTTTTTTAGTCGGTTCGATTCCCAGGCGATACAAGCGAATATTTAAAAATACTGTGAATGCAGTTTTACTTATTTAAAAAAAGAAAAGAATGTTTCTTTAATTAAAATGAGATAACTTAAGGTTTTAAGGTACTTTCCCGCCATAACACGAACATTAGTAAAAACGTAAGCGATCGACCAGACTTACACTTCAATAATGCCACTAGGCTCGATGTCCAAGCCGCCCGAAAAATTCACTCGAAAGTCACACTTCTGATAAGTTTATCAACTCTTTGGAAAAGTCACCGCCTAGCGTCTGCAGAGGGCGCTTCAAGAGCTACAGAATTCCTGTTTACAAAGGTGGTTATAAATAAATAATAGTGAAGATTAAAAACCAAATTTGTAAAAAAAGATGGTCACTCCCAGCAAGTTTTAACGAATATATTATAAATCACTTAAGAGTAGTAATATAAATGTTGAAATGAATAATGTTTTACCAGCAATTTGAGTTACAGATGTTGATAAGTTATTAAATTTTGTGGGAGGGTAAGCATGCTACTAATCGATAAGAATGTCAATGTCAAGTCAAAATAGTCAAAAATGTCAAATCGAAAAATGGAGCAGCGCTGAGCTGAGTCTGAGTTGTTATTTTATTTTCTTCCTTATCCACTCACTTGCTTGATATTTTTCAGTGACCTCTATTATTGTAATAAAATAAGGGTGACAGCTGGTAGCTACAGTTACCAAAAGCATGTGAGTGGTTATCATAACTATTCATAACACATAACCCAACCTAACCATATAAATAGCAATACATTTCCCATTCCTAATTTAACAGTGTTATTATGTTACTGTAGTTTGTTAGAACAGTTGACTTCGTGCAAAAAACAGATTGTTTATAAAAAAGAATACAGTCTGCAGTCAGCTGAATCAATGCCGAAGAAAAAAGGGGACTGGAAATGTACAAATTCAGGTATATAACTTCTAAATTGTAGTATCAACTGATTTAATGTATTAGTTACCTATAAGTTTTCTTATAGGAATTTATTTCTATCCTAAAAAACCTTTTGAATATATCCGGGACTCCACCGGAACTTTTTGATAGGTCTGTGGGGAACTCAGTTGAGTGCTAATGTGTGATGTGTGTGTGCTCGTTATTGTTGATATTATTTAACGTAAACAAATAGGTACAGAGCGCAAATATAAAAGTTTTAACAATAAGTAAACAAATATTAAAAACAAATTAACAACATTAAAATACATATTTATCCTTCTATGTTTCAGATTTTACGTTAAAAGACTCCGCAGACGCGCCAAAACCAATCAGACGTCTGAAAAAAGCACAAATAACAGATACCGGTGAAGTATCATGGGATGAAATGGCAGACTATGACCTGGTGGAAGAGATAGATGCAGAGGGCTACAAAAGGTACATATACAAGAAGAAGAGCAGTGCGAAACTTGAAGTTGACATTGACAAGCGGCCAGGTATTGTATACCCGGAAATTGTATTTTATTTGATTTCTGCATATATCAAACCGGAGCAAATAGGCAGTTTTGCTGCCATAAATAAAGCCTCATACGCCTGCACGCAAAGGGAATCATTCTGGCGCAATCTATACAAGCGTTACTGTCAGGGTCATCCTCGGTTACCACCGAGATTGAGGATTGAGAATAGTTTTAAAGTGTATGGCTTAAAGCAGAGAGTCATACGAGCGTTGCACCATACGTACAGCGTGTTTGTACATAAGATTGAGCTTGATGCTATACAGGACAGTAGACCGCATCGACTGGTGAAACGTCGCTGCATAAATGTCTGGTATAATAAAGGACCAATTTATTGGCTGGTGTATTTTAAGTTAAAGAAGGTGCCGCTGGAACGGCCGCAGAATGAGAACGGGAATATGTTGGACGAGCTGGACAGGATTGATGCTAATCCGGATGAGGATTGTCAAGTGTTGCAGGTATGACTTGGATTGTTTCTAAAAATCTAAGGTCTATTTAGGGGCTATCCATAAATTACGTCATCGATTTTTTGACGATTTTTGACCCCCCCCCCCCACCCCAAGAATCATCCAAATATCATGCTTCGAATGACCCCGTTTCCTCCTACGTCATGCTACCATCATCCGGTGTCCAGACCCCCCCCCTAATTTTAAATGACGTAATTTATGAATAGGCCCTTATTATTTTCATCTTAAAATCTAGCAATAATTTTTCCATCACATCAACGCTTTTTTTGGTGGTTGTGTTGTGGTGTTTTATGAAAATTATAAAGTATACATACTTCCAGATTTAAATAGAGACATATTTTATATATCAAACTTTTATATAATGTTACTTTTAAGCCGCGTCTCGATATCGCGCGGCGGCCGCGCGAGCATTGTTCGACCGCGGCAACGGCTATACTTCGGAACGATACATGTTCTATCGGATACATTCTGGAGAGTGCGCACAAGAGCTGCATGACCTGATCCCACCATCCCCTTTCTATCATCGGACATCCAGGCGCGGGGAGCGAATGCACCCGTTCGTGGTTAGTATTCCATTTGTCCGCACAAAACGATTTGCCTCGTCTTTTTTGGTAAGGACGGCTAAGGAATGGAATGCGCTCCCGGCATCTGTATTCCCTGAAAAATATGACCTCGGTCTCTTTAAAGCTAGAGTGAATAGGCTATTACTGAACCGGTGAGCTACATCTTAGGCTCTGTCTTCACTTTCCATCAGGTGTGACTAGAGCCAATCGCCGATCAGTTTATTATAAAAAAAAAAAAAAAAAACGAGGTATTAGCCAAATAGAAAAATGATTTGTTGCAATAATCACTACATTTGCTGTTCCATAGAAACTGTTTAGTGCCGTATAATTTAATTAAAGTTCGACACTTTTCATTAGCCATGTATGCGGCCACGCGAGCCAACTGAAATATATACACATCAGTCCCAACTCCGCGCGAACACTCCTTTGCCGCGCGTCCAAAAACCAACAAAGAATGGTTCGTCGCGCGGTACGTTCGAGCGCGCCAATGATCGAGTTGGCCCGCGCGGCAGCCCGGTATCCATTGCGCGAGGCTGCCGCGCGAGCCAATGTTCGATAGTTTGCCGCGCGATATCGAGTCGCAGCTTTCCGTAAAAAAAAAAAAAAACTATCATTTTGAAAAAACCTAATCGATGTATTTTACTTTTTCTAATATTTTATACTAATTTTATTACTTTCGAAATTAACTTGCATCATCAAATTAACAACCCAAGATAAGTTTATTTTATTTTTATTTTCATGCTTTTTACCTTGTAAATTGCTTTAATCATCTATTATAGTCTCTAGTTTAATTTAACAAAGTCATTAGACTGACAACTTGTTGAAATGTTTAAAATGGGTTACTTATATACAAAATGCCGTGATCCTAATCGAAAAGGGGTTCCCATTATACCCCTTTTCACTATTCACAAAATGGTTAAATATCGTTAATTTTATGCATGGCCTTTAAATAATTCAACATATCATCAGACTTAGTCCTTTTTGATATAATTTTACCTCTCTTCCACTTACAGGTGACCTGCACAAGTTTTCACGAAGTCCCACCACTCCTCGGCATGACACTGAGCTCAGTCTCCGTTGTCCTCTCACCAGGGTTCCGCCACCACCGTCTCAGTCTCGGCTTTAGCACCAGCGCTCATAATATATCCCGGAACTTAGTTCCAGACCAATCTGTTGTCATAGATACCGTTGTAACTATCTTTGTGTTTGACTGGTGGCACCCAAAGTACCCGCATTTTGATAATACCCTGCCTGCGAGGGTGAAGGATGAGGAATCTATGCCGGTGCTGAAGAAAGAATTCTTTAATATGAGTTTAGCGGATTGATTGAGGTCTTTTGGTGATATGTGTCGTTATTGTGCTGTTTTATTTAACCATTTGACCGCCAAAGATGTCAACTGACGCGCGCGGCTACAGATCAAAATCAACCTTCGTGCATTCCGGCCAGGTTCAAAATGACGCGCCGCATACGATGGGCGCTTTTAAAGGCTCAAAAGTAATTTAGGGAAAAGGATGCATACCATAAAAGTCTATCAATATAATTTCGACCTTTCTATCAAATTTAAGTTAAATTACGTCCTTTTTATAACGGGTTGGACCGAATAACTCCACGTATTTGACGTCATTTCAGACGGTATTATATTAACCCTACTTCACGCTATGAGCATTTTGCCGCCCGTGGTTGTTGTGATTACTTGAACATTATGAACACGGTACATTTGCTAAGGTATTTTATGTACTAGTGTAAAACTATAATAAATGTAACTTTTTCTAATAGTTTTGAATTATTTAATCCCGAAAAATTAAAACAGTTTTATGTGTTTTATCCATTATTTAAACAAAAAATCATGTTAATTTTGGGCGGCAAAATGCTCCCCGCGCGGGGCGATGTACGGAAAGTCGCGACTTTGTTCATGTACTGGCTATAATTCTTATGTTGCTCAAAAGAAGAACCAAACAAATAGTGTTTGTATTTCTCATATACGATTTTAATTTTTATGGTATAAGGTCAAAAATGTTAAAATGATGGAAATATGATTTGGCAGTGTCACCAATGGCATCCTCTTAATTGTGATATATTATTTTGTATAGATAGATATATTATTTTTCGATGTTATATTGGAGGTCTATTCCTTCAAATTGTAATTTACTTCTATATTTCAGATCATTCTAAAATTAATATTAAATACTATCCTCGAATTTAGTCTTTCTGACATTGACGTAAGGTCTAATTTCATTTGGCCTGCTTTTCCACTAGACCTATGAGTTGGTATCGGCATTGGAGTTAAGGTCACGCACACAATAACATATCATGCAATGGAGCATTCCATGAAATTGTCAACTGTTTGTCCCGTACAAACGCGAATTTTCTGAAAATTTACTGGTATAAGAGTTTCCTTTTCTATGACAAATGGTCAAAAACATGCAAAGATAAATAATCGCGTGCTTTAAATGCCGAAAAAAAAGTCGCAAAGCAGGTAATAAAATCCGTTTGTACGTGACAGCCTGTGGAATGCGCCAATGAGTATGACAGTCAGATTTGGTAGTTGATATCGCCAAGGAGGGCCACAAATATTATATTCTATGTAATATTTGATCTCCAGGGTTTTTATTTGGGTTCAAGCGCCATAGTATCACACGTGTGATACTAGCTCAATTTGGGTCGTAGCGACTCAGTATCAGACGTGTGTTACTACAGATCAATATGGATCAGATTGCTTTGCATCAATTTGTTGTAATGATGGTCGCCCGACGGGTTAATTCGTATTACTAGAAGCTTACGTCCTTTACTGTGCCTAAACATTTATATTTGAGTCTCTTTTGTACTGATATGATATGAGTTGACAATATTATTCTTATGATATCAAGATTAGTAAATGTTTAGATGTTAAATACCCCTCGAGGCTGATTCTGATTTAGAGTGTTGTTATGGTTTTGATCTTGTTTTGATACCACCTTAAAATTAATAGCGTGCGTGAATTGCTTATACCAATCACCAAGACGATCGTCAAGCTATAATCAAAATCAGAATTGGCCTACTTGGCGGAAGTTCTAACCCAATAAAATGTGTAATATATGTGGTATTAGAAACCCCATTTTCCGTCTGTTATCTGCAATGACCATTCTTAGATTTGAAGTAGCTAGGTATGTCAATGTGAAAATGTATCAATAGTATGGTCAGTTCCATAATTTATAGTTATGGGTACCATGCGTTGTGGGTACGTTCATAGGAGAACTCTTAAAATCCCATTTTATGGTGTTCAAATTTACCATATACACAAAAGTTAGCCATCTACCAAGCATGTTAATAGCACACGTGATATAACATTTCTTCTGGCAAACTGTACCAATATTGTCCCTAAGACAACGGGATCCTTTTTTTTTTAGGGATGAATAACAATACAAAAGAGTCGATGAGTTTTACGTCTTCTGTACAGTCGCCATCAGATATATCGGAGCGGCTAAGGCGCTCACAAATATCTGAACACACCTCTATTGTCAGGCCAGAGCGTTAGATTGCGTGTTCAGATATTGTGAACACCTTGGCCGCTCCGATATATCTTATGGCGACTGTATCTAACTAGCAAAGAAGTAGAACTCGCAAGCTAACAGAAAGTCCTATCGTACTTTAGAATAATAAACGTTACATACTTGTAGCTACCGTTGTGTAACTTGCGGAAAGTATCCAAAAAAATGGAATGGTTTTCGGATATTTTAGGAAAATTTCTAAGGAAACTTTTGGAAATTAAAAATTTCGATACCGATACAAAAATAAGAGTTTCCAATGTTTTTCCAAGGACTGTACCTACATGAACCTACATGAATAATTAGACCCTTGTAAGACTTGTCTAATGAGAATAATTTTTAAGAAAAAAAAACCGACTTCCATGGGGGCCGATGAAAGATTATTGTAGATGGTACACTATGTAGAAAAGGAGGTAAAACCACCCACTTTTCTACTAGCATTTCGCTTCTGTATAATGGCTCCTCTACAGGATGGGCCAACGCCGGCCACTCCAAAGGACGCAGCCATGCGGTAGAATGAGATAGCAATATCACTTGCTCCCTCTAACGCATAAATGCGTCCCTTGGAGTGGCCGGCGTTGGCCCATCGTGAAGAGGAGCCATGAGGGTCGTAGTTCTAGCCTAACCTAACCCACTCCTCAAATAGCAGTTCCGTTCTGTGCGGATCGCAGTTCGAACCTAATCAAACCCACTTTTCAAGTAGCATTTCGTTTCTGTAAGGCTCGCAGTTCTAACCTAACCTAATCCTTGTTCGGTTCTGTGAGGATCGCAGTTCAAACCTAACCTAACCCACTTAATGGCGCATTCCGTGCGGTGTACGGGGGTTTAAGCGGGAGGGGCTAGTAAGATTGGCATCATCGTACTTTATACCTACATTAATTTTATGGTAGGTACGTAATCATAGTTGTTTATTTAGTTAAGGTATCATAGTGGTTTTCTGGGTCCGGGTCCGAGTCCGGGTCCGAGTCCGGGTCCGGGTCCGAGACCGGGTCCGAGTCCGGATCCGAGTCCGAGTCCGGTTCCGAGTCCGGGTCCGAATCCGGATCCGAGTCCAGGTCCGAACCGGATCCGGGTCCGAACCGGATCCCAGTCCAAGTCAAAATCGAAATTCCTAATCACCAAACGTGTACCATGCGTCATTGAAGAGTTCTGTTCTGGTCATCATCAGCAGTTCCACTTCATCAAATGCGACAGTTTTTAATGTAAATGCTTGATTTTATGATGAAAATACAAAAAAAATCTATACGTATGCCTTTAATATTTGAGGAGTTCCCTCGATTCCTTATGGATCCCATCATCAGAACTCAAGCTTGACAAAAATGTGGCTTAAAAACTTAACTTGCTTAACGAACATAACGAAAAGGAAAAATCGCCAAACGTGAACTATGCGTCGTTTAAGAGTTCTGTTCTGATCATCATCAGCAGTTCCACTTCATTAAATGTAACAGTTTTTAATGAAAATGCTTGATTTTCTGATGTAAATACAAAAATCTCTATACGCATGCCTTTAAGATTTGAGGAGTTCCCTTGATTCCTCATGGATCCCATCATCAGAACTCGAGCTTGACAAAAATGTGGCTTAAAAACTGAACTTGCTTAACAAACATAACGACGAGGACAAATCGCCAACCGTGAACTATGCGTCGTTAAAGAGTTCCGTTCTGATCATCATCAGCAGTTCCACTTCATCAAATGTCACTCTTTTGGGTGTATATGCCTGATTTGATGATAAAAACCCAATAATCACTATATGTATGCCTTTAAGATTTGAGGAGTTCCCTCGATTCCTCATGGATCCCATCATCAGAACTGGGTTTTGACAAAAACGGGACCAATCTGTATGCATATACATTCAATCAAAAAAAGAATTTTCAAAATCGATCTAGTAATGACGGAGATATGGAGTAACAAACATAAAAAAAAAAAACATACAACCGAATTGATAACCTCCTTCTTTGAGATTTGGAAGTCGGTTAAAAAAGAGTCTGGTTTTGGCCTAAAAATAAATAATAGATAGATTATTTTTATGCCAGATTTTCTAGGATTAAGATACAATGTTGAGCTTAAACCTGTCTATGTGCTCGGTAATAGCTAAGATCTATTGATTATATAGAAGGTTTGTAAAGTCTGAGACAGTTTCCTGATTAACCCTGTGGATTATCCCCTCGATCGTCCTTGTCACAAATTTGCTACTGAATTGTAAAATACAGTTCAATTTGTCTGTGACGTATACAGGACAGGGCGTTCGATGGGTTAACACCTAGATATTTGACAGCTGACGTAGATGGCGCTGCTCAGCACCGTACATTATTTGGCGCCCACAAGTTCTCAAAACGTATTTTCACAGTACAGCGCCGTCTAGTTCAGCTGCCATATGAATATTTTATTTAACCTTCTCTTTTACTATCGATAGCCACATAGTTACATAGATTACTTGTACTTCACGGAGTATTTATTTACCTACTATAAGTCGATGTTCAAAATATATAAAACAGTGTTGTTCTGCACAACTTTAAGACGATCAACTATGGAATAAATCATAGACTAGAATCCTCTAGACCGAGTTTAGAGCAATTATTTCATGCAACCGATTATGCCAAAAATGCGGGGGTGCGCGGGACAAGGTGAGCGAAGTCCCGTGCCGTGATTGGTCCGTTCAAAGACACGGACGTCACAAAGACACTTGACTCGAACATGGAGTAAAACTACTGTATGCGTGGCGCGACTATGCTCAGTCTGGAGGATGTTTTGTCTGTGGGAATAAATACAACGCTGAAACTGAATGTATTTGTATTATTTACTGTCACTAACATTACGAGTACCATTATACTTAAGCTAAAGTGTTTTCATACAATTTATTAAGCCGATGGCATAAATATTTTTATTGGGTCTAGTGGCCCGTTTAATAAAACTACAAATTATAATTTACAAGCGGAAGTCTCTTTCTATGCCCATGAGATAGAAAGAGACGTCCGCTTGTGAATTGTAACAGATGCGCCATGCGGTTTTTTTGGGCTTCAGTAGGGTACATTTTTATGACCAAGCTTTCCAGCTCATAGGTTAGGGCAGCCATTCTCAAAGTGTGTTCCGCGGAACCCTTGGGTTCCGCAAAGCCTCTGTTGGGGCTCCGCGAAAATATTTGTAATTAGGGTTTGCACGACGGATACAAAATGTATGAGAAGATCCGCGGATCCGGATCCAGATCCGGATCATTTCATACATTTCGGACCCGGATTGCAAACCCTATTTGTAATAATAAGAAAAAAAACCAGCTCTTCTATAGGTATATCTGGTCCACAGTGATGAAAGAAAATTTTTAATTTGGGGCTCCGTCAAATATTTCGCTTGCCAAAAGGGTTCCGTCATCAAAAAAGTTTGAGAACCGCTGGGTTAGGGAGTCTGGGGTAACAGTCTAACAAAGCCACAAGAGTTAAGCTGCGGCAAAACAGTCTTCAGGAAAATTGCAGCAGACTGGAGGGTATAGCTACACTTTATATATTTAGATTTATTTATTACACAACATATCACTACAGCACAGAATAAGTAATAGTATTATCATCATACGTCGGACTATAGGGGGCAGTTTGAGGGCAAGGTAAGGTTTACAAAAAAATCTTAACTCACGAGTATCATAATGTACCTAGTATTTGTAACATTGCCGTGTTCATAGAACTTGACATGCTCAGTTAACTCATTTGTATTGTTCCTTTCTCACAGTTGCAATTGTCTGAGTGACGGATAAAGCCAAACGAACTTTTGACTTATGTGTAGTCCAAGTACGTTTATAAATAACGCAGTTAGTTGCTATGATATTTGGAATTTCACATTATAAATACTAGGTACCAAATACTAAGTACAAATACTCGAAAGTGAATTGATTGATTTGCGAACCTTACCTATCATTCTGACATGCCACGAAAATGCCCGCTGGAGTCCGACGTATGATTATCATACAGAACGGACACGCACCGCCCCGCCCCGACTCGGATTACCTCGCCCCGCGACTGAGTTCTGACGGACTCCTGACATACGCTCAGTTCGGCTAGCGACGCCGCGACGCGATGACGCAACGTTCAAAATGCCGGTGTATTGTGCGATGTACGGGCACCTACTTATTGTAGAAATGAATAATAATATAGTTTTCCAAAGAGACGAAATATGTATCAGTAAATAAGGCTATACTTTTGCGTAAAAATAATAATATCATATGAATTAAAACCCGTTCGTTGAATTTGTGAATGTTAAGCCAACATTTAATATTTAAAGTACCTATGGTAACTAGACCTTCTACACAGATATTCCTCGAAAATGTTTTATTTTTAGTTTAACACTCTTTTCACAAAAAATAACTTGTTGGTCGCGGGACATTCGCGTTTGATTTTTAATTTAATTTTAAGAATTTAAGAATTAATTGTGTATGTTGTATAAAATAATCAATAGGCATCAACAATAAGGTACATTTAATAATGGCGTGTTGAAAGTCCAAGTACGTGCAGGACTATAAGCTGACAAAGCCAATTCAACAATTGGAGCGAAATAAAACATAAACCTATATTTTGTTTTTTTACGTATTTCGGTCGAATTATGCAACGCAGCGGGCCGCTCGTCGTGTCCTTCGGCCGGCCTCGGCAAACCTCGGCTTCGCCTTCCCCGCGCGCCGCACGAGTCAGCCCTAAGCCACTTACTCACACAATGACGCGTGTACAGACGTGCCGTGCACACACGTAAACGCAAATGATTTTCGATGTATGGCGTGTCCGCCCTGAGTAAAAATTACGTAATGTAAATTTATAAGAATCTATATTGTGATTGTCAGAAATAAATTTAAATAATAGCGAGATATTCGGAACGGCGATTCCGACATTAGCGACCCCTCGATTAAATAGAAAGGTATTAATGAGGTCAAAAGATTATGGAGTCTGGGCTACCCAGTCTGCAAGTATTGCGAGAAGCCGTAAGGGATTGCGGAGAGTCCTCAGAATAGAAAGGACAGACTAGAAGGTGTATACACTTTATTGCGAAGGTTATTTTATTAGTCAGAAAAGGTTATGGAGTCTGCGGACTCTGGGGTAAAAGTCTGCAGGCGTTGCAAGAGCCATAGGGAATAGCCGCGGCAAAACAGTCTTCAGGACAAATGGGGCAGACCGCGGCAAACTGCCGCGCGTAGTTGCACTCTGCGGCCGTTGACCATTGGGAGGGTTGCGCGTTCTGTAAAAAAATGCAAACGACTGTAACTGACCCAACTATAATCATATTCATAATAAACGTTATAAAGGTGAGTTTGTTTATTCAGGTCGGTTTTGAGGCTAGGATTAGCAAAGCATCTCAAATTGAGTAGTTCTGTTCTGTTACAATAAGGTACCTAACCCAAACATGAATTGTTACAAGTTTTTACAAGAGGCAATGTCATGAATATAATACATACCTACTTACTTACTCTTTATACCTGAGATGGACCCTTGGATAGGTCACATTATAACTAAGAACAGCCGTAAAAAGTGATGAAATAAATGCATTTGCATTTGTAACAAATTCACACGTAAACTAGATCGCGTCATAATTTTTGTTTCCTTCCTCTTTTTCTCTCGTTACCTTTTCCTCTTAAATAGGACTTACCTTGAAGAACACCGTCAGCACGCAGTGAATGGTGTCGTACGCTGGGCAGTTTAGGTAGACGCCCTGTGTAGGCAGGCTCCCCGCCAGGCAAGAAGCCTAATAAACAAAAAACATAGGTACCTAAGTATAAAAAAAACTTCTTCAAAGTTCAGAACCAATTTTAATTTCTCCGTGTTTGAAACCTGACAAAGTACAAACTAGGTCGCGTTTTCATTTGTCCTGGATGAATATAAAGAATAATAAATGTTAGGGAATGTTAGTGGTATAAATAACAACGGTAAAGTCAACGCAGAGGTTAGGTAAGAAAGAATTAAATTAGGTACCTATTTTATATGCGGTATCATTGGAGAATTTTGTGGAAGGCGCAAAACATTTTATTAGTCTACCTAAATGTTTTGTACTGTTTAGAGTAGGAGGCGTCAATGTTTTAAAGGTATCGAGAGCGGTTTCTCAAATCCTGGGGTCCTTGCCAAGATGACAATCGAAAAACGACAAACGCTAACCGAAGAGAAAAAATGTATCGGGATGTCAAATGCTGCGAATAGTCACATGACTATTTCCATAGATTATCGTGTCTCACTCCGCGATTTTGTCTAAAAGTACATCCGCTCGACCCCAATTTTGGGGTTTGCCATAATACGCGCGTAGCGCTGTCGCTACCTAGCGGTCACATCTGTCCTGATCGTAACAGACGCGTTTTGTTAGAGAGTGAGTCTTCTGTACCGAGTACTATTATTTATTCTGTGACGTTATTTAAGTTTCGATTTGGACCTCCCTGGGCGGCCAAGGCCACGCTGCACGCCCTGCCGACGAAAAAAAACGACTTGGATGCATTCCAGCGGGATTGGCAGGATCTTGCTTAGCACAGGGAGGATTGGAAAGAGAGAGGGAAGACCTTTGCCCGGCAGTGGGACACACACATATTAGGCTATTAAAAATAAATAGGTAAAATAAATCAAAATCTTACCTTGACTTGGTTGACGGCCGGCGCCCAATCGGGGTGGTCCTTTGCGAACTGCTCGAAATGAGCGGTGATTTTAGCCTTTTCGATGGCATCACCGCTCATCCAGCCTGATTTCTGGAAGATGCACTTCATGCGTTCGCACTGTGGAAAAATGTAGATATTTAATTCATAAATCATAAGATGGAAAACCGTCATATACAATTTTGGCTAACAGACCGTCATACATTCTTTATTTAGTAGGAATAGGTACGACATAAATTCCAACGCTTTAAATAAATCCCATGGCATCGAAACTATCGAAAGAGATTCCTTGACACGGAATTATTGATAAATTTATGTTTTTATAAATTTAGCTGACCCGAAGAAACATCTTGTGGATTGTGCCCCTGCATTATCTATGTCTATACTGTAAGTGTAAAGCGGTCTTTGATTACAATTATCACATATTACGCACCTCATTTGGACCCTTGGAGTTGCATTGCGCAGTGATATCTCGGGTCACCAGCTTCGGATTTCCGAGGCATTTGTGTATCTGAAATAATTATGGTAACTGTAATTTTTAACATGTCCTGCGTAGTAGTCCTAGTAGGACTCAAATTCATATTAAACAAGTAAGTATTCTAGATTATTTCACTGTTTTAAGTTAAAATTTGAATCTAATCCGACTCTTTTTTCTTTTAGAGCTTTCTCCATTTTTAAGTCAGTTAAAAGTGTCGTAGCCTTAACTATTGTACAGTCAGCAGCAGAAGTTGCTAAGCGGGCGAGGTGTTCAAAATTACCTTGACACGCTCTTATTCTCTTAACAATAAAGTCGCGACAAGATCATTTTGAACACCTGGCCCGCTTAGCAACTTCTGCTGCTGTCTATATCCTCTAGCCGCCTACGAATTAAAACTTCCCAAAATAAATGCAATTTTAATTTGTCAAAATATAAATTCAAAACATAATTGAACGGGAGACCTTTCTATAGGCCTCGGCGGTTAAAAAACGTACAAGTGTAGAACCCATACTTTTGGCTTTATAAAATAGCGTTGTAATAATCTAAGGGGAGGGAGAATACCTATTAACTCACATTTGTATAGACGGGTCTAACGCGAATTTTATTCAATTACCTTGATTTACCGACGTTTCGACACAGTTTTCACTGGTCGTGGTCGCGGCTGACTGATGTCCCAGCAAAATGTCAAAACAGAGATTCAGTGGCGGATTTCCCATAAGGCACAGTAGGCCCGGGCCTAGGGCGGCAAATTGTGACAAAAAATTCGCTGATGATAACAAAAAATAACTCAAAATTAGACCAGGCAACAAATTCCCAAAAAAAGTACCTATAGAGGGAAATGCTTGCAACACAATTTTTGACTTTGTACTAGACGTGCGCGCCGCGCCGGCGCCGCCGCGCCGCGCCGCCATTCATACGCGCCGCCGCCGCCGGCTCATCCACTCGGCGCGCCGATGCACGGCCATATATATGAATTTTTCGATTTTATTTTTTTATGGCAAATCTAATGAGATTCTAACGATTTTAATGCCTGAACAAACGTGAACTAACGTCGTCCGATGAATTCACATAGTCAGGCCTATGGAACTCTCCGCGCGAGCTCGGATTTATACCTACGAATCTGCTCCCGTTCACGGTAGAAAAACAAGCCAGTTGGTTGCCACACGCGCTCACGTACGCACGTCACCGCGCGCCGCACTGTCGATTTTTACGATAGTTACAAGCTACGTAGTAGGTACCTACCTACTATTGAATTTCTTTAATTAAACATGTAATGTTTATTATGTATGACAAATGTATAGTTTTAGATATCTATCTATTTGAAATAGGTAGCAAATTTTTAATTTATTTTGGTAAATGTTTATTTTAACGACAGTAAGTTAACTTTACACCGGAAAGTGCCAACTTATTTTTACTCTGGTTAACTTATAATTAATTACCTGTATTCATGGGGTTTCTATTATTTTTCTTTATTGTGTAACATTAATCCCTATGTGGTTTTAAATAACACGAAGTTTTAATACTAATTCTTGCTGGGATTATTGCGCGGTTTATAAAACGGCGTAAACACTGCGGTTACTGCAGGGACATATGACTTTTTAAAATGACTATTTCGCAAACACTAACGCATAATCGGAATATTAGGTATAATTTAAGATTTAGCTTTCCTTTTATTTCACTCCGCTGTTTAAGTAGGTATTTATTTATCATTTCTAAGCGTCAGCAACCCTAGTGTTGTGCCGGTGCGCGCGGTGCGGGGAGCGGCGCGTTGAAGGTCACTCCATTGTATTTTTGTGTAGGTATCAAAACGGTAGGTATTTGCGTTTTGTTTGAGAGATAAGTATCTGTTCGTAAGAACTATTATATAATCTGGGACATACCTAGTTAATTTGGCTGATTTCGGGGTGGGGTGGTTAGCGTGAAGACAGGCACCCCACTTTGAAAAAATTAAAAAAAATTAAGGAATCGGGGCCCTAACGATTCTAATGCCTGAACAATCATGAACTAACGAATATCTTGCTATCTAGACCAAAAAAAACTTACAAAAAGTGGTTTGGGGTGGCTAGCCGGAAGACAGCCACCCCCTTTTGTTTAAAAAAAAATGTATGTTAGAATCGGGGATATGTACAAGAACAGCGTGTGCGTAAGTATAATGCTAGTGAAAAACTATAGATAGTTAATTTTTGCAGTTTTTAGTAGGTAATACCTAAATGAAAAAACTTGCTACACGCCGGCGCCGCCGCGCCGCGCCGACCAAAAAAGCCGGCGCGCCGCCGCCGGCAAATTTTAGGTCGGCGCGCACGTCTACTTTGTACCTATTTTTATTTGAACTATCTAGGAGGTGAACATATCAAAAGTCCCCGGCCGTAGCCTTTGAGCCAGGTGAAGAGAGAGGTCTCCGAAACTGCCGGACCAATTAAGTTGAAATTTGGCACACATATGTAAGTTTGTGACCCAAAGATGGACGTGTAACGTAAATAATAGTACGTTGTGCAACATGGGGCGTAAGTTGAATACTGCAAACAAGAGTAAGTTAAATCGCGACGGCTTGCCGGAGCGATTTATAGGCTCGAGTTTGCAATATTATTACGCCCCGAGATACACACAATGTTTTTCCTCACACTTGCGATACAAAAAATAAGTTTAAAGACAAAAAACTGTTAATTATGGCACTGGAAACTTAATAACTCCCTAGGGAAAACGAATTTTCTATAACTCCCGCTACGCCTACGTGCAATTCCACATATACTGAGCGAGTGTGATGAAAATGAATTTTAAATATGGCCTCCATATTTTGGGGGGTAAATGAGAAAATTTAAAAATAAAGTTTTTCAAACTATATCGTGTTACATATCAAATCAAAGAGCTCATTGTAAGAATCTCAGGTTTTTTTATAATTTTAGGATATATAATTTAGCAGTTATTCAAGAAAATAGTTTTTAATGTTTTTGTAGGTACATGAAAGTCAATGTTTTTGGTAAAACTGTCACTTAAAATGAATAAGTATTTGCTTATTTTTTTCATAAAACCTATGTTCCTGTGATCATGTCACGGGCGTATAGTTTCTAAGATATAATAAGCGAAAAACCGAAAAATGTGACCTTCAAACCAAACCCCAACTTTTGATATGTTCACCTCCTAACGAGTCCAAAAAAGTTACTAAGTAAAAAATGTGTCCCAAGCATTTCCCTCTATAATATATCTTTTCGTTGCCTGATCTACTCGTAAATGTAGTCAATATGATGGGTGCTGATGCCGAGAAAGGGGCGGCTACAAGGCTTGGGGCCTAGGGCGGCAAAGACTGCAAATCCGCCACTGCAGAGATTTGTGCAACTACTGTACGAAAAGTGTATGGAAAAGTTTGGGATAGATTCGCGTTAGACCCGTCTATAAATGTGAGTTAATATGTGTTCAAAACGCGAAAATTTAAAATATTATAGGGAGAGTACCTGATTTGTGTTAGGAGTACTTACTTCTGTAGGGGTTACTCCACACCTCACGGGCGGAGGGGTCGCTGAAGGAGTCTTTGGAGGTGTCACTGGAAGGTCGGCTTGGCATAGCTGGAAATATGTAATCCATTTACAGTTAGAAGGGGGAGGCCTAATGTTCAGCAGTGGACGTCTTATGGCTGAGATGATGATGATGATTACAGTTAGTGTCAGTAAAGTATCACAAAAAAAT
Organism: Cydia fagiglandana; assembly: GCF_963556715.1. Classification (NCBI taxonomy): domain Eukaryota; kingdom Metazoa; phylum Arthropoda; class Insecta; order Lepidoptera; family Tortricidae; genus Cydia; species Cydia fagiglandana. The sequence goes on along the minus strand of NC_085941.1, from coordinate 1,074,276 downwards.
AAAATATCCACACTCCGCAGTAAAAATAAAATGCCAACAAATTTCAAATTTAATATATTTTCTTTATCAGGTGTTTATTAGTTGTTCAAATTGTAATTGGAAAGAAAATAAATAATATCCGGAAAAATATAGTATAAATAATATCCACATCACTATAAGTAGCTACATATTCGAAAAGTTCCGACAATGGGACCAACTGTGAAGTTCTTATTAAACGAAAAAAAAAACTAAAACGGTCCAACTGTCTCCGTAAAATCAAAACACAAAAATGCGAACGAATTGAGATTGAATCCAGTAAACAATAGATAAAGTCAAAGTAGTAGATAAAGTCGCGGGAAACCGTTGGTTGAGGGCAGCGAATGTTATATATGAATGAACCGTTCGCTGTGGAGATCCTTGGGGGAGCCCTTTGTAAATAAGTACATACATACATAAATTACAACAAACAGTGGCTCAATACCAATGACGATTTATTTTGACAACCAAACTAATTTGTTTGATTATTGTTACCTACATATGCGATTAGTAGGTAGGTAGGTAGGTACCTATTTCTTTAATGAGTTTTAAATGATCACAGAGAAATACCAACTTGAATAAAATTTAATGATATAACTTTTAATCAAAATAGCGACCGAATGGGCACCACAGACCACCCGAGGCAGAGGCAGACCAAAAATGAGATGGCGAAACGACCTGGACTCATTTTGTGGCGACTGGCGGGAGCATGCACAAAGCCGTGACGAGTGGCGAAAGACAGGGGAGGCCTTTGCCCAGCAGTGGGACACAATATAGGCTATTATAAAAAAAAAAAACTTATAAATCACTTTAACACTAAAATACTAACACTAAAAAATTACACTAAACTCACCGCAATGCCCGCAAATAAAAGAACAATTTTAAACATGTTGACACGTCTCAGGTCGTCCGCTCTATCTAGAGGAATAGCTGACCTTACACAGCACTGTTTGTGATATGCAAACAGGTTATCATGGGCACAGATTACGTAAGAGGAGAGCAGATACACCAGTGTTGCAGCGTCTAATTAATCTTATACCTTTAAACGAGCAATTCTTGTATATTTATTATTTATTTATACTTATAAATATGTATATATTTTGGGGATCTCGGAAACGGCTCTAACGATTTCGATGAAATTTACTCTATAATGGGGTTTTCGGGGGCGAAAAATCGATCTAGCTAGGGCCTATCTCTGGGAAAACGCGCATTTTTGAGTTTTTAATACGTTTTCCGAGCATAGCTCGGTCTCCCTGATATTAGTAATTAATACAGATAGAAAAAGACGCATAGTCTGTCTCGCGCGAGATACTGTCGCGGTGCTTTTAAACCTACTGTAATACAGTTAAAAAAACTATGATAGGTAGATAGATAGATAAAATCTTTATTCAACCACAACTTACATACTTTGTGACACAATAAATAATATCAAGAGACAAAAAGAAAGGTAAGTACCTTATGATTCCATCCATTCCTCATGGAACCCAGAGGTATTTTTTACAAAAATGGGACCAATTTGGAATACTGTCAAAGATAAAAATATTTTTTTCAAATCGGTTTAGAAGTGACGGAGTTCTGAGGTACATACGCAAAAAGTACGTACTGCTTTTTTGAAATCGGTTAAAAACTCTTCGTCAACCGCGTGGTAGTCATAATTCGGGGCCCTATTATTAATAATATTGGGCGTAATATTGTACGCCTGACAGGCAAATTATAGTGAGTCAACTAAAATATGTACATATCATGTAATCCACCTTTCTGTAACACCTATTGATAAGATAAGATAATCATTTATTATGCAATAAATGATTATCTTATCTTATCTTATCTTATCTATTTTGTCGAGGGTGGAGTATCTTACAGCATTATGTGATCTTTCTCAGTCTCACAGACCAATTTTATATAAATAATGGTCTAGTTCAATCCTGATGTCAATGATTTGTTTATTACTCTTGTTAGGTTTGTAAGTGACGTCGTTTTAAGTCCGTTTTATGTGATATTCGATAAAACTGAAATTTACTGAAATAAATGAAGTATGTATTACATACTAACTTTCGAATACCTAGCTACAATCTTTAAATGCATATGAAGTAAGGTATATTGGAATTTTAAAACAACACAACTTGGTATGGTTTTATAATTATCCGCGCGGAAACGTTTAAACTCCATATACTTTTTTTGATCTTCTGCAAAATTACGTTCAAGCTGCTATTTATAGTCTGTATCTTTAGGTATTTAAAAACCGAGTAAACAAAATCTACCCTCAAATGGAAACCATTAAGCCAGTTGAGGGTAGGTAGATGAAAATCACGTAGGTTAAAGTCAGGTCCTTCAGTGACATATCCAGGTGGTTTTGTATTTGGTTGGTTAATCAATACATATTATAACTACCTTAAAATGTACAAATTATTTGTTTACTTTTATTTAAGTATCTAAAGATACGGATTATAGTTTATTATAATTTCTTCTGTATTATACGTCCGCTACATAATCGAACGAGCGAGCGAAGCGAAGCGAAGTTCTTACATTCGACTTCGGACACGCGGCCGGCTAGCGGCACGTCCCGGCATTTCGATGTTTTTAAGCTGAACTGTCAGAAGATAGTTTGATACTCAAGAACTTAAGTAAATTTGTCCTAATTTAAATGAAATTGGGTAAACGTGTAGTTGAGGGCAGTAAATTTTAGTCATTAAATTATGAGCAGGCTTTATCAAGAGGTTATTAAGCTAGAAGAGCTTAAAATGCTATAAAGCTATTGTGAGGGGTCATGCATTTCTGGTCATCTTTTTTGTAAGAAAGTATGGTCGAGTTTGGTATCAAATGAAAGCGCTCGGCTTGCACTTTTATAATATCGTCTTTAAATTTACCATTTTGAAATAATTAGCAAGATAAAAATAAACATAGTATAGGTATTTGACATTTGTCAAGAAACTATGGAAGGTAGAGGTTCTACACTCCATAGGTACTTACAAGAAATATTACGGCTTACCACAGATACAGTTTATTTTATTTAATCTCTATGGTGACTCAGTTAAAGGCTCCACAGAGCTTACAATTATAGTTTGTCAAAGGACTGTCTCGTTTCAAACACAGACAGAGAGAATCATATTATCTTTGTCTTACACCAGTACTAGCACCCGAAAGAAAAGGACGAGTATAGTTTTTGTGTTCATAAGAACAAGTAAATAATTACTGACAAATTTGATTTGACAACTATATTCGCACGCGTTTTCAATCCATTGTCGACTTTAGCCTGGCCACAAGGCCACAGACGTTCGGAATGGGGTTGGCAACTGTCAAAGGTTTGCATAGATGGCGCCATCATAGCTTGCCTCTTTGTCTATGAGATTTGGCTTAAATGACTGGTATCCAGGACATGTATATTCATTAAAAAATAAAATTGACACAATTCTAGGGATTGACAGGGCAAGCTTGCTGGCGCCATCTTCAAAATACTTCGACCGGCCAACCCCATTTTCCGAACGGAATGACATTTGTAGAGCGACGTCCCGTTCCTACCTGTCATTCCGTACGGAAACTGAATGAAAATTCCGAACGTCTGCGGCCAAGGTAAGTATGCAACAAAATATAGATGAAGATGGCGGCCATGCACTATGTCATAAAAATCGTCATGGATGTCGTTTTTTAGGTTTTGGGGGGCGCAGATTTCGAAAATGATGATTATTTTGAAATCCAACATGGCGGCCATCCACTCTGTCATAAAAGTCGTCATGGATGACGTTTTATAGGTTTTAGGGGGCCCCGATTTCGAAAATGATGACCATTTTGGAATCCAAAATGGCGCCCATGCACTATGTCATAAAAGTCGTCATGGGTGTCGTTTTATAGGTTTTAGGGGCCACAGATTTCGAAAATGATGACCATTTTGGATTCCAAGATGGCGGTCATGCACTATGTTATAAAAGTCGTCATGGATGTCGTTTTATAGGTTTTGGGGGGCGCAGATTTCGATAATGATGACCATTTTGGATTCCAAGATGGCGGTCATGCACTATGTCATAAAAGTCGTCATGGATGTCGTTTTATAGGTTTTGGGGGGCGCAGATTTCGATAATGATGACCATTTTGGATTCCAAAATGGCGGTCATGCACTATGTCATAAAAGTCGTCATGGGTGTCGTTTTATATAGGTTTTAGGGGGCACAGATTTCGAAAATGATGACCATTTTGGATTCCAAAATGGCGGCCATGCACTATGTCATAAAAGTCGTCATGGATGTCGTTTTATAGGTTTTGGGGGGCGCAGATTTTGAAAATGATGACCATTTTGGATTGCAAAATGGCGGCCATGCACTATGTCATAAAAGTCGTCATGGGTGTCGTTTTTTAGGTTTTGGGGGGCGCAGATTTCGAAAATGATGATTATTTTGAAATCCAACATGGCGGCCATCCACTATGTCATAAAAGTCGTCATGGATGACGTTTTATAGGTTTTAGGGGGCCCCGATTTCGAAAATGATGACCATTTTGGAATCCAAAATGGCGGCCATGCACTATGTCATAAAAGTCGTCATGGATGTCGTTTTATAGGTTTTGGGGGGCGCAGATTTTGAAAATGATGACCATTTTGGATTGCAAAATGGCGGCCATGCACTATGTCATAAAAGTCGTCATGGGAGTCGTTTTATAGGTTTTAGGGGGCACAGATTTCGAAAATGATGACTATTTTGGATTCCAAGATGGCGGCCATGCAGTATGTCATAAAAGTCGTCATGGATATCGTTTTATAGGTTTTGGGGGGCGCAGATTTCGATAATGATGACCATTTTGGATTCCAAGATGGCGGTCATGCACTATGTCATAAAAGTCGTCATGGATGTCGTTTTATAGGTTTTGGGGGGCGCAGATTTCGATAATGATGACCATTTTGGATTCCAAAATGGCGGTCATGCACTATGTCATAAAAGTCGTCATGGGTGTCGTTTTATATAGGTTTTAGGGGGCACAGATTTCGAAAATGATGACCATTTTGGATTCCAAAATGGCGGCCATGCACTATGTCATAAAAGTCGTCATGGATGTCGTTTTATAGGTTTTGGGGGGCACAGATTTTGAAAATGATGATTATTTTGAAATCCAACATGGCGGCCATCCACTCTGTCATAAAAGTCGTCATGGATGACGTTTTATAGGTTTTAGGGGGCCCCGATTTCGAAAATGATGACCATTTTGGAATCCAAAATGGCGCCCATGCACTATGTCATAAAAGTCGTCATGGGTGTCGTTTTATAGGTTTTAGGGGCCACAGATTTCGAAAATGATGACCATTTTGGATTCCAAGATGGCGGTCATGCACTATGTTATAAAAGTCGTCATGGATGTCGTTTTATAGGTTTTGGGGGGCGCAGATTTCGATAATGATGACCATTTTGGATTCCAAGATGGCGGTCATGCACTATGTCATAAAAGTCGTCATGGATGTCGTTTTATAGGTTTTGGGGGGCGCAGATTTCGATAATGATGACCATTTTGGATTCCAAAATGGCGGTCATGCACTATGTCATAAAAGTCGTCATGGGTGTCGTTTTATATAGGTTTTAGGGGGCACAGATTTCGAAAATGATGACCATTTTGGATTCCAAAATGGCGGCCATGCACTATGTCATAAAAGTCGTCATGGATGTCGTTTTATAGGTTTTGGGGGGCGCAGATTTTGAAAATGATGACCATTTTGGATTGCAAAATGGCGGCCATGCACTATGTCATAAAAGTCGTCATGGGTGTCGTTTTTTAGGTTTTGGGGGGCGCAGATTTCGAAAATGATGATTATTTTGAAATCCAACATGGCGGCCATCCACTATGTCATAAAAGTCGTCATGGATGACGTTTTATAGGTTTTAGGGGGCCCCGATTTCGAAAATGATGACCATTTTGGAATCCAAAATGGCGGCCATGCACTATGTCATAAAAGTCGTCATGGATGTCGTTTTATAGGTTTTGGGGGGCGCAGATTTTGAAAATGATGACCATTTTGGATTGCAAAATGGCGGCCATGCACTATGTCATAAAAGTCGTCATGGGAGTCGTTTTATAGGTTTTAGGGGGCACAGATTTCGAAAATGATGACTATTTTGGATTCCAAGATGGCGGCCATGCAGTATGTCATAAAAGTCGTCATGGATATCGTTTTATAGGTTTTAGGAGGCGCAGATTTCGAAAATGATGACTATTTTGGAATCCTAGATGGCGGCCATGCACTATGTCATAAAAGTCGTCATGGATGTCACTTTGTAGGTTTTAGGGGGCCCTGATTTCGAAAATGATGATCATTTTGGAATCCAAAATGACGGCCATGCAGTATGTCATAAAAGTCGTCATGGATGTCGTTTTATTGGTCATGATCATCATTTTCGAAATCTACACACCTGTTTCAAATAAGGTATAGGTAGATGCATCCTAGTAAGTCAACAACATCTATATCTACTATCGAATTGTACTTTTGATAGTAGTACGAAATGTAATCTGAAAGGAGTCAAGTAATATATTCCCGTAATGAGGAATCTACATTGATTCCAATTACTAGTAATTGTAGTCTTCGAAAATTGATTCCTGATTCCTCAAATGTACTTAGTAATTCGGTATTGTTAGATTACAAAGTAATCTGGGAATCGGTAATCAGATTACCGATTAGAATAAGAAATTTCAAGTAATCGTGGAATTAGGAATCAATTACGAAATGCCCATCTCGGACTAAGTAGCACTGCATTCAATTGATCTTTTTGGCGAAACGCGAGTTCACAGTTCGGGGCGAACTACTAGTTATGTATTTAGTAATCATACGAAAAAGTGGGGTAGTCTTGGCTTCTTGGCGATCTACCTTTGTCCCTGCGTAATTGTTTCCGACCTTTTCATATCCGGACCTTTGAAGTTTAACCTACTTATGGGTAGGTTCTTATGTTGGGTAATAGGTACGTTAACATTTGGTATGTTATAGCACTGATCAGTGCTCCCCACATAAAACTGAAAAAAAAACTAATAACTAAAACTTTAGCATGGCAACAATACGTTTATAATTATTTTGAACAGCCAAATTTTTACAGTATCATTGCATACGGAAGCTAGATAATATGTATAATGATTTGCTCGTTAATTTAGGAAACTGTCTATTTTCTCTACTTTAATGACATCTTAATAAATCAAAAATAAATACCTAAGTACTTACATAAAAGCAGGTCCTTAGTATTATCTAATATCTAAAATATTTTATAGGTTAAACTAACAAGGCCAAACTGGACCCTATCAATATACAAATAACAATATTTACGTATCTGTTCAAATGCAAGCATAAACTTTCCACATAAACAAAAAAGTATAATTCTACAATAACATACATACACATACAGGGTGGTAAGGTAAGGGTCATAAATGACGGACAGGAGGTCAATTCTAATTTAATAATCTGTTCTGGTTTTGAACTGGTCTTGATACGACCCTGACTATCGTTTTGGTGATAGGCGCTCATATCACGCAGTATTTTCACTTAATTTCGCAAATACATACCAAGCGTGAGCGATCTTCTAGGTCGTATCAAAACAAGATCAGAACCGTAACGAGTTGTAAAATCAGAATCCGGCTCTATTAGGTAATGCAGTCAATGCGTTGCTCATGTTGTTCGAATCAGCTGATCCAGAAAACCCCATAGGATTTGCCTTAGGAAATACCTACATATTATTTTGTGCCACTGTTGTCATACAAGTAAAGTTCTATTTTTAAAAGACAGGTTCTAAATATGCTCAATACAGGATTACAACTAAATTCTTCCTACATCTTATTCATATTTTCGTAACTCTTCGTTACCAATGTAACTAATATTCACATCGATTTTCATAAATGCCAGCGCTCAAAATAGTTCAACTCCCTTACTGAATCTATTAAATTATGTACCTTGTACTGAAGCAGATCGCATTTTTCGTTGCAACGTGTTGCATGTACCGACTCCCACGTCCTGTGACGCAAGAATGTAATATAAAACCAAATAGTTACATCTCCATACTAAAATTATGGAGACATAAGCCTTTTTTCTACATTTTTGCGGATATTGAGCTACGCCCACGCTACTTCCAGCGTTTCCGCAAAATAAAATTAATTTTACTCTCACCCCAGACGCGGAGTACGCATGCGTCACAACTTGACATGCGCCTCGCGTGACACCTGTCAAATACATCCAGTCCCTGAAAAGGCGAACCCTTCGCTACACTGTTTGACGTCATAAAATCTAAACTAATCAAATCTACAGCTGCAGTGCTGAAAAACAATGTGATTTAGAAGGTAATGCTTTTAATACTACTTAAGAAAACCGTTACGTTTTTCTTTTGTTTTGGTTTATTAGCATTCCAAATTTGAATTCCCGAAAAACATATGTTACGATCCTAACCCTGATAAATATTTCAAATGCGGTGGAACTGCATTTTAGAATTCAGTTTTCGAATATTTCAACCGTTTTTTGTTGTTCGTCGATAGTGATTGGTTATTGAATTTCAGTTGTCATTTGGCCTTGATATTGTATCTATTTTTAGCCCATAGATGGATGTAGCTGTCATAATTATCTAAAAGCAGTAATAGCTTACTTGACCTTTAATCTAGATTCCTGTGATCCTAAACTGTTGTTGCGTATCGGTTTCAACACTAAGTGAGTCTAACAGCAAAATTGATGGCGGTTACCTAAATTGGTAAATTGTCGGCGTTTATTTTAATTGGTGACAAAGTAATGTGTTTTTATTTATCTTTGTGCTAGTTTTGCAATTGCGTTCCAAAAATGTTTTTGGTATGCGTACCTAAGTACCTATGAGATTTTTGTAAAATACTAATAGGAGTAACCGGTCAAGTGTTAAGTGGTTTATACGACCAAGATCACGGACTAAAAAATACTGCCGAATTGATAACCTCCTTTTTTTATTGGTTAAAAGAAAAAAAAACATTTTTATAGTACAGGTAGAAGTTTCTTAGTTCACCAGTCCCTATTTCATTTTGGCTTAATTCTTATATCTCGCTGCTTACAAACCAATATTTACTTATCCGTCTTAAATCAAGACAAATCTATTTCTAACATGTTTTATTGATTGCACGGATGTGAATCAGCGGAAATGTTTATCTCTTTTTCCTTATAGTAACAAAATAGTAGTATCTGACCGAAATTTCGGTTTCGCTTTCGGCAGATTTTGGTATAAAAATCATGTTTCAGTCGAATGGCCGAAAACTACCAAACCTTTCGGCCGAAACTAGAGTAAAACCGAACCTTCGGTTTCGGCAAAAAATCCGGTTTCGATCGAACATTAACTTAAAAGCCATTGGGAAGGTTCACCAATTAAAACCGATTGTGTTGTTTTGTTACCGAATTACACAATTATAATAATTATATCCAACGGGGTAAGTCTCATAAGTCTATCTTAGTCGCGTCATATTTCCGTGCCATCACGTCTCATCCACCCTGTATCTGTATTTATGTAGGTATATTATATACTTCTACGGGATGACGTCTGAGCTTATTACCAAACGAATTTGCATGAAATGAATGCAATCCGTTGGGTTTATTAACTCAGGAGACCTTTCTTGTTTTCAATATCTCTTGTTTATAAATATTCATCGTTGTATAGTTCGTTTTTTTTAGCATTAGAAATAAGGTAAACAATCTTGATGTGTCTTTTAATTGAAAAACTCATTTTAAAAATAAGTTACGGCAAATATGTAACAATTATGAATCTAATACGATCATTTATATTCGTCTGCTTTCATAAGTAATAGTTACTGAATTTTAAAAAGCGTTTTTTAATTAAAAGACATGTCAAGATCGCTTACCTTCCCTCAAGTTCTTTCTAATGCTAAAATGCTGTATGAGAGGACGGATAGGTACCTACATGTATTTGAAAAAGGGCAGTAAGGGGTGCCGCTGAGCCTTTCGCCTACCATGTGCAAATCTTTCCTGACTTTTTAGGTTTATTCAATTGCTATTTACTGATTGTTTGAAATCTTGATGCTAACCTATAAATTTGTATGAAAAAGTAAAACCTCTTAGGTGGGCCGATTTTAATGTTGTTTTCGTTTTTTTTTGTCTAATTTTGATAAAATTTGGTAGGTAAAGTTTCTAAATAGCTCCTCATTCTGGGCGAGTATAAGGATAGCCCAGGTTCTCGTGAAGTAAATATTTAAGTAGATTTTAGGACGTAGTTAGATGTACATCAAAATTGTTTATAAAGATTTAATACAAATCTACAAACTTTAAAGTTCATGCTCATAACAAACTTCGATTTTTGAGAAATCATTATTACAAGAGTACCTAAAGCAATAAATACACCCAGAAATCATGTCAATTTGTCGATAAATTGTCTGGTCTTCCCCGATTAATTAGGCAGGTAAGTACCTAGGTCAATGTTTATGCATTTTTGTGACGACTCTACTTATGCGCAGACACAAATATAGCCGGCAGATTACAAGCAGTATCGACACAAATTCGATATGTCCTTTATCGCGGTGATAAGATTACATTGTAATAAAGAATATTAGTTGGTCATGCATCGTGCCATTGTTTACAAGCTGTAGTGTTGTGGAATCGTGTTTATTCGTGTATAGGTACATCAGAAGTTTGAGAAGTTGTGTATTAAACCAAAAATAATTATATAAGTGGTGTTGCGGTGCGTTCAATATTTAACTAGTGACCCGCCCGGGCTTCGCACGGGTTAACAAATTATACACAAACCTTCCTCAAGAACCACTCTATGGATGTGTGAAAGCCGCATAGAAATCCGTTCAGTAGTTTTTGAGTTTATCGCGAACAAACACACACAGACAGATGCGGCGGGGGACTTTGTTTTATAAGGTGTAGTGAATATCTAGGTATATTTTAATATTTTATCAAATTATACAGTTCTTCCAGATTATGATTTTGATCGTAGACTCAAAACTGTTGTCGAGTTTGGTTAAATAGGTATCAATCGATTCGTTTTATGACGCAGATGTTGATTATAAGCTAAGTTTTTAAACTATCGACGTCCTTTTCATTATTCCACCTAAGCATGCCGTATTTATGAAAACTTTTTTTAGGGTTTAATTTTGTCAAACGGTTTGCTTGGAAACTGACCCAAAAGGACCCACGGGGTACCTTAGATGATATAAAGTTAGAATGTAACTGTGAGATCCTCGTATTTCAACCCGTACAAGATTAGGACCCTTTTCATGTAATGTCATTGAGTTTATCTTTGTTGATTTAAATGCTATCTAAATGAGCGCCCATCTAAACGTTACGGCCACGTCATCGCGTTACGCTGTCTCGAGTTTATCATTTTTTCCCCACCTCAAAAATTGCCCAGCGCCGCTAAAGAAGTTTTCACTTCAAAAATATGCCGAGGCCTTAGACACTTAAAAAAAACTTTTTGTTATGTCGTACTAATAAACTTTAATTTGTTTCTTGTAAGGGTAACTAGTAACGTAGAGTAGCAATAAAAGTAGAGCCTGTGTAAAAGTAGGTTTACGACAGGTGAGTTTACTACGCTTGCGTGGAGATTATTTACCTACTGGGATTGAATTAGCCATCATTACCCACTTTTGCTAAGTATTAGTTCCTGGCAAGGTTTACTTTGGCAGTTATGTCCTTTAGTTCTAAAGGTATTCATAATAAACTACGAAAAATTCAATACGATAGGTTATGATTTTAGGTATAAGTATTAAGTGTATGTTTGTATTCTTATTCGGGTTTTATGTACATACCTATATACCTACTGCATATACCTCGGAACAACTTGATATTGATATTGATTTTAAAGGGAGGGTAAATCGTTAATCGAGGTAATGTTTTTAAACTTTTAATTCTATTTTAGGAACTCCATTAGGTGTTAGTAAAAGATTAGTATTGAGTTTCTTGTAGGCTGCAAACTTTATTAAAGTACTCGTATTTTTGGAATACAAGGTACCTATATTTAAGACGAAAACTAACGATAACAATTAGAGAAAGCTAACTCTCAAAGAATTGAAAGAACAATTTTTAAATAAGTTAAATTCGGCTTCATACGTTTAATGCCCCGTCTTGCCCCGCCCTCTGATATTATTTATATGATATTTTAATATCTAGGAGTGGTAGCAACAAATCAGGTAGCCAGACAGTTTCTGATCGATAGGCAGGTAAACTCTAACTGGTATTTATTTTATGGCGTCCGAGGTCAAGACGCGCGGTGTGAAGTACCTACTCTACCTAAATAGAAGCAGATTCTAGTTAATTTGTTATTGTTAATAATAAGACCTATTAAATTATAGCCAGGTGCCTAAGACAGGATTGGGTATTTCGGCATTGGGCAATAGATAAGCAAGAAGCATGGGCTATCGCATCATATACACACTATAAACTTATCACATCATACATCAACATATTATTACATCATATAAACTTTTACACACGATGATACAATTTTTAAGTGACCTTACTTATTATTGACAATTAAAAACATATTACAAAGGTACACATTTTTTTAACACACACAAGTAAATTATTATTTTAACACACAACTAAACTAAACCACGAATTAAATATAAAAAACCTCACCAAAGTCTCCTGCCTCTGCAATGGTGTCAAGGATGCTGGCGGTGTTCCCCCTTTGCACCGCCGGACTTAAACGCTGGGCAAAGAAAGTCTGCTCTGTGGTCGCCCGAGACACCTATTAGTAGGACAGACACTTCTTTCACGAAATTTCTTGTGTCAGTCGACCATGTGCCCAGTGTTTCTATTGCAAGCGCCGCCAACTCGTACTCGTTCATACCAGTGTACCTTTGATATTTTACTTTATCATTTAGATACAGTATTGCCTTTCTTCTTCATGGTCGTTACCTCATGTCTGAGGGACGTGATGACTCCTATGGGTTATTCTTCCTACCACTGCTCTCCAGGCCTCTCGGTCTTCGGCCTCTCATTCAGAAAATATGTGCCCGTCCAATCCGTCTGTCTGATAATACCGTTTTGTTACAGTCAAATAATCCGTCACCATGTTCGAGGGCGCAGTAGCCGGGATCCTCAACCGGCTGCTGGGCAAGTACGTCCAGGACCTGGACACTGAGAACCTGAACGTTGGCATCTTCTCTGGAAATGTCAACCTGACTGAACTGAGACTCAAGCCTGAGGCTCTGGTAAGTCCTACTCGACTGATCTGCGGTGTGCAAGACACCGAAATTGACTGTCTGTCTTACTGCTACAGTCAGATTTGCTGATTGGCATAATACTGACTGAATTTAAACTAGAGCCCTGGTAAGCTCCCTTAACTTTTGTATATGTCCACAAAACCTGGACAAGAAGCTGATGCAACAGCCGGAGTCTTCTCGACTTAGATTTAGAGTTCTGGCAAGAAGCAATAAACTATATTTGTTCAGTTAATCTTTACTGATCCAAGCAACATGCTCTAGGTATATTACGTAAAGGATCATAACTTCATGATAATAAACTGACTAAGTATTTCTTTCCAGTACGAGCTCGACCTCCCAATCGATGTCAAAATCGGCACCATCGGCCGAATCAATCTCCAAATCCCCTGGTCTGGTCTCTACACCCAGCCCGTCGTCGTCAACATCGAGGACGTCCTAGTCCTCGTCGGTCCAGCCATCTCCAACAGCTACTTCGACCCTGAACGTGAAAAACGACTCACTAGAGCAGCCAAAAGAAAAATCCTCCAAGATTTGGAAGCGGAGAGTGAGATCCTCAAAGGCCCGCAGAATTTCTTCGAAACTCTGTTCACGGCTATAGTGAATAATTTGCAGATTTACGTCAGGAATGTTCATGTGCGGTATGAGGATTCGATCAGCTCGAAGGATGGGCCGTTGGCTTGCGGGTTGTGTTTGCAAAGTTTGTCCATCGAGACCACTAACAGGTAATTGATAAATCTTTTGCCCATTTGCATATATTATAACGTCTTTAATTTTAGAGCTATTAAGGATTTAAGTTGTTGTTCAATGTTATGAAAACCCTAAAATATCATAAGTCCTCGACACATTTGCCTGCTGGGGCAGAAAGGTTCTTAAACCATGAACTGCAACGCAGCAAGAAAAAGGTGGGTTGACGATCTCAAAGTCTAAAGGGACCATTGGTTGAGGGAAACGCACGACCGGCGTTCAGGACATACCATCACGGGATGTCCAGCATTTACTTTATCTGATATTAATGATATGATGATGATGATAGGAGTTTTCTCCATGATATGCTTAAACTTTTGGTAAAGATTCTAACCTCGTTTTTGCAGCAAATGGAAACCCTCAGTAACCCCAGCAAACGCATCGACAGTGTACCAGATGATGCGCATAGAATCCCTCTCTCTCTACTGGAACCCAACAGCCACGGCTCTGGACGATGCAGAGATAGCCAACATTACTCCTATGCAGTATTATAACTGGAAACATTATATGATGACTGGCCTGGATAAGTTCTCTATGCATCATGAGGATTTTGAGTTTTGTAAGTGTTCGTTTAAGTTAAGTCATTCTTTGTATAGGATTGGGGCCTGTCACTCAATATAGCTTGTAACCTGTAAAATAAATATTTTTCTTTTATAACAAAAGTAGTTAAACAAGAGACTTCCTCTTGTAAGTATTACAAGTATATTAGCTTTTTAAAAACGGGATCATTGCTCGGAGATACAAGAATGCTTCCGCCAAATGGGGAAAATTAAACTTTAGATACCTATACCTAGGGTACAGGAGTTAATGTCAAGTGTAGGTACATTTTCGATTTAGGCCATTAGGTGGTAGACTTTCCAAAGTGCAAGGGAGCGTGCGTGGACTGTAGGGGGCAGCTTCTTGGCTTGCAGTGTCAATATCAAGTTTAAGTATTCGACAAGATTGGTCATCCAAGCTCCAAGGCACATGGTCTCTATTCTCATGCTATACTTTCCAATTTCTTTTATGCTATCATTCCAGCGTTTTCCTGACACTTCTCAACTTCATGTATTAATAACATGTCTTTGAATTTCAGTACTCAAACCAGTAACCTGCAAAGTAAAGGTTCTCATTAACCGCTCGAGTGAAGCTCGCGTCCCTCGCTTGTTATTGGACGCCATGCTTCAAGACAGCGCACTGCAGTTGTCAAGACGACAGTTTCTGTCTATTGATAATCTGATGTCTTCATTCCATAGGATACAGTTAAACAGGTAAGGGGGAAAATACTTCAAAGTGTTCTTTTATCGAATATTTACATGAAGGTCAAAACTCTAGTTTTTGGTATATAAGCCAGCCAGAAGAAAGTGGTTAATAATTTAACAATCCGTATTAACGTGTATTCGGCTTACTCAGTACCTCTCTAAAGTACTTGCTTGTATTTTTGTGAAGTGCTCTGCAGCTGGTTATCAAGAGTGTGTCTGGACGGTATCCTTTACCTATCTTTTTCTAACTGAATTAATTGAAAGATAAAGAGACGGGTAGTCGTCCTCGCGCACGAGAAACTAAGACTGCAGTATTTAGATAATACTAAGGCTGCAGTATTTAGAAGACCATTCTTGAGTATCTAGTATCTATGTTTGACTAAACGGGATCTCCAGATCATTTTATCGAGGTTTTAATATTTTTCTACTCGTTTATACCATCCAAGACTATTTTCATGCTTTGAGCTTTTCGATCTACTTACCTACTGAATTAGGTACTCATGTTTATTTCGCGTATTGTACGTACCCGAAGGCGCAGCGTGGGTAGACCCCTCACAAGGTGTACTGACGACCTGGTAAAGGTCGCGGGAGTCCGCTGGATGCGGGTGGCGCAAGACCGGTCATTGTGGCACTCTTTTGGGGAGGCCTATGTCCAGCAGTGGACGTCCTCTGGCTGATATGATGATGATTGTATTGTAACCTTACATTTTTATCCCACAGAAAATACCGCCACCTTCACCCCGGTGTGCCATTATTCAAAGATACCAAAAAATGGTGGCGTTACGCCTACAACGTGGTACTCGAACAGCGCGTAAGACCTTACACCTGGGCGTCCATTCAGAAGCATCGAGCGAACTACAATAACTACAAGCAGACTTATAAAAGTACGTTGAGGAGTCCTCATGATACGGAGCTGAAGTTGGACCTGCAGCAGTGTGAGGATAGCTTGCCGATTATATCGGTGGTTATAGCTAGGGAACAGGCTAAGTATGAGGTCAGTATCTTCAGTTTTACTTTTATTATTTAACTAGTTGTAGGACCCTTAATTCATTTTCAGGCTTGATTAGGCACATTATCTATTAATCAAGACGTATATTTAATTGAGATTTCGTTGCATATGTGTAGGTACTAGTTTTTGAACTCCATTTTCATCCATAGGGGTTGAATTTCTAGAAATCGTTTTTAGGGGAGGGACTTTTTAGTAGGTTTAAAGGCCCGCCTTTAGTGGTTTACACTGTGTGTTAAATGTCAAAAGAATGCCAACTGTTTTATATATTTTTAGATAATTCGCACAGTTTCGAGAAACTTACAAGGGGAGTTAAAACCCACGACATAACCCATAACCATATAATAAATATTTTTTGATTTGATTTTTGATTTTGATATTGACAAGTGACAACAATATTTAGCTCGCATTACCGCTTAACCTTAGGGCTTATTTTGTATCTAATTCAATTTTAACTTATACTGATATATATATCTTCTCGCAGCTGCTTTCTCAAGAGCCAGACCGTATTGAGGTGGTTGAGTCAGAGTTTGACTGGTGGCGGAGCGAAGAAGAGGAACCGCGGGTAGAATTATGTGTCAAGACTGAACGAAAGACACTTTGGAGCCATCTCTCTAGCCCTGAGCGGAAGAAGGTATGTATACGATAATGTTTAGTTCAAATTATTACCAAATTTAGGTCCTAAATTGTGTTTTCTATACTCGAAGATATGACCACAATTTTGACACCAATAAAAACTACGCTATATAAATGTGTTCAACAAAATAGGCGGTGGTCTGGTGATTTGCCCGAAATTAGGCTCATTGACTTTCGGAAAGAAAATATACAATTTCAGTTTTTAGGGTTCCGTAACCAAAGGGTAAAAACAGGACCCTATTACTAAAACTCCACTGTCCACCTGTCCGTCTTTCTGTCTGTCTTTCACCAGGCTGTATCTCATGAACCGTGATAGCTACATTTGAAATTTTCACGGATGATGTATTTCTATTGCCGCTATAACAACAAATACTAAAAAGTACGGATCCCTCGGTGGGCGAGTCCGACTCGCACTTGTCCGGTTTTTTTTATTGTAACGATCCTCCAGAACCTTTATATTTTACCAGCAAACTTTATATTTATTAGCATTAGTTAACTAAGACATTTTTGATAACAATTTTAATTACAGGTTTGCGAGCTAATAGGTTACGTTGAAGGAGCGCCAAAGGACAAGTCAAAACAATACATTGGTAAGTGTTAAGTAGGCATGTAACGAGTACCTATTATATAAATACGTTTCACACCGTATAGGTACATTTCAAAAACCTTAACCCGTTTTCCTTTTTTTTCAGAGCACAAACTAAACCTAACATTAGCTAACTGTTCACTGACTCTGATGAATAGAAACAAAGAGGTCTTGGGAGTTACTCTGACGCAGTTTCTCGCATCACTAGAAACTAGACCTTCAGCTAAAGCATATAAGGTAAACATTTGAATATATGTATAGGTAATTATTTATGTACCTTATAATATAATCTCAATGCCTTAATTTTGATACCTATAAGCTGTTTCGTTTGGATTTTTCCCTTCCTTTTTTAAGTGTCAAAATTTGAAAATTATATGTAAACAGATAAACATACACGTATTTGCACGGAACAAGACTTTTATTTATTTATTTACCTCCTTATTCATAAATGACAAACCTCAATTAGCTAATAATCGTTTGCCTTTATGTCATTTTGACTTATGTAATTGTAAGAAAGGTATAAAACATAATTTAACTAAATTAGGCCCGCAAAGTTTTATGAATAAGGGGGTTAATCTTTATTGCACAATACATGAAAGTACAAATAACGGACTTAATGCCTTAAGGCATTCTCTACCAGTCAACCAATAAAAGTCCATTCCTCTTAATAAAAGTCTCACTTAATACTACTTCCCAGCTGACCTCAAGTTATTCCTTCCAGCTCTCAGCCCGTGCAGAAAGCATAGTCATGGAAGGACTCTCCTCCGACGGTGAACTGGTGCCTCTACTCACAGCAGAGAAAGGTTCCCCTACCAGTACGAATCTACTAGCTTTGGATATAGAGAAGAATCCAGCGAGTAGCGAGGCGGATTACGGGTTATGTTGCTTGTTGGAGCCAGTGGAAGTGACTTATGTGGAGGTATGTGTCAATACCAAGCTTAAATGAACATGTTTTGCCGCTGTGGCTCTAGCTGTTAAGGTACAATTGTAAACAAATGAATAAACAATAAACAATTTTGCCGGAGTGATGGCAGGTGAACCAAAAAGTAGACGAATGTGGCTGCTTTCGAATGGGAAAAGCGCCTGGCGTCCGTTAGCTCGTTGGGTAGACGATATTCATATCCGGGTCGAAGGACCACTCCTTTTACAGACTTTTTTACAGCAAAAGTAATTGAAGAAGAAGTGTAATGTCTGAGAAAAAAACGTGCCCGAATTTGAAAGCCAAACTAGATAGCACTAAACGTCGCTATATTTTGTTACAACAGAATTGTCAAATAACAACCCTAATTACCGCATAATTTACGCAGACGTACATAACTATCTACACGGTGGCTAAAAATAACTGTATCCCCGTTGCTAGGGAGGTTTTGGGATTATACTGAGCAACTCTTACTATGGGACCAATCCCAAGCCATCAGGTGTTAAATTCGAAGCACGAATTTGTATTACTATTCACCTTAGATTTTTCTTGGTAATATCTCTTCTTGCCTGTCTTTAATTTCACGCTTTCTTCAACAGCACGCGTTCACCGAGCTGATAAACTTCTTCCAAACCCACTCAATGACTTCAGAAGAACTATTCGAAGAGTTATCCCACGCCGCCGATAAAGCGGCGGTGATGGGCCGATCAGTTCTGGCTTATGCTGTGAGCAGGAAGAAGATGTTCCATGTCAATGTCGATGTGAAGGGGCCGTGTGTTATTGTGCCGGAGTATGGGTGTGCTAGCAAGTAAGTACCAAATTTTTATAATCTAATGGCGTTATTCATAAATGCGTTACTGGCTATGAATCGTTTGGCTTTAACTGTCATTTTGATTTAAGTATGTATTTGCAAGAACGGGATAAAACATATTTCAACTACCTAAATCAGGCCCGTAAAGTAGTATGAATAAGGGGGTTGACATCTACCCTCCTCTTGTGTGGCTGTGATAAATGTTTAATTGAAATAGTGACCTTGAAGTTTACAAATTTCTAGTTTAAGGGGGTAGTCTAGACTGCGTGGCATGGGGCTAGAATTTTTTTTTAGCAAACGCCATATTTTTAGTTCTTGCCAGATGATTTTTTGTGACATCGCTTATGACTAACTTAGTGTCGCTCTTGACACGACGATATCATTTGAACGTTGAACTTAAATTTAGTCAATAGTCACCAAATGTTAGCCCCAAGAGCGGCAAGGAAATTAAGGCATCCAAATTTTAGTTTTCCGGGCGTCTTATTAAGTTACAGATATTCTGGATAGCTCTAATCTTCTAAGCCCCACTTGCACCATCCCACTAACCCGGCGTTAACCGGTTAAAATATTATAGGACATTCTTACACAGATTGACTAAGTCCCACAGTAAGCTCAAGAAGGCTTGTGTTGTGGGTACTCAGACAACGATATATATAATATACAAATACTTAAATACATAGAAAACACCCATGACTCAGGAACAAATATCTGTATCATCATACAAATAAATGCCCTTACTGGGATTCGAACCCAGGACCATCGGCTTCGCAGGCAGGGTCACTACCCACTAGGCCAGACCGGTCGGTTAAAGAGTTAACCCAGTGTCAAATTGTACTGGTAACCATGGTAACTCCAGGTTTAACCGGTTAACCCCGGGTTAGTTGAGATGGTGCAAGTGGCCCTAAATGAGTTACCATTTATCAACTTTTTTTTCAGAACTGGTAAACTAATGGTAGTGGACATCAGCCGTATCATCATTAAGTCCGACCTCCAACCTTCGAACCTGGCGCTGGAAGACGCCACGTGTATGGAGCTGGAAGAGAGGCTGTATGACAGGCTTCATGCTGAGTGCTCTTGTCAGGTAACTGCCAGCATCAAATTGATACTCACTTACTGCTGTGGCGTGACGACCCAAAGCAGATCGTGGCCTCCAACACCAAAGATATTGCCATGCTTCATATTTCGTATATGCACGAATACATTACACGTCAAAACATTTCAAAGACAAGAATATCACTTATTATTAATTACATTTCCACCATTGATAATGGGCAAAAGGAAAACATTCAAATCATACAATGTCAGATTAAATAGAATAATAAAAAAAACTTTTTACAAAAAAAAGAAAACCGACTTCAAAAAGGATGAAATAAAATATTATCCTTTTTAAGTCTATGCGTTACCAACTGATATGTTTGAAGTCGGTGCCAAGCCAACTTTTGAAGCATACCATGATTTTGGTGCGATTCTATAATGATTTACGTTGGATTGCCTTACACGACGACAATGAACGTACTTTCTGTAGGTACAGTCGTCGTTAAAAATATGTTTACACTTTTCGTCTTATATTACATATTACAAAGGAGTACGGTGCAAAAGTGTAAACATATCTTTGACGTCGACTGTACCTAAGAACACACGATCAAATCTTCTTGGTACAGTCCGTACCATGTTTGTCGGCACGCAAGCGTGGGATTGGGACTGAGTTATTTCCCGTCCCTTATTCAGAGGACTACATTTCAAAATATAAAACAATTCAAGGAATTTACTTTCTTGCCAAATTTCACCTAAAGCGGTTCAGTTGTTTAGCCATGAAAAGGCGACAAAGAGGCAGACAGAATTACTTACACATTTATAATTAGTTATTAGTACAGTTCTAATGGGATTTATAGTCATAAAGCTGATTATTTTTGACGGGTATTGTTACTACTTGGCTTGGCACCGACTTCAAACATATCAGTTGGTAACGCATAGACTTAAAAAGGATAATATTTTATTTCATCCTTTTTGAAGTCGGTTTTCTTTTTTTTGTAAAAAGTTTTTATTTTTCCATTTTTAGTTTTTAACGCATTATTAAAAAGTGCGCGACGCATGAATGAAAAACAACATCATGATTAACACTAAATTCGTGTACCTACTTTAATAAATATGTACTTAATCAGGAATTTTTTCGAGTCCGTCTGGGAAATTATAATTCCTGACACTACACTAAATCCATCCTCCGCCCCGCCGCTGACCCAATCCCTCAACTCCCCGATCACTCTACCTCACAGCGCATCAACCCCTGATCCATGAACCCCTCGACCCTGAACCAGCAGCCCTTCAACCGCCATTCCCTTAACTTCGCTTCGCCTTAACTCCTAACCCTAACCCCCGATCAGTAGCCTTACCAGCTTACCAAGAGTTTGACATTGATTTATTCGCTAGCGTGTGTGTAACTTACTTTCTTTGCATCTCGCTCGTACTGGCATATTAGTGCGAGCGAGATGCATAAATAGTAAGTTACGAAGACGTTAGCGTCGCTAACTTAGCGAATATGTCAATGTCAAACTCGTGGTAAGGCTACACTTGGCTACACTTGCACTACATCAAATTGGCGGTTTTCGGAAGCAAATGCTCGAGTTACTTTAGAAAACACCGAAATCACTTTACACGTGCCTTTAAAAACTGAGGAGTTCCCTCAATTCCTCGTGGATTCCATCATCAGACCAGAACCAAAAATAATACGGAAACACCTTGGAGGTAACTCCTTCCAAACAAAAAAAGAATTACTCAAATCGGATCACAGGTGCCGGAGTAATTGCTGAACATACTACATTTAAAAAATCATCATCATTATCATCAAAACAATCATCATCATCAGGTCTACTTCATCAAAGTGGTGGTTTTCGGGAGAAAATGCTCGAGTTGCTTAAGAAAACACCCAAATCACCATGCATGTGCCTTTAAAAATTGAGGAGTTCCCTCAATTCCTCATGGATTCCATCATCAGACCAGAACCAAAAATAATACGGAAACACCGTGGAGGTAACTCCTTCCAAACAAAAAAAGAATTACTCAAATCGGATCACAGGTGCCGGAGTAATCGCTGAACATACTACATTTAAAAAATCATCATCATTATCATCAAAACAATCATCATCATCAGGTCTACTTCATCAAAGTGGTGGTTTTCGGGAGAAAATGCTCGAGTTGCTTAAGAAAACACCCAAATCACCATGCATGTGCCTTTAAAAATTGAGGAGTTCCCTCAATTCCTCATGGATCCCATCATCAGAACAGAACCAAATTAAAATGGGACCAACTCGGAGGTAGCTCCTTTCAAACAAAAAAAGAATTACTCAAATCGGACTACGGATGTCGGAGTAATCGGTGAACGTACATAGAAAAAAAAAAAAAAAAAATAGCCACAACCGAATACAGAACCTCCTCCTTCTATGAAATGGAAGTCGGTTAATAACAATTTTTTTTTTACTTAAGTAGATAAATTCAAATTAAATTAAATGTCACAGAATTCGCGAATATCATAAGATGCGTTATTAATTAACCATTTCTTTAATTTCCTATAAAATGAGTTATTATTTTCTACGTTTTGCATGTCATTTGGGATGGCATTGTAGATTTTGGGACCGATTACATAGCTGGTTTTGGTGGACTTGGTTAGTCTGCATTTGGTTGTAGCCAGTTTGCCCCTTTGTCTGTCTCTCAAACATCGCAGATTGTCGGGCCTTAAAGGGAAGTGACCAATGTTAGTTCTTACAAATTTTGCGACATTGAATATGTATTGTGACGGAACTGTCATTATGTTTAGAGTTATAAACTACTTCTTTGTCCAAAGCCGTTTCTGTCCAGTCGACGGCGTCAATTTCTACTACTACAACACTACAAATACTAATTCTTACTAGTACTAAATGCTTGACCCGTAATCTTGGATATTGAGCGTGTAACGTTCACTATTTTTCTTAGTACAGTGGAATTTTCGAAATAGGTTACAATTATAAGAAAATAACATGTGCCGGGAGTGACAACTAGGGAGTATATACCTACATTGTCACACTCACTACGTTTATTGGCGTATAAGAGTAATGTTTCAAGATTACCAGCAAAATAACCAGTTTTATAGTATAATTTACACACAGTAACACTTTTCCTGTCAGGTTCTATTCTGTGAAGGCGTTGAATCCTGGCGCGAGGCACGACGCCAAACTGACTCGGAACTTCATCTGGTACCGCGTATGAAGACTCAGGTCGTCTTTTCAAACAGCATTAAGAAGGATTACAAATTGCTACCAAGGTAATTTTGATCTTGATTTATTATTTTTTACCCCACATTGTAATGCTTTGCAACAGCTGCAATAACTAATATGAGTAGTACGTTATAAAACTTATAATTTTTTTTGATAACTTTTTTTTATATTGAGAACTTCACAGAGACTGCGTGTTGCAGTCAAATATTGTATCGATTTCGTTAATTTTTGCTTCCATTTATTAATAATTTCAAATAACTAGGGCTGTTCAAGGACAGCAATCAGTAGTAGAAGATTAGACTTTAATAGTCTAAAGTTTCAGAGTCTGAACATTACCCATACATGAGGGTGGTATTCCACCTGTCCAATTTCTTTGTCCAATGTCATTGCATCTTACTCTCTCATTAAGCAAAATGTGAGACGCAACACACGTTGGACCAATGTATTGGACAGATGAAATACCACCCTGGGCAAACAGTGCTTGACGCGTTCGCAGTTGAGGTTACACGTTTTGGAATACTTTGCAAATTGTATAATTATTTAGTAGGTATAATAACATTTAATTTTTGCATTACTTAATTTACTTGAATATTTAATTTGTCCTCAGATACAAACTGAACATATCCCTCTCAAGCGTAAAACTGAACTTATCTCAGCGCACCATCGCTTCCCTTCTGGATTTCCTGGACAACTTACCTGTGCCCGTTCCGAACACTGTTCCCGTTTCATTCATGGACTCCGGGGATTATGCTGAGGAGCTTGAGGAACCGGAGATGACGGCGATGATGAAGGATAAGGTAATGTTAGTTTAAACTGGTACATACAGTCGCCATCAGATATATCGGAGCGGCCAAGGTGTTCACAATATCTGAACGCGCACTCTAATGCCTTGACAATAGAGGCGTGTTCAGATATTTGTGAACACCTTGGCTGCTCCGATATATCTGATGGCGACTGTACAAACAGCAAAACTCTTAATTGTACATCGGTGGACCTTATTACAAAAGGCATAAGGTCCACCCATGGTCCACCGATAGATAGTTACAGTGTGGACGATGGTACATACAACTGCAAAAGTACATACCCACTTTATAAGTTTAATTTATTATGCACTTTTGCAGGTCGCTGTATATTATTCTAGTATTATATATTTAACGTATGTCACTCATCAAAGTGTCATGCGAAGAAGTATGGCGGGCGAGTTCAGTAGACCCAAGGGCATAATCTGCAATTAATAATGGTTGTGAGACTTTTATCAAAACGCCGTGTTTTTCTGACCAACGGCCCGGCCACGACATTGCGCTACCGGCGGCGGCGGCAGCGGCAACCATAGGTGGACACGAAAGGTCCTCGCTGTGTCTCGCTCCAACCCATGGTTGCCGCCGCCGCCGTCGCCGGTCGCGCAATGTCGTGGCCGGCCCGTAAGGGCGGTGTTTAGCCTAAGTGCCTGAGTGTTGAATACTTATGTATTTTTTTAGGTGCCGTGTGATCCAGGTCATGCCGAGTTGGTTAGACTGCGCCAGAAGATTGTAGCTGCTTATTTGAGTAAAAACAAGTAAGTTTACATACCTAGCTATACACTATTTACGGTTATGAGTTACCAGGTAAATAAAAGGTAACTAGGTTATCAAGCTAACCAAGTTAAAGTCAAGTTAGGTTAGTAAGCTAGGCTCTTTGGGGGAGGCCTATGTCCAGCAGTGGACGTCCTCTGGCTGATATGATGATGATGATATTGAGGTTATCAAGAACTAATTTTTGACTGTAGCTACTAAAACACATTAATTTTGCCTTGTCTGCGTTAAAGCATGGTTCTTCTAAGATATTATTTTAGTTGATTTAATTTCGAGCTTGACTAAGAAAATTAAACTCGAAACCGTTTATTTTTACACGACTGCCCAAGTAAAAAGAGTGTATTGTTTTTAGCTCATCTATTTTCACATTCAGATGCTTAAAAAACTTTGATAAAATGTTTTGTACAAAACTATGTTTTAAACCAGGGTACCAGAATCAACATTCGACCGAGCCGGCGCGAAGCTAGGCTTCCAGGAATCTAATCAAGTGTTCATATCATCAGAACACAGTGACGAAGACATGGAGGTGTACGCTCGCTCTGTGGACCTGCCTGGGTTTGATGATAATGTGTCCCCAAGTAACAATATAAATACGTTGCTGAGATTCGTTGTTGGTGAGTACCAAGGATAAACTTATGAGTTCATATGTGTCATATAATGAGTTAAACTAACACGCTTTTCACTGATACTTTTATAACTAACATTGGATTTAATGACGTGTCAAACGTGACGTTATGTACTTGGTCACAGGCGGACAGGGTCGCAGAGGTGGTTCATATGTGTCGCTTAGCTTCAAACTAGGGTAAATCGATTTGACTCAGCATCTACCCTATTACCATTTCTTAATAACAAAATCGCATAACCTGACAGATGGATTTACCCGAGTTTAAAGTTAAGCGACTCTATGTAAGATAATGTAAGTCCAACCGATTTTGGACCCGGGTATGTCCTTAAACTACGTCCAAACCAGCGGTGGTAGGTCCCGCAAGGGGCCGCCTGGTTTGCTACCACCCTCCCGCCGGAGTCAGGCGCCAAGCAGCCTTGCTGCGTTTCGTCTATGTGCGGGAGTACCAGTGCCTTTGGGGGATGATTGGCTGTCAGTTGTGTTGCATAATGCCGGTTTTTGGATTCCTGAGTGACGTCGGGCCGAGCGGCTCACGCTGGAGGGTAGTGGGATCCGAGGCACGGTCTTGCCGGTGGCCGACCGCAGGAAGTTGGGGGCCCAATTGTACGACAGCCACGTGCGAGAGGCTGCCCCGCCACCTAGCGAAAAATCCTGGAATAGCTCCACCGTGCCAGTTGGCGACTGGACGGGAGGACCCGGTGGGTTATTTCAGGGGGGCGCGGGCGTCCCCGCAGTCTCCAAGTGAGCTCCTCATTGTCCGGATTAGCTCAAGTGATCCAATTGGTAAACACAACACCTCGACAGGCATTTTTTCACCCATCCCACACTCCACAAATATGAAATTGAAAAGAAAAAAGAATAGGGTTAAACACCGGCTGCACTTCCTCCCATTGAAAGTGCACCTCACCAACATCAGGGGGTTGCACTCAAATATCGATCCGGTTCACCACCATCTTGAAACCGAAAAACCGCACCTATTCTTTTTGACGGAGACGCAAATCAAAACCCCAGCGGACGCGTCGTACCTCAACTACCCAGGCTACTCACTGGAACATAAGTTCAGAGCACGTGCTGGGGTCTGTGTGTACGTCCGCGATGACATTTGCTGCAAGCGTCTCCGTTGCTTTGAGGCTGCCGGGTTTTCCACTTTGTGGATTATGGTCGACTCGGGCTCAGAGAAAACTCTGTATGCCTGTGTCTACCGATCGCACAGCGGAAACCAGGAGACAACTAAGCTCTTTGACCACCTTACTGAGATGGCAGATAAAGCCCAACAGCGGTACCCTGCGGCTCAACTCGTATTCCTTGGGGACTTTAACGCCCACCACGAGGAGTGGCTGTTCCCGTTCAAGAATACTTGCCACGCTGGGAGGGAAGCGCGCAAATTTGCTGTATCCCTAAACCTTACCCAGCTGGTAAATGTTGCGACGCGGATACCGGATGTTACTGACCATACACCCAATTGCCTTGACCTTCTGCTGACAACTGATCCAGACAGGCACTCGGTTTCGGTCTCAGCTCCGCTAGGATCGTCCGATCACTGTCTAGTGAAATCCGTGTCGATCCACTCTCCTCCTGATCTCTGCCCTAGGGGCACGAGGAGAGTATGGCGATACGAGTCAGCGGACTGGGATGAGATGCGGCATTTCTTTGCGTCTTTCCCCTGGCGGCAGGTCTGTTTTTCTTCGGGTGACCCCTCGTGTTCTGCTGAGGCTGTTGCGGATGTGATTCGGCAGGGAATGGAATATTTCATTCCGTTCTCCGACCTATCGCTCGATCACAAGACCCGAGCATGGTACAATTCGGACTGTGCTCGAGCCGAGGCCCTTAAGCAGTCTGCATACCAGGCTTGGGTATTAGCCCGCGATACCAAAGCTGGAGCACAGAGGGTTCGCGCGAGGAAAAAAGCCTTTAACTCAGCTGCCAAGTCCTGCAAACGGGTGCTTCGAAAGGCTCGATTCGACCACGTCAGTCGAATAGGGGCCAAACTCGCCTCCTACCCTCCTGGTAGCAAGCGGTTCTGGTCCCTGTCGAAAGCGGTCGAATCCAACTTCTGCCGACCCACATTGCCACCTCTGCAGAAACCTGATGGGACACTGGCCCACTCCGCGACAGAGAAAGCAAACTTGTTTGCTTCTCTGTTTGCGAGCAATTCACGTCTAGACGCAGGCTCAAAACTTCCACCTACGCTACCTCAATGCAGTTCCTCTATGCAGAGAATTGCTATTCATCAAAAAGAGGTACGCCGAGCTCTGCAGAATCTTGACGTGAATAAGGCCAGTGGACCAGACGGTATACCTGCACGTGTACTAAAGCAGTGTGCGCCTGAGTTGTCTTCTGTACTGACACGCCTGTACCGCCTCTCTCTCCAAACAAGAACGGTGCCGAAATCCTGGAAGCTTGCAAACGTGCAGCCAGTACCCAAGAAGGGTAGTCGTGCTGATCCCTGCAATTACCGACCAATCGCCATTACCTCCATGCTCTGTAAAGTCATGGAAAGGGTACTTAACGGCAAGCTGCTGGCATACCTCGAAGCAAATGATCTGCTCAGTGACCGTCAATATGGCTTTCGCCGAGGTCGGTCTACTGGGGATCTTTTAGCGTATGTCACGCACTGCTGCGGCGAGGCCATCGAGAGGAACGGTGAAGCGCTTGCTGTTTCACTGGACATCTCGAAGGCCTTTGACAGGGTTTGGCACGCAAGTCTCCTTAGCAAGCTTCCTGCATACGGCATTCCTGCTGACTTTTGTAGCTGGCTATCTGATTTCTTGAGTGAACGGTCGATCAGAGTAGTTATTGATGGCTGCTCTTCGGACCTCATGGCCATTGACGCCGGTGTTCCTCAGGGGTCTGTTCTCTCCGCAACCCTTTTCCTGCTCCACATTAACGACATGCTGCAACCCAGCATTGTAGGTTATGCAGATGACAGTACGGTTGTTGAGAGATATTTGGCTAGTGCAGGGGACAGCAGGGAGGATATACGTTCACAGAGAGAGGCCATGGTTGAGCGAATGAACTTGACCCTTAGTCTCGTTTCCCAGTGGGGTGATGACAATCTGGTCACGTTCAATGCCTCCAAAACGCAGACGTGTCTATTTTCCGCAAAACGGAGTCCATTCGACCTGACTCCTTCTTTCCGGGGTGCATCTGTACCTATTGCCGACAGCCTGGAACTCCTCGGCATGGAGCTGAGTTCAGTCCTCAGCTTCGGCAGCTTCATTGAGTCTAAAGCACAAACTGCGGCCAGAAAGCTGGGCGTCCTAAATAAGGTGAAGCGATACTTCACACCTGGACAGCTTCTAACACTTTACAAAGCTCAAGTCCGGTCGTGTATGGAGTATTGCAGCCACCTGTGGGATGGCTCAGCTAAATACCAACTCGCCGCTTTGGACTCAGTGGAGCGCAGAGCCAGGAGGATGATTGGCGACAAGAAGCTAACGGCTAAGCTTCAGTCTTTGGCCCATCGGCGGAAAGTCGCCAGCCTGTCGGTATTCTACAGGTTGCACTTCGGGGAGTGTGCCCAAGAGCTACACGAGCTTATTCCACCGTCCCCATTCTACCATCGGACTTTGAGACGCACGACCGGTTTCCATCCTTACTTGGTAGATATTCCACCAATTCGCACGAAGCGCTTTGCTTCTACTTTCCTTATGCGCACTGCCAAGGAATGGAATTCCTTGCCGGCGTCTATATTTCCGTGTTCTTATAACCCGGCAACCTTCAAATCAAGAGTGAACAGGCACCTTCTGGGCGAGCTCGCTCCATCGTAGGCCACGTCTACGCCTCGGCTAGTCTGTGGCCATGAGTAAGCCCATTCATAATAAAAAAAAAAAAATTGCCATATTTCCTTTTGCACGTACAGCTACCTTTTCTTTTATTTGTGTTATGTAGCTTATCCTCGGTCTTCCCCTTCCTCTCTTGCCTGCAATCTTTCCTTCTATTATGTTATTTATAAAAGCGTCATGTCGTATAAGATGACCAATCATTTTCCCTCTCCTACTCTCTATTGTCTCTCTACTCTCTACCGAGACCCTTATATTTATTACGTTTTAAAAAACGTCTCTTCATAGTTAATCTTTAGCTCAAGACCGAAAAGTCAATCTTGTGAGGCGTTTACATCCACCATCATTGGAGCCATTAAAAATGTTTTTCATATTCTTGTAAAACCTTTTCTTGCAGGTGAGGTCGTGATCAACCTCTCCCGGTCGTCGAGGGAAGACAAGGACCGCCCGTACGTGCTGCTAAGCATCAGTAAGGTCTGCCTCGACGTGGCTTTGATGCAGTACGGGCCCGCCGTGCAGCTGTGTGTCACTCAGGTACTTAGTGTCTTGTTTAATACGCGAATGTTCTGACTAACACCACAGAATAGATAATAGTAATAGTACGAGGTACAGAAGACTCACTCTCACAAAACTCGTCGCTTTGTAACAAAACGCGTCCGTTACACCAGCACAGATATGGCCACTAGGCGGCGACAGCGCCACGCGCGGCTTATGGCTAGCCGCCAAAATTGGTGTGGATGTACTTGTAGCTACCTGTTGCAAAGGGACGAAATCGCGGAGAGAGCCACGCCTGCTAACACCGTGACACCTACATATTTATATCTGACTTTAAGTGGATGTTATTACGGTGCAATAACTATAAGAGTAATTTAACTGTCCGTTGGTTCAGTAATCAAAAATTAGACTTAGATTCCGAAGCCAGACTACTCTAGTGCGCTATTTATCGCCAATACCTACTCAAATATTTACGATGGTGCAACATGAATATCGAAGGGTCTATGTTAGACGTCCCTTTGTTGCTTGGAAACCACGACATTACTGTATTACTCTAGACGACACAATAGGGTACCTATTTGACTGTACATTTAAAATAAATTACTTTACGCCATGTAAGAAATAAAGCACCAGAAGATTAATAAAGACACGTAGACAGCAGTTATTTTTAAACATAATATTTTCTTTTCTTTTCTTTTCTGTATTTTAAACCCATATAAAACTATAAAGAGTAGGTAATTTGGTTATGACGTCACGTGCTAGTGTTTCATATAAATTCCATAGTAGCAAATCGTTTTGACAGTTCGAAAAAAATAAACTAATTTCACTGGTACAATATATATCCCACCAAAAACATAAATGTAAAAAAGGAGAGCCAAGTTCAATACAAAAATTATGCTTGGCTGTGGGGCTCGCCGCAAAAAGAATGGAGATCTAAATGAGTGCCACTACCAAGTTCTATGCAAAATCCAAATATGTATTTATAGGAACAAAATAACATTATAAACAAGTATTAAACTCTATTTCTTTGCTTTATTGGATACCTATAACAATTGCTGTTATTTAAAAAAATGTGAGATCTTAAAGTAGGTTAGATTTGACTTCGCCAGTTTTCATTATATCAATCATTTTATTTATATTGTAATTCTGATAAAACCTGGCCAAGCCAAATCTAACCTACTTTAAGATCTCACATTTTTTTAAATAACAGCAATTGTTATAGGTATCCAATAAAGCAAAGAAATAGAGTTTAATACTTGTTTATAATGTTATTTTGTTCCTATAAATACATATTTGGATTTTGCATAGAACTTGGCAGTGGCACTCATTTAGATCTCCATTCTTTTTGCGGCGAGCCCCACAGCCAAGCATAATTTTTGTATTGAACTTGGCTCTCCTTTTTTACATTTATGTTTTTGGTGGGATATCAATACTTTTTGTAAAGAAAACTAGGCAGGTATTGAGATTTAATGTTTTTTCTTGTGTTTCCGCTGTATGGTTTTTACTTCTGTTCTTTGTATAATTATGTGGTGCCGCGCGCCGCCGACGACACACCGTTGGCCGGTTGTTTAGAGCGTATTACAAGTTTTTTGTATGGGGACACCACTTATTTTTTGACTAAATTTTAATATAGCAAATATAATAATACATATATTGGGGTAGTTTCAAATATCTGCTTGTAACGGTTCCAACGCTACAATAATTTTTTTTTTATTTGTATGGGGACCCCCCTATTTTTTAATTTTTTAATATTTTTAGATTTTTTCCTACGCTTACACACAATAACCGAGCTGGATTCCAAATTTCATCCTTCTAGGTCATCTGGAAGTAGGTTAGGTTTAGGTACTTATATGTCAGTCCCAATAAAAAATGGATTTTTTGTATGGGGACCCCCCCTATTTTTAAACTTTATTTTATTTTTAGATTTTTTACCTACGGTTACACACAATAACCGAGCTGGATTCCAAATTTCATCCTTCTAGGTCATCTGGAAGTAGGTTAGGTTTAGGTACTTATATGTCAGTCCCAATAAAAAGTGGTTTTTTTGTATGGGGACCCCCCCTATTTTTTAACTTTATTTTATTTTTAGATTTTTTCCTACGGTTACACACAATAACCAAGCTGGATTCCAAATTTCATCCTTCTAGGTCATCTGGAAGTAGGTTAGGTTTAGGTACTATAAGTCATAAGTCAGTCTTAAAATTTACGACTTTTTGACCTTCATACCTTTATAACCGTTTGAGCTAGCTTCATGAAATTTGGGCTTCTAGATATCCTTATGGATATAATTAAACACACGTAGTTTTATGTGTTTACGTCAAAGATGTTTTGAGTTATAGAAGGGTCAAAAGTGGCACCAAGTGGTTCGTGTAATATTACACTCGGCGCTGGCTAGCCAGTTCCTTTGCTTGAACTTGGCTTGACACGCTGCCGCGTGTCTAGATACAGTGGTACTACTAAACGAAATTAATAAAATAACTATCTTAAATCTAAAATAGGCCCCTGGCATAGGCATTGTACCAAGGATGCTGGCGGCATTTCCTCGCTGTATCGCAATGCTGATACGTGTAGCCGCCAGCTCTTCGGTCACCAGTTATGTCAACAAGACGCTTCGCGATTTCTGCGAACAACTTATGCGCGCTGGGACCCCATGGACCTAGAGTATGTAAATAAATGATAAAAAAAAATCACTAGTAGTCAAATACCCTATTCTTCACCCGTGTTGGCTCTCGACAAGTCGTAATACTACAATTTGGTTTACAGGCTTCATTGCTGGAACATACTGAAGCAGGAGACGTACTGCTGCTCAGCAGTTCAGGGGAACTGCTCAACCTACTGTACAGGAAGGTACCTAATCGATTTCACTAAACCAGCTAGACGGTCTTTCAGTGTTCTCACTGGACAAAGTTGCATTTTATCCTTTTGAGAGACTAACAAACTAACTATTTTGGCTCAGTGATCTAAAGAGAATCTTGGCCTCCGAAACGAGAGCGTGCCACCTGTCCCGATCTTGCGCAACTTCCTGCCAGTTACTGACGCGAAGCTGAAGCAGATCCGCTGTCACAGTCTTCCCAGCGATTCCTGGGCCGACCTACCGGACGGCTACCAGTCGCCAGGCTTTACCAGGCTTTTGAGAGACAAAGTGATTATTAGGGTTCCGTACCTCAAAAGGCAAAAACGGAACCCTTATAGGATCACTCGTGCGTCTGTCTGTCTGTCCGTCTGTCACAGCCTATTTTCTCGGAAACTACTGGACCAATTAAGTTGAGATTTGGTACACATATGTAAATTAGTGACCCAAAGATGCACATGTTTCTTTTTTTGTAATTTGAAAATACATCTTAGGTTCGAAGTTATTTAAGAAAATAGCCAAAAAATTACCACCCTACCCCCCTTTATATCCGAAACTACTGGGTCTAAAATTTTGGAAAAAATACACAATATAGTTCTTTACCTGTAGAAGACAGGAAAACCTGAACGCGTTAGAAAGCGTGAGTCGAATGTATGTACGGAACTCTAGAAACGCAAGTCCGACTCGCACTTGGCCGGCTTTTTTCAGAGATCAACTGTTTATTTCTTGTAGGTGCGCGCCGACTGCCCGGACTTCCGTAGCCACTTCCACAGCGTGGAGCAGAGCCTAGTGGGTGACACGGGGCCTATCGCCATGTCCCTCAACGCACAGGGACTTAAGGCCATGGTGCACTATCTACACTGTATTTATGATGAGTAAGTATATCTTTAATTGGAATGCCAATAATTTAGAAAAGTATTAAAACAGCGACTGTAGTGAGTTTAGCAACTATTTAGTTACAGCAGAGAGATATATATAACTCCGTATAAGATAAATAAAGTCTAAGAAAAAAACGTGCCTCGGAAATCAAGAAAACATCATTCTCGAATAGATGGCGCCATTACCTTTGGCCTATTCTCGGCTAGATGGCGTTGACGACACCGTCTGATATTTAGCAATTTTAACACATATCAGTGAAAGAACATGGGTCAGTATGGAACAATATAAATTAAAAATAATTTATTTGTAAACATATTTTGATTAATTTATACATTTTTAATTTTATTTTAAGTTTTAATCGTGTGTCAATAGATGGCAGTAAATGTACCGTGACTACAAAATTTACTTTGGCAATAGCTCTCTATACTATCTATTCTCTTTGATATTATGTAACCGAATGTTCAATTGCTTGTCTTTACTACAAATTTACAAAAAATATTTACAAAGTTTTCCTATTTGAACCTTATTGTATAGTAGATTAGGATGACTTTCGTTTGTTTTAGAAATACTACCTTATTTAGTTTTAAATAGGATCGAATTAGATTGAAACAGAGTGTACATTGTAGGCTTTACGAGGATAATGCAGCTAATTAGAAATTTCTGTTGTGCAGAATCCAAACTCGACACGAGTTGAACCTGAAGAAAGCCCTACTGCCAAAGACCAAATCTCTCTGGGACTATCTGATGCAACCTGAAGCAGACCCGCCCGTGCCCTCTGGTGCCACCAAATTCAGCTACTCCGTCAGGTACAACAACATTTTATGTGTAGATATAGAACTTTGTTTAAAATTACTACTTAAAGTAAAAACGCTCTTAACCGTCTATAGGTGGTCCTTATGTATTTTGTAATAAGGTTTACGAACTGTCAGTTAACAACTTAGCAGTGTGGGCGATGGTACAGTCAACTGTATAAATAAATATGGGCGCACACATTACACTCAAAAATATCCCATAACTCTTATGTCAGCGAATTTAGAACTATGGGACGTATTTTTGAGTAAGTTGTATGCACCCATATTTTTACCCTTAACTGCACTAGTTATACTTTTAACAAAAAATCCTTTTACAGTACATATGGTCTTATTTTCCCGCACTAGTGCGTAAAATAACAATTTTCGTGCGATGTCAAAAGTTTAAAGGGCCATATATGTACTGTAAAACGTTGTACGATACACGTGCGAATAGGTAATTCGCAACTTGTGATTCTTTTCCGCACTTGTATCGTAAATAACTATTTATTAAAGGTTACAACGTTTGAAAAATATAACTTTCACAAGCATATTCACAAGGTTCATTCCCGTTGTCTACAATGAATTGTTTTACTTGGATGTAATTCATAATTCGATATCGTAAGTCGACAATCCTCCTTCTCCCAGGGTCTCTTCAGCCTCAATAAAGCTGAGTCACCAACACGGCGCGTTGTTAGAACTGAGAATATGTGGATTGGAAAGCGACTGTGTGTTCCGTGCTAACGATAGAATGATATTCAAGCTATTCCTCGCTTCTGCTCATCTAGATGACTTGGCCGGAGCTACGTTGTATCCTAAGGTAAGTTATATTTTTTATTTATTCAAAGAAAGTGTACGAGTATACAGTCTGACAGTTATGAATTAGAACGCTTTTTGAATTAGAGCTCCAATGCAATAACTACTCTGCTTTTATTTCTGGCCCTGACCTGATAAATAGTATCAGTATGATTATGTTTCTGGTTTTCTTCAATTTATTCTAAATACCTTTTGTATTTTTAGCTAATGTGGCCGGACGAAGACCGAGTCCTCGAGCTGAAATACGTTCGCGCCGCGCCGCGTTATTACGGACGGCAAGAGTTGAAATCTCATGGGGAGTTGAGGATCCATCTTGGGAGAGTGCAGCTGGTTTTGTTGAATTGCGCTTTGCATCAATTGCAGGTATTTTCTCAAAAAAACTGTGTACAATATCCCAGATTGGTTTTGGAGAGTCCTCGTAATATTTTGACAAAATATTTAGTCCAGGTTTTTAGCATAGCATAACGCTCTACTTAATGCAGGAGTAGGTAAATATTGTACAGTCAGCCAAGAAAGTGGTTACCAGGTTACCACTACCACTACTACTACTTTTTGATTATATCATCTGATTGATCGAAAAGTGGTAGACCACATTCTTGGCTGACCCTACTACTAAGATGCTGAATCAAGGTATTTTAATGTCCCAGCATTTCTAGATTATTGAGCTATCAAATAAAATAAAATCAGCATCAATCGATTCTTGATATTTTGGTGCCCTAAACAACTGCTTACTTTGCGTAAGTATTATTGGTTAATTGGGAACTGACATCATATAGTTTTTTAACTACAAGCTTCGTTGGTGTTTCAGCAATTTCTGGAGCCACTAATACCATCCAGTGTGGCCACGGAGGCGGCAGTAGCTGCCGAGAAGGCTGCTGAGCGGCAAGCGCGCGGCATCAGGACTTGGAGTGCGAGACTCAACCTTGTCATCGAGGTAATAAAGTTCAGTGAGGACAAATGCGTTAAGTTTAGCGTAGGCTATATAGTGCTACAAAAGTAAAAAAAAAACCGGCCATGTGCGAGCCGGACTCGCGTTTCTAGGGTTCCGTACATAAGTCCCACTCACGCTTGACTGCATATTTCTAATAGGTTTTCCTGTTATCTATAGGTACCTAAAGAACTATTTTGTGTATTTTTTTCACAATTTTAGACCCAGTAGTTTCGGATATAAAGGGGGGGAATGGTAATTTTTTGTCTATTTTCTTAAATAACTTCGAACCTATGTATTTTAAAATTATAAAAAAAACATGTGCATCTTTGAGTCACTAATTTACATATGTGTACCAAATTTCAACTTAATTGGTCCCGTAGTTTCCAAGAAAATAGCCTGTGACAGACGGACAGACAGACAGACGCACGAGTGATCCTATACGGGTTCCGTTTTTTCCTTTTGAGGTACGGAACCCTAAAAACATGTCTTTAATGCAAAGAATACGTCCAATCTGAAGAAACATAAACCACAAGCTACAGACTTGTAGCCAAGATAGTTGGAATCATTGGACAGTTGGAGTCTCTGGGTTTGTAAACTTGTTAGAAGTTACAGTTAGTGCGATTAGGTTGCCAAAATAGCTTTCTTAAACCGATGGGATTGACTGACGAGATTGAGCCTTGAGATTAGAGTGTTATTCAGTTATTTTCTCGTTAACAGATCAAACGCTGACTGACTAAGTGTGAACCTTTTTAACAAGACTATTATTTCAATGATAATTTGCTTATTAAAGATGTCATCTATCCAAGTGAACATCTTAAATTCCTCTCAACTCTTTTAGGGGAATAATATTCATTCGTGCCGTTAATATTTCAGCTCCACGCACCTGTTCTACTACTGCCTCAGAAACCATCCTCGCCAAACCTACTCGTCTTGAATATGGGTAAGACATGAAATATGCATTATAGTTAAACATTATACTTTTTTTAATACCTCGTTGGTGGCAAACGAGCATACGGCCTGCCTGCTACTTGACAATGACAATCGTTTACCTATCTGGTATATATATAACTCCGTATAAGATAAATAAAGTCTATGG
Source organism: Cydia fagiglandana (assembly GCF_963556715.1). Lineage (NCBI taxonomy): Eukaryota > Metazoa > Arthropoda > Insecta > Lepidoptera > Tortricidae > Cydia > Cydia fagiglandana. The sequence goes on along the minus strand of NC_085941.1, from coordinate 1,037,097 downwards.
AAAAAACGTGCCTCGGAAATCAAGAAAAAGTCATTCTCGAGTAGATGGTGCCATACCTTTGGCCTATTCTCGGCTAGATGGCGTTGACGACATTTATACATTTTCAATTTTATTTTAAGTTTTAATCATGTGTCGATAGATGGCAGTAAATGTACCGTGACTACAAAATTTACTTTGGCAATAGCCCTCTATACTATCTATTCTCTTTGCCTATACTATAAGAAAACAGCAATCGGAGCTTATGGAGACGATGACACTACTTTTCGCTCGCAACTGTAATCCCGGTACATTTTTTACTTTTCGATTGGCGTTTTTTCAGGTGATCTTCAGATAGAGAACTTCTTCAAGCAAGTAACACGGGACGCGTCAAGTCCTATACAGAGCCCGGTGATAGACAACATACTTGTCACGCTGAACAATGTCACACTATCCCGGGCCGTAATGAGCCTCGCCGGGACACTGGAAGTGCAGGTAAATAAAAAAGTTATAGTTCGTAGCTTTCTAATAGAGCCCGACGGCTAATCCTATTGTCTATTGTTAAGTAAAACCGCACGTGCTACTTACCTGCAAAAAAGGGTCTTAATTATTCTATTAGGCACCTAAGCGCGGGCTAGTTCAACGCTCAAAAAACCAGTGTAGGTAACGCGCCTTTGTTACGCATTTCGATGACACATTTTAGACTGGTTCTGTAGCGTTCGACTCGCCGGCACTCAGTAACCGAAGTACTGTACTTTTTATGCAGGTGGTTGTGGCACGTGCCACGAGCGGTTTTACTTAACAATAGACAATAGGATTAGCCGTTGGGCTCTATTAGAAACCTACGAACGTACAATATCACACAAATCGATATTTTAACTTGAAGCAAATTCTAACGACCATTGACATAAAAAATATAAAAACACTGAGTATGAAAGTCATTCCGGCACCCCTCTTTTAAAAAGAATCATAGTTCTTAGTCCTTACAGGCTTAATACTTTTGTAATGTCTGTCCTTCTGCCTATAGACGTGTAAGTTAATAGTAAACATTTAGGAATAAACTTTCATTTGACTTTATTTTTACACAGGAACCAATCCTCGAGCCGGTCTCTCTCCGTTGCGACCTGAAACGAGCCGTCTCCTACCAGCAACAGAGCGCGTCACACCGCGACCTTCTATTATGTGACGCCCACGTCACTATGGACACGGTGGTTATGAACCTGGGACATAAGGATCTGGCTACGCTTCGGGCTGTCTGGACAGATAATCTTAGCGAAGCCAGATATATCGGTGAGTCCTTAGCTTTAGCCATTCTAAAACGGTCTTCCACCATATACGAGCCGTCTCCTACTATACAAAAAGACACCGTTTCCTACCAGGAACGCTCCATCTACCACCAAATATGAGCAGTCTCCTACTACAAACACAGCGTTTCCTATCATAAACGCTATGCTTCCTACCAAAAACGACCCGTCTCCATCTACAAACACAGCGTTTCCTACCACAAAACTAGCCGTGCATGTGACGTCTCTCCGCGAGGCACTACCTATCCTACGAGTATCTATCTACTTGCACTTAATGTACGCATTGATATACATTTCTGTATTACTTGTTACAGATAGCATCATACCAAGTTCCCCTGTAGAAACACAACCGAGTGATGCATCCGTCAAGAAGTTGCAGGCTTTCTTCGCGCAGGGCGAGCCGATACGAAAGGAGGCCGTTGTCAGGTAATTTCAATGTACTAATATGTTTGTAAACGGATGCGATTTTAATTTTTGACTATAGTCTGCCGATATTACACTACAGCACCACCACCGGTATTAAACACCTATAGTCAGACCGTAAAAAATCTGCAGCGATTTTGATAGCCCACGCAGTGCAAGTGTCATTTTAAACGTCAAACTTGTATGAAATTATGACGTATACATAACACTTACTCGTACACTGCGTGGGCTATCAAATCCGCTGCAGACTTTTATTGGTGCGACTATAAAAAGAAGAGTTGAATTCAGCGTGCTTGTTACAAGCCTAGAAAAAGAAACGCTGATTATATTACTAACTACTTATACAAACAGAACTGAAATAATTAGGTGTCACGATACTGTTATTTTTCAAAATATCTCTTTGCTATCGGATGGAGTTTGTGAGTAGGTACTACCTGTCTCCTACCTACTTCTCTTAGATCACTTTTCTGAGCGTTCGTTTTTGTAGTAAATTTAGATGATGGATCTGATGTGGTATATGCATCAACTATCAAATAACCTGGAATACTATCACATTCTACAGCCCATTTTTTCAAAATAATTATGTCTAAAAAAGTAAGGAGTGTCTTATAAAACCGACACACGAAATCTATGCTTTCATGTTATCGTGTTATCTTGTTAAATGTCTAAAATAAAATACCGCTGGTACTTACACTAATATATGTCACCAGATTCACACTGGAAGGCATCGAACTAAAGCTGTTTTCGGACATGGATGAAGTACTATCCTCTCCAGTACGAGACCTGAACCATGGACTGGCTAAACTGACTGCTGGGGAGGCGGCAGTCCAACTGGACTTTTTTTCTGATAACAGTACGGAGATGAGAGCTAGCTTACAGAGTTTGTTGGTTGAGGATATCAGGCCAGATCCTGGCATTGTTATAGAGAAGTAAGTACCTATGCTAAGATATATTTGTATTTATAAGACTGTCTATGAAAAGTGATCATAACAACATTTTTAATCGAATTTTTGGATGAATGAAAAAAAACCGTAAAGAAAATTCATGATTATAATTTTTATAACTAAACTAATTCAATTCAATTCAATTCAAATAGTTTATTTCAGAAGCATGACTTAAATTAAGTACTTAATCCTGGTCACGGCACCAATTGGGTTGATATAATCTCTAACAAATAAAAATATTATTCAAAAGTGAATCAGTAGTGTCAGAAAATAGAGTTCAATTTGTTTTATGTTGGAAAACTTTATTTTAAAATGATTGATACTTCCCTCGAATTATTTATTGGGAAGGGTTATAGCTACTGTCTATTATTTTCAGAATATTCCAATCCCAATGCTACACAAGCCGCGCCTCAACCGGTATCTCCGTGTGCCGCCCGCCGCTCATCGACGCGACCGTCCGGATGACTGGAGCTAGAGGCACGAGTTGTGACGTCAGAGTGGACAGGACGCGGATCAACTTGTCCGTCCCGTTCTTGATGGCTCTGTGTCGAGCGCTTTTGGAAGCTGCTCCAGGTACAGTTATCTATTTACAGTCGTATTTTGGTTGTTCCGATAACTATACACGCTAATTATACGGTAGATATACATATTATAATGAAATGTTTAATAGGTACATATTAGCTAGTAAGTGAAATATTGTGTACCCTAACAGGGTGTCATGAATTGGCCAACTTAACTGTAAGATCCTATTATGTAATTTATGTTCATGACTACTTATGTAATAAATGAAATATGAAATACAGATTGTGATGAGTGATATGAGGACAAAACAAATCAAGTTTTTCTTTTAACTGGGTTTTTTAATTCATAACTACATGGATATTTTTGATGAATTCGTCGTGTCGTATCAGGTGCCCAAGCATCCTTCCTCTTCTATTGTCTATAGTTCTTAACAAACTCCTCCTCTCTCCTACTATGCGTAAAACCTCATAAAATATCATAGAAGGGAAAGTTGAAGCAAACAGGAAGAGGGGAAGACCAAGGAGAGCGTACATGGATCAAATAAAGGAAAAGATCAACATCGTGTCGTATCGGGCTGTCAAAGAGAAGGCGGAGGACCGCCAAACATGGAAATTGCTCCACCGACAAGAGTCATACTCTTAAATATATGATGATGATGAACTACATGGATACTATTTTATAAGCCATAATCCTATGCAAAACTTTGATCAAATGATTCAAGTGTGAGTTGCCCCATAACATCTTCATAAGATGCGGGTCATGTGGATCGACTTCTTTCTCTCTCTCGATTCTCGGTAAAAAAGCAACAGAAGAATTTTATCTTTTAAAACAGACCAGTGCAAAGTTGAATGCAAAAATTTTCTGTTAGGATTTTTCCTTCTGGTTTCTTTGTTGAAGCGAGAGCTAATTAATAAGGTGATAGGTGGTGGTGGTTTGTCGACCAGTCTGGCCTAGTGGTAGTGACCCTGCCTATGAAGCCGATGGTCCCGGGTTCGAATCCCAGTAAGGGCATTTATTTGTGTGATGACACAGATATTTGTTCCTGAGTCATGGTTGTTTTCTATGTATTTAAGTACATATTTATATATTATATATATCGTTGTCTGAGTACCCACTATACAAGCTTTGAGCTTACTGTGGGACTTAGTCAATCTGTGTAAGAATGTCCTTTAATATTATATTATAATGTTTAGGTGAAAGAAGCATGGAAGGCGGCGTTGTGAACCACGGCTACGTGGGCGAACACGCGAAAGGTAACAACAACCGGCCTGCGAGATTCCCTAGCTCTAGTGATTCTACAAGCGGATACTATTCTGCAGGTGACTATCGTGATCTTATTAAATCACATAATTTTAAGCCCTTACACTCAGCGTGATTAATACTGAATAAAGTAGCATTGGACTAACCCTGAAAAATGATCTGATGGATCGAAATGTATGAGGCAGACTACAAACTTAAAGGGCCGAGGCTAATTTGGCTTACATATTTCCTTTACAACTCTGCTCAAACGTCCAAAAACAGGCAAGCCGATGGGAATCGACTTTTATAGACGCGCCGCCACTGATACATACATACATTTATTTTCCATTTTTTCGCGATTTCTTTGTTGGTCTCACTTAAAGTAGTTCAATATGACCTATATTATATTTGACCTATTGTATATTCACTTTGCAATATATTGAGGTGTGAAATGCTCTAAGGTTTACTCGGGTATTTCCGAATGTCGAAAACTATCGAATAATTCCGAAATGAGACTTTTATTATGATGGAATTAAGGGTGATTTTCATCTGAATTTCGGAATTATCCGACATTCGGTATTACCCGAATACACCTTATATCCGTGGTAACGTTGTGGACGGATCTCCATCCGTAACGTTACGGCCACGTTTTCTTATGACGTTATCACGCAAAATTATCGTCTGTAAACCGATTTTACAGACAACCATTTTTTTCTATTCCCAGCCACATTAGTACCAGAAGAGTCTCCAGGATTATCCATCTCCATACAATTACGTCAGCCAGAAGTGATGTTCTTTACGGACCAGGGCAAGTCGGAGGGCCACGCGTTACTGCTTCGCACTGAATTGCTTATTGACTATTCGAGCCATTCGAGTACTGAGAACTTCGTGATTTCACTAGCAGGTAAGTTCTGTAGTTATAATAAATTCTTTACTTTGTAAATGTGCTTCGAATCTATAGATATATCTGAGTTTTCTGAATTCGCTTTTGTAAATTGAATTAAATTTATTAAACAATTAGCGTCTGCACCTGATTTCGTCCACATAAAAGTCGTAATAACTGCTTTTCCCAATTCCCGTAGTACTCTAGAAACTCAGTAATTGATATCCATAAATTTAGCAACAGTTCGGGATAAAACATATCATGTGTTATTTTAGGTTATCATCATCATCAGGCTATAGTAGTCCACTGATGGACATAGCCCTCCCCTAAATCAAATCAAAGCATTTATTTTCAGGCTACTAAGGCCCATAGATACATACCTTACAAACTAACATGTATATCCTCCTCCTTGAATCGTATTCCTCATAGCTGAGGGTCGTGACCTCTATAAATTACTTTTCGAACGATTGCTTTCCACGTGTTTCGGTCTTCGGCAGTATGAATGGGCCTCGTGAACTTTCTTGCCGGAGTTGTCACTGATTTGATCAGTCCATCGCATAGGACTTCTTCCTCTTCGATATCCCTCTTTTTTTCCTGTCACCAGCATTTTCTCCAGAGTGTCGTGTCTTCTGGCCATGTGACCGAAGAAGTCAAAGATTCTGCGTAGACAGATCGTCGATAGTCTCAGGGTGATTCCCACTTCGCGTAGGATAGACACATTCGTACGGCGGGCTGTCCAAGGAACGCGTAACATTCTCCTCCAGCACCACATTTCGAATGCGTCAATCCGTACGCGGTAGCTTTTTTGAGGGTCCAAGTTTCAGCCCCATAGAGGAAGATTGAGAACACCAGTGTCCTCACCAGCCCAACCTTTGTCTTCAGAGAGATTGCCCTGTCTGACCAGATCTTAGTCAGCCTTGTCATCGCGCCTTTTGCCATCCCAATTCGCTTCGAACATATATATACAATAACAAAAATCTTAAATACCTACTAAAAAATCATTTCCGTGACGCAGTTTTCTGTTGTTTGTTGTTGTTGGTGTTGTTTGCTGTGTGAAAGAGCGCCATAGCGCCCTGTCTTCAGTCTTGTTGTTGTTGTGTGTTTTAGGTTATACTTACTTACTTGTTTTAGGTTATAATTGTTATAAATTATCTCCGTGCCAAATCTCATCCAATTAAATCTATCTACGAAACAAATATCAAAATATTAGAACTTACAATATTTCATTAGGTATGATAAGACAGGTCTCCAGAGGGCTTACCGCGAACCACGTTCGACGTGTTGCCTCCCTGTCACACTTGCATACGAATTTACGAGTGCGACAGAGAGGCAACACCTCGATCGTTTCGCGATAGGCCCTCAGCTCAGGTCCGACCTAACAAACATTCACGCACTCATAGAGAACTACTATATTTCCCAGGTCTCCAAATAATGTCGAAACTGCAGTCAAAACTGAAGAATGTACCACCTCAAATAGTTCTGAAGCCGTGCGACCTCGAGTTCTCAAAGAGCTTCAAGAATATTGAGGAAGGAGTGAAGGTGAACGTTAAAGTTTCGGAGATAGAAGTGCATCTGGCAGCTACCACCGTGCATACTGTTGTAGGTAAGTAGATAAATCACGTCTGAATCACACTCCACAGCACCTAAGCTCACATATTGACGCTTAAGAATCAATACTGTCTAAGTAACAAATAATTTAAAATTTAGACAATACATGCTATTCGTTATTTTTTTCTGCACCTAACTGCATTAAAAGGTGAAAAACGTCAAAAATGTTAGTTACACAGTATTGATTCTTAAGCGTCGATATCTTATCTAATGATTTTCGGGGGCCCTTGCGGATAAATTTCGACCCATAGGGATCTTTTGTGCAATTACCCCCTTAGGAAAAATCCGTCAACTACTCAAGAGCTTTTCCCACCATATCCATGTGCCGGATGATGGAGCTCATGGGTAGCATTTTAAATTCCTTTGGTTCCAGGTATCCTGCTCCAAAGTCCTTCATTCTTTGTCTGACGAGGGCGGGACGCTCTTACACTTAGACACATAATCGACGTATCTCGTGTGTGTTGCATTTATAAGATTACTTTGCTTATAAAGGCAACACACACGAGATGATTACTAAAGTGATTGTTGCTTTTGCCCGGTAGAAACAATTTTAACATCCATGTCCGATACTCTAATTGGGCATTCCACGTTGACGCTTACGAAACGTCATTATTCTCTAAAAAAAATCCGAGAAAGGGTTACTTATATGGTCTGGTAATATTTCAGGACTTGGCTATAAAATGGACAGTATTTTTAGAAGCAAAAGCATTTCGTAAGCGACATTCTCGTGGAATGTCTCTAGACACTCGTGTGATGCTTCAAAAGTTCTAACTACTTCAGATATTTTATAGTTTGATCTTTTTATACTGGTCTTTAATGATATTGCGAATATATTTATTCTAGGAATTGGTCCAAAGAGAAGTCTCAAGTGGTAATTAAGCTTAAATTATATTGGTATGTGCAGATATAATGGAAGAAATCCAGTCAGAGCTGACGATTCCCGACTGCGAGCCGTTCAACTTTTCGACCAATCCCAAATTTGAGAGGCAAGATGACGAACTCTGGGCCCCCAAGAAGATAGCACCCTACGTCATTGTCAACCCTGAAGATAGTTACGTACAGGTAAGAAATTATTGACACATTTCGAAGTTCGTACATAATATGAAATACCTGGGTGACCGAGCTTTGCTCGGAAAACATAAAAACTCCAAAATGCGCGTTTTCCCAGAGATAAGACCTAGCTAGATCGATTTTTCGCCCCCGTAAACCCTCATATAGTAAATTTAATCGAAATCGTTAGAGCCGTTCCCGAGATCCCCGAAATATACCTATATATCAATAAATATATAAGAATAGGTATACGATAAAGTCAATGCCTAATAGACACTGGCCTGTAAGACTGTCTCGTCGTCTGGGTGATTATTTAAGCCGAATACTAATAGGTAGGTATTGGAGAAATATCTTCTTTAGGAGTCGAAAAAGCCGCCAAACTACAGAAATACATTTCTGCGATTTGCGAGAAGCGAGTGGAGACGGCCTCTATATGACGGCACCGCTATCCTAGGAAACCAGAGCATTACCTAATTGTTTTTTTGTTTCAGCCAAAATATCCGGCAGTCAAAGTGCAGGAGACCTTCAGCATGGTGGTGCCGAGTGTTAGAGTGCTACTCGAAGTTGAGCAGACTGTGCGCGTCCCTGTATTGATGTTCAAGGTGGTTATTAGTTAATCGAATTGAAACTCGGCTTTCTCAGTTTCTCACGTATTTCAAGTCTACAATTGCTTGACGGTATTCGATCTTTAACGAGTGAACCGTTCTATTTTATTTAATGTGTCGGAATCTCACGGAAGTTTTCTTATTTAAATAAATAACGTTGCATGGTTGAATTAAACGTTTGTTTGTACAGTTAACTGGCGAATTAACGCTCCATGACTGGTCACGCGCACTCCACGGCGGGGCGAGTCTTACAGCGCATGCGTCGTGCTACAACGACCGCCTGGATTGCTGGGAGCCGCTCTTAGAACCAGTCGTTTGTGAGGAGAACGTTTACCGGCCTTGGGAGCTCACTGCGAGCATATTCCAGGTATTTTCTTTAATTGATTTCTTAAAAATAAAGAAATTAATGTAAGTTTCCAGAAAGTCACAGCATTGGATGATTAGAACGTAAATACGAAAGTACATATTTTCTTTCGGTCTATGTAAGCTTAAAGCTGAAACTCTTGACATCTCACCGTGTGAGTCAAATTATACGCAAGGTATAGTTATCTTATACCAACTTGACAGCTAGTCATGTTAGCCGCACATAAGATGATCGCCATTATTATGTGTATAAGCCACAAGGCCTCCAGTGATCCACCAAACTGTAACAGAACGTATACATACATTGCGCCTTGGTTCTGAAATGTAGTTTGTTGCCCGAGCAATAGGATCTCTGTAATTCTGGTTAAATTATTCTATTCTTTGTTACCTACTCGTACCTATCTTTAAGTTCCTTTAATTTTGTTGTGCCTAAACCTCTAAATTGTTAACAGGCTAAGGCGTACCCGATGTCATCTCGGCTGGACACGACCATCCAAAAAGAGAACGACGCTGAGACCTTCACAGATGGAGCGAAACGTACGAGGAAGCGTAACGAGTTCGAATCCGAAACGTCTGCCGATGAGGACAATACGGACAACGAGATGACGTTTATAAAGGTACTTTGCCATTCATATCGATGAGAGAATCACGAGCAAATAAACAGACAGACGCGAGAATAGAGATTTCATAATGAATAATGCGTAGTGAAGAGCAAAATCCTGGTCACGGCACCACTGGCTGTAAAATGCTGTAACAGCAATTCTTTAAAACCTTTAGACCTTATATTTTTGCAATAAGGCTTTCTAAATATCAATTAACTTTGTAAACTATTGAATTTCGCGTCTATATTTAAATTCGTGTTTTGTGACGTGAAATAAAGATTCCTCTAATACTTCAGTAACTTTTTGCAGATTTTATATTATAATTTTTTATTATATTTTTAGAACCCACAAGGAAACAGAAAGGATGCAGAATACAGCGGGAACATGTCGTTCCTTAACGCTTTGGATGTAGATGAGTCTGACTCGGAAAACGAGAACGGACTCATGGATAAACTGGCGACGGCTATGGGACATCTGTTTACCGAGTAAGTTGACGTCTTGTGTAGTGACCTAATGACACACATCTTAGTGCACTTGAAGAATTTGAGTTTCAAAATAGATTTATACATACAGGGTGGAAAGATAAGTCGGACCCTGGAGGGAAACTACCTTAAATCCTTAAGCTGGCTCATTTTACTTAAAGGAGACATTCCTTTATTTTAAAAAAGAAACAAAACTGCATTAAAAGATTTTCTAAAACTCGCTTGCCTCACCCGGGACTCGGCCCGGTAGCCATTATCAAAGCCAAAGTTTTATATTATTCAATTTTAGCATATTACAATGCGCTTAATGATTGTGAGAAACTACCACCCATGCGGTATCTACTTAAAGAAATAATTTTGCTGTCAATATTATTATACTTTAGCGATTAATTATCTATATTTGTATCCGAGTTCTCGGGATCCTAGACTACCAGGGACATTATAGAAACCAAGTTCACTACAGAACAGATGTAGTGAATTATACTTTCCCTTCGTATTTTCTCAGAAACGTTGGTATTTGTCATGCTACTTTAGTCACTATTCGTAATGAGGCTAACAGCATGACAAATTCTAGAACTATTTTAGCTATTTGGAATTATTTACTATCAAAAGTGACTATTTTACCTTGTAGCGATTCAAGTGCTGAAGAACTAAGCAACGATTCGGATTCGTCTGCGCCTGAGCAGAGCGACGGAGAAACTGACAAGGAGGTCGATAAGACTGTCTCTTTCATCGACGGAGAGAGGAAAGAGAGGACTGTTACGGTTCAGGTTAGTTATTGGACATTGGTGCCATGACATTATCAATAAACAGGGTAACAGTGCGAAGTTTTAATTTAACTGAAACTAATATCTTTACAGTACATATGGTCCTATTTTCCCGCACTAGTGCGTAAAATAGCACTTTTCGTGCGTATGTTAAAAGTTTAAAGGGCCATATGTACTGTAAAACGTTGTACGATACACGCGCGAATAGGTAATTCGCAACTCGTGTCCATTTAAAACACTCCCTTCGGTCGTGTTTTAATTTATCGCCACTCGTTTCGAATTTTCTCTTTTCCGCACTTGTATCGTAAATAACTAACTTTCCAGGACCCCATCCGTCAAGACAGCGTAGACTCCGGCCTCGAATCAGAAACCGTCGAGCGTCTCTGCACATACATAGTGATCGAAGCGCGCTCGGCGCTGAAATTGACAGCGCACGCGGCGCTGGGTCGAGCGCTGGCTGCGCTCAGTGTGGATCGGACGGCTTGTGTGGGGGCTATTGTAACACCACCTCAACAACTGACACTTACTAATGATATACGTAAGTATTGAGCGTCTCTGCACATACAGTCGCCATCAGATATACCGGAGCGGCCGAGGTGCTCAAAAATATCTGCACACGCACTCTAACGCCTTGACAATAGAGGCGTGTTCAGATATTTGTGAGCAACACGGCCGCTCCAGTATATCTGATGGCGACTTTACATAGTCATCGAAGCGCGGTCGGATGAAGAAGAAGGAAGAAGCAACTTCTGGGTTGGAAGGTCAGTGTAAAAACTAGTACTTACGCCATTTTTTTGGGATTAGTTGCAGAGCAAACTCCAGGTTCTCATCAGCCGTGGCAAAAAGCCGGAACAAGTTTAGTGTTTTTATACCAATTGTATCTATTACTCAGTTTAGTGTTTTTATACCAATTGTATTGTTTTTAGAGCCGGGCTCCACCGTCCACCTGAAGACACATTCGGAGACAGACCTGGCGGGAAACGATCGGGTGCTCATCGTGGCAGATTATGACGTGGACAGCAGCAGACCCAGCACACCAGGTATCGTGACAACAGTGACAACACCAACAATCGTGACAACACCAACAGTGTTGAGAGTTAGCTCATTAGATAGGTTATGAGGGTGACGACATTTTGGCTAAAATACCAATATTCACAGTTCTGCAATGGAATTCCGCTTGGTGCCCATGGAACAAAATAAAATACATAGGAATACCTATCAAATGACCTTACTCTCATTTCTGTTGGCGTTGGGTCCAGTCTCCATACAAAGTTGCCCATGGTCCTTTGGTTATTGGACGCTTCGCTTAATTGTGGTTATGGTTGCTGCAAGTCGCTTATCAAGTATTCTGACTCCTGTTGGTTATTTTATACATTTAAGGGACTCCGGCATGCCCTTTAGATACTCACAGTAGGGTATTCACTCGAATGGGGTATTCGCTCAAAGTCTCGTACTTAGGGGGGCCTCGCAAAGCCAACCTTTATATTACCTTGGGAAAACACATTGAAAAGGGCCTCGCAGATGTAGTTTTTGCCCATGGCTAGATTAGTTCACGCTACGCCACTGTTTACTAACAATTCAAATGTAACTAGCGATTTTATAAGAGATATAAAAAAAAAAACTGTGTGTCTGTGTGTGATAGAGAGTGTGTGTATGTGTGTGTGTAAAATTGTCCTATAGTTTTTATTATGTATGTATGTATAAACTCTTTATTGTACAAAACACAAATTTATGGCAGGATAGGCAGCACAAAGGCGAACTTATCCCTTTAAGGGATTTCTTCCAGTTAACCTTTGAGTAGATGAGAATTGAAGAAGAACGGTAGACAAATATTTATTTATTTATTTATGTTTTTCCGTGCAGGATGTGATACATCATCAGCAGATATGTTGGATGATGCAGCCGAATTGAAACCTGAAACGACAGACGTCAGTGACGATTGGGACTGGTAAGCTTTCACACATTTAACCCATTCATAAAACCTAGCAAACCTTAGTATGATCAACTGTCTTTAGGGACAATTATGATTATAAATATTAAAGTAACAGTACTGTCCGGTTTATATTTTTTATAGAGTTTGGATGGAGAAGCGCTGGTGGCCTAGCGTAAGAGCGTAAGAGCGACTTGCAATCCGGAGGTCGTGGGTTCGAACCCCAGTTGCCAGTTACCAGTCGCTTTTCGGTGAAGGAAAACATCGTGAGGAAACCGGACTAATGCCAATAAGGACTAGTTTCCCCTCTCGGTTGGTAGGTCAGATGGCAGTCGCTTTCGTAAAAACAAGTGCCTACGTCAAATCATGGGATTATTTGTCCAGCGGACCCCAGGCTCCATGAGCCGTGGCAAAATGCCGGGATAACGCGAGAAAGGAGGAAGAAGAGCTTTTTTTATAGATTTTACAGTATACAATGCTATAAACTTTTGGGATTCCATTTTATTAAGTCAAGTTCTTTTTTTACAGCTTGGAAGGCGGATTTCCATCATCAACTCTAGAGACCAAACCCACGACTTGGCATTCTCCGTTATCGCCACCCCCGGACGCCCCGAAGCTACATCGACGGCTTACCGACAAGACACTTACTATCAAACTGCATGATTTGGACGAGCTCACGGTACAAAAAGACATTCAACTAGTTTAAAGATTCTACTAGTTTAAAGTATTATTTTTGTTGACTCTTTGAAAAAATATTGTATACAATATAGGTCAGGAAATGAATGCTCAAAAAACGTTGTAGAGGGAAATGCTAGGAACACAATTTTTGACTCCGTAACTTTGTTTGGACTAGTTAGGAGGTGAACATATCAAAAGTCCCCGGCTGTAGCCCCGATGCTGGGGGGTAGAGGGGGGTGAGAAGGTTGAATTTTTCGGTTTTTCGTTGATATCTTGGAAACTTTGCGTCTTAGCGACATGACTACTAAGACAAACCGAAAGCTGATAAAATTAGTTACAAGTTTTATTCAGTCAAGTTTTTCGATATCTTGAATAGTTTTTGAGATACCCGCTCTTGAAAGTTTATTTAGGGATTTTAATTTTATCTTGATATCTATATCAGTGAAGCTGTTAGGCCATGTTTGGTATCATTTTCGTATAAATCGGGGGTGCTGAATTCATATATGGCATCACATTGACACTATTCCGAAGTAAAACCAAAATTTAAAAAACACATGTTTTTTAAAATCCCTCTTCACGTTTAAACCGCTGAACCAATTCCGTTGAAATTTGGTATAGAAATAGTTTCAGTCTCGACACAGGATAATAGGATCGTTTTTATAACCAAAAGCATCTTTTGAGGGTGTGAAAAGTGGGGTGGAAGTTTGTATGGGGAGTCAATAACCGCTGAACCAGTTTAGATGAAATTTAGGATGGTATACATCTGTGATTTAGATGAAAATGATAGCAAACATGACTTCAAAGTCAAACCTTACCTTAAGCAGTATTAACCTCGGGAATTCAGTTTCGTCGACGAAGTTGAATTCCCCCCATACTCCATTTCACAACTTTAAAGGATGATTATTGAGATAAAAAGTATCTCATGTCCTGTCTTTGGACTCGAAATATTTGTATACCAAATTTCAATTAAATCGGTTGAGCGGTTTAAGCGTGAAGAGGAATTAAAAAAAAAAGGTATTTGTTTAAAGTTTTTATGTTTTTTCTTCGGAATGGTGTCAATGTGATACCAAAAATGAATTCAGCACCCCCGTTGTATACGAAAATGATACCAAACTCGGCCTAGCAGCTTCAAGATAAAATTGAATGCCCTAAATTAAACTTTCAAGAGCGGATATCTCAAAAACTATTCAAGATATCGAAAAACTTGACTGAATAAAACTTGTAACGAATTTTATCAGCTTTTGGTTTGTCTTAGTAGTCATGTCGCTAAGACGCAAAGTTTCCAAGATATAAGTGAAAAACCGAAAAATGAGACCTTCTTTCCCCCCTCTACCCCCCAGCACCGGGGCTACGGCCGGGGACTTTTTATATGTTCACCTCCTAACTAGTCCAAACAAAGTTACGGAGTCAAAAATTGTGTTCCTAGCATTTCCTTCTATAACTTCTTATTGCTTGGCCTAATAGTCATATAATCAAGATTTAACACCGTACTCGTCTGAAAAGCTCTCCGTTATATCGATATACATTTGTCAAGCAGATACTTTTGCTAAGGAAACTACATTATTTGAAAATGAAACCTAAATTTAAAATAAAACCAAGGAGCACTTGAAGGATATTATGGAAAAATTCACTGCAGGCCTATAAGTCTCGGTAGCTCAGTTGGTATATATAGGAAACTTGGTATCCTGTAGTTGTGAAACTTGTGAGTTCAAAACTCACCCGTGGCAGTGAATATCTCAATATTTTCTTCAATTTCAAACATTACTGAAAGACACAGTGGCGGATTTGCAGTATTGGCCGTCCTAGGCCCCAGACCCTGTAGTAAAGTAAAACTACCAGCCGCTCCTTTCTCAGCACGCATCTATAGACTGCTGCCTTGCACCCGCCCCTAATATCTTGTCGCTGCTGGGTCTTAGGGCAAATCCGCCACTGGAAAGACACATTAAAATCTGGTGGAAGTACTCGGTAGGAACCAGTCTTTTGTTTTTCAGATTCCGTGCCCCCAGCGCACTGTGTCGAAGTTGCATGTGCTACACCCGAGTAGGAATGGAACCCGCTACTATATTGTTGTCGAGCGAACCTCCAGCTATAACCAGCAGAAAATAGTCGTGCGGTCGCCTCTGCAGGTAATTTTGTAAAAAATATTGTAGAATTAAGCATTACTTTTCATGAGCTTATATTTTGATGTTACCGTTATGATATCAGGTTTTGCTAAAGCAGCAACTTTAAAAACACAATTGCTTTTAATAAATGAGTATACAATACAAGCGATTGTAAACAACTAATTTTTATCCGCGACTTTGACTGCATAGAAGTAGTCCCGGTAGTGAAATGAAATGACCCTAGGGTCGTTACCTCTAAAGCTTCATTTTCATAGGCCGGATTGTATGAAATTTTGCACTTTTTCTTGGACCAAAAGATGTATTAAGAATTGCAGAAAATAAACTATTTAAAAAACGGTCACCTTTATAATTTGAAGTAAGTAAGATATGCCTCTTATATCTTATATTTAACGTTAAAAATCACTTTCAGCTCCGCAACGAAACCTCCTACCCGCTAGAGCTATTCTACAAAAAAACTGACTTGCAAGCAATCGGTGCTGAGCTGATCGGATCCGTCAGCAACCCGTTCGATGATAAGATGCGATTGGCGTGTGTGGCGCCGCAAGATACGTACAACGTGCCGCTGTATATCGCGTACCATTGCAAGTTGTTCCTGCTGCCCGTGCTTGCTGAGTAAGTATTTCATCTAACACCGTAAAAGTCGTAAAACCAACCGACTAAACAATCGGTGCCGAGCTAATCGGATCCGTCAGCAGCCCTTTCGATGATAAGATGCGGCTGGCTTGTGTGGCGCCGCAAGACACCTTTAACGTGCCGCTGTATATCGCGTACCATTGCAAGTTGTTCCTGCTGCCCGTGCTCGCTGAGTAAGTATTCCATCTAACACCGTAAAAGTAAAACCAACCGACTAAGCAATCGGCGCCGAGCTGATCGGATCCGTCAGCAACCCGTTCGATGATAAGATGCGGCTGGCGTGTGTGGCGCCGCAAGATACGTACAACGTGCCGCTGTATATCGCGTACCATTGCAAGTTGTTCCTGCTGCCCGTGCTTGCTGAGTAAGTATTTCATCTAACACCGTAAGGGGCTATTCATAAATTACGTCATTTCAAATTAGGGGGGGGGGCTCTGGATATCGGATGATGGTAGCATGACGTAGGAGGAAACGCGGTCATTCGAAGCATGATTTTTGGATGATTTTAGGGGGGAGGGTCAAAAATCGTCAAAAATCGATGACGTAATTTATGGACAGCCCCTAAGGGCCGATTTAGACGGCGCGCGAACTCGTATGCGATTTTAGTTACATTGATGACTGATTACAATTGGTTGTATCCAATTCAGCCGACCAATCAAATATCGCAATGCAATAAAACTCGCATGCGAGTTCTCGCACCGTCTTAATGAGCCTTACGGCCCAAGTACATTACAATATACACTCTGTTTTAATCTAATTCAAAACAGACATAAACTAGCATTTATTTTGTTTCATTGTTTTCTAAAACGAACAAAAGTCTTAATGCAGTTTACAATAAGGTTCAAATTAAAAATAGGGAAAGTTTGTATGGTGTGCCTTATGAGGCTAATACCGTAAAAGCGACTATAGTGCGAAAGCTACCAACCAAGGCCCAAAAATAATTCGAATATCTACGTTAAGGCGTAATTTTTATTTGACTGTCGCAACTCGAAGCCAAAAGCCCAAACCATTTTCACAAGATGAATAAATCCCAGGAAACACTAAAACCAAAATTGGTATTGATACTTAATTACGAGTTAAACTTGTGGACTAGTTGTATTTCATACAAAGCTGGCATACAGCAGCCTTGAGAGCTCATGTCACTACGAAACATGTTAGGTACAGTCAAAAAAACACGTCTATCAATTCTTCCTTGAGATCAAGGAGTTCCTTAGACTACCATTGCCATCAAAAACGTTGGATTGTTCTCAAAAGGATTTTACCTTTTGAGTATTAGGTACTTCGTCCAGCATCCGTGCCATTTTACTTAAATGTAAATGTAACTACGTAAATGTAACTACTTAAATGTAAATGTAACTACTTAAATGAAAATGTAACTACGTAAATGTAACTACTTAAATGTAAATGTAACTACTTAAATGAAAATGTAACTACGTAAATGTAAATGTAACTACGTAAATGTAAATGTAACTATGTAAATAAGTTTATATAGAGCTACAGTCACAAGTCACAATTTGTTCTAGCAATTACCAAACCTCAACTCAAGGCATCTGGTGGATGGAGCTGGCCAAAGACCTGGGCAGTCCAAGGGATATAGTATGTCCATCTAAGTCAGAGGAAGACTCCAAGGTTTTCGCCATGAGGATACTTACAGTCGAAGGTAATTTCTGTTTGAATTATGTTATATGATTTGACTATGTGAAACAATGGTCATGATGTAATCATTTATTTTTTATGATTTATACATAGGTAGTAAATAGGGGGTATTACTGCAATGTTCTGCCGCCAGAGTGCAGCACTAGCGCCTATCGTAAATCATAAAGTAACTTATCCATACTGTGCCTTAAACTGTTTCTTGACAAATTTTCACAGACAATAAAATATGTCATTGATGCATCAAGGCGGTTTGTTTACAAAAGGCCTACCGGGAAACGCGAAAATCGAAATTTAGTTATCTGCCTCTTTATCGCTCGAATATGCAAGAGTGATAGAGGTTATATTACGAAATTTTAATTTTCTATGACCCTCAGATTGTGATGGATTGTGGTAGTGGCGCCCCCTACGCAGAGTTTCGCGTAATATTTCCTATTTATCTAATCGTAATCATACACGTACATTTCTCATCAATCTTTAAGCGACCAAAAATACAACGTTCAAAATGGTGGACTCAAATTGACTTCTGACGATTTATTCGAAACATTTGACTCAATAACTGTTAGCTGCAGATATAGTTGGTATAGACAGAAGTTGGTATGCATGTTGTATGAAGGGATTAACTATCTTTGCAGCTTACAGTATATTTCCAGGCCGTTTCACTCACTCGATTACATACTTTTTCAGGGTATCATAAGGTGCTCAATTTCAGTAAGTTAAAGGACTATGCGTCAAAATGGTCTAAAACGCAACAGAGCTCAGAGTAGTAGTAGTAGTAAAACGCTTATTTATACAAAACAAGTACATAATACAGAGAAAATACAGTAGGTATATATTATGTGTGCAACAGCGAACTTATTACCTTAAGGGATCTCTTCCAATTAACCTTAAGAGTGCCCATAGAGAGAAATGAAGGAGGTAAAAATATATTTTTAAATCCCTAACTCTCAGCTCTATTGGTTTTTGACCAGGCTTCATACAAAGTTGTCTATGGTCCTGTAAAATCTTTATTAACATGTTTGTTTCAGGCTGCCCCTCCCCAAAAATAACCCGTTCCATACCCAACTACCTAATCCGGGTCCTCCCCCCATTAGCCGTCTATAACCGTCTGCCATACGCCTTAGAGCTTACTTGCGGCGACATAAGTATGAGAGTGTCGGCCGGCGAGCGCACACACACGCACGCACTGGAGTTGACACAAGCGCATCGGTTGAGTGTGCACGTGCAGTATATGGGGCTACCGTGGACTGGCAGCTTTACTCTTTCTCCAGGTAAGAAAATATTGGTGGTTTATAACAACTTTTGATATGCTTAACTTACCTTAACATAACTTAACGTAATTTATCATAACATAACTTACAACTGGAAACAAATATATTTCAGTTTGTAATAATTTAACTTATCATTCAAAACTTGTCATAATATAACATTTGTATGTAACTTAACGTATCTCAACATAACTTACACTTAACGGCCACTTAGCCTAGTCGGTAGCCACTCACATGCTTTTGGCAACTGTAGTTGCCAGCTGTCACCCTTATTTTATAATAGGTAAATAATAGAGACCACTGAAAAATATCAATCGTGTGACTCGGTAGTAACCCTGTTCACTAAACTCTGTAAGCTCCCGGGTTCGAATCCAATTTAATGTAAGGGCATTTACCTAATCTGTTTTATGTTTTTGTTTCTCCTGCAGATGTGACTGAAAAGAACATAACAATGAGCACAGAATGCGACACTCAGGGCGGGAATAAGCAGTTGGGAGTCCGAGCGTGGCTGCGGCGCGCGGACTGCTGGCAGCTGCATCTGCATGCGCCATATTGGATCATCAATAAGACTACACTGCCTTTGCAGCTTAAGGTAAATTTTATTAAAGTTACTGTAATCTTAAATATTGTAATTTTATTTATTAAATTTATATGCAAAAAGCACTTAAGAGTCACAAGAACTTAGTCGCCGCCATATCATCCATGTTCCGCTATCATTTTAACCCAGAGTCATATATGGCGGATATGATATATGTACATATATTCAACTGTCTGAGAGTGTCAGCAGGCGAGCGCACACACACGCACGCACTGAAGTTAACACAAGCGCATCGGTTGAATGTACACGTGCAGTATATGCTAATAAACATACATACATATTAACCAGCTTTGTAATATGCATATCAAAAACGGACACATTTTTTCATACGCTGATGACACAGCAATCGTCTTCACTGGAGATACCTGGGAAGACGTGAAGCATTCTGCAGAACAAGGTTTAAGAGAAGTTGCTTGCTGGTTACGCTCTCGTCTTCTTACGTTAAATACAACAAAAACAAACTACATTTGCTTTACAAACTACAGTACTTCACAACCATATCACCTTTTTAATATAAAAATCCACACATGCAACACCAATACACAAAACTGTACATGCTCCGTTATAAATAAAGTAGAAAATGCTAAGTATCTAGGGATATTGGTCGACCAACGCCTAACATGGCACTTTCACATAGAGCTGCTCATGAGCCGTGTCAGAAAGCTTATATGGGTCTTTAAAAACCTTAGGCACATGTACTCCGCAACTTCTCAAACAAATATATGTAACCCTGGTTCAGTCAATTATA
The DNA here is from genome assembly GCF_963556715.1 of Cydia fagiglandana. Lineage (NCBI taxonomy): Eukaryota > Metazoa > Arthropoda > Insecta > Lepidoptera > Tortricidae > Cydia > Cydia fagiglandana. The sequence goes on along the minus strand of NC_085941.1, from coordinate 1,016,698 downwards.
AGTTACTGCATACCGGTTTGGGGTGGTGCTACAAAAACCAAATTTTTAGAACTCGAAAGAGCCCAGAGATCACTGCTAAAAGTTATGCACTTCAAGCCATTTAGATTTCCTACCGCAGACCTATATAAACTTTCTGACGTATTATCTGTAAGGAAGCTATACATATTATTTACGAGTATAAAACACAATGCACAAAACTGTACCATTCACACCTACCACACAAAATAGACGGAGAAAAGACAATATAATTCCAACCGTTTCAGTAAATACAACATATGCAAGTAGGCAATTTGTTTGTAAATCTGCTAAAATATACAATCATATAAATAAGCATCTGAATATATATAAGTTATCATACTATGAATGTAAAAAAATAATAACGGAATGGCTAAAATGTAAAAGTTACCATGACATTGAAAATTTAATTCATAATATCATTGAACTCTAAAAACACACATACCCACACCCACCCACACACACACACACACACACACACACACACACACACACACACACACACACACACACACACACACACACACACGGACTGTTAAGTTCATTCTCTTGTTATTTTAAGTTTTAAAAAAACTGTTCTATTTTTGTTATTTCATTGAGACGTTAATTTTATTTCTTTTTTTTTTCTATTTAATATTGTAACAAATTATTGTTGTTCACTTCAATTACTGACTAAGGAAGAGCGGTGTCTCTTAATACAGGTATTTGATACTTAAAAAGAGGTACCAACTTTGTACAATGTAAACGAATGCTTAAAATGAATAAACAATTTATTATTATTTATTCTCTTTATTTATTTTCCTTCTTAAGTTAGGTTAATTATAATATGCATATAAAAGTAAAATATAAAAACACTTACAAAACAATAAAAAAGAAAATTATAAACACATTATAAAAAACCTAACCTAGGGTGCCGCCGGCAGCGGGGCAGGGCCCAAGCTGCCGGTGGTCAGGGCCGCAGAGTGAGGAATCGACGTACTATACGCGCCGTGTCCAAAATTACCGCCTTCTGCATCTGACCCTTGATCCAACCACCTAGCGAGAGTCTCTCTAGGTGTTGGTCGAGACTCTTCGCTATGAGACCGTTCGCTGACACGACTATAGGAACAATGATCGTCGAGTCAACATCCCACATGGCGGTTATCTCGTGAGCTAAGTCTAGGTACTTGCTGGACTTGTCCTTCTCGGCCTTCACGAGATTCTCATCATGGGGGATGGTGACGTCGACGAGCACGGCCCGGCGCTGCGATCGATCTATCAGCACGATGTCAGGCTTATTGGCTACAATAGTCCTGTCAGTGATGATAGATCGATCCCAATAGAGCGTGGCTCGACCATTTTCGAGAACTGGCGCAGGTGAGTACTTGTAGTACGGCACTTCACGGTCCACAAGGCCGTATAGGAGGGCAAGTTGCTGGTGAATAATTCTGGCTACGAGATTATGTCTGTGCAAGTACTCGCCGTTAGCAAGATGAGAACATTATTATTTATTATTTGTCTCTCTTAAAAACTCACGGGTATATACATCCCGGTCATTTGATAGGCGTGCGTGGGGATACAGATCCAACACGTAGAGGCCCTTTGGAGAAGTTTTCTGTTATGTAATACACCTGCTAGAACCCATTCACGGGTACAAATAGATACCCGTCAATCGGTCCCAACAGGCGTAGGGGCTATTGTAAATATAGTGGAGAAAAGTGCTGGTTATAGTGATGAATTTTGGCTGGTCAAAAGATTGGGCTATTGCTGAGAGGTCCGGACACCTGCCATAACAATGTTAGTACACGTTATCGAGGCAGGTAGTGACTCGCCGCTTACTAGATGGGCCCCTGAAACTGCCGTCGTAAAGACGACCAGGAGCAACATTATTATTTATTATTATTATCTTTATTTATTTATCGTCTTAGGTTAGGTATTTTTATAATATGAATATAAAAGTAAAATATAAAAACACTGCTATTATTATACAGTATACATAAAATCACGCCTATTTCCCGGAGGGGTAGGCAGAGACCACGGATTTCCACTTGCTACGATCCTGACATTTACCTCTTTCGCTTCTTTCACTTTCATAACATTCCTCATACTTACACGCTCGCCGGTTTAGGGTGCTCTTGACCGGGCCTTTCTTCAGGATTTAGCTAATAAAGTTCAAACTTAAACAAATATTTTTTATTACATGCAGTATTTTTTATTAAATGCTGTCAGTTGCAAACTTTCATTTCATACAAATTATTAAGTAATTATCCAACTTTTACTTGTCATCTCGTACAGGGTAGCCATTCGGACACGGTGTACGAAGTGACAGATGAGCCGCTCCTTTGGTCGCCTGCGCGACGGCATCGGCAAGCTGACAAGCTACGACTGCGCGCGCACCAGGTATCCGCCATTAAAAAATTTTTCAAGAATTCAATTGTGTAAAAAAACTATATACTTACATCGAACCAAGTCTATATACTATATACTTACATCGAACTTACATTCTACGAGAATTGGTTGAAAATAATGCGATCTGTGGAGGAGAACAGTTAGACAGACATAGACATACGAAAGAAATTAAAAACGTAGGCCTTCGCTCTCGTTCGGGCAACAATTAAAATATTGAAGTGTTGTGTGTATGGGTGAATTGCGAGGTCTACAGTGTTCCAGAAAACCCCTTTTTTAGGGGTTTTAAACAAAGAGTAAAAACGGGACTCTATATATATATGACGCCACTGTCCGTCTGTCACCAGGCTGTATCTCATGAACCGTGACAGTTGAAATTTTCACAAATGATGTATTTCTGTTGCGGCTATAACAACAAAAACTAAGAAGTACGGAACCCTCGGTGGGCGAGTCCATCTCGCACTTGTCCCTTCAAGAAGTGTTAACTTTGAATTTGATTATCCGTGTTTGTTTGTCAGTCTGCGTGGTCTCGCGCCTGCCGCGCCGCCGCCGCTGCGCCGGGCCTTATAGTCTGCGCGCACACTGAGAGGAAGATGAACTATCGGATCCTACTAAATGTAAGTACCATCGCCCACACTGTTAGCTGTCCGTCGGTGGACCTTATGCCTTATATAATAAGGTCCACCGATGTACATTTAGGAGTGTTGCCGTTTGTATCTACTTAGTTTATACTTCCTTGTAAACAACCCTAGAAGGAAAATAATGAAATTTTCAGTGAATGCGTAGAATCGCTGCTACAAAAATATAATAAGAGACCTACCTAAAACCTACTGTGCCAGCCGGCACAGTTAATTACTCACGACGTCGCTGGTCCTTAGGTACATCTTCTACAGAAAACTTGAAGTGGTTAAATTTATATGTAAAAATACAAAGCAATGGCCTGAGTGTGGGCCCAAGAGGCGTAGCCGAGGTGAATGCTAAACCGAAAAGTAATAATGTAGTTAAGTTATAGCGTCTCAAAGTGGAAAAATGATCACGAGACTTTTCGATCGCATCTGTCATTCCGAGACGTTTCGATTGAATAAGTATAAGAATTATTTCATTTATTCATGGCAAACTAAAACTAAATTTCATACAAACGTATTACAAAAAAGTATATTTAAAACATTGAAGCAGTGGTGGCCGAGTGGATATGACGTCTGACTTTCAATGCGGAGGTCGGGGGTTCAAATCCTGGCTCGTACCAATGAGTTTTTCGGAACTTATGTACGAAATATCATTTGATATTTACCACTAGCTTTTCGGTGAAGGAAAACATCGTGAGGAAACCTGCATACATCTGCGAAGAAATTCAAAGGTTATGTGAAGTCCCCAATCCGCAGTGGGCTAGCGTGGGGACTATATAGCCCAAGCCCTCTCGCGCATGAGAGGAGGCCTGTGCTCAGCAGTGGGACGTATATAGGCTGAAATGATGATGATGATGATATTTAAAACATGAAGTATATAAGTTTACCACGAAATACAAAATGCTAACCCTAAAGTCAGCGCTGGTAAAGGTAATAATAATAATCTGACCAGACCAGTCCCAAGGTAATAATTATCTTTTCTCAAAAATGGACGGCAAAGTCGACCTTGCCGTCTAAAAAATAGGTCGCGAAGCGCGTAGTTTATGGTCAGTCAAAAATTAAAAAGTTAAAAACATTGCAGTCTCGATTTTGGGACTGCAATGTTGCATACAAATTCCATTATTTGTCGAGTTCCAAACTTTTTAAAAGTTGAAATGGTCATATCAAATGAAGGCACAGGCCCATTAAACAGCCAAACAGATGATTAGTACCGCGACTATTTAGGTGTCTCAAATAGGTTGGCGTATTTTCGGCAGAAAAATACACTTATATTTTTTTATAAAAAAAAATAAAAAGGCGGCAAGGGCTTTTTTCTGTGAAAATATATACGTAAGAACGTTGCTTTTGTAAAATATTTCTATGATATTTATATTTCTTGCACCATTTTTGAGAAAAGCACTATATATGACTCGGCTGGAAGGCTACTTGCTGGCTTCGGATTCAATTAAACGGACTCCCAAGGTCGTCCGTTTAAAACGAATCCTCAGCCTGCAAGTAGCTACTTCCGAGCCTCGACAATAATGTACTATTTTCTCAAAAATGGACGGCAAAGTCGACTTTGCCGTCTAAAACATAGGTCGCGAAGCGCGTAGTTTATGGTCAGTCAAAAATTAAAAAGTTAAAAACATTGCAGTCTCGATTTTGGGACTGCAATGTTGCATACAAATTCCATTATTTGTCGAGTTCCAAACTTTTTAAAAGTTGAAATGACCATATCAAATGAAGGCACAGGCCCATTAAACAGCCAAACAGATGATTAGTACCGCGACTATTTAGATGTCTCAAATAGGTTGGCGTATTTTTGGCAGAAAAATACACTTCTATTTTTTTATTAAAAAAAATAAAAAGGCGGCAAGGGCTTTTTTCTGTCAAAATATATATGTAAGAACGTTGCTTTTGTAAAATATTTCTATGATATTTATATTTCTTGCACCATTTTTGAGAAAAGCACTATATATGACTCGGCTGGAAGGCTACTTGCTGGCTTCGGATTCAATTAAACGGACTCCCAAGGTCGTCCGTTTAAAACGAATCCTCAGCCTGCAAGTAGCTACTTCCGAGCCTCGACAATAATGTACTATTCTCCTACAGGTAACGCTTTCCGAACTCTGCCCCCAACTGACCAAAATCGTGACCCTCCTACCATATTTCCTCGTGTACAACGACACTAAACGACATTTGCGGTTCATGGAAGAGAATGAAGCTGCTGATCTCTGGATAGACCTGGCACCCCAGCAGTGTACACCGTTCTGGCCTCAGACGGACTCCATGGCCATGCACTGCAAGTACAGGTAATATATTTTATTTTTAGGGTTCCGTATTCAAAGGGTAAAAACCGGACCGTAATACTAAGACTCCACTGTCCGTCTGTCTGTCACCAGGTTGTATCTCATGAACCGTGACAGTTGAAATTTTCACAGATGATGTACCTATTTATGTTGCCGCTATAACAACAAATACTAAAAAGTACGGTTTTGTTCTTAAAGACATTTTTTGTTTGTTATTTTATAATGTAGTTTGATATCCACAAATTGTAAAAAAATTGTTGCTTGAAAATTCACATTCATTTAAAAGATGTACCGTATGACACATGACCACTTTTATCGTGGACAGTCTTTACTTGCATCTCATTGTATAGAAATCAAGCCCGATTTTTTTTCTTAATTGCTGCAACAGCAAATTATTTGGGCAGCTAAAAACCTTATGTCCGTTAAAAACTCTTTTTTCTTTAAGTTTTAAATTGATTTTTCTTTTTGTCTCTGGTAAGTTTTTTTTTTTTACTTGTAACAGGGACTCAGGAGTCGTGAGTCAGCATTTCCCGATTACAAAGAATCATTTTACGGTGCTCAGAATGGATAAGGGGGTGAGTTATTTTGTTAGTTATTTGCTCAAATAAATGTATAGTAATAACACATCTTCAACGTAACTCTTAACTTAACGCATAAATAAGAAAAACATGAATTAATGTTACTTTCGTCTTTATTATTTACTACATTCGTTTTGGTGGTGCTGCATAAATATGTTATTTTCTAATTTACCACCTGCTTTCAACTTTATACACTAAATTATACTATAGATGGTCAAGTAAACCTTGTCATTGTCAGTAGAAAAAGGCGCGATATTAAAATTTTCTATGAGACGATACCCCTTCGCGCCTATATTTTTCAAATTTGCCGCCTTTTTTCTACTGACAAGATCTGCTTGACCAACTTTACATAAATAAATTAGTTTTAAGTAGGAACACCACAATCTACAAACGTGGATTGTCAAACTCGTTCGACAAGCTAGTTACCCCATGCTATATCAACTAGTATTAGGTAATTAGGTCATACAACGCCATCTACTTCGCTGTCAATTTTACGGCCCCCCAATATCAGTACACTTATTACTTAGTATTCTGTTTTAAGATTGATAATCAAGGTCCATATTTTGTCTTCGGTCGCTATTTTTTCAACGACAAAGTCCCGTCACTTATGCAACGTATAAGCCATACCCTGTGAGCGATGAGTCCATAATATCTTTATAGCATTTACAGTACATCTAGTGCTACATTACGACACCGTGTTATAATACGCTCATTCCGTAACTACGTCGAAAATTTAATTTAACTAGTAATGAGGTGTGCAATAAAGACTATTTGTATTGTATTGTAAAACTGCACCTATGAGTGGTCTCACGCTAATTCTCTGTTTAATCTGTGTCATTGTCCGTATTTAGTCTTCGGCCTCTGTCTCTCTAACGATAAAGTCCCGTCATTATGTAACGTATAAGCTGTCCCCTGTGAGCGATGCGCCCATATCTTGATAGCTTTAAGGTGCGCGTCGCTCTGTTCTTTGGCAGCTGAGATTGGTGGCGCTGGTTCTAGTGGCACGGAGGGTGAGGAATATGATGATGATGATGATGGTGGTGGAGGTGGGTTGTATTTTGAGCTTGATGTTACCTGTAACAATTAAGAGGAGATTTTTAAGTTTTTTTTTATACACAATTAAGGTAAAATAATTTATTTTGTTGAGAGGGCTGGACAATCCAGTTATTCTGTTTTAACCAAGACTGGTTAGAATATTTTAAATTTATTTGCCTGTAAGGTGGTGGTACTAGTGCTCGACATGCTAATGTCCAATAGATGACACCCTGCTGTCACCTTTATTGACAATTACTTAAGTTTCAAGATTACATGTACTGGGACCGCGTCGAGCACCAGTACCACCACCTTATGGAGTATTTATGAAATATTTTAGCACCACTGAACGATAATGAAATAAAGGAATATTTTCACTTTACGTTGAAATATTGTCGATACTTAAAAAAATGTGCAGATATTAGAAAAAAAAGATCTAGGACAGATTCAAAATTAGATTTAAGACATTGAGTTTTCTTTTACTACTTACTGTATAATGCGGCACTTTGTACGAACTGACTGTATCCAATTTATGAGCATTACTCATCAAAGGCAGATCTCCAAAACTCTCCACCTTGTAACTCGGCCTTACTACAGTTGGCACATTATTTGTATAAGAAATATCAAAATCTTCTTCTCTTAAATTAACAGGTTTAGGCAATAATTCTTCTCTCTGTCCATTATCTAAATTTGGCATATCATTTATCTCATGATGTATATACGCATTTAGATACGACATTTGTTTATTTTGCATTGATTCTTCTGTTTGCAAATTTGCTGTATCGTGGTTAACGTACACTATTTTCGATTGAGTGGCGTCTTCAACGTAGTTTAATAAGTCTGTGGGTGCGTATGGTCCGTTGTATTTACTATCATATTCTTGTGGTTTAGGTCTGAATTCCTCAGTATTTTGAGATCTAAAAGGCCCATTATAAATCTCATCTTGTGGCTTAAAGTTAATTGGGATTGAATCTGATTCTTGTACCAAAGGTCCGTTTCTGTTGAATTTGTCTGATTCATAGATTTTATAAGGACCGTTTAGAGAATACCCTGGAGTTGGATACTCAGTATCTTTAACTCTACTTTCGTCTCGTTTATAAGGTCTTCTTTCAACTGAATTTTCCCTATATCTTTCTCTTTCACTGGCCATATCTATGAGCTTATCCAAATCTTGCTTGCTTAAGTATTTAATAATGTTATTTGTGTCCTCGTCTCTTAAACCATCATTGGGTCTTTTACTACTAACCTTAGGTCTTGGATCGTGTGGTCTTCCCGGGTAGGGGGGTTCTTCGTCATCCACAATGTATCCTGGAGGGGGGGTTATAGAAAAGGCCCCCTTGACAGGATAACTGTTTGGAGGTCGCCTGTAGAACCTAGACGGATATGAGTAGTACTTTCCACGTTTAACTCTTATGTGTATAGTTTCGTTTAAAAATGCATCTTCACTAAAAACTAAACTGAATAATGTCAATAGCACTGTCACTGAAATTATATTCCACATTCTTGAAAGGTTTCTAAAACTTTTTTATGTAACTAATAGTGTTTCAAATCGAGGGTTCCACTGAAAACTGAGCTCCAGTGAAATTTTGTCATGTCTTATAATAGTTGAGATGAAAGTGGTGTCAATTGAATTAACACATCCAACTTCACTGCTTACGTTATGACTTTGTCGTTTTAACGAGAAGTAAGTGACGCCAAATGATGCTGTTTAACGAGTGAAAGTGACAAAGCTGTAATTTTTCAGAGGTGAACGATGTACGGATGCTGTTATGCAATATGTCGTTATGTTGTGTTATGGAATGACTTCCGAAATAGTGTTGAAATGTCTTATATATTTTGGTTTTTATAACAATTAGTACTGTTAACTTTATGTTTAGTTAACAGTAATAGGTCAGGTGTTAGAATGCTTAAATAGCCTAGTGAGTCTAAATGTACATATTCGTTGAAATCTAATTTGAACATTTCATGAAATAATTAAATTATTATTTCTTTTGTTTCATTGCCTTAACAAACGTAATTCGTTCCAATTTACTTATAGAACAAGGTTCAAATTAAAAATTGGAAAACTTTCTAAAGTGTCATTCTATGGAACTTGCTAACTATGTAAACAAACCGCCATATTGAAATTGTCAAAGAATAATGAAAATAATGAGTTTGTTTACATAGTTAGCAAGTTCCATAGAATGACACTTTATGGTGGGTCTTACGAGAACTAACGATATTGAGTTATATTTCGAGTTGATAATTGAACGGATTGTTTTTTGTGTTTGATCAAAGATTTCTTTACCTACTACGCCTATACCTACAGCTTGGCAAAAAAGAGTAGAAATTAAAAAGTGGCAACACTGTAGTGTCGTCCCGTTTTCTTATATTTTTTTATTTTATTTATTTGGAGAACCAACAGCTATGACAATACCATAGAAATTATAATGGATACAGAAAGCCAATTATATGAACTCACAGGTAGTGATATATATATATTGATTTGAAAGGGACAACGCTACAGTATTGCCACTTTTTAATTTCTACTCTTTTTTGCTAAGCTGTATACAGAGGGGCTACCGCGAAAACCGAAATTCGCAAATTGCGGGGATCTTTCTCTTTTACTCCAACGAAGGCGTAATTAGAGTGACAGAGAAAAATGCCCAAAAATGAAATGAAATTTTTTTTTCAGTCGGCGATCACAGTTGAAGTGACGGGAGGCACCGACCGGCCGTTCACCATCACATTCAAGCCGTATACGGCGGGCGACGCGCCCGTCCGCATAGACAACTTGTGTGAAGACCTGTTCCTAAAACTACACCAAAAAGATTCTGGCCAGGTAAGAGTCTGGACGCCCTAGGTACCGCTGAAGAGACGAAGTGCAGAATAGTACATTGTGCAACATGGGGCGTAAGTTAAATATTGCAAGACTATAATTAGATCGCGACGGCTTGCCGGAGCTATAGACTCGAGTTTGCAATATTATTACGCCCCGAGTTACACACAATGTTTTTCATCACACTTGTGATACAAAAATTAAGTATAAAGACAAAAAACTGTTAATTATGGCACTAGTAACTTCATGACTCCCTAGGGAGAACGCTTTTTCTGTAACTCCCGCTAAACCTGCGTGCAATTCCACATTTGCTGAGCGAGTGTGATGAAAAGACCTTAGCGAACTCGGCGCCGTCGACTGGACAGAAACGGCTTTGGACAGAGTAGCATGGCGGTCTTTGGTGTCGGAGGCCAAGATCCACTTCGGGTCGTTGCGCCACAGCAGTCAGTAAGTAAGTAAAGGCAGAGGCAGAGGCACCTTATAATTTTTGATAAGCCTTGAGCTCTGATTGACAACGTGTACTGATTGCTAACAACAACACTCTTACTGCGGACCTTATGTCTCTACGATAAGGTTTAAAATATGTAAGTTAATAAATTATTAACTTACACATAAAATTCACTTTAGATAGAGGATTGATTTCAAAGAATAAAGAGAGTCTTTTCAACTCGGAAATTCCGAGTAATACTTTTTAATTCAGACTAGGTATTCACTACTCAGAGTACCTTTTATCGCAAAGTATTTGTATTTTTAAAAAGTATTTTGAAAATACCTATTTCGTATTTTGTATTTTGTACAAATTCAAAAACTATTTTGTATTTTGCAAAATGTGTAAGTTAATAAATTATTAACTTACACATTTTAAACATTAATTTTTACAGAGATGTGACTTATTTGAAATACTTGTATTTAAAATGCAAATACGAAATGCAAAATACCTATTTTGTATTTTGTATTTAAATACCTTTTGAAGAAAACTATTTTGTATATTATTTGAAATAGTTTTTGGGACCTATTTTCTATTTTCAAAATACAAAATACTTTATAGTAGGTAGGTAATGTAGGTATGAGTTACTTCTGATGTTACAATCCTGGCAACTCTCTCATTCTTTTAACATGGAACTGTTGAATCTGTTTAGTAACGTCGCACATGACCACAAGCGTAGCGAGTGGTTAAAAAAGTGGAATCTTGAGTGTTGCGAAGGGTTTCAAGGCACGAGAGGAGAACAAACTTTTCTGCCCTGGTGAAACACAAACGAGACGTTTTCATCACACTAACGAGAGGCATTATACTAGCTATAAGTTGGCCGTTAAAAACCATCATCCATACCTACATCCTACCGGTTAATATGTATGAGCAAACAACTAGAAAAATTCACTTTAGATGGAGGATTGATTTCAAAGAATAAAGAGAGTCTTTTCAACTCGGAAATTCCGAGTAATACTTTTTAATTCAGACTAGGTACCTATTCACTACTCAGAGTACCTTTTATCGCAAAGTATTTGTATTTTTAAAAAGTATTTTGAAAATACCTATTTCGTATTTTGTATTTTGTACAAATTCAAAAACTATTTTGTATTTTGCATTTGAAATAGTATTATCAAGGAAGTATTTGTATTTTGTATTTAAATACTTTTTATAAAGTATTTTTTAGAGATGCACCGGATATGCGGTTACTATCCGGTATCCGGCCTATCCGGCCATTATTTTACTATCCGGCCGGATACCGGATAGTGACCTGCTATCCGGCCGGATACCGGATAGTAACATTGCTTGATTTCAGAGTAAACAAATTGAATTTAAGAAACAGACACGGTCATAATCGTACTTGTTTATTATTTTAAAACAATTTAATCATTCCACTGACTTGCACGCGCACTCATTTCGAACCTAGAAATGAGTCCGCGCGAACGTTTACTAGGAAACAGGTCAAACCTGCAGAATGCGGACCTGAAAAACCGAAATGTAGGTATAGTTCCGCCGGCCGAATATCCGGCGGCCGGATACCGGATATTCGGCCAGTGTCCAGGCCGGATATCCGGTATCCGGTATCCGGCCAAACAACTATCCGTTGCATCTCTAGTATTTTTCACATCTCTGTTAATAATGTCGAAGATGATACAATAGCCCCACATTGTATGTTGTTTTAAGATCTAACACATATCCTAAGAACGTGATGTACAAACAGCAACACTCTTAACTGTCCATCGGTGGACTTTATGCCTTTTGTAATAAGGTTTACGAACTGTCAGTTAACAGTGTGGGCAATGGTACATCGCCAATGGGAGTCTAGGCTCCCTTATTATTGAGACTATTCTCAAGCCCAATGGCTTAAGGGGATTATTGGCATTAGCTGGATGGAGACTTTGTATTACCATTGAAATGATTTTTTTAGTATCTGTATACGCTGCAGTTTTTTAGGGTTCCGTACCCAAAGGGTAAAACGGGACCCTATTACTAAGACTTCGCTATCTCTCCGTCCGTCCGTCCGTCCGTCTGTCACCAGGCTGTATCTCACGAACCGTTATAGCTAGACAGTTGAAATTTTCACAGATGATCGATGTATTTCTGTTGCCGCTATAACAACAAATACTAAAAACAGAATAAAATAAAGATTTAAATGGGGCTCCCATACAACAAACGTGATTTTTGACCAAAGTTAAGCAACGTCGGGAGTGGTCAGTACTTGGATGGGTGACCGTTTTTTTTTGCTTTTTTTTTGTTTTTTTTGCATTATGGTACGGAACCCTTCGTGCGCGAGTCCGACTCGCACTTGCCCGGTTTTTGATCTAATCGTAAGCAATTTTTAGGAGCAACAAAATGTCCCGTTCATCAAAATTCAATTACAATCCAGCGTAGAAATTTTCTGGCAAAACTTCCAGTATGAAAAAACACCTTAACATGAGATAAACGCGACTATGATATGCCTTTTGTTATAGGTGGCTCTGCTGAGTCCATACCAGTCCATGCTGTATACGTGGGACGATCCAAGCAAAGAGCGGCAGTTAATGTGGAACATATACAACAATAAGGGAAAAGGATACATCGCTGATTTCAGCCAGGATGGGTAAACATAAAAATATGAATTGAATACAAAATGTTATTTAATTTATGTTTTTTTAAAGTTCACACGATTTCATTGCCAATTTTCTGCCCTTATAAAGCAAATTGCTCTATCCTAAAAATATTTTGATAAAGAAACTTTCAGTTATAGAAACTAAGTTTATGCACTATTTGGTATATGTGAGCAGTTTTGTAACTGTTGACATCGTTGCAAAATACCGCCGCTTCAGGTACAAGAAGATGTACACAGCGTGGAGTTTATAATCATTATACTTGTTCATTTTCAGTAACGGCGAACAGAAAGTAAGCTTCCATTCAGTCAAGCACTCCACCCTGGTCGCCACCAGCAGCGTCACATCCAAACTGTCTTCGACCCTCAAACGGCTCACCCCAAAATCCCCAGAACCCTGCACCTCCAGCTCTGATGACTCCGAAAACGAACAACCTGACCCTCATAAGAAAAAAATGAGGAAAGACAAAGTTATCGTCTACTGGATATCTTATATGGAAGGTTTACAAAGAGTATTTGTGTTAGCTCAAGATGAGAGAATAGCCTATCAGTATAAAATGAGAATTAATTCAGAAAAGAGCGATTATGAAGTGTATTTATCTTTAGCAGAAGTCAGTTTGTCAGTCTGTGTTGACACAAAACTTGGAGTAAAGGAGTTGGCTCATCTAAGTGTGACGGATTCCCTCCCGCGATGGGAAGTCAATGTTAGCCACAAATGGAAACAGTTGTCCCCCGACTTGACAGCGTGGATTGAAGATAAATATCAAACTGAGCAAAAGAAATGTCAGTTGAAAGAATACATTCATATAGACTTGGAAAAAATGCAAATGACTAAACCTTTCTTCTCGGAGTTAAGGAGAACTTATAACCCTGGTGTTTGGATGCAGTTAAGGAAGTCTGATACGTTGACGTACTGCCATTTGAAGTTACAGCGATTACAAATAGATAATCAGCTAAGCGAAGCTGTATTCCCTAGTGTTTTATACCCAGCACCTTTGCCAAACGCACGTTCCACCCGCGGTCCGAAACCAAGTATAGAACTAGTAGCTTTAAAACAGCACAGACCTGCTTTGAACCAAGATGTATACAAGTATTTAAAAGTTTTAGTTCAAGAGCATTATGTGAATTTAGACAGAGGTTTTGTAAACTACGTGTTTGATATTTTGAACCATTGGAAGCTTGAAGAAAAACCTGCTGTGAGACTAAGAGCTGATTTGGCGTTAGTTCATATGCCTTTACCGATCATAGCTCTTAAATCTCAGACTAGCGCTCAGAGAAACATTATATTTGAGTTTGTACACTTGTCGCCGATAAAATTGGTGCTAAGTCTGTCTTCTAGAGGGTATTCGGGAGAGAACCCTAACAGTCCCACGAGAACTAGGTTTTGCAGTAAGAAGGAGAATCGGCCTAAGCTGTTCAATAGTGATCTGCTGGAGTATTTGTTTAATTCGTGGGGATCCTCGTTGTGTGACATGAAGGATATTGTTTTAAGGTAAGACTCGTCTAAGATTTTATGAGTTTTTCTGTTCTACCATTTATTGTAAATATTTTTTGAAATCACGAAACATTCGATTATCAATTAAGAATATATATATATATATAACCTTTACAAACTTACAGTACAGATAACCGTAGTTCTTTTAAATGACGTAATTTTTGAAGTGAAAACTTCTTTAGCGGCGCTGTGCACTTTTCGTTTTGGGGAAAAAATGTTAAACTCGCGAGAGCTTAAGACGCAAGACGCTTCGTAAGACGGACACGTGACTTGATCGAAAAACTGTTACAATGTCATTCAGTTTTCACTTCTGCCGGCACTCCCGGAGTGCAACCCGTTTTTTTATGATGATATCATATAAATACTTTAATGATAATGTTCAATTTTTTCCTGTTAGTGTAGATGTTATAGAAAATTTTAATCAAGTTTGGTCAAATTGTTTAGAAAGCACCTACAAAAACTCCCGATGCTAAATACAAGTATTTTGTATTTTTTTTGCCAAAGTACCGTTTACTTAAACTTTAGTTCAGCACACATTGCGTATTATTACATAAGTGTCCCGTTACTCCGTTGGTTTGACATGCTTTATTTATAAAAGGTTCTTGCTAATTTCTAAATTAAACACTCAGAAGTGGCACATTAGAGGGCGATGTACTTACGTAAATGTGACAATGTTTTAGTAAACATTTGTATAAAGACTTGCCTTTGACACTTTATTTTAAATGAATTATGCCCATCTTATCTTTCAGATCAAAACAATATTAACAATAATATATATGTCACCCATAAAGCTGTTTTTCCAATTTACAGTTTTGTATAAAAATATCTTATCTAATAGCTTTAGTGGAAAAATACCTTAAGAATAAGATGCGGACTATACAATAAATAGACTCAAATTTAGTCTTTATTATTTCGTCACTAAATAATTAGGTACTGTAAAATAACTATTAACCCCAAAACTTTTCAGAATGGCCTACCTGGAGATCCGAAACGCCCCTATCACCCCTACAGCTCTCATCGACACAGCGTCTCGCTTCTACTGGACGCAACTAGTACAACAATTCTACGTGTTGGTCCTCGGTCTGAATATACTGGGAAATCCGTATAGTACGATAGGAGATTTCTGCCGAGCTATGAAGCATTATTATGAACCTTACCTGGTAAGTATTAGAAACTAGTATGGCTTATCTATCACTCACTAATACAGCGGTTTCTACGCACGATTCTCTTGGACGTTTATAATAATCCCTTTTCAAGACGATTTATTGCACAGACGAAGAATTGTATTAAATTGTTTTTCTACTCCCGTACTTTTATTTGTCATTTAAAGGGTCGTGCACACACCTTTAAAATCCTACCTTATAGTTGTTAAGACAAGTCTTTAGTCTATTCCCCAAAAAAGAATTTGTGCATACACGCAGTATCTTTTTGACGATTTTACGATACTTCGTGTAATGAACACTTAAAAAATATTGAATGAAATACAGTGTTGCCAACCTCATTTTAAATGTCATCTCTGACAAATAAGTGAACCATAGACATGTTTTTTTTTTCATTCATTCAGTCATTCGTTTCCCGCCCGTACTCTCTATTTTTGCTACTTCTTGAATTAAAAGTATTTGTTAAATTTATTTCACAATTTTATTTTAAAGTATAATAGTATTTTATGCAACCGTTGTTTAAGAGAGGTCAAAAAAGGCGAATGGCGTGGGTAATAATTTGAGGCGAAGCCGAAAATTGTTAATAAAGACGCCACAAGTATTTTTTGACTCAGTTAAACAACGTTGCATACAATACTTTTTCTACGACCAAGCACTTTGAAATAAAATTGAAAATTTAACAAATCTTTTTAATTCAAGAAGTAACAAAAAAGGAGGGTACGGGCGGGAAAAGAAAGAATGAATGAAATTAAAAAAAAAACCATGTGTATGGTTCACTTATTTGTCAGAGATGACATTTAAAATAAGTTTGGCAACACTGTATTTCATTCAATATTTTTTAAGTGGTCATTACATGAAGTATAATGACCACTATAAACACGCCAAAAAGATACTGCGTGTATGCACAAATTCTTTTTTGGGGAATAGACTTGTCTTGACAATTATAAGGTAGGGTTTTGAAGGTGTGTGCACGACCCTTTAAATGACAAATAAAAGTACGGGAGTAGAAAAAATAGTATTAATATTTATAATGTAAACAGGGCACAGTGTGCGGGAGGCAGGCGGACCCGTCGGCGCGGCTGGAGCTGGGCGCGGCGCGGCTGCTGCGGCAGGCGGCGGGCGCCGCGCCCGACCTGTTCCCCGCCGCGCCCCAGCGCCGCCGCCACGGTAACCAACATCGAGGGAGCCTAGCCAACATGACCATTGTTCATACAAAACGCGTATCGATACTTAAATATAGTTTGGTGTATGTCGATTAGAGATGCAACAGATAGTTGTTTGCCCGGATACCGGATACCGGATATTCGGTCTGCCCATCGGCCAAATTTACGGTATCCGGCCGCCAAATATTCGGCCGGCGGAACTATACGTTACATTTCGGTATTTCAGGTGCGCATTGTGCAGGTTTAGATATTTAATTTATTTTTAATTTTAATTTGACATTTTCCTAGTGAACATTCACTCGGACTCATTTCTAAGTTCGAAATGAGTGCGCGTGCAAGTCAGTGGAATGTTTAAATTGTTTTATAATTATAAACGAGTACGATTATGACCGTGACTGTTTCTTAAATCCAATTTTGTTTACTCCGAAATCAAGCAATGTTACTATCCGGTCCGGCCGGATAGTAGGTCACTATCCGGTATCCGGCCGGATATTATAATAATGGCTGGACAGGCCGTATACCGGATAATAACCGAATATCCGGTGCATCTCTAATGTCGATATACGATTGACATCTTGCATACAATTGGTTTCATCTGAAGACCTCTTGAAATTCAAAAATATCTACTGTAGCTATATCGTCCACGGAAGCCGAGTATAATTCGCTGGTATCATTCGTTCAGTATATACACTTTATACATTTTTGTACTCACACTATTCGCAAACCAAACTGACGAAGTGGTCGTAAAACTTCTCATTCACGCTTACATGTTTAATTTTTTATTTAAAATTAAATTGGTATAGGTGGCGGGACGACTTAACCTTTAATCTGGCCGGAAAAAGCTCAACAACGGGAGTCGTGGAAATCAAGGGGAGATGCCTTTGCCCAGCAGTGGGACATTAAAACAGGCTATTAAAAAAAAATGGGTAGCACATCATAGTGAATTTCCAATATGATTTGGACCTCCTGTAGCCGTTTAAGAAGTGTAACGCTCTAACGGTAGATGTCGCTAGGGTCCCTATATGGTCCCTATATGGCAGACCTATATGGTGGAATGATTTGCTGACTATTTATTTATTTAGAAATTTAATTCAGGCAACAAGGCCCATATTACAAAAACCTTACAGACTAACATACATAATGGACTATGGATGAGGCCTTGGTGGCTCAGATGGCAGCGCGCTGGAGTATCGATCCAGAGGCCGTGAGTTCACATCTCACCCAAGACAGTAACCACTTTTAAATTCACGCTTACGTGGTCATGGCAAGAGTAGAAGTATTCCTGTTGTAATGATTCAATTCATTATCTTTCTCTTCCTAGTTGAAGACGGCGCGCTAAGCAACGACCTGCCAGAGAAGGTTCTAGAGGCAAGCCGCAGCCACCCCGCCAGTGTCGCTCTAGCTCTTTCTGGACTTGTTGCGAGACCTAGCGTCGGTAAGTTTTGTATCTAACACTAGTGACCTTCAAAGGACTATAAGCAGTGGCGTCACCGTACCAAAAGTCCCGTGACTTTATGAATTGGGACAATGGGGCCTGTGCTCACGGCTGGTGGGCATATTGGGGCTCTTTCCATGGTCTATTGGGGGTGGTCATATTCGGGCCGGGGGCTCATGGTATCTTGCCCGTCTGTATACCTCGTTTTTTTAGCATTAGAAATAAGGTAAACAATCTTGATGTGCCTTTTAATTGAAAAACACATTTTTAAAATAAGTTACGGCAAATATGTAACAGTTATGAATCTAATATGATCATTTATATTCTTCTGCTTTCATAAGTAATAGTTTTTGATTTTTAAAAAGCGTTTTTCAATTAAATGACATGTCAAGATCGCTTACCTTCTTGCAAGTTCTTTCTAATGCTAAAAAAAACGAACTACTTATAGTGACACCACTGAGGGCTAGCCAATACCATACGGCCGGTTACAAAAGTCCTTGACACATTTTATAATGCATTACATACTTTAACACAAGGTATTAAAATTAAATAAAGTATATAGATAGACTTCTGAATATGACCTATCCTTATTTAATATAATTAATATCTGTAAATATATTGAAGTAAAAGTTACTCGATTTGATGTTTACAGCAAGTCATTAGTAATTATGTTACTTGGGGATTTTTAGAAGTCTGTTAATGTGTTAATAAATAGTTACTTGAATAAAATCTAGATTTAAAAGTTTTTGTCGCATGATTGTATTATTATATTTTATTTAGACCAAGCCCAAGCCCTATCGCGCATGAGAGGAGGCCTGTCCTCAGCAGTGGGACGTATATAGGCTGAAATGATGATGATTTAGACTTAAAGCATGCGTTTTAAATGAGCCTTTATAAATGCGTAGTTTAGTGTTTCGTCAAAACTTGACGTTTTTTTGACATCACTGTCATTATGATATCAATTCTAATCTATCATTATATCCAGTGGCGTAGCTAGCATGGGTGGCACCCGGTGCGGAAATTGTGGATGTCACCCTAAAATTAAACCCAATCAAAATTGTAAAATATATTTAAAATAAAAAGAGTAATTGTAATTTTTGTTAAATAGCTCAGGATTTACTCCATCGCTTTCATTTTACGAATTTTTATAGGTGGCACTACTGATGTTCAGTGAACATTGTTCACGGTCGGGTGTCACCCCTAAATGGGTGACACCCGGGACGGACCGCCCCCCACCCCTAGCTACGCCACTGATTCTATCTAATGGTATTCTACCGTTTTGACCAATTAAGGGACTATTCAAAGTTGGTTCCAGTCTCAGTGAGCCTTTAAAATGAAATAAAACGATAGGATGCCACGTGAATGTACAATTGAGGTAAAAGAAAACTCTTATTGTTCTCTCTCTCTCTCAATTTGCATGCAGTTCCCATACAAATTGCAGTCGAGTTGCAGTCCGTCTGTACATAGGTATCGGCCCTTAATTGTATCAACCTGTTTACATATAATCAAAGAAAATTTGTAATAGAGAGTTACTGTCATGCTAATTATGTAGCTACAGTACATTTACTGTTACTTATTCACCGATATGTGTCAAAGTCAAATGGTGTTCTAACAGTTTTATGTTCTGTCGAAAGATGGCAGTAAATTTACAGTAGTTACATAATTTACTTTGACAATCCGTCTCTATAAACTCTATTCTCTTTGCCTATATTAAAACAAATATGGCGAACATTTTGCCAAATACATTGGGCCGAGCCAAAACATTAATTTAGCACTTTGCGTATTTTTTCTGCTCTCTGTACACGCTTAATAACTATCTCATCTCAACTGTACAGTCGCCATCAGATATATCGGAGCTGTCAAGGCGCTCACAAATATCTGAACACGCCTTTATTTTCAAGGCGTTAGAGTGCGTGTTCAGATATTGTGAACACCTTGGCCGCCCCGATATATCTGATGGCGACTGTACATTTCCATCCGCTGTATGATCTAATGTGTTCCGTTTTCTGTACATCTGTTACTGCACGTGGATAGATGGCGAATATCTAGTTTTGCGACGTAAGTATTGCATGTACTGTCAGTTTAGGGCACTTTATGAATGTTTAACATACTTCAACCCTGATTCACAAGTTAGAAATGAAAGTTGCCCAAATTGTAGTTACCGTAAAATGGGGTGAGTTGGGTGAAATTTGACTTTCAAACCTCGATAAAATTCTATTTTTACATGTGAAAACTGAATGGTGTTTATAATAAGTGGTTCGGACGTTTGTATTTTAGTTTGTATTTTATTTTGGATAGTTCCATTTCATAACTTTGACGATAAAGAGGAAACCCCACCTCACCCCGCACTGCCTCCCACGCGAGCCACGAGTGCCCTTGAGCGCATGAGCCTGTCGAGCTAATGATTACAATCTCGCCTCGTGGCTCGTCTCATGGCTCGTCGAGCTAATATATTTTAAACACTAATGGCCCTGCATAAGGTTTATAATCGAATGACAAGTCGAACGCGAGTGTGAAGTGACTAGGGCTCGCGGTCGTGTCCGGGTTTCGTGTACACGTGTTCGGTACCCGTTTTCGAACTACACGTACACGGTTTTCTGACCCGTTCTGCACGTGTAGTCGGGTACACGTGTAATTAAGATCCGTGTATCCGTGTACACGGCGAAACGGACCTTAAATAAACGCGGGCCTAACCCGTCCTAGGCGTGTAGCGGAGATTGAAGTAATGTATAAAGTTTAAAATAAAACAAAGATTCAGGTTCAGGAGTTCCGATTGTTTAGCAGTTTTATTTTATTGGATGTTCAATGTGATTGATATGCGTTGTACCAATTTAATTGATTTTTCACCTCAGCAGCTCGAACAAGGGTACTTTGCTACTTAAAAACAGTGAGCAGAATTCGATTTAGCTAAAAGAAAATATAACATATTCCGTTCGTTGTAGTTTCAGTAAGCATAACTATCTACTTTTGTATTAGATAATCATTTAGGTTTACTTTAATTATTAAAAAACTACATCAATGAAGAAAATTAAATACCTATCAATGAGGTCAACGGTTATTAAGATATTGTTAATTTTAATCTTATGAACATTAAAACAAAGTGTACTTACCTACCTATTATTGACATTACCAATCAATCCAGTAAAACTGCAAAGTAGGTAATCGAATCTTCCTAACCTCCCACATATTCAATCGTATGTCTTCATAGCACGAATCTCCGCTACACGAGAGTGAAGGGTCGAACCGGCGGGTAAATAAGATCCGTTATTTCGTGTATCTGTGTACCCGTGTACACGGGTACCCGTGTAAACGTTTCCGAATCCGGGCGGGTTCGTGTAGTTCGGGTTCGGGCGGGCTTAAGAACACGGGTACCCGTGTCAGCGTGTAACACGTGTATCGGGAGCTCTGTGAACGCGGCTCGCGCGGGACGCGCCTTTGACTCGTGCCCAAAAAACCGCTCCTCCACGCGAGTCGAGCTGCGAGACGAGTCACGAGCCTACCGTTCATACTCGCGTCTTGTGGCGCGGCTCGTCTCGTGGCTCGCGCGAGAGTCTAAACCGACTATAATAATTGCATGAGGGCATGATAGTTGTTACATCAGATTTGTTGTTATTTGCACGTAAATATGAATGAAATGTCAAATGTGCATATCAGTTAAATGGTATAAAGAAATCATTAATCGTATTAGATGTTTAGAGTCTAGACCAATTCATGCTTCGAATTTAAAAGCTTACTAGATGGCGCCGTGCGGGTCCGTACATTACGCGGTAATGGTTGTCCAAAGTTGATGTTTGACAATTCCTTTACGTAGCACAAAAAGTATGGCGCCGTTTCGTAGGGTTATCGTTTACTGCTAAACTCGGAGGGCACAATTTATACCTAACAATGAATATTAGATGAATGCGAGCCTCGTCTTTCATAGACATATGCCGGGAAGCGATGCGCGCCGCGGCCGGCAGCGGCGCGGCGGGCGCGCTGCGCGCCGTGGCCGCGCGCGCCGGGCACAGGCTGGTGACGCGCGCCAGGCTGCCCCGACACTGCTCTAACACTGAGGTACTGAGATAGACATATGCCGGGAAGCGATGCGCGCCGGGCACAGGCTGGTGGCGCGCGCCAGGCTGCCCCGACACTGCTCTAACACTGAGGTACTGAGATAGACATATGCCGGGAAGCGATGCGCGCCGGGCACAGGCTGGTGGCGCGCGCCAGGCTGCCCCGACACTGCTCTAACACTGAGGTACTGAGATAGACATATGCCGGGAAGCGATGCGCGCCGGGCACAGGCTGGTGGCGCGCGCCAGGCTGCCCCGACACTGCTCTAACACTGAGGTACTGAGATAGACATATGCCGGGAAGCGATGCGCGCCGGGCACAGGCTGGTGGCGCGCGCCAGGCTGCCCCGACACTGCTCTAACACTGAGGTACTGAGATAGACATATGCCGGGAAGCGATGCGCGCCGGGCACAGGCTGGTGGCGCGCGCCAGGCTGCCCCGACACTGCTCTAACACTGAGGTACTGAGATAGACATATGCCGGGAAGCGATGCGCGCCGGGCACAGGCTGGTGACGCGCGCCAGGCTGCCCCGACACTGCTCTAACACTGAGGTACTGAGATAGACATATGCCGGGAAGCGATGCGCGCCGGGCACAGGCTGGTGACGCGCGCCAGGCTGCCCCGACACTGCTCTAACACTGAGGTACTGAGATAGACATATGCCGGGAAGCGATGCGCGCCGGGCACAGGCTGGTGACGCGCGCCAGGCTGCCCCGACACTGCTCTAACACTGAGGTACTGAGATAGACATATGCCGGGAAGCGATGCGCGCCGGGCACAGGCTGGTGACGCGCGCCAGGCTGCCCCGACACTGCTCTAACACTGAGGTACTGAGATAGACATATGCCGGGAAGCGATGCGCGCCGGGCACAGGCTGGTGACGCGCGCCAGGCTGCCCCGACACTGCTCTAACACTGAGGTACTGAGATAGACATATGCCGGGAAGCGATGCGCGCCGGGCACAGGCTGGTGACGCGCGCCAGGCTGCCCCGACACTGCTCTAACACTGAGGTACTGAGATAGACATATGCCGGGAAGCGATGCGCGCCGGGCACAGGCTGGTGACGCGCGCCAGGCTGCCCCGACACTGCTCTAACACTGAGGTACTGAGATAGACATATGCCGGGAAGCGATGCGCGCCGGGCACAGGCTGGTGACGCGCGCCAGGCTGCCCCGACACTGCTCTAACACTGAGGTACTGAGATAGACATATGCCGGGAAGCGATGCGCGCCGGGCACAGGCTGGTGACGCGCGCCAGGCTGCCCCGACACTGCTCTAACACTGAGGTACTGAGATAGACATATGCCGGGAAGCGATGCGCGCCGGGCACAGGCTGGTGACGCGCGCCAGGCTGCCGCGACACTGCTCTAACACTGAGGTACTGAGATAGACATATGCCGGGAAGCGATGCGCGCCGGGCACAGGCTGGTGACGCGCGCCAGGCTGCCCCGACACTGCTCTAACACTGAGGTACTGAGATAGACATATGCCGGGAAGCGATGCGCGCCGGGCACAGGCTGGTGGCGCGCGCCAGGCTGCCGCGACACTGCTCTAACACTGAGGTACTGAGATAGACATATGCCGGGAAGCGATGCGCGCCGGGCACAGGCTGGTGGCGCGCGCCAGGCTGCCGCGACACTGCTCTAACACTGAGGTACTGAGATAGACATATGCCGGGAAGCGATGCGCGCCGGGCACAGGCTGGTGACGCGCGCCAGGCTGCCCCGACACTGCTCTAACACTGAGGTACTGAGATAGACATATGCCGGGAAGCGATGCGCGCCGGGCACAGGCTGGTGGCGCGCGCCAGGCTGCCGCGACACTGCTCTAACACTGAGGTACTGAGATAGACATATGCCGGGAAGCGATGCGCGCCGGGCACAGGCTGGTGGCGCGCGCCAGGCTGCCGCGACACTGCTCTAACACTGAGGTACTGAGATAGACATATGCCGGGAAGCGATGCGCGCCGGGCACAGGCTGGTGGCGCGCGCCAGGCTGCCCCGACACTGCTCTAACACTGAGGTACTGAGATAGACATATGCCGGGAAGCGATGCGCGCCGGGCACAGGCTGGTGACGCGCGCCAGGCTGCCCCGACACTGCTCTAACACTGAGGTACTGAGATAGACATATGCCGGGAAGCGATGCGCGCCGGGCACAGGCTGGTGACGCGCGCCAGGCTGCCCCGACACTGCTCTAACACTGAGGTACTGAGATAGACATATGCCGGGAAGCGATGCGCGCCGGGCACAGGCTGGTGACGCGCGCCAGGCTGCCCCGACACTGCTCTAACACTGAGGTACTGAGATAGACATATGCCGGGAAGCGATGCGCGCCGGGCACAGGCTGGTGGCGCGCGCCAGGCTGCCCCGACACTGCTCTAACACTGAGGTACTGAGATAGACATATGCCGGGAAGCGATGCGCGCCGGGCACAGGCTGGTGACGCGCGCCAGGCTGCCCCGACACTGCTCTAACACTGAGGTACTGAGATAGACATATGCCGGGAAGCGATGCGCGCCGGGCACAGGCTGGTGGCGCGCGCCAGGCTGCCCCGACACTGCTCTAACACTGAGGTACTGAGATAGACATATGCCGGGAAGCGATGCGCGCCGGGCACAGGCTGGTGACGCGCGCCAGGCTGCCCCGACACTGCTCTAACACTGAGGTACTGAGATAGACATATGCCGGGAAGCGATGCGCGCCGGGCACAGGCTGGTGGCGCGCGCCAGGCTGCCCCGACACTGCTCTAACACTGAGGTACTGAGATAGACATATGCCGGGAAGCGATGCGCGCCGGGCACAGGCTGGTGACGCGCGCCAGGCTGCCCCGACACTGCTCTAACACTGAGGTACTGAGATAGACATATGCCGGGAAGCGATGCGCGCCGGGCACAGGCTGGTGGCGCGCGCCAGGCTGCCCCGACACTGCTCTAACACTGAGGTACTGAGATAGACATATGCCGGGAAGCGATGCGCGCCGGGCACAGGCTGGTGGCGCGCGCCAGGCTGCCCCGACACTGCTCTAACACTGAGGTACTGAGATAGACATATGCCGGGAAGCGATGCGCGCCGGGCACAGGCTGGTGACGCGCGCCAGGCTGCCCCGACACTGCTCTAACACTGAGGTACTGAGATAGACATATGCCGGGAAGCGATGCGCGCCGGGCACAGGCTGGTGACGCGCGCCAGGCTGCCCCGACACTGCTCTAACACTGAGGTACTGAGATAGACATATGCCGGGAAGCGATGCGCGCCGGGCACAGGCTGGTGGCGCGCGCCAGGCTGCCCCGACACTGCTCTAACACTGAGGTACTGAGATAGACATATGCCGGGAAGCGATGCGCGCCGGGCACAGGCTGGTGACGCGCGCCAGGCTGCCGCGACACTGCTCTAACACTGAGGTACTGAGATAGACATATGCCGGGAAGCGATGCGCGCCGGGCACAGGCTGGTGACGCGCGCCAGGCTGCCCCGACACTGCTCTAACACTGAGGTACTGAGATAGACATATGCCGGGAAGCGATGCGCGCCGGGCACAGGCTGGTGACGCGCGCCAGGCTGCCGCGACACTGCTCTAACACTGAGGTACTGAGATAGACATATGCCGGGAAGCGATGCGCGCCGGGCACAGGCTGGTGACGCGCGCCAGGCTGCCCCGACACTGCTCTAACACTGAGGTACTGAGATAGACATATGCCGGGAAGCGATGCGCGCCGGGCACAGGCTGGTGGCGCGCGCCAGGCTGCCGCGACACTGCTCTAACACTGAGGTACTGAGATAGACATATGCCGGGAAGCGATGCGCGCCGGGCACAGGCTGGTGGCGCGCGCCAGGCTGCCGCGACACTGCTCTAACACTGAGGTACTGAGATAGACATATGCCGGGAAGCGATGCGCGCCGGGCACAGGCTGGTGACGCGCGCCAGGCTGCCCCGACACTGCTCTAACACTGAGGTACTGAGATAGACATATGCCGGGAAGCGATGCGCGCCGGGCACAGGCTGGTGGCGCGCGCCAGGCTGCCGCGACACTGCTCTAACACTGAGGTACTGAGATAGACATATGCCGGGAAGCGATGCGCGCCGGGCACAGGCTGGTGGCGCGCGCCAGGCTGCCGCGACACTGCTCTAACACTGAGGTACTGAGATAGACATATGCCGGGAAGCGATGCGCGCCGGGCACAGGCTGGTGACGCGCGCCAGGCTGCCGCGACACTGCTCTAACACTGAGGTACTGAGATAGACATATGCCGGGAAGCGATGCGCGCCGGGCACAGGCTGGTGACGCGCGCCAGGCTGCCCCGACACTGCTCTAACACTGAGGTACTGAGATAGACATATGCCGGGAAGCGATGCGCGCCGGGCACAGGCTGGTGACGCGCGCCAGGCTGCCCCGACACTGCTCTAACACTGAGGTACTGAGATAGACATATGCCGGGAAGCGATGCGCGCCGGGCACAGGCTGGTGACGCGCGCCAGGCTGCCCCGACACTGCTCTAACACTGAGGTACTGAGATAGACATATGCCGGGAAGCGATGCGCGCCGGGCACAGGCTGGTGACGCGCGCCAGGCTGCCCCGACACTGCTCTAACACTGAGGTACTGAGATAGACATATGCCGGGAAGCGATGCGCGCCGGGCACAGGCTGGTGACGCGCGCCAGGCTGCCCCGACACTGCTCTAACACTGAGGTACTGAGATAGACATATGCCGGGAAGCGATGCGCGCCGGGCACAGGCTGGTGACGCGCGCCAGGCTGCCCCGA
Source organism: Cydia fagiglandana (assembly GCF_963556715.1). Classification (NCBI taxonomy): domain Eukaryota; kingdom Metazoa; phylum Arthropoda; class Insecta; order Lepidoptera; family Tortricidae; genus Cydia; species Cydia fagiglandana. The sequence goes on along the minus strand of NC_085941.1, from coordinate 989,810 downwards.
CACTGCTCTAACACTGAGGTACTGAGATAGACATATGCCGGGAAGCGATGCGCGCCGGGCACAGGCTGGTGACGCGCGCCAGGCTGCCCCGACACTGCTCTAACACTGAGGTACTGAGATAGACATATGCCGGGAAGCGATGCGCGCCGGGCACAGGCTGGTGGCGCGCGCCAGGCTGCCCCGACACTGCTCTAACACTGAGGTACTGAGATAGGCATATGCCGGGAAGCGATGCGCGCCGGGCACAGGCTGGTGACGCGCGCCAGGCTGCCCCGACACTGCTCTAACACTGAGGTACTGAGATAGACATATGCCGGGAAGCGATGCGCGCCGGGCACAGGCTGGTGGCGCGCGCCAGGCTGCCCCGACACTGCTCTAACACTGAGGTACTGAGATAGACATATGCCGGGAAGCGATGCGCGCCGGGCACAGGCTGGTGACGCGCGCCAGGCTGCCCCGACACTGCTCTAACACTGAGGTACTGAGATAGACATATGCCGGGAAGCGATGCGCGCCGGGCACAGGCTGGTGGCGCGCGCCAGGCTGCCCCGACACTGCTCTAACACTGAGGTACTGAGATAGACATATGCCGGGAAGCGATGCGCGCCGGGCACAGGCTGGTGACGCGCGCCAGGCTGCCCCGACACTGCTCTAACACTGAGGTACTGAGATAGACATATGCCGGGAAGCGATGCGCGCCGGGCACAGGCTGGTGACGCGCGCCAGGCTGCCCCGACACTGCTCTAACACTGAGGTACTGAGATAGACATATGCCGGGAAGCGATGCGCGCCGGGCACAGGCTGGTGGCGCGCGCCAGGCTGCCCCGACACTGCTCTAACACTGAGGTACTGAGATAGACATATGCCGGGAAGCGATGCGCGCCGGGCACAGGCTGGTGACGCGCGCCAGGCTGCCCCGACACTGCTCTAACACTGAGGTACTGAGATAGACATATGCCGGGAAGCGATGCGCGCCGGGCACAGGCTGGTGACGCGCGCCAGGCTGCCCCGACACTGCTCTAACACTGAGGTACTGAGATAGACATATGCCGGGAAGCGATGCGCGCCGGGCACAGGCTGGTGGCGCGCGCCAGGCTGCCCCGACACTGCTCTAACACTGAGGTACTGAGATAGACATATGCCGGGAAGCGATGCGCGCCGGGCACAGGCTGGTGACGCGCGCCAGGCTGCCCCGACACTGCTCTAACACTGAGGTACTGAGATAGACATATGCCGGGAAGCGATGCGCGCCGGGCACAGGCTGGTGACGCGCGCCAGGCTGCCCCGACACTGCTCTAACACTGAGGTACTGAGATAGACATATGCCGGGAAGCGATGCGCGCCGGGCACAGGCTGGTGACGCGCGCCAGGCTGCCCCGACACTGCTCTAACACTGAGGTACTGAGATAGACATATGCCGGGAAGCGATGCGCGCCGGGCACAGGCTGGTGGCGCGCGCCAGGCTGCCCCGACACTGCTCTAACACTGAGGTACTGAGATAGACATATGCCGGGAAGCGATGCGCGCCGGGCACAGGCTGGTGACGCGCGCCAGGCTGCCCCGACACTGCTCTAACACTGAGGTACTGAGATAGACATATGCCGGGAAGCGATGCGCGCCGGGCACAGGCTGGTGACGCGCGCCAGGCTGCCCCGACACTGCTCTAACACTGAGGTACTGAGATAGACATATGCCGGGAAGCGATGCGCGCCGGGCACAGGCTGGTGGCGCGCGCCAGGCTGCCCCGACACTGCTCTAACACTGAGGTACTGAGATAGACATATGCCGGGAAGCGATGCGCGCCGGGCACAGGCTGGTGACGCGCGCCAGGCTGCCCCGACACTGCTCTAACACTGAGGTACTGAGATAGACATATGCCGGGAAGCGATGCGCGCCGGGCACAGGCTGGTGACGCGCGCCAGGCTGCCCCGACACTGCTCTAACACTGAGGTACTGAGATAGACATATGCCGGGAAGCGATGCGCGCCGGGCACAGGCTGGTGACGCGCGCCAGGCTGCCCCGACACTGCTCTAACACTGAGGTACTGAGATAGACATATGCCGGGAAGCGATGCGCGCCGGGCACAGGCTGGTGACGCGCGCCAGGCTGCCCCGACACTGCTCTAACACTGAGGTACTCAGATAGACATATGCCGGGAAGCGATGCGCGCCGGGCACAGGCTGGTGACGCGCGCCAGGCTGCCCCGACACTGCTCTAACACTGAGGTACTGAGATAGACATATGCCGGGAAGCGATGCGCGCCGGGCACAGGCTGGTGACGCGCGCCAGGCTGCCCCGACACTGCTCTAACACTGAGGTACTGAGATAGACATATGCCGGGAAGCGATGCGCGCCGGGCACAGGCTGGTGACGCGCGCCAGGCTGCCCCGACACTGCTCTAACACTGAGGTACTGAGATAGACATATGCCGGGAAGCGATGCGCGCCGGGCACAGGCTGGTGACGCGCGCCAGGCTGCCCCGACACTGCTCTAACACTGAGGTACTGAGATAGACATATGCCGGGAAGCGATGCGCGCCGGGCACAGGCTGGTGACGCGCGCCAGGCTGCCCCGACACTGCTCTAACACTGAGGTACTGAGATAGACATATGCCGGGAAGCGATGCGCGCCGGGCACAGGCTGGTGACGCGCGCCAGGCTGCCGCGACACTGCTCTAACACTGAGGTACTGAGATAGACATATGCCGGGAAGCGATGCGCGCCGGGCACAGGCTGGTGACGCGCGCCAGGCTGCCCCGACACTGCTCTAACACTGAGGTACTGAGATAGACATATGCCGGGAAGCGATGCGCGCCGGGCACAGGCTGGTGGCGCGCGCCAGGCTGCCGCGACACTGCTCTAACACTGAGGTACTGAGATAGACATATGCCGGGAAGCGATGCGCGCCGGGCACAGGCTGGTGGCGCGCGCCAGGCTGCCGCGACACTGCTCTAACACTGAGGTACTGAGATAGACATATGCCGGGAAGCGATGCGCGCCGGGCACAGGCTGGTGACGCGCGCCAGGCTGCCCCGACACTGCTCTAACACTGAGGTACTGAGATAGACATATGCCGGGAAGCGATGCGCGCCGGGCACAGGCTGGTGGCGCGCGCCAGGCTGCCGCGACACTGCTCTAACACTGAGGTACTGAGATAGACATATGCCGGGAAGCGATGCGCGCCGGGCACAGGCTGGTGGCGCGCGCCAGGCTGCCGCGACACTGCTCTAACACTGAGGTACTGAGATAGACATATGCCGGGAAGCGATGCGCGCCGGGCACAGGCTGGTGGCGCGCGCCAGGCTGCCCCGACACTGCTCTAACACTGAGGTACTGAGATAGACATATGCCGGGAAGCGATGCGCGCCGGGCACAGGCTGGTGACGCGCGCCAGGCTGCCCCGACACTGCTCTAACACTGAGGTACTGAGATAGACATATGCCGGGAAGCGATGCGCGCCGGGCACAGGCTGGTGACGCGCGCCAGGCTGCCCCGACACTGCTCTAACACTGAGGTACTGAGATAGACATATGCCGGGAAGCGATGCGCGCCGGGCACAGGCTGGTGACGCGCGCCAGGCTGCCCCGACACTGCTCTAACACTGAGGTACTGAGATAGACATATGCCGGGAAGCGATGCGCGCCGGGCACAGGCTGGTGGCGCGCGCCAGGCTGCCCCGACACTGCTCTAACACTGAGGTACTGAGATAGACATATGCCGGGAAGCGATGCGCGCCGGGCACAGGCTGGTGACGCGCGCCAGGCTGCCCCGACACTGCTCTAACACTGAGGTACTGAGATAGACATATGCCGGGAAGCGATGCGCGCCGGGCACAGGCTGGTGGCGCGCGCCAGGCTGCCCCGACACTGCTCTAACACTGAGGTACTGAGATAGACATATGCCGGGAAGCGATGCGCGCCGGGCACAGGCTGGTGACGCGCGCCAGGCTGCCCCGACACTGCTCTAACACTGAGGTACTGAGATAGACATATGCCGGGAAGCGATGCGCGCCGGGCACAGGCTGGTGGCGCGCGCCAGGCTGCCCCGACACTGCTCTAACACTGAGGTACTGAGATAGACATATGCCGGGAAGCGATGCGCGCCGGGCACAGGCTGGTGACGCGCGCCAGGCTGCCCCGACACTGCTCTAACACTGAGGTACTGAGATAGACATATGCCGGGAAGCGATGCGCGCCGGGCACAGGCTGGTGACGCGCGCCAGGCTGCCCCGACACTGCTCTAACACTGAGGTACTGAGATAGACATATGCCGGGAAGCGATGCGCGCCGGGCACAGGCTGGTGACGCGCGCCAGGCTGCCCCGACACTGCTCTAACACTGAGGTACTGAGATAGACATATGCCGGGAAGCGATGCGCGCCGGGCACAGGCTGGTGGCGCGCGCCAGGCTGCCCCGACACTGCTCTAACACTGAGGTACTGAGATAGACATATGCCGGGAAGCGATGCGCGCCGGGCACAGGCTGGTGACGCGCGCCAGGCTGCCCCGACACTGCTCTAACACTGAGGTACTGAGATAGACATATGCCGGGAAGCGATGCGCGCCGGGCACAGGCTGGTGACGCGCGCCAGGCTGCCCCGACACTGCTCTAACACTGAGGTACTGAGATAGACATATGCCGGGAAGCGATGCGCGCCGGGCACAGGCTGGTGGCGCGCGCCAGGCTGCCCCGACACTGCTCTAACACTGAGGTACTGAGATAGACATATGCCGGGAAGCGATGCGCGCCGGGCACAGGCTGGTGACGCGCGCCAGGCTGCCCCGACACTGCTCTAACACTGAGGTACTGAGATAGACATATGCCGGGAAGCGATGCGCGCCGGGCACAGGCTGGTGACGCGCGCCAGGCTGCCCCGACACTGCTCTAACACTGAGGTACTGAGATAGACATATGCCGGGAAGCGATGCGCGCCGGGCACAGGCTGGTGACGCGCGCCAGGCTGCCCCGACACTGCTCTAACACTGAGGTACTGAGATAGACATATGCCGGGAAGCGATGCGCGCCGGGCACAGGCTGGTGACGCGCGCCAGGCTGCCCCGACACTGCTCTAACACTGAGGTACTGAGATAGACATATGCCGGGAAGCGATGCGCGCCGGGCACAGGCTGGTGACGCGCGCCAGGCTGCCCCGACACTGCTCTAACACTGAGGTACTGAGATAGACATATGCCGGGAAGCGATGCGCGCCGGGCACAGGCTGGTGACGCGCGCCAGGCTGCCCCGACACTGCTCTAACACTGAGGTACTGAGATAGACATATGCCGGGAAGCGATGCGCGCCGGGCACAGGCTGGTGACGCGCGCCAGGCTGCCCCGACACTGCTCTAACACTGAGGTACTGAGATAGACATATGCCGGGAAGCGATGCGCGCCGGGCACAGGCTGGTGACGCGCGCCAGGCTGCCCCGACACTGCTCTAACACTGAGGTACTGAGATAGACATATGCCGGGAAGCGATGCGCGCCGGGCACAGGCTGGTGACGCGCGCCAGGCTGCCCCGACACTGCTCTAACACTGAGGTACTGAGATAGACATATGCCGGGAAGCGATGCGCGCCGGGCACAGGCTGGTGACGCGCGCCAGGCTGCCCCGACACTGCTCTAACACTGAGGTACTGAGATAGACATATGCCGGGAAGCGATGCGCGCCGGGCACAGGCTGGTGGCGCGCGCCAGGCTGCCCCGACACTGCTCTAACACTGAGGTACTGAGATAGACATATGCCGGGAAGCGATGCGCGCCGGGCACAGGCTGGTGACGCGCGCCAGGCTGCCCCGACACTGCTCTAACACTGAGGTACTGAGATAGACATATGCCGGGAAGCGATGCGCGCCGGGCACAGGCTGGTGACGCGCGCCAGGCTGCCCCGACACTGCTCTAACACTGAGGTACTGAGATAGACATATGCCGGGAAGCGATGCGCGCCGGGCACAGGCTGGTGGCGCGCGCCAGGCTGCCCCGACACTGCTCTAACACTGAGGTACTGAGATAGACATATGCCGGGAAGCGATGCGCGCCGGGCACAGGCTGGTGACGCGCGCCAGGCTGCCCCGACACTGCTCTAACACTGAGGTACTGAGATAGACATATGCCGGGAAGCGATGCGCGCCGGGCACAGGCTGGTGACGCGCGCCAGGCTGCCCCGACACTGCTCTAACACTGAGGTACTGAGATAGACATATGCCGGGAAGCGATGCGCGCCGGGCACAGGCTGGTGACGCGCGCCAGGCTGCCCCGACACTGCTCTAACACTGAGGTACTGAGATAGACATATGCCGGGAAGCGATGCGCGCCGGGCACAGGCTGGTGACGCGCGCCAGGCTGCCCCGACACTGCTCTAACACTGAGGTACTGAGATAGACATATGCCGGGAAGCGATGCGCGCCGGGCACAGGCTGGTGACGCGCGCCAGGCTGCCCCGACACTGCTCTAACACTGAGGTACTGAGATAGACATATGCCGGGAAGCGATGCGCGCCGGGCACAGGCTGGTGGCGCGCGCCAGGCTGCCCCGACACTGCTCTAACACTGAGGTACTGAGATAGACATATGCCGGGAAGCGATGCGCGCCGGGCACAGGCTGGTGACGCGCGCCAGGCTGCCCCGACACTGCTCTAACACTGAGGTACTGAGATAGACATATGCCGGGAAGCGATGCGCGCCGGGCACAGGCTGGTGGCGCGCGCCAGGCTGCCCCGACACTGCTCTAACACTGAGGTACTGAGATAGACATATGCCGGGAAGCGATGCGCGCCGGGCACAGGCTGGTGACGCGCGCCAGGCTGCCCCGACACTGCTCTAACACTGAGGTACTGAGATAGACATATGCCGGGAAGCGATGCGCGCCGGGCACAGGCTGGTGACGCGCGCCAGGCTGCCCCGACACTGCTCTAACACTGAGGTACTGAGATAGACATATGCCGGGAAGCGATGCGCGCCGGGCACAGGCTGGTGACGCGCGCCAGGCTGCCCCGACACTGCTCTAACACTGAGGTACTGAGATAGACATATGCCGGGAAGCGATGCGCGCCGGGCACAGGCTGGTGACGCGCGCCAGGCTGCCGCGACACTGCTCTAACACTGAGGTACTGAGATAGACATATGCCGGGAAGCGATGCGCGCCGGGCACAGGCTGGTGACGCGCGCCAGGCTGCCCCGACACTGCTCTAACACTGAGGTACTGAGATAGACATATGCCGGGAAGCGATGCGCGCCGGGCACAGGCTGGTGGCGCGCGCCAGGCTGCCGCGACACTGCTCTAACACTGAGGTACTGAGATAGACATATGCCGGGAAGCGATGCGCGCCGGGCACAGGCTGGTGGCGCGCGCCAGGCTGCCGCGACACTGCTCTAACACTGAGGTACTGAGATAGACATATGCCGGGAAGCGATGCGCGCCGGGCACAGGCTGGTGACGCGCGCCAGGCTGCCCCGACACTGCTCTAACACTGAGGTACTGAGATAGACATATGCCGGGAAGCGATGCGCGCCGGGCACAGGCTGGTGACGCGCGCCAGGCTGCCCCGACACTGCTCTAACACTGAGGTACTGAGATAGACATATGCCGGGAAGCGATGCGCGCCGGGCACAGGCTGGTGACGCGCGCCAGGCTGCCCCGACACTGCTCTAACACTGAGGTACTGAGATAGACATATGCCGGGAAGCGATGCGCGCCGGGCACAGGCTGGTGGCGCGCGCCAGGCTGCCCCGACACTGCTCTAACACTGAGGTACTGAGATAGACATATGCCGGGAAGCGATGCGCGCCGGGCACAGGCTGGTGACGCGCGCCAGGCTGCCCCGACACTGCTCTAACACTGAGGTACTGAGATAGACATATGCCGGGAAGCGATGCGCGCCGGGCACAGGCTGGTGGCGCGCGCCAGGCTGCCCCGACACTGCTCTAACACTGAGGTACTGAGATAGACATATGCCGGGAAGCGATGCGCGCCGGGCACAGGCTGGTGACGCGCGCCAGGCTGCCCCGACACTGCTCTAACACTGAGGTACTGAGATAGACATATGCCGGGAAGCGATGCGCGCCGGGCACAGGCTGGTGGCGCGCGCCAGGCTGCCCCGACACTGCTCTAACACTGAGGTACTGAGATAGACATATGCCGGGAAGCGATGCGCGCCGGGCACAGGCTGGTGACGCGCGCCAGGCTGCCCCGACACTGCTCTAACACTGAGGTACTGAGATAGACATATGCCGGGAAGCGATGCGCGCCGGGCACAGGCTGGTGACGCGCGCCAGGCTGCCCCGACACTGCTCTAACACTGAGGTACTGAGATAGACATATGCCGGGAAGCGATGCGCGCCGGGCACAGGCTGGTGGCGCGCGCCAGGCTGCCCCGACACTGCTCTAACACTGAGGTACTGAGATAGACATATGCCGGGAAGCGATGCGCGCCGGGCACAGGCTGGTGACGCGCGCCAGGCTGCCCCGACACTGCTCTAACACTGAGGTACTGAGATAGACATATGCCGGGAAGCGATGCGCGCCGGGCACAGGCTGGTGACGCGCGCCAGGCTGCCCCGACACTGCTCTAACACTGAGGTACTGAGATAGACATATGCCGGGAAGCGATGCGCGCCGGGCACAGGCTGGTGGCGCGCGCCAGGCTGCCCCGACACTGCTCTAACACTGAGGTACTGAGATAGACATATGCCGGGAAGCGATGCGCGCCGGGCACAGGCTGGTGGCGCGCGCCAGGCTGCCCCGACACTGCTCTAACACTGAGGTACTGAGATAGACATATGCCGGGAAGCGATGCGCGCCGGGCACAGGCTGGTGACGCGCGCCAGGCTGCCCCGACACTGCTCTAACACTGAGGTACTGAGATAGACATATGCCGGGAAGCGATGCGCGCCGGGCACAGGCTGGTGGCGCGCGCCAGGCTGCCCCGACACTGCTCTAACACTGAGGTACTGAGATAGACATATGCCGGGAAGCGATGCGCGCCGGGCACAGGCTGGTGACGCGCGCCAGGCTGCCCCGACACTGCTCTAACACTGAGGTACTGAGATAGACATATGCCGGGAAGCGATGCGCGCCGGGCACAGGCTGGTGGCGCGCGCCAGGCTGCCCCGACACTGCTCTAACACTGAGGTACTGAGATAGACATATGCCGGGAAGCGATGCGCGCCGGGCACAGGCTGGTGACGCGCGCCAGGCTGCCCCGACACTGCTCTAACACTGAGGTACTGAGATAGACATATGCCGGGAAGCGATGCGCGCCGGGCACAGGCTGGTGACGCGCGCCAGGCTGCCCCGACACTGCTCTAACACTGAGGTACTGAGATAGACATATGCCGGGAAGCGATGCGCGCCGGGCACAGGCTGGTGGCGCGCGCCAGGCTGCCCCGACACTGCTCTAACACTGAGGTACTGAGATAGACATATGCCGGGAAGCGATGCGCGCCGGGCACAGGCTGGTGACGCGCGCCAGGCTGCCCCGACACTGCTCTAACACTGAGGTACTGAGATAGACATATGCCGGGAAGCGATGCGCGCCGGGCACAGGCTGGTGACGCGCGCCAGGCTGCCCCGACACTGCTCTAACACTGAGGTACTGAGATAGACATATGCCGGGAAGCGATGCGCGCCGGGCACAGGCTGGTGGCGCGCGCCAGGCTGCCCCGACACTGCTCTAACACTGAGGTACTGAGATAGACATATGCCGGGAAGCGATGCGCGCCGGGCACAGGCTGGTGACGCGCGCCAGGCTGCCGCGACACTGCTCTAACACTGAGGTACTGAGATAGACATATGCCGGGAAGCGATGCGCGCCGGGCACAGGCTGGTGACGCGCGCCAGGCTGCCCCGACACTGCTCTAACACTGAGGTACTGAGATAGACATATGCCGGGAAGCGATGCGCGCCGGGCACAGGCTGGTGACGCGCGCCAGGCTGCCGCGACACTGCTCTAACACTGAGGTACTGAGATAGACATATGCCGGGAAGCGATGCGCGCCGGGCACAGGCTGGTGACGCGCGCCAGGCTGCCCCGACACTGCTCTAACACTGAGGTACTGAGATAGACATATGCCGGGAAGCGATGCGCGCCGGGCACAGGCTGGTGGCGCGCGCCAGGCTGCCGCGACACTGCTCTAACACTGAGGTACTGAGATAGACATATGCCGGGAAGCGATGCGCGCCGGGCACAGGCTGGTGGCGCGCGCCAGGCTGCCGCGACACTGCTCTAACACTGAGGTACTGAGATAGACATATGCCGGGAAGCGATGCGCGCCGGGCACAGGCTGGTGACGCGCGCCAGGCTGCCCCGACACTGCTCTAACACTGAGGTACTGAGATAGACATATGCCGGGAAGCGATGCGCGCCGGGCACAGGCTGGTGGCGCGCGCCAGGCTGCCGCGACACTGCTCTAACACTGAGGTACTGAGATAGACATATGCCGGGAAGCGATGCGCGCCGGGCACAGGCTGGTGGCGCGCGCCAGGCTGCCGCGACACTGCTCTAACACTGAGGTACTGAGATAGACATATGCCGGGAAGCGATGCGCGCCGGGCACAGGCTGGTGACGCGCGCCAGGCTGCCGCGACACTGCTCTAACACTGAGGTACTGAGATAGACATATGCCGGGAAGCGATGCGCGCCGGGCACAGGCTGGTGACGCGCGCCAGGCTGCCCCGACACTGCTCTAACACTGAGGTACTGAGATAGACATATGCCGGGAAGCGATGCGCGCCGGGCACAGGCTGGTGACGCGCGCCAGGCTGCCCCGACACTGCTCTAACACTGAGGTACTGAGATAGACATATGCCGGGAAGCGATGCGCGCCGGGCACAGGCTGGTGACGCGCGCCAGGCTGCCCCGACACTGCTCTAACACTGAGGTACTGAGATAGACATATGCCGGGAAGCGATGCGCGCCGGGCACAGGCTGGTGACGCGCGCCAGGCTGCCCCGACACTGCTCTAACACTGAGGTACTGAGATAGACATATGCCGGGAAGCGATGCGCGCCGGGCACAGGCTGGTGACGCGCGCCAGGCTGCCCCGACACTGCTCTAACACTGAGGTACTGAGATAGACATATGCCGGGAAGCGATGCGCGCCGGGCACAGGCTGGTGACGCGCGCCAGGCTGCCCCGACACTGCTCTAACACTGAGGTACTGAGATAGACATATGCCGGGAAGCGATGCGCGCCGGGCACAGGCTGGTGACGCGCGCCAGGCTGCCCCGACACTGCTCTAACACTGAGGTACTGAGATAGACATATGCCGGGAAGCGATGCGCGCCGGGCACAGGCTGGTGGCGCGCGCCAGGCTGCCCCGACACTGCTCTAACACTGAGGTACTGAGATAGACATATGCCGGGAAGCGATGCGCGCCGGGCACAGGCTGGTGACGCGCGCCAGGCTGCCCCGACACTGCTCTAACACTGAGGTACTGAGATAGACATATGCCGGGAAGCGATGCGCGCCGGGCACAGGCTGGTGGCGCGCGCCAGGCTGCCCCGACACTGCTCTAACACTGAGGTACTGAGATAGACATATGCCGGGAAGCGATGCGCGCCGGGCACAGGCTGGTGACGCGCGCCAGGCTGCCCCGACACTGCTCTAACACTGAGGTACTGAGATAGACATATGCCGGGAAGCGATGCGCGCCGGGCACAGGCTGGTGGCGCGCGCCAGGCTGCCCCGACACTGCTCTAACACTGAGGTACTGAGATAGACATATGCCGGGAAGCGATGCGCGCCGGGCACAGGCTGGTGACGCGCGCCAGGCTGCCCCGACACTGCTCTAACACTGAGGTACTGAGATAGACATATGCCGGGAAGCGATGCGCGCCGGGCACAGGCTGGTGACGCGCGCCAGGCTGCCCCGACACTGCTCTAACACTGAGGTACTGAGATAGACATATGCCGGGAAGCGATGCGCGCCGGGCACAGGCTGGTGGCGCGCGCCAGGCTGCCCCGACACTGCTCTAACACTGAGGTACTGAGATAGACATATGCCGGGAAGCGATGCGCGCCGGGCACAGGCTGGTGACGCGCGCCAGGCTGCCCCGACACTGCTCTAACACTGAGGTACTGAGATAGACATATGCCGGGAAGCGATGCGCGCCGGGCACAGGCTGGTGACGCGCGCCAGGCTGCCCCGACACTGCTCTAACACTGAGGTACTGAGATAGACATATGCCGGGAAGCGATGCGCGCCGGGCACAGGCTGGTGGCGCGCGCCAGGCTGCCCCGACACTGCTCTAACACTGAGGTACTGAGATAGACATATGCCGGGAAGCGATGCGCGCCGGGCACAGGCTGGTGACGCGCGCCAGGCTGCCCCGACACTGCTCTAACACTGAGGTACTGAGATAGACATATGCCGGGAAGCGATGCGCGCCGGGCACAGGCTGGTGACGCGCGCCAGGCTGCCCCGACACTGCTCTAACACTGAGGTACTGAGATAGACATATGCCGGGAAGCGATGCGCGCCGGGCACAGGCTGGTGACGCGCGCCAGGCTGCCCCGACACTGCTCTAACACTGAGGTACTGAGATAGACATATGCCGGGAAGCGATGCGCGCCGGGCACAGGCTGGTGGCGCGCGCCAGGCTGCCCCGACACTGCTCTAACACTGAGGTACTGAGATAGACATATGCCGGGAAGCGATGCGCGCCGGGCACAGGCTGGTGGCGCGCGCCAGGCTGCCCCGACACTGCTCTAACACTGAGGTACTGAGATAGACATATGCCGGGAAGCGATGCGCGCCGGGCACAGGCTGGTGACGCGCGCCAGGCTGCCCCGACACTGCTCTAACACTGAGGTACTGAGATAGACATATGCCGGGAAGCGATGCGCGCCGGGCACAGGCTGGTGGCGCGCGCCAGGCTGCCCCGACACTGCTCTAACACTGAGGTACTGAGATAGACATATGCCGGGAAGCGATGCGCGCCGGGCACAGGCTGGTGGCGCGCGCCAGGCTGCCCCGACACTGCTCTAACACTGAGGTACTGAGATAGACATATGCCGGGAAGCGATGCGCGCCGGGCACAGGCTGGTGACGCGCGCCAGGCTGCCCCGACACTGCTCTAACACTGAGGTACTGAGATAGACATATGCCGGGAAGCGATGCGCGCCGGGCACAGGCTGGTGGCGCGCGCCAGGCTGCCCCGACACTGCTCTAACACTGAGGTACTGAGATAGACATATGCCGGGAAGCGATGCGCGCCGGGCACAGGCTGGTGGCGCGCGCCAGGCTGCCCCGACACTGCTCTAACACTGAGGTACTGAGATAGACATATGCCGGGAAGCGATGCGCGCCGGGCACAGGCTGGTGACGCGCGCCAGGCTGCCCCGACACTGCTCTAACACTGAGGTACTGAGATAGACATATGCCGGGAAGCGATGCGCGCCGGGCACAGGCTGGTGGCGCGCGCCAGGCTGCCCCGACACTGCTCTAACACTGAGGTACTGAGATAGACATATGCCGGGAAGCGATGCGCGCCGGGCACAGGCTGGTGGCGCGCGCCAGGCTGCCCCGACACTGCTCTAACACTGAGGTACTGAGATAGACATATGCCGGGAAGCGATGCGCGCCGGGCACAGGCTGGTGGCGCGCGCCAGGCTGCCCCGACACTGCTCTAACACTGAGGTACTGAGATAGACATATGCCGGGAAGCGATGCGCGCCGGGCACAGGCTGGTGGCGCGCGCCAGGCTGCCCCGACACTGCTCTAACACTGAGGTACTGAGATAGACATATGCCGGGAAGCGATGCGCGCCGGGCACAGGCTGGTGACGCGCGCCAGGCTGCCCCGACACTGCTCTAACACTGAGGTACTGAGATAGACATATGCCGGGAAGCGATGCGCGCCGGGCACAGGCTGGTGGCGCGCGCCAGGCTGCCCCGACACTGCTCTAACACTGAGGTACTGAGATAGACATATGCCGGGAAGCGATGCGCGCCGGGCACAGGCTGGTGGCGCGCGCCAGGCTGCCCCGACACTGCTCTAACACTGAGGTACTGAGATAGACATATGCCGGGAAGCGATGCGCGCCGGGCACAGGCTGGTGACGCGCGCCAGGCTGCCCCGACACTGCTCTAACACTGAGGTACTGAGATAGACATATGCCGGGAAGCGATGCGCGCCGGGCACAGGCTGGTGACGCGCGCCAGGCTGCCCCGACACTGCTCTAACACTGAGGTACTGAGATAGACATATGCCGGGAAGCGATGCGCGCCGGGCACAGGCTGGTGACGCGCGCCAGGCTGCCCCGACACTGCTCTAACACTGAGGTACTGAGATAGACATATGCCGGGAAGCGATGCGCGCCGGGCACAGGCTGGTGGCGCGCGCCAGGCTGCCCCGACACTGCTCTAACACTGAGGTACTGAGATAGACATATGCCGGGAAGCGATGCGCGCCGGGCACAGGCTGGTGGCGCGCGCCAGGCTGCCCCGACACTGCTCTAACACTGAGGTACTGAGATAGACATATGCCGGGAAGCGATGCGCGCCGGGCACAGGCTGGTGACGCGCGCCAGGCTGCCCCGACACTGCTCTAACACTGAGGTACTGAGATAGACATATGCCGGGAAGCGATGCGCGCCGGGCACAGGCTGGTGGCGCGCGCCAGGCTGCCCCGACACTGCTCTAACACTGAGGTACTGAGATAGACATATGCCGGGAAGCGATGCGCGCCGGGCACAGGCTGGTGGCGCGCGCCAGGCTGCCCCGACACTGCTCTAACACTGAGGTACTGAGATAGACATATGCCGGGAAGCGATGCGCGCCGGGCACAGGCTGGTGACGCGCGCCAGGCTGCCCCGACACTGCTCTAACACTGAGGTACTGAGATAGACATATACCGGGAAGCGATGCGCGCCGGGCACAGGCTGGTGGCGCGCGCCAGGCTGCCCCGACACTGCTCTAACACTGAGGTACTGAGATAGACATATGCCGGGAAGCGATGCGCGCCGGGCACAGGCTGGTGGCGCGCGCCAGGCTGCCCCGACACTGCTCTAACACTGAGGTACTGAGATAGACATATGCCGGGAAGCGATGCGCGCCGGGCACAGGCTGGTGACGCGCGCCAGGCTGCCCCGACACTGCTCTAACACTGAGGTACTGAGATAGACATATGCCGGGAAGCGATGCGCGCCGGGCACAGGCTGGTGGCGCGCGCCAGGCTGCCCCGACACTGCTCTAACACTGAGGTACTGAGATAGACATATGCCGGGAAGCGATGCGCGCCGGGCACAGGCTGGTGGCGCGCGCCAGGCTGCCCCGACACTGCTCTAACACTGAGGTACTGAGATAGACATATGCCGGGAAGCGATGCGCGCCGGGCACAGGCTGGTGACGCGCGCCAGGCTGCCCCGACACTGCTCTAACACTGAGGTACTGAGATAGACATATGCCGGGAAGCGATGCGCGCCGGGCACAGGCTGGTGGCGCGCGCCAGGCTGCCCCGACACTGCTCTAACACTGAGGTACTGAGATAGACATATGCCGGGAAGCGATGCGCGCCGGGCACAGGCTGGTGACGCGCGCCAGGCTGCCCCGACACTGCTCTAACACTGAGGTACTGAGATAGACATATGCCGGGAAGCGATGCGCGCCGGGCACAGGCTGGTGGCGCGCGCCAGGCTGCCCCGACACTGCTCTAACACTGAGGTACTGAGATAGACATATGCCGGGAAGCGATGCGCGCCGGGCACAGGCTGGTGACGCGCGCCAGGCTGCCCCGACACTGCTCTAACACTGAGGTACTGAGATAGACATATGCCGGGAAGCGATGCGCGCCGGGCACAGGCTGGTGACGCGCGCCAGGCTGCCCCGACACTGCTCTAACACTGAGGTACTGAGATAGACATATGCCGGGAAGCGATGCGCGCCGGGCACAGGCTGGTGACGCGCGCCAGGCTGCCCCGACACTGCTCTAACACTGAGGTACTGAGATAGACATATGCCGGGAAGCGATGCGCGCCGGGCACAGGCTGGTGGCGCGCGCCAGGCTGCCCCGACACTGCTCTAACACTGAGGTACTGAGATAGACATATGCCGGGAAGCGATGCGCGCCGGGCACAGGCTGGTGACGCGCGCCAGACTGCCCCGACACTGCTCTAACACTGAGGTACTGAGATAGACATATGCCGGGAAGCGATGCGCGCCGGGCACAGGCTGGTGGCGCGCGCCAGGCTGCCGCGACACTGCTCTAACACTGAGGTACTGAGATAGACATATGCCGGGAAGCGATGCGCGCCGGGCACAGGCTGGTGACGCGCGCCAGGCTGCCGCGACACTGCTCTAACACTGAGGTACTGAGATAGACATATGCCGGGAAGCGATGCGCGCCGGGCACAGGCTGGTGGCGCGCGCCAGGCTGCCGCGACACTGCTCTAACACTGAGGTACTGAGATAGACATATGCCGGGAAGCGATGCGCGCCGGGCACAGGCTGGTGGCGCGCGCCAGGCTGCCCCGACACTGCTCTAACACTGAGGTACTGAGATAGACATATGCCGGGAAGCGATGCGCGCCGGGCACAGGCTGGTGGCGCGCGCCAGGCTGCCGCGACACTGCTCTAACACTGAGGTACTGAGATAGACATATGCCGGGAAGCGATGCGCGCCGGGCACAGGCTGGTGGCGCGCGCCAGGCTGCCGCGACACTGCTCTAACACTGAGGTACTGAGATAGACATATGCCGGGAAGCGATGCGCGCCGGGCACAGGCTGGTGGCGCGCGCCAGGCTGCCCCGACACTGCTCTAACACTGAGGTACTGAGATAGACATATGCCGGGAAGCGATGCGCGCCGGGCACAGGCTGGTGGCGCGCGCCAGGCTGCCGCGACACTGCTCTAACACTGAGGTACTGAGATAGACATATGCCGGGAAGCGATGCGCGCCGGGCACAGGCTGGTGGCGCGCGCCAGGCTGCCGCGACACTGCTCTAACACTGAGGTACTGAGATAGACATATGCCGGGAAGCGATGCGCGCCGGGCACAGGCTGGTGACGCGCGCCAGGCTGCCGCGACACTGCTCTAACACTGAGGTACTGAGATAGACATATGCCGGGAAGCGATGCGCGCCGGGCACAGGCTGGTGGCGCGCGCCAGGCTGCCGCGACACTGCTCTAACACTGAGGTACTGAGATAGACATATGCCGGGAAGCGATGCGCGCCGGGCACAGGCTGGTGGCGCGCGCCAGGCTGCCGCGACACTGCTCTAACACTGAGGTACTGAGATAGACATATGCCGGGAAGCGATGCGCGCCGGGCACAGGCTGGTGACGCGCGCCAGGCTGCCGCGACACTGCTCTAACACTGAGGTACTGAGATAGACATATGCCGGGAAGCGATGCGCGCCGGGCACAGGCTGGTGACGCGCGCCAGGCTGCCGCGACACTGCTCTAACACTGAGGTACTGAGATAGACATATGCCGGGAAGCGATGCGCGCCGGGCACAGGCTGGTGACGCGCGCCAGGCTGCCGCGACACTGCTCTAACACTGAGGTACTGAGATAGACATATGCCGGGAAGCGATGCGCGCCGGGCACAGGCTGGTGACGCGCGCCAGGCTGCCGCGACACTGCTCTAACACTGAGGTACTGAGATAGACATATGCCGGGAAGCGATGCGCGCCGGGCACAGGCTGGTGACGCGCGCCAGGCTGCCGCGACACTGCTCTAACACTGAGGTACTGAGATAGACATATGCCGGGAAGCGATGCGCGCCGGGCACAGGCTGGTGACGCGCGCCAGGCTGCCGCGACACTGCTCTAACACTGAGGTACTGAGATAGACATATGCCGGGAAGCGATGCGCGCCGGGCACAGGCTGGTGACGCGCGCCAGGCTGCCGCGACACTGCTCTAACACTGAGGTACTGAGATAGACATATGCTGGGAAGCGATGCGCGCCGGGCACAGGCTGGTGACGCGCGCCAGGCTGCCGCGACACTGCTCTAACACTGAGGTACTGAGATAGACATATGCCGGGAAGCGATGCGCGCCGGGCACAGGCTGGTGACGCGCGCCAGGCTGCCGCGACACTGCTCTAACACTGAGGTACTGAGATAGACATATGCCGGGAAGCGATGCGCGCCGGGCACAGGCTGGTGACGCGCGCCAGGCTGCCGCGACACTGCTCTAACACTGAGGTACTGAGATAGACATATGCCGGGAAGCGATGCGCGCCGGGCACAGGCTGGTGACGCGCGCCAGGCTGCCGCGACACTGCTCTAACACTGAGGTACTGAGATAGACATATGCCGGGAAGCGATGCGCGCCGGGCACAGGCTGGTGACGCGCGCCAGGCTGCCGCGACACTGCTCTAACACTGAGGTACTGAGATAGACATATGCCGGGAAGCGATGCGCGCCGGGCACAGGCTGGTGACGCGCGCCAGGCTGCCGCGACACTGCTCTAACTCTGAGGTACTGAGATAGACATATGCCGGGAAGCGATGCGCGCCGGGCACAGGCTGGTGACGCGCGCCAGGCTGCCGCGACACTGCTCTAACACTGAGGTACTGAGATAGACATATGCCGGGAAGCGATGCGCGCCGGGCACAGGCTGGTGACGCGCGCCAGGCTGCCGCGACACTGCTCTAACACTGAGGTACTGAGATAGACATATGCCGGGAAGCGATGCGCGCCGGGCACAGGCTGGTGACGCGCGCCAGGCTGCCGCGACACTGCTCTAACACTGAGGTACTGAGATAGACATATGCCGGGAAGCGATGCGCGCCGGGCACAGGCTGGTGGCGCGCGCCAGGCTGCCCCGACACTGCTCTAACACTGAGGTACTGAGATAGACATATGCCGGGAAGCGATGCGCGCCGGGCACAGGCTGGTGGCGCGCGCCAGGCTGCCGCGACACTGCTCTAACACTGAGGTACTTTTCAACAACGATTTTTAGGGTTCCGTACCCAAAGGGACCTATTACTAAGACTTCGCTGTCCGTCCGTCCGTCCGTCCGTCCGTCTGTCACCAGGCTGTATCTCACGAACCGTGATAGCTAGACAGTTGAAATTTTCACAGATGATGTATTTCTGTTGCCGCTATAACAACAAATACTAAAAACAGAATAAAATAAAGATTTAAATGGGGCTCCCATACAACAAACGTGATTTTTGACCAAAGTTAAGCAACGTCGGGAGTGGTCAGTACTTGGATAGGTGACCGTTTTTTTTTTTTGCTTTTTTTTGTTTTTTTTTTTTGCATTGTGGTACGGTACCCTTCGTGCGCGAGTCCAACTCGCACTTGCCCGGTTTTTATTTCACTATCTGATGCATCAAACCGGTCCATATCGGTGACAAAATGTTTGAGGATAACCGTCTCACGAGCTTAGAAAACGCCAACTACGGAAAGAGAGACCTGAGCCCTCCTCCGTGTACGCGCTAACGAAGCTGGCCAACTTTATTGTCACGCGTGCGATAGAGTATTTATCGCATTCACTGCCACCGACGCATATATGCGTTATCGTAACTTTCATGCTGTGCCTTTGACGCACAGGCGCGTTCATAATATATAGTGACAGCAAAGTGCGGCACCTGGTGAATGTCCAGGAAAAGAGGGTGGCAGTGAATGCGTTAAGCCCGAGTTCGGCCCGGCCGGCCACATAAGGGCTCCCGCTAGACAGCGTCCATGATGTTTACCTGGGGTCGCCGTCATCGAAAACGATGAGGAGGACTATAATACTGAGGTATACGAACTTATAATAAACTAACTTGTGCTTG
This sequence comes from Cydia fagiglandana, assembly GCF_963556715.1. Classification (NCBI taxonomy): domain Eukaryota; kingdom Metazoa; phylum Arthropoda; class Insecta; order Lepidoptera; family Tortricidae; genus Cydia; species Cydia fagiglandana. The sequence goes on along the minus strand of NC_085941.1, from coordinate 970,088 downwards.
TGACTATGTCCACATAGAACTAATATAGAAGTCGTTAACTTTTTGGACGCCAATGATCGATATATCCGCACCGCAAGTCCAACGCCAAAGACGGATTAATCGGTCACAGACCACAGAGCGACATAGACGTACGTGCATATGCATAAAGTTAAATTTCAATTTTGACACTTCGGTGACGTGGGGTCCGAGTGACAGCTTTTGTGTTTGACATGGCGTCGAAATGGTTAAACAGCTGTTTCACATTCACAATAATACCTACTTATACCGGGTGTGGCCTGTAATACAAGCAAAAAATTAAACTGTAGGCTTTACTCCTCATACTGACCATCATTTGATCAACAACTTTTAAAAATAACTTGTGGTTTGATTTTAATAAGTAACACTTTATAGTTTATTCTAAGATGCAATGTATTGCGAATTTTGTTATATTTAAGGCGTGACAAGCAACGTCAATCACAATATATGCTATGGCGTGGCGATGGCGTCCATTGAAGATAATATTTATTTTGTATGAAAAATAGGGACTCTAAATACTTAATAATTTTTAAAAGTTGTTGAACAAAAGTGTCAGCGTTCGAGGAGTACAATCTATGTTTTAATTATTTGCTCGTGTTACAGGCGACACCCGTATAGGTAATTAAATAATTGGTAACCGCTTGAATGAAATGAAATGCTTCGGATGAAAGAAGCGCCTGGCGTCCGTTGGCTCGTTGGGTCGATGACATTCGGAAAATCGCGAGGCACTTTTGGATGAGACTAGCCCAGGACCGGGATAAGTGGCGTACTCGAAGAGAGGCCTATGCTCAGCAGCGGGCGACTGAAGGCTAGAATGATGAATTAAATAATGTTTTTCAGGGTATCCGGCCATATTCCCACCACGAAGCGCTGGGTCTTCAGCTGCTGACGCTGCTGGGGCGAGGACACTACGCGGACACGGACGCGTATCTTGCCCACGCGCATCTGGCTCCTACTAACTGCAGTCTACTGATATCCACGCAGTGAGTCATTTTGCCTACATTAATAAGGCCCCAGAAGCCTAGCCAGATGACATTATGTCATCAAATTATTTGGGTTGAAAGGCATGTTACCCTAGTTCAGGGCTCTCCAAACCCCGGCCCGCGGGCCAAACCCGGCCCGCGACGCGTTACAATCCGGCCCCCTCAAGTAAAAAAGTTTGGAGACACCTGCCCTAGTTACAAAAAATATCTAGATTTAAAAGTAACTTTGAATATTACAAGTTTTCATATTAAATATATTAAAAACGGGTCACTCACGTATTTTAAGTCGAAAAACGCTCGACATGTTTCACTCCGTACCGGTGTCGGTGACGGACCGGCGCCGCCTGAGTCACCGTCAACGCAAGCTCCTGATGACTTTCCTCGGTACGGAGTGAAACATGTCGAGCGTTTTTCGACTTAAAATACGTGAGTGACCCGTTTTTAATATATTTAATATGTCTTTAAAATATTTAAGTTCTTTAATTATTTGAATTGATTAACATTGTGGATGCCGCAAAAGAAGCACGGACGTGGCAGGCCCAGACGGAGATGGCGGGACGACTTAGACGCCTTCATCAGTGGCTGGCCGGAGAAGGCACTACAGCGGGAGTTGTGGAAATCAAGGGGAGAGGCCTTTGCCCACCAGTGGGACACTACAATAGGCTAAAAAAGTAAATAAAAAAAAAAACATTATTTTTATATTTCAGACATATCTTCATGGTCCGAGCCGGCGGCGCGAGCAACTCGTGGCATATCGAGTGGGTGCTGAAGCTGGATGACATCATCGGAGCGCCCACCGTCAGCGGGGACAAACTCATACTTAATGTTAAACAGGTAAAGTAAATACCTATTGAGTTGGATAAAAGCTGTGTCAGTCATAAAAGTATTAAGATTTAAAAAGTTTTGGTTGTCTGTCTAAAGTCAGTATTTATACCCCGTATTATGTTGGGTTGCCCAATTTACTAACCTATCGAACTGTCGCTTTAGTACCAAAGCAGAAAGATTGGCTGAATCAGCAAACTCGATTTATATCATGAGATATAAAAAATGCAAGAAAAAAAAATCCTTATTAAAAAGAAAATTTTTATTAAGTTAAGAATAACATTTACTGGCTGGTTTACCTAAAATACTCAGTAGAAATGTTCTCTGCTAAAGATTTGATGAAACACTTGATTTTATAACATTTTGTCAAATGCAAATAACAAACACATGAAACAATATAAAGACCAAAACGTTTAGCCTATAAAATGTATATACCTAAAAGTAAATTAAAAACGTTTCTTGATGAGGATACCTGTGGCCAGAGGATATCAGGTGTCGTCGTTTTGTGGAGAATAAGTTAAAAAGTGGATATGAAGCTCCCGAGGCTAATCATAAAAATACATAAGTGTGTTACATAAGTGTGTTTACTTTCAGGACGAGATGGTGAACTACTTCTCAACCGACGAGAAGGTGATAGAAGTCCCGGACCCCGCTGTACTGGAGTGGCTTCGCGCGAAGATCGAGTGCGCTCTAGTAATGGCGTTGGAAGATAAGCGGTGTCCTACCGATTAAGGTTATTGGTTACTTTTCCTAAGATTGTAAACATGGTATCTGCGGCAAAACTATTTTTTATTTTGTTTATCGCTAGATTTATCGTTTTATAAAAGAATTGAAGTCTATGAAAAACCGTGCCCTGATTTTGATAGCTGCAGATGGTAGATAGTCAAAAATATCTGAACATACACTTTAACGATACTAACCTCGATACGATCTACCAGCTTTCAAATTGGATAAATGAAATTACAAACTCTTTGGTTTAACTTAAACTTAACCAACTCAATAAACAACTTTGTGACTGAAAATGAAAAGAAAACTGACTTAAATTTCAGAACTGTCTCAATAACTGACTGAATATTCTAACTTGAGATAATGATTTACTAAAATTGCATACACACTTAACTACTTTTCTACTTCGAAAACACATAGTCATGCGTCGTAAGTAAAAATGCTACTCGTACGACAAAAATATAGGTAATATCAAGAGAACGAAATTATCAAAAAGTGCTGTACTTTATTTCTACCTGTGACTAAATTGGCAGTCAATATTCCTCTATGTCTAGGCCCTTTTCTGGTTTAGTAAATTGTAATCTCAAAGTTTACATTCCAATTTACTTTAAGTCATATCGTGCAAATTATATCTTAAGTAGGTTAAATACCTAATGACATTTTAGGACCTAAAGTTTAGGTTATCTATCGTCTTCATTTGTAGACTTCTTCATACTGGACACAATTTATTTAAAATTTAAAATCTATTAATAATCAAAGTGAATAATGTTTTTTCGAAAACGGCGAATTTTAAACACCTAATTAGCAACGAAGTCGGATGGACATAGATAGAAAACTTGGCATTGGACACAAAGGGGAAAAGTAATGAAAGCTTGAATAAAATATCAACCAGTCGTTTATAACAATTATAACCTAAGAGCATTTAGTAACTGGAGACGCCTTGTCTGTCATTTTGTGTATACAGGGTGTTTGGTACATCGTTTGCCAAATTAAAACGGCAGATAGGTTGAGTCATTTGCTATCTTCTCAGGCCTAGAAATTATTAATTTAACGCACATTTTTTTTCACTTCTATGCCAGTTTACCGTAAATTTCAAATTTTTACTTGCGTAGTAGTAAAAAAACCATGGCCAATTTTGTTTTTCTAGGAATGAGAAGATAGGTAGCTAATGACTCAACCTATCTGCTGTTTTAATATGGCAAACGATGTACCAAACACCCTGTATAACAGTCTGCCGATTTTTAAGGGGCACGTCAAATGTATGGCTTTTCGTACGTATTAATTAGCCATGTCAGATAAACGTCAGTCTATACAAAAGTTTGCACAATTGTGCAAGGTTTTCGGCAGAGGGATAAGCTCTTAAAGGCGACTCCGGTTAAATGCTCTAAGTTTATAAATTATAAGTCGGAGAAAAACTATAAATAAAATACGCCAAGTTGATTGTTGTAGATAGAAATGGGAAAGAAAGTACGATTTTGCACATCGAAATGTTTTAATTCCTTGAAATACCGTACATTACGGGTCATTACGAATACGATATGCTCTCAGCACTTCTGTTGCTGACTGTACGATGAATAGAAAAAGGACGGTTTCTTCTTAAATTGTTAAGATATAAATCATAGAGTTGACGCACTAAACTTGATCATCGCATTTATGAGCCTAAGTTAATGTTTAATTGTTTACCTCTTGTTTTCTAGTCAATAAAGGTTTATGTTACTTAGTTGTAGATACGTATATAATATTTATGTATACAATGTTCAGTTACTATTGAATGATTTGTATGTATTTGGATAAATATATCAATATTCAACCGACCTAGACGCCTAAACGAAATGGTAATACATATATATTAATTACACTAGCGACCCGCCCCGGCTTCGCGCGGGTTAGCAAATTATTCACCTAAGCCTTCCTCAAGAATCACTCTATTGATAGGTGAAAACCGCATGAAGATCCGTTCAGTAGTTTTTGAGTTTATCGCGAACAAACATACAAACACACAGACAGACGCGGCGGGGGACTTTGTTTTATACGGTGTATTTCACTTATATTTACAGAATTACCGAAAGCACCTCATGAAAAATACTCTTTGAAATTATCAAAAGTACATTAAAAGTAAATTATTGGTATATATTCATAAATTACTGCCGCATACTTTCGAGGTATTTGATGACTTTTTTTGAACTGCTAGGCCCATTTGCACCATTCCACTAACCCGGGGTTAACCGGTTAAACCTGGAGTTACCATGTTTACCAGTACAATTTGACCCTGGGTTGACGGTTAAACCGCTTAACCCCGGGTTAGGATGGGCCTAATATAGGTACTTTAAAGCGCGAACATTGATATATTTATCGTAGTTAATTCTAAAATAATCATATCTATAATTAACTATAAAATATAAACGCAAATTATAATAACTGTGCAATTGCTTTCATTGCCTCCTATGGGTCAGGGACTTTAGCCTTTATTGCTATCGACGTAGAGCCCAGATTGGCCCGATCTTCAGGTGGTTATCACACTGGATGTGTATCGCGCGTCGCTCCGATGTTTGAGCGAGACAACGCTATTATAGCGCCATCCCACTTGCACATTGGAGCGATGTACGAATCACATCCAGAATGATAACCACCTTAGGTTAATAAAATGATATTCAATGTTGAAAGTATTTTCGTAAATTTATATTCATATAATTATTTGATGTGATAGAGCAGCATGCTTCGGAAATGAAATTTCTGAAAGTTATTAAACTCCTAATACGCCTAAAGTATTGCAAAATATTGCATCAGTTTTGACAGAGAAATAGATGGCGCTTTGACTGTTTGGGAAACGTTAGCGTTCGCTTTAGTCACCGCATATTGTGTGGTCGTGTAGCGCCATCTACACTTCTCTGTCAAATGAATACTACCATTTTACATGTATTAGTATTTCTTTGTTTATGGTCAACTGTATTAAGCCAAACGCCAGAAAAAAACGTAAGAACTGTGAAATAGTCATGTAACCTTTGATTTTTGGGTTGCTGAAAATATCAGTAACTTTGGAATAACCTCATTTACCTTAACTTTAACCTTAAGCCTTAAGTAAACTCAATAACACCCTACCCAATGACTGGCACTGAAAAGACCTACCAGACATGGACATCGGTTTTGGTAGGCAAGAGTCCCTGCTTTTAATTAAGTAAGGACAGTGCCAAGCATCGACAGTTAAAACGCCACAAAAACAATCTTCCGTACTTAAATAAGTTTGCCCGAATAAAAATGGTGCATTGATATTCTATTTTAAATCTTATTTGGTGAACAGTAAGTCTCATTTTCGAAGCAGACTGTTCTGGATTGATGTCTATACAATACGCGATAAGTAATTGCATAACCGTTGACAGGATACTTTCTCAGTACCATTTATACAGTATACCGACTATAAATCGGGCATTATCTATGAAAATGGACTTTATTGTCGATGGCGCTTACGCCGCACAACGTCGCGCGGCAATTCATATCGGAGCTTCGTTAATAATGGCGTAAGCGCCATCGACAATAAGGTCCCTTTTCATAGATAACGTCATGAATAATTAACTTTTTCAAAAAAATAGAAAGAGAACCAGTGTCGGACACTTTAAGCTGTCAGTCACCAAGTAGTATTTAATGGATTGATGCAAAATGAATAGATAACATTTAGTTTCTCAAAAATAAGAATGGATGTCCATTATTGGGTCCTTGCCCATTACTAGTGACGTCACCCTTAAAGGTTAGTCTTTAAATGGTTCTGTGAAAATAACCTGTTAAAACTCTGTTACTACATAAACACGTTGGTTTAACTAAATGTTTTACTGTGTAGTATATTGAATGTATAGAAATATTATCATTGTGTACATCTTATGTATTTTATTGTTTTTTTCTGTCGTCTAACGACTATTTTGAGTTTTATTTGTATAATGTACATTCCATTTCTTGGGAACATTAGTATTATTAATAATAATTTGTATTTAATACAATTTACCCCTTCTCGCGGTTTTTCATGAAGGTAAAACTATGAGGTACCTAACTACATAAAAAAAACACAATAATTAGCCTCGTAAATAAGACACAGGGCAATTATTTTTTGCGTTTGAATTTGGAACGTTTATTTATTTCTATACGAGTTCAAAACTCGAATTTAATTTGTACACGGGGACTTACGAGGATAGGTACCTTTTAGTGCGTCTATTCAGACAATTTGGAGTAAAGCAGTTCCGCCATTTTGTAATATGTCGAGTAACTAAATCGATAAAAAATCTAAATAATAATTCAACTTGCTCACCAAAGCTCATAATAATCGGTTGAGAAATGCGACTTTTGGAGAACAGGCGGACAGACAAGAAAGCTTTTTGCCACAGTTGAAACGGCCACCTTCGCTTCGCTCGGTCAATAATAGTTGCACAGTTTTTCCTATACTATTACATTGTGGGAAGGGGTACTGTAACGAAGTTAGCTGTGTTATGCACCGTACAGTCGCCATCAGATATATCGGAGCGGCCAAGGTCTTCACAATATCTGAACACGCACTCTAACGCCCTGAGAATAGAGGCGTGTTTAGATATTTGTGAGCGCCTCAGCCGCTCCGATGTATCTGATTGCGCCTGTACTACACTTGGTTCCTGTTTTAGTATTATGTTCATATTCTTGTTGAATTGTTTCTACTTGTAAGCTATGGACCGGTGGAATAAATGTTTTATAAAAGGTCATTAACCCCTGGAACGCCGAACCGACAAACGTACTTGTACCCGTCAGATGCCTAGTGCCGGATCCGTCCCATCCCCCTCAACTGCCGGAGGGTCTTCAATTTTTGTACCCGTCAACTGCCGCGATCAAAAAAAAGTGATATTGTGCAAATGATATAAAACTCTATTTGTAAGTGTTTAGATCTCAAAATTGTAAAAATATAATACAATAAATTTGGTGACTGATAAGGCACAAGGCAGTTGAGACACTTTGTACAGATCTGGGACTAGGCAGTTGACGGGTACAAAAATTGAAGACCCTCCGGCAGTTGACAGGACTGGTACGGATATGGCACTAGGCGTCCCAAGGGTTAAATAAAGATGTAATAAAATACAACTTGTTTTATTTATTTAAATATTTTGTATATACAAACTTATACATGGTAGGTAACAGTTACCAAAAATAATATATGTAAGTACCCAAATGCATACTTAATTCTTAATGTTACATTATCAACTATGAACTCATAGTAGCATATTTCAAAATATCATATGAAATATGAGCCTTCTAAGGCCTAAAAAGGGGTTTTTTGTAGTCGTGATAGTGTTATATAGTACATATATTACTTTTTAGATGGCGGGAAATTGTAAAAATATTTTAGAGTTACGCTTTCTATGATATTCAAGCATTAGGTACAAATATAACTGTCTATTATGTATATCGTTATGTTTGACCAAAGTTTGGTTTCAATCTGAGTCACCATCACCACTCGAACTGTAATCACCCACCAAAGATACTTTCACATCTTTTACGTTTTCTAAATTAGTTTTAATTTCTTCATGTCCAACTTTAACCTCACTTTCTTTCCTATCTTTAAATATTTTACAATTTACATTATTTAGCTCTTCAATATTCTTACTTATAATCTGATTTGTGGCACACGTTTCTCCTTTTACAGAATCAAGTTTATTCTCTACTTTATTTTTTACAGCGTCACTTTTAGTAAATGCAGCATTTCCAACATTGATTTCATTTGATATCACTTCAGTATCTTTCTGTTCTTTAGTTGACTTGTTAACATCACTTTCAACTTTTTTTTCCACATTCACATCACTATTTTCACCTTCTGTCTCCATGTTCACGCTATTTTCAACCCTTTTCCTTTTAACCATAATCCCCAGCGCATTTCTAGTCAAACTCGAATTCTTACTCAAAGATTCCTCTTTCTTCAACCCTCCAAAACTAGTTAGCAACCCACTAGAGCTTGGTAAAGCTGGACTGTTGAGTATTTTAGTTCTCGTCGAAGTTTGTTTCTCTTCAATACTTCTTGAGGGTCGGAGTGAGAGCAGGGTCGCCATGTGACGGTCTTCTTCTGACTCTGGCAGGAGGTTGATGTCTAGAGATGATCTGGCGAGGAGCAGGCTATCGTTGACTGCGGATTCTTCGAGTTCTTTCCTTCGTTTCTATAAATAAAATAAATCATTTATATAAAGTTGTAAAAGTAGTTAGCAAAAATAATTTGAGTCTACAGGCAACAAAAATGCCAAATAAATCATACGTCTAGATGCCGCGTGAATAAAAGAAATTCATATTTTAGGACAGATTTATTACTTTTACTTTATTCTTTTCAATATGTAAGCATATTAAGTTTAACAATTTTCCCCATTACTTTAGTACTCAGGCAACAATATTAAATAAAACAAATTACTTTCTAACTATAGTTCGTTTATTTTAGCATTAGAAATAAGCTAAACAATCTTGATGTGTCTTTCAATTGAAAAACACATTTTAAAAATAAGTTACGGCAAATATGTAACATTTATGAATCTAATACGATCATTCATATTCTTCTGCTTTCATAAGTAATAGTTACTGATTTTTAAAAAGCGTTTTTGAATTAAAAGACATGTCAAAATCGCTTACCTTCTTCCAAGTTTTTTCTAATGCTATAAAAAACAAACTATAAATATTTTCATTTGTGTTATTTAAAGTAAACACACAAGTAAACAGAAGACGCTGGTTCGATTCCAGCTCTGGACACTTGAGGCCTTGGTCATTTTTTCCTTCATATATGACATTTATTTTCGGTTTCTAATATATGGGTTAGTTAGGCTTTGTAGATAAGGTAGGCAAACAACACAGCACAGTAAAAGGGGCATGACTTACTCTGAAGTTCCTCCTGAGTGAGCAGTTAGCTTCATAGTCATCCTTCCACACAGACTCGTTCCTGCCGACCAGCCGGCCGAGCCGCGGCTTGTCCTGCTTAGCTGTATCTTCATCACCTGCAATCACAAGAATTTGCCAATTTTACATAAATATATTCATTTAAAATAACATGATATTTACTAATTACAGAGTCAGACTCGCGTACCAAGGGGGTCCATACATTACCCAATTTTTAACAATATACAAACACGATATAGTTTAAAAAACATTATTTAAAGTGGCCTCCATGCAGGCAGGATCACTATTGACTAAGCTACATATTGTATATGTCACCATAAAATTGTAAACACTTGGCAGTTCACACAATCTTGCTAGTTAAATTTTAAGATGACAGTATGAAGATTAGTTTAGTTTACAAACTAACCTAACCTATGTTAGATGGTAAACTAACGGGTGCACAATCTTACGGTGTCATAGACAAACTATTGAACAAAAACTCTTGAATGAATATAATGTAGTGAACTTATGAATAAGATCATTGATTAAATATGACTAAAGTTTTATAATTTCTAAAAAGAAATCAGTTTATACCTGTTTTGTGTTCCAAGCGGAACATAGCATCATCAAACAGCTTCTTCTGTGTTTCCTTTGTCTCCGGGACAATCTGGCCATTCTCTGTGGGGTCCCATCTGTTCTCCTGCCGTCTTGCTCCAGATACTATCACATAGTCCAGATTCTGGAAGAAAATGAATTACACTTAATGTAGTAAGAAGAAACCACACTATCAAAAGAATAAATTTTGAAATTAGAAAAATTTATCCTATCATGTTGCTAACTAATCCTGACTTAAGCAATATCATTTTGTATACATTTTTTTATGTGTAATGCCTCAAATCAGTACTCCATTTTAGCTAAATCAACTCAATATTAGTTGTAAGTTCAGTGTTGTCTCCACCACTGAGGTTGACTGGAAGATAGTAATATAACCATCTTTTACTTACTCTGTTTAGTTTGTGTTCTGTTTCAAATAGTTGCTGTATTTTGTTAAGCTTGAATATTAATTTCATCTTAATATATTACTTACCCCCGGGTCAGTTTTTATTTCAAAATGGTTATCACAGAGATGGCACTTCATCCTAAACTGATACACCGGAGTAGTGTAATACATGCCGATCTTGGTCTTCTCTGCGTTGTACCGCACGCCCATGCCGATGTGGTTGTTGCAGCCGTCACACCAGATGTTATACGGCATTTCAAAGCGGATGATAAGGATACCCATGTGGAGTTTCCTTGCCCGCTCTCTCAAAGCATGGGTGCCCAGGAATTTGTTCAACCCCCCGACCTTTGGGTCGTAGTCGGGGGGATAGTAAAGGTTCTGGCCCTTGCGTTCACCCATTTTTGATTAGTTTGCTGAAAAATAAGTAATAAGGTTAGGTACGTTTTGTTCTCGATGAATATTGCATGTATAGTATGTAAAAACTTACTTGTCGCTAATAAATAGCAATAAAGGCTTTTGTAGGATTAAGGATATATCTCTCTATAGTAGATTTTACCGTCTAACAGAAGGAAAATTTTATTTAAACCATAAAAGTAATTTAATTTCGTCACTACTCTTTATTTATTATTTACTGACATTGACATTACATATTTTTTTACAAACATTTTAAGCCTTTTGTAATTTACGCCGTGGATACTTGTATTTTGAGCCACAAGAGGGTTCCGTATAGTGTTGTTCACAAGGGTTCCATTTCCATTGTTGGTATTGTCGTGTAAACTCCACTTTTATGCCATAAATAATTTTGTTTTTCTTCAATGGACGACAGCTGTTTGACAGCTCTGCTTTTATTTTCTATAGAATTTATCTCTCCATCACAAAAAAGCTTTTTGTTCCTCAATTTGTTTGTTATTTGAAAACAGAGTTCTAAATAGAGCTTTGTTGCCCTACGCTTCTAGTGAGAATCTGGGAAATGAGGGCTGAAACAGAGTGCACTATAAATAGATCGAGCCGCAGTTAGTTTATAGTTTACGTCTGATTGTGATGATTTATCAGACATATTGAGTGCGAATTAGCGAGCTATGGGTAGGCGAGAGGAGCCCGCTTGGGCTAAGGGTACGGTGGGGCTGCTGGCGGCCCGGGAGCGCGGTTACGTGGACCGGCAGTTCCAGAACCGTCTCACGGTGACCCGAAGCATGATCGACCGCTTAGGGCTCGAAACAGAGTTAAACGGGCATATGGGCTGCGTGAACTGCTTGGAATGGAACCATGATGGATCGTAAGTGTACCTCAACTCCATATTTAGAGGCTGTTACATTTATTTTCTACAAATAATTGACCTTTGTCACTTTAATCGTAGTGTTTTGGCGTCGGCATCTGACGACCTGCACGTTATTCTGTGGGACCCGTACCGCTACAAGCAGCTGCACAACATAGCCACAGGACACACTGGCAACATCTTCTCAGTCAAGGTAAGCATCTAAATAGTCCTTTGGCAGTATGGGCATCTTGTTATGAAATTGTCAATCATAGATTGTCTATGTCTTAGTTATGTTTTGCTAGCGAAATATGTGTATAGTAAACTGTAAAATTATATCTGAGCTATTCTTTACTATTTAATTTATTACACATAATGCTATGATTATCCATTATATGTTAATTGGGTACTTTACTTAAAATAAATTGTTTCACACTGTGCACAAAATAAAACACCAGATAATTATTAGTAAAACTTCAATAGCAGTTATTATTAACTACAATTTATATTTAGTAAATCGGATTGAAATGTAAAAAGTAGGTGAGTTGATCCTATTGTCACTATACACATTTTCATATAAATTCCATATTTTAGCAAATCATTTTAACGGTTCTAAAAAAAGCTGATTTGACTAGTAGGAAAGTACCCAATTATTTTCTCAATCAAGAATCATCATAGTGCTATTATATATTATGTATTAAAAATAATTATAAGTTTTATGTTCCGTATAGTGTCTAATAGAAAAAAAACATGCAGGTAGGGTGTTAATTATCCTCACGCTTCATCAACAGAGTAAAACAATGTTTTACTGGTTTCATAGTTAAATAAGCTGCTAAATCTACCATTACTCCTGGCACTGCACTGTTTTTACTGTGATCTGAAATAAAATATGTACTAATAACAAACCAAATTAACTCATCAGAGCTTGAAACACCTGACTCACCTTGTTTGATATTCTAAACCCTGTATTAAAAATTCAATTTGCTTATTTACTGTCCAATAGCCGGGTCCACATAGGGCGAGCTTACGGCTGGGGTAGGGTTGCTATATGGAAGAATTAAATGTCCTGATAAAAATCCTGACATCACCCTAAAAATCCAGACATTTCTTGTAGCAGAGATTTGGCGTAGCTTGAACGACGCCCCGGCGACGCGCAGGTCATTCCTAAAAATCCGGACACATGTCAAGTCCGGCCACAATCCGGACAAAGTGTCAAAAATCCGGACATGTCTGGACAAATCCGGACGTATGGCAACCCTACTCGCGAGCGCCGCCTCGGCCGACCCAGCCAATCATCTTGCTTTTGTACCAATAAAAACTAAGACTGGGATCTAACAAATGTCTTCTGCACTTATGGGAATGGTGTCTGCCACTATACTGACTACTAACTATAATAAATACATATTTAATTAAAATTATTTGATTTGTTTTCTAGTTGTGTGTAGCCTCAACCTTAGTATTCTGAATCCAGCTAATAATAATGGTTGTGCCACGCTCTATTGGGATCGATCTATCATCACTGACAGGACTATTGTAGCCAATAAGCCTGACATCGTGCTGTGATAGATCGATCGCAGCGCCGGACCGTGCTCGTCGACGTCACCATCCCCCATGATGAGAATCTCGTGAAGGCCGAGAAGGACAAGTCCAGCAAGTACCTAGACTTAGCTCATGAGATTACCGCCATGTGGGATGTTGACTCGAAGATCATTGTTCCGATAGTCGTGTCAGCGACACCCTGGCCGGCGGCACCCTAGGTTAGGTTTTTTATAATGTGTTTATATGTATTTTTTATTGTTTTATAAGTGTTTTTATATTCTACTTTTATATTCATATTATAAATAACCTAACTTAAGACGAAAAATAAATAAAGAGAAGATACTGAAGCATATAATAAGCATGCACTTAAAGCAATGTTGAGCATTCACTTTATACTTTCACAATGTTTGTTTGTGAACAGTGGCCTTGACATGGCAAGATAATAATAGGGCTATCAGTATATGCTTACTCATAAACCTATCAGTTGAAGTGCATTAATAAAACCTACAGTAATGGTAAAGTATGTCATTTTATAATTATTATATAAATAATTCTCTAGATAAGAGATGGACATTAATAGTCACCAAATGGAGAGGTCCACTTGGCAAAAGAGGCCGGGGCAGACCACAAATGCGTTGGGAGGAAGACTTAAAAAGAACAGCCGGCACAGACTGGATGGCGACAGCACAAGACAGGGACAAATGGGCAGCAATGGAGGAGGCCTTTACCCACTAGGGATTCATTAGTAATAACACATATTATAAGTCATAGTTTTATTTTCAATTTTTTTTATGTAAACACGTTACAATGAATAAAGGGCTTTTTTATTTTATTTTATTTTATAAATAATTCTCTAGCTGTCCATAAAATAAAAACTTGGTAAGACGAATGCAATTTTTATTAGTCAAAATAATGATTCAAAATACAATGAATTTAATTAATTTAGAGCTTTTTTTAGGCCTTCAGATCTCATTCGCAAGATCCTGGGACCTATTCAGAGAGAAGACGGCACCTGGAGGATCCGGAAAAATGCCGAGATCTTTTGTTTTCGTCCTCTTTATCGCACTTGCTGATTCCAAAGACAGAGACGTAGATAACGTTTCTATTATTGATGTTGACGATAGGCTCTCAGCGCGGTTCAACTACCCATCTTCTTCCTCGGGTCCCTCACTGCTGAGGATCGCGACCATGTATGCTCCGTCTCCACAGTGTGCCATCATAGGCCATATGGGTCACGCACTGCATGTTGCCGCCAACCACCCTCTTCACAACATCAGAACATCTCAGTGCTTTTCCTCTACCCATGTGCTATATAGGCATTTTCACTTAACTGTGCACCTTTAACGGCCGGTTAGCAATCGTTACAAAACTGACGGTCAATGTCAAATCCCATACATTTTGTCAGGAATGTAACGGTTAGACGTTACTGAAACATGACTTAAGTCGCGCTTTAAAGTACAAGTTAAAATGAAAATGCCCATATTATCAATACTGTATTGAATGTGTTTGCCCACAGTTCCTATCTCCCGACCTGATAGCGACCTGCGCCGCTGACGGCACAGTCCGCGCGCGCAGCATATGCGGCGGCGCGCCTCTACTGGAGTGCTCCTGTCATTGTGGAAGGGTTAAAAGGCTTGCCGTCGCTCCGCATAACCCGCATCTGATATGGTCAGCTGGTGAAGATGGACTTATACTGTAAGTTTCATGTTCTTTGATGAGTGTTTCTATATAACACTAAACTCTCGCGTTTTGTACACATATTGCACGAAAGGGTCTACCGCGATATCACAACAGAACACACAACAATGAAATCATATCGCGGTAGACTCGTTAGTGTAATTAAATGAGTGTTTCTATGTTATATGACATAGCGTATGCATCGCATCATCTATTGTAGCATATGTGTCAGATACGGCGGCGCGCCTCTGTGCTCTCTATGTGAGATGTTGCATTTGCTTTCTGAAATTACCTTAATTTCTGTGAAGCGGAACTTTTGATGAAGATCATAAAATGTGTCATTCTGAACTAAAACGGTACTAATTGTCGGTTGTCAATAAGGCACTATTTCCATAAAGCTTCAATTTGAAATCAACCTTATCGACAGCCGACAAAGGGGTACCTTTTGGTTGAAAACGTCACGAATGATGGCATAATATTTTTTTTTGTGAGGCCTGTTTTTCTAAGAGCTAATTAACGTATAGGCTAACGGTGATTAAAGTTAGACCAAGAAAAGTCTACAGCGATTTTGATAGCATACGCAGTGTAAGTGTGTTGGTAATACATATATACGTCATAATTTCATAGAAGTGTGACTTTTAAAATAACACTTACACTGCGTGTGCTATCAAAATCGTTTCCAGAGCTCGGAACCGGTTTTAATTTAAATCCCAAAATAGCCCAATATTTTTAATTATTTTATGCTCGTTACATAGGGCTGAATCATGCATTTAGGTAACAACTACCTATTAGATTGTCCCATTCAAAGTGAAATAATATACCAAAGAACGAAAAAGAACGTAATAATACCGGTATTTTTTATATTAAGAAAAAACCGGTTCAAGCCTTGATCAGTGCGGACTTTGAAGAGAAGAAAGTGAGTAGAGAGTGAGTACAGAAGACTCACTCTCTAACAAAACGTGTCTGTTACGATCAGCACAGATGTGGCCGCTAGGTGGAGACAGCGCCACGCGCGGCTTATGGCAAACCCCAAAATTGGGGCCGAATGGATGTACTTTTAGCTACCTGTAGCAAAGCGACGAAATCGCGGAGTGAAACACGTGGTTTAACTCTATTAATTCACAGGCAACACGACCTGCGTACCTCCCACCGCTGCACCTCCGCCAACGTGCTGGTCAACCTCCTCAACCACCTGGGCCGCTACGCCGAGGCCAAGTGCGTGTCGGTCAACCCGCGCCGGCCCTACCAGCTCGCCGTCGGCGCCAACGACCTGTATGTGCGGCTCTACGACACTAGGATGATCAAGCTTAGCAAACTACAGGTTAGTTAAGATTTTTTTTTAACATTGGAATTTGAGTCGGCCCGAGAATCCGGCCCTATTTCCCAATACCCTAAATTTAAACATTTTAGCTTACCTAATACTAAAACTAAATCTATATTTAAAGTGTTGTAACACATATTAATGGAGCTATCCTAACCTCCGGTTAGTTAAGAATATAAATTAAACATCTATTTATTTGCTTCAAAATATCCCGTCGCAGAAAGTCACGGGAAACAAACAATAGCGCGATCTAAAATACAGGGAGAGACACCTATCGGTGAGCGGCATAACTAAAGATTTGCTGATGAATAAAACAGCCCTACTGTCGCCATCTGTTGACAGTTTTGTATAAAGTTGTAAGCATTATTGTCTTATGATATCATTATTTACTAAAAGAAATACTATTTTTCGGCCATTATTGACATTTTCCTTTTATGTGTACTTAAATTATTTTCTGTTCTATTTCTATTTTCTATATAATTGACTATTATCTTGTCAGCAGGTACAGTCGGCCGGTACCCGTGTAGCATGGGAGCGCGCGAATGTTCGCTGCGCGCGCGCCGGCGCCGGCGACCCCGACATGAACATACCCCGAGCCGCGGTCACTTATTACGCACCCGGTAATATATTATATAAACATGTTGTCAAATATTCTATATTTTTTTATAATAACCTCAATTTCTGAAGTATAAATGAATTGTGTAGAAATGTATTGTAGGTACAATTACGTCTTATATTTATATGGTATTAAACAAGTAGCTCTGTGAGCTGTATACCTCGCGAATATAACTTAAAACTAGTGATGTGCCGAGAGTAAAATACCATTACCGGTATTTTACCATTTGGGAATATTACTAGTAAATTACCATTCTTACCGGTAATATTCCCAAAAGCGGGTAATATACTCGTACTTGAACGCTTACGTTATAATTGAATTAATTTAATTTAAAACATGTAGAAATAGCTTAATTATCTTTACGTCTCTTCCACTCGTAGCAGCAGCTATCTCTTTCATTCAATCTCAAGCGGAGTTGCGAAGCAATGTAGTACATATTACGCTGTATCCCGTAAGTACTGGGCTATAACACGAAAAATCGAAATTCGTCAATTGCGGGCGTTTTTCTGTCACTAAAATAAATAAATAAATAAATAAAATAAATAAATTAATGAAATAAATAAATCAATGAAACAAATTAATGAAATAAATAAATTAATGAAATAAATAAATTCATAAAATAAATAAATTCATAAAATAAATAAATTAATGAAATAAATAAATAAATTGAATAAAGAAAATAAATACAATATTGAAAATAACAAAATAAATCAAATAAATAACATATAAAAACAATGTCATTGTACTACACCTTACCTACTCATAATAAAAATGTGATGATTATTATTAAATCAATGTGATTTTTTCATTTTCGTTTTAGTTTTACTAAAATTCTGGTATGATTCATTGAGTGGTTTTGACTGGAACTGGTTTTGACTATGCCCACTTGCCCAGACAAGGGGAATACTTCTTACTTCCCAGTAATATTGGTAAAATACTGAGTAACATTGGGAAAATTACCAGTAGTATTGGGAATTTACTAGAAAAATAAACCTATGTTGATTTTTTGCACTTCGTATGATGCATTTGTTGACAAGTAATGATTTAATGTAAAACAACTTATGTTGACATTCACTTAATTTGAATATTACCGTAAATTACTGATTCTGGGGAATCTTACCGGTAACATTACTGGGAATTTTCCCACCTTGGGTATTTTACCGGTAACGGCACATCGCTACTTAAAACTGAATAATTGTATGGTTCCGCCATTTTGTAAAAAATCCAAAAACTGAATCGTTAAAAAAAATCTGTTTAATCATCGAACCTGCTCACAAAATTACAAGAGAATCGGTTGAGAATTACGACCTGTAGAGGAGAACATCCGGACATACGAAAACATATTTACCCAAGCTGAACCGGAGACGCTGAGGCTCGGTCAATAATTGTTGTTTTGTTAAGGTCACCTCTCGATTGAGCCGAACGAGCACAACTTTCCTAAGAAAGCGACCACATACGTCGCGTTCAGCCACGACGGCAACGAGTTACTCGTCAACCTAGGATCGGAACAGGTACGAACACTTGAAATATATAATATATTACATAGTTATATTACATACCTAGGCCGACAATAGGGAATATTACGCGAAACTTCATAGGGGACGCAGTAGTGGTAGTAACCACAATCCATCTCAATCAGGGGGTCTATCGCGAAACAAGTAAATCGAAATTTCGTTATCTAACCTCTCTATCACTCTTGTATATTCGAGCGATAAAGAGGCAGATAACTAAGGTAGGCCCTTGTTAACACACCGCCTTGATGTATCAATGTCACATTATATTGTCTGTGAAAACTTGTCAAAAACAGTTTATAGCACAGTATGTATAAGTTACTCTATGGTTTACTAGCTAACTTAGTGCACTATGGCGGCAGAACATTGTAGTAATAAAATAATAAAATATGTTGTTGAAAATTATCAATTTCGGCTTCTATGCTTATGATCCGAGCCAGTTAATAACTGTGTTATATATTTCGTCACAGGGCGGACACGCCATACATCAAAAATCATTTGCGTTTATATGTGTGCGCGGCACGTCTGTACACGCGTCATTGTGTATGTGTGGGTACTTAAGTCGCTTTACTGAGAGGACGCCAGAAGTCCGCCAGATTCATGTCGCGGGCAGTCGCGGGGCGAGGTAATGCGAGTCGGGGCGGGGCGGTGCGTGGCCGTTCTGTATGATAATACTATCACTTATTCTGTGAGTTTGTGAAGTTTCTTGAACGTCAGCTGCCGCTCTGTTGGCGGATTGAGAGATTGGCACTACTAAATTTTCCTTCCCCATTTCACCAATGTTTTGTTTTCAGATCTACCTATTCGATATAAACCAGGGCCGCCGGCCGGTCCTCGTGGAGTCCTTCATCATCCAGCACAACCACGCCTACAGGGCGGGCGAAGCCCGAGACCCGAGTCCCGAGCCCGAGCCGCAGCAACCATTGCCTGAATCTGTCCGCGCTTTAAAAGAACGGGTAAGTCATTTAACCCTTCATAAATTATAAGGATGACAAAAATTATTCAAAATTGAACAGTATCACTTTGAAAAAAAGTTCAAAGTTGCGTGGGAGATATATTCCCTCTGCCTATAAAGATTTAAGTGTCGCAAAACGGGCAAATCGTTACAAAACTGAAAATTCAAAACACACAATGGAAAGTTCTACGTCATAAAATGGAAAGCCAGTTGTCACTATGGCCATTTGTACGTAACGTACAAATGGCCATACAGACGTGCCCCTCCCCCGCATAATTCGGCAGACTATTTTGTACAGAAAATTACGGACAATATAGCGGAAGCAGTTATAAAGTTGACCCAAAAATTTTTTATTAAGCTATGAGCTTCATCACATATGTTCCTTGAGTAATTCTAAGCATTTCAAGCCTGGGAGCCAATAAGAAATGTGTGTCTACTCGGATTTGTAATGGATTCAAACTTTCAACCCCTTTTTAACCCTGTTAGGGGATGAATTTTACAAAACGCTGAAATTACTTTTCCTGTCTTTTAATAATATCCCCAAATACAAAGATTCAAGTCCCGCGTTCGAAAATTTTTTTGATATCCATACAAACTTTCAACTCCTTTTTCACCACCTTAGGGGATGAATTTTCAAAAACGCTGAAATTAGTTTTCTTGTATTTTAATAATATATCGTTTTACGAAGTTTCAAATTCCTAGCTTAAAATAAAACTTGAACCCCATACAAACTTTCATCCCCTTTTTAACCCCCTTAGGGGTTGAATTTCTCAAAATCGCTTCTTATCTCTTGTACACTTTATAAATGTAATCTAGTGTGCAAATTTCAACTTTCTATCTTTTGTAGTTTCGGCTCCGCGTAGCAAAAATCTCCAACCAAATTTTTCACCTTTTTACGTTTTTCTTGTAAAATTACTATGAAATTGAAAAAACAAATATCAGCAATGAATTCTACGTCTTTGGTTTATACGAAAATGATACCAAACTTGCCCTAGTACCCACCAGGATCAGAGTAGATTTTTTTTAAAGATGACGGATGGCGGCCGTCTTTGTACCCCACCCTCCCCCCCACTTCACGCTAGAAATGCTTAGAATTACTCAAATATCAGATGTGATGAAGCTCATAGCTTAATAAAAATTTTTTGGGTCATGTATGGCAGCGTTACATAACTGACTCCAGTAATAAGGCGAATCCGGTTGTTAAATTCTTACAATAGTAAATTTTTAGTAACCGGGTCAAAATTATTTTCGTTGTCTGGTTTTTGGTTCCCATAAATTGTGACGGAGTGGAGTTTTTGTATGGGGTGAAATTTAGTTATTAAATTTACCAAATTTTTTTAGAGAATTTATAATCTACAGCTAGAAAGACATGCAATATCACTCAACTTTTCTTATTTATTACAACACAGAACAGTGACAGAAACAAGGTTCGGATACCGGTATTTTACAAGCTTTTATTTAGTTTCACCTGACCGTTGTCTGTCTGTCTGTCTGTAATCAAATCTTGCAAGTTAAATTTGATCCACTTCCCGGTTTCTGATTGAGCTGAAATTTTGCATACATACGTAAATCGGGTGACAATGCAATATTATTGTGTCATTGAGCTGATCTGATGATGGAGACCAGAGGTGGCCATAGGAACTATGTGATAAAACAACGAAACCTAATTGTGTTTGGGGTTTTTAGAATTGTCTCGATGAGTATAAATTGCCTGTGGAAAGGAAAGTACAGTAAGCGATAAAAGCTTGTACCAGAAATGAATTTTTTGCCAAAAACTTATTAAGTATGGGAATAAAACCGGTATATTTTCGTTTTTTGTTAATTATTTCATTTCTAATTGGGCAATCTAATAATACGAAGTCATTACCTAAAAACACAACTGAGTCCTCCTACATTTGGAGTATAAATAATTCGAAATATATGGTTATTTCGAAGTTTTCTCAAAAAACCGGTTCAGATCCCTGGTCAGAAACAAGACAACGAAGAGAATTTAGACCCAACCAGAGAAGGTTTAATCCTGTGTGTTCGCAGGCGAACGAGCTGGTGAACGCGGGCAACTACGCCACGGCAGTTGAACTGTATAACGCGGCGCTGGGTGCTTGTCCCAACCACGCCATTCTGTACTCGAACCGCGCCGCTGCACTCATGAGGAGGGGCTGGTATGTATGTGTGGTAGCGAACGAGCTGGTGAACGCGGGTAACTACGCCACGGCAGTTGAACTGTATAACGCGGCGCTGGGTGCTTGTCCCAACCACGCCATTCTGTACTCGAACCGCGCCGCTGCACTCATGAGGAGGGGCTGGTATGTATGTGTTGTGGCGAACGAGCTGGTGAACGCGGGTAACTACGCCACGGCAGTTGAACTGTATAACGCGGCGCTGGGTGCTTGTCCTAACCACGCCATTCTGTACTCGAACCGCGCCGCTGCACTCATGAGGAGGGGCTGGTATGTATGTGTGGTAGCGAACGAGCTGGTGAACGCGGGTAACTACGCCACGGCAGTTGAACTGTATAACGCGGCGCTGGGTGCTTGTCCCAACCACGCCATTCTGTACTCGAACCGCGCCGCTGCACTCACGAGGAGGGGCTGGTATGTATGTGTTGTGGCGAACGAGCTGTTGAACGCGGGTAACTACGCCACGGCAGTTGAACTGTATAACGCGACGCTGGGTGCTTGTCCCAACCACGCCATTTTGTACTCAAATCGCGCTGCTGCACTCATGAGGAGGGGCTGGTATGTATTCTCAAGTAACAGGAGTGGTTTTTAGGGTTCCGTACCCAAAGGGTAAAACGGGACCCTATTACTAAGACTGATGTCCGTCCGTCCGTCCATCTGTCACCGAATGTATCTCACGAACCGTGATAGCTAGACAGTTGAAATTTTCACAGATGATGTATTTCTGTTGCCACTATAACAACAAATACTAAAAACAGAATAAAATAAAGATTTAAGTGGGGCTCCCATACAACAAACGTGATTTTTGACCGAAGTTAAGCAACGTCGGGCGGGGTCAGTACTTGGATGGGTGACCGTTTTTTTTTTCCTTTTTCTGCATTATAGTACGGAACTCTTCGTGCGCGAGTCCGACTCGCACTTGCCCGGTTTATTATTCTTTTTGCTACTGTCACATGGGCGTAAGGTGGAAAATGTATTCACTATTCTGTTATACAATAAGTCTTGTGGTAACGGAACGGCCAAGCCACATATTTTGACTAAAGTGTAGAGTTTGTGAAGTTATCTAGGGCTTGTAGAGTTAGAAGCTTGGTTCTACATGAGATCTGATAACTTTTTGACAGTGCGAGCCATATGGCAACATTTTACATGAAACTGTTTTGTTTGGATAACCCTTTACCAACCCAACCCAACCGCCCCAGTTATATGGTAGACTTAGATAATTAACTTGATAAGTAAGTTTGTTACACAAAGCATTTGGAAATCGCTCACAAATAATTCAGTCTCGATTTTGTTAAAAAAATATAAGTTATAATAAATAATAAGCAACCGAAAAATTCTTATTACATTAACTCCCTAGTATAATAGACCGCGCAAAAAGTCTGCAGCGATTTTGATAGCCCACGCAGTGCAAGTGTCATTTTAAACGTCAAACTTCTATGAAATTATGACGTACAAATAACACTTACACTGCGTGGGCTATCAAATCCGCTGCAGACTTTTATTGGTGCTACTATAGTAATGGGATTGCCTATTAATAGTAGTAGTAATCACTATTGCACACAACACAGGTTTACATCATATTTCCAGAAATAAAGGTATCTACAAAGGGTCCTATTACTTATTGTTATAATATTCTCAGGTCCGGAGACACCTACGCGGCCATAAAGGACTGCTACCGGGCCATCAAATTGGACTCTGGGCACGTCAAATCTCACTTCAGACTCGCTAAGGGTCTGATGGACCTTAAGAGGGCGCGCGAAGCACACGAATGCTTGCTTTACTTTAAGGTAAAACCGCTAAAAGCCATAACATTGGTGTATTAGGGTGGCATTCCATCTGTCCAATATCTTGGTCCAATCTCACCTTGGACCAAGATCTTGGATCTTGGGTCTTGGTGCGTCTCACTCTCTCATTAAGCAACATGTGAGACAAAATACACACTGGACAAAGAAATTGGACAGGTGGAATACCACCCTTAGTGAAATTCAGACACATAACTTTTGAAGCCCATATTTAGGCTGCTACTGCGTTTTACAGCAATCAGTATAGTAAAGAAAAAGTTCTAAACGGCGACCATTTTTGAAGTAACATCTTCTTTAGCGGCGCTGTGCACTTTTTGTGATGGGGAAAAAATGTTAAACTCGCGACAGGTCACGCGACCGTAAGATTCGTAAGACGTAAGACGGATACGTGACCTGATCGAAAAACTGTTAAGGCCTGTCTCCATATTGCGCGGCAAACTATCGAACATTGGCTCGCGAGGCAGCCGCGCGGTCCAATGTTCGATAGTTTGCCGCGCAATATGGAAACAGGCCTTAACAATGTCATTGAGTTTTCACTTCTACCGGCACTCCCGGAGTGCAACCCGTTCTTTTTTTTATTAAATAACATTTGAAATTCTAATTGCATAAAGTGTTGCTGTCTTTAGAGGTTAATACTGTTAATAGTAATGTGTGTGGCTGTGTGGCTATGTGCAGGACAAGTTCCCGCGGCACGCGTCGAGTCACGCGGTGTTCCTGCTGCAAAAGGACATCAACGTTGCTCTGGACACCGTCGAAACCCAGGCCGACGAAGGTAGAACCGCTATCTATACATATTTGATAGATTACTTAAAACATATGTGACGTTCCACGGCAAAAGGTACCTTATGGCGGCTGGCGCTTACGTCGCATAGCGCCGCAATAATATTGGAGCGGCGTTAATATAGCGTAAGCGTCAACCGCCATAAGGTACCTTTACCCGTGGGACGTCACATATTTATTTATATTTGTCGAAGTAGAACTATTTTGGTACAGTCAAGTGTAAAAATATGGGTGCATACAACTCACTTAAAAATATGTCCCATAGTTCTTAATTCGCTGATATAAGAGCTATGGGACATATTTTTGAGTATGATGGGTGCACCCATATTTTTACATTTGACTGTAGAATATAGGCTACTTTCCTACTAGTCAAATCAGCTTCTTTTTTAGAACTGTCAAAACGATTTGCTAATATGGAATTTATATGAAAACGAATGTAGTGACGTCACGGTCAACTCGCGTACTTCAAGTTATTAAATAGAAATTGTGCTTAAAAATAACTGATGTCTATGTTTTTCTAATAATTATCTGGTGCCTTATTTCGTGCACGGTGTGATATCATTTATTTAAATAGGGATGCTATTGTTAATGATTTTTTTTACCACATTCATTCGGAAAGTTCTATTTTTTGATCAGTGTGCATCTTGGAGGATATAACCAACGGAGACGCCATGTCTAAAATTTTCGGTACAAAATAGTCTGCCGTTTTTTGCGGGGGAGGGGCACATGAAATGTATAGGTACGTCATGTCAGATAAACGTCAGTCCATACATATGGTTGACATGAGGTTGACCATTGGCCGCCTATTTTCGACAGAGGGGAACGCCTGTTAATGGCGGCTCCAAGGTGTGCATGTGCAGTGTTGCATTTTATTCTTTAGAGAGCAAAGTAGTTTGATGCAATTTCGATTCTGAAAATTTGTTTCTTCATGTTGGCTGCTAGGATGGACTTTCTTTTTAGTGATAATTTTGAATAATTCATATTTGTTTAGGTAAATTTGGTTTTGAAAATATTAATAATATGTATATTTTATAGTATTTTTTTTTAGTTTATACATTAATTGTTAAGAACTGAATTCGAGAGATAATTTAATATTGTAGCCCCTTCCTCAGCGCCGGGCGAGGCCGAGGAGAACCAGCCCACCAGCCTGCTGGAGCGCCAACTGCGGGCCGCGGCCCTCGACTACTCGCAGCGCTTCCTCGGCCACTGCAACACCACCACCGACATCAAGGAGGCCAGCTTCCTGGGCCCCGACGCTAATTACATAGCCGCCGGGTGAGTTGTGCTAACAACTAAAACGGTTGAATCACTCGCCACGCTCGGTACTCTTTAAATTGATAACAAGTAAGTTCGAGAGTTAATTATGATATTTTAAAATCCCTGCGCACGTCACATAAATTTTTGCCGTGATAGTTTTCTGTTTTCGACGATATTGTTAGCTGTGAAGTTGGGGAATGATAATTTAATTCAAATCACAAACAGTAATATTTAAGGAAACACCTTCGAGCAACACCGAGAAGAGAATCGGCATTCGCTTTAAGTATTTCCCCTCTATCGAAACACATGCCCAACTGGGCATGCACACTAGCGCGGTGCGTGTTGTGACTCATACGTACACAAAAAAAAAAGATCGAGGTGTGCAAGATTGTCTTGTCCGAGTGTCAATTTCCATTTATTTGTGTCGTCATTACAGAGTGGATTATGTGAGTAGGGAGTGAGAAATGCGACTGTGTGCATGTTTCCCCCTGCTAAAAATGGCAGAACGATTTGCACTAAGACTTCGCTCGGGCTCCTCCCTTCCGACGTGTCGGAAGCCGGTGTTGCTCGAGGAAAAACAATAAAAGAACGTACGATTACTGAAATTAATAATCACGATTCGCATTTAACAATATAAATATTTTGATTTGATTTGATTTCCAATCAAACCGAGAACCAATATTCGGTCTATCTGCTGCCGCGGAGTGAGTTCGGACCAGAATGCTATTCTGTACTAATAATTCTATGTTATAAGTTAAGCATGTGTTATAATGTATTCGTTATTGAGCAGTTCGGACGACGGCAGCATGTTCATCTGGTGCCGCCGCACCGGCAACATCGTGCGCTGCCTGCGCGGCGACGAGTCCATCGTGAACTGTGTGCAGCTGCACCCTGCCGCCTGCCTGCTCGCCACCAGCGGCATCGAGCCCTGCGTGCGCCTCTGGAGCCCCAGGCCCGAGGTACACATCACCTGCTAGGTTCACTACACAACATCGTGCGCTGCCTGCGGCTGCACCCCGCCGCCTGCCTGCTCGCCACCAGCGGCATCGAGCCCTGCGTGCGCCTCTGGAGCCCCAGGCCCGAGGTACACATCACCTGCTAGGTTCACTACACAACATCGTGCGCTGCCTGCGGCTGCACCCCGCCGCCTGCCTGCTCGCCACCAGCGGCATCGAGCCCTGCGTGCGCCTCTGGAGCCCCAGGCCCGAGGTACACATCACCTGCTAGGTTCACTACACAACATCGTGCGCTGCCTGCGGCTGCACCCCGCCGCCTGCCTGCTCGCCACCAGCGGCATCGAGCCCTGCGTGCGCCTCTGGAGCCCCAGGCCCGAGGTACACATCACCTGCTAGGTTCACTACACAACATCGTGCGCTGCCTGCGGCTGCACCCCGCCGCCTGCCTGCTCGCCACCAGCGGCATCGAGCCCTGCGTGCGGCTCTGGAGCCCCAGGCCCGAGGTACACATCACCTGCTAGGTTCACTACACAACATCGTGCGCTGCCTGCGGCTCCACCCCGCCGCCTGCCTGCTCGCCACCAGCGGCATCGAGCCCTGCGTGCGGCTCTGGAGCCCCAGGCCCGAGGTACACATCACCTGCTAGGTTCACTATCACAACATCGTGCGCTGCCTGCGGCTGCACCTCGCCGCCTGCCTGCTCGCCACCAGCGGCATCGAGCCCTGTGTGCGGCTCTGGAGCCCCAGGCCCGAGGTACACATCACCTACTAGGTTCACTATCTTAACACTTAACCATATGAAAATAAGGCGCATTTTTACACACTAACATTTACGCTCCCCCTAGGAGGCCTGTGCCGACGTTATTCGTCATCGCGGTAACGATATGTCGACGTTGATTACTGATAGACTGACAACGGGACAACATCGAATCGACATCGCTAGTGCCCTAGATCGGCAAAGTGACCTTGAAAACGCGTCACGCCGACGTACCTACCTAACTGACCGAACTGTTTAAATTTAGTTTAATATTTTGAGGTCGGCGTGGCGCGGACTTCTACTGTTTACCAGGCGGGTAAGCGCTGGTGGCCTAGCGGTAAGAGCGTGCGACTTGCAATCCGGAGGTCGCGGGTTCAAACCCCGGCTCGTACCAATGAGTTTTACGGAACTTATGTACGAAATATCATTTGATATTTACCAGTCGCTTTTCGGTGAAGGAAAACATCGTGAGGAAACCTGCATACATCTGCGAAGAAATTCAAAGGTGTATGTGAAGTCCCCAATCCGCATTGGGCTAGCGTGGGGACTATAGCCCAAGCCCTCTCGCGCTCGAGAGGAGGCCTGTGCCCAGCAGTGGGACGTATATAGGCTGAGATGATGATGATGATGATTGGTTTAGAGGCGTGTAGTCTATTTAAGAAATACGTATAATTGAACCCTCAAAATATTTTGTAGGACGGTGTGGAAGAGCCCCGCGTGGTGGTGGACGCGGGCTCGGCGGCGCACGAGAACCAGCGGCGCATGCGCAGCGACCCCTTCGAGGCCATGCTGCTCAACATCAGCTTCGCCGGCGCCGACCGCGACCTGCACTCGCCCGCCTGCCGCGCCAGCTAGGTACCACCGCGCAATATAGCCACTTGAGGCTCTTTTTCCTTTCAAGCAATTTGGCGGCGAGTTTACCTAATTGCCTGGTAGATGGCGCTGTACCGGAAGACGCGAACCCTACATCGCGCTAACGACGTGTCAACGTAGATTATATAAGTAGTTGGAGTATCTAGGCCATGCTGCTCAACATCAGCTTCGCCGGCGCCGACCCGACCGCGAAGACAGCTAGATCAATATATACCTTATGTCGGGACAATAGGGCTCATTTTTCAAGAAATTTCCGAGCGAGGGTATCCAATTGTCGATAGATGGCGCTGTACCGGAAGACGCGAATCCTACATCGCGCTAAAGATGTGTCAACGTAGATTCCATAAGTAGGAGTACTTCTCCATGGATTTTTTTTGGGTAATGGGTGAAGGGCCTTACGGTGTGAGGTACGATCTTAAATGTAGCACCTCTTTCTTTGAAGCAATGTCGCGACGAGATTACAAAGATTTAAGTACTTCATTTGGCGGTATTTTGTCCGAAGTGATTTTAAGATCGCGCTTTTTGACCGTCACATGGCAATTAAGTTGAAATTAAAGGCCTGTGCACACCAGATGCGTGTGCGTAGACGTGCACGTGCGCGTTGTAGTATACAGATCCTTATGAGAGATGGCATACCACTTGCGTGACGTGTGCGTCTGCGGCTCCAACATTTTAGCGCACGTCACGCACACGCAGCCGGTGTGCTCTGGCCTTAAGTGCAAGTTGAAGCACAAAGTTTTAAAAACTTATTTAAAAATTATTATTTTCTTTTGCAGGTGCAAATTGCAATATGTGATAGCCGATATGCAAGATTCGGTTTCCTTATCTTCTCCAAGTCAGCTGTAAATGTAAATAAATTATTCATTAAATGATACGCGCCCAAGCTTTCATTTCCTGTATAAATACTCGACCAACTAAATTTTATTTAGTCAGTAATTTGCAGATTATTGACTATACTATATTATGAAATAAATGATTTCTCATATACTATAAAATTTGGGGCTAGACCTAATCTTATACATTTATACTGATGCATTTTATTTGGTCGAGTATTATAACAAAAACGATATTTATATTTCGTCGGGTGACAAGCAAAAGTCACTAAGGGGCTATTCATAAATTACGTCATTTCAAATTAAGGGGGGCGGGGGTCTGGACATCGGATGACGGTAGCATGAAGTAGGAGGAAATGGGGTCATTTGAAGCATGATTTTTGGATGATTATAGGGGGGGGGGGGTCAAAAATCGTCAAATATCGATGACGTCATTTATGGACAGCCCCTAAGTACTATCAAAAAATTAAAGTCACAATGCACTTTATTACACTTGTAACACGGTTTATTGTCCAATAATTTCAATGGTGTTAGTTAGTGACTTGATTGTCACCCGACGATTTGTTTTCGTGTCAGGGCTGGTGCTAAGGTTTGAAAATGGAACTGAAATGAATTGTCATTTGCCGTATTATATTATAAATGCATAGCATAGCGATGACGCGTATATTATCATTTTTGTTAGAATTAATTTATAATACTGTTCTAAATTAAATGGGCGGTGGCTATATTGCCAAAATAGTCCAATCTACCTAAATGCTGTAAACAATTTTACCGTTCATAGTAATAGGGCTGTGGAGTTATTGTCAAGAAAATAATCCTTGCTGATTGGACTAGTGATACTGACTGAATACTAATGAGTATATCGTCAGCTGACAACTAAAACTCACTAAATACAAGTGCGAAAAATAGGAAATTCACAACGAGTGGCGATAAATTAAAACACGACCGAAGGCAGTGTCTTAGATCGACACGAGTTACAAGTATTCGCACATGCATCGTACAACGTTTTACAGTACATAATTATCGCACTAGTGCGGTAAAGTAGCACTATATTTACTGTAAAAATAATTAACCAAAAATGAACCTTGTTTTGTTACTAATACGGTTCACTATGGCTCTGAACTTGTGGTAGTCATTAGTGAGTTTGGGTTTTCACCTGACGATATAGTTTTTTAACTGTTAGATCTCAAGATCAGACAGTTGGTCTGACTTAGAAAACAAAGTTATGATAATTATCCTTTTGTACATAGGTATAAAAAAGATACTAAACGCCACTTGCACCATCCCACTAACCCGGGGATAACCGGTTAAACCTGGAGTTACCAGTACAAGACAAGACACTGGGTCAACGGTTTGGTTAACCCTGGAGTTACCATGGTTACCAGTACAAGACACTGGGTTAACGGTTTAACCGGTTAACCCCGGTTTAGTGGGATGGTGCACCTGGCGCTAAGAGGAGTAGAAGATTGAAATAAAGGAAAGTCGCCAAGTTTTTTATGAAATGAAGTTTAGACAGGATTTGGTTTAGTCACTATTTTTTAAATAACAGTAATTCACTTCGTGTCGTGTTGTATGGCTGCGTGATTTCATAATTGCTGAATCACGAAGTGAATATCTGGGTTTATAGTCCGTTTTTTAAGTATTAGAAAAAAAAGTAAACAATCTTGAGGTGTCTTTTTCTAATACTAAAAAAAACGAACTATAGGCATAAAAATAACACAATTGCAGTCAAAAGTACGGAGTTTTTGATATATGGTAGCCGGCGTTTCAATATGGGACAAATGACCCTTTTTCTCAGTTAAATGTATTCCCACAATATTTGTAAAATATGTTCAGACCTATTTCATATAAAAAAAGTTTGATTTGATAATGCTTTTCTATATAATAGTCTTTATATGATCAATTATCAGCTTATTTTATATGAAATAGATTTCCATTAAGAAAGTAATATACATATAAGGTATATATTCTAAATTTTGAAATAAATGTATCATATTAAATGTGTTAAATAGATTAACTAGCAAATTTATACTGTTTGAGTTGTACTCTAACTACATATGTAATTTTAGATTAAATAAAATTACTTGGAACTATTAATGGGCATTTTCATTTATAATTTTAAGCCAAAAAAAACTTTAAATACACTTTGATCGAAAATTCAATTTGGATTTCTGGGTCCCATTTTCGCCGGTAACCATTTGGTGGCACAGTTTAAATGAAAATACCCATATTTTAAAATAATATCCACTCAACTAAATGTAAGATAATAGCTCACGAAACTTTAAGTTACATTTTCTCAGTCAAACGGATCTGGCGGCACGGCAGTGCCCCCGCCAAGTCGAGCATTTCCTTTACCGGAATAAGTGAGTTGCTTACTTATTCCTCTATGCTGGAATTGGAATTCATGGATCATAACTTTATAGATAAATCATGGATGGAACAGTACAGCGAGGTGCAAAAGTGCATACCACTTTGTTAACCTTTTCGACGCCGTGTCAAACACAAAAGCTGTCACTCGGACGACAAGTCACCGAAGTGTCAAAAATGAAATTGAACTTTATGCATATGCACGTAGGTCTATGTTGCTCTGTGGTCTGTGACCAATTAATCCGTCTTTGGCGTTGAACCTGCGGTGCGGATATATCGGTCATTGGCGTCCAAAAGGTTAATGAATTCCTTAAATTGTGTGCAGTTTTGCAACTCGCTGTGCCTATACGATTTGACAAAAACGGCGCTATTTTAATATCTTTAATATATTAAATTTTCTTTTGACATTACACTCACTAGCTTTGTTAACGATAACTATAAATATAGGTATATTTATGTAAGTATATCTGGGTCATGTACATAGGTACATGGAAACGCTTACATGCAATATACATGGAAGAGAAATCTGTGTTAGAATTCAGAGTTTGGCTAATAGACATTATCCTAAAACCTAGCTCTTAAAGAAATACGTTGTTTTTGGTCAGGCTGAAAATGTAAATAAGTACATAGTTATAAAACTTATATTACCTATTATAAATGTTATATTTAATAACAGATGTATTCATGTTTTTTACCTTTACATCCATCATAATGACTTATAGTTTGTAAGTTGGGGCTTTATGTTAAATATCCAAGGTCTTCATAACAAAACTTCTGTGAGACACAGACATACATATTAGATATGTATATGAATAAGTTTTTGGC
This sequence comes from Cydia fagiglandana, assembly GCF_963556715.1. NCBI lineage: Eukaryota > Metazoa > Arthropoda > Insecta > Lepidoptera > Tortricidae > Cydia > Cydia fagiglandana. Next base: position 938,183 of record NC_085941.1, on the reverse strand, counting down.
ACAAATTTCATTTTTGGTACAAGCTTTTATCGCTGACTGTATTTTTCTTACGACAGACAGCTAATACTCATAGAGGCAATTCTAAAAACCCCTAACACAATTCGGTTGTTTCATCACAGAGTTCCTATGGCCACCTCCTGTCTCCATCATCAGATCAGCTCGATGGTACCATAATATTGCATTGTCATCCGATTTATACATGCATGCAAAATTTCAGCTCAATCGGCAACCGGGAAGTGGATCAAATTTAACTTGCAAGATTTGATTACAGACTCACAACGGTCAGGTGAAACTAAATAAAAGCTTGTAAAAACGGGTCAACTAAATTTTAAGTCGAAGAACGCTCGACATGTTTCACTCCGTACCGAGTAGTATCGTCTGGAGCTGGCGTTGGCGAACCGGCGCAGATGGCTGACTGCTTGCTGAGTGTTTTTCGACTTAAAATACGTGAGTGACCCCTTTTTAATATATTTAGTATATCCATGGTCTTGTTCAGAAAGCTGATAAATTGAAAGTTGCATTTATTTTAAAATGTATTCTCATATCTTTTTTTTTTCTCATATCTTATACATCCTAGTATCAATTTAGTTAGCCTGCCTTGAAATCAAAAAATATCACATACAGATATAACTAAGATAGATATGTTATTTAACTTTATAGAATTTAAATTACTGTCTAAAATGTAAACTTTCAAATTTAATTTAGTAGGTATACCTGCATAACTGCAGGTAGGTTAGTGAATTGGCTATCTTTTTTTGTTATATGAAGTAGGTTTTATTTTGTTTAAAACTAGTGTATATAGTATAAATGTAATATTTTCGTATATGTATGTTGTTGTAAATACATACTATATTTGTATGAAATGTGCTAACGCAAACTGGTTTGCCTTGAGGCGACTTTTTACGTGAAAAGGTGTTTTATTCTTAAAATAACTTATTAAACTTTATATATTACCTTTTGATCGTCGGTTTTTCCTATATTACGCGAAACGAAAGCGTAGGGGGCGCCACTACCACAATCGGAGGGTCTACCGCGAAACGAGAAAATCGAAAGTTCGTTATCTAACCTCTCTATCACTCTTGCATACTCGTATTCGAGCAATAAAGAGGCAGATAACTTAATTTCGATTTTCGCGTTTCCCGGTAAGCCCGTAAACAAACCGCCTTGATGCATCAATGTCATATTCTATTATCTGTGAAAACTTGTTAAAAAACAGTTTATGGCACAGTATGTATAAGTTACCCTATGGTTTACGATAAGCGCTAGTGCTGCACTCTGGCGGCAGAACATTGCAGTAGGTATTACCCCCTATTGGCAAGGTGCGAAGTCGGTGGAGAGAGAAGTGGGGCTGATTGTCACAACAAACACACGTAATCTTATAGAATATTTCACATTAATGCTAGCGGCAGCCGTTGGAACTAATTTTATTTCATAAGATTTAATGTTAAAAACCCATAACGTTAAATGAGGACAGTACCTGTCGTGCACCTAGCGAATATGAAAAAAAAACTATTAATAAGTTTATTTTCAAGACGTGCGTGACGATTAATAAGTTAAAACATAAGTTTGAATTCCTGAATAAGACCTCTGCATAACTCTTATATCGCCATAGTTTATAGTATACTAATGAGTAACTAACTATTTATGTATAAGTAGATTTTGACTAAAGATATAACTGATTAAAGCTGTGTAAATGGTTTCTAATTGTGGTCATATGGTAAGCTTGATTTTAGATATTTTAATAGAAGATAAAATAAAGATTTTACTAATACTGTCTTACTAAAGTTGAATGTGTATTCGGCCTTACGAAGACAGTAGGATACTCGTCCACACAAACGTAGTGCCGATTTTTTTTCTACTAGAACTAAAAAAACTATTGTGCATAGCTTAGCCGTGCGCCGCAGTGGGGTTCAAACTCATTTAGTTTGGCAGAATACCCGTGTGCTTAAGGCGATGTGCCTTTTTGCAACACTTGGATTTTTTATTTGGTTAGATGTTGTTAAATTAAAGATTTGTTAGTATTGTTTGAGTTTTATTTGTAGTAGAATACCCATATTTTACACCTATAAATTGAGAAATACATAGCTACAAAATCAGACAAATATACAACACCACAATACGAAAGCAAATTAGTTTATATATATTTTTTTAGAACCGTGTGTTGTTAGTAATATTTTATAATAATATGTATTTAAACCTGTCAAACACTAAAGTAAGGACGACAAGCACGAAAAATTTCGTACATTGCCCCGCCTGCTGCATGATGCCGGCGGTCAATGAGACTGTGCGAGCGGGACCGCAATATAATAGGGTTGTTGCCACATGTTGAATTCCATAACTAAATCTAGGTAAATATATAAATAGAAAATGAGCAGTTTATCACAATAAATTGGAAACTTAAAAAATATATGGGAATAAAAAAAAATACAAACCTCAAAATTAAAAAATTAAAATAAGTTCCAAAGAGGAAAAAATAATGGTAGTAATGGTACCATTCGATTATTTACATTTGATTAAAAAAATATTGTACAGCAACAATATACAATAATGCAATATTTCACCGAGAAAATCGCAATTCCCTTGTTTTCCATATATCGAAACGGCTTCTTAACGTTACATGCTGACGTCACGATGTATTGACATTTTGTTAGAAGCGTTTCGTCAGTAAAGTGCGGGACTTTGACCATCATTTGTGACTTTTGTATTGCTTTAAGACTATGGGTCCCATACATACATTTGATCCTCAAAACAAACCTGATAAAAAGTTGTCAAATACCCTATTATGAGTGTGTGACAGTCGGGGTCCATGTACTACATTCTAAAGACAAATTCTAATTGTAACAAGATACAGGTACGATCCACTCCTATTCTACGTATAGAATCCAGGTCTTGTAGAACAGCGAAGAACGAGCAACTAGGAGCGGGAACTCTGCCGCCGTTGGCGAATGGACAGCGCCAACGGTGGTGGAGTTACCAAGCCCAGACACTTCTGATAATCTTCTCACGGTTTTGATCTTCCACACCAGTTAGTTAAACCCAGCAAAAGACCAGACTCTTGAGGCGACCTCTCTCGGTGGCGAATGGACAGCGCCAACGGTGGTGGAGTTACCAAGCCCAAGCACTTGCGATCATCTTCTCACGGTCTTGATCTTCCACACCAGTTAGTTAAACCCAGCAAAAGGCCAGAAACTTTAGGCGACCTCTCTCGGTGGCGAATGGACAGCGCCAACGGTGGTGGAGTTACCAAGCCCAGACACTTCTGATGATCTTCTCGTGGTCTTGATCTTCTACACCGATTAGTTAAACCCAGCAAAAGCCCAGAAACTTTAGGCGACCTCTCTCGGTGGCGAATGGATAGCGCCAACGGTGGTGTTACCTAGCCCGGATACATCGGGAACATTATCTTGCTGGCGATTGGACAGCGCGAACGGTGGTGTTACCAAGGCAAGATACATCCGGTGGTCTTCTCCGTTAAGCTGTTCGTTTTCTGATTGAAAGTTCAATTTTTTCTTGTACTCCACCTTGCACGTCTATGAGCTATTACTTGAGGTACCGTACCGTTATTTCCGTGAATTTTCATGTTATTTCTACTCAAAACCACGAGCTCTTTCGATCATATTCGGAGAAAAAAAGTGTCCAAAACTTTTCGTTCCATTCTTTTCGCCCATCGCCCATCTTTTCGTTAAATCTATGTAAAATGGTAACGGAATAGAAATACAGATATGGGCTCGTAATTCTGAGCAAAAATAGCATAAAAATTTACCAAATTTTTTTTTGTGTGAACTTTAAGTAAAATTGGACAAAAATCTATAATTTCCGCTTAGCATGATGATAATTTCCGCTTTTTCGTGCCTTAGCGTGATCGTCAAGGTGGATTTCTATACTTTACACAGATATTTTTGCACTTTTTCTTCGTGTCTCCAGAATCTGAAAAAGCAAAATATGAAGATTAAATGAGGTTGTTACATTAATGTTCCCATTAAATTTAAATGATCCCAATATTTTGCAGCATGAAAAGCTTTTATGACGTGTTTGAAAACTTTAATGAAAAATATACAGAAATTTTGGTACACCTTTTTTTCTCCTTTCAGGATTGAAAGAGCTGAGATTCTGAGTAGAAATACAAATTCCTAGCTAAAATTCCCAAATAAAAAAAGTGTAGTGTACAACTTAAAAAAAAACTTGCCAAGTTAGCAACATTTTAAAAGGGCTGCCTAACGGGCTGAAACGTCACGGCGCGTGCATACGGGTCTTCTCGGAACCATTAGTACTAGAAAGCACCTAAATTGCTAGGTTACCTAGTTGGAACTAGATTTGTAGTGGCTTTCCCTTCGGTGCGGTTAGTTACAAGTTAACTGTACTTAACCAAATAAACGCACTTAGCTGCCGGTTAAACAGACGTTTAACAAATTAGCTTGATTTGTAATCCGGCACCACATTTTATCTCCCTATGCCAGATTATTAAATTTCTATTTATAGGCTGACAAAAGTAGATTTAACAGCCATATTTTAATATATTTAACTTATTTATACGTATACTTATTTAATAATAGCTACCTATCACTCTCTTAAGACCGGTTTCTTTAAAAATGTAAATACCTCTCTAAAACAGGCTTAGTCGAAAGAATAAGGGTGTTTTTTGACTTTAAATGTTATTAAAACTGCAAGTCATGCATAGTGTGGGGATTCTTATTAACTACTGGGTTAGAAAAAACTAGTAACATATATATAGGTACCTACGACTGTAGGTGTAACAACTGTGCTTCTCCATACAAACGTAGTCCTCATTTTCCTCTCTGGGTATTGACTTTATGGATTTTTTTTTACTCAATTAGATTTATAATTAATCTTGGCTTTGAACCTTCGTTTGACTTTTTTAGATGTTTTTATTATTATGAATGTTAGGAGCGAAAAGCAAAATTTTAAATGGTGACTTTAATAATATGTATTAATAATAAGTTGCAAAAATCGAACGAATGGGCATAGCCGTGATTACTTTACAAATTGCGTAATTTTTTTCTATAATATCAATATCCAAGCAGAAAGTGGGGACTACATTTGTATGGAAAGGCGATTTCGCGAGGTCGTCCTCGTTCAAGTTAAGCGTGCTAACATAATTTTTGTAATTGAAAAATTATGTAAAACAAATGTGGTTTATATATATTTAAGTACCTATTGTAAACAAGAACTGTCAAGTTTTTTATGACACACTTATTGCTGTCTGTATTTTTTCTCATTTGTAAATCCATCATGATCCAATGAGCCTAAACAGTTTAGGCTCATTGGATCATGATGGATGACAGTTACTGTGTGTGCTGTTTTTCCATCGATGAGTTCCATTGACTAGTGTTGGATTGGAAGGAGTTTTTTGAGTCTAAGTTTGAAAAACTCAACTCATTTTTTACCAGACTCTACGTTAAAAAATATTACTTAAAGCGTAACTCAAAAAGACTGAGCCTAATAAAGAGAATTTTATAGGTTTTAGCTAAATGCAGTACTTATAGAAAATAAGCGTGTAATTTAGGATATATCAAAACAATGCATTATGATTTTTTTTTATAGAAAATGAAATTTCTCTGAATAGGACTCAAGTCTTTCAATAAGACTCATCTTTAACAAGTTGAAAAGAACTCGAATTTCGACTTAATCATAATATGAGTCTGAAAACACATTCGAGTCTTAAAGCAGAGGATTCAAAGGGCTCGAGACTCAACAGACACTATCCTACAGCGGCGCACGGCCCACGCCACGCATGCCCTGGCTTCCGCAAGACCGCCCAAGTTGCATGCCTTGAAGTGCGTGGCGAGCGCAGTGTGTTTCCGCCCTTAAGACGAAACAGGAGCTGAGTTTTAAATATTTTAGGTAAATATACCCGTCTCGCTAACGGAAGCGGCTCCTAAAACTAGTGCGATAAGGACAATGCGAAAAATCCTACGTAAAAATCTCATAAATCGAGGTTTCGTACTCGACTGTTTCCTCCTCCAAAACTTAACCAATCCTAACCAAACTTGGAAATCTAAAAGATTATGAAATTATCTGTGTCGGACCGTTTTGATTTTTTGGCTAATTGATATATTATCAGTTTTGAATATACGCCTCTCATTGCGGCATAATCAATTAGGCCATTTTAGCCATTTTTGAAGGGCTCTAGCGCCTTAAAAAACAAAAATATCAAAAAAAGCAAAATGGTCCGACACAGATATTGACAATATTAATCTGTGTTGAAAAAATCATTGCTCTAGCATCAAAACCCACGGAGGAAACAGTCGAGTACGTTTGTATGGAGAAATGACCACTCCTGTTGGCTCTTAAAGGATAATTACTATTAATTATCTGTCCATTTATCCACCCTTTCGCCAGACACTTTTTACTAGTCAAGTTTTCCATTTCGCGAAGAATCCAAAGTAATACTTACTATTAATAAAATACTTCGAACAAAACCGATAGGTAGAGTTGTTGTAGAGCTAGTCTCTTAAAAAGTACCTAACTAGGTACCTATATATAGTACTTTTTATTTTATGGGCAATTTTTTAAAGTTTTCATTAGGTATCGGTAACGATGTTTTTATATTTCGTGAAACGAGACTGCAGTGCTAAAAGTTTAAAAATGTAAGTACCGGAAGTGTTTGACGGTGAGAAATTAAACGCCCTTACTTCTCAGAACCATGCGGGTATTTGCGGCGGTTAGCTAAATTTTGATAAATATGCATAATAGTAAGTTGATAAATGCATTAACCGTTAATATCTTAGATTAATGTTTAGGAGTTTTAAGTTTCTTATTTGTAAGGTGCGAAGTCGGTAAAGGGTGAAGTGGCGCTGATTGTCACAGACGTAATCTTATGGAATGTCACACATTAATGCAGCCGCGGCAGCCGTTATATACCATCGAGCTCATCCTTAGAGCATTTAGTAACTGGAGACGCCTTGACTGTCATTTTCTGTACAAAACAGTCTGCCGATTTTGGCGGGGGAGGGGACATCAAATGTATTGCTATTTCTACATCATTTGTACGTAACGTACAAATAGCCATGTCAGTCCATATAAAAGTTTGCACAATTGTGCAAGGTTTTCGGCAGAGGGGTAAGCTCTTAAAGGCGACTCCGGTTATTAAATGCTCTATTAAGAGCATGCTTGTTTGACGACCGGTCTGGCCTAGTACGTAGTAACCCTGCCTGCGAAGCCGATGGTCCTGGGTTCGAATCCCAGTAAGGGCATTTATTTGTTTGATGATACAGATATTTGTTCCTGAGTCATGGGTGTTTTCTATGTATTTAAGTATTTGTATATTATATATATCGTTTTCTGAGTAACCACAACACAAGCCTTCTTGAGCTTACTGTGGGACTTAGTCAATCTGTGTAAGAATGTCCTATAATATTTATTTATTTAAGAGCTCATCTGATGATGGACACATGAGGTGGCCTTAGGATCTCCGAGATAAAACAACGTAATTCTAAGTGTGATTGGGGTTTTAGAGTTGTTTCGATGAGTGAGTAGTACAGTCAGCTAAAAAAGCTTTTATCAAGAATGATTTTATTTTGTCAGAAGCCTTATTTGACTTTAATCTAATTTTGCTGCAAATGTACTCTATATCGTGGCTGTATACTCTACCCCTAGTGTACATTTCATTTGGATTTTGAGTTTCCAAAACGTCCCGCTTGGCGCGCTGTTAAAAATCCCATACAAAATGAGACTTTGCAAACGCGTAGATACGTCCGTCACGCTATCGAATTAAATTTAAGTAGACTAGGGGTTCTGATCGAAACATGGCAAGTGAAATAGACTTAAATTACGTACAACTCTCTCTATTTTAACACTACACAGCAGCCCATGTTTACTCATAAAACTATATTTTTCTGTACCTATAGGAAAGCCTAGGTCCAATGTCTAGTAGTACCAAGTACTTACCTATGAGCTATACTCGTATTAATAAGCAAAGGTAACAAAGTGATAGTATTCATTTATTAGAAAATGCGAACCTAAAATTAGAATGAGCACTAAAATTATTGAAAATTAATTACTTACATATCATGGTCCTTCTTCGGCTAAAACGGACAACCGGAAAACCCGGTGAAAATGTGTGGCAATGGCCTGAAAACAATAAAAAAAACTTCATATATCACACATAAATTTCTATTCGCTTAAGCACACGTAACTAACCGCCAACACAAATTTTCTTATAAGAAAACTGAAGCTTATGCCTTTTTCATTTAAAAAACTTGAACCTACTGCCAATCACCGACACGTGAGACACGTCCAACCGCTTTTTCGCACTTAACCATTTCGAATCAAAAACGCAGCGCTCAACGCACGGCTCACTGCGCTCAGACTATCACTTGATGTTAAAAAACTAACCCTACTACAACAAAACTGTTTGAACACTGCATAGTTCAAATCGTACTTCGAACGCGCGCTCTCTGCTACCCCTAGCCTGTTACTGAACTGGTCTGGGCATTTCAAGAAAAAGGAACGAAAAAGCTGCGCGAGCGACTCCATCTTGAATACACTCATCCCTTGTAAATTCTAACGTATCCCCTTGTTTTTAAAACACATATTCGTTTAAACTTAGTTGTGGTGTTCATGGGTCCGCGTTTTCAAGTTCATCTCTGCTAATTTAATTCCAAGACGCCTCTTCAATTAGGGTGGTTCTTTGTTCGTAATTGTTGAAAAACACGTGCGTTTTGAACACGCTTTTTTCGATAATCGGAAAGTATGGCGGCCATATTTATGTGAAGGTTTTAAAAATATATAGCTAAGTTATAACTAATTTAACCATAAAATTCGATATCATGAAGCATAACGTGTCGATGGAGTTGTAGGTTAACTAATTTCCACCTCCAAACTTTTACATCGACGTATTTAATATTCTTATAAGATTTAAGTATTCACCTTTTATCATCTAGTACCTACCATCCTATTATATACTTATGAGACGTTCTCAATAATTCTTATACGAATAACACAAACTGTAAAGATTATTCCCTCACATCAGTGAAATGCATGTGATGCATGTCTAATTCCGTGTTTATATTTACGGCGCAATTCGGGAATTGAATTAGACATTCACTAGATATGAAATAGTAACGATATGTGACGTTCCACGGCAAAGGGTATTAACGCCGCTCCATCAATATTATTGCGGCCATAAGGTACCTTTTGCCGTGAAACGTCACATATCGTTACTATAATATCTAGTGAATGTCTAATTCATTTCCCGAATCGCGCCGTTAATCCCCGTAATGCAATAACTACTTACTGGAATTCTCTCATTCTTCAACTATAGGTAGAAACAGCGGCCATTCTGTGTGAATTTATCTCATTTTAAAACAAGCCATAAGAGCGAGACATACATATCGATATCAGGCCACCTAGCAACACTGAATAGAAAGCACGATCCTGACGCGACAAAATTCATTTCTCATAATGAATCATCAATGCGTAGGCGCGCCCACGGATCCCTTTCATCCCTATAATTAGACCTTTATCACTTTGTAATAAAAGCTATTATCGTGTGAAATATTGATGATATTCTCATAGCAAGGGATACTGTGATTCAGTTGGATTTGATGTTGATGTCAAATTACTTTTTATAGCTAAACTGAGTGTAGGTAGATCAGGTTAATAACAGTATTTTTCCAATAGGTACTTACTATCCCATTAATATTGAATATATAATGCTAGCTTCGGCCCGCGACTTTCGTCGGCGTAGAATGACGACAAAAACTATCCTATGTCCTTCTTCGGGTCTCAAACTATCTCCTCACTAAATTGTATCTAAATCGGTTCTGTGGTTTATGCAACAGACAGGGTAAATGTTACATATTTACCCGGAATTTAGTAAATAATACCTGGGGGGGTAAAATGGGTAAGTACCCACGATCCATCTCTAATAATGCTCGTTAAAGTTTAGATAATTCTATATACAGGATGTTTGGTACATCGTTTGCCATATTAAAACGGCAGATAGGTTGAGTCATTTGTTATTTTCTCATGCCTAGAAAAACAAAATAGGTCATGGTTTTTTTTACTACTACGCAAGACGCAAGTAAAAAATTGAAGTTTACGAAAAGCTGGCATAGAAGTGAAAAAAAAATGTGCACCAAATTAAAAAAAAATCTAGGCCTGAGAAGATAGCAAATGACTCAACCTATCTGCCGTTTTAATTTGGCAAACGATGTACCAAACACCCTGTACATTCGTAGAGCTAAGTAATATTTGTATTAACCATTTAAACCTTGATGTAAAGTTAACCCTTATCAGTAGATTATGTTAGGTTATGTGTAGCTAAATCTATAATAATAGTTTCATATATTTTAAAAGTAAATCTAATATTAACTTGGATTTACTAATTCAATCTAGTTCTACAAGTCAAGCAACTACCTACGTGCAAGTCTCACAAAGCATTAAGGTCAAACTTGACCTAAAACCCTCCAATGGGGTGTCCGGTATAAATAAGTTGACCTACTCAGTCTCGTGCTCAATTAATAACAGCTGTTTTTAAACGTAACTTGTCGTAAAACAGATGTATTCGCCCCTATGTTACTATTTCGTCTACTCCTTACCCTAATTTATGTGTTTGAAAAAAATGCGGCCATGTAAACTATATTATATATATGGAAACTAGACTAGCATCTGTCCATTGATAAAGAATGTTTGTTCTTCGCGTTATAGATATGAAAAATATTTAGTCAGTTAGATAGGAGGGTATTCTAGGTGACCCGATTAAATTGTACAAGTACCTAGTATTTAATCAGAGTATTAGTTCTTTGAAAATTAAGTACTTTAAAATGGATCTATATAATTATACGGACGATTTAAAAAGTTAACCTTAGATAACGTTTGTTTCGTTTAAAATCTACTTTTAGATGTGGTTTAGCAACAAAATAGACCCTTAAATATGAGTACAGTATATTAAAGTAGATTACTAACAGTGGCCCGTTTCTCAAAAGCTTGTAATTAGTGATAGCGGTACAGCCTGAAATTCGGGAATCAGCTGCAAAGGTGTTAAAGGTATGAAAAACGGCACGATTAATCTTTAGGCCATTTGAATCAATTTGACCCGTAGCACCAAAAAAATAAAATAAACGGAAAGGAGTTAAAACGTCATCTTTTTTTTGTATGGAAAAATAAAAAAAATTGTTCAGAAACCTATCGTGTGTGGTATTAAATGAAAGGGCGTTTTGAGCCGGTTCTAAAAATATATCACAATATTAATCCACGTAAGTTTATTTTAAATACAGCCAAATACTCTTTTTAAACAATAAAAAGCCTTAAAATAGAAAATACAAACTAAAATTAAAAAAAATTCCATACAAAAAAAGATGACGTCATAACTCCTTTCCGTTTTTTTTTTTTTGGTGCTACGGGTCAAATTGATTCAAATGGCCTAAAGATTAATCGTGCCGATTTTCATACCTTTAACACCTTTGCAGCTGATTTTGGTCAACCGCTACTACTAAATTTGTAATACAAGTGGAAGTCCTTTTCTAACAAAAGCTGTCAAAAAGTGACATGCGCTTGTATTACAAGTCTAGTTTTTGAGAAACGGGCCCCTGCTGTATGTAAGTATGTATTACATAAACCGTAACTGCACATAAAAATAATACAAATGTCGGATTTAATACCATAAGGAATTCTCTACCATTTAGTGAGTTAAAAAGGGTCCAAACTAAGGGGATAATAACATAAGATATACCATTAATTATTCTAGTGCTATATACTTAGCTGTAGTTTTCAGTCGTAGGTCATCCTCTCTATTCACAAAAGCTTAAATTTTGAGAGTTGAATACACATCTTGCGCCATTCTTATAAAACTATCTATAGCTCCTTTTCAAATCTACTTAGAATCCAGTAAGGATTTGTTTTTTTAAATCCGTTTTGCAAATACGTTTGAAGTGTCAAGTTACAATTTAGTATCTTACTTACACGCGTATTCGGGAAACGAGATAATCACAAGATCTAGAAACGATATAGAGATCAACTAGATTTACATTAGATATCGACTAGATGTGACTTGGATATCTAAGTCATAACTTGTCGAAATCGTTCAAGAGGACCTCCAGAATCGCGGATACGTCAAATTTGACATATCTATCTTGTAGAAATCGTTCAAGAGGACCTTCAGAATCGCGGAAACGTCAAATTTGATATCTTTAAATTATCCATATCGTAACTTGTTGAGGTCTAGTAGAGATCTATATAATACATTTTCAGAATCGAGCCGTTAGAGTCTTGGAGCATGATGTACATTCATTCACAAAGGGATTCCGCAGGGCAGTATATTTCCACAAATACGGTCGCGTGACCATTGTCCCACATGAATAATGTTTATAATATTATAATTTGCTCCAATTCAAACGATTGTTTTTACAGGATATGTTAGGCGTCAAAGCAGAATGATAGATCAATAGACAAGGAGTTAAAATAACATGCTCGTTTGTCGTTCATCGATTAATGACCGCTTCGTCATTGTATGGTCGTAAGAGTCACACGAATGGCCGCCGCCATACAATTGAAATTACGCTCTCATTTTAAAATAACATGATATTTGATAGTTTTCGTTGCTAGTAATCGTAATACAAAGAAATGTAGTACTTATCAATGTCAATGTTGTTTTAGTTAGGTTTGTAGGTTTTTGTCTCCCATTTTGTAAATAATTTGCCTCAGAACTGCGCCCCTCTATAATCTCACCTCAACAAATATATTCGACTTAGTTTTGGACCATAAGTATATAGAAACTTTGGATTTAGACTATAGTTATGTGGTTTAGTCTGATCAAACTTTTGAATGCAGTTTAACTTAGTACCTAGTCGGCAATTGACTGCCAACCAACTGTTTCGCAGTTTGGCAGTACTATTTCAATGTAACACCTAATGTACCGTGTCTTATGAAAATAAATGATTATTAATAATAATGTAACGTAAATTGCATGCAATTTCTTGATAGTCTACGCCTCGCTTTACGTATTTAACTTGTGAACCATACTTAGTGCTATTTGACTACTTATAGCTGGGTTTTATGGTACCTAAATTTCCTGAAATTATAGGTAGACAAACTTATCAGCCTTCATGTTTGCTCTTAGGGTGCCGTCAGAGATAAAGTACGATGAACCGTTGGTTATCTAGCACCAGTTAGGGTAGGTCAGTGATAAGGTTTACATTGTTTGGAGAAAGTGCGAGTTAGAGAAAATAACGTATTTTATTTTTAGGTACTTACAGGTTGGGAAATGTTCCTTATTTTTAATATGATACTTATCTGTTTTAAATGAGTCAAATTTTTTTTGTAGCTAGTTTATATTTCCTCAATATTTCATAAAATTTTATGGATAGTTATATAGAGGTCTCTTATATATACTGTACAATATAAGTGCAATGTAAGTCTTACAAAATTTTCTCTGAATTACGATAACGTCTGGTATGTTCATAACCAGAGATGTGAAAAATACTTTATAAAAAGTATTTAAATACAAAATGCAAATACTTCCTTGATATACTATTTCAAATGCAAAATACAAAATAGTTTTTGAATTTATATTTAAATTAGGAAATTGGTATTTACAAAATACTTTTTTAAAATACAAATACATACTTTGCGATAAAAGGTACTCTGAATAGTGAATACCTAGTCTGAATTAAAAAGTATTACTCGGAATTTCCGAGTTGAAAAGACTCTCTTTATTCTTTGAAAACAGTGTGTCAATCAGTACTTTATCTAAAGTGCAAATTTCTAGTTGTTTGCTCATATTAACCGGAAGGGTGGATGGATGATGGTTTTTAACGGCCAATTTTTAAAAGCATTAATTTAGTTATGTATAATGTTTTACAGCTAGGATAGGTAATACCTCTCGTTAGTGTAATGAAAACGTCATGTTTGTGTTTCACCAGGGCCGAAAAGTTTGTTATCCTCTCGTGCCTTGAAACTCTCGCAACACTCAAGATTCTTCTTTTTTAACTACTCGCTACTCTTGTGGTCATGTGCGACGTTACGAAACATATTCAACAGTTCCATGTTAAAAGAGTGAGAGAGTTGCCAGGATTGTAACATCAGAAAAAATTGTAACGCCTACTTAGTAGGTAATTTTACTATAAAGTATTTTGTATTTTGAAAATAGAAAATAGGTCCTAATAACTATTTCAAATAAAATACAAAATAGTTTTCATCAAAAGGTATTTAAATACAAAATAGGTATTTTGCATTTTGTATTTGCATTTTAAATACAAGTATTTCAAATAAGTCACATCTCTGTTCGTAACTTAACCGAAAAACTAGGTAATTTTTTATTCAAAATTGGGAGTTCGTTTTTTTCCGCCCAGAAATAAAGAGCTTTTCAAACCTAGCAAATTTTATGAAAATCAGACAAAAAATTACAACAAAATTAATATAAGGACATTAAGGACAGTTTTTTAAATTATACCGTGATATACGCTTATAAATTGATAACTAAGTGTTTTTGAGAAAACTGTTATCCAGTTTCAGATTAGCTATGTTAGCAAATAAGTACCTACTGTATGTTGTACTTATCCAACTTTAATAAATAGGCATTACTAGGTATTGTAAACAGAGATGTAACTTATTTGAAATACTTGTATTTAAAATGCAAATACAAAATGCAAAATACCTATTTTGTATTTTGTATTTAAATACCTTTTGAAGAAAACTATTTTGTATTTTATTTGAAATAGTTTTTGGGACCTATTTTCTATTTTCAAAATACAAAATACTTTATAGTAGGTAGGTAATGTAGGTAGGAGTTACAATCTCTTCTGATGTGACAATCCTGGCAACTCTCTCATTAATTTAATATGGAACTGTTGAATCTGTTTAGTAACGTCGCACATGACCACAAGCGTAGCGAGTGGTTAAAAAAGTGGAATCTTGAGTGTTGCGAGGGTTTCAAGGCACTAGAAGAGAACAAACTTTTCTGCCCTGGTGAAACACAAACGAGACGTTTTCATCACACTAACGAGAGGCATTAAATTGGCTAAGTGGCTGTTAAACATTACAAATTAATGCTTTAAAAGTTGGCTGTTAAAAACAATCATCCATACCTACATCCTACCTAGGTTAATATGGGCCATTTTATTTAAAGTTGTACCCTACATTTTTTTTTTCAAAATTGTGTTTTTTTATGTCTTTTCTACTCAGAATAACGAGCACTTTCTATCCTTATGGGAGAAAAAAAGTGTCCCACGGTTTTTTTCCCTGTTACCATTTTTTCATAGACTTTGTATAAAGGCAAGATCGAAAAATGTATGGAAATTTTGGGACACTTTTTTTCTCCTATTAGGATCAAAAGAGCTCATGATTCTGAGTAGAAATAACATAAAAAATCCCAATTTTGAGAATAGTGTAGGGGGCAACTTTAAATAGAATGGCCCATATGAGCAAACAACTAGAAATTTGCACTTTAGATAGAGGATTGATTTCAAAGAATAAAGAGAGTCTTTTCAACTCGGAAATTCCGAGTAATACTTTTTAATTCAGACTAGGTATTCACTACTCAGAGTACCTTTTATCGCAAAGTATTTGTATTTTAAAAAAGTATTTTGAAAATACCTATTTCGTATTTTGTATTTAAATACAAATTCAAAAACTATTTTGTATTTTGCATTTGAAATAGTATTATCAAGGAAGTATTTGTATTTTGTATTTAAATACTTTTTATAAAGTATTTTTCACATCTCTGATTGTAAAGAAAATTCAAGATATGATTAAATAAGTAGAAACTATTCAAAATATAAAATATTCATTATAGAATATAGAATGACCAATTTTCTGTATTAAAACGTTTACAGTTTGAGCCTTTACTAGTTTGACCATTACTAGTTATCCTATCGTTATTATCTAAAATATATCGTTTGTATAACGTACATTTGTGGAATTATGTGTAACTCAGTCGAAATTTTAACGAAGTATGAATGTTGTCTGAATGTACACTTGACAATGAACGTTGTCCTTGTAAACATGTAGGTATTGTCTGCCCAACGTCTGCGGGACATGACGCAACGCACCCTTGGCCTTATTACAGCGAAAATTCTTCCCTCCAGCACACGATGACACTGAACAAAAACTTGCGCGTGGCCTTGAGAGGAGTCAACGATCGGAACCCTCGCATCCGTCGACTGCAGCCCCTCTGTCCCGCTCGCACTCGTGTGAACCACACGCCCGTCTCTCTCCCCCCTGTGGGAGGGCAGCGCGCGCGCAGCGGCGCGCGTCGTTTGCTCAACTGGATCGCTAGGGGTGTCAGCTTTTTCTAAAGCTCTCACGTGAGCTTTTATTTTTTTCTCGAATTATTTAATTGAGTGCCGATGTTAACTTGCATTAATGATTCCGTCTGTGGTATTTTAATATCTGTTTATGGAGTAAAGGATCGTTAGGGTCCCTCGAGAGATGCCTGGACGAGCGTGATGTAACTTTAGTCAACCCTGTTGCCTGTCTATTATTATCGAGTATGCCGTGTTTCGAATACATAATGATTTATTTTATGGCGTAGTCGGTTGAGCGTGGTACTCGGTAAAGAAGGTTGTAAGTGCGTGTAAGTTATATAGCTTGTGTAACTTTATTCTTGTAAGTTTCAGGGTATAGTGGCATTGGTATTCACCTCTCGCTTAGACCTTTTGTTTTCTTCCTCTACTTTTTACTTTCCGATGTCTTTGTATAGACTATTTGCTTTTTGACAAGTGTAAAGGAATCCTTCGGTACAAATATTGTTCGAGTCTGGTTCAGTACCGCGTTTTCGTTAAAAGTTTAGCTACTCGTTAAAAAAATTCCACCCAACTATGATCCAGTAGTATAGCTATGGCATACATGACTCATGCTTTCCTGAATTTTTGAAAATATTTCGCTTCAGAGCTGAGTCATTAAAAGAATAGGTAGTCGTACGTACCTTAACAAAAATATTTGAGTTAGGATTTTTTAATTTGTGTGGGTTATGTATTTCTAATTTTATTGTGTACCTATTGTATATTTTGACATGTGTTTTTGACATTAAAGATATTATTGAATTGAATTGGACCAAAGTTTGAATATTCCAGACTAATTCGATGGTTTAACGATAATTCAAAACAATTTTCCTACTTAACTACAGTGATTCAGAATTACAAGAAGTTAAATGCCAGCAGAAACAATATTTTGCTATTTACAAGTTTTCCGCGATAATCTTTATGAGTAGTTAGTAGATTCATTACTAAAGTAGTAAAACGTGTAGGTACATTTTAGCAACCACAAGAAAGATATTAGATATTTTAAAATAATATTCATTAAATGGCAATGGCGTCCGATTTTAAATCCCTATGAGTTTTCTCTAATTACATTAAGTGTATGAAAATAGGTAGAAGAATAAAATAAAAATAAAATAAGAATAAAATACTACTGTAGAGTTAGACTAAGGAAATTCTGCAGCGATTTTAATAACCCGTCAAAACGTCATACTTCTATGATATTATGACGTATAAATAACACTTGCACTGCGTGGGCTATCAAAATCGATGCAGACTTTTTTTTGGTTGAACTCTACCAACCTAGCAACACAACACAGTAGTATATAATTAAAGTGTAAAAAAGTTTTATTGGTGTTCTCTGATCATAAGATTATCAAGTTTATAATTACTCGAAATTATCTCATGATCTCTCCATGCGGAATCTGTTCTGGAACCAGTTATCTTTACTTATACAGGTGCATTCGGACTTGGAAAATCTGGCCTAGCCAAGGTGACATTCGCTATCGCTTCGACAAACGCTTTGTGTCTCTCTATCACTCTTCCATAAGTTCCATATAAGTGCGACAGTGACAGTTGCGTTTCGATCGCGACGGAGTGTAAGCGATTGGCATGTTGGTATGTTGGCTACGCGGCCTGTTTACTCTATATGACATTTGCAGTGACAAAGTGTGTCCATGTCATGATTATAGATGGCGTTTGTAGCATTACTGATTTTGTAATTACCGTCGGTTTCGGTATCAGAGGGCCTACCGCGAACCACGTTCGAAGTGTTGACTCCCCGTCACACTTACGAGTGCGACAGAGAGGCAACACGTGGTTCGCGGTAGGCCCGCAGATGCATTGGTCACAGATACACAGTCACAAGTATCTGAACAGCGGTATTTCCATTATACCTATGTATCTGTACCAATACTAAATTTTTTCAGTCGTTAAGATGAGATACCTAATGATGCATAATCCGAAATATGGTATTAAAATAAATAATAAAGAAACGAAATCAAAGCTTAGTTGATACTGTCGGATCATGTCAGAAAGGTGCTGAGTTACGTAGGTACCTACATACCTGAAACTCGATCTGATAATACTAATATCTAAACATATTTATCTGTAGTAAGTAGGTATATAGTTTCAGTCAATCTTGGTCTTGGATCTTAAGATTTAAAACGGTCAACGAAGTGTTTGGGTGAAGTCAAGTAAGAACGGTAACCTTCTTTTAAATACCTATTAAAATTGATGTTTCCCGTTACAAAGAGATATAAACAGAGTGATACGTTTTTCGTTTAAAAGAGTGATATTTTTTTAATCATGACCATCAAGAGAAATAACTGACAAGAAAATGTTTTATAATACTCGAATCTCGACAAAAAACTCAAGTCTGAAATAGAAAAACGCTGAAATGTCGACATAATTAAATGAATGAGTGACATAGGATAGGGCATTAAAATCTTAATAGAGATAAAGCTCCTAGTTGTCTAAAAGAGATAGCTTTTTAGCGATAATGCCTGTTGCTTAGCTCTATTTGTGTTGCTGTTTTCCTAACTGTACCAATTGTTTGAGGTGTGCAATAAAGAGTAGGTATTTGTACTGTATAATTTGTATAAGTATAGAGACTGATTCTAGGTATAGGTACGAAAGAAATTCTTACGATTCATAAGCCAGTCTGCAAATTAAATCCATGCACTAAATATATTCTGCAAAGTTAATATATGCATATCACAGCACCGGTTGTGCAATCATTAGCATCATCAGGAAACGCCTCTTTCGTTTTGGTAGAAACGATGACGTCAGATTTTTGTGCGGCATGAATGTTTTATTTTTATTTTTATTTTATTTTTGTGGCAGTTCTTAGAAATAAAGGAAAAGTGACAAAACTCACTGTCTCGGGTGAGACTCGAACTCGCGACTGGATCACCAGCCCATCGCAACTGACCGCAACTGAGACTTAACATTTTTTATATAGGTACCCTGAGAAGATTTTTTTGCCTTCATAATGTTGCCAATTTTCAGTGTCATGTTACCGACTAACACGCGTATTCGGGGAACCATATAATCACAAGATCTAGAAACGATATAGAGATCAACTAGATTTACATTAGATATCGACTAGATGTGACTTGGATATCTAAGTCATAACTTCCCATACAACCATTTCCAGTCGCCGTTACGACGCGGTGTAGACACATCTTGTGTCGACACCGTCTGTTTCGGTCACAATTCCAGTCGCAGAGTCGTCGCCGTGTCGACACAGTTACCAGAAATGGGGAAGGGTCGACACATGACACAAAGTGACATAAAGTGTGGTCGCCGTGTGCACACATTGTTACGAGTTTGCGACTACTTTATGCCAAAATCATTCGTTCATTCGTTCATTTTGTTCCTGTCAAATGGAAACTGTCAGATGGAAAAATAGTTAAATAAAAATAAGTGACATTAATACGCCATCTCTAAAACGGATTACAAGACGTAATTATATATTGTTTGCATTTATATTACAATAGGATTTAAATTATTATGGGGAATTAAACTGCTCGAGTGATTTGATAAACTAAGTGTAATATAATCAACGCGCCACCACATTGTTTTAGTTTAGCCGGAAATGAAATTGTTTACTTCTCAGTGCCTGTGTTCATAACTATATTATTTGATGCATTTTTAGTACTTCGATGCGTATACTATACTTAAATAACAGAAATAACGCTTTACATACTACGAAACTTGTTAATTATGATGTATAAATATGGTTTAAGGCTGAGAAATATTGCAGTCACAAAGTAGTCGCAAATGTTTCGACTTTGTGTCGACTCTGTGTAGACACATGACACGCGCTGTCAAAAGTAATAACAAAGTTACTGGATTTGCAAAATGGCTCCTTGTGTTCATTTGTTTTCAGATATTCTCAAAGTGTAAAAATGCCGTGGTCAGAGATGGGACTTAATAGATTGAACTGTTTATTCGACTAATTAATGGAATAAAAAAAGTTAATCCTCAAATTTTAATCGCGATTAGTTTAGTCGACCTAACATAGATTGAAATTGAATTAATCTGAATATTAATCGAATAAATTATCGATTAAATCTCGGTTGGAAGTTTTTGTACGTAAAAATAATAAAAATGTCTTGCATGCAGATGGTAGCCAAACACTTTGTCATAAAAGTCGAGATGGGTGTCGATTTATAGGTTTTAGGGAGTGCCGATTTCGAAAATGATGACCATTTTGGAATCCAAAATGGCGGCCATGCACTGTGTCATAAAAGTCGTCATGGATGTCGTTTTATACGTTTTAGGGGGCCCCAATTTTGAAAATGATGACCATTTTGGAATCCAAAATGGCGGCCATGCACTATGCCATAAAAGTCGTCATGGGTGTCGTTTAATAGGTTTTAGGAGGCGCAGATTTCAAAAATGATGACGATTTTGGAGTCCAAGATGGCGGCCATGTACTATGTCATAAAAGTCGTCATGGATGTCGTTTTAAAGGTTTTGGGGGGCGCAGATTTAGAAAATGATGACCATTTTGGATTCCAAAATGGTGGCCATGCACTATGTCATAAAAGTCGTCATGGGTGTCGTTTTATAGGTTTTAGGGGGCGCAGATTCCGAAAACGATGACCATTTTGAATTCCAAGATGGCGGCCATGCACTATGTCATAAAAGTCGTCATGGGTGTCGTTTTATAGGTTTTAGGGGGCCCCGCTTTCGAAAATGATGACCATTTTGTAATCCAGAATGGCGGCCATGCACTATGTCATAAAAGTCGTCATGGATGTCGTTTTAAAGGTTTTGGGGGACGCAGATTTCGAAAATGATGGCCATTTTGGAATCTAAAATGTCGGCCATGCACTATGTCATAAAAGTTGTCATGGGTGTCGTTTTATAGGTTTTAGGAGGCCCTGATTTCGAAAATGATGACCATTTTGGAATCCAAAATGGCGGCCATGTAGTATGTCATAAAAGTCGTCATGGCTGTCGTTTTATAGGTTTTAGGGAGCGCAGATTTCGAAAATAATAACTATTTGGAATCCAAGATGGCGGCCATGCACTATGTTAAAAGTCGACTTGGATGTCGTTTTATTGGTCATGGTCATCATTTTCGAAATCTGCTCTTCCTAACACCTATAAGTCAACATCTATGACGGCTTATATGACAAAGTGCACGGCAGACATCTTGGAATCCAAAATGGTCATCATTTTCGAATTCTGCACTCCCTAAAACCAATAAAACGATATCCATGACGACTTTTATGACAAAGTGCACGGCACACATCTTGGATTCCAAACTGGTCATCATTTTCGAAATTCATGACGACTTTTATGACAAAATACGTAGCCGCCATCTTGGATTATAAAATGATCATCGTTTTCGAATTCTGCACTCCCTAAAACCTATAAATCGACATCCGTGACGACGCAAGTTATCTTTATTTTCAGATCTAACAAATTGCTACAGAATACAAAGGACAAAAAAAGAAGCGAGGAGGTAATGAAACAAGCAAAAATACAGATGATTCCTCGACGCAATTGGATGCTTCTTAAATTGTGTCCAGATTTTTTTGTCATAAAAGTTTTTATTTTTCACATATTACTCACAAGTTCCGTGACATTTCGACCTTGTAATTTTTTAAGTAAATGTTTTTGTTTATCTATGAGGATATCTCACTAGAATAATATAATCATGTTTCTATTTGATGATTGAAATAGTAACGCAAAAAAAATATATATATTTGCGTCTTATATTCCTGCCGAAGACTTTTATTTTTCCTTTTCCTTCTACACAAGTTTGGCTACGTAATAATAATTTAGGGCTCTCAATTTTATTTTGACTTTTACAACAGTAAAGCTACGAGGCCATGTTTGGTATCGTTTTCGTATAAATTCGCAGTACCAAATTTAGTTATGGTATCACATTGACACCATTCCAAAGTAAAAACATATAAACTTATTATGAGTAAAATACTTTCTTTCAAACTCCTCTTCACGCTTAAACTGCTGAACAGTTTTAATTTAAATTAGTACACATATATTTTTAGTCCCGAGACACGACATAATAAGTTATCTCAAAAATCATCCTTTAAAGGTGTGAAATGAGGTGTAGGGGGGAATTCAGAATTGACTTCTTGAAGTTAATACTGTTTAAGTTTAGGTTTGAAGTCATGTTTTTTTATAATTTTTAACTAAATCAAAGATGTAGACCATCCCAAATTTAATATAAATCAGTTCAGCGGTTATTGATTTCCCGTACAAATTTCCACGCCACTTTTCACACCTTCAAAAGATGATTTCGGTTATAAGATCTATCCTATGTCCTGTTCCGGGACGCAAACTATTTCTATACCAAATTTCAACGAAATCGGTTCAGCTGTTAAGCGTCAAGAGGAGTTTAAAAAAAACCGGCCAAGTGCGAGTCGGACTCGCGTAATAAGGGTTCCGTACATTAAGTCCGACACGCGCTTGACTGCACATTTCTAATAGGTTTTCCTGTCATCTATAGGTAAAGAACTATTTTGTGTATTCAGACGGACAGACATACAGACGCACAAGTGATCCTATAAGGATTCCGTTTTTTGCTTTTGAGGTACGGAACCCTAAAAAGATTTTTTTTAATTTTGTGGAATGGTGTCAATGTGATACCTTAAATGGATTCAGCAACCCAGATTTATACAAAAACGATACCATACACGGCCTAGCACCTTCACCGATGTAGATATAACAAGATAAAATTGAGAGCCCTAAATAAACTTTCAAGAGCGGATATCTCAAAAACTATTCAACATATCGAAAAAATTGACTGAATAAACTTGTAACAAATTAAATTAACTTTCATTTTGTATAAGTGGCCATGTCGCTAAGATGCATAGTTTCCGAGATATAATCGAAAAACCGGAAAATGGGACCTTCAAAGCCCCCTCTCTTACTACGGCCGGGGACTTTTGATATGTTCACCTCCTAACTTGTCCAAACCAAGTTACAGAGTCAAAAATTGTGTTCCGAGCATTTCCCTCTACAACTTTTTGGGGCATTCGTTGGCTGACCTAAGTAGCTTATTGCATTTCTTTAGAAACTTTTCTGTAAAAGGTTGACGGGTGTTGGGTGGTTATATGGTTTTGGTCGATTATTATCATTTGCATCGCCTATGATGACTTACTAGAATTACTTACGAGCACACAAGACACTAATAGTAGTTTGACAAACCTTGGTTTTCAAGAGGTATTTTATATTGACATTTGCTGTCACAAATTTGCTGTCAGATTTAGTCGCAAACCGCACGCAAAGTGCACACAAATGTGTCGACACCTTGTTACGGAAAAGTGTACACACGGCGACGACACTTTGTTTCGAAACAATTCTAGACACATTGTGTGGACTCTGTTACGACACATCTGACATTTAGTTACCACTTTGATGATTCTGCGACTGGAATGGTTATATGGGTTGTCGAAATCGATCAAGAGGACCTCCAGAATCGCGGAAACGTCAAATTTGACATATCTATCTTACAATGGATGTATTTCGTTTGTTTAAATTATCCATATCGTAACTTTTTGAGGTCTAGTAGAGATCTATTTCATTTTCCGAATCGAGCCGTAAGTAATTAATTTTACTGGAAAGGAGACTTTTTTAAAACAGAGTAGAATCTGTCATCTCGATACATTTCTTTATTTTTGTTTGACGTCTTTATGGTTTGGCGTTTGTCTATGTACCTACCTACGATTATTATCTTGGCAAGACCCCAAGGTGCCATACTTCGTAAGGCCCATTGAGGACCCATCATGCAAATTATATTTTACTATTTTTTGTATTTTTATTTTATTTTACTTTATTAGGTACACTAAACAGACATCGTACAATATCATGGGTAATACATTTGCACATTATGGCTTAAATCTAGCACGAGATCCAAAACAAGTGTACTTACACAGCATGTTTTACAATTGAGCGGAAATATATTACAAACTAATTAACACCATATTACAGCTACAGTGAAAAATATCAGAGAAGAAATATCTATCTAAACATTACAATATAACGAGTAACGAACTTTACATTAAATTATAAAGACTATTAAACATCACAAATGAAACAAACTTAGAGGATTAACGGCTCGATTCGGAAAATGAATTAGATCTCTACTAGACCTCAACAAGTTACGATATGGATAATTTAAAGATATTTGTAAGATAGATATGTCAAATTTGACGTTTCCGTGATTCTGGAGGTCCTCTTGAACGATTTCGACAAGTTATGACTTAAATATCCACGTCACATCTCGTCGATATCTAATGTAAATCTAGTTGATCTCTATATCGTCGCTAGATCTTGTGATTATCTCGAAATCCGAATAGGCCTGTAAGTAATTAATTTTACTGGAAATTTTACCTACGATTATTATCTTGGCGAGACCCCAAGGTGGCATACTTCGGAAGACTCATTGAAGACCCATCGTACAAATGATATTTTACTATTTTTAGTATTAACCTGGTTGTATAGATTTGGATATAATTTCGTTTGTTTGAGAAAGCAATGAAACATTTGGTTTATGAAATGTTCTTATTTGATAGAAACGGAGTGTAAGTACTTACAGCTACACTGTTTTAACTGTCCCTCGGTGGACCTTATTACAAAAGGCATAAAGTCCACCGATGGACAGTTAACAGTTATTGTGTGTGTGTACAAGACATAGGCCCCAATTTCACCAGGGTGACAGGTGCGTGAGGTGCGACAATTGTAAAACATCACTGTTGCTGACGTCACAGGCATCCATGGGCTACGGTTACCGCTTCCCATCGGGCGGGCCGTATTCCTGTTTGCCACCATCATTGAATTATTTAAAACACTTTATTATATCGGATAAAAACAGATATGTCTCTTGCTAAGTTTATGACAATTGTCACAAGAAACACTCGATTGTAACGAAATTCCGACATATAACTCTTTTCCTGTCAAGATTGACCAACAATTCTACAAATATGTCGACTAGAAATAATAATTCTTGTTTCACAACATAATTGTAATACATACAATTGTAGCAAAATGCCTGTCATGTTTGTAAGTATTTCTATAGAAAATTTTCTGTCGCTTGACAATTGTCGCTCGACATATGTCACTGACAATTGTAGCCAGAGCTGATTTAGACGGCGCGCGAACTCGCATGCAATTTTAGTTATTGGACTGTGGATTACGTCCAAATTCAACGGACCAATAAAAACCCGCAATGGTATGCAACTTGCATGCGAGGTCTAGCATCGTCTAAATCGAGCTTAAGGCACTTGTCCCACCGCCGACGATGAGCGATAAGCGAGTGAACTAGAAACGAGTGGGCGAGCGGCGACAAGCGAGTGTTAGCTCCAATAGTTTTGTCGCTCGGCTATAGGCGAGTGTTCGAGTGCGACGGGCTTATTACTCGCGTCACTCGCTCGGGCGGTGCAGCGTAACCGAACACGTAGACGTCGCAGACTTGTTCAAACCTGCACGCGAGACACACTGTACGGTGGTATTAGCGGTTATCTGCACTGAAATCCACGCTGAAAAATCACCGCTGATTGGTCTCGCAGCTTGAGTTCTAACTACGAAGCGAGCATCGCCGAGCGAGTACCGCTGAGCTAGTTTTATCTTATCGCGGCGACAAACTAGTAGAGCGAGTGTTCTCGCCGGCAGTGTAAACAGCCAGCGATGAACTATTAATATATCTGTTTCTTTTACTACCATTAGGATCCTAATCTTTTGTTCGTTTCTTGGGCGAGAAAATCGCCGATAGTTAATCGCTTAATCGCTCTTGCTGGGACAAGTGCCTAATGCACCTTACGACAATAAAAGTAACGTCAAAACATCGCAAAACCGATTCTCATTTGAAATCCGACCGCAACCGGCGCAGCGCAGCATGCCGATCAAGATGGCGGCGGCGCATGCGCATGCGCCTGTGGGAATCGCGCACAATGGCGGGATACATTCCGCACCAATTATAGTCTATCGGAGGTCTAGGGCTCTAGACCCGTTTACTAATTACCTGAGACGTGTAAAGAGCGAATTCAAATTCACGTTTGAATATTCGAAGTAACACATGTTTGACATGTTTGATTTACAACTATAGTTCATTTTTTTTAGCATTAGAAAGAACTTGCAACCTACTTTCAAGTTTTTGTTTTTTAAGGATGACTCACAATAGATCAGGCCGGGCCCGGGCCGAGGCGTCCACGTCATTTTCTATGACGGTTGATCGGCGATCACGTGGTGGCCGCGGTGCTTTTCATAGAAAAGGTCCCGGCCCGGTCTAGCGTAGGTAGGTACACTAGATAAATAAGTAGGTACCTACCTGTGTTATAAAGTTATAATCAGTAGCTTGTTGTATTATCAACGGTTATTACTGCATACGACGCGATCCAAGTCTGTTATTACTGTGAGCAACATGGGAAAACACTATCACAATAATCACACTAATGCGAATCCGCATTGCACTTCGGTGTGTGAGTGAAATAGTATATAGCGATGTCCCGCTCGCTCACCGGAGCGGTGCGCGATTCCGCTTCCAAAGCGAAGAGGCTCTATAGACGTTGCAACCAATGACAGCGGTTTTAGATATTTGCTGGCTGTAGAAGCAAAACGAATTCGCCTTGCACCAGCGACCCGGTCCCGGTAGTTTAGCAGTGAGAGCGGCTAGCCCATAGGGCTGTATGACAAAATTAATATACGTTTATTTGGCATCAGTATGGTATAAACAAGTAACCGTCATAAATATTTTTTTAATACACACTTTTATTGCCGACTGTATTTTCTCTCCTTTGCATGTCTATCAAGTATTTCTCGAGAGCTTTCGAACCTACGTTCCGACTGCATAATCAGATCAGCTCCATCGGAAATATACGAAAATTCAGCTCAATCAGACACGCGGAAGTGGTTCACATTTAAGTTACAAGATTTGAAGCACCATAAGGTACAAAGAGATATAGGTATATTATACGAAGTGAAGCTAAATACCTAAAAGTGTGTAAAAAACCGACTTAGATTGATTTTAAAAGTTTTATATGTACACCGAAATAACAAGCCGGACCATTACCGAACAACTTCAGGTCAACGACTGAATTTTGCCCAAATTGGGACTCGGGCCTCCATTTTAATTAATTCTGATATTGATGTAATTTGCATTTGATGATAATGCAATGTTTTAAATACCCAAGAGTCGCAGTCACCGGTACCCTTACCACGAGTTTAATGCCTCTCACTCTCGTTATCTCACTCGCAGTGAAAAGAGAAAATAAGAAAATGTATATCATTGAGTAAAAAAGACTATTGGATTCATGTGGATACAATACGTTTTGGAAAACTCTTGCACATAATTTCAAAGCTTATTTTAAAGGACTTTTGAGTCTCGATAAGAACTGCAACCTGAGCCCTATACACCATAATTTAGGTCGTAAATGTCTCCAAATATAATCTTAACAAGGGCACGTTCGGTCGATGATACACTTTGCCTAAACAGGTCGAGCCAGCGACCGGAGTGATCCCAAACAGAGCAAAACCAAAGGCGGTCTTCCTTCCTCCCACCGTGTGGAAGTCATTAAATTGCCTCTCCAACTTAATACCTACGCTCGTACTGCATAGCAACCATTGGCGGATCCAGGGGGAGGGGGGAGAGGTCATGAGAGTCATGACATGACCCTCCTGGGCCTTAGCTGGGACTAGAACAGTATTTTATAAACTCGCGACCCCCCTCCCTGACTTTAGTCGGGTACCCCCCCTGACTATAAAGCTGGATCCGACTTTGATAGAAAGCCCTCTAGTATCTTTTGTAGGGTGAATTCTAGCATTATCTTTTCAAGGTTATAAACTATCTGTGTGCCAAATTTCATCGACACCCTTTTAAGCCGTTTGTGCGTGAATTCTATTTCACCAAAATATTCAATGTATTTAAACTTCGTCCGCGTGAAATGATAATTTCCGTGATAAAAACTATCCTTAGCCATTCTGCAAATCGGTTTAGTTAGTGTGAACAAACAGACATATTAACAGAGTAACTTTCGCATTTATAATGTAGCATTATCGATCGATACACTTTGGCTAAACAGGTTGAGGTTGGAAACCCGGTGATCCCAAACAGAAAAAAACCAAAGGTCGATAGGTATTATAGGATTATCGATCGACTATACTTGATCGATTTTTGACTGCTTAGTTAGTACTAATTAGTTTTATTATTTATTATTCATATTAGTATTTATTATCCATCTTATTATATGAATATTCTGCGGATTAATGGGCACCCTTCCGCAAATTGTAGATATATTTAGCAGGTATGTGTCATATCTGTGTTATTGACCGTGCGAAAGCGAATTTTGCACGTCAATAACCCTCTGCTATATTACTATCTATTTTTTACTAAAATTATGCAGTTATACAACGATAACGATATACAATTTCAAATAAATTAAAAATAGTCATGTTTATCGTGATTTTTGTCTATCGAGTCCACAGAGTCCACTTTAACCTTTTAAGGGTTTGGTTGGAGTCTGCCTTTGCAAGTACATAAGTACCTATAAGCAGTGGTGGCCGAGTGGATATGACGTCTGACTTTCAATCCGGAGGTCGCGGGTTCAAATCCCGGCTCGTACCAATGAGTTTTTCGGAACTTATGTACGAAATATCATTTGATATTTACCACTAGCTTTTCGGTGAAGGAAAACATCGTGAGGAAACCTACATACAATCTGCGAAGAAATTCAAAGGTGTATGTGAAGTCCCCAATCCGCATTGGGCTAGCGTGGGGACTAGCCCAAGCCCTCTCACGCATGAGAGGAGGCCTGTGCTCTGCAGTGGGACGTATATAGGCTGAAATGATGATGATGATGATGATGATGAAGTACCTATAGTCTAGTTTCCGTGTTAATTTCATGACATCTTCCCTTGATTAATACGTATAAAAATACAACATAAACACCACAAAAGCTCCCTTTTAAAAAAACTGCCTTGGTGACATTTCAATAATTATGGTTTACATGTTCTTATCCGGTGATTACTTACTGTAATACTAGTTTTTAAGTCATCGAGCTCAAGTGAAGTATTAATTGCAATGGAATGTACTATATTAAGATAACGGGTTTTGTAATTTATCATACGTGCTTGTTACATTGTTTCAAGTACAGTCACCATCAGATATATCGGAGCAGCCAAGGTGTTCACAAATATCTGAACACGCCTCTATTGTCAAGGCGTTAGAGTGCGCGTTCAGATATTGTGAACACCTTGGCCGCTCCGATATGTCTGATGGCGACTGTACCTGGGAGACCGAGCTTTGCTCGGAAAACATATAAAAACTCAAAAAAGCGCGTTTTCCCACACCATACGGAAGACCTAGCTAGTGAATCAATTTTCTTGGTCAATCGTTGCCATGGTTACTTTCTGCTGGGTCACTCTTTGGTATTTAAAATAATCAAACATATTTTTTATAGCAGTTATAAGCGCTTCCCATAATGGCTCATCTACTAAGGGCCACTGGTTGCACCATACACTAACCCGGGGTTAACCGGTTAAACCTGGAGTTACCATGGTTACCAGTGCAATTTGATACTGGGTTAACGATTTCACCGCTTAACCCCGGGTTAGTTTGATGGTGCAAGTGGGCCTTAGTAGAGAGTGCGGAAAGAGTAGAGTCGTGGAATATAAGGGATCCCATACCGTTTTTACCCTTTGGGTACGGAACCCTAAACTCAGAGAAAACCGTATGCGCTGGTATGGACATGTAATGAGGCGGGATGATGACCACATGACAAAAGGGTTATGAGAATCGAAGAGAAGAAGAGAGCCAGACGACCACCAACAACCTGGCTCCAACCAAACAGTCAAAACGACATGAAGCTGTTGAACGCAACAGATGGGACAACCCACAACCGTGAGCTGTGGCGCCAGATTACTAGGAGGGCTGACCCCAAATAAACTGGGACAAAAGCCAGGAGAAACAAGAAGGGTACGGAACCCTAAGGCCGCTTGTAGACGTCCGGTGTTTTCGCCGGACAACGGACCGTGTTACGCAACTACGTCTAGTTTTGTATGTGCCTACAGACAACTGCACCCAAGAATACAAGACATCGTCACCGAACACGGAAAATTGTCCGGCGAAAACACCGGACGGCTACAAGCGGCCTAAAAACCCATATACATGTCTTTAGTAAATCACGAAAAGTAAGCTAAATACTTAGCTTATTTTGTTACAACTTACAACTCTTATGGACTCGTTCAGTTTGTCTTGCCCAAAGGGTCCCACGTTACATTGACCACCATTTTACTAAACCGTGACGTGACCTTTCTATTTAACGCCCCAGGTTCGGTTCCTGGACCCGGCCAATTAGCGCTCGCATGTTAAATTCAACGGCAGGTGCCTTCAAATTCAATTCTAGAATGTTAGCTGTCTCCCTCACACTTATAAGTTTGTATATAACACCTTCTTTTTGTTATTTAAGGTCCGGTGAAAGAGATGGGTGAGATTTTTGTCCATTCAAAGAATTTAAATTCGTGCGACTAAATTCTATTTGCGTATTATTTCCATACGTTAGAGTTAGACCAAGAAAAGTCTGCAGCGATTGTAATGGCATATGCAGTGCGAGTGTTATTGTAAACGTCAAACTTCTATGAAATTATGACTCTTTACTTTAGGTAGGTATTTAAATAACAGTATACAAACAATTTGTACATTTTCAGGTAGTTATAAGTTTATAACATATAGTGGTTAACCAACCAAATACAAAACCACCTGGATCTGTCACCGAACGACCTGACTTTAACCTACATTATTTGATTGTGTAATGTTGTCATCTACCGTTTACCTTTATTCAAAAACCTAAAGATATATGTAGAGTATAGTTACAAATTCATCATAGTTTTGTACCTATTTAGAGTGTTGTCTAACAGAACTAACAGAAGTGACACGTTTTTTTGTCTAATCCCCCTATTTAACGTGCACGGTAGCGTCAGCTGACATGTGCATCCGCCACGTGCTATTCTAACGTTATTTTACTTTTTTATCATTGTGACAAATGTCAACAGCAACGTTTATTACGAGTTGGCCCAAACCAACGTTGACAAAATAAATTAGGAATATTTTTCTTCCTTACAAGGTTTTACACATTGTCATTAAAAATTAAAAATAAATATAATCACAATAACTGGAACAAAATTTATTTCTCTACTAAATGAATATTTTGTCCCCAAAATGAGAATTCCTTTAGCTAACGCTAACATTTGTTAAAATTAGCAACAATATGCCGCAATAAGAAATGTACCTAGTCAATTAATTTTTGGACCACCCTGTATTAAGCATCATATTTTATATACACTTAGGTATAATGTAAAAATATAAGTCAATGATGAAACATTTCTGGTCAATGGTAAAAAAAAGATATAAATGAACTTTTAAATATGTGTGACTGTATGGAACACTCGAAATTTAACTGTTTTTAAAAGATTAACTACTTTCTATAAGAACTACGCTTGGTAAAGTACATATATCTATCAAGAAATAAATATATCTCTAAATAGGTAATAATACAGTAAAATTATACATTTTGCGTTTGCGTCAAATCCGGTAGTTCTGATTTTTTGCAAGCTTGTTTATGATGTTGGCCCAATGAATAATCCAAGTTTGTGACCTCGAGCGCCGAACGCAACTTTGTCAAAAATCGAATAAACTGCAATTTTTTTTAGATTTGGGCGTTTATAACCCTAAAGTACTAGTTTTTGATAGTAACTTCCTAGGGCGCTTTTAAAGTAGACTAAATTTGCTACAATAAGACACTAGAATTGTCTCTGTACATCTAATATTTTCCGAGATAAAGCCTTTCAAAATTTTATAATTTTACATCAGTTCTTAGCTATAATATAAGGGTTAGGTAGGTAATTTATATAGAATTCATCACCGCTACGTTCTACAAAATATTTATTTATCATAAAAAAATAATGAGTGCCTATTTTGAAAACATATTTAAAAATATAAAAAATTAAATATAATTTTTTTTAGTTACTTTAGGGTTATAATCGCCCAAATCTAAAAAAAAAATGCGGTTTATTCGATTTTTGACAAAGTTGCGTTCGGCGCTCGAAGTCACAAACTTGGATTATTCATTGGGCCAACATCATAAACAAGTCTGCAAAAAATTAGAACTACCGGATTTGACGCAAAAGAACCAGGTTACAAAATTCGACAAAGTTACTGGATTATAACACAAAAAACTAAAAAAAATGTAATTAATACAAATTTCCAACCCCTATTTTACCTACTCTGAACCTACTTCACCTTAAAGGTCCTTGTCGTTGAAAGGGTTAAAATACACCTAGCTCCCTTTGTTAGTGCGTGTAGCCACCGCGATTAGGGCCCTACCTGAGGTCACCGAGGCCCGGCAGACAGGTTTTTTGTTTCCGATTTAGGGACGTGGCGAAGTATCGATAGATTTCACTGCAATGAAAATGAAAGGAAAAATTTAGGTCGCATTTTACTAATATTCAATATGATTAATTGCGATATAATCTTATGTTTTTGCGTGATTACCTTACCTACATGATTAATTTAGACCTAAAGTATTGTAAGGCATTTATATATATATATAAAGTTTGGAATAATAAAATACTTAGGCACCTAGAGTGAGTGATTATATATAGCTATATAAGTGTTCTAAAGGTGCAACAAGCCGCGGTTAGGGCTCTACCTGAGGTCATAGAGACCCAGAGAGGTTTTATGTTTCCGGGTTAGAAATGTTGCGAAGTGTTAGATATTATGAGAGTATATAAACATTAAATTAGATGAAACAGTAGAATAATCTATAACAACGCTTTAGGGTGTAAAATCTAATGTATCGTTTAAAAAAGATACAACGAATTTTTAGCTATCGATAATAGGTACATACTATCGACTGTTCTCGACCCAATGCGGCCTTCTCAAAGCCGGTTTGGCATTTCACTGCCAAGGACCTGCAGCCTTTCCTTTGTCGAACATTCCTGCCTCGCGTTCAAAAATCGACAGTATCGATAAAACTATCGACAGTTCCCGCCCTACGGCTCGTCGCGTAGCCGGTTTGACATTTCACTGCCAAGGTCCAGCCTTTCTTTGTCGTCGGCCATTCCTGCGCGCACGCACTTTTTGTTGCACCCAAAAGGCATAACTTTATTTACTAGCAATCCCTACTATATAAATATATAAAAACTTCTCTGTCTGTCTGTCGCGTTTTCACTGCTGAAGCGATTTAGATGAAATCTGGTATGGAGAGAGGTTTAGGTCCGAGGAAGGACATAGGTATAGATATATCTTACTCTATCTAACATAAAAGTGACATTGCGCTGCAAAAGAGAACTAGTTGATATTCTAAACTATAACGTATCTAGAATGGATCTAGTGCGTGTCGTCTCTTGCGAATATCTTGAAGTTCGAATACGGCACGAAGTCGCAGAGAGGAACTAGTATTGTATAAGGAGCGTGCATGAACTGTAGTGGGGAATACAAGAGTCCCCTTTTTCCGCGCAAAGTAGAGTCAGACCGAGTAAAGTCTGCAGCGATTTTGATAGCCCACGCAGTGCAAGTGTCATTTTAAACGTCAAACTTCTATGAAATTATGATGTGTAAATAACACTTGCACTGCGTGGGCTATCAAAATCGCTGCAGACTTTTCTTGGTCTAACTCTATTAGGTAATGTTAAATCTCAGGGAACCGCGTAAATCGAAGTTCGCAAATTGCGGGCACCTTTCTCTGTCACCGTCATTACGCCTTTATTGGAGTAAAAGAAAAAGATCCCCGCAATTTGCGAAATGCGGTTTTGAGGTAGCCCCTCAGTTTCTGATTTAAGTCCCAAGCTGGTAGATAACGCGCAAAGGAACATGCGTAGGGAGCAGGGCTATAACCGCGAAAATCGAATTTCGCAAATTGCCGGCATTTTTCTCTGTCACTCTAGTTACGCCTTCATTGGAGTAAAAGAGAAAGATCCCCGCAATTGACGAACTTCGATTTTGGCGGTTATAGCCCAGAACCCGAGGGCCTACCGCGAACCACTGTTCGACGTGTTGCCTCTCTTTCTTACTTGTAAATTCGTACGTAAGTGTGACAGGGAGGCAACACGTCGAACGTGGTTCGCGGTAGGCCCTCTCCATCGGCGTAAAGTCAATGTCAAGTTCAAGTTTCCTCGAGCGCGCACAGCATCACTAGAGTCAGACCAATCTAATTCGGCAGCGAATTTGTTAGCACAGTATTACACGCGTCATAAAAAAGTTTTACGTTTAAAATAACACTTCTGGCTCTATCACTAAATATAGCCGGAGAGCCGAAGTTATGCCTATACTATTTATTTTATTGTTATTATATGTATAGCCAAGATGTCAATCGTTCGCAGAAAAACGAATCGCAATCTATCTCTATCGCACTAATATGGAAGAGTGATAGAGATCCGCGTTTCGTTGCAAACGGTTGTCATCTTGCACTGGAGGCGCTGATCACTTTTTCTTTCAAAGACATCTATGTAATTCAGTTTACAAGTTTCTATCGGCTCGATTCGGGAAATAAATTAGAGACCCACTAGATATGAAATAGTAAATATATGTGACGTTCCACTGCAAAAGGTACCTTTTAGCGGCTGGCGCCACGATTCGAGAAATGAATTAGAGATTCACTAGATATGAAATAGTGAAGATATGTGACGAAAAGGTACCAATATGGCGGCTGGCGCTTACGTCGCATAACGCTCAATAATATTGGAGCGACGTTAATAATAGCGTAAGCGCCAACCGCCATAAGGTACCTTTACCCGTGGGACGTCACATATCTTTACTATATCGTGTCTAGTTAATCTCTAATTCATTTCCCGAATCGCGCCGGTCTGGCCTAGTGGGTAGTGACCCTGCCTGCTAAGCCGATGGTCCTGGGTTCGAATCCCAGTAAGGGCATTTATTTGTGTGATGAACACTAATATTTGTTCCTGAGTCATGGGTGTTTCCTATGTATATAAGTATGTATTTATCTATATAAGTATGTGTATCGCCTAGCACCCATAGTACAAGCTTTGCTTAGTTTGGGGCTAGGTTGATCTGTGTAAGATGTCCCCAATATTTATTTATTTTATTTATTTATATTCACGGTAGTCCTACACAAGTGGCTTTGAACTCTAGGCACAGGACTTTAACCCCACCGGGCAGCAAACATTGCCATTCATGTAATCGTCGGCACATTTGCACGCATTAAATTGTAAACACTTAAACAGTGACGTCAGAGATCGCAGATAACGGAAAGGGAAATGCGAATGTTTTCTGCTTAAGATGCAATCTAGACAAAAGGGTAATTTCACAAAAAGGTCTACTTTAACTAAAACGTGACGCTTATGGCCGTTAAGCCTTTATAAGACAGAGGGAATATATTTCCCACCTGATTTTGCACTTTATTTCAAAGTAATAGGGTTCAATTTTGCTTAATTTCTGGCACCCTTATGCCTTATAACTAAAGGGTTAACTTAATAACCTGCAGAAATCTGTATAAAAATAGGGGCCTTATTCCACTTGTGCAAAACTGACATTTCAAATCAACATCACATCAACAGATGATTGTATCGCATTGTTCAATGGAATCGCGTTCTATCGCAAACTTGTGATCGAAAAATAAGTAAGAAAAAATCAACTTTGTTTTATTACTACTATACGGTTTATAATGACTTTGAACTCGGGGTAGGTCGGTTAAGTCGGTTTGGTTCGGTTGTCACCTAACTGTGGATTGCTAATGTCAAATTTTGACAGGCATGGATACTATCGCTAGACTTTTTTGTCCATGGGCTTGGGCACCATCTTGGAGTTTTTGACGTGCGAAAGGGTATTTTATAGCATAGAGTAAAGCTTTTTTTTTTTCAATATATACGTTTACATGAATTAATGACATCTTGTGAGCGATAGATGAACTAAAGCGCTATTCATGGTGCGGCGGCGAGTAGTGGAACTATATGTGACAATTTCCATCAATCAAAAGGGGACTACACTGTTGATGGTCGATAAAGGCTATTATTAATTGAATTTTAACAACACGAACGCCTTATTGACAAGCGCTCTTTTTGTTGAACCCACACCTACACGTCAAATAATGCTCGCTCCACACATTCACCTATGAACGCTCAAAAATGCCTATTCACGCAAGTTGTAATTAAACCATATTTAGAAAAGTCAGTTTTTATTACTGGGTGGAATTAGGGATGAAAATCCCGGAAAAAAACAAATGCTTATCGCACACACAAAAAACAACACAAAATTTCGTTTTTTCCGGTTTTTTTCCAGTTTAGGATGACTCACGTTAGACCGGGCTGTGGCCGGGCCGCCGGAGCTACCGGAGCTTCCTTTTCTATGCAAAGCGTTAAGCAGGCTACTGACCAGCCTTCCAAATGGATGCCGTTACAATGGATTCATCCAAATGGACGGCATCCTAATACTAAACATTGTACGTTTTTGACATTCACGGACCGATTTTGGAATGTAGCCACGCTATTTGGACTGTTGGAAGGTTCGTCAGTGGCCACCTTTATGTCATCACCAGGGCTCGGGAATGGCACGGTGCGGGCCCGGCTCGGTCTTGCTATGTGCAAAGCCCTGATCCCCCCGAGTTTCTTGACAATTTTCACTATGACATTGATGCATCAAGGTGATTTGCTTACAGTGCCTATGTTTACAGATAGGCTACCGCAAAACGTGATAATCGAAATTTCGTTATCTGCCTCTCTGTCGATCGAATGGCCATGAGTGATAGAGGCAGAAAACGATATTTCGATTTACGTGTTTCGCGGTAGGCCCTGGGATGTGCTATTAACGCAGGGTTTTGCGTAATATTGCCTATTTCCTGCCTCAAATTACAGTGTGACAAAAACCAGTAGAATATAAATAAGGGCGCCACTTTCTACGTTACTGTCTCTCTTTTTTGACGTAAAATGCTTAAAAAAATGGCATCAATTTAGTATCGAAGATTTTTAGTTCCAGTTTATTTAATTTCTACTATTTTATGTCGCACTTTGGGTATAGGCACTAACTACTGAAATAATACAATAGTACTCTTTGTATATATATTTTTTATAATAAACTAAACGGGGATTGGCTCTAGTCACACCTGATGGAAAGTGAAAACAGAGCCTAAGATGATGGAGCTTACCGGCTCAGTAAGTAATAATAGCCTATTCACTCTTGCTTTAAAGACACCGAGGCAGTGGCGTAGCTAGAGGATATGGCGCCCGGGGCACCAAATTTGCGCCCCCCCCCCCCCAAACTAAATGAACTAACGAAAGGGTCACTTTGTTACTTATTAAAGTTTACTTACATATAACTTAGACAAATACAGTGTATACAGGGCGTCCCAAGACTATGGGATGGGACATCAAGGGAAAGTACCTTAAATATCGTAGATAGGATATTTTGCTGAAAGAAGACATTATTTTAATTTAAAAAACAATTTAAACTGCATTCATAGATTTTTAAATAATTACATGGTTGAACCGGGAATCGAACCCGCTACACGAGAAAAAAAATCATCCAAAAATAATCCTTATCATGAATCCTTTCGATCGGTATGATAAAACTACAGGTGATTTTTTTCTCGTGCAGCGAGTTCGATTCCCGGTTCAACCATGTAATTATTTAAAAATCTATGAATGCAGTTTAAATTGTTTTTGAAATTAAAATAATGTCTTCTTTCAGCAAAATATCCTATCTACGATATTTAACCCTTTATAAGGCCCGTTGACAGGGACGTGCTATCGCAGAATTTGTTGCAGCTATCAGAAGCCTACATTTCAAAAATCTATTTTAAAAGCAAGTTGAATATTCAATTAATGCAAACGATTTTGAGCCCTATTATTAAAACAGTATGGTTGAATTTCTGATTGAGCGTATGTGGTCGATATATCGCCTCTGCCTTATAAAGGGTTAAGGTACTTTCCCTTGGGGTCCCATAGTCTTGGGACCCCTGTATGTGTTTCTTTGGTACATCGGTGGCTAACAAGCTTACGACCCACCTGATGGTAAGCGGTCACCGCATCATATGGACGCCTACACTCCAGGGGTGTTATATTACATGCGCGTTGCCGACCATTTTAAAACGTATACACTTCTTTTTTGGAGGTCACCATAGCCTGTAGCCTCTCGAGAAAAGGGAATCTTATTTAACTTATTGTGAATGAGCTCCCTTTTCTCGACGAATTTCCTCCCGCCCGCTGTGAAGGGAATTCCTCTTAAACCGCACAGAGCGCGACCATTTAGATTCTAGGGTGTGAGGATAAACACTCTGCCTACGGCGAGCGGTGCAGTGATGGCAAGCTGTAACCGATGGCAGTTGCCTAGTTAGACAGCATGTTAAACAATTTTTCAGACAACAGCTCATTGTACTTTACCTTTTTTTTTCTTTATAAGGCAAACTTTTTTTTCGCGAGATCGGGGTTGGTCCCGTAGTAAAAGTTGCTCAGTAAAATCCCAAAACCTCCCTAGCAACGGGAGTGTAGTTATTTTTAGCCACCCTGTATAGGAATCCCCAGTACCTACTGTCGTCCGACAGATACGCAGCAGCAGCTGCTATTGGAGCAGGTTCCGTCTACTACGGCATATATGTGCTTGCCGGACAAAGGGCTAGCGATCCATTTGCATAGGTAGTCTCTTGGACAGTCCATAAGATGGTAACTTCCCGACAGGAGACCCCTGACGGAAAAGACGCGCTAACATGGGACACAGCTCTGAAGCACTCAGCCCGCTCGCCTTATAAAATGAAAGCATAGTAACTCCCGCCGAATATCCCTCTGCTTGATAGGAGTACCTAAAAGATCGGCTTTCTCTTTTGAGCTGTGGGCCAGATTACCATCCACATTTCACACTTCACAGTGGTGGTAAATACGACTGACGAAAGTATCCCTGCTGCTGTGCTTTTGGCAAGGCGGAGAGGTAGTCTTTTGCCCATTTTTGCGCCCCCCTTTGGACGGCGCCCGGGGCACGTGCCCCCTCCAACCCCCCCCTAGTTACGCCACTGCACCGAGGTCAAATTTCCCAGGAAACACAGATGACGGGAGCGCATTCCATTCCTTAATCGTCCTTACAAAAAAGATGAGGCAAATCGTTTTGTGCGGACAAATATAGATGGTCAAGCAAATCTTGTCAGTAGAAAAAGGCGCGAAATTCAAATTTTCTATGAGACGATATCCCTTCGTGCCTACATTTTTCAAATTTGCCGCCTTTTTCTACTGACAAGATCTGCTTGACCAACTATAGAATATTAACAACGAACGGGTGCAGTCGCTTTGCTCCTCCCGCCTGGACGTCCGACATTCACATAGACCTAGTATTAGGTACATAGATGAGCTATACGCGTGCCTCCGTGAGGGATAAAACATTCGCAAAGCGACAATATTAAAAACACGTTTTAACATTCCTGACAACATACCAAAAACAATCTACGTAATTCGGTCGGGTTATTTGTTGCCCACCATAAACCATATAAATAAATTTTGGTGGGGAACAAACAAAAAGTGAGACTGTGACAAGGACAAGCAATAATACCGCTTTCTCTGCTACTCCTACTGAAATTGCCATAAGTGCATCTGGTTCGGTCGTTTAGCCCCACCCCCGTGTCATCTCTATACACCGTGTTTTTATTGAATTCCGTTACCTTCGGGGTATGGATAAGTACGTTTAAAGCAGGCCACTGACGAGCCTTCCAAATGGATGCCGTTACAATGGATTCATCCAAATGGAAGGCATCCTAATATTAAACATTGTACGTGTTTGACATTCACGGACCGATTTTGGATTGCAGCCACGCTATTTGGACTGTTGGAAGGCTCGTCAGTGGCCACCTTAAGAGAACTAAATGGCGTAGATAATTAAAAAAAAATCTTTTTTTCCTTTTTTTGTAGAAATATTAAGTTTTAAAAAGTAATTAAATGTAGCACATAGCGTTGTAGTAACACGGGCATTACATTTAACTCAACCAAACAATTGAAATCTGTGACATGTCAATGTTATTTTGAACATAAATCGACCGAGATTGTACTTAAGTTTAATAGCAGATGTATGAACTCATTCTTAAACACTTATCAATATGTAAACCGGCACTAAGGCAAGTGTACACGCTTGTAGAGGCCTT
The DNA here is from genome assembly GCF_963556715.1 of Cydia fagiglandana. Taxonomy (NCBI): domain Eukaryota; kingdom Metazoa; phylum Arthropoda; class Insecta; order Lepidoptera; family Tortricidae; genus Cydia; species Cydia fagiglandana. The sequence continues at coordinate 897,859 of NC_085941.1, read as the reverse complement.
ATAGGAAAAAAATAAATTATTGATTATCTCCGAAATTGAGTTAATTAGAATATTGGTGTCTTTGAGAAAGTAATTTGATTTAAGCTCAGGAATGCACCCTTGAAATTAACGGAAATAAAAAAAACACGGTGTATTATTGTACCTCTATGACGTCCGATGATGAAAAGGGAAAGGTGGGATCAGGTCGTGCAATTCTTTTGGGTTATTCCCACTAGTTAACACCAAGTTCTTACGGGTGGTAACTACTGGGATTTTTTTCCCCACCTGTGGTAAACCACTGGTAACTACTGGGAATTTTTATTCCCACTAGTTACCACTGGTAAAAGGTGGGAATTTTTTTCCCAGTAGTTACCACCAAAATATTGCTAGAATGCAATACTAATAAAAACAGTATAAATACTAAAGGATAAATGTAGCGTGCTGTAATAAATAATTATACATCAGTTAGTGATTCAGTAAACTGCTTTAAAAGTGATCAAACATATTAAACCAGTTTTACCGGTATAAGCGTAAACACTAAAGTAGAAGAGTCTCATTCTAGTTAAGAAGAAATTAACTTATTATCCGGATTAAATTTATCTTATTAGCTGTAAATTGAATTACATATTTATACAAACGTACAATTCTCAAAACTCAATTTAAGGTTGTTTTATGCGATTTTAATTACTTACACGGTCTTCCGATAAACATATTTTCCAAAAGAATAAAAGTTAAATAAAAAAAAAGAAGTGTACCCTCTGACTACTGATGCCCCACTGGTAGAGTGTTATTACCGTCCCGCTAGCGTGGGTGTTTAAAAGCAATCGAGCCAACCAGCGTAACATGACCGAGCGATGTACCCGAGCGTAATTGGAATGCGAACCTACGCTGGTTAGTCCGAGCAGTCAGCCGTCAGCCCATCCGAAGCGCGCCCTAAGCGGTTTTAATAACAACCATGCCCTTTTATTTAGCCTGACTACAAATTATGAATACCTACATATTCCAGCTCTGCGTCGTGTTATAATACTTATAATAGAACGAAATGAAGTAGCTCTAAATAATAAAACGAAATCAGTTCTGTCCGTTTTTGACTGATTGGTTTGTTCGTTTGTATAAATATGTAATTCAATTTACAGTTAATAAGATACATTTTATTCGGATAATAAGTTAATTTCTAGTTAACTAGAATGAGACTCTTCTATTTTAGTTTTTAAACTTATACCGGTAAAACTGTTTTAATATTTTTGATCACATTTAAAGCAGTTTACTGAATCACTAAGCGACACATAATTATTTATTTCAGCACGCTACATTTATACTAAACTATTTATACTGTTTTTATTAGTATTGAATTCTAACAATATTTTGGTGGTAACTACTGGGAATAAAAATTCCCAGTAGTTACCACCAAGCCGAGTTGGTGGTAACTAGTGGGATTTTTTTTACCAGTGGTAAAAGGTGGGAAAAAATGCCCAGTAGTTACCACTGGTAAGAACTTGGTGGTAACTAGTGGGAATAACACATTCTTTTGCGCACTCCCTAGGATATATCCGATAGAACACCGATAGACATGTAACTCGTCGGCGATGATATTATGATCGAGGCTTTGTAACTTTGATTTCACAGCCATCGCCAAAAAGTATATGAGCCCGGCGCTCTATCGAGTCCAGGGCTGCCAGCTGATAGTCGGACCAAAAAAAGTCTGCAGCAGATTTGATAGCCAGTGGCAGCAGTATTCCATGCACGAGCGGACCTATGTTTAGTGCCGCCTCACCTTAAATAGGACATCAGGTTTTGGTAGCAGGCCTGGACTCAATTGTCGACCCGAAATTTTGGTTGGATTATTATTGTTCTAATACAAAGGCCGCAATGAGACTACCATAAAAATTTTGTTTTGTACCAAGTTTTGTTTCTTTTTAAAAATAAAGGAATGTCTCCTTTAAGTAAAATGAGCCAGCTTAAGGATTTAAGGTAGTTTCCCTCCAGGGCCCGACTTATCTTTCCACCCTGTATATGGCATCCTATTTGAAAGCAATCCTACAATTATGGTCATACACGCCAAATTTGTCAAAATTGTTGTTATTACACCATCATCTGTAAATATGTAGTTAGTTAATAAGTTTGTGCGTGTATCCTACTAACATTTGTTGTAAGATTTAAATTAAAATGACGAAATTGATCCTTAGTTGGCCTTAAATAAATTAAATTAAATTATTAATCACAGGATAATTAAATAACAACAATCTTAACAAATATAGCGTGTATGATCATGATTGTAGGATTGCTTTCAAATAGGATCAATAAACATTCTTTGAATAGGTAGGTATATCTTCCTTTGACGTGGCTGCTATAGTCTTCAGAATTTGATTTGCCGTGTGATCATCGCTTTCTGGTTGCAACTTGGTGCCATCGAGGAATGTCCATAGTATATAGGTATATGAAAGAAAAATATTTATCACAATACCTTCTACTACTACAGGGCGGCACCTTTAACCTTATTTTGGCAGTGATAATAATATATCCTTACTTAATATAAAATAGGTTAGGTGTCTACATAATTGTGTATCAATAATATTTTCAGTGGCTCATCTCTGTTATATATATACTAGCTTTTCCCCGCGACATCTTCAGCGTGGAATTATTAATTTAGGTAGGTAGCTATTATTTTATTCAATCAGTTAAAGGGTAATTTCTTGAATGAAAACTACCCTTTGTCATTCCCCTGGACTCAAACTATCTCTATGTACCCAACTAAATCGTGCACCAGCACCGGTGCTACACCGCGCGGGCGGGACAGTTCCTATTGACAAAGTTTGTTGTCCAGTTTGTGTTAAGTCCCCATACAAAGTTCCACCCCTTTAAGGGATGATTTCTGGAATAAAAACTATCCTATGTCCTTCCTCGGGACTATAATACCAATCTCTATACCATACCTATTTCAAATAAATCGGTTCAGTGGCTTAAGCGTGAAGAGGTAACAGACAAGACAGACAAACAGACAGCCACACTTTCGCCTTTATAATATTAAGTATGGATATGCACTAGTCCAAGCACCAAGGGCGTGTAAGCGATAAGATAGAGATTCCGTGTCGGTAAAAGACAATAGATAGGTACCTATATTAATAGTTGATCGCTGGCTGTTCACATTGCCGGCGAGGACTCTCTTTGCACTCTTTACTCGCAGCGATAAAAGCTGTCAACGATAAAGTCGCTTAGCGGTAGGTACTCGCTAAGCGATGTTCGCTTGGCGGTCGGAGAGACCATGCAACTAGAAAAAATAGTCGTATTGTTTTACCACATCTATATCGATATTACTAACGAACCTCTGTAACTCAAAAAAAAAGAAACTGTATTTTTACGTGTCTATGTATAATCACCTGCCTAACACGAATTTTAATGTGTTTTTAAGACTAACAAAAACCTACAAGAACCTCTCTAAGTCGATGCACTCTATAAGATAAAACCTCGTTAACACGAAGTTTTGGCGTTTCCCTTGAGATCCGTGCTATCGAGGTTCCACTGTACTACTATTCTGTGACTAAGGTTACAATACTTAATTCACGAAGGCTGATATTTGCTTGTAGACCTTCATCATCATCATCATCATCTCAGCCATAAGACGTCCACTGCTGAACATAGGCCTCCCCCTTGGACCTCCACTCGTACCGGTTGGAAGCGATCCGCATCCAGCGTCTTCCGGCGGCCTTAACAAGGTCGTCCGTCCATCTTGTGGGTGGACGTCCTACGCTGCGTTTGCTAGTCCGTGGTCTCCACTCGAGCACTTTTCGACTCCATCGGCCATCTTCTCTGCACGCAATGTGGCCTGCCCATTGCCACTTCAGCCTGCTAATCCGGTGGGCTATGTCGGTGACTTTAGTTCGTCTACGGATCTCCTCATTTCTGATTCGATCACGCAGAGAAACTCCGAGCATAGCCCTCTCCATAGCTCGTTGAGCGACTTTGAATTTTGAGATGGGGCCGATAGTGAAAGACCACGTTTCGGAGCCGTAAGTCATCACTGGTAACACACATTGATTAAAGACTTTCGTCTTGAGGCACTGAGGTATGTCGGACGAAAAGACATTACGTAGTTTCCCGAACGCTGCCCAACCAAGTTGGATTCGGCGGTTGACCTCCTTCTCGAAGCTTGTAGACCTTATTAACCTTAAATACGGTGTTTAAAACGTCAAACTCGCATTCAAAAACTCGCTTCGGTCGCAGCCGGACGCCCCAACTCGTTTCCAGTTTTATATTTCTAATCGCTTCTCGCTCATCGTTCTTGGTGAAACCAATGCCAGTATATTGAACCTAAAAAATAATATATTATATTTACATTTATAACACGAGGTACGATAAATATACCAATTATTTTACACTACTGAAAACTGCAACTAAAACGTTCGATATGTTTCGGAAATGTTTGGGCACAGTCATTTGTAAGGTCAAATATCCTCCCATCACCCATCTAATTAAATAAAATGTTCCGTAGGTTGTATGTATAACTATATACAGGATACAGGTGTATAAAGACGGGCCAATAACACCTGCTTTGTAGGTATCTTAGTTCAGTCATTATAGATTTTGACCTGTGAATAATCAGTTCTTGGATTTTTTTTCGTAGGTCCCTCGGGGGGGTCAAGGGAGTATAAATTCAAAAAGTAGACTGAATCAGGCTTCTGTGTATATTCAAAAAACGGTTTTTCTTGAATAACTCGGGCATTTTTGATTTTACAGTAAAACCGTGAGGACAAAAATTGTAGGAAATTTGATTCTCTACAAGTTTGGTCCTCACAATTTTTCTTCTAGGATCGAGATTTTGGAAATTAAATTTTAAAAAAAGCGACAAGTTCCTAAACCTACGTATAATGAACACCAACTACGCCGGTATCGTCTTGGGTTGTCCCATTCGTTTTTCGTCAAGTTCTTAAATTAGTCCTATTCTGCTTTCGTCACCCATTCTACATTCGTCACAATCGTCGGTGGCTTTCAATGTAGAATGCGTGACGAAAGCAAAATAGGACTAATTTAAGAACTTGGCGAAAAACGAATAGGACGACCCAAGACGATACCACTACGCCATATTGGTTAGTACCATGCAACCCCGCGACCCGCCCCGGCTTCGCACGGGTTACACAAAACCTTAACAGATTATACACCTAAATCTTCCTCAAGAATCACTCTGTTGATAGATGAAAACCGCATGAAAATCCGATCTGTAGTTTTTGGGTCTATCGCGAACATACATACACACAAACAGCGCGGCGGGGGACTTGGTTTTATAAGGTGGAGTGATTCTATACTCGCTGTGGTCAGTTCTCTTCCTCCCTCTCTTCCGCCCGGGAGGGTATAAATAATAAATAATTAAAAGCCTAAGCCGAAACACCTATTAAATACTTGTCATGGAGAAGTTACTTTCTGGTCTTCATGAAAAAGTTCCATTCACCAAATAGCACTGTTTAAATGCAAATGTAAAAATATACTATAAGTACCTATATATAAAATATTTGAAAAGTTTCGTCTATTCTTTCTGGAACCCATCACCAGAAATAGGTCTCGACTAAAATGATGCTTAAAAATAACTTGCAGATTAAACATAACGAAGAAGACATATTGCCAAACGTGAAATACGCGTCGCTAGGGTGTTCCAGCTGGTCTTCATCAGCAGTTCCACTTCATTAAATATCACTCATTTTATTTAATCTGAATGCTTGATCATCATATGATTCAACAACAAATTTAAATGTATTATGTCTGTAAGATTAGACGAGTTAGGAATAAATTCTTACGGAATGATCATTCACAGAGATAGGTAGAAAGATGGACAGACGGACGGATGCACAGACGGATAGACGGACAGACGGACGGACGGACGGACAGACGGACAATAAAGTGATCCTAAAAGTGTCCTGTTTTTTCCTTATGAAGTACGGAAACCTAAAGAATTACTTTCTGCTTATCATAGCGTTCTTTCTTTAGACATACGAGTACTTTATAGTAAGTAATAATCGTATTAACTTTATTCCTCTTCAACTCGATACCTACACCCGTTCCCGAGATAAAGGGCCTTGACTTGACAGACAGACAGACGGACGGATCGACAGACAGACGGACAGACGGATAGACGGACGGATAACGAATTGATCCTTAAAGGGTCCCGTTTTTTCCTTTTGAGGTACGGGACCTAAAAAAATAACTTGTACTGATCATAGCGATCTTTGTTTGGACATATCGTATAGTAATACTCGTATTTACTTTACACCTCTTATTACATATTTCGGTCCCTTTTACATATTACTTACATAGGTGAAAGAAAAACTATTAAGTTAAGTATGTATACCTATATATATACTAATATTATTTCTAGTACCAAAAAATCTACTTACTAACATACCTACACGTAATTTAAAAAAACCGGCCAAGTGCGAGTCGGACTCGCGTTTCTAGGGTTCCGTACATAAGTCCGACTCACGCTTGACTGCACATTTCTAATAGGTTTTCCTGTCATCTACAAGTGAAGATTTTATGTATTTATATTTTGTGTATTTTTTGTATTTCAAAATTTTAGACTTAGTAGTTTCGGAGATAAAGTAACTTTTAGGCTATTTTCTTAAATAACTTCGAATAAATGTATTTTAAAATTATTAAAAAAAAACTACTACTAATTTACATATGTGTACCAAATTTCAACTTAATTGGTCCAGTAGTTTTGGAGCAAATAGGCTGTGACAGACGGACAGACAGACGGACAGACAGACGCACGAGTGATCCTATAAGGGCTCCGTTTTTTTTCTTTTTGACGTACGGAACGCTAAAAACAAACCTCCTATGAGTAGATCCACTTCACTAAATGTCACTTTTTTTGAACGTAAATACTTGCTTTATTGATGAAAACACAAAAATCGCTATATGTATGCCTACTTATAAGATTCGAGGAGTTCGGATGGACCCATCATCAGAACTGGGATTTGATAAAAACGGGATACCTATACTTTAAAAAAAAATCCAAATCGGTTCACCACCGCCAACCGGTTGAAATTCTAACCTACGAGTAAGTAGTGGCTTACAAAATTAAAAATACCTACTTTCCAAATTTCATTATAATATAGTTTTTGACTAAAATTGCTGTGGCATATGGACGGATAGACGGACAATTCTACCTTAGTGTACTTATGAGCTTAATCACAGAATAAATAATAGTACTAAGTACAGAAGACTCACTCTCTAACAAAACGCGTCTGTTACGATCAGCACAGATATGGCCGCTAGGTGGCGACAGCGCCACGCGCGGCTTATGGCAAACCCCAAAATTGGAGCCGAACGGACGTACTTTTAGCTACCTGTAGCAAAGCAACGAAATCGCGGAGTGAGACACGTCAGTTAATATTTACTTACTTCTTTTTTTTACTTTGAGACATTCTTAGCGGTAAACGTATTCGCTATGGCCGAAAACAGTTTATAGATGATTATCTTATATCGATGCTTTAAATTATTGTTGCTTTCCCACAGCCATCGTAAATTTATTATCTTTTAAACTTTCGTTTTTCATGCGTTCCTGAAACCATAAAGTAACTATAATCTGTGCTGAAACTGAACAAATCTGTACACATGAACACTGAAGAACGTGAGATTGATGGAAGAAAATAATGCCAAAACCTGAAAGCTGAAATCTAAATTTGAAGAATGTAGCAGAATGCATTGAGCACTGTCAGTTTTTTGATATTCCATATTCCATAATATCAATATCCAGAGAGGAAAATTGCGACTACGTTTGTATGGAGAACCGGACATCCCCTTGCCTCTTAATAATATGCTTCGGCACATGATTACACATATTTATATGTAGGTACGTGCATTGTATTTCCATATCTTACAAGCAGAGAGCCAGACGGTGCTTGCTGGATATTGGTTTCTGAAATCTTCGACTAAGTCTTGGGTCATATGAAAATAAAGCTCTTTACATAACATTGTATAATATTTTCCTTTTTCATAATTTTTTTATATAATATGCATTTTTTTCTTGGATATAAATTTCTTGACTTCGATTGACGTGTTTATTATTTTCGTTACTATGACAGCGTGAACATTGAAAAAAAAAATATAACGTGAAGGTTGAGTCCGCAGGTGAAGGTACAGTGACATTTATAGTTGATCAAGCAGATTTTGTCAGTAGAAAAAGGCGGCAAATTTGAAAAATGTACGCGGGAAGGGATATCGACTCATAGAAAATTTGAATTTCGCGCCTTTTATAACTGAAAAGATTTGCTTGACCATCTATATAACTCACACAAGCAAGAACCACCAACGACGATTTAAATTAATATGATAAGCATTTAAATAGCAACTTTTTGGCGTTTATCGTGCGTACTTCTATTCGTCTTTTGGGAAAAATTACCACAAACAAAGGGCCTACGGTGAAACACGAAATTCCAAATTCGTTAACTGCCACTCTATCACTCTTGCATATCCGAGCGATAGAGTGGCAGATAAAGAAATATCGCTTTTCGGGTTTCGCGGCAGGCTGTAAACAAACCGCCTTGATCCATCAATGTTATATAAGTAGTTGGTCAAACCAATTTGTCAGTCAGTAAGAACCGGGAAATCTATAGTCGTCCTTTTCTTTTGGGTGCTAGTACTAGTGTAAAGTGTAAGACAAAGATTGTATGATTGTCTCTGTCTATGATTGAAAGGAGACAACCTTTGAAAAAACTATATTTATTCGAAACATCTGTGAAAACTTGATTACTTATGCATGCAAATTTTCAGCTTAATTGAACACCCGGGAAGTGGGTATTTAGATTTGATTGATACAAACAAACAACGGGGCAGGTGAAAGTGAAACTACATAAAAGCTTGTAAAAATGTGGCTTCTGGAATTTCCAAGTTCTATTGGAATTTCAGATGAAAACGTCCTTATTGCATTTGAAGCATAAAGACGTACCCTTATTATTTTATGGAAAGCCACAAATAACAACCAATTCGAGGCTACTATTATTAAGGTGGCAAAATACGAGTAGGTCAAAGTAACTCGTAAGCCTCGTAACACAAAATAAGTTTCACAGAACAAAATTATTTACATATTCTAATAAAAGGACTGAAGTGTAGTGCTGCGAAGAAACGGTATTTTAATGACATAATTTTATTATGGATACCTATACATGGTAGAAGAAGACAAGTAGGCATGGAATCCTCCATTTTGCGTGGTCTGACGCATCTGGCCGGGCTTTCCCGATTTTCTGTCGATGTCTGTGAAGACCTTTCGTCACAAAATACCTAAAATAATAAGTTTTAAATTAATCAAAAACTCTCCAGTTTGCTATTCATTCAAACTGAAAACATCCAAATTTCTAAGTCGTTATACGACCGGTGTCTTATATGCCACTGAAAATTCAACATCAATAACAACTAATTAGGCATAGCGTCCAATGTAGAGAATGGCACAGGCACTTAGTTCTTACGAATTTTACCTGAATTTATTAATCAAAGGAGCTGATGTAAAAGTGAGTTGGGAAAGTTGGCAGCTAGTCGCCGAAGGTCCGGTTTTCCAGAGTTTAGCCCCTAATCAAGTAATCATGCACCTCACATACCCTGGCTCATGGCTTAGGGCTTTTAACAACACAATAAATGCTTATTTTGCCGCTTTCTCCACTATCTCTCCCTGCCATCTAACCCAGAGGGGAAAAATATATACCTTATTGTGGCTACTCCATCTTCCTCATGATAATTATTTTACTTCACAGAAAAGCAATTGGTTAAGATAGTTACAACAAAGTCATTGTTAATAGCCGGGGTTAGGACCCACGACCATTGGTTTAAAAATTATACTTTTTACCTATATGATTTGTAAGTATGTTTATAATAAATCTGTTTTCTTTTTGCCATTTTGAAGTAGTATTGTATCGCTTTATATTATTATTTGTCAATTATTTTTTTAATCATAGACAATTGTCACATGTTCGTTTCATGATAGATCTACACCCACGCAACTGCATGTCATGTTCTTGCGGTTTACTTTTATAACGCCAAGATCGAAATTTGACTGCTAACTCCATCTTGCGTCCAGTAGAAGAATCAAAGTATTGTAGAAAAATGAGCATGCAGTTTACTCTATGCCGTAGGATCCCCTTTTGAATGTCATAAATCCAAATATGGCAGCCATACCCATCGACAAAAAAGTCTAGTTTCATTGACAGTTACGATCACAAGTTGTCAAATGTAACAACTTGCGATACATTGTGATCCTAACTAGAGCTGGGACACGTTGGCAAAATGCGTACCAAAAGTACGTTTCTATGAAAATACCAGTTTTACGTGTACCACCCCAAATAGGCAATTTACGTGTTTACCGTACTTAAGCGACTTACAAATAAGGGTTATTTATGCAAATATCGACTTTTCATTAGTCTGATCTGACGTATCGTGACGTTTTGAGCCAAGGCCATTAATCAAATGACATATTAACAATGTAAAAATTATTTCCATTATTTTTTGATCCAACAGACACCCAGACGACTGTCTGTTAACAAAAAAATATTTTACTTAAAGTAAAAATAAGAATGGAGGTACGAGGTGTTGGCAACTTCATATTTGTTATATTTCGAAAAATAGAGTCCGTGCTTTTAAATACTCGACAAACAAAACGTCGTCCATTAGGAAAAACCTGTCCCAAAAACTATTTCAGTACAACACCCCCACCTCTAGTGTGGATAGAGTTCACTGACAGGTGGTGATTGTACGCGATTCCACAAGTCATGATTTATCCGCATCAACTGGATATCCTCATGATACGTCAAATGTCCGTTCTCGAATACACCCCTAGGTATCGTTGAATTTAAAGCTAAGTTATCAAATTTTAAGGTTGACTCACGCTTGCGGCTAGACCAGACCGAGGCCGGGCCGGAGCTTCCGGCGCTTCGTTTTCTATGCATATTCGGGCGATGCAGAGGCAGATAATGAAATTTAGATTTGCGTTCCCGCGGTAGACCCTCAGTTACCATACAGAAATAGAAAGAAGGGCTTGAACTGCAATTTTGTTTATACATATTTACACATTAACTAGTCCTACTAACATTTTTTGCTAGGAGTAACGACGTAAAGCCTGAGGGGCTACCGAGAAAAACTAAAATTCGCAATTGCGTGGATCTTTCTCCTTCACTCCAATTGAAGGCGTAATTAGAGTGACAGAGAAAAATTCCAGCAATTTGCGAACTTCGATTTTCGCGGTTATAGCCCTGACCGGATATTATATGATCACGCGCCATGTTGCGAAATTTCACTGAAACTATTTTTTTCATACTATCCTGAACTGACACCCTGTACATGAGAATAACAGCGTCCTCTTGACAATGATCATATATTACTGCATGGTCAGGCTTTACTTTAACCAAGTTTTAAAATCTCGAATCAATTTGTTATTTGATAGGTATAATTAATAACAGTGAAAAGCAGTGGTGGCCGAGTGGATATGACGTCTGACTTTCAATCCGAAGGTCGCGGGTTCAAATCCTGGCTCGTACCAATGAGTTTTTCGGAACTTATGTACGAAATATCATTTGATATTTACCACTAGCTTTTCGGTGAAGGAAAACATCGTGAGGAAACCTGCATAGGTACCTACATCTGCGAAGAAATTCAAAGGTGTATGTGAAGTCCCCAATCCGCATTGGGCTAGCGTGGGGACTATAGCCCAAGCCCTCTCGCGCATGAGAGGAGGCCTGTGCTCAGCAGTGGGACGTATATAGGCTGAAATGATGATGATGAATTAATAACTGATCGCGGTTGATTTATCACGTCACTTTTTTCGTAAACATTCAAATTATTAATAAATTATGTAGTAGGTAAACGAAGCAAGTTGTTGTATGGAGACCCATGCATTAATTCCTCAGTCGATGAAATTTTGCTTGGTTATTGTATAGTATGAGCCGAAACTAACATTATAAATATCCAAAAAAAAAACCGGCCAAGTGCGAGTCTGACTCGCGTTTCTAGGGTTCCGTACATAATCCCGACTCACGCTTGACTGCACATTTCTAACAGGTTTTCCTGTCATCTATAGGTAAAGAACTATTTTGTGTATTTTTTTCAAAATTTTAGGCCCAGTAGTTTCGGAGATACAGGGGGAATGGTCATTTTTTGGCTATTTGTATTTTCTTAAATAACTTCGAACCTATGTATTTTTAAATTATACAAAAAATATGTCCATCTTTGGGTTACTAATTTACATATGTGTACCAAATTTCAACTTAATTGGTGCAGTAGTTTCCGAGAAAATAGGCTGTGACAAACAGACAGACCCTAACCCTAAAAACACTCCTAAGTTAGGTATTTATACGTAAACATACAAATCTGTTTATTTATTTAACCGAGTAATTCCTCCGTCCGAAATTTTTTTTACCAAATAAATTATTGGTATTTCTGCTATGATTTTTTTTATTGTTATGTCATATATTTTTGCAATACGTTACATGAATATTTCCGGTGGAGACGAAAGTTTGAACGGAGCATTTTTCCGTAAAAAAATATTAACGATTTAAGACTTTAGGTATTTACTTAAATACTATTACTATTATTCTTTGGATATTTATACAATACTTTTTATTTATTGATACTTTATCATACTGTAAAGTTTTTTCTGGCTGAGGAATTACTGCGGGGTCCACTACCTTTATTTACTACACTAAAACCCAATAGTTACATGATGCGTGATTCTAATTACATTATATATCATTGAGATTCAAAACTATAGCAAACCCTTTTTAAGAAAATTTTGAAAGCGACCACGTCGAAAACACACCGTAATCGGAAAAGTAAGTATTAACGGCGTAAAATGGGAGACAATTGTACTGTCCAGTCTGCGTGTCCGTAAAATGATAGTCACTGAAATACGAATAGAATAGGATAGAATAGAATAAACGTTTATTGCAAACCATCGTACCTATAGTTGATTTTTTTTAAGTTGACCATTTAGTACGATGAGAAGTATGAGTAGTCATGCTTGTTATGAAAAAAAAGCTGCACTTTAGGAGGAAAGCAAGCCGCTTTGCACGATAATAGTGGAGACCCATTAAAACATTTTTTTTCGAAGAACCAGTAATTTCGTCCTTTAGGAGCCGAGGTGAAGCGAGGTCTGTTAAAAACAGAAAAAAAAATCTACAAGTTTCACGTATCATCCGATTTCGTTAAATTTGGTGTCAATTGAAAGAAAAGTAAATTATTTATTATAATAAAAATAAAAACAAAATATTTTTATACAAATATAGTGTGAAAGATTGATAACCTATTTTTTTCTTTTACGGTTTATTTGTGCAAATAGTGTCTTCCACATTGAATAATGTTTAGAAAAAAGTACTAAACCATAAAATTAAATACATTTTTCATAATACACTGAAAACCGCATCAAAATCGGCTAAGCAGTTTATGAGATCCATGTTTCAGAATTTGGCTTAGTTTTATTTATTTATTTTATAGACCAAGAAGCACGTAAATCATAGTAAATGTTAAGTATCTTGTATGTACCTATTTTAAAAATATATGTATATATTCACAAAAACCGGCCAAGTGCGAGTCGGACTCGCGCACGAAAGGTTCCGTACCATTATGCAAAAAACGGCAAAAAAATTGCGTTTGTTGTATGGGAGCCCCACTTAAATATTTATTTTATTCTGTTATTAATATTTATTATTATAGCGGCAACGAAAATACATCATCTGTGAAAATTTCAACTGCCTAGCTATCACGGTTCATGAAATACAGCCTGGTGTTTACCAGTTCTGTCCGTTTGGACAGACGGACGTACAGACGGACGGCGGAGTTTTAGTAAAAGGGTCCCCGTTTTTACCCTTTGGATACGGAATCCTGAAAAGGTCTATTCGCCGTCATTCGTACTTGGCTCACATGGTACGCTGCATGCAAAGTATGTTTGTGAAGTGCAGCTTGAGTTGAGGGAAGGTTAGTTACAAGTTTGTTCTTTACTGTAAAAAACCGTTCAGTGCTCTGCATGTGCATCATACAATTTAATGAAATGGTTTCTAGGGGACCAAATAAGCTTATAAAGTCAGCTACTTCAGGATGCTACTGGACGCTGGACATCCGACAGGCGTGTTGGAGTCTCAGGGCCTAAATTGACACTGCTTCCGTGAGCGCGAAAACACAGCCTCATTTGGGATGCGACGTGTGTAAGCACACTTGCCCCTTCACACCTCAGGCCACAGGGCGAGTCGGAGCAGCCGCCGAAAACGCATCAAAACTTAAACGAGCGAAATATTCCAATTTGGAGCCTGCCTACGAATTTGTACATACGAGTAGGTACCAGTAGCCGTAGAGACAAGCGGCTCTTAGTGTTCTGAGGCAATAAACTATCAATAAGTTAGGACAATGATGCCTACGTGAAAAAAGGGGCGACCCCAGGGTCGGCGCATCTTTAGTGCAAGACACATCGTTAGCCACACAGCGAAGCAACGCGAGCAGCGTTATAGGCACGAGTTCATCGGAACCATCGGAAAGTACTGCAAGTTTCCGGCCCTAATTCTGCATCCAAAAAGGAGTCAAACAGGATAATCGACCCACTATCTCCAAAGCTGTTTACCTCTTGCCTACAGGAAATCGTCCAGAAACTGGTGGCTAAACGGTAAACAAAGGGCATTGACGTCGGCGAAATAACCTGCGTTTTTCCGACGACATAGTCTTGTTTTCCCCCACACTGCACCTTATTTAGAGAAAATGTTAGAAGACCTTAGACCAGCCATGTCTTGAAGTCGGATTCGAAATGGACATGACAAAAACCCAGTTAATGGTCAATGGCGTGAAACGTAGGGGCCACGGTAGATGGGCAGGATATACAATTTCGTTGACGAATACATCTGCTTGGGCGAGATAACATCCTTATATAATAAGCAGTCCAAGGAAATCGATCGACGCATCGAAAAGGCCTGGAAGAGTTTCTGGTCCACGAAGGGCCATCTTCCACTGGCATCAAAACACAAACACTTCAACATGTGTATCCTTGCTTATCCTAACAACCTACAGCGCATAAATTTGGTCATTAAAAGAAGCAAAAGTCTCGACTAAGGAATATGACAGTACTATCGCCAAGTAAATAAAACTTAACCAAATTCTAAAACTTGAATCTTATAAACGGCTTAACCGATTTTGATGCGGTTTTCAATATATGATAAGAAATATGTTTGATTTTATCATTTAGTGCTTTTTGTAGACTTTTTTCTATATGGAATAAAGTGAAAGTGAAAGATTAAAGTGTAAAAGGAAAAAATTGGTTTTCAATTTTTTTTACATTATTTTTGTATTGACATATTTTGTTTTATTTTTTTTTACGATGAAGCAAGTCATTTTCTTACAATTGACATCAAATTTAGCGAAATCGGAGGATCTGTAAAACTTGTCGATTTTTTTTTCTGTTTATAACAGACCTCGCTTCACCTCGGCTCCTAAAGGACGAAATGACTGGTTCTTCGAAAAAAAATGTTTTAATGGGCCTCTACTATCATCGTGCAAAGTGGCTTGCTTTCCTCCTAAAGTGCAGCTTTCGGGCAAAAAAGCTTCATAACCAGTAAGACTAGAGAGCCCGTAGTGGCAATCGTAACTAGGGAATGCAAATCGGTTATATTTTGTATGGAAATAATCGGTTTTTAACCGAAACCGCGGTTAATTCCATACAAAAAATAACCGATTTGCATTCCTTAATCGTAACACGGGAAATCGTATTAAGCGGGTTTTTACGTCAAATCCGTGAAAATGAATGACATTCACACAAACGTACGGACGCCGCGCGTTCGGCCGCGTTCGGGCGACTTCGGCGCCGCTCGGCTCCGCGAGCACTGACCTAGGGTAACAAACTATGAGTCTATGACGGTCAAGCGCAACCGCTCGCTCGGTCACTTCTTACTATTTAACTTTATTTTTAAACTGTAGGTTTCTGTATACGTATAATACCTAGTTTATAGATAGGTAAGTATATATAGTAACAGCACCAGTCATGGGACATTTAAGAGGGAATTTGGAGTATTTGTGATATTTCCCTAATACATGTAAATGGTCTACCGCTTAACGTATTAAAAGATGAAAGTCCTATCCGTCTTTCATGTTTCAGGCGTGTTGTATCAAAGATACTGCGATGAGTTTCCACGTACTTAACAAATTAAAACTATGCTTTTTTTCTCCAGTCATGGACACCAACGCTCCAGTGATGGGCCCCCCAGTAATGGACACTGCTCTATCAGTACAAAATATGAAAATAGGTCATCAGATCTGGTCCATGTTATCATAATATTGCATTATCATCCGATTTGCATATTTAATTACGAATACAAAATTTCAACTCAATCGGAAAGTGGATCAAATTCGGCTACCAAGATTTGACCCACACTAACTAACAGGGCAAGTTAAATGAAAGTTTGGAAAAACGATATTAATTTATCCGAAGTCCGAGCATACCTCCTGGTTGACATATTTCGTAACTACATTTTACTTCTGTATTGTTTAAACATGAAATGATGGCATGGCAAGCATCATTATGTAAATTGTCCCATTATAGGAGGTATGCAGTTTTACGGCTCCTATAATGGGATTGGGCCAAATACCACTATTTTTTTACATCTGTGGAGTCACAACATAGTATGTTGTATACCTTATCTCATGGTAAATGCAATTAACAAAACACATTCTAGTTTTCATCAAGTATTAATTAATTAAAATTTAATAAATTAACTCACCTCTCTTAGCGAAGTTGTTAAGAATTCGTAGTGGTATTTTTTTTCAGTGACACGACAACTTTTGGGTTGACGCTAATTTCTTAAAAAATAACCAAATTTCATAAAAAATCAAACTGAAACAGCTCTAGGACTCTTATTTATGATAATATACAGGCAGTGTTTATAAACTACTTTTAGACACTTATTTTAGAGGATTTGTGGTTTTTTATCCCATTAATGGTTCCACGCCCATTATAGGGTACACTACATCTAGCAACACAATTTTATTAGTATTACTAGGCCCACATGCATCATCCCAATAACCCGGGGTTAAGCGGTTAGACATTTAACCTAGTGTCAAATTGTACTGGTAACCATAGAAACTCCAGGTTTAACCGGTTAACCTCGGGTTAGTAGAATGGTGCAAGTGAGCCTTATTAGAATAAATTCTATTTTTTTTACTTTTTTGCTGTTTTCTATTTGTAAACTATAGTTTAGGTTCTGTATAGAGCTCATATAATAATATTTAACGATAATGTAGGTAGTCTAGAAAGACAGGAAGAGACAGTATAAAATACTGTACTCATCTTTTTATTAAGATACCTACTACTAGCATAAGAAAAACACAATATGATTTTTTTTGCCGTTGCTCAATTGACAAGCGATACTTGCCCAACTATAGGTATACATCGTTCGTTTTGTATTTCAGCAAAATTTCAATATAAATTCATATCGGAATTGTATTGCGTTGATTTTAATATTTTCTCTTTTCAGAATGGTAATTTTGTTTTTATGAAATAAA
Source organism: Cydia fagiglandana (assembly GCF_963556715.1). Classification (NCBI taxonomy): domain Eukaryota; kingdom Metazoa; phylum Arthropoda; class Insecta; order Lepidoptera; family Tortricidae; genus Cydia; species Cydia fagiglandana. The sequence continues at coordinate 880,375 of NC_085941.1, read as the reverse complement.
TATATTTTGTTTTTAAGTTTCTGATTTAGGTAATGTCATGGATTTTAATTCTGATTATCACATGTGTTAATATTTTGTAACGAAAACCATTCACAATTAAATCAAGCAAGTTTGTGCCCCTTTTTATCAATGAATGAGTTGTGAATAATTTATTTTTGATTTTGTTACTAAAATTACACCAAATTACTCTTATTTTTATTTTGCTAGCTCCATCATACGGTACCGAAAATGGCGTTGGTGAAATACTGGTCTGGTCTATTTTAAATTTACACCGTTTCTTGATATGATTTTAATGTGTTTCTTCTTCCCAAATTCACTCAAATGTAACTGTCGAGATTTTCTCAAGATACATTGTAAGGGCATTTTCAAAAAGGAGTTGACTATTTTTTTTAAACAGTGGTCAATGCCCATGTGGCATGTTGCAAGCATCTACATGCTTCCTTAACTAACTAAACTAGCTAGCTTAGTTAGTTACTTAGCTAAGTTTGCTTCTAAAAAATACATTTTCATTCCCTACCATAAAACCGTGGGAGGTATTTACGATCCAACCTTTCCCGAGAAAGTGCGGCCGTGACCGAGTGTAATGACCTGACGCTTGGCCTAGGTTAGTGCGCGCGCAACTAGCGGAGAGGTTAGAAAATGGCGGACGAACCACGCTGGACTTACGTTAAGAATTGAAAATGTTCTTATAAATAAACTAATCGTTTTTGCATGATTTATTTTTGAGTTTAGAAAATGGCGGCTACGCCATGCTATTTGTTGGATAACGATAAAGTAACTTGTACTTTAAAAAAAAGCCATTCTTTGATCTTCTTCTTGCATGGAACTTACGAAAATGGTGACCGTTAAAATACTTATTAAATTTCTCAAAACTAAGCTCCCTTTTTGTAGAATAATTTGAAAACTGTTTTGTTAAAAATATGTATTCAAAAGCACTTTTCCCGCTCTGAAAAAAGGAAATCTCGTTTTGAAGTTTAAGAAAATGGCGGACGCTACGAGTAAAACCACGTTTTTTAGTATAAGACGCTAAGAATAAAGCACTACCTATTTACTTGCGTCAAACGTTGAATTAAATACGAGTAGAATTACCTAATCTGAATTCTAATTTTGAAATGAAAATAGAGAAAATAACAAAGCTTGGTATATAGTCAATGCAGATTCTTCTTCAATTAGAGTCTGTGCGGAAAGAGAAGAGTCGTGGAATGTAAGGGATAAAGGGAGGGAGGGAGTTTACGTAGACTACGTACGCTAAAATAGAGCGTATAGATTATTTGTCAATTTTCTTAAACCTAAGCCCTCTTTTGGCAAGATGATTTTAAATATGGCGGCAGCTAAAATCACGCTTTATTAAATTACGCTAAAATACTTGTTGATTTTCTTAAATTGTTTAGGATTATTTTTACTTACACTATTATCCTTTTGAACATTGTCTCTAAGAATTTAATAAAATAATCAAAACCTAAATATGATTTATCTCTTCATTCAAATTTGAATTATTTAAGCCCTGTTGTTAAAATGAGAAGATTACCTATATATTTAATTTAGTTTAATTTTATAAATAAGTTAGTTTTTTTATGCACCTACCTGAAACTTAAAAAAAAACGCAGTTTCTTATGCTTAATTCAGTAAAATATGACATTCTTACACTTAATTTGTCATATACTAGCCTACCTAATAAAAACTAGAAAATTAAACGACGGATGTGAACGAGCGATAATAATCTCCACTACGTTTTTGAAATATGCACATAATTGTAAATTTTATTAAACTTTATTTGTAGGATGATTTAAATAATAAGATAAGATAGGTAGTTTGACGTTAGAAAATGGCGGGTCGGACCGTGCCTGTGGCGCTGAAATTTAGAAATATGTTAATTTTGAATTTTCTAACCTAACTCTTAAAAAAGCGAATCTACTCTTGATGTCAGAAAAAATGCCGGATAGGTAGAGTTATCAAGTAAATTCTACGTATCGCACAGTAATAACGGTACTAAGTACTAACTTGATTCGTCCTGGCTATATAAAGATGTATTTATAAAAGAAACGAGAAATTACTTAAGATATTGAAATAGTTTAAAAATCATGATGATCGGAAATTCTGAACATTTTTAAGTAACATTTACACTTTACACAAAATTCTAACTATACCTATCTCATTATAGTTTTTTTTTATTACCTACAAGTCAAACCGGAACTGGTATCAATGACATAGGAATTTCATACACGGCCCAGGCCCACCCACCCGTTAGTTATCTCCATAGTAAGCAGTTGTTCACAGAATGTCTGATTTAGATCAAGTGCATGCAACATGCAGCGTACCTAGATTAGTGATCTTAATTATTATTTAATGAAAATGGAAGGAATAATGTAAAAACACTTGATCATAATGATCATGATAGATGAATCTAATTGGAATACATCTAGACCGATATGTTTCTAGTCTGTGCAGAAAGATGAGTTCCCTTATATTCCATGACTCTTCTCTTTCCGCATAGACTTTACAGACAAATGTAGTTAAATAGAAAAAAAGTTGTGAAAGAACTCGATTAAAAGTCAATCAATCATAAATAGGCAGAAAAAGAGGAATAAGCTACACTAAAAAAAAACTTACAGACTCCCAGTCGTGACGTCACCACACGTGCGCGCTTTCCAGCTTTCGGCCAGTTCGAAATTTAAAACCAAAAGCCCTAAGGGCAGTTGCACATGGCAGGGTGGTGCGCAGCGGCCGGGCCCCGCGGCGGCCGGGCGCGCACTGGGCTGCGCGGGCGCGTCGTTACGTCAGGCTCGCGCACCCCTTTCTTTTTTTTCTAATTATTTTCTTGCGAGATTTCGGCGAGCTTTTTTAGCGCTCGGTATTGAAATGTTATTAGCTACTAGGCAATTATGTGGTTGAGGTTCGCGTGCTTTTCGGCTTTATGTTGCAGTTCATTGATGGACTGGTTTTTATATTATGTACGCTCCGAAGAAAGCATCAAAAAGAGTTAGGATGCTGTTTCGCAGCAAGTTACCCATTTTATAAAACTTAAAAAAATATATAAACAGGTACACGGTACACCTCTAAATTATTATTTACAGTCCTATCTTTTAAAATTAGACACATGTAAAAACTTAAAAAAAGTCTTAAGAAGTTGTGCATCATCTTCGTTATTAGGCATTTAAAATTCTCAATTTAGATATGTACTCGTATAGTCATTACAAAAAATTGTCTAGAGTCAGCGCTGCATCAATGTATGTAAGTATGTACATACCTATAGGTACTGAGACTTTGTTTAGACATAGATTACACGGTTATCAAGGATATACCTACAGTAGGTATATTACATTACAAGAACCCAGATTACTTAGATTAATATTTATGTATTATATATGAGCGGTTCTAGGCATCTAGAGCCTAGATGCCTAGAACCGCTCGTATATAAGACATATGCTTTATTCATATATATTAATCTAGATTCTAGAGGACGCTGCAGGTTCGATTCCAGCCCAGTAGGGCTACCGCCAATACCGAAAATCGTCAATTGCGGGGATTTTTCTCTGTCACTCTAATTACGCCTTCATTGGAGTAAAAGAGAAAGATCCCCGCAATTTGCGAATTTCGGTTTTCGCGGTAGCCGCTCTGGGCGCGGAGGCCTTGGTCACTTTTTCCATTTTACACTTATTTCGGTTTATTAACATTTTCATGAATTGGAGGCTCATTAGGCATATGCACGAGTGATAATGCGACAGAACTACTTACCAATATCTAACTTCCTAATTGTGAACTATAACTTTAAGTAACTGTATACTTATTTAAGACTAGTGACCCGCCCCGGCTTCGCATTGGTACACAGAACCTAAATTATACACCTAAACTCAAGAATCACTCTATTGATAGGCGAAAATCGCATGAAAACCCCTTCAGTAGTTTTTGAGTTTATCGCGAACATACATACACACAGACAGACGCGGCGGGGTACTTTGTTTTATAAGGTGTAGTGATACTTAAGCTCGTACGACCCAAACTACCACTGACTTGCTATAATTCCAGAACCTCTCAAACTAAACTAGGTACAGTCGGCATCGAAATATCTCTTTCTCTGATAGCTTAGCAAAAATGTCCGTGTAGACTTACAACGCAAACTGTGGAGTTATAATATATCTATATTTGGAGCATTCCACGGGCTGTCCCGTAGGTACAAACGCATTCTATTTCCTGTGTTGAGACAATTTTTTGGCATTTAAAGCTGGCGATTATTTTCCTGTGCATTATTTTGACCATTTGTCATAGAATAAGAAACGCTTATACCTGCAAATCTTCAGAAAATTCGCGTTAGTACGGGACAAACGGTAGAACGGTAGTCCCGGATGGCGGATACTTTTCGAGCGTTGTTTTATTCACTTGGGGCAATCGAACTATCGTTTTAACACGTGCTATATAAAATTAAGCCGACCACTGACTAACAGTTCGCCTTACGGTATCGGCCGGTCAGTTGTTCGGAACTGTCAAATTTTAGTTGTAACTGACAGGCCGATATCGTCCGGCGGCCTGTTAGTCAGTGGTCGGCTTTAGTTTCAATTAAAGACAACAACTATTAACAGGTAGCAATCTTACCATCCACTAAGATGGTTTTATTTATTTAATTTTATTTAATTTGATCTGAGCAATTCATTAGGATGTGAATAATATTCTATATTTATTATATACGAATAAGACAGTAAAATTTCAAATAAATAACTTATGAACGAAGTACATATAAGTATCAATGAATAAAACTAAATTAAAACTAAGAACCCTAAATATATCTAAAATTAAACAAGCAATATAAAAACTTTCACTTCCACTAAGATTCATCTAAGAACAATTCTAATTCAGTTCCAATATGAACCCAGCCTTACCCTGCATCAGACGATCCCGGTTACCTGCGCACGCACACATACAAACACACACATACAACACACGAACGTGAGACCGTCTCCTAATGCCATGGGCCCAAATGAAAAAGCAATAAGTGAAATGAGATTTTTTGTTAAAAAGCATTTCGGTGAAAATGAAAGTTCTTATTTGGATGTTTCGGATGAACATTCTGAGATGTGAGTTGATAATCTTGACGGATTTTTGCTTGGATGGAGCTTAATGTGTGCATTGTCATAAAATAGCGTTATATTCGAGTATGGCGGAAATACTCCTATATTGTACAGTATTTTGTATACATCATATGATCCATATATAATCTTCTCTACAGTGAATTTTGAAGCCGGCGGAGCCCGATTCAGATTAACACCTTGTTACGGTTTAGATCTTATTTTGATACGAACTGATTCAATAATTATACAGATTTTTAAAGTCGATTAAGATTTTTTTTTTAAATGGCGTAGCCATAGGATTTCGTGAGCTCTACAGTTCACATGCAGAGAAATTAATTTTAGAAATATATAAACCTCTATTTGAAATACTTATGTACAATATTTTGACGCGATAACACGGGGTCTTACATAGGAGATCCTAAGACCCATAGATTTTACAATTTATTTTGTGTAACTGAGGATTCCAAATTCAAAAATAAAACTGTGAGTTATGAAGAAAAAAGAATGCTTGTTTAACCGAATCTCACTTAGGTCCGTGTGCACGGCGCGTCAGTAAGAAAGTATAAATAAAACATAACTATGTTCTGCAGGGACGTTGCCCGGTGCGCCTGCGTCGGTGTGCGCGCGTCCTAAGTACACAGCCGGGCTGTGGTCACACTGGCGGGCATAGCTAATTTGTTCGTTTATCTTCGTAAAACCCAAGTCAATTTTGGCGTTTTTAAAGGGTCTAGCAGGCTAAGCGAACAAGAAGTGCCCCCAACGACGGATTTGGTCATTCTTTCAGGTGGTGTACTGGCAGGTCCTAAGAACTCTCTATGCTTAATATCAGTCCTCGATCTTCTTTTGTTTTCGAGTTATTCAGGATAATGTAAAATCATCAGTGTATCATTGAAAGTGTCATATTTTGTAAACCGTTCAAGTTAGATTAACCAAACAAAATTATATTTGACAACAATAAAGTAGACTACAAAATGAATATGTTTAACCTGCATCATGTCCTTATACTTCATTATAAAAAAAACATTTTATTTTTCTTCTCATTATTTTTTATACTATTCGCGGAGGTACACCTACAAAAAAATATGCATGAGTAGCCACTAATACCCACTATATACACATATAAAAATATTTGCATAAATCTTCGTGCGTCATGTCAAAAAAAAAACATTATCGAACAAGGATCTCGGAAACGGCTCTAAACATAAAAAAACTCAAAAATGCGCGTTTTCCCAGAGATAAGACCTAGCTAAATCAATTTATCGCCCCCGAAAACACCCATATAGCAAATTTCATCGAAATCGTTAGAGCCGTTTCCGAGATCCTTGTTCGATAATGTTTTTTTTTGACATGACGCACGAAGATTTATGAAAATATTTTTATATGTGTATATAGTGGGTATTAGTGGCTACTCATGCATATTTTTTTTGTAGGTGTACCTCCGCGAATAGTATAAAAAATAATGAGAAAAAAATAAAATGTTTTTTTTTTATAATGAAGTATAAGGACATGATGCAGGTTAAACATATTCATTTTGTAGTCTACTTTATTGTTGTCAAATATAATTTTGTTTGGTTAATCTAACTTGAACGGTTTACAAAATATGACACTTTCAATGATACACTGATGATTTTACATTATCCTGAATAACTCGAAAACAAAAGAAGATCGAGGACTGATATTAAGCATAGAGAGTTCTTAGGACCTGCCAGTACACCACCTGAAAGAATGACCAAATCCGTCGTTGGGGGCACTTCTTGTTCGCTTAGCCTGCTAGACCCTTTGGAACTTTCTTTCATTTCTATAGAGTTTCATTCGAGTTCAAAACTCGAATTTAATTTGTACTTGTACAAGTACGCAGGGACTTACGAGTCTAAGATAACTTTACACCGACTTTAACAATCGCAGTCAGAGCATTTAATAACTGGAGTCGACTTTAAGAGCCTACTCCTCTGCTGAAAACCTTTGTATGGACTGACAGTTGTGCAAACTTTTGTATGGACTGACTTGGCTATTTGTATGTTACGTAGAAATCATGTAGGAATCAATACATTTGACGTCCCCTCTCCCGCAAAAATCGGCACAATGTCATTATATTCGTCATATCTTCATAGAAATTTGACATAAATGATGACATTTTTTCAACTTTCTGGGAACAAATCAAATGTTTTTATCAAATATTTTTATCATGCGTTTTAAGTAGTCATAATTATACACGGTGTAACAGTAGGAAACCGAATAATTTTAACCACGCATTTCTGAGGTCAAGGGAAGGAAAAAATGTTATATAAATTTAAGCCAATTTCGCCCAAAAATTTTTTTTTTTTCAATTTTTTGAATGTATTTGTACATAAAAAAATAAATGTTATTGGTAAACTTGCCACTTAAAATTGATTTTTACATTTTTTTTTCGTAAAACCTACTTTTTGCAAAGTGTTACTTGACACTTTTTGTCATCTATCAATAAGGATATTTAGACTACGTCCCGTAGCAGTAACATCACCATCAAAAAGGCCTTTTACACTATGTAACAATAAAATCTAGTTTTAAAAAAAATAATATTATCTCCGAAACTAGGCGAATTTCAAAAAAGTTTATAGGACATTTTTGTCTCTAAATATGATCAGGAATAAGCTGTTAAAATTATTCGGTTTACTCATGTTACACCGTGTATGTATGTATACAAATTATAAACTGAAATACCTAAATGTCATACTAAGAAAAAGGTGACAAAGCCAAAGCCAAAGGCGGGGCTGGATTCGAACCGGCGACTTCAGCTTTCCAGCCCTGGGTGCGAAGCCAACGTACCAATCGGAACCCTTATAGGATCACTCGTGCGTCTGTCTGTCTGACCATCCCCCCCCCTTTGTCTCCGAAACTACTAGGTCTAAAATTTTGAAAAAAAATATACAAAATAGTTCTTTACCTATAGATGTCAGGAAAACCTACTAGAAATGTGCAGTCAAGCGTCGGACTTAATGTACGGAACCCTTGGAACGCGAGTCCGACTCGCACTTGGCCGGTTTTTTCTTAACTGGAACACCGCGAGCGCAGGCGATTGTACGTTGGCTACGCACCCTGTAGGTACAGTCACCTGCAATAATATGTTACCCTTTGAAGGTCGCAAAAATATGTGTCACGCTCTTATGACTTTACAAATAAGATCGTGTCAGATATTTTGCGGCCTTCTTTGTGTAACATATTATTGCAGGTTACTGTACCTCTAGGCTACCCCGTCACAGCGGTATCTGTCTAAATTTCTCGACGATATAATATTATATTCCGAAGACTATTAGGCGTATTTGACCAAGTGTAAGGGCGAGCGGTACCAACGTTTGTAGGGAGCTTACTAGCTGTATTAGTTGGAAGTGAAATATCAAAATGAGAATTATACGACAAACCCATTTTTAAGCGAAATTTAATTGATATTGAGAATAAATATACCTACTTGGATCATAAAATTCGCTAGGGTCAAAAGTGTCAAACATATCACTTTCATTTCAACCCGTATCATAGATAAATAATGAGCCACTTTCAAGTAGATTGTTAGTCAAGGGTTGAAAGTGATTGATCTCGTGATATTTTTTAGCGCTAGACAGACATTATTTGAGTGAATCTTTTACCGTTTTAGACACAAAAAAATAAAATGTTGCCCGACCTTATTTTTTATTTTCATTGCCTATCAGTTTAGCAAAAAAGAGTACAAATTAAAAAGTGACAACACTGTAGTGTTGTCGTCCCGTTTTCTTATATAAATATTAAATTGGTTTGAAAGGGACGATACTACAGACAGTGGTGCCACTTTTTAATTTCTACTCTTTTTTGCTAGACTGTATAGGATCTGAATCGAGAATTAATATGGAAAGGATATCCATAATCGTGAATAATGTAATATAGATAGGATGGATCTTATCCGTATTATTTATCGAACCTGCTCACAAAATTATACGAGAATTGGGTGATAAATGCGGCCTGTAAAGAAGAACAGCCAAAAAGAAAAAAAATATACTAATACCTAATGCTTAATTTTCAAGTTGCAGGTAAGTTTTGCAATTCCGCATAACTTCAACCGACTGTACTTTCTGCCAGACTAAGTGATTTTAATGAGTGAACGCTGACAGCGCTTTTATATCGATGTACCGTTACTATCTCACGGTAAACCACTGATTACCAACGGATTATTCCCACTAGTTACCAATGTTACCATCAAGTTGTTACCAGTGGTACTGGAAATTTTTTCCTACCTTTTACCACCGGTAACTACTGGGAATTATTTTTCCCACCACTGGTAAAAGGTGGGATTTTTTTCCCAGTAGTTACCACCAAAGTTGGGTTCGAGTTCAATACTAATAACAACAGAATAAATAGTATAGTAGACCAGCAGTAGAGCAGAATAAAAATATACCAAACCGAGTTGGTGGTAACTACTGGGAATTATTTTTAAAATGGGTAATGGGTAAAAGGTGGGAAAAAAATCCCAGTATTTATCACTAGTAATGACTTGGCGGTAAGTGGTAACTAGTGCGGATAACCCAGTTGTTAGAGAGATCCCACATTAGGTAGCGTCTTTTCAGCGTCGGCGTTTAGTCGGCGCTATGGAAAATGGCGTCACTGCGCAGTTACGCTAACGTAGCGTCGAGCAGCAGCCATAGAGTTGACTAGACGCCGACGCTCCAGAGACGCTAGTGTGGGGTCTCTCTTACCAGACAGATTTTATGACAGGTAGAATCCGGCTAAGCTAACTTTACACTGTTAATAGATTCAAGTGAAGGAGTTTCATTATAAAATTTTCATCACACTCGCTCAGTAAATGTGGAATTGCACGCGGGTTTAGCGGGAGTTATAGAAAAAGCGTTCTCCCGAGGGAGTTATGAAGTTTCTAGTGCCATATTTAACTGTTTTTTGTCTTTATGCTTAATTTTTGTATCGCAAGTGTGATGAAAAACATTGTGTGTAACTCGGGGCGTAATAATATTGCAAACTCAAGTCTATAAATCTATAACTAAACGAGAGTAAGTTAATAAATATTTAACTTACTCTCGTTTGCAATATTCAACTTACGCCCCATGTTGCACAATGTACTGTTGTTTTATAAGGTGATATAAGTATTACATATTATGTTCATGGAAATTTGTCATTAAAGATGAAAGTAAGTAGTAGTTTGTAATGAAAGTTTGTGGACACTACTAATAACAAAATAAAAACAAAGCTAAATTGTGACGTTCCACGGAAAAAGTTACCTTAAGGCGGCTGGCGCTTATGTCGTATAGCACCGCAATAAAAACATAAAAATATTGGAGTTACTTTTGGACTACAGTTTGAAGCTTTTGGACTATAATAGTGGGATGCCTGTACTGTAAACCAAAATGTTATTACCATTGACATAATATATTAAATCTAAAGATGTAAGGCCTGTCTTTAGAAATATTTCAATGGTTATCACTGATAATTATTTTCTAAATCCTCATAAAAGTTTAGAATGGAATAAAAGACGTAGGTACATTTTTAATGCAAAAATATAATATACAATACGAGAGTACCATTTTGTACCATTTGGAGTTGAAACTCTAGGTCCATGGGGTCCCAGCGCGCTAAGTTGTTCGCAGAAATCGCGAAGCGTCTGGTTGACGTAACTGGTGACCGAAGAGCTGGCGGCTACCTCGCACAACGTATCAGTATTGCGATACAGCGGGGAAATGCCGCCAGCATCCTTGGTACAATGCCTCAGGGGCCTATTTTAGATTTAAGCTAGTTATTAATTTCGTTTAGTTGTACCACTGTATATATATTGTTTGTAAATAAAAAAAATATATATATACAATTGTTATATGATAAATATATAAGCGCCATATAATTTTAAATGATACGGAATGTAATTTAGATCTATGTAACGCAACATTGTCAATAATATATTTTAAATTAAAAATAAATTATATTTATTAAATATTTCATACATTCAAGTTACATAATAAAATATGATTAAATTAATTAAAGTTAATTACAAAAACACACCTTAAAAATATTAATTCTACATTTGACCTAAAAGAAGTAAAATAACCCGTCCTGCATCGTACCTGGCTCAAAGGTCCCCATAATGCCTGCAGCATTCCCCCGCTGAACTGCTATGGAGACCTGTAACTGTAACGGACCAAGTACGACCCAGAACGAGGATCACCACTCCTCTCCCGCAAATTCCGGCCTAATTCCCTAAAATCTAAATAATTGGCGGCTTCCCTACCCCACGGCCCCGTGGTCTCTACAGCCACCGGCACACGTCGTACGCCGATGCCAGTGCGGAGTATTTAGCGTGTTTCTGCTTAGCAGCAGTCTCCGCCACATAAAATATTTATCTAAAGAAAGAAAATGACACGTGTAAAAATAAACCTACAACATTAAAATTTTTTTTTAATTATAATTTAAATGATTTATTTTCTCATCGATAAACAAGCAGATGATTTTGAAGCGTTCTATCCTACCACGCAGAATTTGAAACAAGTCCATAATAGTACCTATCCAATTCTACGCCAAGTTTTAAACAGTATAACAGTAAATTTAAAAGTGGAAAAATTACTGTCTTGGGTGAGCATACAAAATAATATATTGGGTATAATATATTGGGTATAATAGCATCGTTCGCAGACGTTTCTGCTTGTTCAAAATTAAAATTAGTATAACAGTAGTTACAAATGCATTTATAGTTATTTGTTTCTACAAGTTGTTTAACCGCTCGTGTTCGTGAGCGTTGCGAGGGTTAAATTTTTTTTGTCTTCGAGTAAAACACAAAATTTTTCACCACACCAACGCAAGAAAAATACTAACTGAAAAAATAAAACCAACGCAAATCCAAATGAACATTATTCAGTATTTATCATTCAAAATTATCATATAAAAGTAAATTTTTCCTACCAGGTAAGAACTCGAAATTTGCATCAAATTACTTTTTGCTTGTGGATAAAACTCAAATTTCTCATTCGTTTTTGAACAATTAAGAGGGCCTTTACTAGCTGGTGTGGTGAAAAGTAAGTTATGTAACTGTTAATGTCTAATATTGTAAATAGTTAAGTATAAACTTAGGCTACATTAAAACAAACTAGAAACTAAATTAATACCTATCTAAGTATAGTATTAAATAGAAAAAGTAAATAATTGTAATATTTAACCCAAGTCACAGCCATAGCCTAGTTTGGGATCCACCTGTGTTCATATGTCTGTAAGTTCGTTTTCTATTGGGAGCTGTCCAATGACGATTTTTACCCCCCCCCCCGGGCCCCTAAAAAATCGAATAGCCCCTAGTCAATAAAAAAAGAATTAATGGTTTTAGTAATAAATATAGAAAATTAAAAGGAATTCTCCTTGACTATTTGTTACCATCAGCAAGGTTTTTTTTAAATCCACATCTTGTCAAAGTCATTGCGCATGGTCATGACAAGCATCAAGTATGTTTACTTTTAATTAATAATGTTTACGTTTTTTTTTTACGTTACAGAGGCCTATTTTAGATTAAAGCTAGTTATTAATTTCGTTTAGTTGTACCACTGTATATATATTGTATGTAAATAAATGATTTAATAAAAATCCGTAAAAGAAAAAAAACATTACGTTTAGTCTGGCACAAAAACTAGCACTAAATACGAAAACTACAAATGAATCATATACATTACGCGTCACAGGTTAAACAGGGCTAACACCATAATCTGTTAAAAATCTCCTATGTGCTTCAATTTGTTTAATCTTATTCTTCCATGCCCTTCTATATTCGCTCAACTCTAACAACTTCTTTGTTACGTCTTTCCTAAGATAACACAGTCTACATAAAACAGTTTCAGTGGAGATACTCGTAGATTCTGCTGAAAGCGCCGGGTTGCACGCGCACTCCACTTCGGTGTTTGTGCGTACGTATATGTACTCTGGGTCTGACCACAACCCATCGTCAGGCGCTTCCTTGAGCCTGGTAGATATTTGTACCGCGTACTGTTTGTTTGGGTATGGGAGGGCTAAAGTATACTTGCAGTGGCCATATTTATCACAGCTTACCGAAGATGTATCCGCTGGTCGCCAATCTTCCACGGCTTCTTGTAAGCGGTAATATATTCTATACACACAAGTGTGGCAACAAAACGGAGTAAAGGTTAATGGTTCATGGCTTACAATGTCCTGTATTATATTAGCACCAATCCACTCCAGAACAACACAGTGCGAACTTGTTTCTGATATTTTTAAGTCTCTAATAGGGTCTAGTTTTATCGTCGAGCTAATATTGACTATGAAAGTTTCACTATTGCAAAATGTATTATAACGAGTACATGTTGTAAGTAGTAATGAAATGTTCTGGTTGATTGCAAAGAAAAAATACTGATTAGATGTCAAGTCACACTTATACTCATTATTTATCTTGTCTAACGAATTGCCGCAGGTAACAGCAACATCTTTATCGTCAACATCTGTGTAGTGTAAAGTATACTTATATTGGTCACTCGGATAACTCCATTCGCAACGAAGTCTACGCCAGTTATATATGTGATATTGAAAATGTTGACTCCTAGGGTAATAATCTACTTCAACCCATATAGAATTAGGTATAAATTTATTTGATCCTGTAAATTCGCACCAATACTGTTTATATTCTACGCGGTCTGCACGGGTTTTATATGTTATGGTTGTTTTATTGACGACCTTTGTTGGCAGCGGGTCCCACAAATAATAAATATTAAATCCAATTTGTACATACTGGTTATCAACATGGCCGCCATTACAAACTACTTCATAGTACTCGTTTATGGGCACAAAGTAGCGGTAAGGTTCCTCTAATTTACGATAAACTCTGGTCGAGTTGACGGACATTAATGGGTTAACTTGAACAAATATAGAGTCCGTACACAGAGTTTCATTGTTCACACAGGTATACTTATAGAAACCAGGCATACCTGTTTTTTTAGCATCAAACCGGACAGTTGTTAAATTCAGCTGATAAAACGGTAGTGGTTTTTCGTTTTCTTCTAATACCAATTTCCCAGTGCCATTGAAGGAGCAAAATATACAGTAATCCTCGCCGTAAGGTGTGAAAAATGAATGCTCATCATATGGTCTTATATTTTCAGTAATTATCTTCGGCGAACGTGGGTCCCCTTGGCATACACCGTCTACTTCCTCATCAGAGTATTCAAGGTCTTCACCATCAGGCCGTCTGGGCTGTCTAGCTGCTGCATCGCTCCCTTCCCAATCAAAGTTATAAATATCTTCACCGTCAGCCCCGGTAGTCACTCCACCGCTCTCTTCCTCGTGATAATCATGGATGTCTTCACCATCAGACCCGACAAATACATCGCTCCCTTTCTCATCAAAGTTATAAATATCTTCACCATCAGCACCGGTAGTCACTCGACCATTCTCTTCTTCGTGATGATCATGGATGTCTTCACCGTCAGCCTCGACAGATGCTACATCGCTCCCTTCCCCATCAAAGTTATAAATATCTTCACCATCAGCACCGGTAGTCACTCGACCACTCTCTTCTTCATGATGATCATGGATGTCTTCACCGTCAGCCCCGACAGCTGCTACATCGCTCCCTTCCCCATCAAAGTTATAAATATCTTCAGCGTCAGCCCCGGTAGTCACTTCACCGCTCTCTTCCTCGTGATGGTCATGGATGTCTTCACCGTCAGCCCCGACAGCTTCTACATCGGTTCCTCCCTCATCAAAGTCATGAATGTCTCGTGTAGCAACCCTGACATGTGATGCCCCACCACCTTCTTCGTGATAGCCATGGATGTCTTCTCTAGATGTACCGACAGTCACTGCATCGTATCTTTCATCAAAGTCATGGATGTCTTCACCATCTGCCCCGACGGTCACTGCATCGCTTCCTTCCTCACCAGACTCATGAATGTCTTGTCCACCAACCTTAACGCCCTCTGCGCCACTCCCTTCTTCGTGATGATCATGTTCGTTACCAGCTGGTCCGCCAACCAGGACCAGTGTCACCGTCGCCAGCGCCAACAGCAACACATCAGTAATAGTCTTCATCGCGCACGCAAACGAGCAAGTAGCAAGTGATACGAACACTGAAGGAATGAACCCGTTCAGCGGATTGACCTTTATATTTCATTAAATTTTCCTTTTGATATTAAGTCACCGTATGCACTATATGACGCACGTGATTAATCGCCCATATTAGGGTCTCCCCAAATATATCCACGCGCATTCGGCAAAAGCCGATAGGAAAAAGCTTTATGTCCGCGCAATAAGAGCGAAAAAGTCGTCGTTCGGCTCGGCTCGCATCGGCCGGCACCTGCCAACGCGTCGACGGCTTTTTCGCTCTTATTGCGCGGACATAAAGCTTTTTCCTATCGGCTTTTGCCGAATGCGCGTCGATATTAGGGGAGACCCTTAAGGTATAATTGCGCATCAATGGTTCCGAACTACAATTTTTTCAATTCAGTGACAAAATTTTTGGTACAGTCTTTGTAGTTAAAACCTCTAATATTTATTTATTATTTATTTATTTAAACTTTGTTGCGCAAACACAGGAAAAATGTACAAATGGCGAACTTAATGCCTAAAGGCATTCTCTACCAGTCAACCATTGGGTCAAACAGAGACAAATGTTGGTGCAGGAGATACATAATTTAAAAAGGGAAATGTAGCCGAGAAGTCAAATATTATATATAAACATAATAAGATAAACCTACAAAATTATGATAAAATACTAATACTTATATGATATACAAAGAATTATAATATTCTACTACGTAGCGAACGAAACGCAACTGTCACTGTCGCATTAGTGGGGAAGAGTGATAGAGGGGGAAGACTACGATACGCTAGAAGCGTTAACGATCGGCACGTTGGCTAGGCACCCTGGCTGACCTAATTTAAGGAAAAATGATCCTACTCACCTATAATGTATTTAATATAATTAAATGTTTATACTGGTATTCATTAGCAAAAACTCCAAACCGCGATTACGGCAGGAAAGACCACCGTCCATATTCAAATCAGTTAATTAAATTGATAAATAAATTATAAGGACAATACACAAATAAATTGAATCCAATAGTCAGCTAAATAAATTAAAAGTAAAACAGTTGGTACGGCGGCGATTATCAAGTTCTAAGCAACATACATAGGTACTTCAAAGGCAACTATTGTCCTACGCTACGTCTTACGTAGGCGAACAACGCGCGAACGCGGCGCGGCGCGGCGCGGCGAAATCAATCCTTTGATGCCCATAGAAGTGTCCTACGTAAGCGATCTCGTTGCGAACGCGGTGCGGCGCGATTTGCACGCGAATGTCAGGCGGCGCGACGCGGCGCGGCGCGGCGGCGGTCGCTTTCGCCGCGCCGCGCCGCGCCGCGTTCGCGCGTTGTTCGCCTACGTAAGACGTAGCGCTAGAATGTTTATTTTTACGATTTCACCAGCAAACACTGTCTGTCGGAGATAACATTGAAATAAAATTAATAAACTTCACTTGGGTTAAGTTTTTAGGGTTCCGTACCCAAAGGGTAAAACGGGACCCTATTACTAAGACTCTGCTGTCCGTCCGTCCGTCCGTCCGTCTGTCCGTCCGTCTGTCACCAGGCTGTATCTCACGAACCGTGATAGCTAGACAGTTGAAATTTTTACAGATGATGTATTTCTGTTGCCGCTATAACAACAAATACTAAAAACAGAATAAAATAAAGATTTAAGTGGGGCTCCCATACAACAAACGTGATTTTTGACCGAAGTTAAGCAATTTCGGGCGGGGTCAGTACTTGGATGGGTGACCGTTTTTTTTGCATTTCTTTTTGTTTTTTTTTTTGCATTATGGTACGGAACCCTTCGTGCGCGAGTCCGACTTGCACTTGCCCGGTTTTTTTAGTGAATTAGTCAATAGAACAGAGTCAGATTAGTATAGTACAGTCACCTGCAATAACATGTTACTCTTCGAAGGCCGCAAAAATATGTGACACGCTCTTATGGCTATAGAGCCAAATAAGATCGTGTCAGATATTTTTGCGGCCTTCGTTGTGTAACATATTAATGCAGGTGACTATACATATAGTTTGGCTAAGGACTGTTATATTTCCAACATAGACAGAGAGAATCATACTGCCTTTGTGTTGTGCTAGTACTATAGCATCCAAAAGAAAGGTTCGTACCTATAGTTTTTTTTGTTTTTGTTTACTGAAAAATTGTGTTTGCCAGACTATATGAACGTTTTGATTGAACTAAACACAATTAAATACAGTCACATTTTAAATAAGAAAATATGGAATAGTAGTACAACAGATGTCAATAAACTTCACCCGCACTCCGTGGGAAAATCAAAAAACATCCACTACGCTCGCGATTCTTTATTTACACGCATAAATAGAAACAAGAAGGATATTAAAATGTGTGTAAGAAGCTCATAAATAATTAATATAAATAGTCGCGTTTCTAGTTTCTAACGTCGTGGTCTTATTGGAGATGTAATGGCGACGGGAGGTTAGGATTTTTCTTATTTTTTATTCCCATGCGTAGATAACCCCCTTTAGACTTCGCACTATGAACTATCCAAGATCTTTCAAAGAGTCCTTGAAATTTTTACAAATTCCGTAGAAAATAAAGGTAGGTACATATAAGTATATTAAAAAGTATGTATTGTAAATCGAAAATTGTTTGTCCATAGATTTATATAGATTAGAGACGGTCAAACTGGCCAAATATATCGGGGAAGGGGGAGGCCTATGTTCAACAGTGGACGTCTTATGGCTGAGATGATGATGATGATGAAACTGGCCAAATATATCGAAACACATCCTTGTAACGGTAAGAAAGGTGTGTCCCGATATACACACATGTCAAATGACCCTCGAAAAAATTAATAATTATTAGGGTTAGGAATTTTCTAAGTTACATATTTTCATCACACTTGCTCGAAAAAGATCTTATTTCATCCAGGTGTACTAAAGGACGAAGGCTTATATTGTTGGCGCGGAAGTTATGGGTTCTGAAAAAAAAAAGCTAAGTATCTAGAACTCTCTCGGGAGTTTAACGACCGGTATGGCCTAGTGGTTATGAAACGGTGCCTGTGAAACCAATGGTCCTGGATTTGAATCCCGATAAGGGCATTTATTTATAATTATGATAAGAGATGTCCAAATCATATGAGTTATCATGAAAACACACTAATAATATTAGACTAATATCGTTCGAGAAATGGGCCCCTGGCGGTCACTACCTATTTGTATAACTGCACAATCTAGGAGACGATCTGTGGTTCAAGCGAGTTTGCAGTAGGTACACGTCATGTGAACGTTGTTATTTTAAAGCATGCTCATTAGAACACACATAGATAGTTATAGTTCCTGCGACGGTCTTGTTTAAGTACCTACCTACATACAGAAAATGTTGTGGGTGTCCTTTTTCAGTTTTATTTTACTGGAAAAATATAACATGACATGTTAGGGTGGATAAATGAGTGCGTTTGCATTTAGCTATCTTATTGATAATAAACTAAGTAAGGTGCAGGGGGCAAATTCGACTGCGGGTTACTGTAAAATGTGGAAGATATTTGGATTAGTTGTAATTAACCCACAGTCGAAATGGCCCCCCTGCACCTTAGTAGATATGTGAGCTGTAGACATCACAAACCTCCATGACTCTGTCATTAAAAAAATCCAGAAACTTTGTTTCATCAATTCAGATAAAATAATTCCATATAGAATAGATAGAATTATTTAACTAATTGTTGAAAAATGTGACCGGGGGGCCATTTCTCGAACGGTATTAGACTAATATTATTAGGCCACGAACTGTCAAGTCGTATGGGTTGCCATGACAACACACTAATAATATTAGACTAATATCGTTTGAGAAATGGGCCCCTGTCAAGTCGTATGGGTTGCCATGGCAACACACTAATAATATTAGACTAATATAGAGAAATGGGCCCCAGTTGGAGGTCAATCAAATTTGACAGATGACTGACAAAAGTTACGCGATTTCATACTACAATCGCGACTTGATATATTGAGTCGCGCGAGTCGCGGCAACATAAGCTAGACATGCTGGACTGGATTTAGATAGGTTTAGGAAGAGACCTAGGTAGTAGATAGGTAGCTTAGAACTAGTTTAGACTAGTTGCGCCGTTCCCATCATTAGCGAAGACAGGATCGGCGCCGGCTGACAGACAAACGGAAATATTTTATTTTATTAACATTTTGAGTCAGGCAACAAGGCATTACATATTACAAATAAGTAGGTACCTATCTTCTAAACTATTAACAAACATAAATATTTCATAAAATTAAAACTAAGCACTATTTAGACTACAGAACGGCGCGGCTCCATTGAATCGTCTGCTCTTGTGATTCGGCAGTTTGCCCCAAGAACCTGGCCGCGTAGCCAAGATGCCAATCGCTTACGCTCCGTAGCGATCGAAACGCAACTGTCACTGTCACACTAATATGGAAGAGTGATAGAGAGACATAATGCTTTTCGTTGTCGAAGCGATAGCGATTGTAACCTTGGCTAGGCCGGCAGAACCTCCGAAATAGGTACTTAGAACTTATATAGACGGACTTATATGATGTTTATAATTTATAATTTTTGTATGGGGGAGCGGACGTGATCTAATCTTGCTTGTCCAGATAAAATAAGATGCGTACGTCTGACTTATAAGTCAGCTTATACGAGTTATAACTCGTATAAGCTAGGATAAGCTGTAGTTATTAAAAACATTGCAGTCTTAACGATTTTAGTAAATATACGTACACATAATGTCTTAAGTAATTTTATGTCTGAAGTAGCGATATAACCCTGATGTGTGGTAAGTGCGGACAATCTTTAGCTAGCTTATCTTGGACGTTGACCTTACCCTTCAAAGACCTAGAGTCATTTATGCGATTTTGAATTTGAAACCTTTTTTTTAGATTTTGTCCTTTTAAAAGGAATTCGGGACGTAGGAGGTTAAAATTGGGTGTTCTTCTCTGTCGTTTCGCTTTTGACAGAGCGGTCGTGTCGCGGGAGTCCGCATCGGCAGTAGTGGCGGACACAGGCCGCGTAGCCAAACTGCCAATCGCTTACGCTCCGTAGCGATCGAAACGTAACTGTCACTGTCGCACTAATATGGAAGAGTGATAGAGAGACACAAAGCGTTTCGTTGTCGAAGCGATAGCGATTGTAACCTTGGCTAGGCCGGCAGCTCTTCGCACGATCTCCCGCCATCTCTCCCTGTTGGTAGACTGTCGGGTACATCCAGATACGCGGTTTGCAACTGGTCAGTCCAGCTCATGGGTGACCTGCCGCGCGATCTGGTTCCCTCCACTTTTCCCTGTACTACCAGCCGCTCTATGGAGTCGTTATACCACCTAAAGTGTCATTCTGTGGAACTTGCTAACTATGTAAACAAACCGTCATATTGAGATTGTCACTGAATAATGATTTCAATATGGCGGTTTGTTTACATAGTTAGCAAGTTCCATAGAATGACACTTTAGAATGTTTTTAGAACGGGTATAAGTTCTAAAAACAAACATAGAAAACCGGAGGTATTTATAATACTTTATTACCAACTCTTATCTTATGTTGTATTTATAAGTATCGCTAGAGCTACTGACCGGGCTCAAAAAACAAAGTATTTGCAAAAAAGTTATTGATTATGTTGACGGCATTAATCAGTCAGTCCAGGTTTTAGCTAAGACTTTTAGGTCTGTAGATTACCATAATTTCTAAAGTTAGACCGTAAAAAGTCTGCAGCGATTTTGATAGCCCACGCAGTGCAAGTGTCATTTTAAACGTCAAATTTCTATGAAATTATGACGTATAAATAACACTTACACTGCGTGGGCTATCAAATCCGCTGCAGACTTTTATTGGTGCGACTATAAAGAACTTCTATATAAAATCAGTAGATTTTTCTCTAGGATGTAAACGGCCCGAACAGGGACCACCATAAATGACAAATGGACGCTCTAAGCTTTTATAGTCATCGGCATTTGTACCAAAAGGAGCCTTCATTAAAGCGACAGATCTAGCTATAGCGCCTCGAGCGCGTATGCATGTCTGCTCTACATTGCGCGCTTTATTCGCGCAACTCATTGAAAAATAGTATAAATCGCGCAATCTACAGCAAAATAGCGTGTGTAATCGCAGCGCAATAGCTGCGAAAGGAGCGCTGATCGCGCATGCGCTGCGCGGGAGCAATTACGGACGCAATCTGTGACAAAAAAGATTTAATAACTTCTAATAAGTGAAACTGGTTCCTGGCAAGTAGGGTTGGTAGAGTTAGACCAAGAAAAGTCTGCAGCGGTTTTGATAGCACACGCAGTGCAAGTGTTATTTACCTATAAGTATGTCATAATTTCATAGACGTTTAACACTTGCACTGCGCGGGCTATCAAAATCGCTGCCTGCTGATCTACCTACTAGGATATTTAGAATTTTAAAGAAAAGCCAGGTAATTAGAAGGGGACAGCAGATATAGGTATTATGATGAACTGCGCGAAACTTGCGACGGAAGAAATGGCCATTGCGCGGGTTCTTGTACCTCAATTACTCTGAAAATTAACTTTTTTTTAAATTTAGTTTGACTAGACCCCTCGGCAATATCAATAGGTATTATATAATAACATATCAGGTTTATAATAATATACTTAACAGGTAAACAGGTTATTATTTTAATTAAATTTATTTCTCTTTGTGTTTTTCCCTTAATTTTGGTGTATTGATTACAGGAATTTGAATATTATTTAGTACAAATAATAATTTAAATTAACTCACAATCTTCCTGTCGTTAAATCAATAATAATTATTATATTTTCCTATAACAGCCGTAGGTACAGGTAACATTCCATTGCAACAATCCCAGTTTAATGTTATTTAAATTGTCTTAGTAACACAAAATTTTGCCTTTTTTGCCTACAATTGCCTATCCTACAGGCCAAGATTATCTACAGTTTTGGTCGATACAGTTAGTGAAAAATATTTTTTTTACAAAAAAGGACATCTTTATCTTTCTAGGGTATATTGGCTTTTTTCAGGGCTCTTAGTAGTCTTTTGGTAAGCGGCCACTGTATCTTATGGACGCATGCAGCTCCATAGGTATTAAAAATGCACCTTGCCGATCCTTCAAACCTGTACGATTCTTTTTTTGAAGAACCGTAAACTGTTGTCCCTCGAGAAAAGCTTCGGAGAGAGGTCATTCTACAGCCGGTGCGTCCGCGGGAGGAAATTCTTCATAAACAGCACAGTGCGGTACTATTTAGGTTGGAGTTTATTACAGTGAGGCATAATTTACCTAATCCTAAAAATATTTCGATTAGCAGCCCTAGATTCCGTGGGCGGGCGATGGCATTAGATGCTAGCTTCCGTTGTGACGAACATGGAATCGGCCCTTAAGATATTTACACGTTACACTTATGTTACACTTTTTCTTCTTACTTTGTTGCTTACTTACTTTGGACATACAACAAAGACAAAGAGAGAAACAAAAAATAAACTTGAAGAGAGTAGACAAAAGTTATAGAGTCGGACCAACATAGAGTTTGCACTTTGCAGTCACAGAGTATGGAAGTACCACATTGAAAATATGCTTTCAAGACTGATATTGAGTACACTAAAAAGGGGCCCGGGCCCACTGATTACCAGTTCGCCGGACGATATCAGCCTGTCAGTTAAACGCAAAATTTGACAGCTCCGAACAACTGACAAGCTGATATCGTCCGACGAACTGGTAATCTGTGGGCCCCTTAACACCTACAAGGTTATACTCATTAATACATAATGTTTTTTTTAATATCCTGCCATAATATGTGATATGAATATACTTACAGGTCATACTGAGCACCTTTTGCTATGGGACAAACTCCGAAATCGCGAAGATAAATTTACTCTCCCATAGAAAATGACAACATCTGACCAGCCAAAATATAGGAAACAGTCAGTTTTTTTTCGCGATTTGGAGTTGGTCCCATAGTATAAAGTTGCTCAGGAAATATATTCACCTCGGTAAATAATTAATTTATATATTCTTCTTCTTCTTATAGTGCCTTCTCCTGTCAGAGGATGCCTATTATTAGGGCTTTTTTCACTTCTGACGCCGCAGCTTGAAACAGCGATCTGGTGCTCATCTTGAACCAGCACCTGAGGTTTTTGAGCCACGAGGTACTACGTCTTCTTTCACGTACTCGTTTGCCTTGGATTTTCCCTGTACTATCGGCTGGAGAAGGTGGTATTTGTCATTTCGTTGTCACAGTGTCACGGATTAAATATAAAAAAAAAACATCCTGTATAAATCTAAATGGAATCTGCAGCGTGGCGAATGTGTAGTCAGCTTTAGCTGATAAACATTAATGTTATGGTTGCTAATAACGCTTCGATTACAAACTGCCGGAGATTCCTGTCTCGTACCTACATAGTTAGGACCTACACTAGCCTCTAGCCGGCCAGATACCTATAAGAAAGTGTCCTGTTCCATTCTAATTTGAACTTTGTGTTGACAGAATAAAATTTCATTTTGCTTGGCAAGGTTTGACGTATGGGCGGCTAGAGGCTAGGAGATCTTAACCTTTACAGATTAACCTGTATTGTTTAATAGAAATAAACATTTTTAATTTTAATTTTTTCATAGTCACACGAACCCGTCACCTAAAAGCCGCTCCCATATAATCGAAGTTATTCTCTAATTTTAACACGACATGCTTATATTACATGAAACTTGGCATAGACATTGTTAATAATTGTTATTGTTTTACGAGTACAAAGAAAATAGAGTTAGTAGATGTTTTGTATGAAAAACCATAGCAGTTTTGTTTCATTTAATAACTATCTTATTGTCCTTTCCTGAGCCTAAAACTACATACCTAATTCCATCAAAACTGGTTCAGCGGTTTAAGCGTAAACAGGTAATCAGAGAGACAGACAGACAGACAAATTAATTTCATATATTAGTAGGTAGGGATAAGTTAGATCGCCGCTCCTGTTGTCACGCAAGCATGCTCCCGCGCACTTTCGCTAAAATGGCGGCATTTCTCCCCAAGGCCGCTCGGCCCGGACGCTGACCGACTAATCAATTCATACTGGTACCCGACCCGAGGGCCTACCGCCAAAATCGGAAAACGAAATTTTGTTATCTGCCTCTATCACTCTTGTATAGAGATGCAACGGATAGTTGTTTGACCGGATACCGGATACCGGATATTCGGCCTGACCATCAGCCTAATATCCGGTATCCGGCCACCGAATATTTGGCCGGCGGAACTATACCTACATTTCGGTTTTTCAGGTGCGCATTCTGCAGGTTTGACCTGTTTCCTAGTAAACGGTCGCACGGACTCATTTCTAGGTTCGAAATGAGTGCGCGTGCAAGTCAGTGGAATGATTAGGTAAATGGTTTTAAAATAATAAACAAGTAGGATTATGACCACGTGTCTGTTTCTTAAATCCAATTTGTTTACTCCGAAATCAAGCAATGTTACTATCCGGTATCCGGCCGGATTGTAAAATAATGGCCAGATAGGCCGGATACCGGATAGTAACCGGATATCCGGTGCATCTCTACTCTTGTATATTCGAGCGACAGAGTTGAAGATCACGAAATTTCGATTTCCACGGAACCTCTGTTTCGGAACTTCTTCGATCAGTCGGCACCAAAGGCAGTTAGAAGAAAATAGTGGTATTTCTCCCTAAGATCACCTAGGTAGCCCAAACGCCTCAGACTAATTCATACTTGTAGGTTTCAACGAATCTAACACGATAGAGTACGATCGGTTCTCCTTACAAACGTTTTCCACATTATCTACCCTGGATAATGATTAAAGTATGGGAAATATTTTATCACAATAACCATAGCCATATCTATGCACCTTCGTTTGACTTTTTGCTTTTTGCTATAAGAATTACTTAGGAGCTTAAAAAAATGGAATTTACTTTTTTGTGTCACATAAAGAAATAACAACTGAATGATTTTAAAAGTTAATAGTTATACAGGGTGATTCATGAGACGTGAGCAGGACTAATCCTGCATACTCAGTAACTGATAATTGATCGATCACCGTCGTATTTAGGTGAAACAACCACACTTTTTCCAATTTTTTAACTTTTTGGCGAGGGCAAATTTAATTCTCTACAATCATGGTCACCCCACAAGACCTAATTAATAATAATAAAACCTCTTTAACCGTAATGACAGCATTATGATTACAAAGAAATAAACTGTCAAATTTGAGTGAGATACGAGTTTTCAAAAGTAACCAGACCGTGATGACATTCAATTTGACACAGAATATCGGTAGTTTAGTATTCTAATTGCAGGGTGACCATGCATGTCGTAAATAAATTAATAAGTTTTTTTTTCAACACGACTAGAAAATTAACGTTAACCCCACTAATACTGATACGAAACAGTTGCTTATAATTTACGAAATGCGTAGTGTTAGTCCTGCTCACGTCTCCTGAATCACCCTGTATAGAGAGGTTCAACAGACTTGCAAATAATTTCTAACGTACAAACCTAACTCACGCCAAACATGATGTATTAAGTATTGTTCTACACAACGTTAAAATGGAAACATAGTCTACAACTTATAAAACTAAGTCTTTCATATGCCACGGAGCAATCCCAACGATTCGCTTAGTGCCTAAGTTCCCAAGGGACTGAGGAATGCTGTCCCGGTCTGCAATGTTTTTGCCCACTTAAACCTCTGTTATTGACCAGAAACATCTTCGATAGAAAACATCTTATAAACCTGCAAGTTATCAACGCAAATCATACTTTATTATAAGATTCCAAAGGTTTATTTTAGATTAGCCGGGGATGTGAGTTAGGGTAAGTATTCGAGGATGGGTTAGTGCATTGATGCCTGAGGTTCTTACGTTGCAGTATTGTGGTGAGGCTGCAACGCGATTTGATTTTAAACTGTCAAGTTAGATATTTGTAGAAAATAACTAGTGTAGAAGATTAGGTAGTGTGTGTGTATCTAGAAGATTGTAACATTCTGTTACCAAACTGTACACTAAAATTGTAGAAGGTTTAATCGTAAGTTCTTTGCCTTCTGGATATATTTTCTCCCATACGGGAATCCTGCTTTAGCTAGCGAGGGGACGGGACGCCAAGCAACAAAATAAAACGTGTGCTTGTCGGGTCAAGTTAGTGATGTACAACAGTAATTCTCTTACGGAAATGGGTTGTTCTCAGTTGCGAAATGGTGTAAAAAAACCTCGGGAATTTCACAGGAAAAAAGGAAACTTTAATTTTTGGATTAGATAATTTCGATTCCCATACAAATATACCTATGAGAAATTTCCGAATTTTTTTGCGTGAAAATTTCGCTATTTACTATACGTACTCGTAATTGAACGATATATGTATAAATTGTACCGATAGTGCACTTAATGCCCTAAGGCATTCTCTACCAGTCAACCATTAAGTAAAACAGAAACTTGTAGTTGGTGAAGGAACGTCGACATCGAGATGAAATATGACCTACCCTTATTATTCGTATTATAATAAAACCCTTGGTAACATCACTAGAGCAGCCTATTAAAGTCTTTTTGCCGTTCTATTCAGTCTAACGTTCGAGACGAATGGCGGCGCGCCTTATAAGGCACATGTCAATTTATAGACTGCGCCCGCGCCGACCATAGACCCAGCTAGACTATAGACTAGAGAGTAAGTACTAGGGTTGGTTTGGTTAAGAGACCTTTGAGTCCAGCTCTTCTCGCCTTAGCTTTAAGACTTGACTGTGATTTTCAGACTCATTAGTCGAAACCCGGGTTCTTTTCCACTTCTAAGAAACCCGAGGTTTTTGTACCTTTCAGGGAGATTAGAGTTTTTAGAGTTACACCAAGAAAAGTCTGCAACGATTTTGATAATACACGCACTGCAAGTGTTATTGTAAACGTCAAACTTCTATGAAATGATGACGTATAAAATAACACTTGCACTGCGTACCTATGCTATCAAAATCGTTGCAGACTTTTCTTGGTATAACTCTAAAAATGGTCATGATCATAATACATATTATTATCAATGTCTCATCTTAAATGTCAACGATTCCTAGGGCTTAGAAGAGGCTCAATCAAGGGCTCATCGATCTGTATGTTATTAGCAACTCTAATCTTATTCGCCAGGATATTAGGACCTCAAATTACATAGATCAGTTAGGAGTTGAGGGCTCAAGATATGCTGGATAATTTTACAGTCCGTATATTAGGTATAACAAGTTGTGTATACAGGATGAAATTGAAATCTTGTATGACTTAGGTCTTTTTATTTATTTTCCCTTTAGGCAAATAATAATAGCATTTTTTTAAAAGCCTAAGTTTCTTAAGCTCTTGATTACCCTGTGATAAGCTTGACACGCGTGTCGCCTCTACGAGGCATCATAGAGATACGGTAACAGATGTTGACGGTCTGACGTCCGGCAACGAAAATGGAGGCCGAGTTTAACTCAGTTAGACCGGGCCGTGTCCGGGCCGGAACTTCCGGCGCATCGTTTTATATGGAAAGCGTCACGTGATTACCTGTCATGTCAAAGAAAAGTAAGCCCCGGAAGCTCCGGCCCGGACACGGCCGGTCTAACGTGAGTTATCCTTTAGTATAACGGGTTAGCACTGACACTATATACAATACTATATGCTAGAGATGTACCGGATATCCGGTTACTATCCGGTATCCGGCCTATCAGGCCATTATTTTACTATCCGGCCGGATACCGGATAGTTACCTACTATCCGGCCGGATACCGGATAGTAACATTGCTTGATTTCGGAGTAAACAAATTGGATTTAAGAAACAGACACGGTCATAATCGTACTTGTGTATTATTTTAAAACAATTTAATCATTCCACTGACTTGCAGCACGCGCACTCATTCCGAACCTACCTATAGAAATGAGTCCGCGCGAACGTTTACTAGGACACAGGTCAAAGCTGCAGAATGCGCACCTGAAAAACCGAAATGTAGGTATAGTTCTGCTGGCCGAATTAACGGCG
Organism: Cydia fagiglandana; assembly: GCF_963556715.1. NCBI lineage: Eukaryota > Metazoa > Arthropoda > Insecta > Lepidoptera > Tortricidae > Cydia > Cydia fagiglandana. The sequence goes on along the minus strand of NC_085941.1, from coordinate 852,352 downwards.
GCCGGATACCGGATATTCGGCCGATGGTTAGGCCGAATATCCGGTATCCGGCCAAACAACTATCCGTTGCATCTCTACTATATGCTATATGCAATAGCATGGTAAACGGTGCAATGCGAATGCGACTTACAAACCTTCAAGAAAAAGAGCGTACTTCCATCTTAAATGCGGGCATCGCACTTACAACCCCTCTGGTATTCCGGGTGTCCATGGGCGGTGGTAATCGCTTATCATCAGGCGATCTGTCTGCTAGTTTGCCTCCAATAACATAAAAAAAATTGTAATCAACCTGTAGATGGGCAAACGTGAACTAGTATCACCTTAACGGGTGCTAGTTTTTCTAGTGACCATCTTTTTGTTTTTTTAAAGTTGCCTACCTGTTTGACGTGGACATGGTCAGTGTTATCAATTTCTATCCTGTAGCGTCCCATGGTTCTAATACTAGTACGAACCTCCAATGAAATGTAAAACATTATTTTATTATCAACAGGGATCGGAAATTCGGATGCTTTTATACCTAAACTTCGGCTCCAGTACCTACACCGCGTTGTTGTTGAATAGTATGGAGGCGGACTCAATTTAATTTTGCTTATAAATTTACCGGGATTTCCCGGAATACCGGCAATTAGGATACTATACACATACGAATTAAAGTATTTAAATAACATATTTCAGCTGTTTCTTTTTACAAAATATGTGGTATGCGGTAATTTTTTGTTACACCCTGTTCGTGGTTAAAACTGTTTACCAACGTGTTGGTAATGTTACATGTCAAAAGAAAACCTATGGCATAATATATGAATACTTAATCTAATATGAATCTCATGACTGTATACACTATCTAGGTATTTAAGTTTCGATTAGCGTTTTCTATGAACGATTGACATATTGGCTAGGCCTTCTGTAGAGGAAAACCTTCGGAGACATACGAAAGAATTTATGCCTGAAACAGAAACGCTTGGCAAAAATAATTTTCACTTACAAATACGACAATATAATTTTGCCAGCTCAGAGAGTGGCCAGACTAAAATGGCAGTGTGCGGGACACATTGCTCGTATGACCGATGGTCATAAAGGCCATGGTTGGCGATGGGGCAGAGAGGTTCTTGATTGGCGACTGCGAACCGGAAAACGCAGCAGGAAAAGACCCTGATGATGGCGACCCACACCAAGATGGTCGGACGATCTGGTTAAGATCGCAGGGAGCTGATGAATGAAGAGCGGCGCCAGACCGATCGTTGTAGAGATCCCTGGGGGACGCCTATGTCCAGCAGTGGATACCATTCGGCTGATATGATGAATCTTGCAAGTAAGATAAAGCCAGGGATACCTAGTGTATTTGCGCCTTTTTATTACTGATTGGTTTCCCACACATACAGAGACTTGAAGAATGAAAATAAATTATTTTTCGCCTCAACAGCTCGAACAAGGGTACTTTGCTTCTTAAAAACAGTGAGGAAAATGCGATTTTGCTCACTGAGTCATTTTGCTCACTGAGTGAGACAAAATTAGTGAGCAAAGTCGCATTTTGCTTACTGAGTGAGACAAAATGTCATTCAAGTGACCTTTATAGTCAAATGTCATTTCAACATGCGGGGTCTAATACAAGTTCGATATACTTGGGTTCTATTATCTCTGTCTCTCTAGGTATGTTCTCACTGCTTAGCGTGAAAAATTTTGTGTACTACACGAGATCAAAGTTATTTACATCTCGTGCCCTTTTGAATCCCTTACTACGCTCAAGGTTTTAAATTAGATTCACTCGCTACGCTCGTGAATCTATTATAGAATCTTTCGCTTGCACGGGACTCAAGATAAGCACTCGAAGAAATATCAAACTTTGATCTCTTGTTGTACAAATAACTATTAAATATCACTATGCTATCCTCAATAAAGACCACATATATTATAGGTGCTAGAACAGCATAATGATACAAATATGATAATTTGTTACAAGCTAGGGTTCCGTCGTTGTAAAAAACTGGCCAGACTTGGAAAAAAGTGGTTTACTAATGGTTAAACAAATGGTGCAGAACGGTCTTTATAGGTCACTGAAGACAGCTGGACGACCTGGACGTCTGGCTGTGCCTTGCAAGGGCCCTTGGGAATTATAATTCGTAACTTGATAAAAAAGTCCCTTCTGTACCGGAAAGTTACACTTGGACTTAGATACCTACATTAGCTATTTTTTATAAATTTGAGGCTTTTTTTAAATACGGGTAATAAAAAAGGAAATTATTGAGTAAACTAAGTATATTGAAAAGCGTAATTCAGGAAAAAAATCGTATGAATTTGAAGAAACTTAGGTAGGTACATTTTGGAAACGAAAAATTTCGGTTCCCATACAAAAATATGAGAAATTGAAAAGTGTCCGAAATTATTGGATATTTCGCAAATTTGGAAACTTTCTTACGGCACATCCAGTAGTTTCATCAGCTCGATATCATCATATTGCATTGTCGATTTACGTATGGGACATAATTTTTGAAGAATGGTGTGTGAATTTTCATGAATTGTCTAATGTCAACTAGAGTTACCAGTGCCATCCCGATAGCTCTTAAATTCGAAGCACTAAATCGTCCTAGACCTAACACAATCAATAAATCTTTGACATCACCGTAGCAACTGAATACCCCGTGCAAACGCCTTTTCGGTGCGCTCAAACAATGGCGTATTTTATAAGTTTTTCTGCATGCGCGCCGTTGGGAGCGAGCGCCGATTAGGAACCGGTTCGCGGTGCAGTGCTCTCCTCGACTAAGCACGCGTTTGCGGTGCAACTATAGCTTAAGGGGACACACTTATATTCATTTCACTTGTATATTGCAAGTCGATTTCAACCTATTTTTATTGACCGACGCGTAGCGCAGGTGTACGTTTTGACTCGGGCATTTTACAAACATTCGCTTTATTTGTATACACAAGGAAGGTCCCCGCCGTTTCGATCCGGCGAAATTGTATGCTGAAACATAACTTTTTGTATTTTTTACACTTTAATTTCGTATTGTTTATTTTACATTTTTAATAAATATAAAAAATCTTATTTTTGATTGATCAAACCGCGCTGTCGTCGTGCACGATCCCAATAAGCTATGCTTGCGAGGTGTGCAGCTCACAGAGCCCCTAGTTTAATAGCCATGTTGTCACGTTACGTGCTGTTCCAGCAGCAGTGGCTTGGGTACGGAACTGCTGATCAGGATTATGGATAGGAAGGGAAGATGAGAAACTCAATTAAAGCCAGGAGGATCAAGTATGTATGAAACTTTTACATCAATAACACAGCTCTTAAATAATGGCGTGTTTATTAATGTATACATTTTTCTGCTAGCGCCGTTGGAAGCAAGCTTAGTAGCGTTAAAGTTTTGCAAAAAGCCCTCTTAACGCCTTTGAACGTAGCTCGAACGCATCCAGGCGCGTTAGGTCTGAAGTCTTTAACCCTAGACGGTCGCTAACTTTTCTAAACCTGCCTAGTCGAGTTACGACAGGGTTTTAGCTTCAGTTTCTAAGACGAGGGATGACGTCACGTGACCGCTTCTTCATACAAATGCATCCCCATTTTCCTCTCTAGATAAAATATAATTATGCAAGTTGATGTATATAAGTTCTGGTTAATATTATTAACCACGGCCAAGCGCTTTCGTTACATTTTTATAGATTTTAATACTTATTATAAGAGGTAAGAGGTTTTAGATAATTGTATGAAATTGGTTTTTCACTACTCCTCCTCGTATCGTGTTCCTCTGAAACGTGAAATCCCCGTGGAATCAGCTTCTAGTTGACGGTGTCCCGCCATCTTTCTGGTTTTCACTATTAACTCGTATAATTATTTATCAAAAAATCGAATGAAGTCAAAAGGGGATATCTATCTATGGTTTACGAGTATATTGCAAAATAATTATTTATTTTATTGTAAAATAATTATTTATTTTATTGTAAAATAATTATTTTACACGAGTAAATCGTGTAAAATAATTATTTTACATAATGTTAATGAAAAATGAGCTACGTTTGTATGGGGAAGCGGTCGTCAACTTACTAAACGTAGGTTAGCAAAGAATGTGGTCTTAGAGACTAGGGGGTTGGTGATAAAATAAGCTGGAATCATTGACATCGGTCATGGGCAGATAGATCCAGACTAGGCCTAGGCTATTAAATGATAGATTTTATTAGGTATACCCATAGGTATATGTGTGTGTGTGTGAGGGGGCAAAAGATGTGTCTAAGCTTTTAAAGTTCTAAACGTGTTTTTGTTTCCAGTTTAAGCCCTGTGGGATTTACCTTCTCGTATCTGGTGTTTAAAAATCGTGACATGATCGTGACAGATAAAAGCAGAAAAAATCTTTCGCGAAAAAAAATTCAAAAATTATTAAAAGTCAGGATCCTTATCATATACTCGTATAGACAAGAGATTAATAAAGTAATCTTTGATATAAATAGTTACGTTCGAATCATTATTCGGGAAATGAATTCACTAGATATGAAATATATTATGGCGGCTGGCGTTTACGTCGCATAGCGCCGCATTAATATTATTGCGGTGCCTTTTGCCGTTGAACGTCACATATCTTTACTATTTCATATCTAGCGAATTCATTTCCCGAATCGCGCCTTATGACAGTTCATTCTCTGACTGGCAACTTGATAAACTAAATACATTAGCGTAATGCATAAACGCGTTACTGACCTGAATTTTTCTATAATTAATAATTATATTTTTTGTCCGTATCGGCTCGATTCGAACTTTATTTTTGTCATTTTGACTTAGGTATGTAAAAAGATAAAACATAATTTAACTATACCAGGCCCGTAAAGTTTTATGAATAAAGCGGGCTACATAAAACCTAGCTCTCAGTAAAAGGTTTTTTTTAGACATCTAGAACACCTACTGGCCACATCAACCGTCATTACTCATTAGTCAGTTTTTACTACAAAATGGCGGGCAAAGGTCAGCGCGGCGCTATCAATTAAGGAAAGTTTTTCTAAATGTCAACTTGAACTTTAACTTAAATGATATTCATCCCTAACATCGTGAATGGATGGTCGGCAGTTTTCGCATTTTTATCTGTTTTGAAAGACAATTGTGCCACACATTTGTAATAAAATGTATATTGCATTAGATTACTTAAGTATGATAGATATTTATTTAAGGTAACAAAGAGCTTTGTACAAAAAAAAAACTATAAGTACCTACATATACATTGGTAGTTGAAGTTACAGAAATATTTATTACTTATTTATTTCATGTTGTCAGGAGCGGCATAATAACGAAATATGTACATGGTTTACTAAGTTTGATGTATTTAACTTTAATAGTTTTATTTATAGATAAGTATACTCGTAGTACTTAGTTATTTTCCCCTAAGTACTAATAAGTCATTGTCGTTTTATGTTTTATAGATCATCATGGGATTCATGGGACTGTTCGTAGCATCTGTCATCACGATCCATGTTTTTCGTTTGGCATTTGTCGATGTATGATTGTCATCTTGGCTATTTCTCAATCGATTCTCATGAAAATTTGTCAGCAAGTTTGATAAATATATTTGCCCAAATCGAGCCATGGCTTTCTCAAGTCAACTAACAGACTAAAAGGAAGGAAGGAAGTTACGTTTTTTTTTCTGTTTATTTCTCACTGCACCCACATGGACGCTTTTCTGTTTCGCCCTATGGTTGACTGGTAGAGAATGCCTATAACGGCATTAAGTCCGCCTGTTGTACTTTCTGTATGTTCAATATAGTTTAAAAATAAATAAATAAATAATAATAGGAGTACTTGGGATATGAGAAAAAACGTTTCATGGCTGTGCCCTTAAACGGCCAGCAATTTTTTTACAAACGTCTAACGCTGGAATGTCAGGCCGGCTCTATGGCCGTCTATTTGTGGACATCTTTTTGCTCTGAGGCCTCTGTACTGCAATTGAAACTAGTTGGCTAGGGACCCGCGGGCAGACTCCTAGGTTTGCTGGATTGCTGGCTAGGGCTGCTTCAGTCTAATCCATCGAGAGTGATAAACAGATATCAGATTTAGTCTTTGATCGCCGTTTGGCGTGATTTAATAAAAACATGAATTCACATTTTAGATGTATTTATTATCACGGCTATTTTTAATTACATGTCGAAATAACATTTTAGTAGTCATAAGTAAATATAGGAAATAGTGAATAGAATCCTGATTCTATTACCCCTGGGTTACTTTGCGGAAATCCATATTAATTAAAACCAAAAATATTACTTTGCTAATCCGCGAAAAGATCTTTTTTTTTTAGGGTTCCGTACCCAAAGGGTAAAACGGGACCCTATTACTAAGACTTCGCTGTCTGTCCGTCCGTCCGTCCGTCCGTCCGTCTGTCACCAGGCTGTATCTCACGAACCGTGATAGCTAGACAGTTAAAATTTTCACAGATGATGTATTTCTGTTGCCGCTATAACAACAAATACTAAAAACAGAATAAAATAAAGATTTAAATGGGGCTCCCATACAGCAAATGTGATTTTTGACCAAAGTTAAGCAACGTCGGGAGTGGTCAGTACTTGGATGGGTGACCGTTTTTTTTTTTATACTAGCCTGGTTTAGTGTCCCACTGCTGGGCAATGGCCTCCCCTCGCTTCCTCCACTCAACCCTGTATTTTGTAGTTTCAAATTTTGATTTTATTTCCGTCCATTCAGTTTTTGAAAATATCAACAAGTTTAATTATCTGTAATTCTTGTAGATATCTTTCAGCAAACAAAAAATAAAATAAATAAATAAAGCGGCGCAAGTATGCAACCATAAATAGTGGTTGCATATTTGAGCCGTTTGGAGTTGAGACTATGGGGCCTTGGGGGGAAAGCGCCCACAGAGTTTTCAACGAATGTAGCCGCAGGTTAGTCGAGTTGACGCGTGACCAGAGGGCTGGGTCATATCTAGCGCAGCGGATCAGCATTGCCATACAACGTGGCAATGCTGCCAGCCTTCTGGGCACGCTGCCAATAGACGGCGATTTGGGGCAAATTTTCTATTTATAGTTTATTTTTAAGCTTAGTTTTTAATTTTAGTTTGTATTTTCTATTTTAAGGCTTTTTATTGTTTAATAAATCTTAAATGTTTACAACGTTGAAACACAAATTCACTGTCAAAGTTGATGCTCAATAAATAAATCTGCGGAACCTTAGAGCTGAGCAGGGCGAGGGTGCGAACACTCACACAACCGGTCGTAAGGGATCGCGGGCATTGCCTTATGACAAACATGGAGCCAGTTATCATCGGCATGCTATCATTATATAAGTACGCACACGTTAGAACACGTACTTTAGTGTTTTAGACCAAATAAAGAAATAGTATTTTATATAATCGTGATAGAATAAGGCGGGCTTTCCGGTTGAACATCAAAAAACGAAAAAAGACTAGAAAGAAAGAAAACTAGTGTGTTCGCACGAACTGTACATTTTTCTCTCCTGTGGGCAATAGTTAACAACTTGTGGGCATGTAAGTAATGATTTTATCATAGTTCTCTAAATAAAAGGAGGACCTTTTCACGTGGATAAGGGTTAAATAAGAAAATTAACCTTTATAGCCCTTAACACTTGTGTATGTCTACAGGAAAGACGTAACACAGTTTTCTGTTTGACCCTAATCCAAGATAAGTCTGCAACTATTTTGATAGCACATGTAGTTCAAGTGTGATTGCAAACGTCAAACGTATACGAAATTATGACGTATTATTAACACTTACACTGCATGTGCTATCAAAATCGTTGCAGATTTGACTTGGTCTGACTCTACGTGCAAGTGTGCAGCTAATGAAACCCGTTTATCCGTTTATTAAAGTTGGTCAAGCAAATCTTGTCAGTAGAAAACGGCGGCATTTTTAAAAAATGTAGGCGCGAAGGGTTATCGTCCCATAGAAAATTTGAATTTCGCGCCATTTTCTACTGAAGATTTACTTGATCAACTATAGTTAACACACGGCAATACATCTTGGGTATATGTACATTGTACAGTCTAGCTATCACTTTACTTTAGATACCGGATTTCGAATGATCCTTGGAGAAATGCAGCTACGATAGAGTGCGCTATGGCATCAAGTTCGTTTTTTGGTGTGAAAGATTTCTCTTGAACAAAAAAATCAGTTAACCTGTTGGACGCCAATGACGGATATAGATATTCGCACCGCAGATCCAACGCCAAAGACAGATTAATCCGTCCCAGACCACAGAGCAGCATAGACCTACGTGCATATGCATAAAGTTCCATCTCAGTTTTGGCATTTCGGTGGCGTAGCGTCAGAGTGACAGCTTTTGCGTTTGAAACCGCGTCGAAAAGGTTAATCAATGCACTATTAAAATTATTCTTCTTTGTATCCAACATTCGATATCGGATATCCCACCGAATCGGACAATGTGAAAACGCTCTAACAGTGTGGACGATGGTACAGAGAAAAAAAAACAATCGCTCTGAATTTATCATTTATTACATCAAATGCATTGCATTATGTTATTATAAACAATAAATAAATTGGTTTCATAATTATTATTGTGATACAATGTTACCTTGTCTATCTTCCATTCTGTATATATAGCTTCTCTCTCACGCATGCAAGTATGCTCTATGCATGCGAATGCATGCGTGCATACACGTACAGTCTAATTAGATTGATTGCAACTTGAACACACAAGGATATGATGGTTGAGCTTGAAATAACGGCGGGATAATAGCAGCGTCTGCGTCTTTCAGTAAAGTGTTTAAAAGTGTTGTTTGCTTTAATATCATGTCGAAAACCCCTACCATCATACGTTAGTTGGTTCTTAGAAAGGATAAGAAGTCAAACCACTTGACAAGGAGCCTAATTAGGCTATTAGGGTAATTACGTGAGAATTATCCAGAGAGCTTCAACTTGCATGAAGGTTATTTTAACAGCGTACGCTATAACGCTTAGGTATAATAATTATTAGCAATATGGGCGTTAAAAGGGTTAGAGTCCGTCTAAGATAACTTTGCGCCTTCATGAACAGAACAAAGTGAAGGAGTGTCATCATAATCGATATTTTTGTTGTTGCTTATTCTGTTTTTTTTTATAATTTTAAATTTATGATGAATAAATAAATTATTTTATTATAATCGATATATATTCATAGAAATTTTACATCAATAATGACATTTGTCATTGCAAAAGCTATGTAGCGCAAGCTTATTCTAAGAATTTATTTTTTATGAATATTATTTAGTAACATTTGAATAGTTTTTAAGCTCTGTCTTTATTTTTTACCTACATTATCAACAAAAACCTAACAATTATATAATTGTGCTGATATTGTTGATATTTTCTAACCTTTAATTAAATAATTTATTTTATATTTCTCAATTGAAATTAAAATATAATTATCAATGGTTTGAAAAGTTCGTTCGATACAAAATGTAACCGGACATACTTACCACAAAATTACTTTGAATCTATACAAAAGTAGTCCCTTTTTTTTCCTCCCTAAATATTGATATCGTGGCAAATATTTTTACATGACGTTGTGTAGTTTCGTTTTAACATTTTAATCTATAAGTCTGTGTTCAAGTTGCTTTGATTTTATTTTAACAGAAAAATGTCTTGTTTTATTCTTTTATCTAGTCGTTCATCTTTCATCTATAATAGGAAAATAAATGTCAAGCCACAGAAAATGAGACAAAAACATTATTACGATTTTATAAAATATATGAAAATAAAACTGGATATACAATATCGTCTTTGGTTACCGCGAAAATTGGTATGTGAAATTGTACTTTAACAGGCTTACAGTGTAAATATTGCTTAAGTTGCATCATTGCGCAGCTTAAAGGCCTATACACACCAAATGCGGCTACGCATGCGATGTCACAGCACATATATTAAATCCAAAGATCACACCTGCACTGAACTGGGGCAAAGAGTTATAAAGTAATAGAGAGCTAAAGTCTAAGAAACAAACGTGCACCCTATACTATTTGCATTCCTATTTGCGTTATTTGACACATGTCACTAACAACAGCAATACAACGTAAAATGCTCATCGTAATCATAAAGGAAGACAATTGCACTGAGAACGTGTACGTTCTACGTCTTTTTTTTTAAAATTTATGGTTGGACGGACCGTTATGAATCGATAGTCGTCTAAGTAAATCGATATGAATTTTTAATTTTTCTTTTATTAAAAATAAGTAAAAGGTGGATAATTGAACTGTAAATATGGATATATTTATCGTCACCTAACAGACAACAAATTTGACACAGAAATGACATAAATGAACTCTAAAATATATCCCCAGTTAGTTTCAATTTTGACGATAGGTGCGACCTACTCGGTCGGTGTATTAAATGCATTTACCTTGCGGGAAAACCATATAATTATATCTTTTTGATATAAATCTCAAATAAAAATTCATTATACGTCACAATTCGATACCTCAGTCTAGGTGTCATCCAGTCGTAATCGCTTGCTGTGACAATCGATTTGGGTTAGTTACATAAACGTCAATCATAATGTGTCAAATAACGCAAATAGAAATGCAAATAGCATAACTAGGCCTAGTTTGACAGTTGAAATAGATGGCGCTGTATTACGCCATATGTTTCGTGGTCATTGAATTGTTAAACGTCAACTTTTGACTATCAAAAGCACCGCATAATGTACGGAGCCGTACAGCGCCAACAACATCTCACATTAAATTCGAAACTCGAGTTTGTCCTAGATTTTCCACATCTTACACAATCAATGGATCTTTGGCTAGAGTGACGCATGCACCTGGTGTGGTTCGGCCTTAAATCAGTAGAAATTCAAATCACTGGTGCTCTCACCTCTCAGTCCACCATTTAAAGCAAAGTTCAACCAATCCTGATACACAAAACGTACATTTAAAAATAGCACCAATATTTAAATATCAGCACATCGCGATCTCAAAACGCTGGCAACATTCACTTTAACGAAACTGACTCATATGGCAACACCGTAATTTGCAAAAGCGCGGGAAGCACGCATTAAAAAAACATTGAATTTGTCTACGCTAAGAGCTTTTAGAAATCGTTTTTTTTTATTAGAACCCTGAAATTTTATGCCAATTTCGAGTAGATAAATACAGAAATGCATGCAAAATTCTATTCAATATTGTTTTAAAAACGATACAAGGTATGATTAGTTTAGACATTCAAGAGATATGAATATGATTACACAATAGTTTTGCACCCTAAAATCCGATCACACTTCCTTACCTATAGAAATATACAACACTTTATGTAAATAGATATGTATAAGTAAACTTATTATTTACTATGGTAACACTGCCTACGGAATAATACAGCGATAGAAGAGGGTGTATAGAGGTGCAAGACGTTTTGATTATCTATGATACAGTTTTTTTTTATTCATAATATTGGTTAAACCATTATTTGTGTATTATACGCGTTATATTAATGCTTGGCTCTGCACCTCAATTATATTAAGTAGGTAAATTACACCCTAATATGTTACTTAAGATAAAAAACTATGCAAAAATTATATTATCAACAAATATAAACATTAACACATGTTAAAATTTACAAAAATACAACTTAAATTAACACAAGGTGTCGCTAACTACAATTATACCAACGTACCTAATTTTATTTGGTCTCTTTTAGTAACGGTTAATTTTAACAGAAATCTTAACTAACGAATGGAAAATATTTTACATATTGGAACTTGAATAACAAATTAAATTTATGGTTGCCGCTTTCAGATAGATCATCTATATAATTAATGGTCGTTTTAGTTTCACCAAATTGTTCTCCAAAATAAAATCACACAGAAACAAGTACGAGTATAACCATTTATTCCGTGTCCTATTTTATTTGTTCCTACGTAATTTTCAAAACAATAAGGTATAAACTTTGTGATACATGGACACTTTGACCCTTATTTTATTACTATGTCGTGATACCGTAGCGATATAGCGGATTATTTTGTTTCGATTTTAGTGCGATACGTACGCATCAATACATTTTATTTAAAGTACACTGCAATTTTACTTAATTTGGATATTTTCATGTCATTTCTATTCAGAATCAAGAGCTCTTTTGATGCTAATAGGAAAAACAATGTGTCGCAATAATTTTATTTTGCGGTGCCATTTTTCATAGACTTTGTATAAAGGTAACAGAATGGAGGAACGTTCGAAAAATGTATGGCAATTATGGGACACTGTTTTTCTCCTTATAGGATCAAAAGCGCTCGTGATGCTTAGAAGATGTAACATAAAAATTCCCAAATATGAAGAAAACAGTGTAAAGGGGCCCACTGATTAATTGATTGTTCCGAACAACTGACAGGCCGATACCGTCCGGCGGACTGTTAATCAGTGGGCCCCTTAAGACCTTAAATAAAATGCCCCAATTACGTTTCAATTATACTAGCATCGCGTGATAATAAAGACAATGAATACGTTCCTTATTTTTCATTTTATCACGGCGAAAAAACCCTCAAACTCCTAAGCAGTGTCGCCAGCACGTTCGCCAAACACTCCGCTCGGAGCGCGAGCTGTCCCTCCAAAGTGGAGCTGTGTTCGGTCTTGGCGTTGTGGTCGCGTATTATGTGCGCCATCTCGGCCCCGGCGAGGTCTTTGAAGGCGGCCGTCACATCGTGGACGCGCAGGATCAGGTTGCGGGTCTGGAGGGGGGATGACGTGTGTCTGCCGAGAGCCTGGAGCAATGAAGAAGGTATTAAACACGTTCAGTACCGCAAATAAATAAAATAAAATATATAAATAAATATTATAGGACAATTTTACACAGATCGACCTAGTTCCACAGTAAGCTCAATAAGGCTAACCCTAAAACCGACCCGGGTATGTCCTTAAACTACGTCCAAGACCACCGATGGACGGGCAGCAGCGTCCCTCAAATTCGATGTACTCGACTGCGATCGCCAACCCGCCTGCCAAGCGTGGCGATTATGGCATTCACCCTCCACAACAAGGGGGAGGCCTATGTTCAGCAGTGGACGTCTTATGGCTGAGATGATAATGATGATGATGATGAAAACCGAACAGCATCATGATGAAATACTGGAAGAAATATATTTATTTTAATTTTTTTCGGTTATGGTTGAGGTAAATTTCACCGATCTTATCTGATGTGTTTAGTGAAGGATTACTTTATATTTTTTTTCGAGACGTCTCGTTAGTCTTTTTTGAGACTGTCCCTTGATGTTTTTATTTTCCGTACTAATATTGCACTGCTTTTAATTATATCTTCGCAATGATGCGTACCTGTGCAAGGTCCGCTAACCTCCGCAAAGGCGTGAGGCAGTCCGCTAGCGCCGGAGCGACGGGCCCAGAGCCGCCGAGGGCACCGACCAATGTTCTCGACGTCCCCACCAGTGTCACAGCGCAGGAAGTCAGTTCACTTCGTGCTCGCTGAAAAATACACACAAATAATCGGGTACTTTATCTTGTCAATTTAATAAACCTAGGTGGACACCAATTGTGAACATGATCAAATTAAGACTTTTCAACTGGCATTCATTCATCTTGGTTACGGCGCCTGTCCGAATTTTAAATCGTGAATTCGCTAATTTTTGAAGTTACACATTAAGGCCTACTTGCACCATTCCACTAACCCGGGGTAAAGCTGTTACGTTAACCGAGTATCAAATTGTACTGGTAACTATGGTAACGCCAGGTTTAACCGGTTATCCTCGGGTTAGTGGAATGGTGCAAGTGGGCCTAATAAATTAGTTGGTAGTTAGAATTACCTGAAACTTCAGCTCATCGATATCCTCTCCTCCTCCGTGTGCGTGTTGATGCTGCGCCCTCTGCGCGGCGGCGTGCAGCCTCGACAACAACCCCGCCGCCGCCGCCTCGGCCGCTAACAGCAGCGCCTCCGCACCGACCACTCCATTCGCCTCAGGAAATACTAAAGGAGGTGATGGAGGAGTGGGAATATCATCCACGACATCGTCTTTAAACCGCACGTGGTTCTGGACTTTTGGAGTTGGACTCGCTCGGAACTTCCTGTCCGTCGGAGGGCTGAACGTTTTCGAATCGTTCCCCGCCGCTCCGTTTAGAAGATCGGGCCGGTTGCTGAATCGACGATTCATTTGAGGCGAACAGAGTGATAGAACTGTTGACATTTCGTTGTTTTTTAAGATGGTGTTTTTAGTTTCGGAGCTCGATCGAACGTGTCGACTTTGAAGCGTCATCGAACTATAATTTGGTGTGGATCGTAAGCTTTGCTCGTCTTCTAGTCGGCTTTCATTTTCTAAGTTTCTGTATGAGTTTAAGTTTCTTTGGAAGTGCGGCGAACCGATACTGGCTAGCCGTTGTTCTCTGATAGGGGATTGTTTTTGTGATGTCTTCATTCGGAGAACTTCGATGCTCGGCACGGGCGGTAGAGGAGGCTTTTTAGGAGGAAGAAGTAGTGGAGGCGGAGGGGAGAGGACTTTAGGTTCTAATCTAGGTGGGAGCGGTGGTTGCATTTGATCATTAATTTCACAGACGACTTTATAGTTTAGTCTCCTGTTGTTTAAGGTACTGAAGTGATTGTTTGGGATTTCTACAGCCGTTAACTCATTATTTGGACATGTAAACGAATTCGATCGTGGTCTCGGCGCCGTTGGGGGAGGATTTTTAGGAGGTCTCTCAGGTGGTTGAATGTTATCGACATTTTTTCTTCTAGGAGGCGGCCTGATTTCACAAACGTCTGGCATAGAATCCGACTTCTCTACTTGACCTACTTTATCTGATTCATCGCTATCATCGCTTTTGTTCTTATCTTTGCTACAACATGAAAACATACCTTTCCTTTCAACAGTAGGATATTCAATCACATGCGCTGTGCCGTTCGCCGTTTTTTCTGTAACACTTTTCCTTTTACTCTTCGGCGAATCTGATTTAGTTTGAGCTTGAGTTTTGCTTTTCTCTTTCAATAATAGGCTATTCCTAGCATCGCTTAAAGTTTTCGCGGTAAACATGTTTCTTATTTCACTGACACTGAGCGTGCCTTTAACTACTTCGCCATTAGCTTTCACATCTTTATGATTCTGTTGCTTCGCTTCCATTATCTGACTATGGTTGACGTAGCTGACTTGTTCTCTATCTAAAGTTGAGGAATTTGATCCCGGCGGTGGAGGAATAATATAAGACATGATTTCCTCAGGTGTAAGCTCAATTGCAGGAGTGACTCTTACAGTAGGTGGGTGCACAGTTACGTTAGCTATGAATTCTTCTATATCACCCTTTTTGGGGGCTCCGTTTAAATTTTCTAGGGAGTTTTTCTTCTCGTCTGCAAAAGACGGTGGCACGACTGGTAATATTTGAGGCACTTGCGTCGCACAGTCTAGTTCATCAGGCGTTTGTGGGGGTGGGATCAAAGTTAAGTCTATAAGCTCCGCGTCGTTATCGACGCTAGTTTCTTCATAATAAGGAAAGTTAGCTTTCTCTTCCTCTTTACTACTCTTCTCTCTAAGCTGTTTCAAATACTCCTTTAGATTTGACTCCCTATTGTCTAGAGTCGAATCAGGACTATGTAAACCGAAGCTCGTTCTCACTACTTTATTCGTAGCTTTCTGATGCTTACGTATAGGACTATTGGTTGGTGTGTAAAGAGAATCGTTATCACTTTCTGAATGAGAGAGATCATTGTTTAAAGCTATCAAGGCGTCTGTGAGTCCACAGTTATTAAGTATAGCGCTGAGACCTTGCGATTGCCGCCTCGTAAGATCGTCTTTTTGCACTTCAGGTATACTTAACCCGGAAAGTCCTTGGTTAATAGTCTCTGTTAAAAGTAGTAAAGAATCGCTATGTTTAAGAATTCCTGGCGCATCATCTGCCGCAGACATTCTACTATTATTTGATTCAGTATCGCTTTCCAACTGGTCTACATTCGTTTCTTTACCAACTAGTTCATCTCTCAACATTCCACTACTAAATGCATCTTCATTATATACATCACAGTTCTCAGTCAAATACTGTTCAGAATTTTCAACTAATTTCTGCATTTCGGCGACTCTTCGAAGCACTTCTTCGTTTTTAGCTTCAACAAGTCTCGGGTTATTGCTCGCATTCTCTAAGAGTTCCATGGATAGAACGCTTTGAAGATCAAAACCCATCCCGTCATCCAAATAACAGGCATCGTTCGGATCGAAAAGTCTGTAGTCATCATTTCTCTTGCATTTCTCGAAATGGACATCATGGCCTAACAATCCTGGCCTCGAATCGTAGCCTGTTAACGGACTGGAGTTGTTGCTATGATTTTTGTTGGTTAGGCTGGAATTCATGTTGGTATCTAGGCTAGCTTTAGCCTGGTCGGGCGTGGAATGGTATGGAGGAGGCATGGTGAATATCGCGAAGTGTTTCTTCGTGAGTACGACTGGATCATCGTAATGAAGGTAACTCCATTTCGTTGGTACCACATGATGTTGTGAGAGGTAAGGTGGAGCTGGAAAGTAGAGAATTTATAAATGTATTAATAACAACAAACATGTATGTTTGCGTAATTTGAGCCAAAGAAAGCGTTTAAACAATATTTACCTATGTCCTCTGTGATTGGTTCTCTCTCCAATTCCACGTTTAGTTCTTTGCCCGTGGCCAGTCGGTAGTATCTGTAAGGTAAAAAAAACAATAAAAATTAAAACGATTGCGAATATCACACTTTAAGCTTAAGAGAATCTAACGAATCAGATATCTAAACATAAAACAATAAATAGTTGTCCTGTACCAAAATAGTAATCGTCAGTTTCCCTTTTGTGTTAATGACCAAGTCGAATAGTTAGATCAGTCAATAATTTATATGTTCCATAACAAAATTGACAAAATGGATATTCATGGTGTGATTTATTTTAACCGTTTGCCACAATCATTTTATCGGAACTCAAAAAAAAAAACTACTGAACATAACCAAAACCTCAGCTATTAGCGTCGAAGCAGTTTGAAATTTAACACATATCGACCCAGTCCACAGTAGTCACGAGTCACGACCATTCGTGGTTTGTATCGGTTGTGAGGTAAATATGTGAACTCACCCAGCAATAACCAGCGGCATCTCCAGCGCGTCCCGCTCATCCATGAGCAGCGCGACGACTCGATCCCTCGTGAGGAAGATGGCCACATCCGCGCTGCCACCAGCTTCGCGCTTCACCCTGACGCCTTCCACTTCTTCTAGAGAAGCTATTGATTGAGGCTGGAAAATTAAAACAACTTTCGTTACAGGGGTCCTTGATGCGTGTTCAATTTTATAGTGTTAACATATTTAAAAAAGCCATGGAGCGATCCAAAACAACTATGGTGGTCAGCAAAGCACGCATTGTTGGCATAAGTAAATTGGAAGTCGGTTACTCAGCAGAGCAACATTTGTAAGCTACCAAAAAACATAT
This sequence comes from Cydia fagiglandana, assembly GCF_963556715.1. Classification (NCBI taxonomy): domain Eukaryota; kingdom Metazoa; phylum Arthropoda; class Insecta; order Lepidoptera; family Tortricidae; genus Cydia; species Cydia fagiglandana. The sequence continues at coordinate 835,005 of NC_085941.1, read as the reverse complement.
TTTGTACTAGATTTATGGTATAATACTGATGCTATACCATTCACTATGGCATAATAATGTAAATAGAAAACGATTTATTTGTCATACCTACCAAACACAAACAAAATAATACCACATGCTTGCATATCTTAACGGCGTGTCCAAACTGCTAGCATTTAAAGCACTTAAAAATTGTAGTTAATGTAAATATGGCAATCTGGCGTTGTTTTTTCGAAGCACTCGCTGTTACTTTTATTAAAGGGTTACTTACCCCAGGGTTAGCGCGAGAGATGATCTGGCTCAGACCGAAGCGTGGGGAGACTAGAAGTACGCGTTCTGGTCGGGTGCTTCCGAAGCACTTGGCGCCGTAGCTTGGAAGACCCGCTACGATGTCCAAGTAGTGGAGCTTCGCCTGAAATTAGAAACGTTTGATTTACTTGAGAGATTTTACTTAAATAATAGTTACGCCAAGTCCGGCTGCTGCAAAGTCTGTATGCTGGACGTTTTGCGAACCTTAACCTCAAAATCCAATACACAGACAACAACACGAGGTTCAATGAGACTTGTTTGGAATTCTAGTGAATAACTTATTGTTTTAAGTATAGGAGTAGTAAGAGCAGCGTAGTAGTAGTAAATACTAGCAAATTTTCAGCGATACACCTAGATTTTGTTTGGTTAAATAACGTTCGCGCGTGTGTGTATGTGTATGTGTGTGTGTGTGTGTGTGTGTGTGTGTGTGTGTGTGTGTGTGTATGTGTATGTGTCTGTATTTGTATTATATTCGAAGATTATTGGCCGTCATGTTGCCCGAAAATTTTCGAAAGCGTAAAATTATCCAGATGGAAAGAACTCTGTTGCTTCTGACAATTAGAATGGATAATTAATTTCCCTCATTTCAAAATGTTCGCTTTCGAAAATTTCTTCACTTTCTAGAAAAATAGTTTCCACAAATTTTCGACTACTAATTGAAAACTTCCCGAAGCTTGTTGCTTGTTGTTCTTGCCGAACACTGTTTCTTTATTTACCTGTAACTGCGTTAACTGCCGTTGGCTCCCCGTCATCTGCGAGTTGAGTTTGAGGAAGTGTGCGATGAGACGTCGGATTTCTTTCCGCTTCATACTTTCTAGTAGACCATTTGGTACGAAGCGTTCGAGACCGAATTCCCTCCTGAAACGTTAAAAAAATATAAGAACAGGTTGTTAATTTTAATATGGACGAAACGAAGGGCAATACCCGCATTTATTTATATATTTTTAATCGATGGGAACGATAAGAGATGACACTCGTAAAAACGCGTCGCGGGTTTTAACAGAAGCGTACGTGCATGCTTTCTTATGGCCGGCTGTTCTCTCCTCTTGGTCGCATTTCAACCGATTCTCATGAAATTTTGTGAGTTTTATAACGTCAGGTTCCCATCTGACTAAAAGAAACGTAGTTTATTTTGCTTGGGGCAAGAGAAACCGTATTAGGAAAGTCCTTTTTTTAAATTTTGTACCTACTGTCAAATCTTCTTCTTCTTCCTCGCGTTATCCCGGCATTAAATAATAATTGTCAAATGACATTAAATAAAGGTAATTGAATAAATTTCGCGTTAGTGTGTAGAGTTAATGTGTTCCAAACGCAAAAGTTTTAAATATGGCATTAAATAATTTTGTTTATAATTAATATAATAATTTTTAGTTCGTTGTATCTCTGTTTATTTTCCCTACAGGTGATTCTCTTACCCCACTTATGGATTTTTTTCGAATGATTTTTTTGATTCAAAATGGCGGAGCCATGTGCCCATACGCATTGCCCCTTTATTATAACATACTCGACAGCTTTGACGGTGAGTTTGGCCGGCGACAGGTTGTTGGCTAGCGCGTGCTGGTGCATGTGCAGCGCTGCCAGTCGGAGTGCAACGTCGGGCTGCAGTTCTGGCGAGAATCGCTCCTGGGCCACGTCGTTGCAGCACTGGAAATATACGTTAAAATTATTAGAACAATTTCAAAAGTTAGTAGGTAAAAGTTTTTGGCGCATTTATACATGTGGCGTGATAAAATCATGCAATCCTTAGAATCTCTTATAGATCCTTATGTTAAAAAAATTAGGAATTCGTGCTGTTAAAAATGGGTATTTTCACAGATATGAATTACATATTATAAACTGTGGGTATTTTTATACTTGATATCCTTGGGAGTTACAGTTAGGCGCCAGTTATTTTGGGACCAGACGTCGCTGGGATATATCGTAGATCCTAATTGGGACTTAATTATTATTTGGATCAGCTCCCCTGAGGATCCTATATTTTCGGGATTCTGGTCAAAGGTCCAGCATCAATACGTCAGTTTCATTTCACTTTCTTTCTTATTCTCAGACAAGGACACTTCAATCAACAAGAACTTAGAAATAAATCAATCAGTCCTCAAAATTTATTAAATGCTTACCTGCATGTATAAGTAATCCAATGCTGCTAGATCTCGTTGTGCAAGCTCAGCTGCCGACGTCGGCATGAACACCACGCGGAACAGACAACGCATCTTGTGCGAGCCGGGCCGGGACGCGATCTGGAAAAAGTGATCATTCATTTAATCCCTCAAGTCCCACCATCGCATGCGACGTATCGAGACAATATATGAAAAGTCAGGAACGGATGATAGTTAGAGATGTTTTATAATTCAAAGTGCTGGGAGATGAAGGGATAAAATGTTTCTGGTCACTAATAACAGTAATAACATTTTAACTAGTCTCCCTCGCATTATCCCGGCATTTCGCCACGGCTCATGAGACCCTGGGGTCCGGGGTGGGGTAATAACATTTTAACTAGTAAAAAGAAGAATATTTAACAACTATTCGAGCATCGTTCAGCTGCTTAAACTGTTAAAACTTGATCATAACCTTCGAAATACTGATCTTAGCGACAAGTGTAGAGCCGGACACAAGCCGAATAAACTTTAGTCCGCAAACACTCAAGTTATTAAGGTCTCATAATCGTCCACATCTATATTTTAAACAATTATCCTGACATTCCTGACCTGCGGGCGCAGCACGGTTCGATTTTTATCGACTATCACTATGCGCGTCCCTTTCGCACTTACATACTTGTTGGAACGTGACAGATATGGTGACAAGGGATAAAAACGCGACCGTGCTACGCCGCCAGCTCAACTTGCTCTTATTTATTTAAATTTAAAAATTAAAGTTACGTACCCGTGCTAAAGACTCCTTAGGATCCAAAAGCGTCAGCTTATTTCTCCTCACACTCTTCACATGTTCCACGACCAGACTAAAGTGTTCTTCAGCAATTATACACAGTTTATCCTTCAAACTCGTCACAACATCGGCAACCGTGGTGGTCGTGTCGTATTTGAAGGACTTGGTCTGTCCGTTCTCGAGGAATACTTTGAGGACGTTCGCCATGGGTGGAAGGCAGAGGTCGCCGAGGGAGAAAGCTGAAGGCTGGAATGAAAAAGAATACGATTTAGAAAATCAATCACTTGTTTGTTTCAATCAGTTTTATGTCCTACGTAGTCTGTATTAAGGTTTATAATAAAATACAAAGTAAAGTTGCCGCTCCAACATGAACCTTATTACACCTGAATACGGACTAGCAAACGCAGCGTAGGACGTCCACCCACAAGATGGACGGACGACCTTGTTAAAGCCGCCGGAAGACGCTGGATGCGGGTGGCTTCCAACCGGTACGAATGGAGGTCCAAGGGGGAGGCCTATGTTCAGCAGTGGACGTCTTATGGCTGAGATGATGATGATGATGATGACGGAGTACGTGCGACCCGGGACATTCTGGCTACGCCACGGACCCTCTCACATTGTGTGTGTTGTACATTGAGTTTTATCACAAATTACATAAAATTTTACATTCATATTTAATTTTTCTGTGATAATATACGTATTGGTATACCTAGATAATATTAACTTAAATGGTAAATGAAGGTTAATATTAACGTAATTAACGCTAATTAATCATTAGGGGTGAAATTATTTATACCAATTCCGTTGACACCACTCCGCTGCACCAAACATGCTTGAAAATGTACGACCACTGATAATAACAGATTCGTGCAAATACTTACAGGGTACATGGGGGCTCCATTTAGCTGCACAGAATCCGCAAACCGGACTCTTGGAGGGCGGGCTCTCAACCTGGGAAATGTATAAGATAAGTGTAAACGAGTAAATTTACTTAAAAACAAAAAACCCAACTGCTACATATATTTTTGAAATGGTATTTTCACTAGCTTTCATTTGATACCCATATTGCTATGGTATGAACCCCTTCCCCCCTTTTTACCATATGCGGGCGCCATTTTCCAAATGTATATAGCCTAGGTATATCGCTAGTCACTACCACAATTCTGACGACTTCAACGACATATATATGTCATAAACCGTTCAGCCATGGGCGTGCCAAGGAAATGGATATACATAGCTCGAAAAACTTTACCGTCCTTCCGCATACATACTTACGCTCCAAAAAATTTACCCTCCTTCTGACGCAGTCGGGTAGAGGCCGACACACACGGACTACACGGCCGCTAGACACGTGCAGCAATATGTAGCTGTCTCACCTGGCGCGTTTAGCGTGTGACAGTAGAGCGGAGCGGCGCACGGGGTTGCCGGCGCGCGCGGGCTGGCACACGCGCAGCGTCACGCGCTCGGCGCACGCGCGCCGCCGCCGACACGGCCGCTAGACACGTGCAGCAATATGTAGCTGTCTCACCTGGCGCGTTTAGCGTGTGACAGTAGAGCGGAGCGGCGCACGGGGTTGCCGGCGCGCGCCGGCTGGCACACGCGCAGCGTCACGCGCTCGGCGCACGCGCGCACGGCAGCGATCACGTGCTCGCGCGCCGCCGCCGACACGTCCGCTCCGTTCACGCACAGGATCTGGTCGCCCGGCTCCAACTGGAATTGTGGAAAATTGTATTTAAAATTTATCTGTTTAAACAATAGCCAACGATATTATAGGATATTAGGTGTACACAAATCAACCTAGTTTCACAGTAAGCTTAATTTTTAAGTCGTGGGTAGGTAGTAGACGACGATAAAAATAATATTCATATGATACAACTGAGCTCGGTGCGTAGCCAAGAACAATTTACGTAGCGATCGACACGCAACTGTCTCTGTCGCACTAATATGGAAGAGTGATAGAGAAAAATTACTGTATCGTTCGCTGCGGAGCGAACGATTGGCATCTTGCTAGCAACCCTTAACTGATGAAGCGTCACATTGCCTTGTTTTCCATCAGCATTTAAAACTGATTACATGCAATTGCTTTCTATAACAGTCGGTTCTTTGACAAATGACCTTAATTAAGAAATTAAAGATTACAGCTGTTTAAAGCATGCTATATGCACATGCTTTGTATCGCCACATTATACATCGAGCTCGTTTCACAAAGTTTATATACGAAATTTTTCAATATCGATTTATTTATTACAATACAAAGTTGTACAAAATACGAAACCATTTACGCAAATTAGGTACTTATCAAAAATATACCCAAAGTTAAAAATTTCCAAAACATCAAACAAAGGAGAAATGTAGCCTGCTTTTTATATTTACATCACTTAAAAAAAGTTTAAAGATAAAACGTAAGAAACTCATTACTTTTAAGATGAAAGAACCCAATCCGCTAGAAATTGAGACTCTACACACCGCAATGGCACAGTTATAAACATAAAGTTTGCAGTATCTCAACTCAGGTGTCCATTACGTATTTATGTGTCAGAATTTTGCTAATTTTCGACCCTCCCTACATCTATCGGAAAAAATTGAGAGATACTCGTTAATCTGAGCTCGAGCAGTAGGTAAGCTTTAAACAAGAGGTTAGCGTCGTATTTTAATAGCGCTTACGGTTGTTGCGTGGTTTTTACCTCCGCATACTCTCTGATAGTCGGTCAGTACTACAAGCTCTACAAAGTTATACTTTCACTTCAGGGCTAATTTACGAATGTCACAAAGCTCTGTCAGAGGTATGTACCACCAATGGCGTAACTCTGCAGTGGATCAAAGGACACAGCAACTCACGAGGTAACGATGCAGCCGACATCCTGGCGAGAGGAGGCTCGGAACTGAAGGTGGCAGGACCTGAGCCAATCCTACCTCTGCCATATGCCTGGCTCCGGAACACGCTGCGACACAACACCAAGGTAAAACACCAGCAATATTGGTCTAACCTAGGCACATGCAGGCAGGCGAAGGAAGCCCTCCCGACACTCAACCCCAATCTGTCGCGGAGGCTTCGACAGCTGAAGAGACCACAGCTCCGGCTTTTAGCTGGGGCAATAACCGGACACGCCTCATTTAACAAACACCTATTAACCCTACGTGTTACAGATAGCCCCCTCTGCAGAGCATGCATGGAGGCAGAGGAGACAGCCGCCCACGTCATTCTCGAATGCCCAGGGGTGGCAAAATACCGGGCACAACACCTCGGCTCACCGGGGTCTCTCCCAGAAGTCGTCGGCAACATTAAGGGTCTGCTAGGCTTCTTGGTGGAGTTGGGTTGGCAGGAATAGTGCCGCCATCCCATCACGCAAAATAGGCGCAATAATAGACGTCGAGTTGCGGAAAACAAGCCCGCGATAACCTATAACCTCCTCATAAACAGGTAAAACTACATAAAGTAACAGACAATTCAAAATCGATGTTTTTTTTCGCTTGAAAAAGAAGCTTCTAACTTAAGAATTATAACAAAAATACTTCAAAGGTAATGTTCTGGTCATGTAAACAAGCTATAGCTTAACCATATATGGTTAATACTCATCGCAAAGTATTAACCATATATGGTTAATACTTATCGCCGTGTATTTCGTCGTTGTAAACACAATCACAGTTAAACAACTGCTTTACTAGTAAACAATGTAAACTGTGTGTATCCCGGGTGGAAAGTTAGCGTGCCCCTGTAACTTCTACTCTGATTGGCCCCAACGATACAATGATGTAATTAATTAGGACAACCTTGTTAACGTTAACTCTTAGAAAGTTACACTCGAGTATCGGCAATTTTATTGACTCGATTTACATTTGGTTACGAAAGCGGATAGAAGATTGACTTCGACACAAAGTGGGTATTTCAGCATATACATAGTTAACACTTAATGTTTTTGTTTCATTTAACTAGAAATTAGTTTCCTAACTAATCAGAAGATATTACCTCATTGGTTTTCATAATCTTTAATGGACTTTGTGTTCAGTCAGATGTTTTTATTTTACGTAAGGTGTCATATACACTGCCTACCGGCGCGATTCGGGAAATGGATTAGACATTCACTAGATATGAAATAGTAACGATATGTGACTTTCCAAGAAAAAAGTACCATATGACGGTCGGCGCTTAAACGCTATTATTAAAGCCGCTCCAATTTTATTGTACCATAAGGTACCTTTTGCCGTGGAACGTCACATATCGTTACTATTTCATATCTAGTGAATGTCTAATCCGTTTCCCGAATCGCGCCGTACACCTATTTACTGAAATTTGGAAAAAAATATGTAATCTTTTTGTTGACCACATTGTTTCAGTACTTTGCAATGCAATACATTTTTAGTAATGTATTTTATTTTTATTGTGTTTAAGGAATTAAAGGCTCTTTACATATGTATCTTTTGGTTGTAGTGCCGGGCTAACTACCGAATCCGACTCTCGAGTCAACAATTCAATGAAGCCATAGGTACACAATACATCTTGTCGCTTAAAGTATTTTAATGTTAGGTTTTTTTTTATGTACATATGTGACGTTCCACGGCAAAAGGTACCTTATGGCGGCTTGCGCTTACGTCGCATAGCGCCGCAATAATATTGGAGCGGCGTTAATAATAGCGTAAGCGCCAACCGCCATAAGGTACCTTTTGCCGTGGGACGTCACATATGTTCGTTTTTACGGTATTTACACTACTAGTTGCCTGAAAATACAGATAAGCTCAACATGTGTATAAAAAAAACCTGTAGCGCCCCCTATCGTATTGTCCTCGATATTTTGATGATATACTAACCTTCCCAACGCTGGGCGAGTTGTCAGTGACGAAGCGGACAAGTACGGGCCGCTCCGAGCCCGCCACGAACCCGAAGCCCAACTCCGGGTCCCTTTCCAGTGTGACGTCACGCGGCGCGGGCGGGGACTCGCAGGAGCAACCCTCGGGTGACACGTACGTTGTCGTTTTGTTCACATGGCTGGAAATAAATGGTTTATTTGTTTACTCAATAGCAAAAAAAACTGTAAAGCTAAAACATTCTAATGTAGGTACCTAACGTAACGAATAACAATAGCTCTATTGTTATTTTCCCTAATTGACGATTATAATATAAATTAGTATAGATTAGTGTAAAATAATTTATATTGTAATTTCATATTATGAAATAAATAAATCTAAATATAAATCTAATAGAGGCTAACACAGTTCATGTAAGTAAGTAAGGCCCTCAGCACACGAGGCTTAGGCGTGAGCGTAACTGTTTTTGTTAATAGCAGTTTTGTTTCTGGTTTCTCACAATAACATTTTATTTTGGCCATGTTCATCTGTCTGGCTGTCTATCTGATCTTGGCTTATTCATACTAGCAAAGTTATTATAAGTGATATAAAATCAGATACAACATACAAAAGCCAGACGTATTTAATATATTCCTCCGTTGGAAACTAGTGACGTAAAACGAAAGTATCTCCTTCCTGGATCTTTATAGCAAAAGAACATCTGTGTCTGTGTCGTAAAACATTGCAATCCAAGTGCTGGCAAACTTAGTTGTATCCTTATATAGAAAACATGACGACGAATTTTAGTGACTGCCTTACAAAACTAAATTATGAAGCAGATGTACTTGATTCATTGGACATAATTTAAAAAATGTGTTAAATAATAGTACCTACTTCAAAATCTAACAAGCGTATGATAGAGTTTCGTTTTCAATGCTTTTTTACCAGATGCATGGATTAAACCTATTTTTTGGAGTAGAATTAGCTTTTAATTTAACACACTACCGATTTTATTCAGACGCCAAATGCGTTAGAGTTGGACCAAAAAAAGTCTGCAACGATTTTGATAGCACACGCAGTTCAAGTGTTATTTAAGCGTCAAACTTCTATGAAATTATGACGTATAAATAACACTTGCACTGCGTTGTGCGTAGGCTATCAAAATCATTGCATACTTTTCCTGTTCTAACTCTACGTTCCTACACAAAGTTAGATTTCTTGCGGAATGCCTTCACGGTTGTCTAATTCCTAAGTCCAATATTCTAAGATTCTATACTCACTTGATGTAATAAGGCTTCCCTCGACTATCCAACGCTTGTTCCCACCCATAAGGCAGTTCCTCCTCTTCCGGCTCCTGGCTGCTTCTGCTGCCATCTCTGGAGCTGGGCCAGCTCTCGACTGGAGGCAGCCAGCTCGCCGTCTGCGTGACGTGGCTGGAAGTAAATGAAACATTATGAGTTTGATGTAACAAGAGAGAAATAGATGTCATTTTTAGGGTTCCGTACCCAGAGGGTAAAAACGGGACCCTATTACTAAGACTTTGCTGTCCGTCCGTCCATCCGTCCGTCCGTCCGTCTGTCCGTCCGTCTATCACGAACCGTGATAGCCAGACAGTTGAAATTTTCACAGATGATGTATTTCTGTTGCCGCTATAACAACAAATACTAAAAACAGAATAAAATAAAGATTTAAGAGGGGCTCCCATACAACAAACGTGATTTTTACGTGACCGAAGTTAAGCAACGTCGAGCGGGGTCAGTACTTGGATGGGTGACCGTTTTTTATGCCTTTTTTTTTGCATTATGGTACGGAACCCATCGTGCGCGAGTCCGACTCGCACTTGCCCGGTTTTTAATCTCATTGGGCTGTTGGTCTGCTTCCAAAATTAGATTCCCTGCGACAACGTAGGTTCGTATCCTGCTGACTGCGCCATATAGAATAAGTAGTGAGGTGAGACTATAGCTGCCATCCGTCCTAGTTTCCCCGGATTTTTCCTAGTTTGGAGGCCGTCCGGGGGCCGTCCGGGTGGGTTTTCGAAAAACTCGGATACTGTCTTTGTCCGGGTTCGGCGAATTTAGAGATAGCAGCCCTAAGTGAGACGGAGAAATAAATAACACGCAGAGGTGGGCTCTGGTTGTAACAATGACTGTACATGACAAATTATATGGACTAGGATATAGAAATAGAAGAACTTATAAGCAGGGGTGGCGAAACTACGGTCCGTCGGCCGGATTCAGTCCGCAAGCCCTTACTTTTCGGCCGTCTGAAAAAAGGAAACGGGAGAACAGAAGACCTGTTTTATTTTTAAATGTATTGAAATAACAGTAGAAATTATTCATTTATATATTATTACGTTTATAAATTTTCTTAAAAAAGTGCAAAAACTGCAGTTAGGTGCATTTTAGGTGTGGATAGTCCGAGCGCCGACAGCTATGCGACGCTGGACGTTGCTACAATTTTTTGCAGACTTCGATTTACTAGATTTAGACCAAGAAAAGTCTGCAGCGATTTTGATAGCCCACGCAGAGTAAGTCTTATTTACACGTCAGACTTTCATAGAAGTTTGATGTTTAAAATGACACTTGCACTGCGTGGGCTATCCAAATCGCTGTAGACTTTTTTCGGTGTGACTCTAGCACCAGTGCCTAATCATTATTAGTAGATCTTACGAGTATATCGGTGCAATAAGGTTGATATTAAAATGTCAGGTAACAGTTTGGACGGCGGGACACAAAACACGGCTGTGTAAAGTCCGGGTGTCATGAAAATACTTATCGGACATTTGTGTTTCAATAAAATTTAAGTGTTTCCACTGGCGAGCGATAAAAGTTAAAGCCTGTTGTGAAATTGGGCGAAAAATTCATTGAGCGATCCTTTTTTTCGTGTATGAATGTTATTGATGCGCATTAACAATTTGGTTTGGGATTTATTTATTTTGTGGATACCGTAAGAATTTGATTGGGATCACGGGACTTTAGTTCCTATTGCTTTTTTAGCGTTTAGTCTATATTTATTTACTTTTTAATCCTTATCGTATGTTCTACCTTTAGACAGGCGTAGCTCACTCCGCGATTTCGTCGCTTTGCTACAGGTAGCTAAAAGTACATCCGTTCCACACCAATTTTGGGGAAAGCCACCCTACCCTACCACGCCACCTAGCGGCCATATCTGTCCTGATCGTAACAGACGCGTATTGTTAGAGAGTGAGTCTTCTGTACCTAGTACTATTATTTATTCTGTGCTTTAGATCCTGATTATTTGGTATTCAATATGATATACCTGATATATAGAAGTCCAATTATAAATAAGAACGGTATATATACCTACAAATGTAACATAAAATACAAATATATGTTTTTATTAATGATGTATGCAATTAAAATAATAAATACAAATTACAAGCACATTCAGAGTTCTAACCAACGTCGAACTTAAACCAGTCGTCAAATAAACAATTCACCCCTAAATTATGCAGCCTTCGACCTCGCACACAATACTCACCCCTTTTGAATACTTGTTAACAACTTTAACAAGCTGTCAGTTACCCAAACGACGAATGTAGTAAGTACATAATTCAATTCGTATTACTTACTACCTTTATGAGAAGTAAGGCAATACCATATTTCATCTGAGATTTTCAGGCCAATTTACATGACGTCGTTTACTTAAGTTTTCAGTTCCTATAATTATGACTTGTTTAGTCAACTTGAGTTCCTACTAGGTGTTTAATATATAATCCCTCATATAAAAGTATATAAAAATAAGACAAATTTAATAATTTAAAATGTCATACCTATAAATTCTGTACTTTTACGAAATATTACGAAGTATCCAACAGCAATACTTACCAAACTATCCATTTAAAAAGTACAGGACTCTCATACAAACTTAATATAACCTGGCATCAACATCCCTACTTAACATACAATATTCATAAAAAGATTTTCCACGCAATAATCGCGATCCCGGGGGCTACATTCGAAATTATTAATTGAATAAACCCAAAACCACTCAGCTTTAACCTAAAAACTCCCAGTTAGGTACGGCCTAAAAGGTACTCGAATATTTTGATTAAAATATGATTAAAATTTTAATAATTTCTTGTATGAACGTTAAATATTCAGTAACCTAATGTGGAAGTGTGCAAATGAATAAATGAATGATGCTTTTATTATATAGAATCAATGAAGAATTAAACTTAAAACGCGTTTAACCATAATTATTAGAGTCAACACTCGGCAGTACATGTGGCTGCTTGTAGATTCCAGCTATTGCTTTACATGATACACTGCATAATCATAGTATAATTTAGCTCTCATTACCTTTGACACTGGCTAAATTAAAATAATGGAAAAATATGCGAATGGTTAAATATGATTTCGGAAAAGGAAGCTATCGAGAAAAATTAAAATGGGAAAAATTGCGAATGGCAAAAATATAAATCCGGAAAAAACGATTTTCGGAAGAGACAGTACACACTCCTTTACATGATACACTGCATAATCATAGTATAATTTAGCTCTCATTACTTTGACACTGACTAAATTGTCCCAATAGACTGAGGTTATTTTATTTTAAAAACCTGAACTAATATTACAGCAAGTTTATATTTTAAAACTTCCAATGCCGCCCCGAGGCATGAACCGTATTTCAGACTCCACTTATCTGTGTTAAATGTTTCAGCATTTTTTGCGCTGAAAAGGCCTTATGATTTACTACGGCGCTTATTTCGGTTGTTTACCGTGGAAACTTATCGTATTCAAACTGTTTCTCTTCCTATTTTGGTATTCCTTTGTTTCGTTTAAAACATTTAACTTTTTTCAGCAATTTAACCCCTCCTGTGATAATTTTTATTATTTGTATAATTATCTATCATCATGATTGCAAAGTTTTCTGAGTTTCTGAACATTCAAGTATGTGGGTGGTAATTCATACCGGGTGTGGCCTGTAATATGAGCAAAAAATTAAACTGTAGGCTGTACTCCTCATACTGACCAACATTTGTTCAGCGACTTTTAAAAATAACTTGTGGTTTGATTTTTAATACACTTTAAAGTTTATTCTAAGACGCAATGTATTGCGAATTTTGTTATGTGTTGTTGTTAAGGTGTGACAAGCAACGTCAATCACAATGATATGGCGTGGCGATGGCGTCCATTGAAGATAATATTTATTTCGTATGAAAAATAGGGAGTCTAAATACTTCATAATTTTTAAAAGTTGTAGAACAAAAGTATCACCGTTTGAGGAGTACAATCTATGTTTTAATTATTTGCTCGTGTTACAGGCCACACCCGGTATACACTCACAATTCAAATATATACATTATATTGTACTTGAGTTTAGAAAAAGTATGACTTCTTTTTATAAGAAAATAAGTGCAAGAATACAAATTGTATTACGTATTATAAATTATTTTAGAGACAAAATTATTTTGATAATGAACAAGTAGGTACAAAATAAAGAAGATTTGACACTAGAGATTGGACTGTACTAATGCCCTGCATGATGATATATCCTTCTATTGTCCCCTCTTCCCACAAATCATACAAAACCCCTACGCCCGCAATGTATGTTCAGTTCAGGCTGAAACAACTACGTCTATAAAATATTAATTAATCCCGTGAAACCTTAATAAGGGGCTTCAAAAATCAAAGGCCACGCTTGAGCTAATATTTGAAGAGATAAGACACCTGAATCCGTAATATGCTTAGAGTTGTAGTCCGGGAGAGGAACGGAAAATTATGCATGTCGTAGACTATACAACATACCTACCTACCTAAACCTTCTTAAAACAATGTTTGCCTACTAAGACATTTTATGGAAAAAATGTACTGGAGGCTGATGTAACTAGGATGTGATGTAGTTACCAGAATTTTCAAACATCCTAAAACACTTTATTGAAATTATTAGACTAAAATTAGAAATAAATGTCATAATACTAAATAAAATGTGACCATGACGTCTGCCCAAGACTGAAATTAAAACAGTCTTCAACATTTGCGACTTACAAAACCCAAAGGCCATCTGGTCACCCTCTTTTGATGCTTGCCGCTACTGCTAAATATGCTGGTTCGACCTCATCCTTGGGTAATTTTATTTAGTGCAAACATATCAAACAACAATATATATTCATGCGCAAAAAATAAAAATGTAACCTGCCACATGCTTTGTTCACTTCGCATTACACAACAATGATCACGCACTTCATCTGACTTCATTCGTTTTTAGTATAGTAACAAGAATATTTTTGATTAATCGATTCATATTATTAGACAGGAGATTTTAATAAATAACGTATTTACGAGCAGGTACATTTCTTTAGCGCAGTGAGGTACGCCCATTTACCCCCGTCTCTCGGCCTAAACGTATAATATGGCTGATACAGCCTGGGGTGTTTGAACGGTATCTTTTATTACCGATATTAAAATTGAGGATATTACAATATTAGAGTTTTATTTGCGCTTCGCGGTTATTAGATTACGACGTGGAAACTGGTTTCGTGTGGTTTTAATAAGATTGGGCTATTACACGCCTATCATGACTTTTATTTTGTCTTCTTGGAGTTTTATTACAAACACGCCTTTGCTAATTAATTATTTATTCGAAATAAACTTAATTTGGTTGCGTTTTTCCATTTTTATGACATTTATTGTTCTTAGCTACATCAGGGGCCTCGAAAATTTAATATTGTAGGCATTTAACATGTTCTAGTCTCACGATAATTACATAGTTAAAATAGGCATTTCTAATTGTCTGTTATGAAATGACTTATAATTAGATTTCGGCGTGATTTTAGTATATTTGAAACGTCAAGCCAATACGTATTTAAAAACGACCCTGACTTAATGAACTAAGTAGCTATTAGTATTTTAACTTTGTCACGTTTTAGATCTCAGATTTCTCCCGATATTATCTACGATAATGTTATTATTTTGGTCTTCTGTATATGTATATCTTCTCTGGTATTTATTATTAGACCATATCTACCCCATGCATCTCCAAAATTTCATTTACCTTTACTAACTTCCACTACGTATAATTTTGCTCACTTCAGAGGAATCTCATTCCCAAGCTAACTCAGTGATCGTGCCGCGCATACATAACAGATCCATGTGAGATACCACAAATATTCGCTCGATTTGCAACTTTATCTGAAGGGAATAAAGGTGCAGATATTTGTGCTGTAGTACAGGGTCCGATCTCGTGTTCGAATACTGATCAAGTTCGTTAAATAAAATGGAGTTAGATTAAGTGGGAGTTTTGGGCCCAATTTTATGGTCCTATCGAGATTGAACAGATACCAGTGGCCTATTTTATAAAGCTACAAGTTACAATTTACAAGCGGAAGTCTCTTTCTAACTCCATGTGTTAGAACGAGACTTCCGCTTGTAAATTGTAACTTGTAGCTTTATAAAATAGGCCACTGGGTGTACACATGTTATGAGTTCATTGGGCCCTGCTAACTTCAACAAATAAGACTATTACTAACTATGTATTTACATGAACGTTTTGTAATTATCTTATTTTTAAACCCATTTGCAATATCTATTAACTCAGTTCGACGCATAAAAAAATTCGAGACCTAAATGTGTGTTTTATCTATTTTTTTGCCGTTGTTTACAAAAGAGTTAAATTATGTAACTTAATTAATTTAAAATACTTTTAATGTGTGTCACAATGGGTCCTTTAACGTGTCAATAAAATATTTACAAGTGATATTATTATAATTAGAGATATTTAATAGAGTAAAAAATATACAGCAACATAAATAAACCTAAGGGTACGTTACCACCACCAGAATCATAATAATCTATAAAAAATATTAACTACCTACTACACAAACATAATTATAACAATTACTTAACAAAGATTATCTATTTTTTTTATTGATTTCCACAAAAAGGTACCATTATGTACCCATTAACGTAAAATTAATCTTATCCTACGCGAGAAATATCAATATTAAACGATACTTAAATGGCAATACTTGCTAATGACACAATAATGTCAATGCAAATTACGCATTACATTTACTAACCCCCAAACCTATTAGACCTAAGCCCCTTATAGGCACTTAACATAAATCTATTCCCCACATACGCGTCCCGACATTAATTCCAAAGGAACCAGACACAATGTTTGAATTTGCCATATGTCTATTTGCAATATTAAACCGAAATCCATATTAAATGATATACTTGTTTTATTTTAGACTTTATATACGAAATAACAAGGTTGAAATTTCGGCGCGGGATGCAGGTCTTTTTTCAAGCCACTTATTATTTCAGCCTTTCTTGAATAATATGGGCTTCCCTAAAGAATATGGAATGAGAATTACAAGGTATTTAATTTGATTTGAGCTCTACACGGCGTGGTTTCTTTTAGAAATACAATATAACAAATTGACTTGAAAATTAAAATTTATTTTTATGAAGTTTTCGTGCAAATAGAAAGAAAAAATCTTTAAAAAAACACTCGGTACGGTAGGTATGTTTTCCGTATAAAGCTTTTCTTTATAAAAAAAAGTAAAATGTCAAACGGTGAGTAACCGTGAACAGTGCCTATTCATTCAGGTACAAGATTGCTAAGATTAATAATCGTATATTTTTTATGTATTATACGAGTATAACATATTCTTACTACAGTATTATTTTCTAATTATATTTAAGTAATTATGCAGAGCACAGTCTTCAAGATAATAGATTAGGTACAAGCCGTACAATCTTGAAAATTAAGATTTTGTGTTTTGCGAAGAGAAGACAGTTTAAAAATTGCCAGTATAATAATACATAAACCTAGATGGTTCGCTACAAAGCTCAAAGAATGTTGCAATCAAAAATAACGACACAGTGCATTTGTTATGCATATTGTTGTTATTTTATATTTACATTTGTCAAACTACAAAGACACTCAAAAATTCATGCAGTGGATGTTGTCCAGAGTAGAATAAAATAGAGAAATCCATCTCGAAATAATGGAATACTACAGGGCCACACGCAAAAACGCGCGGATAAAAAACGTTAGCAGCCCAGAAGTAAGGCGTGCAACTACTGATGCGATGTGACGTCGGAATGTTTTCAAAATTGCGAAACTTCCACATTGAAAATTACAGTCACTTCTCATATTTTTGTATGGGGATTGGATTATTCCTTTTTCAAAATGAAAGATTTTTTTAATTCCTATGAAGTTTTTTTGAAATTTTCGAGAACATTTAAAACATTTTTGGAATTTTCACAACGCACATCTGTGTTGCGAGTTCGAATGTTGAGTTCGCGGGTTTGAACATCGACTCAACCAATGAGCTACTTGGAAATTCAGCTGTCGCTTCACTTTCGGAAAAACTAGTGGCTACGAAATGTATGATGATGGATAGGCTTTCTTTTCTGTAAGATGATGAAGCCTGTGCTGTGAATCTGAAGGTATATAATTTTTATATTTATTAAATAAGTAAACATCAATAATAAATTACCGATAAAGCACTGAAAGGAGTAGGCACGATAAGTCGTTAGGACCGATATTATTGAGTTTCAAACGCGAATTCATAAATAGTTACTTTCAGATGGCTTACTGTGATTGCCCTTATACTATGACGTTGCGGAAGAGACATTTTTCACCGGCGGCGTAACGTATGAAAACTTATGAATAAACAAATGAACGAGATCGTCATTTGTTTACGTCCTGTTTGATTACGTGGCACCCTTACCTTACGTTTTGATAAAGGTTTATCAGGGAAATAGGTAAAGTTTGGCAACGTAAATGTAAATAAAATCCGTATAAGTGTAAAAATGCCACTATATACGTCATATAGTCATATGAAAACGACATCCGACACATCCGACAGTAACAAAATAATGATACAGTTTTTATTGCAGAGTGTACTTTTCTTTGGTATATTTTCACATACGGCAGAGGTATATCTCGTTATTAGGACAGAACGCACCGAATAAGTACCTAAGTACAATGTGTAGTGCATAATTCTTTCCATCGTATTTTCTCGGAAACGTTCGTATTTGTCATGCTACTTCAGTCAACCTCGATACTTTTTGTACCGAGAATAACTGAAATAGACAGGCAAGTTCGTACGTTTCCGTGAAAATACGATGGAAAATAATTATGCACTACATCTGTAGCTACTAACCACCACTATAAACCACCTGTGGAGACCATAAACACATAATCCCACAGATACGTTTAATTTCCAACATTTCCTAGTACTTACCATAAAAGCGAATCAAGTGGCGATGAAACTTTCCACATTCACATTCACCGTCTTTGAATGGCGCGAAGTAAAAATCTGTCGTTTACGTTGCTAGGTTTATGACGAAGAAAATGTCGTAAATCTTGTTGAATATGGAGAGGTCATTCTACTCATTATGATACCTAACTAGAGACTGGGCATTGCGAAAATTAAAATCAAAATTTTAATAGGTGTTTATACTTACGTATAATGAAAAATAAAACACGTCGCTTTTCATCCACATCCGTCAACCCGATAATTTTAACTTTTCTATAGGCGTTTGTCGGTTAACCATAGTCATCCGGGCTCTGGCCCATAATCACAAGTATAAAGATCCCAGTCTAGAATGTTATAGTACAAAATCATGCAAAACCAGATACGCAAGTTGGATAGTAAACTGGCCACCCGTCATAAAAACATAGCCTAAGAAGCGATCGCACTAATTTAAGCAGTATTTTATCAACATTCGTTCCGATCATGTAGGCTGTAAGATTTTTTTAATGAATTATTTAAGTAGGAAAGCAATGTCGACATGCCTCTGCCCATCCTCTGCCTCAGTCACCATTTAGCGAAATGAGTGTGTAGAAGGTAGGGAGGCAATAGAGTGTACTCTCTCCAGGCGGGTGTTGTGCCTGGGGACGGAAGTCCACTGAGAGTTGGTCGAAAGTTATATATATAGCAACTGACATTTAAAACTCCGTAAACGCGATGTAGGTCTCTTACTAATTGCGCTCTAGCTTCCTAACGCCATCTGTTAGATTATTAATGGGACGACGTTAGCAGTGCCAGCTAGAGGAGACGCCACAAGTGTGTATTCTTTTACTTTCCACAAACATCCCGAGCATCCCCTTTATCTGTATATGTAAATATGTTTATCACAACAGCAAGGTCCCAACGATTAAATACGAATGCCGTAATTGTTCGGTCCCGAAATGCGGTCAGTTTCCATTATCGCTGGCAAGGGGTTATCGAATCCAATCCGAAAGGTATGCGGGGAACATCGACGGGAGATATTTATTTGGGACGATGATTTATTCATTAAAATACATAAACAAAGCACACACTATGATTATTTATTTATTTATTGTACAAATGGCGGACTTAATGACTAAAGGCATATGATCTTCTCCAGATTAAATGTCCTTGTTCTGCTAGTAGGTCCAATACGAAACAATACATATAATGCCTCCTCTATACACGATGGGCCAACGCCGGCCAATCCAAGGGACGCATTTATGCGTTAGAGCGAGCAAGTTACATTGCTATCTCATTCTACCGCATGGCTGCGTCCCTTGGAGTGGCCGTCGTTGGCCCATCGTGTAGAGGAGCCATAATACGAAAGCATTTGTGCCCAAGCCTTTCTGTGAGGCTTCGCTCGCGCTTCACGCTCACTCGGTTAAATCTCTTCTTCCTAGCGTTTGTCCCGAGAGGTCTATAACGTGGTATCACCGTCTGCTTGGCAACTAATTGGCACAGGCACTAATTTTTACGAATGCGACTGCCATCTGACCTTTCAACCCAGAGGGGAAACTAGGCCTTGTTGGGATTAGTCCGGTTTCCACACGATGATTTCCTTCACCGAAAAGCGACTGGTATTTAAATATCAAATGATAATTATATCCTCCTAACCACCCACCTACCCATAAAATTTCTGAAGCCAGACTAAGATGGTACGGTCACATAATGAGACGACCAGACGATCACGTGGTTAAAAAGTGTCTTTCCATCGCTACAAAAAAGAGGGGAATTGGAAGACCCCAAACAACCTGGATGACGAATGTCCGTAAGGATATGAAGGTATTGGGACTTCACGAGCAAGACACCCAAGAAAGATTGATTGGGAAAGCCGACCCCGCGTAACGGGACAAAGGCGAGGCAGAAGAAGAAGAAGAAGCAGAATTATAACCTCCTAAGGCCCAGCCATACAAATGGAAAATGCAGAAATTTGAACCTACAATGCAGGAACTAGAGTTGATTTTGCGTTGTTCAAAATCTGTACGAAACAAAGCAAAAAGCAACTCTGTTCCAATAGAATATGATTTAGATTTCATTGAACTGAATAAGAAAAGTACGAGTACTAGTAGTAGTAGTAGTAGTAAACTCTTTATTGTACAAAAAGACATATTAAAAATAACATACAATTAGTAAGAAGTAGAAAGAAGAACTATAGGAAGAAGTACTATATGTAGGTAGGACCTTGGTCCTTATGTGGGGTACATAAGTAACGAAAAACTTATTAGTGCAAGTCGAGGTTTGAACTCACGGCCTACGCATTGCAGGTCGCACGCCCCTACAGCTAGGCTACCAACACTTCGGTCAAATAGCTCACTATAAAACGAGCGAGCACGAATAAAAGGGGCATTTCAGTTTGAATATTTATTTCTTTGATCTCTGACGGTAAAGGGGATTAGGTCGCGGTTTGGCCCGAAAAGGGTTAATCATTGTAATCGTCGCTAAATGGAACCTTAAATTATTGAATACGTTCTTCGCGTTTACATAGCAACGACATCTGAAAGACAATATTACATACAATTTAAGGTTTTTGAATATAAAAGATACCTACATGGCAAACCAATTTGTCATTTAAGCAGGTGGGAAAACAAAAGTAATGGCGACAACCGTCGATTACCCATTGAAAATTTTACACAATAACAACAACACGCTATATACAATAATCAAAACAATTAAAACAGTAAACTGTAGTCACCTGCAATAATATGTTACACAACGATGGCCGCAAAAATATCTGACACGATCTAATTTGTAGAGCCATAAGAGCGTGTCACATATTTTTGCGGCCTTCGAAGAGTAACATATTATTGCAGGTGACTGTACCTACGAGTTTACGGGAGCAAAAAAATTGTGAGTTCAAAAAAGTTCAGTAGGTAGAAGAAGATTACATGAGCTGCCTAAACCTTGTTTTAACAATTCGTCGGTATAATAATACATAGATATAGTAGTTAAAAATACAAATTAAAAAAAAATTATTTACATACAAGATATATGACAATGGTATTACTAAACGAAATTAATAACTATGTTAAATCTAAAATAGGTCCCTGAGGCAATGTACCAAGGATGCTGGCGGCATTTCCTCGCTGTATCGCAATGCTGATACGTTTTGCGAGATACTCTTCGGTCACCAGTAACGTCAATGAAAATAATATCAATACAGCTATTGTTTCCTAGTTGCATAAAACAACTGAATCAATCATGTCACGCACAGTACCGATTTCAACCTATTTCCCCCAGGAAATATTTCCTCGAAGATTGAAAAAGTGGTACATACTCGAGAATAGTGTATTATAGGTAAATAACGTAGAAAATTCCGTGTATAAATCAGGAAACCGCTACATTAGGCCGTTCGATACGACCGCCGTAAGTTATAGCGGTTCTACTGAAGTTGAGATTACCTCCCGTAGATTTTGCATGACACGTTGACGACCGGTAGTGGGTAGTGGTAGTAGTGGGTAGTGACCCTGCCTGTAAAGTCGATGGCCCTGGGTTCGAATTCCGGTAAGGGCATTTATTTGTGTGATGAACACAAAATATTTGTTCCCGAGTCATGGGTGTTTTCTATGTATATAAGTATGTATTTATCTATATAAGTATGTATATCGTCGCCTAGCTCCCATAGTACAAGCTTTGCTTAGTTTGGGGCTAGGTTGATCTGTGTAAGATGTCAAATTCAAATTCAATCCCCTAATATTTATTTATTATTTGTAACATATCATTTATCAACAAACGCCAATCGATAAGTTAAAATGTATCGGAATGACGAATATGTATAAGGAAAAATTACGTGATTATTTTTGTGCATTATTTAACTATCGTTTATCGTTTTTAGGGTTCCGTACCCAAAGGGTAAAACGGGACCCTATTACTAAGACTTCGCTGTCCGTCCGTCCGTCCGTCCGTCTGTCACCAGGCTGTATCTCACGAACCGTGATAGCTAGACAGTTGAAATTTTCACAGATGATGTATTTCTGTTGCCGCTATAACAACAAATACTAAAAACAGAATAAAATAAAGATTTAAATGGGGCTCCCATACAACAAACGTGATTTTTGATCAAAGTTAAGCAACGTCGGGAGTGGTCAGTACTTGGATGGGTGACCGTTTTTTTTTGCTTTTTTTTTGTTTTTTTTTTGCATTATGGTACGGAACCCTTCGTGCGCGAGTCCGACTCGCACTTGCCCGGTTTTTTTTCTATTAACTAACAGGGCTAGGCGGTAGGCACCCGCTACAATGCTGATGTCAAACTGTTTTCGGGTATCAGTTGGCTACTCCCCAAAGATGGTTGCCTTTTTATAAGAAGCAGACATTTTTGATGGTTTGGTGTGATCTACAATCCAATCCGTCTAGCGGGCGAGCGATAGAGTAGTAAATATTTGAACCATGCTGTTAGGTACCCAGTTGAAGGAAAACCGAATTGTTAACTTGCCGGAAAACTATATTCAACAGCTGTTGTGCCCTTTTGAGAAAACCTACAATAACAACCATAATATATACCATATGTGGTCCATGACCACATATCATACAGTAATTAGAACATATGCAAATGTTAAATACGTACTAAAATACGAACTTTTAATGCCGACTCTAACTATGAAAATCTGTGTGTAAAATCTTTTTCTACAAAACTGAAATGATTGTATGTAATAAGTCGTCTTCAAAATGCCATCTCTATCGTAAAACACTTAAATTATTTTAACAGTTGTTCAATCCTTAATAGCATGTTTACGTTTTCTCACAGATTTTCTTACTGTATATTTATTTTACCAAAAACTTTGCATATTCCGTATACAGCGAAACTCATTGGTGCACTTCGAAATCACTGCCTTTTGCAATTCCTTGGGCTAGCTTTTCAGAACTTTGTAAAAGTTACTTCTAATTCGTATGTGAGGTGTATTGGGATTAATTCAACAAATTTAAATTTTTGCAGTACCTCGCACTTGTAACATTTATGTACCTGAAATGTTAATCGGTTCATCGGCTAGCAGCCGTTCGGGTCTTCGAAATTCCCCGTTTATACAATAAAAAACACAGGAAATCTCGTTTAAGAAGGTTCTGAAGTGAAGGGACCACGCGAAAATAAGCGAGTATAATAGTTCTAAAATGGTGTATTTATAACGCGGGAAATCCTGGTAACATTTTACTCGCCTATTTTCCATCATCTAATAATCTTTTAAAATAACAATTTCATTAGTTTTTCGGCTTTTTTTTACATAATATCATATCGATTGCTTATTTATGCTTCAAGGAAGGAAACTATCGAAAGGAAACTTACATTATCTACGAAGAAATTTTACGGTCTGTCAACTTTGTTAAAACTAAAACGCATCAGTTGTCGGGCTATATCAACAGGCTAATATTCCACTAACTTGACAATTTGACACAAGTTTAGTACATTTCTGGGTCGGTAAGTACGGTACGGTACTCTATCAATCAGATGTAGAGTCGAAAAGTGGTAGACCACTTTCTTGGCTGACTGTACTTAACGACGGTACATAGAGTCAATGATTACTTGTTAGACAACGCACGGTGAATTGTCAATGTCAGGTGACAATCGACAAGATGGCGAAACAGGTGTCGGATATTCCTAAAACCGGTCGAAGTTACCCCAACGCACCTCACTTTCTTGTAGCTGTGAAATTCAGTGCAAACTTCACACAAAGCTGCAAGTTGCTAGTGCGGTATTGTGCTTCGACTTGACAAATAAACTTGAGCAATTCCTCACGTCGGGCTGTCGGAAACTTGATGAAAACTCCTCGGCTAATCAAACAGAAAACAATTTCCTGTACAAATAAACAACCAATACGTTTAAAAGAACATTAATACAACTCAGGTTTTTTCTAAACACCTTTTCCGCTTTCCGATTAGGCTGAACCAATTTCGATGAATTTATAAATACACCTACTTGATAAAAGTGAAGAGAAGTAATAACTATGATTGTAATTCTTATGAGAATAAATAATCTTTAACCGTATAACTACAACGTTTGATAGAAAAAGAGGACCTATTTTTACTTCATTATCATGTTAAAACATTAAGGAAATGTAAAGTATATAGTTTAGTTTAGTTTATTTATTTCATAATGATAAATTACAGTATAAATTCTCTTTATTTATTTTTCTTCTTAAGTTAATTATAATATGAATATAAAAGTAAAATAAAAAAACACTTACAAAACAATAACAGTATAAATTATTCTTACGCTAATCTATATGAATTTACATTATGATCGTCAAAAAAACACTACCTAAAAAAAAACACTACCAAAATAAAATGAAAAACACTACCTATATTTAACAAAGTATTCCACGGTACAACCCTTGAACCTGGCCTTGTTTACCTCTTGTGGTCTCTTTTCTATTGTTTATTTTAATGAGGTGTGCAATAAAGAAAAAATATTCTCTAAACACAGTTAACCATAGCAGGTATAGCACCAAAGCAATATTTAAATCATTCACTACCTACGGTAATCTACGTGAGAAATACTATCCCTACATATACACGGGAAACCATTGGCTCTTTTTCACACTGTCTTGTTATAAAACAAATCCAACTTTGTTCCAAATCACTAAAGTTTAAATTCCAACCAAATGATCTATACGATCTTTCAAAAGTTACTCTATGATATTGCTTCTTAAAACAAAAGAAAATCTGCTGATGAACGGGCTTTTTCTAATCAACTCTAATTCAAGCGCTTTAAGATTGAATTCCGCTTGGATGCGACTTATTACACTTCAGTTCTAGAATTTAATTAACTGATTATCTAGTGTAACTTAACACCACGCGATTACACATCGGTTCAATTAAATTAGTACACCGTATAGTACTAATGATAATGGATACAGGGAACCATTGTTATAGCAACGGCAGCTATTAACCGTATGTTACATGGGAAGATATCCCTTTATGGAATAAGTTCACATTTGTACATGCCTTATTTGGGAAGTGACTCAGTAGGTCATAATTGGGTAATAAAAAAAAGAATATATTATTTCTCCATATTAGGGATTTCACCACGTCTATGACATTGGATACCTACTTATAACAAAAAATAGGATAAATCTTATTTTGATATGACCTTGAAGATCACTCGCGCTGACAGATGCATGTGAAATTAATTGAAAGTCGCACGTGAGACGCAAGCCGACCAAGAAGAGGTTGTCGAGGTCGGGTCAAATCCGAACAAAACTAAACAAAACTGTATAGGTAACTAAATTCTAAATTAGAATATACCTCTTGAGTTTTTTTTGTCTAAAACGGCTTGATAGTTACCTTTTGCAATATATTTAGATCTGTGCGAGAATAAGAAGTACTACCATGTTCTAAAATACACATACATACATACATACATACATACATCACTGGCTCAGTGACCCAAAGAGGATCTTGGCCTCTGACACAAGAGAATACCCAATTGCTGAATGTTGTCGGAATACCCAACTGGCGTGAAGTGGCGCAGAATAGGGCAGAATGGCGCTCTCTTGTATGTTCTAAAATACTTATCCAAAAATTCAGCTAAAAATAATAATTAGTAGGTAAATACGTGCATTGTTAGCAAACATAAATACCATCACAAACGGCATTACTGCGCCATAAAGCCCATAAACAATTAACAATGCCAACAACGGTCCGAATCAGGTTAGGATGCAGCCGGCATTAACATAAGCCTGGACCATTTACTATCTCCAGCGTATGGTACAATTTACAGGTAAATAGAGGTGACATTATCACCCCTATCACAGTATAAATAATTGTTTATACGACAACGGTTTCACTCACTTGAATTTTTAGTCGCTATTGGCGACATGTTCACAACAACAATTTAAAATATGTCTCACGAAAGTTTAATATCGAGTATAAATAATAGTACTAGGTACAGAAGGTTCACTCTAACAAAACGCGTCTGTTACGACAGAATTACTACTAGGTGGCGCAAGCGCGAGCAGGCGTCCACCGTAACGGTGCGCGGCAACTGCTATGGCTAGACACAAACATTTGGTGTGGGCCGCATGTACTCGTACTTGTGACACACGGAGAGAGCTACTCCTGCCACTACTTACCTGTAAACTGTACTTTATTAAGTGCGATCTCACAATCATTTCCTCTCGAAAAAGGTCAGGACACTAGTTGATATCCTCCGGTTCCAATCTTGAACAGTCTAACATTGCAGAAGGCTTTAGGCTTTTTACAGAAAACTTACATATGGGATTTCATAACCCTGTACAACGTAAACATTGAATAAGCCTGCTTAAATCGTTGGATTTAACCAGCCCGGTATGAGCGAATGTAGTCTCGAAATGCTATTGTTGAATAATATTTCGGGACTACACTCGCTCGCGTTCCAGCCGGAAACATTATGCATTTCATAAACAAAGATTAAATACCTAAGTCATTTTATATCTAATCTTAAATTTTGTAATGAGACCGTTTATTAATTTAACAGGGGAATGAAAAATAAAGGAGAAATCCTGTCTGAAAAATGGCTGCATTTCCATCTTATGCTAAGTGAGGAAATTCCGCAACATTTATATTTCTTGCAACGGAAGTAAAAATAGTAAATTTAGTTTCCGTCTTTCTGTTACTGGATGGATTTTGACTTTCGTTTCCTTTCAATTAAACTGAATGAGGTTTTTGTGCAAATTACAGGCGATTTAGAACCCGCCCCAAGTTTTAACAATGTCAATAAAATAATGCACCAAAATAAACTTCAACTTAAGCTACCACAATTTAATTGGAGTTTCCGAACTTCAAGTGTTTAACATTAAGTCAAAATTATTTAAGCGTCAATTGTTTTTGGGAAATAATATTGATGTATTTGGTATATCAAAATATACCTATAATATTATTATTGCGGTCTTTCCTTAAATAATCCAATATTATTAAAATGGTAATTTAAAAGTTCTACAGATATTTTGTATCTATCTAGGTATCTTATAAATTTGATCTGGATTTGTTATGGACATGGTCTGTTGCTGTATTTTGTGTTGAAAAGTGCATCCAAGTTAAACTCAATTAAACTTAGTTTGCACTGCAAGCTTCGAAATTGTTGTTATATAATCCGCTTGCATACAGGCTTAAACGTACTTATCAAAAGTACCTATCCCGTAAACTATGAAGACAGTAGTTATCAGTGGCGGCGCGTCAAAGATATCCATAGGCAACCCGGGGCTAATTTGGCTTACACATTTCCTTTACAACTATGCTCAAACGTCCAAAAATAGGCAAGCCGGTGGGAATTGGCTTTTATGGACGCGCTGCTACTGGTAGTTATACTGTCTCTTTCACTCTTTCTATTACTATGTAAGTGTGAATGAGAAGTTTTCGACGCCAGCCATGACTTTTGTTTGCGGCTAGTATAGACTAGAGTAGGTAGAATCAGACCCAGAATAGCATAAAAGTGTGGGAATGTCATGAATATGTTAAATTTCTGTGAAAGTGTGACGTTTAGAGGGTGCATGACCGTAAAATACGTTGATAAAATATTTAGGAATATTTTGTTATTTACCTACGCGTCTTTCGCAATATGTCATTAAAAATTAAAATTAGGTACAAAAAAAAATACTGAAACAAAACTTAAGTAATAACTTAAAAATACCTATTTTTCTTTGGCTTTGACACACGAAAAAATGGACTCTATGCCCGCTTGCTCCTATGGCTTAGCCCTGAGGATTGAAGCTTTTTCATTGTACGCCTGATTATATTTATGTTATCTATTCTATTTATGTGGTCACTTCGAACGTGTTTTACCTGTTTTACTGAAATTTCGATTCGAAGCGGATTGCGCTTCAAAGATAGTTGCAAAAGATTATTTGGAATCGAGGCGTTTAAAGCTTAAAATAGTTTGGCTGGTAGAAAATGCCTTAGACCACTTAAACCAGGGCTCTCAAAACCCCGGCTCGCGACCCGTTCCTGAGGCGCAATATGGCCCTCAGGTAAATTGGAGACCCCTGCCTTACACCGTTACGTCTGTTGTTTGTACTCTTTTTTGTTAAAATGTGTAATACAGTTAAAATGAATAAATAGTTTGGTATAGTTTTTTTACAAGGTGGTTAGTGTATTGTTAAATCCCTCGTGCTATTATTGATACTCGAGCAAGTGAAAGATTCCGAAGTTATGCCACGAGCGTAGCGAGCGGTTTATCTTGAGAACTGCGAGGGTTTCAAAACACGAGAGTTGGACAAATTTTGCTACTGAAAATACCTACTATTTGTAAAGCATTATTAATTATTAATTAAATGCAAATGTTATGGTAAATCAAAGGTAAAATGTTCATTTACATTAAATATAAGGTGCTACTTTATTAGTTGCAGATATTTTAACAGATGATACTTTACTTTAAAACAATTAACTTTAAATAGAAATTAAGAATATTTAATTATATTTTTTTGGTTTTAATTTACCGAACAAAAAATTAATTAATAATTTCGCCTAAAAATAATCACCATGTGCATTTAACTGACAAGACGTTTAACACTATCTGTCATGTCCCTCATGTCAACAATTGTTTGTCTTAAATGTCATTATGGTTCGGCGGGAAAACTGCAAAAGGTTATTAGGATGGAAAAGTAAACATTTTGGGAATTCAACTTTCTGTTCCTAAAGCGGATTTTTATTTTTTGTTCGATTTTTTTGCGTCAGATTTGAATGAAATTTGGTGGGTACGGAGAGTTCCTTATTCTACGCTGGATAATCCCAACAAAATTGTACTGAATTTTTAGTAAATCAGTGGAAGAAATTGAAGGACATAATACCTACTGGGGAATTGCACCTGCGTGTTAAAAATCGACAAGAAAATAAAAATCCAGCCATTAGGGTAGTTAACTAATACTAGCCTTTGATAAGTGAGTGAAAGGAATTTTAAAAGCAAGCATGAACAAAAGAAAACTTTTATTAACATAATTTTTTACAAAAATTGTTGAAAATGGCGACCCTGGTTTTCAATACACGATAATGCTCGCTTTCGAATGTTTCTATTCACACGCAACAAAATCTCTCTTTCCCTTTTCATGATTCCAAAAGCGTTGGTAATGCGAGCCCGTAATTCTTCTGATGTTCTGATCGTGTGACCGTCGTCTTCATACACCAAATCTTTGGCTCGTCCCCAAATATGGAAATCGAGCGGGGTTAAATCTGGTGAGCGGGCTGGCCAGTTTAATGCACCTGCTTGAGCCCCACCGCGGCCTATCCATCGCAATCGAAATTGTTCCGTTAAGTACCTTCTTACATTACGATCGTAATGGGCGGGGGCACCGTCCTGTTGAAAGTACATCCCCCTACGAAGATCGACTGGTACGTCCTCTAGCAATTCCGGTAGGTCTTCTTGTAAGAATCGTAGGTACGTCCTTCCATTTAGGCGATTAAGAACCAACAAACAGTCTCCAAGTAACCCTGCCCACACATTGACGCTGAAGCGAGTTTGGAAGTGATCAGGGCGAGCTAAGTGGGGATTCACTTCCGACCAAAAGTGTGAATTGTGCAGGTTAAACAATCCCACCCTTGTAAAGGTACACTCGTCGGTTCACAGTATGTTACGTCTGAAGTTTCTCCTAAGCCACTGGCAAAATAATACACGTGGTTCATAATCCTGAGGCTGCAGTTCTTGGATACGGGTGCATTGTAGTTTGCATCGTGATAACATGTTACCATGTTAAAATAATCATCGTCTGTGTAGCGGTAAGGCATTTCAAAATAATTTTTATGCAAACGACACAATCAGACGGCAAATAACATGACATTGACAATCAAGTATTTGATTTATCGACGTGAAGTGGCCAGACAGTTAGGCGTTAGGTAAAAGAGGTCCTAGAATCTGTTCAATGAGTTCACATTTAATAATCACATTAACAGGGTGTTTTTACGTAGCAAATTTGTTTTTCAGTTTTCTCCAAAAAAACATTGTATAAGCTATAATGTTTCATACTTAAATATACTCCAGGAACCGAGTACCATCAGCTGTATAAATATCTGCAACTAATAAAGTAGCACCTTATATAAATACTATTGTGACGGGTTATTGACTATGTATATTTGTGTAAGCGAGTTTCTGAATCTACTGATGATTAGTTCCGGTTTTACGTTTAATTATTATATCCGCTCTCTCCTTTCACTTGGGCCTCAGCATTTGCCTCCATTGTCCACCAGATTACGTTTATATTGCGCTCACCGCTTTAATTTATTCTTGCAGGCTTTAGAGTTAAGTGTGAAGGGAACGGCGTGTTTAATTACATGGATTTGAAGATACAGTGGCGATTACAGTGTTGCTTTCTTGTTTTATTGTTATTCTTGTATTTGGGGGAACATTTCATAAGTTATCTTCTTCTGCTTAGTTTATTTGCATCCATTGCTGAACATATTGGATTTTCATGTTGTTGGGGAGACCGAGGCGAGTTGTGACAGAGGAGAGTTGGAACATCGTCGATTTTTTGGAATCTATTAACTAAAAACTAGGTCGCAATAGCGCGCGTTTGTTAAATAGTTCAAGTTACGAGCTAACAAACGCACACTAGTTTCTAGTTAATAGATTCCAAACAATCGACGATGTCACGACTCTCCTCTGTCACAACTCACCTCGGTCTCCCTGTATGCGTCGGTTCTATGCCAGGTCGGCCCTGCCGTCTTTCTAATGTCGTCCGACCATAAGTTACATGGAATATCTACTCAAATAAAACCATGTTATAACTTTTTTCAATTTAATTCTTAACACAAGCCTTATGAAAGTTATAATTATGAAGTTTACGTTGGAACTAGGTCGATACCATTATAATTATAATAATTTTTGTACTATAACATTTACATAGTCCATATAAAAAAATGCCGGTAACTTTTACAAAATCCTTTAGGATTCAAAATTAACAAAGTAAAAATCATCTATTACCAATCTTACTCCTATCAGGGCCTATCAGAGAGGAAGATGGCACTTTGGAGGCGAAGGAAAAATAGGGAGCTAGAGGAGCTGGTTGCGATGCCTAATATAATTGGCGAGATCAAAGCCACACGATTCCGCTGGCTTGGTCACCTGGAGAGAATGGGGGAGGAACGTGCTGTGAGAAGAGCGTATGTGGGGCACCCGGGCGGAAAACGTCCGTCTGGGCGTCCCAGATACCGCTGGGGTGACGAATCCCAAAAAGACCTGTCCGCCCTCGGAATACCCAACTGGCGTGAAGTGGTGCAGAATAGGGCAGAATGGCGCTCTCTTCAATGGCGGTCACTGAGCCAGTGACGTATGTATGTATGTATGTACCAATCTTACTCTCTGGCATCAAGCTATTAGCGCATTAAAAAAGCACCATTATTTTTAAATTTTAAAAAACATAGACTTTATTATAACTAAAGAGGTTTGTCGCCAAGCTTTATTTGAAATGATTCGTTATATTATACTAAAATTGTTAATAACTAACGAAAAATTAAGATGATAACCGCCATATTTTAAGTAAAGTACCAACGACAGGCACGTTCAGCAGAGTTGTCATCTGAAGTGCATACGTGTACGTAATATTTTGAGCCACATGCAATTCGCGACCGACTGCATTGCCAAAACCGCCTCAGAAATGCATCGTGTTTTAGAGTCAAATTGACATATATATAATATACAGGGTGAAATTTAATTCACTGGCCAAATTGAAACAACCGAAAGAACTCGAAAAAATATTAAACACGTGTTTTTTCTTTTAATACCGCTCAGTACATTTTTTTCGAAATGACTCATCATCAAGTTGTCCTAAAAACCTCGTACGTTATGGTGAACCGACAACTACCCACTACACCCGCTTCTCTCTTATCAGTTAAGGTCATTGACACCCCGCCCCTCCCGCTGTTTGCAATCGCGTCACCAATTATGAACCCTATTGCAGCGAGATTACCTACATAAGTTGCTAATTTTTCCTTTCATATTAACTGGCTTAGAGCCGTCAAAATGCAAAGGCAACCCATTTTTAATCTAAAATGTTATTTCTGACTAATGATTATTAACAAAACGTCCGTGGCTTAAAAACAATGAGTAAAAACTAGGTCAGGAATCTTTGCATTCAGGCGTATTTAAAAAATTGAATCAACTTACGTACATTTGATTAAAAATCGACGCAATTAACGAAAGTCCCACGAGATGGTACTCTTGGATTCAATCCTTGTCTGCGAAGGCGTGGAACGGATTCCATTTCGTATAATCTTTGTGCACCACGTAAACACTCACCACTTAATAAATAACACCTTACCACTTCGTAATATTCCCGGTTCGAAAACATTTTTTTTAACCTTAGTACGCGCGCGATTATTATTTTAAGGTTGGCGAGTGACGAGTGACTAATCATTTATGCTTACCGTTATGTTTACCGCTAGCGCGGAATGGTTTAGTTTAGACTACCCTCGAAATTGATAAACCTGCCTACCATCGCCAACACTAACTGGGTGGACCCTATTGCAATGATTATAAGGTTTAGTGAAGGTCAGATAAGGGTTTTGCTGATGTTGTTGTTAAAACCTACTATTAGGTTTGTTTACATTTGTGGTAATAGGGTGACCACGACTCGTGGAAAATATTTAAATTGAAAAATGAAAATTAAAAAAAAAGTGTACTCTTTTTTTTCGCTAAATAGATTCCTTAAGTGTAACCTAGTGCCGGGAATGAATATGGCCAGTGATTTAAATTTCACCCTGTATATACTGTAATACGATACTCCTATTTTTACACCAGTCGTAAAGCGTAGAGATAGAGGATAAAAAAAAATCACAAATATATTTAAAAAAAAGCCTATATGAGGTCCCTTTTTGAGGTCGAAATGTAGAGTGTAGAGTTTAAAGTTCCAACTGCTCCATCCACTCGTTTGATATTATTGCTTTGCCTATTACCTACCAAAAGCAAGAAATAAATGACCTCAGAAAGACCCCCTCCGGTCACAGTCGCGGGTGTAAAAAAATCTCGATAAACTGAGCTTCCCTTTTTGAGGTCAGAAAGTAGATGTCAACGTCAATTCCCTACTCTATCCACTCGCTATTTCTAAGAAGCAAATGAGTTCAGAAGAACCTTACCCTGTCACAGTCGCGGGTGTAATGGTGCTGAAGTGTTCCCCGGACCGTGTGTGGATAATCTAATTACGCCAAATAGACGCGGTCTTATTGAGGTCTAAAAGTAAGTAGAGGTTACAGTTAATTACCTAGGTACTCCACTCCCTTGATATTTTTCGCTTCGTCTCTATTACGTACTATGAAAGCAAGATATGAACTCAAATGACTCCAGAAGAACCTTTCTCCTGTCACAGTCACGGATTAAAAAAAAAACCCGGAAAAATATGTCCCTTTTTGAGGTCAAAAAGTAAAGGCTAAAGTTACCTACTCTATCCACTCGCTACTTTTTCTTCGTCTCTATTACGTACCAAAAGCAAGAAATAAATTAGTTCAGAAGGTTTCCCCTGTCACAGTCGCGGGTGTAATGGTGCGGAAGTATTCGCCGGACCGTGTGCGGATAACCTAATCAGAGTTACGGCGTAATAGACGTGTCTTATTCTACAGGCTGGTTGTATCACGACGTCTGTAGGAAATAAATATGTACAGTCAAGTGTAAAAATATGGGTGCACTCATCATACTCAAAATTATGTCCCATAGCTCTTATGTCAGCGAATTAAGAACTAAGTATGGGGTATATTTTTACACTTGACTGTACATTGGTTACACTGGTTACATTAAAAAAATCATACTGAAGGGCAGAATTGAGGAAAAAAGAGGAAGAGGAAGACTCAGATAGCATACATGACACAGATAAAAGAATGGTACTGTAGCCACTCATATCAAGAAGTAAAAACGAAGGCCCAGAATAGGCTGGAATGGAAAATGCTACAGCGACAGAGGCCCAGGCCCTCTTAATATTTATTGATTTGAGTTACATTATAGAAAAAAGTTGAGATGAAAGTGACGCAATAATTATTTAGTATAATGGTAACATTCCATTTCTAACCGCAGCTGCACTACCGGTACTGAACGCGTCGCTGTCATTGTCAATTTCCATAGTAAAATGAACAGTATTGTAGCTGTCGTTGGAAATGGACTGTCACCTTAAAGGTGTGCTGTTGCGTCGTCGTTGTTCCCGCCACTGTGTCTGCCGATTGCCGTGATAAATTGAGTGCTGGAATGAAAGTCATGAGCGTGGTAGTAATGCGGTGACATATGTCACTTTGTCACTGCCCTATAAAAACGATCGCGATATAACCGTTGAAAATGTTCCCATGAAGGGCTCCTAATTGGAGCGTAAATATGTGAAAGGCTGCCGGCCCGGCGACCGGATTTGTGGTCGGCCTGGCTATATTATATTAGCGAGTTAAACATGTTACTTATGTGCATGTGTATTATTTATTACGTACAAAAGTGAATTAACAAGATGACAAGCAAAAATTTTAAAAACTTAAAGTTGCCTGGGGCGTCGTTCCCAGGACGCTTGCTGCGTTTCCCCGCTATGTATTGTATGTATGTAAGTGTGTATGTCGTGGCCAGATCTTAAAATTAATCGTTTCATCATGTAGCAATAATTTAATTAAAATGATCGTTTGGCCAAACCTAACCATATTAAGAAGTGATCAATTCTAAAACGGCATTTCATGAAATAATCAAATTGTATAATCTGGTTACAACACATAATATACATATATGGTAATAGAAAAACATTGTGAAGACAATTAAGTAAACAATAAATCGAGGCGACTAAGATTTAACTTAGGTATTACTCGCTAAGGTGCTAATAAGGTAGAAGTACTAGTGCTCGACGTTGCACTAGTATTCGCCATGGGCACTTTATGTCAAAGTGACAAGGATTAAATTTGAATACAGAAAAATCTTCGCCGTTCAAATTTAACCTATTATAATACTTTGACATAAAGTGCCCATGTCGAATACTAGTGTAGCGTCGAGCACTAGTACTTCTACCTTATTTAGTTTAAATTTTATGATAATTATTAGTATTTTATTTTGAATTCTTTTATAAAGATTACTTTTGAATGTGACTGATATTAAAGTAAGTTTGATATATTTCATAATTTTGACTACAACATGAACGAAATACGTAGTATCAGAATCATTAATATAACTAGAACATTACACAGCCCCCCTACCCCCCCCCCCCTTATACCCAAAAGCTATTTTTCGGCAGTCACCTTCCCAAGTCCGTTAAGCGAGAGTGAGCTTGCAACATAACTATGGGACAGCATAATTAATTATACTAAACCAATCAATTTGAGAACAAACGCAGCGCTGTCCGAACTTGGAGTTGCTGCCAACTTCGGGGCCATTACAACGCATACAAACTTCGCCCTGATTGCTTGTGGGTAGAAGTAACCAAACAATTCTGTTAATAATTTCAATAATTTGTGCGTAAATAAGTATTTATTTCTTAAGGTAAATAATGTAGGTGACCTTTTATAGTCGCATTTTATATTGATGGAACACGAAAATACTTACAAAACTCAATTAATGCGCGTTTTGTTTTTAAATGTTGGTAATACTTAACCAATTGTTCTTTATATTTTCATTCGTTTTGTATTACCTTGGCGAACCGCAATTCTGTGTACCTAACAATTGTAAGTAATAAAATTAAAAAAATAAAACCTCCTTTATTAGACATCTCTTTGTATGTGCAAAAGCTCCCTTTGGTTTAGAATTTTAGACAACGCGTCTTTGTTATCCTGAACATTAAAAAAAAATGTTGGAAAAATGGAAACTTACTTAACTCAGTGTAGCCATTTATTCATGGTTTAAAATAGTCATTTTCGGAATGTTTTAAAGATACAATAGTATAGTGTAAGTCGTTATATTGCCTATAAAAAATCAAATATAGCAATAAAAAGTCGGTTCTGATCTGTTGCACCCGTAACGTATTTGCTAGTAATCAAAACAATTGCAAGAAACCCATTTAGGTATTGCATTTAATAATGCCCGGATATGCACAAAAAACAAAAGCCAGTGCTCATAATTAGAACAAAAACTGATATACAGGCTATAATAAGTATTAAATAAAAATACTGAGGTTTCTTATCTTTCAATTATATTAATTTCTCCGTGTTTAGATCGTAGTTGGCACTTGGCTATAGTTGGTACTATGAACCTTATTGTATCCACATAAAGCCTACTATTAGTCAAACTGTGTGGGTTAGTAATTGTTGTCACGGAGCCGCGCTGTGGTCGCTAGGTATATGCAATTATGCAGTGCTAATTACATAGATGGCGTGGGAGCACTGCCGAGACTTAATATACAGGACACAGGTATAAGTAATTAGCATAGGTATGATGTTGCTCATAACCGAAACCAATGTTACATATTACATATTAAAAACGGGTCACTCACGTATTTTAAGTCGAAAAATGCTTCGCCACGGCCCGGTCTAACGTGGGTCATCCTTGGCCCCCACTCATTAACAGTCCGCGGCACGGTATCGGCCTGTCAGTTGTTCGGAACTGTCAAAATTTTGTTCTAACTGACAGCTAGGCCGATACCGTCCGGCGGACTGTTAATCAGTGGGCTCCTTTAGAATTTCATCATACCTCCATCTTCAAATTACAAATATTACGCTACAAACTTTACAATTCGATTTGAAAAGACCATAGCAGTCTTCAAACTTCGTAGACGAATAAAAAAGTAAAGGTAATGACTATAATCTCTTAACATCTCGTTTTCCATAGCTAAATGAACCTCTCGGCAGTTCTGTTGATAAAGTTCGCGACGCATTTCACAGACCATTACACCGTCTGCAAACTTTTTCCAAGAATATGATGGTAAAGTCTCTGATAGAAGCAAAATTCTTTAGGATTTATGACTTTCTAGGCATCTTGAGACAGAGAGCAGTCTTTTTCATTTTTTGAGAATTAAAGAAAATACAGAGTTTGGGCTTATTATTATTGCGATGTCACAATTAACTCATTAATATTTACTAGAGTGTGTTCAAACTTCAACGGACCAGCAATAATATTTATACTACGCAACGCGCTACAAGTCGCAACTGTAAAGGCATTTTATAGTAGGTACATTGTTAGGTCAGGAAATGAATGCTCAAAAAACGTTGTAGAGGGAAATGCTAGGAACACAATTTTTGACTCCGTAACTTTGTTTAGACTAGTTAGGAGGTGAACATATCAAAAGTCCCCGGCTGTAGCCCCGGTGCTGCGGGGTAGAGGGGGGTAAGAAGGTCGAATTTTTCGGTTTTTCATTGATATCTTGGAAACTTTGCATCTTAGCGACATGACTACTAAGACAAACCGAAAGCTCATAAAATTAGTTACAAGTTTTATTTAATCAAGTTTTTCGATATCTTGAATAGTTTTTGAGATACCCGCTCTTGAAAGTTTATTTAGAGATTTTAATTTTATCTTGATATCTACATCAGTGATGCTGTTAGGCCGTGTTTGGTATCATTTTCGTATAAATCGGGGGTGCAGAATTCATTTATGGTATCACATTGACACTATTCCGAAGTAAAACCAAAATTTAAAAATATATATATTTTTTAAATCCCTCTTCACGCTTAAACCGCTGAACCAATTTCGTTGAAATTTGGTATGGAAATAGTTTCAGTCTCGACACAGGACATAGGATGGTTTTTATTACCAAAAGCATCTTTTGAGGATGTGAAAAGTGGGGTGGAAGTTTGTATGGGGAGTCAATAACCGCTGAACCAGTTTAGGTGAAATTTAGGATGGTATACATCTGTGATTTAGATGAAAATGATACCTAACATGACTTTAAACCTTGCCTTAAGCAGTATTAACCTCAGGAATTCGGTTTCGTCGACGAAGTTGAATTCCCCCCATACTCCATTTCACAACTTTAAAGGATGATTATTGAGATAAAAAGTATCTTATGTCCTGTCTTGGGGCTCGAAATATCTGTATACCAAATTACAATTAAATCGGTTGAGCGGTTTAAGCGTGAAGAGGAATTTAAAAAAAAAGGTATTTGTTTAAAGTTTATATGTTTTTTCTTAGGAATGCTGTCAATGTGATACCAAAAATGAATTCAGCACCCCCGATTTATACGAAAATGATACCAAACACTGCCTAGCAGCTTCACTAATGTAGATATCAAGATAAAATTGAAAGCCCTAAATAAACTTTCAAGAGCGGATATCTCAAAAACTATTCAAGATATCGACAAACTTGACTGAATAAAACTTGTAACAAATTTTATCAGCTTTTGGTTTCTCTAAGTAGTCATGTCGCTAAGACGCAAAGTTTCCAAGATATTAGTGAAAAACCGAAAAATGAGACCTTCTTTCCCCCCTCTCCCCCCGAGCACCGGGGCTACGGGCAGGGGACTTTTGATATGTTCACCTCCTAACTAGTCCAAACAAAGTTACGGAGTCAAAAATTGTGTTCCTAGCATTTCCCTCTATAACTTCTTATTTCTTGGCCTATGTGCAAAATGGGGCGTAAGTTGAATATTGCAAACGAGAGTAAGTTAAATCACGACGGCTTGCCGCGGAGCGATTTATAGACTCGAGTTTGCAATATTATTATTACGCCCCGAGTTACACACAATGTTTTTCATCACACTTGCGATACAAAAATTAAGTATAAAGACAATAAACTGTTAGCACTAGAAACTTCATAACTCCCTAGGGAGAACGCTTTTTCTATAACTCCCGCTAAACCTGCGTGCAATTCCACATTTACTGAGCGAGTGTGATGAAAAATATATTAAGAACGGGTCACGTAACGGTCACGTGTAAAGGCATTCTGTACTAATTTGTACATACTTTATTATACATTTTGTGAGTACCACGTGACTACTAGCGCCGCAGAATGGCGTCGTAAAGGCCGTCCTTAAATAGATCGGCTAATTATAGTACCTACGCAGTTTACGTGAAGCCTGAATGGAGTGAGTGTTTGTGAAGATGGCGGTAAACTGATTATAGACAGAATTGGGGTAAATGAAATACTTAGGGAT
Organism: Cydia fagiglandana; assembly: GCF_963556715.1. Classification (NCBI taxonomy): domain Eukaryota; kingdom Metazoa; phylum Arthropoda; class Insecta; order Lepidoptera; family Tortricidae; genus Cydia; species Cydia fagiglandana. The sequence goes on along the minus strand of NC_085941.1, from coordinate 795,879 downwards.
CGTTACCCTTTAGTGTTCGCACTGATGCATTTTGTGTTTAAGAGTGGGCGGCTTTTCTATTATACATGCGCAGTCCCATTTATCTCTCTGGATATTTAGCTTATAAATAATACTTTTACACAATTTGATAAGTATATATTTATTTAACTATATCTATGCCTCTCTGTTTTTTTTATTATTGAGTATTATAGTTATATAACTATAAAGCTTCGCCAACAAGGGTTTTCTGTAAATTCAACCCCTTAAGCGCTGAAAATCGGGTACCTAGGTATTGGCTTGTGTATTTATGTTGTTAGTTATAAGTATATATGTTGCTATGTATTTTTCATGTCACTGGTAATGTTGTGTTGGCTTTGTAAAGACCCTTGAGGCCTACCTATTTGCATAATAATTAAAAAAAAAAATTAACGGCTTCTAAGCGAAAGTCACGGACCGAGGGTAGTTGCTAGATGGTTGCTAGTACCAAAAAGAATAGATAGTATAGAGGGGTCCTGTCATAGTAAATGTTGTAGTCACTGTAAATTTACTGCCATCTATCGACACACGACTATAACTCAAAATAAACACGTATAAAATGAATATATATGGATAAATGATTTTATTATTTTTATATCATTTTGACCCATGTTCAATCACTGATATCTATGTGTTAAAATTGTTAAATTTGAAACGGTGTCGTCACGCCATCAAGCCGAGAATAGGCTAAAGGTGTGTGCGCCATCTATCCGAGAATGACTTTTTCTTGATTTCCGTGGCACGATTTTTTCTTAAATTTTATTCATCTTATACGAAGTTACATATGTCTTTGCTAGTACTTAATACCCGTAGTCGTATTTGATATGCCGCATATTCGGGCTAGGTGGCGCGCCCCGCATAACTGCGATATTGTGGTCCACCCACCGATATTACATGAATACCGCGACATTCGAATACTTGTAGTGTACAGAATACGATTTCAATTGCGGTTTATGTTCGATTACTATTCGCAAACTGTTCTAATATTAAATGCAAAAGTATAACTCTGGCTGTATGCTACCTATTCACGCTTAGCCATTGAACTGATTTTGATGACATTGGGTATATAGTGTCAGCAAGTTTTAAGCCCGAGGAAGGAAATAGCATATTTTTGTATCAGTCATCATCCTCATACCGGGTGTGGCCTGTAACACGAGCAAATAATTAAAACATAGATTGTAGTCCTCAAACAGTGAAACTTTTGTTCAAAAACTTTTAAAAATTATGAAGTATTTAGACTTCTTATTATTCATACAAAATAAATATTATCTTCAATGGACGCCATCGCCATGCCATATCATTAGTGATTGACGTTGCTTGTCATGCCTTAAACATAACAAAATTCGAAATACATTGCGTCTTAGAATAAACTTTAAAGTGTATTTTAAAAATCAAACTACAAGTTATTTTTAAAAGTTGCTGAACAAATGTTGGTCGGTATGAGGAGTACAGCCTACAGTTACATTTTTTGCTCGTATTACAGGCCACACCCGGTACCTATACGTAGACGAAGTCATGGGCAGAAGCCTTTGATATACCTACCTATTGGTAAATATGACATTATGTATGTTACCTTCCGCTACGTAGATGTAAGTAAGCGTGAAGCTCATCTATCTTCTCGATGAAACTTACTTGAAAACAAACAAAAATATCCTTTAGCATATATCTACAATGAGTAGGTACGAATTTATAACACGTATTATACAGGGTGGCTAAAAAAATAACTGCATTCCCGTTGCCAGGGCGGTTTTGGGATAGGGAAGTAAAAGTTGTTCAGTATAATCCCAAGATCGACCTCCCTAGCAACGGGAATACAGTTATTTTTTAGCTACCTTGTATAGGGTTAGAAGAGTTAGAATATCGGGTGATTCTGGAAATGAACTCTAATACAATAACGATATAGGTAACTTTCGGAATTAACCGTCATTCTAAAGTACTCGGTGTAGTATCTGAATAAAACACTATGGAAGCGTAGGTCTCTATACTCTCTATCCTACAGACTGCGCCATATCGCTGGACCAATATTACAGGGTTCTATGTTTTACTTTTATCTAACTTAAATTTGAACATTATCATTGTGACATTATATCAGTGGTAACACGTAAAATTTAGTGCTAACCACCATTTGTTTGTTAACCTGTTGCTATTGGTGGGAACCTATAATTGGCGTTATCTATATACATAACTATTGTACAATTGATAGCTGTTGGTTCTCCGAATAATAAATAAATAAATAAATTAAGTCGAATTTCAACTATCTTGAAAATGTAACTTAGAACCCTGTAATATTGGGCCAGCGAATAGTATCTTGAACAAAACATTTGTTAAATGTGGTTTTGTGTTTATTTTAATAAGATGGCAATTTATTATATTAATTTAATAACATAATAACATAAAGCACATCTGTATGTGTTTAAGGGAGGCAAGGGAGAGCTGTCAAAGTGACAACCATAGAGATAAGATATTTTTTTAATGCGTTCGTAAACTTCACTCAACTACCCTGGAATTACTTTATTATGAATATTTATGATAACGTGATACCTTTTCAGGAAATAAGTAGTGAATACTTTCTCAAATCTATATTATTCTATATAGATTTGAGATACATATAACGGGTGTAGCTTGTAATATGAGCAAAAAATTAAACTGTAGGCTATACTTCTCATACTGACCAACATTTGTACAGCGATTTTTAAAAATAACTTGTAGTTTGATTTTTAATACACTTAAAAGTTTATTCTAAGACGCAATGTATTGCGAATTTTGTTATGTTTAAGGCGTGACAAGCAACGTCAATCAAAATGATATGGCGTGGCGATGACGTCCATTGAAGGTAATATTTATTTTGTATGAAAAATAGGAAGTCTAAATACTTCATAATATTTAAAAGTTGTTGAACAAAAGTATCACCGTTTGAGGAGTACAATCTATGTTTTAATTATTTGCTCGTGTTACAGGCCACACCCGGTATGTACTATCTATCCGTCCCAAGTTTCGTATTATAACTTAGAAAACCCATTACAAGTTAAGTGAGAAGCACTGGGGTACTATTAAAACTTTTGTTGTATGAAAACAACGCTTGATTTTTCTTCGCTAAGAGATTTAGGTAAATTATTAGCGCTAGTAAAGATTTTGAAGGGTGTCCATTTTAACGCTTCGATGTTTTAGGCATTGCTGAAGTTATGTGATTAAAATTTAAATTAATTAGTAAAAAGTGATAAGATAACTTGGAAATTTGATCTATTACTCCTCTGAGTAATATTTGATACTTTTAATTTATTGGATATTATTAATTTTTTTAAATGAGTGTTAGCGAGGTTTTTAAAGAGTTATAATAATAATATCCAATAACTAAAACGACAATAAATTCCGCATAACAATATTTATTTAATTATCGAACATGCTCATAAAATCATGAGAATCAGTTGAAAAATGCAGGTAAAAGAGAACAGCCAAGCAGATACATACAAAAGCATTTTTGCCCAAACTGAAATGGAGACGCTTTGCTTACGCCTCGCGCTCGCTTTGTCAATAAATGGTGCTAGGATATTTTCTAAAATATGTAGATTTTTTTATGGCGACATTGGCGGCTATAAAAGCCTACACTCATGTTCTGATCTCAAGCTGATGCTACGAAGTCACGTGACTTGGGTGCCTAGCCAACGTCCCAATCTTTTACGTTTGTTGTGAAACGCAACTGTCTCTGTCGCACTAATATGGAAGAGTGTAGAGAGAGATGACTACGCTACGTAGCGTTAACGATTGGCACGTTGGCTACGCACCTTGTACCATGTTTAAGTTTCGATTGGCGTTTTCTATTAACGATTGTCATCTTGGCTACGCCCGAAACCGGTTTTTGTGTGGGTGTGGAGTGTGGATGACATTTCCTGTTAATTTCAAATTCGACCGATCCCCGGTTGAATTTCCGGCCGGTTCACCCTACGGACAATTCTACGAATCTAGGCTCGCACGGTTTGCTCACCTAGTTTCCAGACTGGAATAACTAGATGATCGTTTGTCAGCAAATCTAGGCCAAACTTAAAAGGCTTCAAAATGTTTAAAATGCCAGGTGCTTTTAGACTGTTGTCTGACTTGACTCATCGCTAACTGATTTTAATATGTAGAGATGCACCGGATATCCGGTTACTGTCCGGTATCCGGCCTACCCGGCCATATTTTCTATCCGGCCGGATACCGGATAGTGACCTACTATCCGGCCGGATCGGATAGTAACATTGCTTGATTTCGGAGTAAACCAATTGGATTTAAGAAACAGACAGTCATAATCGTACTTGTTTATTATTTTAAAAAAAACAATTTAATCATTCCACTGACTTGCACGCGCACTCATTTCGCACCTAGAAATGAGTCCGCGCGAACGTTTACTAGGAAACAGGTCAAACCTGCAGAATGCGTACCTGAAAAACCGAAATGCACGTATAGTTCCGCTGGCCGAATATCGGCGGCCGGATACCGGATATCCGGCCAATGTTTAGGCCGAATATCCGCTATCCGGCCAAACAACTATCCGTTGCATCTCTATTAATATGTCTGTAAAACTGTACTGAGCTAGCAACTTGTCATAATAAAATTGTCATATGCACCAACTTTTACGAGTGAACTAACAGTTTTTTTTTTACATTTCGCGTTATAGTAAACGCCGGTACCATTGGAAAATTTAACTAAAATGCGAGATCATTTAGATTTTAGACAAAATAAGACAGTCAACTGTCAGTAAAACAGTAAGTACAGTCAGCAGCGGAAGTTGCTAAGCGGACGAGGTGTTCAAAATGATCTTGAAGCGACTTTATTGTTAAGAGAATAAGAGCGTGAAGGTAATTTTGAACACCTCGGCCGCTTAGCAAATTCTGCTGCTGACTGTACATATACACGTGCCTTCCATTCGTGCAAAAGGACATGCGAAAATGGCAGTCATTAGTCATTAACCATAGTTTAGTCGACTATTAAATTTACACAAACCGTCGTTTAGTCCCAAATATCCATTATCTATTGTGCGTTTAATGTACAAACTTGGAACTACAATTACATTTTACGAGGCGGACGGTTTCTTTGTGCTCGGCGCTTAGATATCATTAATTAATTATGATAATGATGGCGCAATTTGTAATTTCTATGAATAATTATAATTTAGCATAGATTTGTATAAGTATGACCTCAGATATTTAAAAAATAACTGAAGCAATTAATTGGGTTAGCGATAACTTCGTAATGTCATTAGGTGTGGTAATTTTTAAAACCATTTTATTTAAAACCATGTCTATATAATTAAGTAATAATCCATTGTAAAATCTACTATGATTCAAAATTAATCCGAATAACTATCTCGGCTTACAACTATCATAATATCGAATTATTTTATTAAATATTTTATTTATTTATTTGTGTTTTATAAGTAGTCACATTACTATTAATAATTTATAAATTATAGACTGTATTGGATGTCATACACTAAATAAATGGGTGCCCCTTAATACGCCTAACATTAATTGGCATAATATGAATTCGTATAACAGTTTTGGCATAACATAATTGTGCATAACATTGAACAGGCATAATATTAAAAAAGCATAACACTTATTGCGGATAATAATGAATCCGCATAATTTAAATATGCATAACATTATTAACTATAACATTATTTGGCACAAACTGAATTAGCCTAATTTAATAAAGCAAGAGAATTAAATGGATCAGGGCAAAACCAACACGGTTAGGTCAGGTTCACAAGGCTAAGGCAGGATCGAGCGAAACAAAGCGAAGCATTTCTAACAAATAATAATCTTTTTGCTGTAAAAAATTATTAAGGCGTAGTAACTGTAGTAAGTTCGTGTTTTTTTTAGTAATTTTTGTTTTATTTTTAGGTTTTAGAAATAATTATCATATTTAGATTTTTTGGGATTTTTTTTTTAAAGTGCATTTTAGACCTATTTTAGTGATTTTTTTTATCGAGCAAAAGTCATACACTCAGGATTTGAATCGCTGAAGTCCCTAGAGAAAGACCGCAAGGTTGCTGATTAAATTTTTGGCAGCCGTATTGTGATATTTGAGATCTAAAAAAGCGCTACATTTAATTAAAACTTCGTTCTCTAAACCTACTGAACATTAATTCGAGCCGCTCTGTCTATATTTTTATTTATTTGCCTTTTATATTTATACTATTCAATAATTATGCAAAATAACTTTATGCTTATTATATTTATCCCAAGTCATCGTTATGACAATGTATGTTATGCGCATTAACATTATGCGTACTCAGTTATGCGGAATAACGTTATGCGATTTAGAAATTATGCGTAACATACGTTATGCCAAATTGAATTAGGAGAACTACGTTATGCGAATTAATATAGACCCTAAATAAATATCGCTAGCTATAGCTAGGCCAGTCCTTAATATTTTTTGTAGAGAACTACGGTCGTACTTGAACAAACAAATTTGGATACAATTAAAAAGTTAGATAATTAAGAAAGAAAGTTTGACGAGTCCCACCCGCGACAATTAACAACTTTATTACTTATAATAATATACTTTATAACAAATTGCTAATATCTTTACGTAATTTTGAAAGAATTTATTATATGAAAAGTTAGTTTTGTACATTGACGTAACATCTAAAGTTTAAAATGTAAATATTTAATTTATTCATTTTTCAATACCAATTAAGATTAAATACCTAAATGTAATTAATAATAATAATACGTCTGCCAAAACATCGTGTAGCACACTTAATTTTGGTATTCTCTGCCTCTTGTCATCTGTACAATTCGTAAATGTTGGTGAATGTCATTAAAATACATTTAAGATCATAGTCGAAACTAGTTTTAAGGCTCTTAGCGAAACCTAGATATTCAGAGTGTAACATCCCAGTTACAGCTACAACTAAAAACGGGTTTCTACGGTAAAATCACGAGTAGGTAGGTCGCTATATATTCTTGTAATAAAAATAAAAAATAAAACTGTATCTACCGATCCGCCCCAATCGAAGCTAACGAGCTAAACACAGCAACTCAACCCAAAATCCCTACAGACGTTTTCACACAATTATTCCCTTTTCCATCTTCACGTAAAAGAAAACCCCGGACCTCTACCTAAAAACATATCAATTTGGATGTAAAAACGTGACGGAAATAATGGAAAACCGAACCCCTAATACAATGGCGTGTATGACAATTCGTAAACCTTACTACTAAAAAGATAACGTTCAATTTCGGTTAGTTGAGAGTGTTAGTTCAGACGCATACATAAGTGAATCCTTTCCTTGTAACTAGTAAATTGGCCGTGTTGAGGTTTTGTCACGTTTCTCATTACGAAGATACGACCTGACACTATGTTGTTTGTATGTAATAGGTACCTATATATGTATGTAACACTGGGATGAACGGATAGTGTATCCTGTTGGAATAACTAGCAGAGTATATTTTGATTTGACAAGTTAGTATTACGAGGAGGTATATTAAACTAAACATAGTTATGACATTTATTATATCACTTTATTTGTCAAATTTCTCGATCTTTATAATCGTCGTAAAATCGTCGTCGTCGATCGTAAAAATCACGGTCAATAGCAGAGTCAGTGTGTGAATCGCCTTAATGGGAAGAAACTAGAACGGAACGCAGTGAACTGTGTTGTTGCACCTTGTAAACTAAAATCTCATAACAATCAGTCAGATTCATATAATTTGTATTCTTATTTCTTTTATTGATTTTAATTTCTTTTCCTTTTGTAAGATTTGATATGTTTTCTGAAAGAGCTACGTATTTGTGATTTCATGTACATATATGTTTATTTTTTATATCAAATTCTATAAAGTTATGTACTCACTGAGTATAATTGCATGAATTCTATAGTAATTTAAATTGTATTTTTCTTAATTACTCGTAATGCATGTTAATTATAAGATGTAATAATGTTTTGAAAAGATGTGTCCCGCCGAGTTTGTTGCCGGTCCCATATTGGGATACCCTCCTCCAATTGAGGGGGGATTTAAATCTTCTCGGGGCAGAGGTGTACGGTTGGAGCCGGTAAAGGTTTATTTGACGTTCATAAGCGCATTGTAATATGCCTACTTGAATAAACTATTTTTTATCTTTATCTTACCTTAAAGTCTTAATCACCTGTACTTCTTAAGCACTAAACTTAGGTTTAACAACTTCCAACTCCGTCTAGATTAGTGCCCGTTAACCTCCTATTTTTAATCTTAACTTTCCAACAAGTACCGAGTTACAAAGATAAACAACTTGCAAGAACCGAGTTTAGTCGGTCTTGTACTTGTTTTCTGACCTCTTAAATAACTGCTTTTAATTACAGACATAACATAAGTACTACTTTTTAAGTTTTGCACAAATAATCAAAAGACTACATATTTAGATCTGTTTAGGTTTATATTTTATAGTAAACCAAGTTATGATTTTTAATCGGGAATCTGCTTCCAGTATCATATATGTATTTGGCTTGCCAAATGGTATACGATTATGCCATAAATGACATAATATACATATATTTTTTATTTTTACTTACAACATATCAAGTTTTTAATGCGAGATTAGCAAAAAAACTCAAAATGTGAACGCATTTTGTTATGTAGTTAGTAGGTACATATATTTAAAAAAAAACACATGAATACTGAATAGTTCATACAGTGATACCAACTAAGAATAATGGCGCGATTCAGGAAATGAATTAGAGATTCACTAGATATGAAATAGTAAAGATATGCGACGTTCCACGGCAAAAAGTACCATTGCCCCGGCTAATATTGGAGCGGCGTTAATAATAGCGTATAAGCGCCAGCCGCCATAAGGTACCTTTTGCCGTGGAACGTCACATATCGTTACTATTTCATATCTAGTGAATCTCTAATTCAATTCCCGAATCGCGCCGTAAGGCTGTTATCACAGTGATTACGAGTAATATTAAATTTAATATCCTTAGGTATTCCATCTTCATAAAAAGGATTTGATGTTACTGCAGTCTTATCACATTATTTTTCTGTTTCCAAAAACCTATTCCAACGAACGTCCCTACCATAAATATCTAAGCAATGCCACAAAGCCAGTCTTAATTGGAGCCACAGATATATACGTAGACTACCTAGAGGTATGTCCTATATATGCGCGTAGCTTTCAACTCGCAAACTGGGTTACGCGTCACAGTGGAGGATCTTTTTTCCTCTTCATTCACATAGATGACTTGCTCACTAGATGCAGCAATCACTCTCGCAATATAGAAGAAATCGGTAAAAGGGTGAGTGGTTTATATTCCAACTGCTTGAGTATGCATAAGAGAACCTACAGGTTGGCTCAGAAATACGGTAGTATTTTCTACTGTTGGATAATGTTGATATTTTTTAACAAATGTTTTTATTTCTGTGTCAATGCTAAAGAAGAGCATGAAATGATTGAATTTTTAAGTAAGATTAAAAGTTTCCTGAAAAAAAAATTATTAACGTACCTAATTTTGGGCCTGCATATGAGTGCATAGGTACAGTCGACGTCAAAGATATGTTGACACTTTCGCACCTTACTCCCTTGTAATAAGGCGAAAAATGTAAACATATCTTTGACGTCGTCTGTACTCGTATGTTTAGAGTACAAGTCAAGCTAAAAGCTATACAATACGTACTGCCGTATTCGAACTTCAAGATATTCAAAAGTGACGACACGCACCTACTAGAACCATTCTAGATACGATATAGTTTAGTTCTTTCTTTCTTATTCTTTAGATATCAACTAGTTCTCTTTTGCAGCGCAATTCGGGCAACCAATGTCACTTTTACGTTAGATAGAGTAAGATATCTATTAGATGTGAATTGGATCTCTAAGTCATATCCTGTGGAAATCGTTCAAGAGTATCTCCAGGATCGCGCTAATGTCAAATTTGACAGGTTAGATCTTAAACATATAGTTATCGTATCTTAGTGATGTCTAAAAGATATCTAATAGATGTCTATTTCAAAATCCGAATCGGGCCCGTAGTCTGTATGACGTAATCTGTTTTCAGCGCTCGGCTTTAATGTAGGTACGTTTTTAAGTTCCCGGTATGTAGTGGGATTATGGAGTTTATTAAAGCTGAACGTTACGAGTACTGCGGCATTTTAATATCAAAGGGAGTGGAGTATGGAGTAAATCGTTAGACATTTTTGAATTTAATGCAGTGCTTTTTATTTTCATCATATTTGTACTGAGACGGCTGTATTTGTCTGGTCTTTTTCTCTGTATTTTGTACGAGGTATCAAACTAGTTTATAATATGAAAGTAAAGTAAAAATAACATAATACATATCTATCAAGTAGGTATGTACCTGTCAGTATTCTTACTTGAATGTTTTAGACAATTTAGACTATGGTTAAGTAGTTGGTTATAGGACTTTATAGGCTCCTGTATTGGCCTAACAAAAAAACATACAACCGACTTCTTTGAGATTTGGAAGTCGGTTAAAAATTGGAGTTGATGTCAAAATGTCAGGCGATAAAATACCCCATAAAATAATAAAGTCGGTTGCGTTTAAAGCTTTTTAGTGTAAATAAATTCCAACCATTTTTCATTGTATCCTTTGGCACCGGTCAAAAGTTTCTTCTTACAAGACTTTCCCTGAATCAAATATTTCTCAAAAATTTCACAAAAATGTTGGATTTAGCGAATCTCAGCCGTCATTAAAGGCTCCATAAATCATGAACGATAAAGGGTGGATAAATAAAAAGGAAACAGGATCTAAACTTCGCCATGTTTCCATCTTTTAATCTTTTTATATCGCAGGAGATTTATTGCACGGTGGTCGTCTGCGACTTAAAACGTAAAATTGAAAATTATTTTCCTTCTTTAAACTTATAAACATAAATATTTTAGGCATATTTTGGCTTTAAAATAAAATAAAAACAAATTGGTGCTATTTATTTTTATTATGAATAAATAATAATAAAAAATATATTTCATAATTTAAGTCTTATAAAACTGTTCCTAATTTTGAAAAAGCTTACGTAGGCTTTACCATATTTTCTACTAGTTATGTATGTACTTTATGATTGTATGTATGTTTTTCAAAAAACCATGGTTTTGCTAGAAATAAATGTCAAATGGGGTCATAAAATCCGAAATAAGAATAAATAAAGGAGATTTGAGGGTAAACCTGATGAACCGAAAACCACAGTATCTATATAATTTCTAAAATTGTTTTTCTTCCCTCAAGTTAGTTCATAAGGTATGTATTTATGTATATATTTTACCTAAACGCTTAGTTTATGAAAATACCAAAGGTTACACAACCCAAAGGATTAATGAACCGTACAGAGGTTTAAAAAGCTCGGTCGACCCAACTAATAATATAAAAATTAGACCCTGGGGTTCCAACCCTCGACAAATAAAGCCAAAGTTCGCATCAAAACAACCAGTTTAACTGAATTACAGCCATTTCTCCTTAAAACGGGTACTACCTTTTGCCTTCCTGGATTATTTCGTACTCTAGATTACTAAGAAGCGACAACAAACAACATTATATTACCTTCCTACTTCATAAGTTAACTATTCTCGTCATCATCACCGCCAGTTTAAATATGGCTGACTACAGTGGCTACTACTAGTACTAACTAAGCACAAACTTTCTCTAACAAGAGGCTTGGCGACTTTTGAGTTTAAGTGCCTAACTGCCTATGCTAACCCAATGCCGATTGGATACCTCATCCCCTTAAGTATGGTCTTGTAACTATGGTCTATACTTAATTTTCAAGGTCTAACTAGCCAGGAATGGCAATAATTCCGAGCCTTTCTCAAATCTTATTATAAATTCCTACCGAATTCCACCGCGCCAAGATTAATTTCGTACAAGCTATCAATGTTGTGATAATTCACAAACAACTTGGAACTCATCGTGTATTCATCGCGGTGTAATTCAATCTTTATTAGACTAGTTACGGAATAAGTTTAGTAATATATACTAGATACTTAGCCATACACCAGCCCGCTTTCGAGTATCACGTAGACATGGTTACCTCCAAATATTTTCTACTGACTGCCCTGTCTGCTGCTGCTGATTGACACACCGATGTGCACAAGTAGGTAGATATATAGACGATTAAAAACGATTTTCGTTCCCAGTCGCAGGGCTGCCAGATCGTATAATAGGCTACGAAATTCGTATAATGAAATTATTTTCGTATACATGTCGTATAGTTGGTCAATCGGTATAATTGTATACGAAAAAAACACCGATGTTAAACTACTGTCAATGGTTCAAAAAACAGTGTGCCAATACTGTTATACGATTTAATGGAACGGCAACTACTTAAATACACGTCAACGCGGGCTATAACCGCGAAAATCCAAGTGCGCAAATTGCGGGCATCTTTCTCTGTCACTCTTATTACGCTGTCATTGGAGTAAAAGAGAAAAATCCCCACAATTTGGGGGCTTACCGCAGTTATTAAAAAATCGATTTAAAATAATAGTTTTTTTTTGTACTCGTATAATGCAATCGAATTTCGTATAATTGCGGGCACAGGATCGCATAATCAAGATTTATGTACTGGCAGCCCTGCCCAGTCGCGTCCACTCTTTGACCTGGTAAAAAACACAATCGGTAGTCTAACATAAAACAGTCGCTAACAAGAAAATGGTCGGTAAACTTTAGCGAATAACACCAATAATGCAATTTCGTCAGACCCGTAAGAGGGACGAAATGCGAAATACGATCACTCTCAATACATTTAACCGAGTCGGCAAAACGAAGCGTAGTCGAGGCATTTTGTATTTCGTCATATATAAGCGTGTTTGTATTTTATAGATTTGAATTCCGAGGCAATATTGCTCGCTACAGACGATTGTTTCGAATGATCTAGGATTTGTGTACGATGCGTATACATATCACATTATGTTGGCCATTTGCGAGAACTAAAGTAAAAAATTCCGACAGAAACTTACTAGAGCGTGCCATACAAATGAGAGACTCTGGCTAATAGGTGGCTGGATATTATGGTCAGATGCAGAAGGCGGTAATCTTGGACACGGTGCTGCGTATAGTCCGTCGGTTTCTCTCTCTCTGAGGTCCTGACCACCGGCAGCTTGGCCCTGCCTAAAGCTGCTGCCGACAGCACCCTAGGTTAGATTTTTCATAACCTCTAGCCGCCCATACGTCAAACGTCGCCAAGCAAAATGAAATTTTATTTAGTCAACACAAAGATCAAATTAGAATGGAACAGGAGACCTTTTTATAGGTCTCGGGGCGGTTAGAGGATAATGTATTGTTTTTATATATTACTTTTATATTTGTACTACGAGTATAAATGATCTAACTTCAGACCTACCTACGACAAATAAAGTGAATATAATAATATTAATAACACATGATTTGTTTCAGACCAAGTTGATCCACAGTTTGTTAATTATAGCGCGCTTTATTGTACAAGGTATTATGCATGTTTTGTAATAGAAGCTTCTCTTGATAAATTGTTTCGTAACGACAGTTTCATATAGTTTAGGGTTGCCATAAGTGTGGGGGCTCAGACCGGGACATTTAACGAAAACCGGCCAAGTGCGAGTCGGACTCGCCTTCCAAGGGTTCCGTACATTACACAATTTTCAACAATGTATATTTTGATGTGAAACGTGAGTGAAATGTTTAAAAAAGACCCGTAAGGGACGATCAAAAACTAAGTAATAAGTCCGACGCACGCTTGACTGCATATTTCTAATAGGTTTTTCTGTCATCTATAGGTAAGGAACTATTTAGTTTTTTTTTTTAATTTTAGTAGTTTCGGAGATAAAGAGGGGAAGTGGTAATTTTTAGTCTATTTACTTAAATTACTTCTAAACTATTAATCTTAAAATTATTAATAAAATATATTTGAGATTCCCACAGCTCTATCACTTGATATATAACACCATATAGTTGGCAAAACTTTGTTTATTAAGTGTCTCATTTACCCCCCAATAAGTGCCCCCTATGTTTAAAATTAATTTTATTTACGTTACATGTCCGTCTTCGGGTTATAGATTGATATAATATATGTGTACCAAATTTCAACTTATATAACTGTCACAAATAATGCAGGTACCTAAATGAAAACGCGAGCGAAGCGAGCGCGAAATTTTTTCGAGATAATAGTAGGTAGATTTTTAGGATTTCGTACTTCAAAAGGAAAAAAACGGAGCCCATATAGGATCACTTTGTTGACCGTCCGGCCGTCTGTCTGTCTCAATGCCCCCTACTAAATAACTATGATTTATAAACCGGGACAATTTGCTTATGGGCCGGGACACCGGGACATCATGCTTCAAACCAGGACATGTCCCGGCGTACCGGGACGTATGGCAACCCTAATATAGTTTCATATTGGATCAGGAATCACGGCTAATGTCCTCTGTGACAAGTATCAACATGACAAGATGGCTTAAGGTATTCACAAGGTTCTATGAGGATATAATGTCCCGATCCCATTAAAAGTTTTAGGCCTACGCACAGGCTACACAGACACTGCATTATGAAGCATTTACAAAGAGGTCACGAGGTCACCAGGCATAGATGCAATTTTATTTCTAGAGTCGGACCAAAAAAAGTCTGCAGCGGATTTGATAGCCCACGCAGTGCAAGTGTTATTTATACGTCATAATTTCATAGAAGTTTGACGTTTAAAATCAAATTGCGTTCAACACCATTTTATATTATAACAGCGCAGGTACACTCCTAAATCTTAATTTTTGTAAATATTTTTAACTTATCTACCCTAGTAATGGTCGTAATTATGGGGATAACAGAAATAAGCAGTCGCGCTCCCATAATAAAGTTGTACGGGAGCGCTTATTATATGTGGTCTCCTCGATGGTCGAAGCCTCGATGGTCTTATGTTTCGATAAGTATCAAGATGGCTTAAGATATTCACAAGATTCTATGAGGATATTATATCCCGTACCCATCAAAAGTTTTACGCCTACGATTTTCATAAAACAGCAAAAAAGTATCAAAAGTATCCGTGACCTTATAAATAATCGCACCCTTTTTCACGCCCGTGTCATGAAATGGATCATTTGTATTTATTTATGTTTATTAGGCATTCGTATGCAAACCTCATCCGCCGGCGGCAAACAAATATAACATGATATGAAATAACGAAATGTAACGGGAGAGTAATATGATGTGTGACGGGGGAATTGGGTGCCGGAGTTGAGAAAATTGGTTATGAAGATTAAAGAAAGTACTTATTCGTTTATCTAAGTGAGTAGCGAGGTACAGATCGTAAGTGAGTAGCGAGACTACCAGGCCTATTCGGATTTCGAGATAATCACAAGATCTCGAGACGATTTAGAGATCAACTAGATCTACATTAGATATCGACTAGATGTGACTTGGATATCTAAGTCATAACTTGTCGAAATCGTTCAAGAGAGGACCTCCAGAATCGCGGAAACGTCAAATTTGACATACATGACATAATCTATCTTACAAATATCTTTAAATTATCCGTATCGTAACTTGTAGAAGTCTAGTAGAAATCTAATTCATTTTCCGAATCGAGCCGTACATGTTTACATTGAAGCATATGAGTACTACTTGAGGGGATTGGGTGACAGAGTTGAGAAAATTGGTTATGAAGATTAAAGAAAGTACCTATTCGTTTATCTAAGTGAGTAGACAGACATATGAAGAGAAAAGATAAGACTGAGAAATCTTCCCATATTTCATTCCCGTCACAAAATATCTTAAATAATACGAAAGCGAAACCAAAACGAGAAATAACCTTGACCAAATGTGGGACTCCAATATGGAGGTGTCTCCTAATGTTAAAATAAACCTCGCTGAGCGGCGTTCAGAATTATAAAATCCGTTGTTGATTTAATATTTCTCTCTTTGCATCACGATCGACCTGAATACAAAGGTCAAATTCAAAATTCAATAATTATTCTTCAAGTGAACTCACCACTTTTACAAGTCAATAGAGCACTTAGGGCGCGTTTCCACCGGAGATGTGCGAGGATGGGTAGCGAGGGATGTGTTTGATAAGAACCAATACAATCACCCTTAGGATTTGTCAACGCGCCAACCGATCGCATCAAAAACACTATACATATATATACTACGCTACAAAACTCAAATCCCTGGGTTGTAACCGCGAAAATCAAAGTACGTAAATTTCGAGCAACTATCTTTGTAACTCGAATTACGCTTTCATTGGAGCAAAAGAGAAAAAGATATCCGAAATTTGCGTACTTCGTTGTTTGCAGTACAACGGCTGAAACAGCCGCCAAGCTGAAGTGGGACTGAGCGGGACATGGACAATTCAATCCCACAAAATCAAACCCGGGGTTACGGTAAACGGCGTCGGCGAGATGACCTTGACGCCTTTGATAGGAACTGGGAGACGAATATTGGATTTTGGAAACCTGAATGCCTCCATGTCGACAACGTCGTCTCGTGCCATCAAATTGACATTTAATTTCCGTGTCTGCCAGCCCTTTGTAATGGCTGCGAGTGATACCCAACGTTTTAGGGATCTATAAGAAACTCACAGATGCTGTAGTTTTTTCTGCTATTTCATATTCGTATGTAAAACTCATGCCATAGTGCGGAAGGGTGTATATTTGAAGAAAGTTTTTGATCAGTAACAGCTGCAAAATATAGGTAAAGTAGGGTTAGGTACCTATTCAAAATAATCTGAGCTATTAAAGTAGGTGAGCTATTAAAACAGTAAGTGTATGTGCAACTCATTTTGAATACCTCGCTCGCTTATTAGCCACTTCTGCTACTAAATATCCATCTCTATCGATCTCGTATTATTAAACTCAAACGGACACACGGATAAAGAGTTTAGAATCTCGATTTTCGCGGCAGCCTTAAAACCCGTTTAAAGTAGGTGTTGGCGATGCGCTCGTTATATCTGTACCTAGTTATGTTTTACTTATGAAAACTCATAGTCGTGTTAAATTAACTTTTAATTCCTTAGTCTTAAGGTTGATATTTGTTTGTAGCATATCTAATGCAATCTGTTACTATGCGCCGCCAGGCAGTCCGCTGCTGGCCGCGAGCCTATGCACATACGTTTTCGTGACATTTTTGTAATTGTGTTTTTTTTCCGAAATACATCTTCGTGTTAGAAGTCGGCCTTTCCTTCATACGAACCCCATACAGTTAACAAAGTGGTCTTCAAACCGGATCCATGCACCGTACCCCGACCACGATAGAAACGCGTGGGTCGAAAGCGCGTCGTGCAGAACAATTAAGGAGGCTTCTAGAAGAAGAACAAAGAATGTCCCTACATGGCGAGCCGAGTGAAGCACCTTATGGTCATAGTTCTACAGCCAGGTTGGAAGAAATCAAGCCAGCTTCAATTATTTCGAAGGATTTAGCTATCACAAAAACAATGGCGGGTAGCGTAAAATCTGAACCAACCGCGGCAGAATTTCGCAAGAAAATGCTTCATACTTCTGCTTCGTATGCCAGCAAAGCTTCTAGCAGCAAGGGCTCAAGAACTTCATCGGCTTCTAGAACAGCAAAGAAGAAGCAACTTTTGTTAGAAGCCGCAAAACAAAAAGCTGCCATACAGATGGAGATCATCGATAAGACTCTGGACGCTCAGTTAGCAGAGCTTGACGACGAGGAACAAGAGTACGGTTCACAAGTAAGTCGAAGGAGCTATTCTCGAAGTCACGTTGCAAATTGGGTGGAAAATCAGAGCAACTTGGAACCGCAAGACGACCTGCAGCCAGCCCCCGATAATGGCATGAATATGGGTGAGTTGCATCAGCAAGTGCCACATTTACCGCCCGCGCCCGGTCCAGCGCCCCGCGCCGCCGCGCCCGCGCCAGCCCCGGCGCCCGCGCCGGCCGCCCCGCTGCCGCCGCCCGACGGCACCGTCATGGCACTCAACAATGCGATACAAGTTATGGCCGATGCTGTGAAGAACATATCCACTGCCAGTGCACCGAATACCAGCCTGCTCAGCCGACTCAGCACGCCCAAAGATCTCCCCGAGTTCTCTGGCGATTATTTAGAATGGTTACAGTTTAAACAAGCATATTACGAGTCCACTGAGTTATGTAAATTCACCGATAAGGAGAACCTTTGGAGGCTTAGAAAATGTTTGCGCGGAGCAGTCAACGCTTTGTTCATAAGTGCCACGTCACCTGAGAAAGTCATGTCGGCGTTGGAACTACGATATGGTAACTCCGAGTGCATCATTTCCCGCGTTTTGTACGACATTAAAAAGCTTCAACCATTGCACCAAGATTACCACAAAGATATTATTACGTTCGCATTAAAAGTTCAAAACTACGTGGAAGCAGTACGAGCAGTCGGTCAAGAGGAGCACCTACAGGGAGTAAACATAGTTTCCATAATTTTATCTAAGCTGCCGACTGTACTAATATCGAAGTGGTCAGATTACAGCTTCAATTTAATCAAAGATGGTAGAAAACCTAGATTGGTCATCATGTCTGACTTTCTTAACGAGGAGGCAGTCAAGATTTCAACCACT
Source organism: Cydia fagiglandana (assembly GCF_963556715.1). Taxonomy (NCBI): domain Eukaryota; kingdom Metazoa; phylum Arthropoda; class Insecta; order Lepidoptera; family Tortricidae; genus Cydia; species Cydia fagiglandana. The sequence goes on along the minus strand of NC_085941.1, from coordinate 777,385 downwards.
GCAAGTACCTATATGGCCACAAAAAGTGAGAATTATAAATATAAACCCTCAGACACTAATAACGCACGTAACCACACAATATTAGTGCACGGCGAAGGAAGTGATAAGAAATGCCTTTTTTGCCGAACATCTGTTCATAAGATAACAGATTGTAAACAGTTTAACACGACTATGAGTTTTCATAAGTAAAACATAACTAGGTACAGATATAACGAGCGCATCGCCAACAGTAGGTACAAATAAATGTAAAATTTATATACTTATATTACTTACTGAAAATTAGGCTACCATTAAAAGAACCGTTTGTAAGCAAGGTACTTACGTTATGTTTGTAGACGTAAGATATTCGTTTTTTAAACAAATACAAAATCATTATGTTATGAAGAATAACCGCTGATCGATGAAAAATGAAAACAACACATAAAACGTGCATTTTATTTATTTTAGGGATTGTACACTTTTGCTTTTGTTTGTCATTCATCGTTACTTCTGTTCTACTCATTTCCTCAAAGGTTAACTGGAAGAGATCCCATTCAGGGATAAGTTCGCCTTTGTTGTATTTAATTGACTCTGTAACTGTGTTTCTCGTGTTTATATTTCTATGTACAATAAAGTAAAAAAAAAAAAAATTACGCAATACAATTTATTGACAGAACCCATAACTCATTTAAAGGGTGCCATTTCCCAGATCTACTTTATTTTGAGATGACAGGATGCTACATTTATTACCATAATGGATAGCGCTCATTTGAATGTAGCAGTTTTAAAAGGGAATAAAAGAAATGCAAACATTGTCACTGTTTCTGTATCCTATCGGGCCGTGTCGTAAAATATAATAGCACTTACATTTTATGAGAACTTTACCGTTATGAATTTTGTGAAATTTCTTGCAGAGGGCGGGAATATTGCCAGCTTTCGCGTCATCTAAAATTGAATAAAGCAAGCGCGAATGAAGTGAGATTTCAAAGGGATTTATAGATATTTATGTGTTTAAAGAAATCACAATATGTTGTTAACGACTTATAATTATTATTTATTCATTGTTGAATTCTTATGTTTTGGTTCTGCCACCATATAGTTTTAGCTTAAGTCTTTTACCAGGCCTCACTGAAAATCAGAGTCACGTTGTGTGTCCTAGGATACACAACGTGACAAGAAGCTGAGTGAGGACCTTTTGGCACAAATATTTATGTAATTGAATTTTAGTTTTGTGTTATTAGTTATTATTTGTGCTAATAAACATTTCTTATTCATATTCTTATACTTACTTATGAGCTTAAAAGCTTTACGTATACATAATTCATGTCAGGAATGGTACAATTTAAGGATGACTCACGCTAGACCGGCCCGTGCCCGGGCCGAGGCGTTCGACATGTCATTTTCTATGACGGCCGATCGGTGATCACGTGGCGCTTACCTTCTTTATGTGCATTAAAGTTTTAAATAAACAAATAATAAAAAATAATCAACTCTTCAATACACGAAGCTGTTAATGTACCAGTAAATAAGCCATAATTTCTCACATAAACAGTTCTTAGAGAAACGAACGGAGTTGAAAGATGAGTAGACCCTCCAACTTCGCACGTAGTCGCGGCAAAAGTTGCCAACTTGCCCGTACTTCCCCTAACTGTAAGATCTATTTCAGCGAACTTCTCAAACTTCTTGCATTTTCACGCCAGTTTGTTGCTGTTAGTATTAGTATACTCGAGAAACTGAAAACGGTGAAAAATAGAAATACTACTCCTACATATACGTGTGATACCTCATTAGATTCGTCATGATGCCTAGAAAAATGTATTCAAAGTCTGTATTAGTCTCTCCTCTCGTCTATCCTGAGATTATGCCTTATAGCAGAACATATCTACTCAAAGGTTAACTGGAAGAAATCCCTTAAAGGGATAAGTTCGCCTTTGTACTGCCTATCCTGTGCCATAAATTTGTGTTTTGTGTTTTGTACAATAAAGAGTTTATACATACATACATACATACATATTAAGGGTCAACATTCTAAATTTATAACATCCACTGTACCATATGTTCTTGTGAATAAACGTTCATTCATTAATACATTCATTCATTTCGAGATTAAAAGTATTCTATAATCTTTTCCAGGTTATATTTCATGGAAACCCGTTCTTCATTGCTGTTTTGTTTTATATATAATATACAAATCTTGAGATAGGATCTTTTAACATGTGGAGATTTTCTTGAGATTATGATCTTTTACACGAGAAGATTTCTTAACTGGCAAAACCACATCACTTATAAGCCTGCCTTGATAATCTCTTCATACCCCACTCCCGCATTAATATGAACTCTCACCCTCCACCGAATTTAATTAAATATTAACCGAGCACCATTAACTTTGTCATGTCACGTAAGACGGCAGTATGATGGTCGCACTTCTATAGTTAGTTTTTTAGCATTATAAAGAAGGTAAGCGATTTTGCCATGTATTTTAATTGCAAAACGCTTTTTAAGAATCAGTAACTATTACTTATGAAAGCAGAATAATATAATTGATCGTATTAGATTCTTATTGTTACATATTTGCCGTGACTTATTTTTAAACGTTTTTTCTATTAAAAGATTTGAAAGAGAGAAGAAGAAAGAGAGAATAAGAGAAAATTTTATTAAATCTTGATGTGTATCAAGATTGTTTACCTTTTTTCTAATGCTAGAAAAACGAACTATGCGTGACTGCGTGATATAGCTAGTTTGACAGTGCACAACGTTGTATGGGGACCTTGCACTTTGAGACTATGCGCTGAAACTTGGCACAGTTGATTGTTAGCTGGTCTTGAGCAGATACAGACCGGTAGACATCGAGAACCACGTCTCATTTAGAGGGGGGGAGGGGGTGAAGTTCGACGCCGCCGCGCTTCACTTGGAGCAACATTTCTCTAAAACTATACCTATAAGGGCATGTGATATATCATTTTCGGATAAATTAAGGATGAGAAATCTAGTTTTGGAACTAGAACAATGCACTTTCTAACAAAAAAAAGCGTAAAGTTGAAAAGACTAAAAAACGTATTTGTGATTTTTTCTTAATTACCAATTTTTTTTTAAAGTGTAGCAGTAATCTGAAAACAATAAATACAGTTGTAAAGCCACACTTATTACGTTTAAGAAAATATATAGTTTATCATACAAAACTTTTGATAAATGGGAGATAAAAAATAATATTAAGCGTGGGTCAGAGTGATCTCAATACAAAATACTATGAATGTGGGAAAGTTACTTGTAATTTGTTCTACAATCGTTTATTTTTTTTAGTTTTTCCAAAATAACTCGTAAACGGTAGCCCACAGCAAAAAATTATCTGTTACGTAAATAATGTGTGTCAGATTTCTTATAAAGTAAGTGCTACTTTTTTTCGCTAAGATCAATATTTAAAAAAAATATTGAAGGGAGAAAATAAATACTAAGGTCCCCTTTTTTAGTCATTCGTAAATAACTCGTAAAGGATAGCCAATAGCAAAAAATATATTTATACATGAATAATTAGCATAAAATTTCCTACAAAAAAGGTTATTCAAACTTTTTGGCTAGGATCAATATTTAAAAAGGGGACCTTCGAATTTATTTTCTCTCTTTAATATCGTTTTTAATATTGATCCTAGCCAAAAAGTTTTAATAACCTTTTATATAGGAAATTTTATGCTAATTATTGATCTACTAAAAATTTTTTTGCTATTAGCCATCGTTTACGAGTTATTTACGAATGACTTAAAAAGGGGACCTAAGTATTTATTTTCTCCATTCAATATTTTTTTTAAATATTGATTGTAGCGAAAAACAGTAGCACTTATTTTATAAGAAATCTGAAACAGATTATTTACGTAAAAGGTTATTTTTTGCTGTGGGCTACCGTTTACGAGTTATTTACGAAAAACTAAAAAAAATAAACGATTGTAGAACAAATTTTAAGTAACTTTCCCACATTCATAGTATTTTGTATTGAGATCACTCTGACCCACGCTTATTATTATTTTTTATCTCCCATTTATCAACAGTTTTATATAATAAACTATATATTTTCTTAAACATAATAAGTGTAGCTTTACAACTGTATTTTTTGTTTTCAGATTCCTGCTACACTTTAAAAAAAATTGGTAATTATGAAAAAATCACAAATACGTTTTTTAGTCTTTTTTACTTTACGCTTTTTTTTATTAGAAAGTGCATTGTTTTAGTTCCAAAACTAGATTTCTCATCCTTAATTTATCCGAAAATGATATATCACATGCCCTAATAGGTATAGTTTTAGAGAAATGTTGCTCCAAGTGAAGTGCGGCGGCGTCGAACTTCCCCCCCTCCCCCCCACTAAATGAGACATGGCTCTCGACGGCTCCCGGTCTGTATCTGCTCAAGACCAGCTAACAATCAACTGTGCCAAGTTTCAGCGCATAGTCTCAAAGTGCAAGGTGTCGTGCAGTAACAAACTAGCTAATATAGACGCTGGTGAAACGTCCTAATTGTAGATGACACTCTTCCATACGATACACAATGTTTACAATGAGAGAGAGAGAGCGAGAGAGAGAGAGAGGGGGGGGGGAGAGAGAGAGAGAGATAAACGGACGATTCCTTTGTACGGAAACCATATAATAGACTTTTAAGGTTATTAGAGTTTTTCGGAAAACGATGGATCCCCATTTTGGAGTAATTCGAGGCGATACATTGTCATTTTCGTAAACAAAACTACTTGCCGCCATAAAAGTTGCCCTTTTTGCACCATTGCTGAAAATGTCACTTTGACAGTCCTTTCCCATTGTAGCCTGTATTGTCTGTCTCTTTCAATTACGCGGTTTTTAAAACTGACATTCACACATGTCGGGTAATCCCGTCCATCATACGTCCGCAGAACATACTTAATCTCAGTCATATCACAACTATGCCCCGTGAAAAACAAACAAACTTACAAATACATTCTCAACTTCTTTAAAAACATACGCTTAAGGTTTAATTTCGTTTGCATGAAAGGTAAGAGGGGCGAGGTACAAGGGGAAGGTTATTCAAAGGTGACATATACAGGATGACGTGGACGGGTCCTGATATTTTATCACTCTGCCCTGGAATTTGTTTGGACATAAAAATGTTTTGTGGTAGAAATTCTTTCAGTATACCGGGTATTTTCTGTAACACGAGCAATAAATTAAACAGTAGGCTTATACCTACTCCTCAAAATGTCATACATTTGTTCAGCAACTTTTAAAAATAACTTATGTTTTTATTTTTGTGACACTTTAAAGTTTGTTCTAAGATTGCAAATTTTGTTGTTTAAAGAGTGACAAGCAACGTCAAACACACTGATGTTAGCATAGACCTAGGATTCGCTTGCGCTTGACAGACAGCTGAAGTGTGCGAAAGGGAAGCCATCACGTATATTAAACATCCCATGAGTGCGAAAGAGTCAGACTACCAATGAGAAAACGTAACCACTTTTGAGTTTGACGACGGCCGCGGACGGCCAAGAGCGTATCACGGTAATTTTCAAATTGAAAAATATACACGGATTAGGACGAAAAGTATTAAATAAAGTAATTCAGTGAAGATGGTATCTTGTAGTGTGCCGGATTGCAGTGTCACAGGGCCAAATAATCCAAGCAATTACTCATTTCAGAGGATTTATGATATTCCGAACGAAATTTTCATAACGATATTGTGTCAAATTAACAGCGTAAAAAGTGTAAGAAGCCGGTTTATACAGTTCATTATAAGTTTTTCTTCCGTTCCGTGCTAATATTTTATCATATTAGTCAATAATTTAGGATATTTTGTGTAAAAACATAAACTGTTCGTTTACGCTAGGGCTTGACAAAATGTTCATATGACAGTATCGATAACTTGTCGGTATATTAATAGCTATGTAATTATTTCTTCACAAGACATTATTAAGATATTAGTTTTTATAACCGATTTCAAATAATAACGATTGTTATACCTTTTTGACGGTGTTCATGTTTAGCGTGTCATGATAACATCACTTTGCAACACAGTAAGAGTTACATTAAGATAAGTCTGTAACGATTTTGATGGCAAACGCAGTGCAATTGTTATTTATACGTCATAATGTCGTAGAATTTTAATGTTTAAAATAACACATTTGAAAAAGTAGTCGATAAAGCAATCAAACATCGACAGATTAGTAATATGTTGTAACATGACATCACTATTTTTGTTCTCACATAGACAATTTACGCACACACTTGCATTTCATTTTTGGTCACACTTTTGAAGATTGAGAGTTGTTCTTTGTCATATAATTCTTTGGATGTTAGCGTACATTGAAGGCAATATTTATTTTGTATGAAAAAGTAGAAGTCTAGAGGATTTATAATTTTAAAAATTGTTTAACAAAAATTTTATAGTTTGAGGAGTATTATATGTTTTAATTATTTGCTCGTGTTACAGGGCCCACCCGGTATCTTCTTCTTCTTCTTCTTCTTAGTCGGATACTCTTGTCAGAGCAGTCGTGGTCATTGAGGTCGTTTTACGGCCTTTTTTGTTGTTTCCCGCCATGCTTCTCTATTTACCACCCGGTATAGGTAATGGAATGTTTCATAAATATGTTGTTTAATAAATAATTAAATATTTTGCTAAATATAAGTTAGTAATTTTATAATGCCATAAAAATAAACTGTGTAACTATTTCAGAATCGTCCATTGAATGTACACAGGGCTAGATCGGAAACCGTCGAATGAGTGAACGAGTGAATGAGCGGAAACGGATACGGATCTGAAGTGGCAAATACCGGAGTTTTAATCTCTGATTTATCGGAGTTGAGTGCCTTTAAGAGTGTAATAGTCCGTTGTTAATGTTACAGTGTTGATTTAATCAGGAAATTGAGAATTATACTGGCTATTTTTTCAACATTTAGTCATTTTTTGAGTGGTTGAAATATTTTTAGAATAGAATAGAATAGAATAGAATAGTTTTTTATTCGTAAACACACAGACAACAGACATACATAGAAAAAACATAGTGAAAAATAAAGTGTCACGAAATGGTCCCATCTCAGCATGTTGCTGGCGACTTCCAGCGCTGATCTTCCGATTAGACCATCAAGTGAGAAATAATCACGGAAGGTAACAGACAAAAAAAAATTAGTAAAGAAACATAAAATAAACCGAAAAATAGATTACACACATTTTACACAGCTAATACAAAAAGAGATGAATTAAGTACACGGATTAACCGATCGAACTTGTACAATCCGGTCGGGTCACATCGTGGCGCGGCATTAAGCGCGCATAACTAGCGCCAGCGGTAGCTACACGAAATTAAATTCGATGACAGATTTGACAAACAATAAAGTGAGTGAATCTAATATAATATTATGTAAAATCTCAATCAGTTTTAACTTTTTAGTCATGAAAACAATGTTACAAAGTTGGCTAAAATATATAAACAAAAACAACACCAAAGTTAAACAAATAGAAACATAATGAAAATGACACAGATAAAAAGGATGGCGTGTCGGGAATGGTGTCGACTCCTATGCGGAAGGAACAAGAACATTGTGGTAAGTAACAAAATTTACAATACAATACAACAACAGCAAGAGTCTTGACTACAGGCAGCTGGTTTCTAATCTGCAGGTTTCCTGGTTAAGCTGGTGATTGAGCATATACTGTTTGAGCTTTGTTTTAAAACTATATATATTTTGCAGGTTTCTCACTGGGGGCGGAATGTTGTTCCAACAGCGGGACGCAGAATATTTAAAGCTTCCTCGGAAAGCGGCTTTTTCTGCGGATATTTGGTTTTTAAATAGATACACATGAAACATATTAAAGTTTTTTTTTTCTGAGACTAAAATCATCCAAATATTAAAAAGTATAAAGGTGTAACATACGTATTTATAAGAATAAAGTAAGAAAATTTCCCTTAAAATCCGTTTTTAGGGTTCCGTACCCAAAGGCTAAAACGGGACCCTATTACTAAGACTTCGCTGTCCGTCCGTCCGTCCGTCCGTCTGTCACCAGGCTGTATCTCACGAACCGTGATAGCTAGACAGTTGAAATTTTCACAGATGATGTATTTCTGTTGCCGCTATAACAACAAATACTAAAAACAGAATAAAATAAAGATTTAAATGGGGCTCCCATACAACAAACGTGATTTTTGACCAAAGTTAAGCAACGTCGGGAGCGGTCAGTACTTGGATGGGTGACCGTTTTTTTTTTGCTTTTTATTTGTTTTTTTTTTGCATTATGGTACGGAACCCTTCGTGCGCGAGTCCGACTCGCACTTGCCCGGTTTTTTTTATTTTAATGATGTCAACTGAAAATACGCATAACCTAAACTTATACTAAAAAGTTTTCGACTAGATTGGGTAGTAAATGGCCCAATCGGACTTTCGCTTTAGTATTTGGAATATAAAAAAACAAGGCTTAATAGAAAACGCCTATCGGAAACGAATGCCAGCGAAATGGGCGCATTCACTTTGAATATCCCAATCCGGCGTAAACCAGATTGCGCCGCTCGGCGTCGCCGCAAACCGGATATTTCTGGCGGCCGTGCTAGTCGTGCTACGTACAGTCAACATCAACATTTCTCCCAATATTAAAGTATCAGAATGTGCATCAAAAGTAGATACAATTATCTAATAGCTTAACAAATGAAGATGTTCTATTTGTAAAACAATTAGACTGAAATTACCTTTGAAAGCAAATTGGTGAGCTATATCAAGTATATAAAACATTTGAGGGTAGCAGATATATTTTAGGCGCTGTTTTATTCGCTACCTTTGGTGTAGGCATTGCACTTAAGTCACCAGCCCACCACCTGCTGGTTTTAGAAAATAATTAGAAAACTGTTCCTATCCTAATCTATTTATTCCCAACACAGGAATCTAAATAAACATTTTTTATTCATCTAATACCTAATTCCCAATACCCACTCATAATGTCTAGGCGAAATAACCCCATTCGCTTTGAACAGCCCAATCCGCTTTAAACCAGATCGCGCCGCCTCAAACCGGATATCACCAGGAGCACCATTCAGTTTCAACAACCTGCTACGGTTTTGATATGACCTTGAAGATCGCTCACGCTGTTTTTTTTTCTATAATTCTTTATTTAACATAATTTATTACAGAAGGTGCGATCCCCGTCCAGGCTCCTACGTAGTCCAACAGATATCGCTTGCCATCCAGCGAAGTAATGAAGCTAGTATCTTTGGCACTTGGGCTGGGTGGAGGTCGGAATAGGGCTGATAGTGTAAGTACGATGGTATATTAGTAATGTGTTTAGATTTTAAGTTAGGATATTTATTTTAGGGTGTATGTAAATTATTAAGTAATTTTTAAGATTTATGAGTTTTATGACAAGGTTATTACTTAATCTAGTAATAACAATAAATTAATACAGTTTAGTGAGCTGTAGGCGCTTATTATAAACTTTTTAACACGCTGATTGGTGATGATCACCAAGTTGTTCGTCAAGATCGAGATCACATCAACACCATAACAAATTTTACATGGTATGAATCGAGCTACCGGTATAAGCCAGATCCTACCGCCCCGAACCGGATATGACCAGTTCTCCAGAAATGTAGTTTGTTTGAAGTTCGGAAACTTATTTGCTACAGTAGAAAATTGGAAAGGGGACGAATTGTAATGAGGTCTTTTTACGGATTGGGTACTGATGGAATTTACGCTCTATGTGTTCACGTGGCGCGTATATACGGATATTTTTATTCAAAGGCCGCTCTTTATGGCTGAATTTAGCGTATACTGAATGATATTGGGGAAAAAACTGAAAATAAGTCATGTCTAAGAGGAGGTAAAATTTAAGTCATGGTATAAATTAGTGGGAAAAGATGCTTTTGTCCGACTGTTCAACAGGTCGCATTTGTCATACGATACTGGTGATTTTTTTTGAGCAGGTTCGATAATTATATGGACTTTTTAGTCGATTCCGATTTTAGACAATTTGTAAAATTTGCGCAATCATACATTTCCTTTCACGTTTAACTTTGCAGTCACTAATTTAGCTAAGAATTGGCCAAACTAACATACTAAACAAGGGCATGCCAAATATAAAAAACATTTTCTTAGTGACAGGAAAAGACACAAGATTCATTAAGCGCTAAGGGGCCTACATTATTATGTCTCTCCACACTTGATACCCGACAGTACCTAGCAGAATTGACATGCGAACCACGTATGATGAGAAATGGGCCATGTATGCTGAGATCAGTGAGATCACACGCTCGCATAAGCCTCGTGACAACCCACCCTGTAGGGCTCCGGCTTAAATAAGCACTCCGTAAGAATATTAATGGGTCAAACGGAAAAACGAAAAATCCCTTTTCTTGCGCCATTTCACAATAGTCGAGTGGAGACACTGTTACACATCCTCGTTAAAACTATTTGAACTGTCCTCCAAATAAGTAATTTTGTCATTAAAAAATATGAAGACCACTAGCATATAGGTACATATGAATATTGCAAATGTAAATAAATAAATAAATAAAGCTTGAAATGAGGAGTACCATACTCTATTTGACGAATTGAAGTAAGTATTATTATTATAAGATTTTGCAACAGTTTGTATACTTTTACTGCATTACGAAGATAAATTAATGCTATTTTTGTATTTGCAGAAAGTCTTCAAACGCTCTTATAGTCTACCTTAAAATAAGCTACGGAATATCTAACGAAATTGAAGCCATATTGCTTGCTAAATTAATGGCGGCATTTAATAAAGACGCTTCCATAATTAACGCTCACTGAACTAAAATTGGACAGATGATTAGTGTCTTATTTACTATACAGTCTAGAAAATGAACTACATAAAAACCCCAGAGACAATTTGACAGAGGTAGTTTGCAAGGGACCATTCATATAATTTTACAGTTTTATATGGGAGCGTCAACGCGGGGTGACAATGCGGTGTCTTAAAAAAGGAAAATAGATAGAGATGGTTTATTTTTTACATAGGCATTAGTATGCACACACTCATACAGCACATTGTAATCAATGTCCTTATGAACGTCAAATAAAGTTTATTTTTAAAATACAATGTACTCTTCTTCTTCCTCTCCTGGTCCCATTATTTGGGGTCGGATCTCCTCACTGTCCTGCGCCAAGTCCTACGGGATGTCTATTGGGGCACCTGGGTTTTCTTGAGGTCTTTCTATAATAGTGTTCCACTCGATAGAGTGACACAGTTCAAATATCTGGGACATTTGCTGACCGAAGACTTAAAGGATGATTTAGATATGGAGAGGGAGCGCAGGGCATTGTCAGTTAGAGCGAACATGCTAGCCCGCAGATTTGCTCGGTGTACAGATGGAGTCAAAATCACTCTATTTAAGGCTTATTGTACATCATTGTACACGTCAAGTCTGTGGGTTAGATATACTCAGCGAGCTTACAATGCCTTGCGCATTCAATACAATAATGCGTTTAGGATGCTGTTGAGACTGCCGCGTTTCTGCAGCGCATCGTCCATGTTCGCCGAGGCGCGCACAGACGGCTTCGATGCCGTGTGGCGCAAGAAAACGGCCTCACTGCTAGACAGAGTGCGCGGGAGTACCAACAGCATTCTAAACATGATAGCTAATAAGCTAGATTGTCCTCTGTTATGGGCAATGGGTCAGCGGACAAAGTCACTTTTGTTTATAAATTATTAAATATTTTATTAGGTTACGGTTGTTACTAACATAAATTATAAGCGATAACTAACAAATGTATGGACCTTATGTTGTCTTTAATAAAGAAATTTTAATTTAATTTAATTTAATATACCTGTCCGCCAGGTATACGGCCGATATGTTTAAATACAATGTACCTACTAATAAAAGTCAACAACTAAGTAAGACCACTGGTTCTAATCTGCACCAAAGCCCCGAGAAGATGGACGTGCAAGAAACTCGATGGGACTATAAGTTGTTGTTGTATTATAACATTTATAGCAATAATGTTACCTATGATCACTGAACGATCACTAAAACACTAGCCCCATCCTGGAAGCGATCATTACCTACTTGAGCAATTGTCCGACCAATCAAAGGACCGACACGACAAGCATTCTCACTGGACGCGTACGTATCTTGAGCACCAGTGTATCGTGGGCTCTAGATCCAAAGACAGCTGCTAGAATGTGCTATATCCAGGACCGGCTTAAACTATGCTGAGGCCCTTGGACACATAAGAATTTGGGGCTATTTTGGAAAATGAAGGAAGCGAATTAAACTAACATTTTTAACCGACTTCCATTTCATAGAAGGAGGAGGTTCTGTATTCGGTTGTGGCTATTTTTTTTTTCTATGTACGTTCACCGATTACTCCGACATCCGTAGTCCGATTTGAGTAGTTCTTTTTTTGTTTGAAAGGAGCTACCTCCGAGTTGGTCCCATTTTAATTTGGTTCTGTTCTGATGATGGGATCCATGAGGAATTGAGGGAACTCCTCAATTTTTAAAGGCACATGCATGGTGATTTGTGTGTTTTCTTAAGCAACTCGAGCATTTTCTTCCGAAAACCATCACTTTGATAAAGTAGACCTGATGATGATGATTGTTTTGATGATAATGATGATGATTTTTTAAATGTAGTATGTTGAGCGATTACTCCGGCACCTGTGATCCGATTTGAGTAATTCTTTTTTTGTTTGTAGTGAGGATGTTAAGTGCAACAACCTTTTTTTGTTTGATTAAAGCATGAAACTTGGCACAGCAGTTCCTTATATCAAAATAAGCCGATTTAGATCGGTAGCCCGAAGGACCCCCCCCTCTGGGGCCAGGGAGGGGGGGTCAAAGAACCGCTCCGCCCGGCTTCATTCTAAAAAATCTAACAGGCCCCGTTTAGCTAATAGGTCATATTTGGTATCAATTTCGGATAAATCAATAACGTAGAATTCATTTCTGTTATTAAAAAATTGCAATTTGTCGAACAAAATTAAAAAAAATTAAAAATAATCTAATTTTTCAAGTGTAATTTTTATGTTTTATTTGGTGTCAAAATTAAACTGCCTGGTTTTTCTACATATAAAAAATATGACAATAAAGCCTATTTAATGCAAATTTTAAAAACATAACTTTTATTTACCTTTATTAAAAGAAAATTGCATAAAAAAACTTATAAAGTCTCGCGCCGGTGAATATCTTTTTACCGACATCGGCATCGTTATAGACAACATCCGAAGTACACACTCTGGAGACCGATTAAATGTATTGTTTATTGTTGTAGATCCTATTATAAAGATAGAAAAGCGTACGTATATTATTATTATGTGTCGTTCAGTGAAAAAAGGGACCTAGGAAAAAATTATCACAGAGCCTCGCGTTTGTATAGAAGCATACTCGTATTTAATTAGTGCCAACCACTCCAAGGACTCCATGGTCGCTGTTCTCAATGAATAAGAAGTAAACTGTAAGTATATATGTCAGTTTCAATCATATTCTGGCCACAGTAGGGTTGTCAGAACAGTTTGGAAACAGTCATTTGCTTTTTGCTTCCATTCCCAAGAAGACAGACTGAGCGTTGAGGGGGCTTTTGACACAGCAACCTTCGAGGCCGTAGAGGAAAGTCTGAAGAGTGAGGGCATCTGACCGGCAATAGCGCAATGGATAGGGAAATGCTAAGAGGTAGATCCATTACGGCGGAGCTGGGAGGAGTAACAAAGACGATTAGTCCAAGAAGAGGGTTCCCACAAGGGGGATGCCTGTCCCCCCTGATGTGGTGCCCACTTCTAAACTCAATGGTAATAGAGCTCAACAGAGGAGGCATGTACATGCAGGCTTACTCTGATGATGGAGTGCTGTTAGAGAGAGGAATGGTTGTCACTGCGATAAGAGATATAATGATAAGAGGTCTCAGACAGGTACTGAGATAGTGTAGAGAGAGAGGGTTGGATCTCAATCCATCGAAAACAAAGCTGGTGCTATTCACTAATAGAAGAATAAAGGAGATGAAACCCATAAAGATACAAGGTATAGAACTAGACATGGTGGAGGAGTTGAAATATCTGGGCGTTACTTTAGACAGTAAACTCAGGCACAAAACTCACATCAAGGAGCAGACGGCTAAAGCTATAAGAACACTGTTCCAATGCAAAAGGGCAGTAGGAAAGAACTGGGGACTGAAGCCAGGAATGATCCACTGGATCTACAAGGCGATAATACTACCCAGGGTGCTATATGGAGCCGTGACATGGTGGTATAGAGCACATATTAAAGAAAACCAAAGAGACCTAAGACCTGACCAAAGTCCAGAGATTAGCGTGCCTCATGATGACGGGGGCTATGAGAATGACCCCGACACACGCAATGGAGGTAATGCTAGGCTTGAAGCCACTCTGGATTGAGGTAGAGAAAAGAGCCACCGAACAGTGGTACAGAATAAAAGCATGCAACGAATGGAGAGGAAGCTGCGTAGACAAGAGACACGCGCTGATACAAAGAGAGGCACTATCAAAACTTGAAATGTTGATGGCCAATAATGACCTTATAAAGAGGCAGGAGATATTTGACAAGAAATATAGAATACACATAGGAGACAGAGATAACTGGAAGGTGGAAGTCGGACACCCGACGACCATCTGCTTCACGGATGGCTCAAGAAGAAGCTCGATGAAACTAGCAGGAGCGGGCATAGTGATCCTCAAACTGGGAGAGCATCAGTACCACTGGGTAGATATGCTAGCGTGTTCCAAGCCGAGGTATGTGCTATAACGCGCTGCGCAAGCATAATCAAGAAGAGCGTAAAACAAGAGGGCGCTGTCGTAATATACACAGACAGCCAGGCAGCACTAAAGGCACTAAAGAAAATATCAGTTACCTCCTCTCTCGTGAGAGAATGTCGAGAGGAGCTCAACTTGATAGGCAAGCAAAGAAGTGTCACGGTGGCATGGGTTCCAGGACACCAGGGAGTAACGGGAAACGAGAAAGCTGACGAGCTGGCGAGGATAAGGGCGGAGACGGAATACATAGGTCCGGAACCGGCTCTGCCTATGTCAGCGGATGTCACGAAGGGAGTCATAGAGAAGGTAAAAGAGATGGAAGCACAGAGAGAATGGGAAGAAGAGACTGGATGCAGACAGTCGAAGATGATGATCAAAGGTATAGACCACAGGAGAACCAGGTATCTTCTGAAACTAGGTAAGAGCAGTCTGAGACTATTGACAGGTATCATTACAGGTCACAATACTCTCAACAGACACCTCAAGATAATGGAAATTAGTAGAGACGCCTCCTATCCACATTGTGGTAAGGAGGAGACTAGCTTACACTTACTAGCAGAATGTACTATGTACGCGGCACCGCGATATAATACATGCGGTAGAGACACACTAAAAGAAAACGAACTAAAGGACGTCGAACTCAAAGATGTCCTTTTATTCTGCAGGAAAACAAGAAGATTTGAGGAGAATAGTGTGGGAATGCCGCCGGGACAGTAACCTGAAGCTCCAACTCCAGGGAACTGGGCTGAATGAACGCGACAAGCGATCGACAGCCCGCCTGCTTCTGACCAGGCGTCCCTACACTACATCTACATCTACATGTATAAGTTAGTCTATGAATTTACTAGAGTCGGTAGTGCTGCACTCTGGCGGCAGAACATTGCAGTAATATCCCATATTGAGAACAGCGACCATGGAGTCCATGGAGTGGTTGGCACTAACTAAATACGAGTATGCTTCTATACAAACGCGAGGCTCTGTGATAATTTGTTCCAAGGTCCCTTTTTTCACTGAACGACACATAAAATAATATTTGTACGCTTTTCTATCTCTATAATAGGATCTACAACAATAAACAATACTTTTAATCGGTCTCCAGAGTGTGTACTTCGGATGTTGTCTATATCGATGCCGATGTCAGTAAAAAGATATTCACCGGCGCGAGACGATATAAGTTTTTTTTATGCGATTTCCTCTAAATAAAGGTATGTAAAAGTTATGTTTTTAAAATCTGCATTAAATAGGCTTTATCATCATATTTTTTTAATGTAGAAAAACCAGGCAGTTTAATTTTGACAATAAATAAGAAACAAAAATTACACTTGAAAAATTAGATACTATGAGTTTTTTTTAATTTTTTCTACAAATCGCTAAATTTTTATACCAGAAATGAATTCTACGTTATTGATTTATCCGAAATTGATACCAAATATGACTTATTAGCTAAACGGGGCCTGTTAGAATTTTAAGAATGAAGCCGGGCGGAGCGGTACTTTGACCCCCCCCTCTCGGGCCCCAGAGGGGAGGCTCCTTCGGGCTACCGATCGAAATCGGCTTGTTTTGATGTAAGGAACAACTGTGCCAAGTTTCATGCTTTAATCAAGAAAAAAAAGGTTCGACCTTTTTTTGTCACTTAGAACCCTAGCTATTGGAAGGAGTTGCCTCCAAGGTGTTTACGTATTATTTTTGGTTCTGTTCTGATGATGGGATCCATGAGGAATTGAGGGAACTCCTCAGTTTTTAAAGGCACGTGTAAAGTGATTTCGGTGTTTTCTAAAGTAACTCGAGCATTTGCTTCCGAACACCGCCAATTTGATGTAGTGCAAGTGTAGCCTTACCACGAGTTTGACATTGACATATTCGCTAAGTTAGCGACGTTAATGTCTTCGAAACTTACTTCTTTTGCATCTCGCTCGCACTAATATGCGAGTACGAGCGAGATGCAAAGAAAGCTACGCTACACGCGCTAGCGAATAAATCGATGTCAAACTCTTGGTAGGCTGGTAAGGCTACTGATCGGGGGTAGGGTTAGGAGTTAAGGGGTCGGGTAATGGTGGTTGAAGGGCTGCTGGTTCAGGGCCGAGGGGTACATGGATCAGGGGTTGATGCGCTGTGAGGTAGAGTGATCGGGGGGGTTGAGGGATTGGGTCAGTGGCGGGGCAGAGGATGGATTTAGTGTAGTGACAGGAATTATAATTTCCCAGTCGGACTCGAGAAAATTCCTGACTACATATTTATTAAAGTAGGTACACGAATTTAGTGTTAATCATGATGTTGTTTTTCATTCATGCGTCGCGCTCTTAACAATGCGTTAAAACTAAAAATGGAAAAATAAAAACTTTTTACAAAAAAAAGAAAACCGACTTCAAAAAGGATGAAATAAAATATTATCCTTTTTAAGTCTATGCGTTACCAACTGATATGTTTGAAGTCGGTGCCAAGCCAAGTAGTAACAATACCCGTCAAAAATAATCAGCTTTATGACTATAAATCCCATTAGAACTGTACTAATAACTATTATAAATGTGTAAGTAATTCTGTCTGCCTCTTTGTCGCCTTTTCATAGCTAAACAACTGAACCGCTTTAGGTGAAATTTGGCAAGAAAGTAAATTCCTTGAATTGTTTTATATTTTGAAATGTAGTCCTCTGAATAAGGGACGGGAAATAACTTCAGTCCCAATCCCACGCTTGCGTGCCGACAAACATGGTACGAACTGTGGAAGGTTTGATCGTATGTTCTGAGGTGTGTTCTTAGGTACAGTCGACGTCAAAGATATGTTTACACTTTTGCACCTTACTCCTTTGTAATAAGACAAAAATTGTAAACATATTTTAACGTCGACTGTACCTATAAAAAGTACGTTCATTGTCGTCGTGTAAGGCAATCCAACGTACATCCTTATCGAATCGCACCAAAATCATGGTATGCTTCAAAAGTTGGCTTGGCACCGACTTCAAACATATCAGTGGGTAACGCATAGACTTAAAAAGGATAATATTTTATTTCATCCTTTTTGAAGTCGGTTTTCTTTTTTTTGTAAAAAGTTTTTTCTACTATAATCTTCTACTTATTATGGGTAATCAAATATACTGTTACTGTCTGTCTTTCGGGGCCCTTGAGGATGGGGGCCCAGGGCACGGGATCGTGTGCCCTTAGGTAAAGACGGTACTGGCTCTATCACAGCAAATCCGCCTCCTTATCAGTAACTTTTTAAATGAGATGCATAAATAAATTACAGAATTAAATTATCTTAGAAGCCGTCCCCGCCAGCGCGACAAAGATATTTACCTAAAATTTTCAAACTGAGAAGGTGTTCAGCTGATATACTTATCCTATTAAGCTCAGTGTCTAAAGGTTACAGTCCATTTCCAACGACAGCTGCACTACTGTTCATTTTTACTATGGAAATTGACAATGACAGCGACGCGTTCAGTAACGGTAAATAGTGCTGCTGCGGTTAGAAATGGAATGTTACCATAAACCGTCGAGTTCTTCTAATTTTATACTCGTAACGTGACGCGAGCTGTGAACAACTCTAACAACATCCTCGCCGGTCATGTGATGTGATGATAGTTTGGCATGTCAGTACCAATTGTTTCGGCAATACCCAATCATTTTGTTGGTTATAAGGAACGTATTACATAATCCTTCAAATGTTAAGCACTTAGCGTGTTGACCGTTTAATTGCGCTACCCATACAACCATTTCCAGTCGCCGTTACGACGCGGTGTAGACACATCTTGTGTCGACACCATCTGTTTCGGTCACAATTCCAGTCGCAGAGTCGTCGCCGTGTCGACACAGTTACCAGAAATGGGGAAGGGTCGACACATGACACAAAGTGACATAAAGTGTGGTCGCCGTGTGCACACATTGTTACTAGTTTGCGACTACTTTATGCCAAAATCATTCGTTCATTCGTTCATTTTGTTCCTGTCAAATGGAAACTGTCAGATGGAAAAATAGTTAAATAAAAATAAGTGACATTAATACGCCATCTCTAAAACGGATTACAAGACGTAATTATATATTGTTTGCATTTATATTACAATAGGACTTAAATTATTATGGGGAATTAAACTGCTCGAGTGATTTGATAAACTAAGTGTAATATAATCAACGCGCCACCACATTGTTTTAGTTTAGCCGGAAATGAAATTGTTTACTTCTCAGTGCCTGTGTTCATAAATATATTATTTGATGCATTTTTAGTACTTCGATGCGTATACTATACTTAAATAACAGAAATAACGCTTTACAAACTACGAAATTTGTTAATTATGATGTATAAATATGGTTTAAGGCTGAGAAATATTGCAGTCACAAAGTAGTCGCAAATGTTTCGACTTTGTGTCGACTCTGTGTAGACACATGACACGCGCTGTCAAAAGTAATAACAAAGTTACTGGATTTGCAAAATGGCTCCTTGTGTTCATTTGTTTTCAGATATTCTCAAAGTGTAAAAATGCCGTGGTCAGAGATGGGACTTAATAGATTAACTGTTTATTCGACTAATTAATGGAATAAAAAAAGTTAATCCTCAAATTTTAATCACGATTAGTTTAGTCGAGCTCTAGGCGAGATAACGACTCCATAGAGCGACTGGTCGTACAAGGAAGAGTAGAGGGAACCAGATCGCGCGGCAGATCACCTATGCGCTGGACTGACCAAATAAAATCCGCAGTGGGAAATCGCGTATCTGACTGTGCCAGACAGTCTGCCAACAGGGAGAGATGGCGGGAGATCGTGCGAAGAGCTGTGTCCGCCTCTACTACCGATGCGGACGCCTCAACGTGACCACGACCGCTCTGTCAAGAGCGATACGACAGAGAAGAAGAAGTTTAGTCGACCTAACATAGATTGAAATTGAATTAATCTGAACATTAATCGAATAAATTATCGATTAATCTCGGTTGGAAGTTGACAGGGGGGCATTTTTGTACGTAAAAATAATAGAAATGTCTTGCATGCAGATGGTAGCCAAACACTTTGTCATAAAAGTCGAGATGGGTGTCGATTTATAGGTTTTAGGGAGTGCCGATTTCGAAAATGATGACCATTTTGGAATCCAAAATGGCGGCCACGCACTGTGTCATAAAAGTCGTCATGGATGTCCTTTTATACGTTTTAGGGGCCCCAATTTTGAAAATGATGACCATTTTGGAATCCAAAATGGCGGCCATGCACTATGCCATAAAAGTCGTCATGGGTGTCGTTTTATAGGTTTTAGGAGGCGCAGATTTCAAAAATGATGACCATTTTGGATTCCAAGATGGCGGCCATGCACTATGTCATAAAAGTCGTCATGGATGTCATTTTATAGGTTTTAGGGGGCCCCGATTTCGAAAATGATGACCATTTTGAAATCCAAAATGGCGGCCATGCACTATGTCATAAAAGTCGTCATGGGTGTCGTTTTATAGGTTTTGGGGGGCGCAGATTTAGAAAATGATGACCATTTTGGATTCCAAAATGGTGGCCATGCACTATGTCATAAAAGTCGTCATGGGTGTCGTTTTATAGGTTTTAGGGGGCGCAGATTTCGAAAACGATTACCATTTTGGAATCCAAAATGGCGGCCATGCACTATGCCATAAAAGTCGTCACGGGTGTCGTTTTATAGGTTTTAGGAGGCGCAGGTTTCAAAAATGATGACCATTTTGGATTCCAAGATGGCGGCCATGCACTATGTTATAAAAGTCGTCATGGATGTCGTTTTATAGGTTTTAGGGGGCCCCGATTTAGAAAATGATGACCATTTTGAAATCCAAAATGGCGGCCATGCACTATGTCATAAAAGTCGTCATGGGTGTCGTTTTATAGGTTTTGGGGGACCCCAATTTTGAAAATGATGACTATTTTGGAATCCAAAATGGCGGCCATGCACTATGCCATAAAAGTCGTCATGGGTGTCGTTTTATAGGTTTTAGGAGGCGCAGATTTAAAAAATGATGACCATTTTTGATTCCAAGATGGCGGCCATGCACTGTGTCATAAAAGTCGTCATGGATGTCGTTTTATAGGTTTTAGGGGGCCCGCTTTCGAAAATGATGACCATTTTGTAATCCAGAATGGCGGCCATGCACTTTGTCAAAAAAGTCGTCATGGGTGTCGTTTTATAGGTTTTAGGGGGCGCAGATTTCGAAAACGATGACCATTTTGGATTCCAAGATGGCGGCCATGCACTTAGGGTTGCCAGATGGTCGGGATTTGGCGGGATTCTCCCGATTTTTGGCATGTGTTCCCGATTCCCGACAAAGTGAAAATTGTCCCGAAAAACGACTTAACGTTATAAACCAATAATTTCAAGTTCCGAACTGTCGTCGAGCGAGCGAGCGACCGAGCGACCCACGTCGAGCGTAGTGCCAATAATGTAAAATATCGTTGTTTATAATACAATTACTTTAATTTGAATGTTTTTTTTCCCGACTTAAGTCCTAAAATCCCGAAAAATTTATAATTTTTCCCGATAATAGCGCCTTTCGATCTGGCAACCCTACATGCACTATGTCATAAAAGTCGTCATGGATGTCGTTTTATAGGTTTTAGGGGACGCAGATTTCGAAAATGATGACCATTTTGGAATCCAAAATGGCGGCTATGCAGTATGTCATAAAAGTCGTCATGGCTGTCGTTTTATAGGTTTTAGGGAGCGCAGATTTCGAAAATAATAACTATTTTGGAATCCAAGATGGCGGCCATGCACTATGTTAAAAGTCGACATGGATGTCGTTTTGTTGGTCATGGTCATCATTTTCGAAATCTGCTCTTCCTAACACCTATAAATCAACATCTATGACGGCTTATATGACAGAGTGCACGGCAGACATCTTGGAATCCAAAATGGTCATCATTTTCGAATTCTGCACTCCCTAAACCCTATAAAACGATTCCATGACGACTTTTATGACAAGGTGCACGGCACACATCTTGGATTCCAAACTGGTCATCATTTTCGAAATCGGCACTTCCTAAAACCTATAAAACGATATTCATGAAGACTTTTATGACAAAATACGTAGCCGCCATCTTGGATTATAAAATGATCATCGTTTTCGAATTCTGCACTCCCTAAAACCTATAAATCGACATCCGTGACGACGCAAGTTATCTTTATTTTCAGATCTAACAAATTGCTACAGAATACAAAGGACAAAAAAAAAAAAGAAGCGAGGAGGTAATGAAACAAGCAAAAACACAGATGATTCCTCGACGCAATTGGATGCTTCTTAAATTGTGTCCAGATTTTTTTGTCATAAAAGTTTTTATTTTTCACATATTACTCTCACAAGTTCCGTGACATTTCGACCTTGTAATTTTTTAAGTACCTAAATGTTTTTGTTTTTCTATGAGGATCTCACTAGAATAATATAATCAAGGTATGTTTATATTTGATGATTGAAATAGTAACGCAAAAAAAAAATTATATTTGTTTCTTATATTCCTGCCGAAGACTTTTATTTTTCCTTTTCCTTCTACACAAGTTTGGTCAAGTAATAAGAATTTAGGGCTCTCAATTTTATTTTGACTTCTACAACAGTAAAGCTACGAGGCCATGTTTGGTATCGTTTTGTATAAATTCGCAGTACCAAATTTAGTTATGGTATCACATTGACACCATTCCAAAGTAAAAACATATAAACTTACTTTCTTTTAAACTCCTCTTCACGCTTAAACTGCTGAACAGTTTTAATTTTAATTTAGTACACATATATTGTGAGTCCCGAGACAGGACATAATAAGTTATCTCAAAAATCATCCTTTAAAGGTGTGAAATGAGGTGTAGGGGGGAATTCAGAATTGACTTCTTGAAGTGAATACTGTTTAAGTTTAGGTTTGAAGTCATGTTTTTTTTATCATTTTTAACTAAATCAAAGATGTAAACCATCCCAAATTTAATATAAATCGGTTCAGCGGTTATTGATTTCCCGTACAAATTTCCACGCCACTTTTCACACCTTTAAAAGATGATTTTGATTATAAGATCTATCCTATGTCCTGTTCCGGGACGCATACTATTTCTATACCAAATTTCAACGAAATCGGTTCAGCGGTTAAGCGTCAAGAGGAGTTTAAAAAAAAACCGGCCAAGTGCGAGTCGGACTCGCGTATTAAGGGTTCCGTACATTAAGTCCGACTCGCGCTTGACTGCACATTTCTAATAGGTTTTCCTGTCATCTATAGGTAAAGAACTATTTTGTGTATTCAGATGGACAGACATACAGACGCACGAGTGATCCTATAAGGATTCCGTTTTTTGCTTTTGAGGTACGGAACCCTAAAAAGATTTTTTTTAATTTTGTGGAATGGTGTCAATGTGATACCTTAAATGGATTCAGCAACCCAGATTTATACGAAAACGATACCATACACGGCCTAGCACCTTCACTGATGTAGATATATCAAGATAAAATTGAGAGCCTTAAATAAACTTTCAAGAGCGGATATCTCAAAAACTATTCAACATATCGAAAAAATTGACTGAATAAACTTGTAACAAATTAAATTAACTTTCATTTTGTATAAGTGGCCATGTCGGTAAGATGCATAGTTTCCGAGATATAATCGAAAAACCGGAAAATGGGACTTCAAAGCCCCCTCTCTTCCCCCCGCTCAAGGGCTACGGCCGGGGACTTTTGATATGTTCACCTCCTAACTTGTCCAAACCAAGTTACAGAGTCAAAAATTGTGTTCCGAGCATTTCCCTCTACAACTTTTTGGAGCATTCGTTGGCTGATCAAAGTCAAAGTCAAAGTCAAAAATACTTTATTCATGTAGGCCTAGTAACAAGCACTTATGAACGTTTTACATAATAATATATTATCTTAAGCTAATTATCAGAGCAATTTATTGAAGTTAATATTATTCCATAGTAATATAGGATTATTATACAGATCAAATTTAATACTAAGAATTTCACAAGTCTCTAAGTAGCTTATTGCATTTCTTTAAAAACTTTTCTGTAAAAGGTTGACGGGTGTTATGGTTTTGGTCGATTATTATCATTTGCATCGCCCATGATGACTTACTAGAATTACTTACGAGCACACGAGACACTAATAGTAGTTTGACAAACCTTGGTTTTCAAGAGGTATTTTATATTGACATTTGCTGTCACAAATTTGCTGTCAGATTTAGTCGCAAACCGCACGCAAAGTGCACACAAATGTGTCGACACCTTGTTACGGAAAAGTGTACACACGGCGACGACACTTTGTTTCGAAACAATTCTAGACACATTGTGTGGACTCTGTTACGACACATCTGACATTTAGTTACCACTTTGATGATTCTGCGACTGGAATGGTTATATGGGTAGTTATTTTTGGCATGTTTTGATGAGCTGATCTCGTTTTTCACACAAAAAGAAGTAACTGAATTTTAGCTATGAGGTTGTGCGTATTTAGATTGCAGTTACATACAAATTTTATTTATTTTACAGTTTCATCATCACATTGCAGCATTTTCAATAGTAAGTTCTTAGTTAAGTATTACCATAAACAAGCACAGCGACTAAATTTCAGCAAAAATATGGGCAATCCAAAGTGTAGTTTATTTTTTTACGAATTAGGACCACTTTCGTCTCTATTTGACGCTAATCATAATAACACAACAAAATAAATACACTCCAGAACTATGAAAACGGGTACCTACACAACGTATATAAATTATATAACGTACAGATTGCCATTACTCTTAACCCATTCAGTGCCGAGCACGCGATATCACGTCAATTTCATCGCTGAATGGGGTTAACTATAGTTTCGGAGCTAGTTGACCAAAGCTATCAAACTGAACGGTTTCATCCATAGCTTCGAGGGACCAATCTATCCTCGTGCCAGCTTTGCAAGTTTTGTTCACACGAGTGGGATTGTTCTTACTCCGTTTAAAATGAGCATCGGTTATTCGCCTTCATTGATCAGTACTTACCTAGAAACAAAGAAACATAAAGATTAAATTAAGAAACATTTACCCATCTTTAAATTACATAAGTAGGATAAACAGATAATAGAAATAAATTTAACTTTTTCTATTAAGTTTTAATTAAGTAACTTTTTAAATAAGTGGCATTGAATGGACAATGGCACCTGTCCCTTTTGTCTCGGACCTTCGCAACTTTTCAATTGCACGCCATTTTGCGTAATAGGCGGGCCCATAGAAAATCTAAAAGGAATGAGAGACGAGCGACGTCACCAAGTTTTATGTAAAGGTACCTAGGAGGGAGGTTTTAGTGTCCGTTTTATACATATTATAATCCCATAGCTTGGCCTAGCATTTACTATCGTGCTTGAGGGTTAAATTTTAAATAAGCCCCTCAAATAAAACATATTACGTATAGAAATTTAATATAATTATAGGTAAGCGCGGGAAGTTCAATTAATTCACAACACATCATTACAATATTCATCAGAGGTGAACGCGCACTTAAACGGGTGAAGAAATCATGCCGTTCGTCTCGATAAAGGGGATATACCTAGGGAGAGAGGGAGGCGAGGCAACGAAGGGAAATATAAAAATGTCAAAAATACCAACACACAACAATTTCTTTTTTTTTGGAGACCAGCTGATTTCAAATATTGAAAATTAATTATATTTTTAGTTTAAAATTAGAGTTATGGTGAACTTTAATAGATTTAAGTAGTAAAGAAACATCAGTTATATAATTTATGTGCAATTGACAACGATACATCGAGTATTTACTGTACTTTGGGGCGGAACTACCTAGCTGTCAACGAGTGATCGCCGTTGGATTTTCGTGTTTGAAACCGGGAGAGTATTTTGTTCTATCTTACTGTTACCACACTGTTATTATTATATTATACCATATATTACTTAGTATTACATTTGTACAAAGCTCATTGTACAGCCGTGAGCAACGTCAAACCACAAATACATTGGCTCAGTGCAGTTTCTCTTTGCTTGACGAACTAGTGGAAGTAAAAGTTGAGACAAGGCACATTCGCCACAGACACAGCCCACTACTGACACACTGCATACATCGTTCATAGTTTATATGTTCTAGCTTTCATCTCTCTTGTCCTGGCAAAATTCCACTCTCAATTTTATTGAGATAAGTACTCATCCTTTATTATTTACACCTTTCAGAACTCGTGACAAGTGACAATGACCACCAAAAGCGCTGCCAACACTCGCAAGGCAACTGCGCGCCAACTAGAGATGCAACTTAAGACTACTACACAAGATCTACAGGAGTCGAGGGCCTTGTCCAAGCAGTTGTTGCAGGATAGGGAGGAGAGCGAACTACAGTTCAAGAAATTGGTCGACACAAACTCAGATTTAAGACGGGACCTGGCAGACAATGATGTGCAGTTGACTGATGCCCGTGGTGAAGTGGACCGTTTGCAAGAGGCAGTAGACTCATTCAATCAGTGCGCTTCTACGCATGAAGTGGCCTTAACCCGCATCACACATTTGGAAGAGGAACTGGGTGCGGCTAATGATGAACTTAATTTGTTTAGGAGAGAGCTGGGAGCACTATGATGCTTCGGAACTACAAAATGTGTACCAAGAGTTGGCAAGCGGTGAAACTCAAATTAGTAAGGACTCTAGATATTTAGTATATTTTAATAGTAGCAATAAGTTAAAAAAGTATATCAAGATTAATAGGTATATTAGGAGAACCCAGAAGCTTATCAAAGGCCAGGCATGCATTAAAAAATATAGTAAATTAAAACATGCATTATCGGTTATGAAAAATAGGGTTCAAAATTGTCATTTGGAGCTTGAAACCAAGGAATCAAATTTCCAGAAGTTACATGCCGATATAAATAGGTTAAAAGATGAGCTTCTGGTAATAACCACCATGTATGAAACCACCAAAAAACAAGTTGAGGAGCACATCAAGGCTTTTAATAAATTGCTGCAAGAAAATCAAAATTTAGAGGAGCGATGCAAGTCATTACTTAATGGAAATATTTGTAATTGTGGCCAAATGCCACCAGCAAAAGTTGTTGAAGCCGATGTGGCCCTCAACACTTCTAGGCCAGCTGTACCAGTAGTCACACAGCCCCCTAGAGCAGTCAGTAAGACTGTTGTTTTTTCAGATCAGATTGGGCTAGGAATGGGCCCATTATTAAGCTACAGATTAGAGCAGAAAGTCTCAAATTACTGTTATCAAAACATTACTTTGTCTCACTTGTGTGACCTTATTTCAAAGGGATGTTATGATAGCAGTACTACACTTGTAATTTTATTAGGAAATAGCCTTAATGTAGATAAGCCTAGCATAGATAAGTTGATGTCCACTTTAAGTATTATTGAAAAATCTGGTGTGGGGAAAATCATTTTATGTGCACTGCCTTATGCAGAGAATATGTCTTATGACTATAATAGTAAAGTAGCACACTACAATTCTTTGATGTACCATGCCATATCTGTCAATAAAAAGTACCATTTCTTTGACTTAAATAAATTCATTGAGCGCTTCATGCTAGCTCCAAGGAAGGTATTTCTGCCAAAGAAATATTTTGTATACCTAGTGGATTTATTGGCCTATAATATTGAGCCAAATAGATTTAGTAGTGTTATAGCTAATTCTCAGTCAGCTGACAAAGTCAAGGACCCCATGCCAAATTTAAACTAGATTGTAAGTAGGGTTGCCAGATGGTCGGGATTCGGCGGGATTCTCCCGATTTTTAGCATGTGTTCCCGATTCCCGACAAAGTGTAAACTGTCCCGAAAAACAGCTTCACGTTATAAAACAATAATTTCAAATTCCGAACTGTCGTCGAGCGAGCAAGCTGACGTAGTGCCAATAATGTAAAATATCGTTGTTTTTAATACATTTACTTTAATTTGAATGTATTTTTTTTCCCGACTTAAGTCCAAAAATCCCGAAAAATTGATATTGTTTCCCGATAATAGCGCCTTTCGATCTGGCAACCCTAATTGTAAGACAGCGGAAAAACGCCTGAGTATGAATATTATTCACCAGAATATTCAGGGTTTTTCCAGCAAAGAATTAGAAATAGGTTTATTTTTAGATAATAATAATGTTGAAGTTATGTGTATCACTGAACATTGGCTGAAAGATGGGCAGTTTTTATTTGATTTTGTTAACTTTAAATTAGTCAGTTTTTTTGCTAGACAGTCTGCTGTTCATGGTGGTTCCCTGATAATTGTTAAAAATTGCATGAAATCTAAAGAGCGTAAAGATATTGTAAATTATTCCATAGAAAGAATTATCGAAATTTCCTGTGTAGAATTAGAAAAATATATTATTGTATGTGTTTACAGACCACCATCAGCTGACTTCAGCACATTTGAAACTACAATGGAAAGTGTGCTGAAATTAGTATGTAAGGGCCAAAAACATGTTATAGTCTGTGGAGATTTTAATGTTAACTTGCTCGAGTCCTCTAGTAACACTGTTAAAATGCTGTGTTTGTTTAAATCATTCAATTTATTATAAATTAAAGTGCCCGTTTCAGCCTGTCCTTGTACCACAGCCCAAAGCCCTTTACTCTCTCAACTGAAGTAAAATGTAACTAAATGACGATCTTTTCGACTCAATGAAGGCATTCAGAGGACGGGCCGTAATTCGCCGATTCTGTCGGAAAATGACTCGTGCTTCGCAATGATTAGCCGAAGTTTCAATGTTTGAATTGTCTACGTCTAGTGTTGGAAAGTTCATGGAATCTTTGCCCTTTATCTAAGAAGGGTTTTGCAAACTTCGAATTTGTGTTTGAGAACTTGAGATTGAGCGACACGTCTAAGGTCTGCGTTATGTAAGTATTAAAGTGTGTCAAATCTAAAACGGTGTTGATTGTTTGTGCCTATCTTTTGACAATAGCCTATTCTCCTACTAGTCACATCAATTTCTTTTTTAGAACTGTCTTAACGATTTGCTAATATGGAATTTATATGAAAACTAATATAGTGACGTCACGGTCAACTCACCTACTTTTTATATTTCTATACGATCCGATTTATTAAATAAAAATTGTGTTTAAAAAAACTGCTATCTATGTTTTTCTAATAATAGTAAAATTGCTAGCTAGTAAAACCTACTTATTAGCCTTTACTACCGTCAATATGATGGAATACGGAACACCATGAAAGCATACAATCACAACGTCTCGTTTCGAAGCTTAACCCTTCAGCGCCGAGCGCGGATTAATCCGTCAACGTTCCGTGTAAACTGTAAACCGTGCAGCCGGTAAAGGGTTGACTTTGCTTTAACGTCACATTGAAGCGTGAGTGACGATTTTGCTGTGCCTAAAACAAACAAAATGTTTGCATGTAGATTGTAGGTAACTCTATGCAAGTTTGCATTCGAATATTTGTTTACTTAATATTCCGATGCGATTATAATCGTAAGAAGATAATAACGTTGTACCTGAGCAGTTAATGTACCTACTTATACCGGGTGTGGCCTGTAACATGAGCAAATAATTAAAACATAGATTGTACTCCTCAAAGGGTGACACTTTTGTTCAACAACTTTTAAAAATTATGAAATATTTAGACTCCCTATTTTTCATACAAAATAAATATTATCTTCAATGGACGCTATCACCACGCCATTATCATTGTGATTGACGTTGCTTGTCACGCCTTAAACATAACAAAATTCGCAATACATTGCGTCTTAGAATAAACTTTAAAGTGTATTAAAAATCAAACCACAAGTAATTTTTAAAAGTCGCTGAACAAATGCTGGTCAATATGAGGAGTACAGCCTACGGTTTAATTTTTTGCTCATATTACAGGCCACACCCGGTATAGATTAGGTCTTTATCGATTAGCTATTTATAGGAAGAAGTAAGTATTACGACTAAAGAATGACTCACGCTAAAACGGGCCGGGGCCGGGCCGGAGCTTCAGGCGCTCCGTTTTCTATGGAACGCACCACGTGATCACCGATCAGCCTTCATAGAAAATGACATGTTGGACGCCTCGCCCCGGGTCCGGTCCGGCCTAGCGCGACTTAAGGATGACTCACGCTAGACCGGGCCGTGCCCGGACCGGGGCGGGCCGGAGCGAGCCGACGCAGGAGCTGTCAGGAGCGCCACCGTGACCGGGCCGTTCCGGGGCCGGGGCGTCAAGGCCACCCGTTTATTACATTAACACTAGTGCTGTCCGAGCAATGTCTGAGCCTCTAGTGTTTACATGTAGGAACTCGAGTCCTTTGAGTTTGAATTTGATGTAGGCACAGCTCGTTTTTACAAGACTCTGCGCTTAAAAAACTTCTCCCGACTTCTGGCCTTTGTAGTCCTTAAGAGCAACTCAAAAGGACTCGAGCCTCCAAATAAAGACTCCGTGAAAAAATGTACAGGTTTTTCCTATATAACAGTAACGAAATTAAGCGTTATTTTATGATTTATGTACGTATCTAATCTACAAATTATACATAAAGACAATGCATTTCGATTTTTTTTTGTAAAAAAACGAGAGTTCTCTGAAAAGTACTCAAGTCTCTACAAGAGACTTTGGTCTCTATCTAGTTGAAAAGAACTCGAGTTTAAACTTAATTATAAGAGTCAGAAAATTGAGTAGTCTTCAAGCAGAGGATTCAAAGGATTCGAGTCCTACCCAGCCCTATCCGAGCCGACCGGGACGTCCGAGCTGACTGTTCATGACAAATGTCATAATAAATGTCAATCAGATTGAAAACAATGGTTCGATCGGAAGCAAGCGGATATGGAAGGAAATAATATAATCAAAATATTGGCCCTAGCTGCCTTAATGACTGATTAAGAGGCTACTGCATACTCTAGGGCGTACATCCACGTCAACACGTTCGGAAAAATAAGAATAGGTACATACAACATGATGTAAAGAGCTTTATTTACATATGACTCAAGATTATTTCGAAGCCGTCCACACGGCAGAATTAAACAACGTTTGGTAAAACAAAAACAAGATTTCAGAAACCAATATCCAGCATTCACCGTCTGGCTCTCTGCTTAAGGTAAGATATGGAAATACAGTGCATGTACCTATTAATAAATATGTATAATCATGTGCCGAAGTATATTAAGCTATTAAGAGGAAAGGGAATGACCGGTTCTACATACAAACATAGTTCCCGTTTTCCTCACTGGATATTGATATTATGGAATATTTAGGTAGTCGTCAGCAAACTGTAGTGGTACCCAATGCATTTAGTTACATTCTACAAATGTAGATTTTTCAGCTTATCTGGTTTTGACATTATTTTCTCCCATCAATGCCACGTTCTTCAGTGTTCATGTGTTCAGTTCAGATATGTTCAATTTCATGCATGAAAAACGAGTTTAAAAGAGGAGAAATTTCCAATGGCTGCGACAAAGTAACAAAAATTTAAAAAGTATCGGTATAAGATAATTATCTACAAGCTGTTTTCGGCCACAGCGAATACAGTACCACCACTAAGAATGTCGGTGGTGCGCTCTCAATAAAATAAGTAAGTAAATAAAAACCATTAAGCTCGTTACAAAAATTAAAAATCTACATTTGTAATTTAAATTGTATTTTTCTTAATTACTCGTAATGCATGTTAATTATAAGATGTAATAATGTTTTGAAAAGATGTGTCCCGCCGAGTTTGTTGCCGGTCCCATATTGGGATACCCTCCTCCAATTGAGGGGGGATTTAAATCTTCTCGGGGCAGAGGTGTACGGTCGGAGCCGGTAAAGGTTTATTTGACGTTCATAAGCGCATGTAATATGCCTACTTGAATAAACTATTTTTTTATTATCTTTATCTTTACACTAAGATAGAATTGTGTCGGTTACAAAAAATAAACTATCTACTTACTTACTTTCCTCTGGTGAAAAAGAAGCCAAGATGGCAAAAACGGAACCCTTACAGTTTCGTCATGTCCGTCCGTCTGTCTGCCTGTCTGTCTGTCTCTGTCTGTCTGTCTGTCAATATGTCACAGCTATTTTACTAGGTATATTTTGTAAGTCGTGCAGAAGAAGATAACAATATAATTGATTTTAAAT
Organism: Cydia fagiglandana; assembly: GCF_963556715.1. Taxonomy (NCBI): domain Eukaryota; kingdom Metazoa; phylum Arthropoda; class Insecta; order Lepidoptera; family Tortricidae; genus Cydia; species Cydia fagiglandana. Next base: position 745,740 of record NC_085941.1, on the reverse strand, counting down.
ATGGGTTGCTAGTTTATATTTATTCATTAGCTTGCATTGCAATGGCACTTTAGGCTTAGCCTATAAGTACTAAGATTCTAATGCTTAGATCTAATATTAAAAAAGTCCTTCTTTGGTCCGACTCTTAAATAATATGTTTGGACTCTTTTCTTATGCCTTTTTACATTTTACGACTTTTAAATATTTGACGCTGTCATGTTTTTCGAATAGTATAATAAACGTGTCAAAAGAAAAAATAGTGATATTAAATTTGTAGAAAGATACTAAATGTATTTGAATATGCAAGAACACGTTGAATGCAGGTAATGTATCGTGTTACCCCGCGCGTCAAGGTATTGGCAAAAATAGGTATGATTATGGTGTAGTGCCGTTTGAATCTGCATAGGAACCCGCTTTCGCCTAATATCAAATGTCTATATCATATGGGACATATATGGGACCCATGCAGGCATGCACCCATGATATTGAAGTAGGAGGATTGTTTTTAAAATATTTGTAAGTATATTGTATGTACGTAGGTTTGTCTGTAAGTATATTTTTTGGTTCTAGAAGTAATACCTAGTAACCTTAACAGTGATGTCTTTCACGTTTTTTTTCAAGTAGGTACGTACTACTTGCATACGTGAGAAATAGGAGTAAAATAAATTTAATATTACTGTACACATACGTATGTCCAAAGAAAGAGCGCTATGATAAGCAAAAGTTATTTTTTAGGGTTCCGTATCTCAAAAGGAAAACACGGAACACTTAAAGGATCACTTCCGTCCATCTGTCTGCCCGTCTGCCCGTCTGTCCGTCCGTCCGTCCGTCCGTCCGTCCGTCTGTCCGTCTGTCCGTCTGTCCGTCTGTCCGTCCGTCCGTCTGTCCGTCTGCCCGTCCGGCCGTCTGTCTGTCGATACCCTTTATTTCGGGAACGGGTCCGTATTGAGTTGAAACCTTTTATATACTCCTAGACTTCGTAGCGTAGACCTACGGTCCTGTGAAGATAAATCAAATAGTAATAATTATTATGTATGTATGTATGTAATGTACCTACAGTATTTCCAAAAAACAGCGCTATGTAAGGTTTCGGTGCTTAGGTACAGTCGCCATCAGATATATCGGAGCGGCCAAGGTGTTCACAATATCTGAACACGCACTCTAACGCCTTGACAATAAAGGCGTGCTCAGATATTTGTGAGCACCTTGGCCGCTCCGATATATCTGATGGCGACTGTATTATAATTTTATTGTTATGACATGAAGTATGGTAAATAATTTTGATGGTATATGTTTTGATTATTTTTTATTAATAAAAATATTACTTATATAGAGGAAGGAAGAGAAACTGCCCAAATTCCACACGGGCTAAGCCTTGGCCACAGCGAGTATAATCACTAGGTACACCTAGCTTATAAAACAAAGTACCAAAGAGTGTATATATTATATGCTCGCGATAAAATCAAAATAGGTATTGTGATACAATTAATTGTATTATAAACGATTTTTTTTTCATGTATGTACCATGGACATTCCTCGATGGCACCAAGTTGCAACCGGAAAGCGATGATCACTCGGCAAATCAAGACTGTAGCAGCCACATCTAAGGAGATCATGAATACCTATTCAATAAATTTTTATTCTTTGCTGTTTGATATGTAATAATAAGTTTTTGGCAAAAATTTCATTTTTGGTACAAGCTTTTATCGTCGACTGTACTTTTTTCCACAGGCAACTAATACTCATCGAGACAATTCTAAAAACCCCAAACACAATTAGGTTTCGTTGTTTTATCACAGAGTTCCTATGGCCACCTCCGGTCTCCATCATCAGATCAGCTCTTTGCCTCTCTATCACTCTTATGATTATTTGCGCGAAAGAGAGGTACTTATATGATTATTTGGCATGGTTAGCGGTCCCCCTGACGCGTTCCACGTCTTTTAGGATGGTATTCCATCTATCCAATTTCTTTGCCCAATGTGTAAAGTCGGACCAAAAAAAGTCTGCAGCGGATTTGATAGCCCACGCAGTGCAAGTGTCATTTATACGGCATAATTTCAAAGAAGTTTGACGTTTAAAATAACACTTTCACTGCGTGGGCTATCAAATATGCTGCAGACTATTCTTGGTCTGACTTTCTATTGAGTCTCACATCAGACAGTGAGACGCAATGACATTGGACAAATAAATTGGATAGGACGGTGGAATACCACCCTTAGTCATTATCATTTATATAAGAACAATAAAATATACGAAGAGTTCTATTGTATTATTTCAGTAGTTAGTGCCTTTGGGTAATTTTAGGCAGGAAATAAGGAATATTACGGAACATTCTGCGTATGGGGCGTTACTCTCACTAACCCCAGGACCTACTGCGAAACACGAAAACCAACATTTCGGTTTCTGCCTCTCTATCACTCGATATCTGCTTCTCTGCATATCGACAGAGGCAATCACTCGATATCTGCTTCCCTGCATATCGACAGAGGCAATCACTCGATATCTGCTTCTCTTATCGACAGAGACAGATAACGAAATTTTGATTATCGCGTTTTGCGGTAAGCCATTTGTAAACAAGTCACCTGGATGCAAAGAGTAAAGTAAGTATGCATCAATATCATGGTGAAAAGTTGACATAAAACTGTTTAGCCCGCTCCACACTCGTGTGCGAATCGCAGCGCGAAGCCAAGATTCGCGCATGAGTGTGGAGTGGGCTTTTAAGGCATAGTTATGATGTAAATTAGTACTCTGTGCAAGCAGAGAAGATCAGTTGAACTCTAAATGAATGAATAAAAATGGTTATTATAGTTTGTCAAAGGACTGTCTCATTTCAAACATAGATAGAGAGAATCATGCTATCTTGGTCTTACACTAGTACTGACACCCAAAAGAAAAGGATGAGTATAGTTTTTTTGTTCTTATTTACTGACAAATTTGGTTTGACCAACTATAAATACGGTATTGTCATATATATTTCTATGAACTTCGTACGAAATAAAAAAGTATCTTAGTAATAAGTTACTTCTACACTCCATAATAATAAGTGGTAATGAGAGAAAAAACTATATAGTATCTTAATATTCATTATAAACCTACATGCTCATTATTGAATCATTTTTACAAGCAGTAACATCAATAGATGTCTCATTTAATATAATCCGACTAAATTACATTTCAGCAACACTTCCATATTTCACAAAATAAATCAAGACATTATCCAACCTATATAATCTTGACGTATATTATATCAAAGACGGCTGTACCTAATATAAACCGACCAAGTAACGAATTAGCTATACCATCATATTTAACAAACAAATTTATGACGTTTTGCAACCTTCTTATTTTGGCAAATATATTCCGACACAGGGGTGGTATTCCATCTGTCCAATCTTGGTCCAATGTGTATTTGCGTCTCACATTTTGCTTAATGAGAGAGTGAGACGCAATGCATATTGGACAAAGATCTTAAACAAGTAGAATACCACCCGAAGAGAAAAATAGGTTGTCAGGAGGCTCCGGGACGTGACCGGGCCGGGCCCGCACCGTGCCACGCCCGAGCCCCGGTGATCACGTGATGCTCTCCATAGAAAACGACGCTCCGGAAGCTCCGGCCCGGCCACGGCCCGGTCTAGCGTGAGTCATCCTTTATCCTTAACGAACCGCGCAAAAAAATTAAAGGCTTTAATTTCATGCTCAGAAAACCTTCATAACACTGAAACTTTAAAATTTTTTACGGGTCAAGAATCTCTCAGCATATTTCGGCATGATCCCTTTTTCAAAAGTTTATATAAAATAAATAATTTTTGAGATATTCGCGCCCTGTCAAATGAAAATTTTCTAATGGAAACATCGGACAAACATTTTTCGATGTTGCAATATCATACCAAACAAATCACTCAAATTTTTAATCAGATTCCATTTTAAACCCAACAAATAGTCAGCCCATGCTCTGATCGAAAAACTTTCTCCCATAAAAAACGCAACAATATCAAAGCATTTTTAAATTCAGTAACATTTCCCCCCAATTAAGAAAGCAATTAGAACATTTATAAGCCAAACCGGCCGCTCAATTTTCCAACAACAAAATTAACCAAGTGGTTCCCCTCGGTTACGGCAAGTTGTAACTAAAATCAGGGCTGAGGGTTTGAGGATGACGGAACTTTGGTCACTATTTACACAACGGTTGGTAGATTTGAAGCGAGTGAATTTTTGGAATGGCAACATCTGCTTTTACCCGTTTTTATTTTAGCCTTAGCGAGCGGTAACCCGGTTGCATTAAAAATCGGTGGAAAAATGTGACGGGGAACGCCAAGCATTTTTTGGCCAAGCGGTCAAAAATCGACCTTGTCCAACAGTAAGCTGCAAATAGGAATGAGTTCCATTTTGTCACATAAATGCCGTAGTCACGCGCGGTCCCGCAGTATTTGCACGAACGTACGCAAACACAAGTAGTACGAGGGGTAAACAGACACTATACGTTATACTAAGATCAAAAAGTCGGAAATCAAAGAAAAAGTTTTATTGCTCCTAACTCCTAACCTAAATATAGATAGGTACTTAATACATACTGACGTGCTCAAAATGTAATCTAAGCAAAGGTCTGTCTCAACCGTAACTCAAATTAAACACCCAACATATACCATTAAGACGACCACAGTAAACGGTCCCCTAGGACCTCAGCTGTGTCACCCCTGACAGATATACCTAACGCATCGCGGGCCGCGGTAAACAAGTGGCACCCCTGGCTGAAGGAACAGGCTGTACGTCTTAGCTAAAGGCCGCTACTTATTTATTTAAGGGTTACATTTAATTCGTGAGATACAATAAATTATATAATTTTACGGTTACCAGAGAGAGCCTAGTTCTAGAGGGCCTAGCCATGATCACAATTGTTGATAGAAAAAGCCAATGGAATTTTAAATAATGCATGGTTACGTGAATTTTCTTATAATATGTCAGTGTTGACACTATCAGTGACTCATGGTACAGGTACTAGACTCTCCAAAACAGCTCCGAAATATGTTATGCGCAATATTTATAAGAAAACCGTAACATAATATAATTCTAAGGTTATTTTTATTATGACTTAATATATTTTATTTAAGTATCTATTATAACTAAGGATCTAGCCAAGATGCCAATCGTACGCTAAAGAAAAGAAAAAAAATCGAGATCCGTCGGATGCTACGAAAAGTCACCTAACAATTTCCATACATTATTTAAGTTTCGATTGACGATTTGTTTTCTTTCAACGATTGTCATCTCTAGGATTCTCAACGTGTCTTAAATTGCAACTTTTTTTATTAGCCATAATAGTGTCTAGTCTGCTGGACAAAGGCCTCTTCTCTTGATTTTCACGACTCCCGTTGTTGAGCTTTTTCCGCAGCCAGATAATAATGAAGGTTAGATTAAATTGGTACTTAAACATGAGAACGTTGTAGAACAAAACTTATAAACTATTATTAAAATTAAGTATAAAAACTAAATAAAATAAAAAAAAACTAATAAAATAAATAAATAAAACTTACCCACCTACCTTAGGTACCCCAGATCTGTCCCCTGCAGATGCGGAAGGGTGCCCATAAGGCTGGCATCATTCCCAATTGGAACTAAGTAGGAATTGGAAAAGCTGCGTCGTATGCAAATATGAGTACATAATGAGACTGCAGTGCAGTGTATTGATTGTGGTTCACGGAAACCATAATAATAGGGGATCGCACGCCACCGCCGCCGCTACTCAACAATGCGCCTCCATTGCACCCGATTTACATGAAAGCTCTTTGGAAAATACATCGTAAAAATCGGTTTTTTTTTTCTGACAAATGGACGGCAAAGTGGACTTTGCCGGTTAAAAATATGTCGTGAACTGCGTAGTTTATGGTCAGTCAAAAATTAAAAAAGTTATTGGGACTGGAATGTTGCAAATTCTATTATTTTGCGTTTTTATTTCAATATTTTAAGATTTTGCGTTAGGCCCTTAAACACAGCGTTGTAACAAACAAAACAACCGTATAAGATAAAGTGACCATTGAAACTTTACATCTTTATTTTATTCTTGATTTATCTTGGGGAAATGGCCTCGTGTACCCCCAGCATAATATTCAAAAGTTGGTATCAGTACAAATTAATATTAATATTGTTTATGAAATGAATTCACGAATACGAAAAGTCTATGGTATTAACATTACGACTCGGATTTTGGTGCACGGTACATTTTTATGGCAAGCTTTATAATTTGGTCGTATTTCTAGTTTAATAATACAGTGTCTTAGACAAGCGAAACGTCGGGCCGAAGCTCAGGGCCGAAACTCGGGGCCGAAGGCCGTAGACTTTCAGTACTAGTAAGTTTTTTAACAAATAAATTTGGTGCTAAATAGGTACCTATAAATATGTTTATCTATATATGTATATTCTAACTTCGATTTCCGAACCGGTTTTCTACAGAGGAACTATCCATTTATAATGGTGACACTATGACCATCAGACAGGTTTGAACCATTCCAAAGCGCTTATCAAGGCCTTCAGCAAAAAGGCGTCCTCGAACGCCTTAGCGCTGTCTAGGAACCAACTGCGCAACTTGGTAAGGGTGCTTACCGGGCACTGCGGCCTAAATAAGCACATGCACACCATGGGGAAACGTGACATAGGGTGGTGCAGACTCTGCATGGAGGCAGAGGAGACGCCCTTACACATCCTCACAGAGTGCCCTTGCCTAATGCGTACTCGTGACCTAATCTTGGGCGGACACATATTACGCCCGGAGGAGGTAAAGTCTCTCGAAACCAAAAAGATCCTGCAGCTATTTGAAGTTGCAGGGTTGGATCGAGAGTTGTAGTAGGTGGCGATCACAATAGATCAGGAATGGTCGCAGTGATACATAGGCTTTGGAGCCGGGGTCCCTTTGTTTCCCATAAAGTTTTAAGTCATAATGTCTTGTTTGTCATATTATCGTTAGTCATAAAACTGAAACCGTTAACTTTTCAGGATTTTCCTAAGGTTATTCTATAGATAGGTTAGGTTAGGTTAGGTTTGTTTTATGGCAATCCTGAAATGTTACGCGTTTCTGAGAAAAACCAATTATGACTAACGAAAATTCGGACAAACAATACATTATGACTTAAAACTATTTGGGAAACAATAGAGACCCTTTGGAGCCTTATATAGCCCCTAATAAAGAAGAAGAAGAAGAATGACCATCAGACAAAATAATTGATCCCCCCCCCCCTAAAATACCTACTTATTCCCCCCCTATCCATCGCCATCCCTATCCCTCACGATCATTTCTCACGTAACCCCCGTCAACGTCAATCTTTGCTAATGGTCCGACTGTTCATTCCATTCTTCGGGTCACTCACTCACTCATTCATTCATTCGGTCATTTAATTATTCACCGATAATGGACCGAACTGCACGCTTTATGAAAAAGCAATTAGTTTGTGACACATCAATTGCGATAATTAACATGTTTCAAAATTTACGGAATCAAAATGGATTTTGATTGAAATTCAAATGGAATATTCAAATTGAAGAATCAAGTAAAGTGGATTAAAATTATGTCTCAATTTAACAACTTATTTTATAATTAATGTGTTTAGAGTATTTTTGATAACAGCTTTGAGTTTGTTATAAAAGCTCGTGAAGTACAGACGAAATACGAAATAACTTAAAAAAACACCTATTTCAAAGTGTCATAAATAAAATTATCCCTTTTATATGCGCTTGCAACTGATATCTCACAAGTGGACAATCCTCAAATGAACCATTATCAGAACTTGGTTTTGATAATGGGATCCACGAATTTTATCAAAATGAAAGGCTCTATCATACCTGTCTCCACTCTGGATATAGTTATAATATCTACTATACTACATATATACACATATCCGCGCGTAGTTACGCTCCGTTGTCTCCGCCAGCTGCGTTCATTTTTCAGTAAACATTTTCAGGTGAAACCGTGTGCCTATCCTACCGTTTACTCGAAAATAAATAAACGACCAATAGAGCGCCATTCGGACCCTAAAAGTCTGACATTGACTAATTACTGATATTATTTCATATTTCATATTTATTTGTTTCGTAAATGCACGGATACATTACACGTCATAACATTTTAAAGATAAGATTTCCACCATTGACAATGGGCAAAAGGAAAACATTCAAATCATACAATGTCAGATTAAATAGAATAATAAATAACAATAAATTTAAAATTTTTACTAAAGCAGGTAAATTCAAATTAAATGTCACAGAATTCGCGAATATCATAAAATGCATTATTAATTAACCATTTCTTTAATTTCCTCTTAAATAAGTTATTATTTTCTACGTTTTGTATGTGATTTGGGATGGCATTGTAGATTTTGGGACCGATTACATAGCTGCTTTTGGTGGACTTAGTTAGTCTGCATTTGGTTGTAGCCAGTTATTAAAAGTTTAATTACTTTAAATCATTCAGTCCCATTGCTAGACACAGACACCCTCTCCTACGCGAGAGGCTTGGGCTTGAGAGGATGTATGCAGCAGGTTTCACGATTTTTCCTTTACCGAAAGCCTAGTGGCAAATATCCAATGATATTCCGTACATAAGTTCCGAAACGTCATTGGTTCAAGCCAGGATTTGAACATGCGACCACCGGATTGAAAGTCGGACGTCAGAGGGTCTACCGCGAACCACGTTCGACGTGTTGCCTCTCTGTCGCACTTGTAAATTAGTACGTAAGTGTGACAGGAAGGCAACACGTCGAACTTGGTTCGCGGTAGGCCCTCAGATCCACCCAGCCAACACCGCTTTTACGATAGAGACTAGCGAGGTATTACCCAGCGATAAACGAGAAAATAAACGAGCAAACTTACTTTTTAATACTACTAATAGCCTAGACGTGCCTTGGCTATACACCGACGCGACGTAGGACTGAAATAGATCGCCCAAGGATACAGGAATAATTCTATTGCTTCCCGGTTGGACGAGGATTCTTTTTAATTATCTATTTTAAGAACCATAATTCAGCAGTTCCAAAATAACGTTTTTTGCGTGATTTCTGTATAAAACAAAGTTTTACCATCAATTAAGCGCAAATAAACATTTGAGAGTAGATAGATGCGCACATGTTTAGATATGTAGTAATAGTGTGTGATTACTTAATATAACGAAATTGTTTATTATATGGAAAGCGAAACACCTTAAAAAGAGGTATTTTTTGGCTTATTTATAATTGTTATTTGTTTTATAATGGGGCAAAGTCGTTCTACTCCGTGCTAATATTGATAACCAAGCTAGTGAAGGATCCTAAATCGTAGAAGTGAAATTACTTTGCCCCTTTGTGGATAAAATGCTACTTATGTGTTTTCAATGAATAGCGTGCGCATTTTTGAACTGCCGAGGTGAAAAATTAATTACGAGTAGGTACTCAGTTCACGTCAGTCAGTACCTATAGGTACTTATAGCCTCGTGCCGCCCACCATACAAAATTATAGCCAAGGAAGTTAGAATCGTATTGTATTTTCAATTAGGTTGAATTTCATTTGTTCGATAAATTTTCGAGACAAATGAAATGCTATCTACTTTGTTTTTAATTAAGGACATTCCATCGAAACTAAGTGTACATCCTAATGTACATTGGGCGGCACGAGGATAGAGTTGATATGATTTCCAAGAATATTTCAAAAACAATTATCCGAGAGCGATTCAACTTTTACCGTTTCGCCGGGTAGTTTTAATTGTCCCGGCGAAGTTAGGAGACGTGGAAGTCGCGTCCTTAGAGTTTGCAGCCGTAATCAATACTTCCATTCTACAACAACCATGGCTACTGAGATTATTTAAATTGACTCAATTAATGCTTCAGTTCAGAAACTGCTACTAAAACTGGCATAATACCTGACCTATGTTTCAACTGCTGGTCGTATAGGGGGTACTTACTGCTTTTGATTGAACACTAATAATGCATTAAATACTAGGCACTTAGAAATTAAATTAATATTAAATAAACTATCTTGTAACTAAATTGATAAGTCTGCCATTTCCGCCTAAGTCACAATTTCAACTTTTATTTTTGTCTGGTATTTTTTGTTCAGTATTTTTCTAATTAAACAGTGTTATTTCAGTATCTTATCCGAACGTACCTACTCGTAGCAATTATTAGGGTATTTACTCCAAACTTTCCAAAGTTTACAGTATACCTACCTATATATAAGTAGTACTTATATACATCGTCTCGTCACAGGTTAACACTAAACTTAAACAATAAGGGCAGTGATTATGTGTTTACAGCCACTTACTCGATGGGAGGATTACGCCAAACCGGGGGTGTAAGTACTGGAGGGTATTCGCTAAGCTCCTAGCTAGGTACATTGTACCAGCACAAGTTGTAACCTATTTCATTTCAATTCATTTCATTTCTTAAAAGGATAGTGGACGACTGCATCTCCATACAGACGTAGTCCCCATTTTCCTTCCTGCAAATTTACTTTATGGAAAACATTTCTACATACTGCTAATATGTCATATCCGTGACATTTTAAAGTTCGAATCAGGCCGATAATTTATTGAACATTGAACATCGATATGCCCCTTCGTTTGTCTTTTTGATATTTTGATTACTATGTAATGGTTAATCATGAAGTCGCCTAAAGTATGTTCTATAATGTCAATATCCAGAGAGGAAAATGGGGGCTATGTTTGTATGGAGAAGCGATCTCCTGTTGTCTTAAGAGCAGTCAGTGTGGAGCTATATCAGTGACCTTGGCCCAGCTATAATTAAGAGCCGCCGTTACTTTTAAGGGCGCTCTGATAGTCGGGTTGCGCTTCATCGAGCCCGCTTCAAACTGGCCGTGCAACATTCCCTTTAGCACGAGATTCGGGGACTTTGTGTTTAACCAGTGTATTGACCATGTGTACATAATTTTGAGCAACTGGTCCACTTAATTTACTTCAGGTGCTGACTGAAAAATTCCCCAGACATTTGCGGAAAAATACTTTTTTTTTTCATAAAAATAATGCTTTCATACTTACTATTTCCTGCCTCATCTTCCATGAAAGCCAAAAATTTGTTTGAACAATTAAAATTTATAACATGAGGATACAGTAAACCACACAGTGTGTAGCCTCTTTATGCTCAGTAGTGATAGTTTATTAACCCCCGGCGCAAAAATAAGGGTGTTAAACGTTTAACGACAATGTCTGTCATGGCTTCGTAGCTCTCAAACGGATGTACCGATTTCGATGCGGTTTTTTTATGTCAAAGAGTTTCGTCCTTGCGATAGTTCTTAGCTATGTTTAGTAAAAAACAATCCAGTAGTTTGAAGACTATCAGCACTGCACAGCAAAGTAATTTTTGCATACTATGGTTTTAACCTTTCGATTAACGTATGGTTATTTTTTATTTTTTATTTAATAGATATCCTAAGCCTTGGCTTCCTCCAAGCTATTGAAGCGTCTGGAATAACACCCCTGCCCTTTAAGCTAATGAGATGGGCATAAGGTTTCATGAACCAGCAGAATTTCAGATTAAAACTCTTTTATTATTTCATGTTTTTTTCTGGCACGATTATTTTTAGATAAGTACATAAAACGACCTAACTAAAACACTAACTTAAACCAAGTTGTCTCAGACTTTGCTATGACATAGTGCGGAAGTGACATCATAACCGTCAATTTTTTATGAAAATATGACATTATATAGCGGTATTTCCACACTTTGTCAAAGTCTACATAGTGTTAGCTTAGAAAAGTTCTCTATTTTTAGGGTTCCGTACCCAAAGGGTAAAACGGGACCCTATTACTAAGACTTCGCTGTCCGTCCGTCCGTCCGTCTGTCACCAGGCTGTATCTCACGAACCGTGATAGCTAGATAGTTGAAATTTTCACAGATGATGTATTTCTGTTGCCGCTATAGGTAACAACAAATACTAAAAACAGAGTAAAATAAAGATTTAAATGGGGCTTCCATACAACAAACATGATTTTTGACCAAAGTTAAGCAACGTCGGGAGTGGTCAGTACTTGGATGGGTGACCGTTTTTTTTTTCCTTTTTTTGTTTTTTTTTTTTGCATTATGGTACGGAACCCTTCGTGCGCGAGTCCGACTCGCACTTGCCCGGTTTTTTATTAAATGTGTCGGCAGAAGAGTTGAGCTGAACCCTAAATGGCTCAACAATTAACTGACTCTACGAGTCAGAATTACATCATCTCTGAAAATTTCAACTGTCTAGCTAACACGGTTCATGAGATACAACCTGGTAACAGACAAGACGGACAGTAGAGACTAAGACTCTTTTACTAAATAGAGTCCCGTTTTTACCCTTTGGGTACGGAACCCTAATATAAAACAAACAAGCACACCAAATATTTCGCTAAAAATCGTTAATTTACCTTGCCTTGCATAATTATTTACATAAATAAGAAAACAGTAAAATTCTCCCTGAACAAAAACAAAGAAAAAGCTGAAAAAGGCCAAAGGTCAATTGTAAATAAAAAACCGGGCAAGTGCGAGTCGGACTCGCGCACGAAGGGTTCCATACCATAATGCAAAAAAAAAAACAAAAAAAAAACGGTCACCCATCCAAGTACTGACCACTCCCGACGTTGCTTAACTTTGGTCAAACATCACGTTTATTGTATGGGAGCCCCATTTAAATCTTTAGATTATTCTGTTTTTAGTATTTGTTGTTATAGCGGCAACAGAAATACATCATCTGTGAAAATTTCAACGGTTCGTGAGATACAGCCTGGTGATAGACGGACGGACGGACGGACGGACGGACGGACGGACAGCGAAGTCTTAGTAATAGGGTTCCGTTTTACCCTTTGGGTACGGAACCCTAAAAATCATTGCCAACTCTATAAAAATAACTTAGATGAAAACAAGAAACCCTTTGCATTCATTTCTAATATCCCGAGATTATTCATGTTGCCAATTGAAAATGAACTTTGAATCTGAAACTGACGGTTTAAGTTCAATTACAGGTTAATACAACTTGCTAAATGGAAGGGTCGTACGATTATACGATTTAAAAGAGAATTAAGCCTTTTTTGATCGACGATGTTATCGGGTGGAAGGGCGAAGTTTTTGCCGGGTTTTTAAGAAAATTGGCTCCGAGATTGTTATTAAGGATCAGGCGGTGACACTACACACACAGACACCGTATTATGAAACGTTCACGTAGAGACAGAAGTACATATGCAATTTTACTTGTTAACTTGTGAACTGCAGTATTCAGATTTGTATCCAGGTTTTCTAGCAGTGGTTCGGTTCATACATTTCATTGTGTTGAAAGTTTAGTTATTTACAGCAATAACCCATATTTAGCCATATAATGCAATTGTTATATGAAATTATAAGGGTTCCGTACCCAAAAGGTAAAAACGGGACCGTATTACTAAGATTTCACTGTCCATCTGTCTGTCACCAGGCTTATCTCATGAACCGTGATAGCTAGGCCGCTGAAATTTTTACAGATGATGTATTATTACTGTTGCTGCTACAACAACAAATACTAAAACCAGAATAAAATAAATATTTAAGAATTTATATATTTATATTTTTGGTCGCGAGTCCAATTTGCACTTGGCCGGTTTTAATACCAGGCCATAGACGCAGTTGAAAATTGAAACAAGCGGACGTGCTCCCATACCTATAGTTAATTAGTCTGAGAGCCCATGAGGGGATGCTGCCAGTTGTTTTATATGAAACTGCGTTATCAATGGTGCAATACATTGAATATAAGGGTTGATAGTTGATGCTCCATCTGGTAGTTGAGGTATCTGTGGCTAAGAGGAGGTCGAGGTAACTCTGCTAGTTGTTGGAAGGCCTCGAAATTGCTTCGTAAATGTGGTTAGCCCGTCATAAGCTTCATAACGGGGTACCTGGTTTGATTACAATTTACAAGATGGTGGTTTAATATGACTATGGATTTTAAATTTCAAGTTTAAACATGAATTATTTCGTTTTTACAAGGATTGTATTATACACATGTGCACACTCGTTTCGTTATTAGAGGGTGTGTATATAGTAATTAATGTGGGTATGTGTGTGTATACAGTTGACAACTTTATGTTGTGGTGTGGCATACAATGTGCATTAATTCAGTATTATTAAATTGAATTAATTGGATGTACCTAGTTTAGCAAAAACGGTCCATTCTTATAAATTTAGCATTTAAATTGTACTAAGTTTTTGACAAAAAGTTAAAACTATAAATGTAATGTAGTGACAGTTTTGTAGGTTATCCTTTCTCTAAATTACGTACATAAGAGGATTGTTATTAATTAAGGGCCTATTTATGAACACCATAAATCTGATATCTGATATATTCACTCGTATTTTCTGATATATTTTTCTGATATCTGGTCAGTCCCATACTTGTAGCTCTTGCTATATTTCCGTTTTTATTTAGTAATTTGATCATAACTACCAGCTCCAAGAAAGTAAAAATACAACAAAAATAACTGATAAACTCCCTTATGAACTCCAAAGTATGCGGGGCCCTCTCGACCGTACCAACAAAAGTGCTCCAACAATCTTCCCAACGATTTATATATCAATTTATCGCGCGACAAATTGGTGATACAATCTACTTTCAGAAAGTGCGTTTGTAATAGCGTGACTCCAATTTTTTAAGGATGTCTCCTGTCGGGTATTGAATCTAGTCATGGTCTGTAAGGAAATTCCATTTTTAGGCGTAATATTGTCACGAATTTTGATCATTATCATTAAAGATAATAATGTAATATATCAGTTACTTAGTGATTTTGCATTTTTCTATAACAAAATTTCGCAATGTAAGATTCTTATTTTTTTATTGAGCTCGAATTTTAACTCAAACTTCAAAATTATTAACTCAATGAGTTCGTAGTATAGATGTCCCATGTCCCTTTCCTCAGATAGGAAATCTAAACATGGTAACCCTAGTTAAAGACTATTGGTAATCTTTACCTAGTTGCTATAAGGTTGAAGTTTGGATAACTATGTCGAGCTTTGTATTAGATTCCACTTCCAATCGTGTAATCTTATTTCTGACCCCAGGGGTCGAAGTGGAAAAAACTTCGCTACTTTAATGTTGTTTGTTATTAGTTTTTTTGTTTTGGTGATACTTTTGTTTTACTAGCGGACAGATAAGGGAGAAGTTATACTTATTTCAGCTTATATAATTTATACGAAGGTTTGTATTATAATTTCATGCGCCATAATTAGTTACCTTTTTTCGCCGTTACACCAATCGTTACTTTTGTACTTACCTGAAACAATAGAGTTATTACAATTCAAACAATGCCAACAAAATGATACAGAAACTTAATGAAAAAATAAAACAGTTATGTTAGAATACTATACAGATTATTAGAATCAGAATATTCTAATTTAAGAATTTGTTATGGTTTTGACACGGCCTTGACCATCGTCTTGGTGATGACGATCAGTTGTATCAAAACAAAATCAAAATCTTAAGATGTTGATAATTATAAACCGTGTTTATCTTATTTAAATCTTGTAGAGTGCCACTAAAATGAAGGAGAGGATGAATTTTTGTTTAAACTTTTTTTAATACTCTTAATCAAATCTTGGACGGAGGCAAGTATTTTAATATAAAATAATTTTAATGTAATATACAGGGTGATTCAGGAGACGTGAGCAGGACTAACACTGCGCATTTCGTAAATTATTTGCAACTGTTTCCTATCAGTATTAGTGAGGTTAACGTTAATTTTCTAGTCGTGGTGAAAAAAAAAGTTATTAATTTATTTACGACATGGATGGTCACCCTAACATTAGATTACTAAACTATGGATATTCTGTGTCAAATTGAATGTCATCACTGTCATCACGGTCTGGTTACTTTTGAAAACTCGTATCTCACTCAGGTGTGACATTTTTTTTTCTTCGTAAAAGAGGTTTTATGTTTATTAATTAGGTCTTGTAGGGTGACCATGATTGTAGGGAATTAAATTTGTCCTCACCAAAAAGTAAAAAAATAGGAAAAAGTGTAGTTGTTTCACCTAAATACGACGGTGATCGATCAATTATCTGTTACTGAGTGTGCAGGATTAGTCCTGCTCACGTCTCATGAATCACCCTGTATATGTATCTACAATAGCAATCATCATGCTACGAATTATAAAATAAACCAAATATGTAGTAAAATAATTAACTCTAAAACCGAACTGAAAACTACAAAACAAAATTAATTAACATAAGCATCCACCATGTACAATTGTACACTCATTGACAATACCACAAGGTCTAACATTTAACACAAATGAAAATAAACTCTAAACACAGTGTATCAAAATCTGATTTGCTACAGTTAATGGTTTGTTTTCAAAAATATTAATACATTGCAGACTCCACCTGAACAAATTGTAATTGTTTTCAGGCTATAGAAATAAAATAACAACGAAAAGTTTTAACTACATTTTGTGAGAAGTTTTCATCGGCTATTTTGTGGAAATTGTGGTTCGAAAATGTCTGGACCAATATTTCATTTGTAATGAGGTACTTTATCTACAGTGTAAAGCGTTCCCTTGTAAATAAAAATTGTCCCCAAATAAAACTTACTTTCTTTAACGAGGTCATGTATCTACTTAATTACGATAAAAGTCTCATGGTGCGAACTTATTGACGACGTATGTATAAAAATTGTAGGTGGAAATTTCTTAAGGCTGATGAGGAAGTGGCACTACTTTTCGTGTTGGCAACATCGGGTTTCTACCAGTATAGGAATGAGGATAAGAATCTAGTTGTCTAATTATGGATACGATACAGTTCCGAAACGCCTGGTTTATTATTGATAATCCATCTTCCGAATTGAGGAAAGATAAATAGCACACACTGAATACCACGGGAGTTGGAAGGGGTAGACCTGGGCATTCTCTGATCAGGGGGCCGATTTTTGAATTTCGATCGTTCGATTTCGTCACTCGAAAATCGATGGAAAACGGCGAAATGCTAATTTTGAGATACGAGCGATTAAAATTTGGAATCTAGTGGTATTGAACACTCGATTTCAATTCTATTCGTAGAATTTAAATGCCTGGTAGTGGAGATATTAATTAACGAAATACACGAAATCGAATGGTCGAATTTCAAAAATCGGCCCCCAGATCGGGGAAATGCTGAAGAAAGGCCTATGCTAGGCTATTGACCTATCAAGAGCACCCTAAACCGACAAGCATGACGATGATGAAAGTGAAGGAACTAGGAAGCGAAAGAGGTATGTCAGGATCGTAGCAAGTGGAAATCCGTAGTCTCTTCCTACCCCTCCGGGAAATAGGCGTGATTATAATTATGTATGTATGAATACCACGCGGGCGGAGCCACGGGCAAAGCTAGTTTATAAAACAGAATAAGTTTATTTTCTCAATTCAGAGTTATCGCAGTCGTCTCTCAGCAAAGAAGACCCTGACTGGTCACATTTAACACCTGTAGACATTTTAGTGTTAAACGTTTTCGTGAACTGACAAGATGCGTGTATTAGTGCTGTTCATGTGCGCCTGGGCATGCCAGGGGAGGGAGTTCGTGGATAAAATGGGTAAGTTTAAAAGTAGCAGATCAGGCGGCCTAGCCAAGGTGACAACGAACCGCTTTGTGTCTCTCTATCACTCTTTCATATTAGTGCAACAGTGACAGTTGCGTTTAGTTTGTTGGCAGTTTGGAAGTAAATGCGTTATCGGAGTGTTTGGCAAGGCCGGAGCATGCAATATTCATGGAGTCCCCCAGGGATCGATCACAGGCCCGTTTCTATATAGGTTTAAAGTGGCTTCTTAAGGGCTTTATTTTTATTTATTACTATTATTAATACAAGAAATAACCTTACGATCTAATTCAGTTCCCTGCAAAACTGTTTACACAGTTTGTCTGCAGGTGCGAGTCTCTGATATAATTACTTACATACGTAAACAATGTAAAATATTATAAAAACTAACATCATACACTTAACTAATATAATCAGATATACCTTACTTTACTTGGGTGACATTTGCAGGCACAGGCATGCAATTGTCACCCAAGCATTTTCAATAGGTGCTGCTTTACTGCTGTTTTAAATCTAGTTTTATTGGGCTCGAGCCTGATATTTTGTGGAAGACTGTTTAAGAAATATGGCAAACTTTTTTTTTTAAGAGACCTTTGAGACAGCGCGTGTAGGTTTCAAGTAGCCCCAGCACAATTTTATGAAAAAGTTACATTACCTACTTCAGAAACGAATTACAATTATAATGCTAATTTATTTCCCTAGTTGGCCTAGTTTATTCGTAAATTTAATGTTTTACGTGACCTTGAGTTAATTTGACGTCTATATTTTTACTTTCCGATTGGACACACATATACGATAATATATTTTTGGACAGCAAGTATAATTGATACACTTACCCGTTCTTGTTAATCAATATACACTAATATTCAGGTACTTAGCTACCTATATTATTATAAAAGGAAAATGACTAATGATTACTGAATTATCTTTATTTTTGCGGACATGTCTCTTTCTTTATGTGCGTACCCAAAAAAAACAAAAGCTGTAAAAATATTACTCTGAAAAAAACATACTAGGAGGGACGACGAAAATTCCGCAAACAATTAATATAATATATATATATATATATATATATATATATATATATATATATATATATATATTATATATATATATTAGTATTAATTAATTATGGAAAAGCCTGCGATGAATAACAGATAATTAATGAAGCCATTAATGAGTTTCGTAACGACTTAAATAATTAGTGAGACGTTGTATGTTGGCAAAATTTGTGTTACACGCGATTATTTATTACTAGGATATAATTAAAGTCATGTGCAGAAACATATATTGTCTTTAAGAAAGTCATCTTTCTTGTGATATTTAAAACCTTTAGATAAAAAGATAAGAAACATAAAAGGCTTCTAAGGTAATCAGTATTAATAAAGCTTATATTCGGTAGAGTGTACTAATTATGTTGATAATACCTAATATGTACGTGACATTTTAGAACAAACATTACTACTACTACGGCGGTCACTTTTTTTTACGTATTTTAAAACAATACACGAGGAATACAACAAAAATTACACGTACTTATATATAAATAGAGGAAAAACAAGAAAATGGTCATATTGCTGCAAAGTGACAACTTCTAGACAAACATTATGTTTGGGTTTCGTCCGCATTTGTTCGTGACTCAATGACATTGCCGTTTTGTCTTTGTATTGCAGCCAAGTTTAAGGATTACTTTTCCTTAATCTGTACGGATATGATGGTCGTATTTGTCTGCGTGACAGCGTGATAAAACGGTGTCAGTCTCTTTCTATCCCACGGTGTTAAAAAGTGACAGTTATTTTATCACGTGGATAAAGATGGATAAAGCCATCCATAATACGCCGACTGGTTAGCAATATTTCAAATTGTTTTCCTTTTATTACTTCCGAAAATATGCATCCCTCCATCGTTTCTTCCGATTCACTGTATTTTTATTATAATTGTCATTAATTCGACAACCGTTCTGGCCTAGTGGGTAGTGACACTAGTGACCCTGCCTATGAAGCCGATGGTCCCGGGTTCGAATCCTGGTAAGGGCATTTATTTGTATGATGATACAGATATTTGTTCCTGAGTCATGGTTGTTTTCTATGTATTTACGTATTTATATATTATATATATCGTTGTCTGCGTACTCACAACACAAGCTTTCTTGAGCTTACCGTGGGACTCAGTCAATTTGTGTAAAAATGTCCTGTAATATTTATTTATTTATTATTTATTTATTTATTTATAATCCGGTACTTCCCAACTAGAGATGGGTAGGGGTGAGTAAATACTGAGTATTTACTCGGTATTTACTCAAAGCACCCGATAAATACCCGTATTTACTCATTTAGGTGGGTAAAAACGATTGCTTATAAAATATTCAAAAAGTGAGATTAAAGAACAAAATTGTCTTTTGTTGAAGAGTGCTAACGTGTATTAACAATATCTATAAAATAAAAAGCATAGAGGACGCTTAATTTAGGAAAAAAAGGTAATTATTAGTGAGAGGAAAATTTTGTTAACAATTATGTTTTAAATAAGAAGGTATTTACTTTAAAAATATGAGTACTTAAATTCTACCGATGTTCTAGATAAGTGCATGTCGCGCAAAAGTGCGTGTTTACGCGGCACTTACGACCTTTTATTAAGGGTTTTTTAAAGAAAACTCAAAAATGGCTCAACCGATGATGTTCAAAATATTGCTTTTTGTACTCTATTATGCGGCTAATCTCCCGATATGTTTTCATATTTTTTCTGAACTTTGGTTCTAAAGTTATAGAGAGGGAAACATTATTTTGGCCTTTCGAAAGGGTTTTTTTCCAAAAATATTCAATTTATCCAAAAATGTTCTTAGAAACATTCCAGTTATTTTTAAAGACCCATTTAATGATGTGCAAAATGTTGGTGGTTTCTGAGATTTTTTTTTGTGACAATTAGTTACATGTATGGAGTGCCCCTCTTAAAAATACATTTCTTACAATTTTGAGTACGTAATCCAGTAGCGGCTTACAAAATATACCTATATTTCAAATTTTTATGCCCCTTTCAGCACTCTAAATAGTTTATACCCACCAATTTGGGTATAAACGAGTAAATACGGGTAAATTGAGTAAATACTGAGTATTTACTCGGTATTTATCCGTGAGTATTTACTCACTACCCATCTCTATTCCCAACATTCGTTTCGCGCCTTCGCACTCCATTTTTCAAATTTTTGTTTGTTTTCCGCAGACAACTTTACAATGAAATTACCGCGAGCATTGCCAGTGTGGCTCTTTTGTGCAAACATCAATTTAACTGCTCTTTGGTAGTCCTTATATCATTGCAATAGGGTTTAGAAAAGGACAATAAATTGTACCCGCGAGTACTAATTGTGCCGTCGCCATAAGTTTACACAGGGACAAGTTGTGAAGCAGCCAATTATGACAACTTTGTTTCTTGTCATACATGCAAGACCACAATACAGTTTTTGAGTTTCCTGTCAAGTTAAATTATTACGGTTAAACATTTTTTAGTCACTTCATCAGTCGGATCAGTTCGTATTGTCTGTCTGTCGCTTGTCATTAACTTATCATGATTTTCCTTTATTATCTTATTTCTTTTTTGAGTCCACTATTATATATAATTTCATTAGTTTGTTGCTGTAGTATAAAAAAAAATTATACAATACATAAAACTCAACATTTTGACTCCACTGGGCCGGGTGAAACGTTAAGTCTCGCAAAAAATAATGCCTAATTAAGTGTCGAACAAAATGTCGACCTAACGGATCCTATCCGGAAGCGGGCTCTAAGCTGCGAAACAGTAACTGAGGACCGAACAGGGCGGGGCTAAAAGTGTGAGTACCTAATAAGGTAAACGTACTGGTGCTCGACGCGATCATAGTACCTACCATCTTGAAACTTAAGTCATTGTCAATAGAGGTGACAGCAAGGTGTCATCTATTGGCTAGTACGTTTACTTTATGTTTTTTTTACAGACCGTTACCTCATCGCCTGCCACACCACCGACTTCACATGCTTCAAACGCCAATACACGGCGCTCAGAGACAACGTCATTTTGGGCAATGTGAAACTGGCCATCGACAATTTTGAGCCCTTCTCCGTACAATACGGGTCGGACTGCGTCAGGATTGAAGGATGGACTGAGAGCGAACTTATTGGGATTGGGTAAGTAAGCAAGCAGCTATGGAAACTAGTTTTTGCTAGTAATAAGAGGGTAAAGAGGTGTTTTAGTTTCTTCTGGATTAAGCCCTTGAAATAATCTTATAAGATTAATATATAATAAAAGAAAATATACCTATACTACAACAAATAAATGATTAATCTTAAAATATAACAATAAACCGGCCCTCGCGGCATGATACAAAAGACACTGGCAGCATTACCTTGAATTCATTGAGTGAGGAAAAGAGCCAGGTCCTAGGTTTGCAAGAATCTAAATTCTCCTGACCTTTAAACTACTTAGAAGCATTTTCTAAAAGTATTTTAGAAAAAATCTTGATTAATTGTTGCAACCTTGTTTTAATTCGGCAAAATATCTTGATAATATGGTGAATCCTTGTTTATAAATTTTATAACAGATTGTCTTGAAATGATTCCAGAATGGACGGCAGCAGCAAGGAGCTGACCCTGGCTTTGGAACTGCCCGTGTATATGAAACAAGTGAAGAACGTCACGAACTGCTCGAAGCCCGCGCTAGGTTAGTCCCTATATGTCTTAATTTATAAGTAAATTGTGGGTATTTTAATATCCCAACTGTCTTCCAAAAACGCTAAATCTGTATAGGTAAGTAAACGCTAATAACTAATTATTACCCACTTAATGTGAGGCGCTTATCTTCAAACTCGGGGAAATCAATCTGCCAGATTATGCGATTTTGGTATTAAGAAAAGGTAGATATTTGCTGAGACGGTCGAAAGGATTTACACGAGTTTGAAGTTAAGCGTCACATGTGACAATGCTCATACATATCGCATTGCCCTCTATGGAACAACTTTACCATGATATTATGAATCTTAAATCGCATGACACGGTCCCAAATCTCCCTCTAACGTAGCCAGTCTAAAAGTTGTCATTTAGCAACAAGTGACGACGCTTCTCAACCCCGGGTCGCTCGTTATTCGTAAAAATGATGTTAAATGTTGCCATAAACTCGTTTTACAACGTCGAGCGAGAGTTGGACGTTTATTTATGAATGAAACTTCAACTTAAAAATTTTTTTTCAAGCTTTCTTTGATGTAGATTGTTTTGTTCAGAGTTCTGAAATGTTTTATAGTTACTCTACTTTAGTTATTCAATTACAGTAATGTCGTTCGAATGATCGAATACAGGTCTAATTTCAATATAAACAGATAGAGATTATTATTAGATGTATATTATTATTCATAGTAAGTATATATTCACTTCACACATATATTCATTCACTTAATAAACATTCGTGCTTATTGTGACTGTCAAAACACAAATAAAAATAAAATCATGAAAGCTAAGGAATGCATTCCTACCCCACATGAATATTAGTACTATGATATTGATAGTACCTATTTTTAGGGTTCCGTCCGTACCCAAAGGGTAAAACGGGACCCTATTACTAAGACTCTACTGTCCGTCCGTCCGTCCGTCCGTCTGTCACCAGGCTGTATCTCACGAACCGTGATAGCTAGACAGTTGAAATTTTCACAGATGATGTATTTCTGTTGCCGCTATAACAACAAATACTAAAAACAGAATAAAATAAAGATTTAAGTGGGGCTCCCATACAACAAACGTGATTTTTGACCGAAGTTAAGCAACGTCGGGCGGGGTCAGTACAGTACTTGGATGGGTGACCGTTTTTTTTTGCCTTTTTTGCATTATGGTACGGAACCCTTCGTGCGCGAGTCCGACTCGCACTTGCCCGGTTTTTTTTCTCTAGTCTATTAGTGTGTCCCACTGCTGGGCAAAGGCCTCCCCTCTTTCGCGCCACTTGTCTCTGTCGAATGCACACCTACTTATTAAAAAACATTATGTATTCTCTCTTTCCAGAATTTACAAACAATGATCAGTACTCACACACTCTCATGGAGTTTAATGGTAATGGTAAGTCAAGCCCAGATCTTAGAATTAGTCATTTCATGACGTGGCCTAGAATTAGTCATTTCATGATATGATTATATCGATTTCTGAATACATTTTCATCATCATCATTTCAGGCTATATACGTCCCACTGCTGAGCACAGGCCTCCTCTCATGCGCGAGAGGGCTTGGGCTATAGTCCCCACGCTAGCCCAATGCGGATTGGGGACTTCACATACACCTTTGAATTTCTTCGCAGATGTATGCAGGTTTCCTCACGATGTTTTCCTTCACCGAAAAGCTAGTGGTAAATATCAAATGATATTTCGTACATAAGTTCCGAAAAACTCATTGGTACGAGCCAGGATTTGAACCCGCGACCTCCGGATTGAAAGTCAGACGTCATATCCACTCGGCCACCACTGCTTGCCACTGCCATTTCTGAATACGTTTCAAGGTAAAATAATAGTTTCAATGAAAATATTAAGACGAAATGCTAAAAGTAAATCATTCAACCTAATCTACCGGTACCTATCTAATAGTGTTTAATGTAGGACTTAATACGGTTAAATGTCAGGGGACTCTGCTCGGCTGAGTGGACCCCAGCCCGGCCCATCGACGGCTTGTTCAAGGCTACATAATCTTTGAGGATGCCCTTTTAATATTGAGTACCTAGGTACTAGATACTCAGTACCTAGGTATATGCGCTAAAATATTTAAGAACAGAAATATTTTTACTATAGCCGAATCTTTTCTCCGTTTTTAAGGAAAATATTAAACGTACCAGAAACAAATTACTTAAATTACTTTTTGATAATAATAATACGGGACCAGAGAGACGCTGGTTCTATTCCAGCCCTGGGCACTGGAGGTTTGGTCACTGTTTCTACGTATATGACATTTATTTCAGTTTGTAAAATGCAACGATTTATGAAATAAATATTATTACGATTGATATCTAATGGCGTTATTCATAAACGCGCTATATGCCACAATTAGCTATTAATCATTTGTCTTAATCTGTCATCTCGACTTCTGTATTTGAAAGAAAGGGATAAAACATAAATTAACCAATTGAGGCTTGTGCCAATTGAGGAAAATTTTATGAATATAGGTGTTACTGTAATCATGCGTGTGTTTCAGCGACGATATCGGTAACGTTCCCCTTCACTCTGCTCAAGAAGAAAGGCGACATTTACCTCGTGTTAGACCAGGAACAAGTGGACGCTCTCGTGGACATCCCTGTGTATGTCTCTGAGGAATGGTTAGGTAATAATGTAACAGAAATTATTTTATGGTTTTTTATACTTGGGAATTTTGGTGTGCCTAAACAAATCAGATCCTCCCAAATGGGAAAACTCTTCACACAACCAGAGACCATGGTCACTAACTTGTTCTTCTTTAGATCCCGAGGCTGCAGAATTGAACCAGGCTTCTGACTGGGCGTACGACATCGTGCAACACGTCGAGGCCGCCAAGGACTTCGCTGTACCCTTCACCGGCAGACTCCGTACCGCATTTCAAAGAATACCTCTTAAAAGGTGGGCATTTTTCAGTTTTAAAATAATGTTAAAGCGCGTAAAATAGTCCCTTAAGCCGGGTACTCATTAGCGAGCTGTAACTGTAACCGTTGCATGTGCTGTAACCAAAAAACATAGTGTGTACGTGGTTCGCAAACCTGCTGCGAGCGGTACGCGAGCGGCTCGCAGCGAGCCGACGTTTACAACGTACTCATTTCTGAACCCGTAACGTTGCACGTAACTGTAACCGTTACTGTTGCCAAAAAACATAGTGTGTACGTGGCTGGCGAGCCTGCAACGAACGCTACACGAGCGGCTCGCAGCGATCCGACGGTTGTCGGTTTTTGCCGCGAACCAAAGGACGCTTGCACTGCGCTCGTGCTAGCCGCTGCGAACAGCTATATATCGAGTATTTCTTCGTCATGAGTGAATGGTCAGAGGATAAATTTATTTTGCTGATCGCCTACAGGGAAAATAGTGTACTATGTAGTACTAAGTATTCTATGGAACTACTTTCCCGATACATTCTATGAATCCTACATCTTCGTGGCCGTTTATGATCATCGAGTAGGCATCTAGTATGTATTCTGCACAAGCGAGAAATACTCGTCCGACATCGTGGAGTTACAAACCAAAACTGCGGAGAGATCCAGTTTGTCAGTGGCCTTCTCGTACACACTAGAATCTCGTTACTGTATCTGTTTGGTTACAGTTACAGCTCGCAAAATGAGTACGCTCGGTGAAAGCGTTCCGGCGATGTCGCGAGCTGAAACTGTAACATGCGTACACACTAGAACCTCGTTACTGTATCTGTTCGGTTACAGTTACAGCTCGCAAAATGAGTACGTTCGGTGAAAGCGTTCCGGCGACGTCGCGAGCCTAAACTGTAACACGCGTACACACTAGAACCTCGTTACTGTATCACGCATGTTCGGTTACAGCTCGCTAGTGAGTACCCGGCTTTACTATCCGTCCTGTGGCCGAAGGTTCGATGTAGGCCGAAACTAGAGCCAAACCAAATCTTCGGCTCCGACAATAAATAACTAAGCGAATGAAATCAAAGGTGGCAATCACCTGGGTACCTATAGCTAACGAGTAAATATACCCACCTGAAGATTACAATACAATACAATACAATAGTTATTTACGATACAAGTGCGGAAAAGAGGAAATTCGAAACGAGTGGCGATAAATTAAAACACGACCGAAGGGTGTGATTTAAATCGACACGAGTTGCGAATTACCTATTCGCACGTGTATCGTACAACGTTTTACAGTACATATGGCCTTTAAACTTTTGACATACACATGAAAAGTGCTATTTTACGCACTAGTGCGGGAAAATAGGGCCATATGTACTGTAAATAGTATTTATTTCACACCTCAATAAAAGAAAACAATAGGAAAGAAAACAGCAACACAAGCAGGGGTAAACAGCAGGCGGTCAAAAAGCGATCTCTTCCAGATAACCTTTAGGCTTAAGATTGTGAAGGTACATACCTAATCAATCATTCAATGTAGATTTGACTTTTAAATCGCTTTTAAAACATATTCAATGGGTGCTCTAAGATAAATATGCCTTCTGACAAAGTACCTAAGTGAAAGT
The DNA here is from genome assembly GCF_963556715.1 of Cydia fagiglandana. NCBI lineage: Eukaryota > Metazoa > Arthropoda > Insecta > Lepidoptera > Tortricidae > Cydia > Cydia fagiglandana. The sequence continues at coordinate 719,067 of NC_085941.1, read as the reverse complement.
GACTAAGTGACAAGAGATAAATGTAAGTATTATACGAGGATATCTGACCCTTCGGCTTAAGGCTCTAACTAATGCCAGCTTATTGACCTCAAGGACCCGCAGATTGATGTACGACTTAAGTTGAGGTATTCTGTGGCTTCTTTTGTATACAGGGATTAGAGGCACCAGTAACTTGTCTAAGATACGTAGTCTTAGCTGTTAGAATCGGATATTTATTTCCCTTCTGTAGGCTTAATAAATGCTTAAAAAATTGCTACAAAATATGTAGGTCCCTTCCTTTAATTTTGTACGTTTGTCATCTATTTTCGCAATAAAACTTATTTCAGATGTTCTTTTACAACTAATACCGAGATTATTATTACTCGGCAGCATATACCTTAAGTTATTTAAAAAATATCAGAGCAATTTTTCTTTCATCCCAATCCGCGCGTATAAGAATTAACAAAATCTAGGCACCACTTGTTTGTGATTTTACCTACTCCCCCATTATTTTGCAGATTTTGCTATGTAATATCCATTTCAGATCTTCAGACTGCGTTTCCACCTGAGATGAGCGAAGATGCGTAGCGAGGAATGTATGTTAAGAATCAATAGAAATGTCCACTTTAACTACGCTTAACGAGGACAGGTAAATGAAGTGATTATATTGTATCGCTATTACGCTACGCATCCTAGCACATTTCAGATGGAAACGCAGTCTAAAAGTGCTACTAAGTTTGTAGTGTTCGTTCACTATACGTCATTACATAACGAATACGGCAGAACCCCCTAGAGGCGGCAAGCAAACACTGCAGGTTGGCGCACGTTTGCCTTCCTCTCACTCCCTGCACTTCGTTAGCTACTACCATCGTAGCCCATCCAACGTGGTCCTTATTACTATGGCTTTAAGATCTATCTATGGATACTGTTATCGTCAATGCAGATAGCTGACAATGCGAGAATTTTATTGCTATGGCATAAGATCTAACAATAGTCAGCAATAGAGAGGCTGTTATAAGTAAAAAGGGGCAAGAAGCTTGTTGTGTTTGTGTAGTGTTTTGGTTTAACATATTACAGATAGTTCGTTTCTCCTTATGAGGAAATAAATAAAAAAAAATACAGACTATTTAACCAAAATCTAATTTTGTTTCAGACTGATGTTGCTGTACCCAGAAGAAGATTATTCAGATCTGCAGTTCGCATTCATAGACCCAATCGTTCTTCTTTAAAAATAAGGTTTAAAAATCCAGACTAACATAAAATCAAGTCAAAACAAAAGCCGAAGAAAAATACCCTAACATGTTGAGAAAGATTTTTGTGAGCAAATTATTCAGATGAAATTATGATTTTATTCGCACAAGTTATGATGGATGTGCTGTATTTACATAAAAGGCAAATAAAGTTTTCAAGGATCAATCTGTTTTGTGATTCCTTTTATTCATACGATACGATACGAGCGATACGGTTACGTCACGAGCACGACTTTAAAGAGATTTTATCAGATTATTAATTTTAATCAATGGATATAAATTTTGTTAGTAGTAGTAGCAGTTGCACCGCCCACAATCTCTCTGCTTTGCCTTAAGGTTGACTGGTAGAGAATGCTTTTGGCATTAAGTCCGCCTTTTGTACGATAAGTTTTCTTTTGTGCAATAAAGCTTAAATAAATAAATTCTAAATTCTAAAATGTATTCTACCAGGGAGCCTAAAGGGCTCTTTTACAGCAACATTTATAATAAATACAACAGCCAATACCGGGGTAAACATTATATTATAATAACCATAGATGGAAGGTAAAATTTATAATCATACAGAATTGTAATCGAACAGAAAACAACTACTTTTTAACGATAATTTAGGGCTCGTACGCAGACCTGATGAAAGAAACAAATTAGAACAATTGGTAAAAATCGCTCTCTTATGTAGGTTAAGTTAAGAAGGATTTCTTCTTAACTTAACCTACATAAGTTCAAACTTCTCGCCACATAAATAAAATCGCTGATTTTAAATCACTAAATTAGTTAAATCTTAAAAAATCTCTGTAAGTATAAACGTCTTCCCAGAATCCCCCCGTTACCGGATTTAATGGTTCGAAAGGGCTATTAGTTAGGAAAATAATTAAAAATGTGCTCCAGCCTCCGCCGTGAAATATGGACCACGATAAATTAGCAGCCCACCGCCCCTGTGGACGCAGACGAGGTTCGACGGACAACACATATTTTCAATAACTAAATATGTGTGCCAAGAGGCTAAAAATTCTGGAATGGCCACGTGACGATAACGTTTATATTCGTATAGTGAACACCAAAAGTAACAGTTCAGGCTACGCGTCAGAAGTATAATATCTACTATTTGTATAACTGTGATGATATATGTAGATACTTTAGAACCTAAACTGTAGAGATAATATATCTCCATTTAGAAAATAATAAACAGCGTGTTAGCCTGTATTTAATTCTAGGTCATATTCACTACACTCTAACAAAAACGAGAGTTTACTGTAAAATACTTTTAAGATCAACGATTTGACTATACCTACTCGTAATCCAAGTTCGAGATACCACAGTATAACACTGTGATAAGGATATTTCAATCAGGTCATTCAGCAATTATATTTGAGCTTAGAATAAATTTAAAAGGGGAAAAATTACTGTCTTAGGTGAGACTTGAACTCACCCAAGACAGTAATAAAAAGTACTGTAAGTAAAGTTTTACTTTGGATAAAAAAAATATATACCAAAAATAATTAAAAGTCATGAAAACGGTAGAAAAGTTACATTTCACACATAAGATAAGATAAGATAAGATAAGATAATGATTTATTTGCTTAAACATGGTACATAAGTTGACATAATTGGTATAAGTAGGCAGTATCACATGTTTAGCCAAGGGCAGCATGCAAATATTGATCTTAAAATTAAACTATTTACATTATGTACATTAACAATCAATTATTTACATTCAGTACATCCATTTTCTATTATAAATTAAATTGAATATACATTTTATTACCATTTTACATAATTACACATTAAGTATAAATATTTAATGTCCAAATTCATTAATCAAATTATAATACCTACTTACATCATTCGTCCAAAAATTCATTTATTGTATAAAAACATTTATTTATCAGCCATTTCTTTAATTTTGTCATAAATAATGTGTCTTGCAGTTTACGCAATTCTTCTGGTAACTTATTATATACAGTGATGCTCATGCCGTAACAGTTATTTTTAAATAAAGCAGTTGAGCATGATGGCATTACCAATTTACTCTCGTCTTTTTGTCTAAGTCGCTGATTGCGATTTACTGTTGTATATGATGAGAGCTCCTTCCGTACGTAACATGCTAATTCAAAAATGTATAGGCCAGTTAGTGTAAGCAGTCCTAGTTTTTGGAATAAGGGTTTACAGGAGTCCCTGGGTCCGTAGCCACAGACTGCTCTTACACATTTTTTCTGTATAAGAAAAGCTTTAATAAAATCTGTTGAGTTGCCCCATATAAGAATACCATATTTTAAGACTGATGTTACATAGCCGTGATATGCGAGGAGTGCTGTCTTTTCTCCTGCGACCAACCTCACTTGTTTAAGAGCAAAAACAAATTTTCCAAGTTTATCACATACAACTTTTATGTGCGCTTTCCAAGAACAGTGTTGGTCTAATGTAATTCCTAGAAATTTCGTTTCATCTACTCGTTGTATTTCTTCACATTGACATAGTATCTTAAGGTCTACTTTTTGTGTTTTGTAGTTATGAAATTGAATGTAACAGGTTTTCGAGACATTGGTTTTTAAATTATTTTTATTTAACCACATGTCAATAGATTTTATTGTGTCATTTATTTTATCCTCATATGAGTTTGTCTTTTCTTCGTCTGGTATGATAACAGCTATGTCGTCAGCAAAGAGTGACATCGGATAAGATGTCTCTCTAGGAAGATCGTTAATATAGATAAGGAATAAGAGGGGCCCTAGCACACTCCCTTGTGGGACTCCACTTTTATTTTGTCTATATGTTGACCGATAAACTGCAATTTCGTTATTTCCGTTGATTTTATCTAGTTCGACACACTGTACTCTATTGTTTAGGTAACTCTCGATCCATTTTAGAGCATTGCCTCTTATTCCATAGCATTCACATTTACGGAGCAATATTGTATGGTTTACAAAGTCAAAAGCCTTGCACATATCGAAAAACGTCGCTACAACTGTGATCTTTTTATCAATATATTGTGTAATGTCCCGAATAAGAGAGAAGGCAGCGTGTGCAGTTGACTTTTGCTTTTGGAAACCATTTTGTTCTTTGGCAATAATATTATGCTTAGTTAAAAATTGCGAAACCCTGTTCATAAAAGCTTTCTCGAATGCTTTAGAGAGAATGGGCACCAAAGTTATAGGACGATAATTGGGTAGGTGTTGCTTATCTCCCTTTTTATGTAGGGGTTTTACTACGGAGTTTTTTAGGCGTTCAGGAAAGGTACCCTGTAAAAATGATAAGTTAATAAGGTGGGTTAGGACAGAAGCTAACTCCTCAGCACATTCTTTTAATACTTTAGTTGTTATTTGATCAAATCCCACAGAGTTCGTGTTATTCAGTGACTTAATTATCTTTATAATTTCGTCTTCTGTACATGGCATTAAGAATAAACTATTACTTATGCTTCGGATTTTTGAGACAGTATCTTTATAATTAAGGGCACTGTTGTTTTGTACATTAGTAGAGTCTATGAGAAAGTCATTGAATCGATTAGCTATTTGTAACGGATCACTCACAGTGGCACCATCAACATTAATGCATTCGATATCCTGCCTAGTGATATTTCCGTCATTTTTGTCCTTAATTATATCCCAAACAGCTTTACATTTGTTGTTTGCCTTACATACATACTTGCTATTAATTAATTGCTTCGATTTTAGTACACAAACCTTTAATAATTTGGTGTATGATTTATAAGCTAATTTGTTTTCCGTTGACCGAACTCTGTAACATATGGCTTTCAGTTTTCTTTTTGTTCTACTCGACTGCATAAGACCTTTCGTAATCCATCTGGGTCCCAAATTATTAGCTTTAATTTTTATATTAAACTCAGGGAAGCAGAGCCTGTATAGAAGAGTCAAGAAGTCATGAAATGTCTCAAACGCTAGGTTTAAATCATTCTCTAAAAAAACATCATGCCAAGATAGACTCGAGACATATTGCTTGAATTTTAGAACATTTTCCTTACACAAATCTCTTCTTTTTATGTACCAATGATCTTGAATTTTCTTCTTTTTGATATTTACGACTGGAAAGTGAAGGACTTGACACGTGTCATGATCGGATAAATGCACCGGGTATACGTCGCCTTCCGCATCACTTATATTGCTAGCTATGTGATCTATACAGGATGTTAAGCGAGTGGGCTGTTTAATATGTAAAGTTAAATTGTAATTATTTAGTAGTTCTGTTAACATATTAGAATACTTAGTCTCTTGAATGGTATTGATATTAAGATCTCCTGCAATTATTAATCTACGTTTAGATTTAGAAGTTAATTTATGAAGGACATTATCTAAGTATCGGAAGAATGTATGTATTAGTTGATTGGTTGGAACTCTATAGATACAAAGGACTATACAATTAAAACTAGGTACATCTATACCACAACATTCGAAAACACGTTCCAATGACGATTCTTGGCATAACGGTTTCAGTTTAAATTCTATCCCTTTTCTCAAAAGGATGCAAACTCCGCCTCTTTTCTTATTTTCTCTAGAATAACTTGCAGCAACATTAAAGTTTTTTAAGACAATGTTACTTTCGCCGCCACGTTTTACAAATGTTTCAGTTAGGCACAATATATCAATTGGCATACTTTTATTAGAAAATTCAGCTAGACATAGTTCTAAAAGGTTTAATTTTGACAGTAACCCTTGAATATTTTGATGTAGCAAATGGATTGTTGTATTGTTTTTTTCATGATCTTTGCTCTCGAAAAAACTCTACACTTACACTTTTAGCATCAACACTGACATTATCATTATTACTATTGAATGTTTCTTTATTTATAATAGGGAAATAATAAGTAATTTTCCCTTTTTTTGGGGTAGTATTTTCAATCAGGTTATTTACAATAGTCGTTTTTGTGTTGAATTTCATCGTCTGGTTAACGCCATGTTTTTTAGCCACAGGTATGAATTTGTTATCGTAGTCAATACTATCGATAATTACATTAATTTTTTTACATATTGTTTTTAAATAATTTTCTTGGTTCAGAAATTTATTATAATAGTTTAAAAATGTACAGTGTGGAAGCTGATTACATAACAATCGAATAACCCTGTTAAGTTTCCACTTATTTAGAAATTGGTTCTCGCTGACTTTTAACATGATAATATTAGTGTTTTCTAATCGTTTAATAGCGCCTGATAGTTCATACAATAACGTTCCTGGGTTTGAATCATTTTCCCCGGCACAGATTATTATGTGATCTTGCTTTGACACATTTAAGTCATGACATGATTTAAGAACTTCTTTTGCCGACGCAAAGGGTTTAGTAATAGAAAATATTTTGTATTGTTCGTATTGGGTATTAAATCTTGACCATAAAGATCATAAAGAATATTATTATTCTAAACTGTTTACCTTTTATCGCCCAACAACAACATACAAAGATATTACCTTCGCAAATAAAGTTAAAATAACTGCTTCCGCTACTTTTGTTGGCTACTTCGAACTTCAGAGTATGCCATTTGGCATTTGCACTGCACCATCATATAAAGTTTGAACTTCATTCCAGAGTGCCTGGAATACTGCATGCGCTTGAAAAAAATCTCAACAGGCTAATAAGGTTGGAAAACATGACTTCGGGTACGTCAACAAAGCTTTTTGATCGCAAATTACTAGGGATTTTCTAGTTGGACAAGCTTTGAGTAAAGTTGACCCGAGTCATACTCGTATTTACTAATAACTCTTTTTAACCGACTTCCAAATCTCAAAGGAGGAGGTTATCAATTCGGTTGTATGTTTTTAGGGTTCCGTACCCAAAGGATAAAACGGGACCCTATTACTAAGACTTCGCTGTCCGTCCGTCCGTCCGTCCGTCCGTCCGTCCGTCCGTCCGTCCGTCCGTCTGTCACCAGGCTGTATCTCACGAACCGTGATAGCTAGACAGTAGAAATTTTCACAGATGATGTATTTCGTATGTATTTGTAAAAACAGAATAAAATAATGATTTAAATAGGGCTCCCATACAACAAACGTGATTTTTGACCAAAGTTAAGCAACGTCGGGAGGTACTTGGATGGGTGACCTTTTTTTTTTTGCTTTTTTTTTGTTTTTTTTTGCATTATGGTACGGAACCCTTCGTGCGCGAGTCCAACTCGCACTTGCCCGGTTTTTTATATAAACTACTTTTGTGGGGGTTTGGAATTTAAGTAGTACGTTCTTCAGAAGGTAGTTACTTTGAATTTAATTTTAGGAAAATGGTATTACGAGTACGTAAGTAATAAAAAAAGTTGTACAGAACAAGAAGTAAACATATACATTATACGGTAGTATAAAACATTGAAATGTCCTAATTTTCATTTGACACAAAAAGTATACGTGTGCGGTTACGTTTCAGTTATTTTCACCCGTCATTAATAGGTACTGCCGAATAAAAATTGACTCAATTTGAATACGAAAATATTACATTGATCAAATGATCATGTCTTCCGAATAAATAAACTTATTTCGTGATCCTGAGAAATCAACTTCTACTATAATTTAAATCAAAACATAAAAGGTAATTTATTCAATAGCAAAACTTATACAAACTATTATTAAAATTAAGTATAAGCTAAATAAATTAAAACTAAAACTAATAAAATAAATAAATAAAACTTACCTACCTTAGGTCCCCCAGATCTGTCCCCATCAAAACTACTAAATACATATTTACTTGTTTAGGTAATTTAACTCATTTGTATCTAGGTATTCTAGGTATCTATTTGGGACCATTCGAGAATGTCGATAACGTAACGCTTTTGACTTGTATGACAACTACCTTAGTCAAATCTGTAAAGCTTCAGAATATACCGCTAATTAATTAGCAAAGTCATGAAAATGACCAGACCCAAAATAGCTTTCTTACCGTTTTCAGAAGCATTATGGCTCCTCTACACGATAGGCCAGCGCCGGCCAATCCAAGGGACGCAGCCATGCGGTAGAATGAGATAGCAATATCACTTGCTCCCTCTAACGCATAAATGCGTCCCTTGGAGTGGCCGGCGCTGGCCCATCCCGTAGAGGAGCCATTAGATGATTACGTAAGCGACGTTATCGTGGAATGCTTCTTTATCAGCCGTATTTCAAACAGAGGTCAATATCGGAAATTCATGCCTATATTATTGTGGACACTTTACAGGCCACCACAATCCAGGGCTCAAGCTTAAGCACAAGGCTTTCATCTGGATACCGGAATTTAATTAATTTCGTCTGGCAACACCCGACCGCCGTAAAACCGCGCGCGCGCTTTTAATTTATGACGTCACGTCCCCTCGAGCCCTCTATGGCGTTGACAGATCAGCCCTAAGGGCTGGAAGTGTGAAGGTAGCTTTACGGGTTGGACATAAATGAGATACGAAATGGATTTTTTCGCATATTTCCATCAATAGTTGTTCATAATATGTTTGAAAGATAAACTATATTTAAACTCCGCATCCTAGAAAACACCTATCTACACGTGAAATTTAAAACCTATTTCCTTAAAATATATCTTTGATTTCCGTGGAAAAAACCTTCCCACCAATTTAAGTTTCCGTAGAAAATTAAATTGCCATTTCTCTGTGGCGTGCCATCACAATATTCCAGTCCTGAAATGTCCTATTTCAGAGACGGTAATAAAATGAAGCTTTACAAAACCGTTTCATAAAGTTTCACATTTAAACGTTACGGTCAGACGTCAAATACTATTCGGCGCGTGGTCTATAAGGGCTCTTTATTTAATGTGTATAATTTGGCAGGCTCACTTTGTACAATTCACGGACCTATGTTTATCAGGGTCTATGGTTCTCTTGTGTAACTGGACCCATCAATTTTTAATAACTGAGGCGGTCTGTCGCAGTGTAGATCACTTTTTTTCAATCTGTATTTGAGTTATTTTATGTAAATTATTTTTTTTATTTTCCGGTCGGAAAGCGTTAACTTTCGGCCCGCAGCGAAACTGCCGTTATTCAGCTCCGTCGGACAGAGAAATAATATACACACAATAAATAAGAAAGCCTATATAATTTTCGCCCGATGCGAATTGTACCGCTACCTAGGTATGTAATATACTATAATTACAGTACATATGGTCCTACTTTACCGCCCTAGTGCGGTAATTAGCACAATACACACAATATGTCGAAAATTTTAAGGGCCATATGTACTGTAAAACATTGTACAATACACGTGCGAAAAGGTAAGGAAAGCTAAGGTTGGCAACCAGTGGCGATAAATCGAAATACGATCGAAGGGAGTGTTTTAAATTAGGGAGGAAAATGAGGACTATGTTTTTATCGAGAAGCGAATGTTCACTATCCTCAAATGGTTTATCAGAAACAAGTTAGCAATGACAATAACAGTCCTCGGTTGTAAATAATTCATATCGTTTCTGGCGAGTCATTGAATTGATCGCGGCGCGTTAGGATTTCGGCAGGCAATCTTCTTGGAGATTATAGTGGGAGATGTTTACGTGATTGCTTGTAATTCTGATTACAATTATACTAAATAATGTACTGTTATGGTTTGTCAGAAACAAGTGTTAAGTTAGCAATGACAATAACAGGCCTCGCGGTTGTAAAATATTCATAGCGTTTCTGGCGAGTCATTCAACTGATCGCGGCGCGTTAGGATTTCGGCAGGCAATCTTCTTGGACATTATTTTTGTATGTTTACGTGATTCTTTGTAATCCTGATTACAATTATACTCTCAATAGTTTAGCATAGACAAGTGTTACTTTAGCAATGACAACAACAGGGCTCTGTTGTAAATAATTCATAGCATTTCTGGTGAGTCATTCAATTGATCGCGGCGCGTTAGGATTTCGGCAGGCAATCTTCTTGGGCATTATTGTGGGATATGTTTACATACTGTCACTCAAACATTATTTTACTACACAAGAAAGGAAGTAAATCAGATATCAATAATTATAGACCCATTAGCCTTGTTTCGCACCTCTATAAAACCTTTATTAAAGTAATTGAACATCGTATCGCCGGCAAATTAGATAGTAATCAACCTCCCGAACAGGCCGGGTTCCGACCAGGACTTTCTACCACAGACCACTTGCAAACCTTGAACCAGATCATTGAAAAGTACCATGAATTTCACATCCCTCTTTATTTGGCCTTTGTAGACTATAGTAAAGCTTTTGACAGTATAACCCACACATCCATATTTTCCGCACTCCAGAACCAAGGCATAGATTCCACATATGTACACCTTATCAGCAACATCTATACCTCCAGCACCGCCTGTATCAAATTACAGTCTCCCGGACCGTCTTTCAACATAAACAAAGGCGTCAAGCAAGGCGATCCCCTGTCACCTAAGTTATTCAACTGCACCCTTGAACAGGTGTTCAGGAAGCTGGCGACAGGGTGGGAACACAAAGGAATTAACATCGGCGGAAAGCAGTTAACCAATCTGCGTTTCGCCGATGATATTGTCCTGTTCTCATCTACAGCTACAGAGCTCCGCGTCATGCTGCAGGACCTAATCAGGGCAAGCCTTGAGGTTGGATTATCAATGAACATGTCAAAGACCAAGCTCATGACCAATAGTGCACCAATAACAGTAGAAGTGGACGGCAGAGAAGTAGGATATGTCCATGAGTATATATACCTGGGCCAAATTGTCTCCTTCCAGGCACGGCAAGACAAAGAAGTCGCAAGACGGACCGAGAATGCCTGGAGGAGCTTTTGGTCCATGAAGGAGCACATGAAGGGAAACCTACCTATATCACTCAAAAGAAAACTGATGGACATGTGCATTCTCCCCATCCTTACCTATGGAGCACAGACTTGGTCTTTGACAAAGGCTCAGAAATCCAAACTCAAGGTTTGTCAGCGAGCCATGGAACGTAGTAATCTGAGCGTGAAATTAACCGATCGCATTAAAAATACAATACTACGTTCCAAAACTGGAATAACTGATGTAGCTGAAACTGCCGCCAAGCTCAAATGGGATTGGGCAGGACACGTCAGCCGTATGCCGGAAGACCTGTGGGCCAAAACAGCCACCCGTTGGGTCCCACAAATTGTAAGGCGTCACGGTAGACCTCGTCGGAGATGGCGGGACGAGCTTGACGCTTTTGACAGAGACTGGTGGGAGACTTCTGAGGATAGGGATACGTGGAAGAATAAGAGGGAGGCCTTTGCCCAACAGTGGGACAATATAGGCTAATAATAAATATAAATAAATAAATAATGTTTACATAGTTATTTGTAATCCTGGTTGCAATTATATTAAAAAATACACTTTAATGGTTTGGCACAGACAAGACAAGCGTCAAGTTACTAATGACAATCGATCCGAGGGGATCTATGTAAATAATTCAAAGCATTTAAATTTCGGCAAGCAGCTTTCCATATATTGAGGAAAATATTTAGGTAAGTGATTATTTTTTAAACGGTTACAATATTAAAATCTACTGCCGCTTATGTTTTTTGTACGATATTAACTTTTGTGTTGTGATATTGTTAGCAATAGTTACTTGTATAGAAGGAAAAGTTGTTGCGAGAGGTAATTTTACGTCCTAATCAAGCGAGACTGTGGAATAAAATAGCAAGAGGTGCTTATTTAGAACTTTGTGTACGTATGCTAACATTGGACGTTTTCAACAGATGCAAGTTAATGGAACAAATTAAAAACGTCACTTTTGACACTGACATATCCGATCCATATCGTATCTTTTCTTTAGCAAATTTTTGACGTATCTTATAGTTCGAATCAGGCCGCATCTTATTTGTTATTAGTTTGACATGCTTGAGACAAAACAAACTTTTCCTCGCTCATTGTGTGCATTTCTAATAGCAAAGTAAGGTTATTCCCCAGTAACTGGCAACCCTAAACTAAAAATGAATTATATTCACCTATAACATACTTCATTTTAGTATAAGGTGGCTAGTTATTGAAGGCTGGCCAGTTATTGAAAACTTATACTAAAATGAATTCTGTTTATAGGTGAATAGAATTCATTTTTAGTTTAGGATGGCTAGTTATTGGCCAGTGGCCAGTTACTAGCTAATAATCCTACCTACGCTTTTTCGAGGCGCCGAAATGGACATTATTTTTTCACTATTAAAGGATTACAAGAAAGAAAACTGCACTTTTATTTGTACCTGAACATATTTCTAAGATGTCGCACCTCACTCATGTGCACAAGCAGGGGTCCAAGAGGCTTCTAACTGAGACCTTAAACGGGACCTTACGTGAGTAGGGTCGACAGGCACAGGTGATTCAGGTGAATAGTTTATTTTCGGACCTCACTGAGGTACTGATAGCATTTTTGACGCATACATGACAGCAATATCTTTTGTATGATATAGGAGGCAAACAAGCCGACGAATCGCTTGATGGTAAGCAAATATCGTCGCCCATGGACACCTGCAACACGAAGGGGTTGCAAGTGCGTTGCCGGCCTTTATGATGAGAGTACGCTCTTTCAATAAAGGTTTGATAATCTGGAGGTAAAACCAAGGTATAAACTTAGAATGATAGTAATTTACTAAAAATCATAATTTACTATCAATACACTCGTATACTACATACTAACGTAGAATATTAATTATTAAGCATTGATAAAACACTGTAAGTACCTATATTAAACCTATTTACTTATTTACATAAATCGCCAAGAAGCATTTTGCAAATGCAAGTTTGATTAACGCTGAAAGTGGCTAAACGTCGAGCTGGCTACGAAGCTACGTAGCTAGTAGCTATGTAGCTATGTAGCTAGAGGGGTGCTCGAAGCGATAAGTTGCAACCACCGGATCCAGCATTGCAGGCTGCTAACTGCTTGAGGGGTGGGAAAATATGGAATCGATATCGATAAATGTGCCACTTAAAAAAAAAATTAGGGACCTATGTATAGTTAGCTGTCAATGAGGCGGTAGTGTCATAATCATAAAGGTTCGGTTAAAAATTAAGTTGATCGGAAACAGACTTTGGCTTGAAACCTCACACATAATGTTTGAAATACATTTATTAGGTACTAAAAGCTGTGTTCAGACCGTGTCTTACATGTGTCTCAAATTGCCCCCTATAAATGTACTACAAAAAAAAAACTTTAATGTAAGTTGGTGTTTGATCGAGCTCTCTTTTAAATTTTGTTTACAAATATAACTACAATAAACAAAGCAGTAGGTATAAATATTCATTCATTAATTTCTTTATTTGCATTCAATATATGTACTTATATATGTATACCTATATATTTTTAATGTTCCCATATTTTTAATCAACAACAAAATACCATACAATGCATACCAACAGAATAATAACAATACAGCATCTCTCCGCCTATACAATCTCCAAAATACTTTATTACAACATTTTAGCTAAATTAAAATAAGCTTCCGCGAAATAAGGCGGTTTATAATTAATTCAGAGAACAAGGAAAATTAGACGAAAACACGAGAAAGGGTTTATGTACACGTAGATGTAGGGTAAATAGATGTGCAAACATTAGGCACTTGACAGCTTGTGGTTGTTTTAATATAATTTAAAGCTTTAATTAACGTGTACAGAGTTGGATAACTTTTTATAAGGCGTGGGTATGTAATGCCTAAATAAAGATTAGGTAATGACATTTATGATTAACGGTGCTTAACGTAAACACTAGAGAATACATTAGAAGAAGGATAAAATCGGGACGACCCAAAAAAGAAAAATTCCATTAAATTATGATTTCACGCCAATATCACTATCAGACTAAAATATAGTGATTAGTCATATTTAAGATACTTGCGTTGATAACTTTAATATTATTTTCTTAAGCAAAATTTTAGGAGTATGAAGTTACAATAATACTTGATTGTGGATTTTGTTACAAAAAAAAGATTGGATGGTATATCAATAAAACCTCGACTTTCCTAACTTCGTCACATCACTAGTCGATGACAGCGTGGCACTGGTAAAGTTTCGCAACAAAATTGGCTGCGTCTGCGTGCAGCCAGGCTGACGCCGCTCAGCGAATACATTAGTTTTATCGATAAAGAACTTTCGACGTCACTAATCGACATTACTTATTCCATTTTCTTGAATTAACTTTAACGTGGGAGACATTTGTTACTCATCTTTGCTAAAGATGAGTAATAAATGTAGCGAAAATGCTTCCTAGCATTTCCGCTACACTTCCAGTGCTTTACACTATTTTATGTAGCAATGATTTTTTCATACAAAATTTTTGGACAGACGGCCATCAGCCATAGTAAAACTGCATTGGAGAGGCTTTTCTAGATTTAAAACTTAGAAAAGCCTCTCCAATGTTGGTCTCATAGGTTTCGTCTATCTATACTTTCTTACGAGACACGTAAATAACTATTATCGTGCACAGAAAACTTTTACAAAACTCATCAGTTTCTTTGTGATATTTGTCGCTAATAGAGTTCAGAGTTATGTCAAAATCAATTTCCTGCTAACATAACGAACAAACTGAAAACAGTTCTGACTAAAACGGTCTGAAAAACTCGTAAAGCAAAATGAAATGCAATTTTCCTTGAAATTGTGAAAACACTAAGCAGTTCGCTTAGCTATAGGATATTTTGTTTTGTGAATACTTGATTAAAGTACTGAGAATTTTTATGTCTATGTGATGTGACTGACAATGTGAAAATATTGACTTGTGAAAGAGCCCTTGAGCTCGTCAGCTAAGCTATTTACAGAATATTAATAGAAATTATCTTAGGAGATTACTAAATCATTATTAACAACTATTGGCTTTTGAAATAAAACTATTGAAACGGATTATATCGCGTATATTGAATTCATACTACATCCAGACGTTCCAAACCCTTAACAGCGTTCGTGGTCAACGGGTGACTGAGCTGGGTGAACTATCGCGGTAACCGAAGACAGACAATATAAACTATTGGCTATTGCAGATTTTGTACATAACCAAGAAATAGTAAAGGTCCGAATATGCCCTTCGAAATTACAACTTCAATAGTAGCTAACTACGCAAACCCTTGAGACGGTTTACGATCCCAAACCGATTGGAAGGGGCCGTGATATCACGTACCCATCGACGATTAGGGGTCAATTGGTCTCCTATTAACGTCGCCTGTAGCAGAACTATTTTGCTAAAATGGTGACACATGAGCGTACGACCTTATGGCTCCTCTCTCAGAGAAAGAGAGGATCTCAGGGTTCAAATCCATATAAAATGAAGTAAAATATCCATACAACGCAGTGCAGGCTTGGACTGACAATTACACAGTTCTCTGAAATCATATGAACAGCGGAGATTTATTCCACAGTAACCATTTTAAGAATATTTACCCTAAGCTCCCTAAGATCTTCCAAAGAACTAAAGAATTCTAAGACATCTAAGTAGTCCAAAAGAACCAATGTGTTTGAATCCCGGCAAGAAATAGTTATTCACGATACAAGTGTGGAAAAGAGGAAATTCGAAACGAGTGGCGATAAATTAAAACACGACCAAAGGGAGTGCTTTAAATCGACACGAGTTGCGAATTACCTATTCGCACGTGTATCGTACAACGTTTTACAGTACTTATGGCCCTTTAAACTTTTGACATACGCACGAAAAGTTCTATTTTACGCACTATGGTACCCAGATATGGTGCGTAGCCAATTTGCCTATCGTTTATGTTCCGTAACGTAGCGTAGTCATCTCTCTCTCTATCACTCTTCCATATTATTGCGACAGAGACAGTTGCGTTTCGTTTGCTACGGAGCGTAAACGATTGGCACGTTGGCTACGCACTCAGGCCTTGCCTAGTAAACGCTAATCGAAACCTAAATAATGTATCCTTGAAAAGATCAACTGTCAAGTGAGCTTTCATTCGAATCTGTCATCCTGGTACATTTTTACTTTTCGATTGGAGTTTGTTGATAAACGATTGACATCTTGGCTACGGCCTCACGAAGTGACAATCGGTGATACGCCAATCGAAACTGAAATAACGTATGGAAATGAACACGTGACTTCCCTTTGCTTCTGTCATCTCGATACATTTACACACTTGGGAGTTCTGGAAACCTTAGGTTTTCCTCTTGCAACATCGTTTTACTCAAAGTATAAATTATAAATAAGTAAATACCTATTGTATAAAGTAATAAACTGTATGTAAAAGAATTCCAGATAAAAGATAGGCTGATGAAGTGCGAAAGCCTTTTTTAATTCTCGCCAAATTTAGTGTCTGTGCGTGCAAAATGGCCGCCGGCGAGATGAGGACAACAAATTGTATGAGATAAGAGGCGTGCACGGCGGGTGGAGGGTTAAGGGTAGGGTTGCTAAAATTGGCACATTTAAACAAATAATTTGAAACTTTGTTGAACGGATTTTTTTTTATTTTATAGTATGTATTAAACTACACTCTCTAGCCTCGAACTCGTTAATAATCACGATCCCTATTCACCCCCTTCGGGGTTTAAATAAAAAAAATCTCAGCAGCTCTACAACATTTAAAGGGTTGTTTGGAAGTTTAAGGAAAATTACAAATACCTAAAGCTATAAACAAGTAATAAAATAAATGCATTTGTATTTGTAAATATTGAGCTAGTTATCGTCATCCTTATACCGGATGTGGCCTGTAACACGAGCAAATAATTAAAACATAGATTGTACTCCTCAAACGGTGAAACTTTTGCTCAGCAACTTTTAAAAATTATGAATTATTTAGACTCCCTATTTTTCATACAAAATAAATATTATCTTCAATGGACGCCATCGCCACGCCATGTCATTGTGATTGACGTTAATTGTCACACCTTAAACTTGAAATTAAAGTGTATTAAAAATCAAAACAAGTTATTTTTAAATGTCACTGAACAAATGTTGGTCAGTATGAGGAGTACAGCCTACAGTTCAATTTTTTGCTCATATTACAGGCCACACCCGGTATTTAACCTCAGTGACAAAATGACAATGCAATTTTGCTTTATCATCAAAGGTTCAAGCCTCAAAAGGTAAACATAGTTAACAACAACAGCAACATAGTACCACCCACAGAAACTATGTTGCTTTATAATCACTTAAACTCATGGTTAGACAAACTAGAAACTATGTCCTTTGGCGAAAGTTGACCCAGATTGTGGGGATACTTGCCACGTGTGGTATTACGGCAAACAATAGTATGTTTGTGACCGTAATATAGATCATACTCACTAGATTGAGCATTTCAAACAACTGATCCCACGCATTGTCAACTATATACCTATGATAAAACATGAACGCAATTGTTCATTTTAATTAAGTCCATGCTTAAGGTCGTGTAAATAACAAACATCAACAATAATTCAGTCCTAGGACGATCAGATATTTATTTCTTTTGTATTTAGTATTCATTGGACATTCGAGGAAAATGGACATTCGAGGAATTGGACATTCTCAAGACCATAATCGAAGGAAATTTCGGGGCCATAAGGTAAACGTACTGGTGCTCAACGCGGACCCAGTACATGTCATCTTGAAACTTAAGTCATTGTTAATAGAGGTGACAGCAAGGTGTCATCTATTGGGCATTAGCATGTCGAGCACTAGTACGTTTACCTTACAGCGACATAATAATAATTCAGCTGTCAAATAGAATGATTTTTTCTTACACTTTACACCTCATCTCTTGTTAATAACTTTTTATCAATCACGAACAACGGCATGTGGACACAGGAGCAAGTTTGCCAAATTGCGTTGGACCGGTCCCTAATAAATTATATACTAACAGTAAGATTTTAACTAGCCACCGTTGAACCTTAAGTCTTTATAATAAGGTTGAGGATTGTCAGGTAACTTTGTGGACAGTATCCTTTGTAAATATTGTTTGAATAGTTTGTGCAGTTACGTTTTCGAGGTATTCCTTCTGGGTCTACCGTTTGTACAGTTAGCAAAAGTTCATATGCGGGCAAGGTAATAATAATCAGATCACAACTAGGATTTTTGGGGAGGAAAATGACGCCTTAGAGCCTGTTTACATATTTGATTATGGTTAGTGTAAGTCCATACATTTACTAGGTACTTGCGTTTGGTAGCAAACGTAGGTATAAACTTACACTAAGCACTAATCAAAATGTAAAAAAGTCTTTAGCGCTCGGCTAGTAAAGAAAAAAAAGTGAGGGAGTGTCAAATACATAAATCATATTTTCATAGAATTTTGACACTAATGATGACATTGCCACACTTATGCAACAATGTTTCTACTTTCCTACCTACGTACTTCTTCAATGCTAAGTTACGCGACAGAGACAATATCTAACCCTCATAAGAAGACATTTAATAATGGGCACCGTTTCTCAGCGAGTTATCTGAGACCCGAGACTGACAAAGCGGGGCCTGCATACTCCATGTTGCACAGTATTACGGAACATTAGATATAGTGGAAGAGTAAGGTATACAGGTATACAGAGTGAGGGCGAATAAACCGACAAAAATTATAACCACATACTGTATGATGCTTTATATGGCTGGAGATGTAATTGCGGCTCAACAAGACACCCAAAATATTACCGCTTAGGGCTTAGACAACTCAAATCAAGATTCTCTTTGAGATTCCTAAACCTGACGATTTCTACTGCGGTTAGTTTTTCTCTTCAAACGTTTGCCAACCCTGTATTGCATCATAATAAAAGAGGAGATATGTAGGTACCTACTGTTTATTTTAACTAGTCACAAAATCTCTAAATAAGATCATCCAAATTAATCACGTGGCTGGCTATTAACATGACTCGCTATGGCTATGACATAAGATGTTCTTTACAAAAATAAACAAACTAAAATGGTTTCATTTGGTTCCAAGAACATGGAAGTTAACCATTTTGCTAAAACCTTAAGTGACACTATATAGACCGGACACATCTGCTGTATGCCAAAACTACTGAATGGAAACCAAAACGTCACGATAAACCTCGATGAAGATGGTCGTACGATTATGACGTTTTCCGAAAAAAATTGGTTTAAAATTGCCATGGACAAAGATGGAAACAATGTGAACGATGTCTTTTCTTGATGTGAGATAACATCTAGGCAAATAAAATAAATCCTATAATAACAAAACACAGCCTTTCCGGATCCACCCTGTATGACATGAGACTGACAAAGTGAATCCAGCGTACTTGCGCAGTCCACGTAGCACAAAATGACCTAGGAATATCTCCATCGTTTGCACAGGTTTGCTACGATGAAGACTGTGGATTTTTTAATTATCTAAGAATTATCTAAAAGTTTGATGATAAATACTTTATGAGACTGCATTGCGGGTTAAAACTTTGCCGATAATTTTAAAATTTACCAATACTTAATTTTAGAAGTATATAAATGATAATAATATTAACGAATATTTAAATGATAATAATATTAACGAGAATAACGAAACAATATTCAATGAGTAAGTAAGAGTAAGTAATTATGTAATTTTCTATTAATATGTTAAGATATTTATAAAAAATGTAAATATTTTGTTAATTTAGTATTTAAGAAAATTTGCTGTGCCCTAACAGGGTATCATGTACTGACTTTATTTTATTTAACATCTGTATGTAATGAACATGATTGCAATAAATAAATGAAATGAAATGAAATGAGATTTCAGCCTCGTCAGACGGACTTGAGCATATGCCACCAAACCAAGCCAAGTTTGGTAGATTGTCTACGTGAGTGATCTATTTGTAACATTTAAATGTCACAGAAATTTACATTAAGCGGAACATAATGTAAGTACTGGTGCTAGACGCGGTCCCAGTACGTGTCATCTTGAAACTTAAATTATTGTCAATAGAGGTGACAGCAAGGTGTCATCTATTGGACATTAGCATGTCGGGCACTAGTACGTTTACCTTACCTAAATTCCCGCCTGATTTCAGCCAATCCCGAGTCCCGACCTACTGGTAACTATTGCAAACAAAAATGAATCAAAACTACTAATTCCTACGATAAAGTTAACCTAACGCAAACCGATACCCAGAGCTAGTCATCAAAGCTTTCATAGGCTAGGAGCTAGCCGTGAAAATCTGTCGTGCAAATGCTACAAGTATAGTCGAACTTATAGTCTGGAAAAACAATCTGTCAGCAGAAAAAAGAAGCGAAATTCCAATACTGTATGAGACCAATTCGTGAGTAGATTTTTAAATTTTGCCGCCTTTCGCTAATGGTAAAATTGGTTTGCCAGACCACAAATTCATATTTTTTGTATTCTAATTTAAAGCTTTATCGGTTGCGCCCTAAAAACCCCGACGTACATTTTTCCCCTGATTTATCCCAAGAATTGGCGCAGATTTTAATGACAGCAACTACTATGTGACCTTCCAATTCAAAGGGAAAATAATGGGAATTGGGAGAGCTTAGTCTTCTTTCCTCACGATGTTCTCGTTCATTGAAGATCATCCGATAAAACTTTGCTCGTTTCGTGTAAGATTTTGTATATAATATATAAATATTAAATATGTATTAACATAAAATAGCATGTCGTATCAAAATCTTATGCAACTTCCCGCGTCGTCAAAATGAGCCTAAACCGCTATACCAATAGCTCGCTGAAACTGCGTCGTCTCTCGGTCTACAAAATAGCCGTACGTAAAAGTTATCGTTTGCGTATCCGGCAAGCGTGAAATTAATTTTCGGGCACAATCCCGGTACACCCCGATCCCGTTCGTGTGTTAGTATGGCTCGATCAAGTGCAGCGTTGTTTGTAAAGTCAACTAAGCTGGAAAACTAAAAGCCCTTGTTTTTTCAATAAGTGTATGAAATGACTATAGACAGATATAAAATATAGTTCGATTAAATTATAAATAAATAAATATTCTGAAACAATCTTACACGAATCGACTTAGCCGACAGTAAGCTCAATAAGACTTGTGACGTGGGTAGAGTGTAGGTTTGGGCGGAGTAGTGTGTATGTGCAGTAAATACACAGAAAACATCACTCTCTGACATGATTTAGGAACAAATATTTGTGATGAACACACAAATAAGTGCCCTTACCAGGATTTGAACCCGGGACCTTCTGGTTCTTAAGGCAGGTTCACTACCGACTCGATTAGGAGGCTATCTTAAAAAACTACGGCAAGGAGTTCATTCCACAGCCGAAGCGTTTACGGAAGAAAATTCGTCTGAAATCGAACAAAAAGTGAACATTTACAGATGCAATAAGTGTAACATCTATAAAACACGCCTCATAGGTATCCTACCGTAATCACATTGTCTCCAACGTTCCGCAATGCCTAAGCGAACCGAGTCACGTGCTAGACTCGATAAAGTAACAATAACAAGACCTAACAAGAGTAACAAGTAAGGACGGTTCTACTCGATTACGGCCAGGAGATTATTCCAATAACTTACCGAGCCCTTGAAAGTAAATGTTCAAAACGTGCGACGGGGAAGTCCCTTGTTAAAATTCTATTCACTGTTCCCTGTCTTGCACTGTTGCCTGTGTGTGTATGCCTTAATTTGTCTAACCAATCTATCATCTTAGTACAACATGATCACGTTACTTTGGCGCCGAGAATGCAACTCGTGCATTCTTGGGGCAATGGGAATTCAGTTGGGATGGCGTCTAGAATGTTAAGTAATATGACTGAAATGTCATAGGATTGTTAGGAACCTATTGTTGAATAGTGGACAGCGCGGATCAGTGGCTACTTCGTCTAGACCCTTACGGAACATGCCCTAATACCTGACGCATTTTTCACATTTTTTTTTATTTTCATCATCATCATCATCATTCTAGCCTTCAGTCGCCCACTGCTGAGCATAGGCCTCTCTTCGTGTACGCCACTTATCCCGGTCCTGGGCTAGTCTCATCCAAAAGTGCCCCGCAATTTTCCGAATGTCATCTACCCAACGAGCTAACGTTTTTTATTTTAATGAGAACAATCTCACACCTAAGGATGCCGAAGACCGGGCAAAGTGGAGAAGGCTGCAGGAAAGCGGACCCTGGCGCTAGGCCGGGAAAACGCTAGGATGAAGAAGAAGAATTGGCTACCATCCGCATAAAACTACACAAACTAACTTTGCAATATTTTACGTTTAAATTTCTACTGGTCTGGTCTGGTATTTTTATTATTAGGACTGGCCTTTTGGACGTGACATTCGTAACATTCGTGGTCACAGGCAGACTGACGAAGAATTGTATAATACGAAAATTCTTGCTGTAAGGTGGTACTGGTCCAGTAAAAGTAAATTGGAATTGTAAGTTATCTTAATTATCTTTGGTAATTGGTGGGTTCGACCCTATCAGACAGTAGTCGGGCTTATAGTGCGGTGCCTGATTTATGATTATTAGATTATACAGGGTGAATCGACATTGGACACAGAAAGGATATCAGAAACAATAAGTGATAGGTTTTGTACTTAGAACAAATGATCTTCATTCTGGGGATTCATAATTTAAAATGTATTTATGTCATAGATCAGTTATGAAATAAAATTTGACGAATCCTTAGTGTATATAGAAATGGATTAACTTTTTAACAATTTATTACAAATAATAATTTCATCAATGATTAGGCTAAAAAAGCCTAAATTCCTTAAAAATTAAGTCCATAGACCGTACTAGACGAACAAATACAAACTTATATATAAGATATAAAACATACTTAGTTTATAAATATATTAAAAAACATCATTAGTCATCATCATCATCATCATCTCAGCCATAAGACGTCCACTGCTGAACATAGGCCTCCCCCTTACATCATTAGTACTTTCCCTAAAAGTCTTGATCTAAGATTTCTAACATTATTGTAGCAATCCACTTTAGCCAAGTGCTTACATTGTTAGAAACAAAGCTAATAAAATTTGTACAATCTCTCTAGAGAGCTATAAAACTTTGCACCGTATCCAGTCTAATAAAGGTTAGGTACAGTCAACTGTAAAAATATGGGTGTAGCCAACTTATTCAAAAATATGTCCCATAGTTCTTAATTCACTGACATAAGAGCTATGGGACATATTTTTTAAATGATTTGTGCACCCATAGTTTTACAGTTGACTGTACATTCGGATAACGACTGCAGAAGCTTTACTGCAGCGTTCTTGGTGCAGCATCATTAACTGTCAATTTCCTTGATACATTGTGTTGCTGTAGCTGCCGCATTGCTGTCGCGATTAAAAAGTTCAATATCAAGGAGTTAAACGGTGACGTCACTCGTTTCCCGTTGCTGTAATGCTACATTAACAATATCACAATAAGTATGTAACCTTAATTGCGCAGTATATTACTAAAATCTCAAGATATAACGCCAACTTTACGCACTGCAGTGATTCACCCACATTTTGGTAAACTACTATTAAAAAGACTTAACTTTCCTAAGAATTCAAACCCAATATGTCGATTTAAACTAACACGATTTACACTCATAAATTGAAAACGGGATTTAATCGCGTGCACTTATTTTTATTATTTGGACTGGCCTTTCGAACGTGATGTTTGTAGTGACAGGCAGACTGACGAAGAATTGTATAATACGAAGATTCTTGCTGTAAGGTGGTGGTACTGGTGCTCGACGCGATCCCAGTACATGTCATCTTGAAACTTAAGCCATTGTCAATAGAGGTGACAGCAGAGTGTCATCTATTGGGCATTAGCATGTCGAGCTAGTACCACCACCTTACGGGTTTTGCGATTTACTATAAGATTGTTGCTTGGCCTACACACAACACTCAAAACATCCGATAATTTGTGACCGCATGTTCATGGGAAATCTTCGCTCTCGCTCGGTCAATGTAAAAAAAACGATCGAAGGGTGTATACATATAATAGTGAAGCTTTCAGTGTGCGAGGCATAAATAATGGAGATACAGCAATAAGAGGAGCCTGGCGTACAGCCAGAGCGGGTTCCGAGTGGGACTGAGGCACAGTACAGCCTGTTTAGTATGCAAATAGACGGGCGGTTATCCTTCATATTTCGGGAATATGTGGCGGCACTAACAGAACTTTTAAATTTTGGATTGGAGCCAATAAAGTTGGCTTTTAAGTTTTGTAATTGACGCGGGTTTGTGCGTTTCATAAAGACAAGCAGTGAAAAATTGAGCCAGACGGATTTAAAAACAAAACAATTCTTCTAATAAGTTGAAAGAACCATAACTCTCTGCACGCATTATGTATATATGTTAAGGTAGTAAATAGTTAATAGTTATAAGTGTTTTTATGTAAGTCCTAACATAGGATGTAAGTTTTTCTGGTTAGCTAACAGAAATATGGATCTCATGGTCTGAAATAATCAATTTTTTTTATAAGTTCAATGGTGGTGAAGACCGGCATATAAAATGTACGTAGGATATAAAACTATCGTAAATATTTGTATACGTACATTGCTTAGCTCAGACACGGTCAGAAAGGAAGAGCTTCACTACCTCTTCTGTACCGACCTTCTGTAGTAGAGTATGTGTACAAATGGAAGAGTTGAAAGCGGCGAATGAGCTTGTAGACGGTCTTCCCATAAAGACGGTTTTTACTACATTTACTTAATATTAAATACAAAGTTCACAGAGAAACAGAAAACGATAACTTTAATCATAGCTATGTACCTTAAAAACCTTGCTAATATTAACGTTTTAAACAAATAGCATAAATACCTACATTAATGACGGTACCAGACATCGAAATTTTAAATTAGATTTTATATCGCCATTTGTATGAATATTAAAACCTAAACCTTAATTAGCTCAGTGTAATTACACACATAACAATAATAATCTCCGTGTGAATCGCGCGTGTTTAAACAACATGAATAGGCTATTCATCTTCCTCGTATGTGGTTTAGGTAATTAACTTGCGAGCTTCTGTAAGCGGATTCGTGGCTCAAAAGCAAATAGACATGTTTGTTTTTAAATTATAACATAATGCCATATTATATTTTTACAAGGTTTTATTTTTTAACTCATATTGTTTTGTATGTATGTTCGAGTCAAATCTTGCAAGCTAAATTAGATCTACATCACGTTATTTGATTGAGCTGAAAGTTAACGTATATATGCATAGGTATATGTAAATTGGGTGACAATGCAATATTATGGTACCGTCGAGGATGGTCATAAGTATTGAAACAAAGGCACAGTCTGCGATAAAAGCTTGTAACAAAAATATTTTTGGAGTGAAAACATCTTTAGCGGCGCTGTGCACTTTTTGTGATGGGGAAAAATGTTCAACTCACAACGGGTCACGTGACCGTAAGATTCGTAAGACGTAAGACGGACACGTGACCTGATCGAAAAACTGTTACAATGTCGTTGATTTTTTTTGTCAAAAAACTTGTTGCACATGACATGTATGGACTGCCAGCGTATTCGTAGCAAGACTCCAATTACGTGCATTTAAGGATGACTCATGTTAGACCGGGCCGTGTCCGGGCCGGAGCTTCTGGCGCTTACTTTTCTACAGTCTGTGACAGGCGATCACGTGATGCTTTCCATAGAAAACGATGCGCCGCGCCGGAAGCTCCGGGTCGGACACGGCCCGGTCTAACGTGAGTCATCCTTTACGGGCTGACATTAGATTGATTTTACCTTAAGCCAGGACGTGATAGATTCGGTTGCCCACTTACCTGAAAAATAAGTAAACAACATTAAAATACACAACAACATAAAATTTTAGTATTAGCTACATTTTATGGGTTCTTTATAATAAGTAATTGAAAATCATCATTTTACTTCAGGGTCGTTTTTGTCCCTGAAAATATTTACTTGATCTTATTAAACAATTTTTACTATTAAACCCCGATATGGCGCTAAAAATAATATTTTAGCTTAAATATAGCTAATTATGAAACTGGCAATTATTCATTGGAAAATGCCTAAAACCGCTCGGCCACCCGGGTCACAGCGGGTCCGGTTTCTACTCGAGCAACTGATCAATTGATGATTCCTAAATTTTATAGAAAAGAGATCAAATTCATGACCTGTTCTTACTGTCAAAATAAAGCCTTCAGGTTTACCAAACATACCAAAAGGCAGATAAAACTCCAATTTATATACTCTAGGACTCTCGAACTCCATGCCTTAATTTAAGAAATATTTTTTATGTAAATTTTTAAACGACTGTTTGGCTCTTGAATAAATAAATAATAAAAAAGTGCATCAGTCTGTTAACCGCAGTGTAGATACTGAAGATTTTAAGAATTGGCTATTTGCTGTAAATGTAGTGTTGCAATCTTACAGGTTTCATTTCGTAGCAATTTTCTGCGAACTCTGCTCAGTTCAGTCTCAATAGCTCAATCAACTTGGATGTTGTTTTTCTTTCGTACCGTGTATTACCTGTGTATGTTGCTTTCAAAGGTGGATGTCTAGGGCTGTCCTGCCGACAAGCCACCAAAAGATGGCGTGATTGTGCACAAATTGCGGATTATCACTATTTCTTTCAAAACTCAAACTATTTTCTAAGATGTGTTAATATTGGCGCAAACAATAAAAAATATTACGTCTAAATCGAAATATATTCCACTCAACTGTCTCATTTCATCAAAATCAGACAAAACTGCAAAATATTGCAATTTCTTGCATTCACGCACACTACCATATCTACTATCAGTCCCCCCGTGTCAGTCTTGTGAACTTTACGCCAAAATAGACTAGAGGTCGCTAGTACAGAACATGACTTTTGTAATAATCTCATTATAGCTAATGGGGACTACTAGGGACAAAAGTGTAAACTAGATGGCGTGGTGTAAGAGATGATTTTTTAGCAAGATTAATTTATGGTAAAGGCGCATCCAGACGAACTGAATTTAGCACCAGAATGGGCGGATTGTCTATGGTCACGGACGTTGTATTCTGTAAGGCCTCTTACAGACCTTGCAACTAATACCGGAATGTAACGCAAATCGCATGCAATTATCGGTGAGGTTTATAGAGGTCCATACAATAAATTCGTGACTGTATGCAGACCTTTATTATTCCTTTTTGCTCGATGCTGTCTTCGACTGCCATACATTTGTTATACTACCTACATAAACAATACCCACATTATATGCACGTAGCGTACGTTTCGTGGCTCCTGGCCGATTTTAAGTTACCTACATTCCAAATTGTAAATTTCGAAGGTCACGATTACATACTTTCTACAATGCAACACGCATTTTTTTAATCAATCAATTCACACCCCAAAGTAGGATGCGTGTGTCCAAATGGTCCAAAAGAGCTTTTTCCAAAATCACTGGCATATTCAATCCTGATGCTAAAAAAATGTTCCAAATATTTGTGGCTTTCCATCACAAATGGGTCCTTATGCTTCAAGTGCAATAAGGTCCTTTCCAACTGCAATGCCAACAGAAATTCTTATAAAAAGGTGCTTATTGCACATGAAACATAAGGACCATTGTCTGAATGGAAAACCACATTTGTATGGAAATTGTAGATTCCACTAAGTTACGTCACGCAAGTACAAGAGAAGTACTAAAACGTGACGTAATGGAACGGACATCTTATTTTTTAAGTGGTAGTATGGAATGCTGACGGTGTAGAATGAACCCAAAAATGTCCATGGACACAAAGTTGAATTACAATGCAGCAATGCAATGTTGCAATGAACTGAAATATTCATGTTTTAGTTTAGGGGAAAGTACCTACCTAATGCAAGCTTTAAAGCTATTGTTCCATCCGCTTACCTAGCGCGTCGAATGGGATGACTGCTTGCGCTAACCAGTATGGTCGTATTTTCCGATTATTCAGTTCTTAGATCCCTAGAGGGTTCAGCCAAGATGCCAATCACTCGCGACAGAGAGACATTAGAATTTCGTTCGCTACGGCGCAAACGATTAAGGGATCATCCATTAATTACGTCACACGAATTTTTAGGTTTTTTGACCCCTCCCCCTCTCCTTGTCACACTTGGTCACATTTTGAAAATCCCTCCCCACCTGGTATGATGTCACATTTTAGGCAATATTGTTTTCAACGAAATCGGCAATACCCGAGCGAGCGACCCGGCAGAGTTATCTGCATTATTTTTTTAATAAATAAATATTTTTGGTAAAAGAAATATTAGTAATTTTATAACACAAAACCAATTAGGAACGAAAATTACCTACTTCCAAAACCTCATTATTTAAATGTACACCGAATAAAAAAATATACCTAAATTAATTTTCGGTTACTTCACAATGTTTGTGACCCCTCCCCCATGTCACAACATGTCAAATTTTCTTGACGTGTGACCCCTCCCACCTCCTAAACGTGTGACGTAATTAATGGATGATGATATCTAGGCACTCAGTCTCAGTTCACACTACGTTGGACAGTGGTGAGAGAAACTCAATTCCCTAGCATTCGCCCGATATTTGTTTTACTCTGCTTGCTTTTAAAGATCGATCCGACTTTCCTTCTTCAAAAAATAAGTATTTCAAAATAATTACTAAAGTGATACGAAAAGCTTAATATCAGTAATAGATATTACAAGTACTTATATATGCAGGGTGTAGTCTAGTCGACAAGTTCAAAATGGTGAAAAATAGAGATACTACTCAAAATACGTGTGATACCTGGATTCGGATGATACCTGGATATAAAAAAAAACAACGGGTTGCACTCCGGGAGTGCCGACAGAAGTGAAAACACAATGACTCGTCCAAAATGTCTGCAGGGGCCGATTTTTGAAATTCGACCCCTCGCTTTCGTGTATTTCATTCAATAATATCTCCACTACTATGCATTTAAATTCTACAAATAGAATTGAAAACGAGTGGTCAATACAACTCGATTCCAAATTTCTATCGCTCTTATTTCAAAAATTAGCATTTTGCCGTTTTCCACCGATTTTCGAGTGACGAAATCGAGCGATCGAATTTCAAAAATCGGCCCCCTGCACTATGTACTCGTATAATTGACCCATCCTCCTTTCTATTGAAAAACTTTAGTTCCGAAATTGCTGGCCAATGAGCTTAAATTTGTAGCGTTAAGGTGGTTCGCCTAGGTTACTCAAAACTTAACTCTCGCTAGATGGCACCACTTCTGCAAAATTTCAGATTTTATTTTTTTGTGAAATGGTCTTGGTATTTGTATACTTAAAAGTATGTTTCGCGCACTCTTTAAGTAAATATTGAACTATTAAATAAAACATTGAATACTTCATTGTGCAAAAACCACCTTTTTAATTTGACGGAGTGTTGCTGTCACGCTTTTTCCTACTATTACTCACACATGCAAACAGTGTTTCCGTGATCCTTGTAGTAGACAATTTCACACAACGTAAGTATGTTGCAATAGCGTAACGGTATGTTCGTGGAAATACGTGCAAGAGGATTGGGGTTCAAGACTGGTGCGAGTAGGTAATTTCTTTTTGTTTCTCCTTTGTGTTATCTTACCTTTAAACGAGCAATTATTAGATATATAATTATTTATTTATATATTTGGATGGTATCAGAAACGGCTCTAACGATTTCGATGAAATTTGCTATAAGGGGTTTGATCTCTTAGCTAGGTCTATGAGAAAACGCGCATTTTTGAGTTTTTATGTTTTGTAAGCTTTGGTCGGTCTCCCAGATATTCAATCTCCGCTTGGCAACTAATCCCAGAATTGGCATGCGCACTAGTTTTTACGAAAGCGACTGCCCTGACCTTCCAACCCAGAGAGTAAACTTATTTGGATTAGTCCGGTTTCCTCACATTGTTTTCTTTCACCGAAAAATAGGTATCGGTGTATAAATAGGTAGGTATCAAATGCTATTTCGTACAAAAGTTCGAAAAATCATTGGTACGAGCCGGGGTTAGAACCCGCGACCTCCGAATTGCTTTCCGCTAGGCCAGCAGCGCTTCCCCCACATACTCAGTGTTATCAGGTTTTTCAAAATCAAAAACGATTACTTATGAAAGCAGAAGAATATAAATGATCGTATTAGATTTATAATTGTTACATATTTGCCGTAACTTATTTTTAAAATGTGTTTTTCAATTAAAAGACACGTCAAGATTGTTTACCTTATTTCTAATGCTAAAAAAAACAAACTATAGTAATAATTGTGTTTTTCATTTATAGACAAAATCCATTATTTTTAACCACAGGAAATTTTATACACTTCTTTTTAGGGTTTCGTACCCAAAGGGTAAAACGGGACCCTATTACTAAGACTTCGCTGTCCGGCCGTCCGTCCGTCCGTCTGTCTGTCACCAGGCTGTATCTCACGAACCGTAATAGCTAGACAGTTGAAATTTTCACAGATGATGTATTTCTGTTGCCGCTATAACAACAAATACTAAAAACAGAATAAAATAAAGATTTGAATGTCCCGTGATACAACAAACGTGATTTTTGACCAAAGTTAAGCAACGTCGGGAGTGGTCAGTACTTGGATGGGTGACCGTTTTTTTTTTTGCTTTTTTTGTTTTTTTTTTTTGCATTATGGCACGGAACTCTTCGTGCGCGAGTCCGACTCGCACTTGCCCGGTTTTTATTGCAGTGAGGATGTCCTGATTGTAAAAATCAGAGAGATTAGGAAGAGTATAATTTCTAATTATCTTTGTAAAAATTAAAGAATACGTGTAGCCTATACTTAATAATCGATTTATGATAATAAGAAAAATTAAATAAAAATAAAAAACAATACGAAATGTAGGTGTAACAAAAATACAAAAAGTTATGTTCCAGCATACAATGACTGGGGATCGAACCGGGAATCTTCCGTTTGCAAGCAAAAAAGCGACTGTTTGCATAACACGCCATGATAGTTCTTAGCTAAGCTGACGAACTTCTCGCTTAGGTCAATTAACTACCTGTCAAATATCAGTGTCAACAAAATTGCACTAAACATGACGGCACTCCAAATTCGAGCCGTGGTCAGCCCGGCAACGTCGGAAATGGTATGGCAACGTCGCAAATGTATCTGTACACGACATTTGTGACACACACATACGTAAAATTGATGAAAAGTTAACTATGATTTTTGCATGATTTCTGTATGAAACATTGTTTTCCTGTTAATTTCGCGCAAACGAATATTCGAAAGAAGATAAATGCGGAAATATTTGTGTACTAATACTGTGTAGTTACTTAATGAGATTTGATTGAATTTTGTATGAAAAGCGAACCACCTTAATTGTTTAAAATTTGAATAGAAATTGTAAAGTTACCTTGCAGACCTCGCATCTAAATATATTTGATCATGATATTTTGAGTTTTATTCACCAGTACTAGAGTTCACTTTTATTAGAGATTTGATCAAGATATAGCTTTATTGAATTATATTTGAGTGATATAAAGTTAGAATGTAACTGTGAGATCCTCGTATTTTAGCCCGTACAAGATTAGAACATTGAGTTTTATTGTTTAATATAAAAGTCCAGTTTTAAATAATTGACCTGATTATGATACGTTATGACTAAGGTCTTTGGTGAATAACATTGTCCGTGACACAAGACGTCAGCGTTACGTTACGTTACGTTACGCTGATCGAGTATATCATTTTTACCCCACCTCAAAAAGTGCTCAGCGCCGCTAAAGAAGAGTTTGTCTAATAGGTATGTTCTCACTGCTTAGGGTGAAATGTTTTGTGTACTACACGATATCAAAGTTATTTACATCTCGTGTGCTTTTGAGTCCCTTACTACGCTCAAGATTCTAAATTATTAGGTAATGTTCAAGTACTCATAACTATTACAACACAGTAAACTAAAGAAAATAGAAGTACTTTTATTATTTCTATTAAATTAAAAAACAATATATGATTTTACTACTTTTGAGTATATTTATATCGGCGACCGATCGTAAGATCAGGCATATCGTGAAATTCCTAGGCTAGGAAATCGTGAAACGTAAAAAAATTTGACTTGTTCCCTGAGTCGACGCCGTCGGCGGGGCTCCTATTTCTGGGTAGTTTGCCCTTCGGGCATTTAAAGCAACCTAACGAACCTATCCTACTTATCCTAAAAATTGTATCTATTGACCGTCAAACAAAAAATGATCCGATTCGCCTCGGTCTACCCTATATTGGTTTAATGTCACTATCGTCAAAACCTTACACAGGGACATTACGAACTGCCTGATCTTACGATCGGCCGCCGACATTTACAAATACTTTTTTTTTTCATTTTCACTGGTTTTGTTGTGGCCAGGTGACATTCAAGTGGTATCCAGACAGGACTGATAAAATCGGTGGATTTGATCAGAAATGAAATTGGCGTCAATCTAAAATATTAGATTTATGGTGATATTAGAGCCCTGTAAATTAAAAAAACGCCCCAGAACGAAAATACTGGCCTTACAAATTGGTATTCTTGCGTCCACACCTCATTTTATCGGTAATATCGGTCATTATCGGCGGTTGAATTCGGCGAGCCAAATTGGTATTTGCGTCCGCACCTCCTGATTCGATCGGGCAATTGAATCAGATTGGCGAAAAATTGACTAATCTGGATACGCCTTTAGGAGTCCACTTCCGTACATGGCAGGATATCGGTAGCCGACGTGTGTTGGATTATCAGCTAAAAAAGATCAAAATAGATAATAACTAATAAGGAATGAGGATTATAAAGGGTATAGCCGGGTAAGCATGGCCAAACTGCCCTTAGCGAAAAAAATTGTTTTCGAAACATAGAAAAAAAGCGGCCAAGTGCGAGTCGGACTCGCCCATGAAGGGTTCCGTAACAGCAAGTAACATAATAAAATTGCGGTTTACGGTTTATGACGTATTAAAAAAAAACTACTACAAATCTTGTTCAAACCAATTTTCGGTGGAGGTTTGCATGGTAATCTACATCATATATTTTTTTTAGTTTTATCATTCTCTGAGTTTAGAAGTTACAGGGGGGGGGGCACACATTTTACCACTTTGGAAGTGTCTCCCGCGCAAACTATTCAGTTTAGAAGAAAATGATATTAGAAACCTTAATATCATTTTCGAAGACCTATCCATAGATATGCCACATGTATGGGTTTAATGAAAAAAAAATTATTGAGTTTCAGTTCTATGCATGGGGAACCCTAAAAATTTTTTTTTTTTCTAATTTTGTATGAAAATCTTAATGCGGTTCACAGAATACATCTACTTACCAAGTTTCAACAGTATATCGTGCTTATAGTTTCGGAAAAAAGTGGCTGTGACATACGGACGGACAGACAGACAGACAGACAGACAGACAGACATGACGAATCTATAAGGGTTCCGTTTTTTGCGATTTGGCTACGGAACCCTAAAAATGTGTACGCCGTAGCCATATACAGCGTGATTTCGGGGTCGTGAAGCAAGAGAGCCAGACATCATACAGAATCCAAAGATGAGCCTAATGATATTGTTAATTATTGTTTATCACCAATAATGATCATTATTTTCCAGATGACAAATAGGAAAAAAACATTATTGCATACAATTTGGTGACCCTACTCAATGTGACGTCTTGTCGCCTTCCATACAGCGTATGTCAAAAGTCATAGGGTGACCATAATTACTTAGTATAACATTAATTTTACTTGAAAAATAAGAATAATTAAAGTAATTATCTTTTAATCAAACGGCATTTATGATAATGTGGATCATTTACAGAGTCAGAAAAAGTGGTTCTGTATCACGCGACCCAGAAATCACCCTGTGTAGCCATGAAAGCATATTATAGTGCAATACGTCGCATTCTAAATTCAAATTCGTAAAGATTGCGTTCACAATATAATTACTTCATTCGTTTATTGTCTACTTAGCTTTGCTTGTATGAAGAGAGTGTTATAGGTTATAGGATGTTACGAATTCGAGTTTTTCACACTGTTAATCCCGATTTTATTTTTGAAAAAAATTAATGTTAAGGGTCAATTTTCAAATAGGCATTTTTTGCTGTCCCACGGCTAAAACTCGAAGTCCATAGGACTAAAAGACTGGGTATGTATATATTTTCATACAGTGTATTATAAGCTTTAAAAATCATGCACAAATGTACCTAAAATATTATTTGTTCCTGACAAAATCGCATTTGAAGTTCCAAAAACGGCGAAATTTGCCGTTTTTCGCGTGTCCCAGTGGCGGCATAGCGCAATAAAAAAAATCGTAACTTTGGATGTAGGCAATGTATTATAAACAACTTTGTATTTCTATAAAGAGCATTTTCTAGAGAATTGATTTTATCATATTGATAAATTAATGCGTTATTTAATAAAACAAGGGAAGCCTTTTTATCGCTGTCCCGCGCGGCACCTGTTTTGTTATGACTTAAATATACACCCTATAATCTTCTTTGTCTATTGAATAACGGTTAGATTAATATTACGACGCAATAGTGCGGTTAGTTGAGATTCGATTGACATCAAATGTAGACCCGGAAACAGTATAATTTATTTAAAAATAGATAAAAATCTCTTTCGATATATTTTGGTACGACTACAATGACATTTGTATGGACGCTTAATACAGTTAATACGTTGGTACATAGTTGGAATAAAAATGTTTATTTTATAATAATAGTTGCAAATATAGTGTTAAAATATATAGTAAAATAAATAAGTGAATCGGTTGTATTGTGTAGGAAATATCGCTAAAAAATATTATTGGCGACATGTCGCGACATTTGTATGGCGACATTTATACGGCTATTTTGACCGTATAAATGTCGATTGTGGCATACAAATGTCGACATAGTGCCATACAGATGTCGAGAAGGTGTTATACAAATGTCGTCAGGGTCTTATAAATGCAACAAAAATAATAAATAGTGGCATATACATGTTGATAGTTGATACTGCCATATAATGTCGAAAAAATGCCTTATACATGTCAAAAGCGCCTTACAAATGGTTAAATAGTGTCATACAAATGTCGATCTTTAAACGTCCATATCTAGCTAACTATAAAAAGTACAGAGGTGCCTCCTACAGTATATTTTTTGTTGTTAAGAACCCTTCCTAAAACGATGATTATAAATCAGATTTATCAAAAATAAAAAAATGCCATACAAATGTCGAAAAAACACCCT
Source organism: Cydia fagiglandana (assembly GCF_963556715.1). Taxonomy (NCBI): domain Eukaryota; kingdom Metazoa; phylum Arthropoda; class Insecta; order Lepidoptera; family Tortricidae; genus Cydia; species Cydia fagiglandana. The sequence goes on along the minus strand of NC_085941.1, from coordinate 684,020 downwards.
CTTCAAAAATTGACCCTTAAACACTATTAAATTCTACATGAAATATGTAAATTCGATAATTGTCGCAATCTCGCATGTATTTTTTTTTATTTTTCAGAAAATTTTAAGTTTTTTACTATGTTTTCAAGACATAATTCAATATTTTTTTTAGAAAGCGACCTTAATTGTATATACAACATCCCCAAATTACAAAGAAATTGGATTAGTACTTTGGCTGTAATAAAATAAAAATGTTTTTTTTTTTTGCCTTTTTTTAAACCTGAAGCATTTGAGGCTTAATTTTTGGTGAAAGCACTACATAAATACAGTAAAAGGAAATTATTGTTTTCGCTAAGGCCAGTTTGGCCATGCTTACCCTTTTAAGAAAATCTAGTTTTAAAGTTACTTAAAATGAAATATAATAAGTAAGTTTTTATATTATTTACAAGCTTTTAATTAAACAATTATGATCGACCTAGCCTAGTCAAAAAGAATCTGAAGTATATATGCATGATGCAGTTTGGCAGGACATGACCAGATGCAAAATAATATAAAGAATACGAATGTCACACATCGTGACAAACCATAAACGTTTATCAATTATGTTCTATATTTATATTTTATTATTATAAAAAGGAATGCCTAAATGTAGGCATGGCAAAACTGGGGCGATGTTCAAGAACACTAATAGGTACCAATTTACTTACTCAGCACTAGTTGTATCATTATTCATCACCTCTTGGGCATTTGACGGTTCAGGTATATGTGTTTCATTCACTTGTACATTACGCCAAGCCTCTCTTCTGATATCATCATATTTATTGTTAATAATTTTCAACTCTGCTCCCAGTATGAAGTGTTTAAAAAAACCAACCAAGTGCGAGTCTGACTCGCGCACGAAGGGTTCCGTACCATTAAGCAAAAAACGGCAAAAGAATCACGTTTATTGTATGGGAGCCCCACTTAAATATTTATTATATTCCGTTTTTAGTATTTGTTGTTATAGCGGCAACAGAAATACATAATTTGTATGAAATTTTCAACTGTCTAGCTATCACGGTTCATGAGACCTGGTGACAGACAGACGGACGGACAAACGGACAGACGGACAGCGGAGTCTTAGTAATAGGGTCCCGTTTTTACCCTTTGGGTACGGAACCTTAAAAAGGCAGCATTACAAAATTAACAACATGGTAGGAAACCGTTGGTTAAGAGAGCAGCGAAAGAGTAATTGAGTATTGTGCAGCAGTGCACAATTTTTGTAGGATTATATAATGATGATGATGATGAAGTATCATACATACATATAGATATATATAGAGCCTACTATGATTTGATATTGAAAGTAAAATACATAGGAAATAATAGCGTTTTATGGCAGCTTCAACTTGACGCCGTTTTCTTTTTCCACCGGACCACCGATGTTTTTAGAGTTCCGTACCCAAAGGGTAAAACGGGACCCTATCACTAAGACTTCGCTGTCCGTCTGTCCGTCCGTCCGTCCGTCCGCCCGTCCGTCCGTCTGTCACCAGGCTGTATCTCACGAACCGTGATAGCTAAACAGTTGAAATTTTCACAGATGATGTATTTCTGTTGCCGCTATAACAACAAATACTAAAAACAGAATAAAATAAAGATTTAAGTGGGGCTCCCATACAATAAACCTGATTATTGACCAAAGTTACGCAACGTCGGGCGGGGTCAGTACTTGGATGGGTGACCGTTTTTTTTTTTGCCGTTTTTTGCATTATGGTACGGAACCCTTCGTGCGCGAGTTCGACTCGCACTTGCCCGGTTTTTATACTCTGCTTTATTCGTTTTATCCATAGCGCCATTCGGGGTATGAGCTAACGCTTGGTACTGGTTGACCTCCTTATAAGGGCTCGTGGTATTCTTACAATTATCTGCGAAAACAAATCGCCATATGAAGGCAACAATATTTAAGCTTTTGATGTTCAGACTGACATTTAATGACTTGACATGTATTAGGTACTTACCGAAAATGTAAAATGAGTTTTAGTTTAGGCGTCCGTATAAATAAATCCAGCGAGTAAACAACAACCACAATACTCTTACGTACAATAATTCTATCTAATCTAATTTACGGTGAACGGGAAATAAATCGAGCGGTAGGTAGGTAGTTTGAAAAAACGTATGCAGAAAATGCACAGCTTATCTATGGTACAAGTACCCTTCACACTCTCGCGGACTTAATAATAATGTATTATAAATGTTATGATCTTATAAATTTGGAAAATCAATGAAAATTCATTTATAATTTATAAATATATAATTTTTATTTAATATTATTGCAAAATACTACCAATCCCAGTTTTGGACTCATCATTGATTAACGAAGATTCCTGGACACCCTGAGAAAGCAAATCTGGCCTGACCTCCGATTAGGTAGTTACATGTACCAATGTAGGGATCAAATTTTAACGGCATTTCCGTTTGTAGGCTAAACTATTACAACATATCTTATGATTCTTATGAATTATATACCCTTACGTTATTACCATCTATTGAGTAAATTTGTCACTACTTAGTTAGGTCACCTGTGTTAAAGTGACATCTATGTTGGTTATTATTAAACTGAATCTCGCCATCTTGTTTTACATGGATAGTGTAAAGATCACTCACACAAACAAGTGCTTAGTTAAAATCTTCGCATTCTTCAAATGATTTTTTAGTTATAAATATTGAATAATTGGTCATTATTTTTAATTTGGCGCCGCCAGACGATTATGTACTACCTAAATATCAAGGTTGAAAGTGCTGTAAATCTACGTATTAAGAGAAAATAGACCAATAAAATTGTATGAAATTCACATAAGGAGAACCACCTTAAGCTGTACAAGTTGCCGTGTTAAATTAGTTTATTTAGTTTTAAACTTGTAGTTCAAAAGGATTCGTGAATTTATTACGGTAGGATTTATTTCAAATTTTCATTGGTTTCGGAAAAGTAAATTAGGCTATTATGTGGGATGCCGATGTTTCAAAATACCTTGTAGTTGTAGTTGCTACATAGGTATAACGAAAACTAATACATATACAGGGTGCTACCTGTAACAGGAGCAATAAATTAAACGTAAGGCTGTACTCCTCAAACTGACCAACATTTGTTCAGCAACTTTTAAAAATTATGAATCCTTTAGACTTCCTCTTTTTCATACAAAATAAATATTGCCTTCAATGTACGCTGACATCAGTGTGTTTGACGTTACTTGTCACGCTTTTAACATAACAAAATTTGCAATACATTGCGTCTTAGAATAAACTTTAAAGTGTAATAAAAATCAAAACATGAGTTATTTTCAAAAGTTGCTGAACAAATGTTGGTCAGTTTGAGGAGTATAGTTCGTAGGTTCGTAACTGAGCCCGAGCTAATCCTATTGTCTATTGTTAAGTAAAACCGCTCGTGCCACGTGCCACCACCACCTGCATAAAAACCTGCGTACTTCGGTTACTGAGTGCCGGCGAGTCGAACGCTACAGAACCAGTCTAAAATGTGTCATCGAGATGCGTAACAAAGGCGCGTTATCGGAGAGCGCAACTACACTGGTTTTTTGAGCGTTGGACTAGCCTGCGCTCAGGTGCCAAATAGAATAAGGATGACCCTTTTTTGCAGGTAAGTAGCACGTGCGGTTTTACTTAACAATAGACAATAGGATTAGCCGCCGGGCTCAGTTACGAATCTACGAACTATACAGCATACAGTTTAATTTATTGCTCCTGTTACAGAAAACACACTGTATATTTGTTTCTTTAATGTACGTACTAAGTTGTTATTTTAACAAGTCATTTTAAAATCAAAGCGTTTCTGTGTCTCTTAAGGAGGATTCTAGGCGTCTGATACTTCAATTAATACTAACTGGACCCGGACCGTTTCAGCGTGAGTCATCCTTTAAGGTCCTCTATCTTCATTTAATCTGTACAGCCGGCCTAGCCAAGGTGACAATCGCTATCGCTTCGACGACGAAACGCTTTGTGTCTCTCTATCACTCTTCCATATTAGTTCGACAGTGACCGTTGCGTTTCGATCGCGACGGAGCGTAAGCGATTGGCATGTTGGCTACGCGGACTGAGCTCGCCCTATAAAAAGTATAGAATTTCCACAGACGTTTAACGGCTCTTTTTTAGGATCCAATCCATTGTATGTTATCGTTTGTTGGCTTCGAGCCAGGCCCACTAATTGCCTAATGGCGGTGTCTGGTACCGACACTATGCTGGGCATCGTTGGATCTTATGCCATTGTTATAAGGTCCACGAATGGTTACTTAACTGTGTCCAGAACTGAAGCGAAGTACCTAAACTCGTAGGGGACAATAGATACGGTCAATAGTGTAGTAAACGAAGCAAGTTGTTGTATGGAGACCCATGCATTAATTCCTCAGTCGATGAAATTTTGCTTGGTTATTGTATAGTATGAACCGAAACTAACATTATAAATATCCAAAAAAAAAACCCGGCCAAGTGCGAGTCTGACTCGCGTTTCTAGGGTTCCGTACATAATTCCGACTCACGCTTGACTGCACATTTCTAATAGGTTTTTCTGTCATCTATAGGTAAAGAACTATTTTGTGTATTTTTTTCAAAATTTTAGACCCAGTAGTTTCGGAAATACAGGGGGAATAATCATTTTTTGGCTATTTGTATTTTCTTGAATAACTTCGTACCTATGTATTTTAAAATTATAAAAAAAATATGTCCATCTTTGGGTTACTAATTTACATATGTGTACCAAATTTGAATTTAATTGGTCCAGTAGTTTCTGAGAAAATAGGCTGTGACAAACAGGCAGACGCACGAGTGATCCTATAAGAGTTCCGTTTTTTCGTTTTGAGGTACGGAACCCTAAAAACACTCCTAAGTTAGGTATTCATACGTAAAAATACGAATCTGTTTATATATTTAACCGAGTAATTCCTCCGTCCAATTTTTTTTTACCAACTTTGTTATTGGTATTTCTGCTGGGATATTTTTTTTTAATATTTCATATATTGTTGCAATACGTTACATGAATATTTCAGGTGAAGACGAAAGTTTGAAAGGAGCATTATTTTGTAAAAAGATATTAACGATTTAAGACTTTAGGTATTTACTTTAATTCTATTTCATTTATTTATTTTTCTTCTTAGGCTAGGTCATTTATAACATGAATATAAAAGTAAAATACAAAAACACATAAAAAACAACGATAAGTATAAACACATTATAAAAAACCTAACCTAGGGTGCCGCCAGCAGCGGGGCAGGGCCCAAGCTGCCGGTGGTCAGGGCCGCAGAGAGAGGAACCGGCGCACTATCCGCGCCGTGTCCAAGATCACCGCCTTCTGCATCTGACCCTTGATCCAACCACCTAGCGAGAGTCTCTCAAGATGTCGGTCGAGACTCTTCGCTATTAAACCGTTCACTGAAACGACTATCGGGGCAATGATCGTCGAATCAACATCCCACATAGCGGTTATCTCGTGAACCTAGTCTAGGTACTTACTGGACTTGTCCTTCTCGGCTTTCACGAGATTCTCATCATGGGGGATGGTGATGTCAACGAGCACGGCCCGACGTTGCGATCGATCTATTATCACGATGTCAGGCTTATTGGCTACAATAGTCCTGTCAGTGATGATAGATCGATCCCAATAGAGCGTGGCACGACCATTCTCAAGAACAGGCGCAGGTAAGTACTTGTAGTACGGTACTTCGCGGTCCACAAGGCCGTATAGAAGAGCAAGTTGCTGGTGAATAATCCTGGCTACGAGATTATGTCTGTGCAAGTACTCACCGTTAGCAAGATGAGAACAACCGGAAATGATATGCCTGAGTGATTCTCCGGGACGGCGGCATGCCCGACAAATGTCGACCGTACCGTCCTTCAGGATATATTTCCGATAGTTGTTCGTCATCATCACTTCGTCCGCAATTGCACAGGCAAAACCCTCGGTTTCTCCGAAGAGGTCCCCGAATCGTAACCAGTTCACCGACGCGAGCAGGTCCACATCGGGTCCCGTGAGGGCCTTGTAGAACCGCCCGTGTAGCACCTTACTCTCCCATGCCGCCTTGCGATCCGCAGTACTTAGTACCACAGGTTTGCGCCAGTTCTCGTTTGCCAAGGAGAGCGGCGTGAGGTTCCTGTCTACTGCCACCACATCACGATGCATCCCACACGCGTTGTTAAGGAAATAATTCCTGAGATTGTACACCTCGCGGTTGTGGAGATCCTTGGCGTTTAGGAAGCCTCGGCCTCCACACTTCCGTGGGATGTACAATCTCATAACCGACGAGCGTGGGTGTAGCATGCGATGTGTGGTGAGCAGTGATCGGACCCTCCGATCCAGGGCGTCCAGCTATTATTATTATTCTTTGGATATTTATACAATACTTATTATTTATTGATACTTTATCATACTGTAAAGTTTTTTCTGGCTGAGGAATTACTGCGGGGTCCACTACCTTTATTTACTACACTACAACAGGATGTAAACAAGATGGTGTACCTGCATGTAAGTTCCATTATTTCTTAGAACTTTAGATATGTAATAAATCGTGTTGGGATTAAATGTTGTTTTAAAATGCTTCAAAATTTAATTAAATAGAGTCTTGCCAAGGCTAAATCTGCATGGCATTTGTAATAACAAATTGAGGCAATGTCACTATTAATGTCAAATTTGTATTAAAATATCATCATCATTCCTTCCTTGCCGTATCCGGCAATGGCGACTCCATTCTCAGTTCCCGGAAAATATGACGTTGATAATGACACCTCTACACTTTCTTCTGTTCAAATAGGTGCAAAGTTAGCTTGGACGGATTCTAGTACGTAGGTACCTATACTTTTTGTACACCAAGATAACAAAGTTAGTTTATAACATAATATAATATGGGACCTGTCCTGAAATAAATGTTATTCATACATTTATTCACGCTGGCAAGTGCTGCGTTTGAGTTTTGAGTCCTAAACGAGTCTAAAGAGTAGCGAGGGACTCAAACGCAAATAACTTTTGTCTCGTGACTCTTGTGTGCTTATGGTACGGTCAGCCAAGAAAGTGGTCTACCATCTTTCGACTCTATCAATCAGATGATAGAGTCGAAAAGTGGTAGACCACTTTCTTGGCTGACTGTACCTACACGCATAATTTTCGCCTTAGCAGGAAGAATACGAATACAATATGAAGGGAATTAAATCATCAACATAATTTCAGGATGTTCAAATGAGACAAGTACTAAAGGTCTCTATTGTTTCCCATAAAAAATTTAAGTCATAAGTGTTTGTCTGCATTTTCGTTAGTCATAATTTGTTTTGTTCAGAAACGCTTTTCAGGATTGCCATAAAACAAACAGGTTAGGTTTGTTTTATGGCAATATCTCTATAGATATCCTATGATAACCTTACGAAAATCCTGAAAAGTTAACGGTTTCAGTTTTAGGGCTAATGATAGTATGACAAATAATACATGACTTAAAACTTTATGTCAAACAAAGGGACCCTTAATATTTGTGAGAAAAATCGATTTTGCTGTAAACGCTAAAGAGGCATGTTGCTAATGTAATTTTGAAGCGCTACGTGACATGTTGTCACTTGAGATGTGAGAAGACGCCCCGAATTCAAGCTTAATGAAATTCCTGTTTCTTCCAGCATGTGTTTAGATAGCTACTCGTAGGTATTATACCGATGGTATAGAAGTGTAAGTACAAATAATGTCAGATTGTCTACGAAAGCTTTGCCATTTATTTCAGACGACATGTCGAATTTATAAATTATATAAAACTCTACATGGTAAATTCGCTAAAATTGTAACAAAGGTAAGATATATGCTATATCACTAGCTTCTATCTGGCAAATGGTCTAGGATTCAAGGTGTGCCAAAACTTTTAGACATATACATACAAATCCTCCGCTCATTGGGTATTCCCCGTATTTTTGATGATTAATCCGCGTGTTCAAAGTTTGCGTTTCCAAAGCGCTACTCCCGCTTTTTTTTTCAGCCGTTTACTGTCCTATAACTCACCAAGAAGTTAGGTACAAGGAGACAAAAACTAAGCAATCCCAACCACCTAGTGGTTAAGATTGAGGTTCCAATAGTTTCACTTGGTTCCACATTTTCACCCGTCTAGTACTTGGCTGGCGTCGTGCCAACTGAGTAATTAGCCGCTACTGCTGGTGGCGTCAGTAAATACTAAATAACAACACGCCCCTTAGGGTGCGCTTCCAAAGATATGCGAGGATGCGTAGTGGATGATGTGTTTGTTAATAACCAATAGTATCAGTTCACGCTGAGCGAGGATAGGTGAATAAAATGATTCTATTGATTAATATGCTATAATGAAGAAAGATCGGTGAGCGCGTGAGGCAGCCTACTGGTTTTAGCACCTTCTACGGTGCGCGACGCGTAGGAATAAATCCAAGGTCGCGCGGAGAGTTCCCATGGGCTTGGTATAACCTAATATCTATATAACTCAGTTGATAGTTTAAATCCTTGTTCCCGCCCCGTGGCATCGTGCCAACCCAGTAATTAACCGCCACTGCTGGTGGCGTCAGTAAACACTAAATAACAACACGCCCCTCAAGCATGACCGCCTCTTATAGAAACGGATTGTAAATCAATTGCCAGGTTTATTTAAAAATAGCTACAAACATAATATGTTAGCCAGGTTTCTGGAGGTAGAAAAACGAAGGGTGCCGTACCATTACGCAAAAAACAGCAAAAAATCACGTTTGTTGTATGGAAGCCCCACTTATTTATTATTTTTAATTATTTATTTTTATTTTATTCATAAATACGTTTACACGACATTACAGTAAACCAATACTTAAATATTTATTTTATTCTGTTTTTAGTATTTGTTGTTATAGCGGCAACAGAAATACGTTCGGCTATCACTATTCATGAGATAAGGCCTGATGACAGACAGATGGACAGTGGAATCTTAGTAATAGGGTCCCGATTTTACTCTTTGGGTACGGCAACCTGAAAAGACTTTAGTTATCTATTTCCATCACCAACGTTACCCCTCTTCTTATAACGATAAAATCCATACTAATATATTATTATAAAGGCGAAAGTGTGTCTGTCTGTCTGTTACCTTCACGCTTAAGCCAATGAACCGATTTAGTTGAAATTTGGTATAGAGAGAGTTTAAGTCCCGCGGAAGGAGGACAGGATAGTTTTTATGTCGGAAATCATCCCTGAAGAGAGTGCAAAGAGGGGTGGAATTAAAAGAGTTAATGATTTGCCTAATCATTGGAGTAAGCAATGCGCGAATTGAATGATTGCTATTAGTATTATCGCGGCGCTATACTTACTTTAGCTGCTGTCACTAATTCCACGCAGACGAAGTCGCGGGCAAAAGCTAGTAAACGTTATAGCAATGAGTGCAATTTCCTCAGTCGGACCCACGCTCTATCTCCAGCATCGCCGCCATAATTAACGAAATTATCCCCCGTCCCTCGCGGCTAAATCAAAGGCTAATTATTATTAATGGGTGGAAACAATTGCACGAATAATAATGTCTTCTGTTATTTCTGCTGGAAATAAAACGTATTTATGAATTACTACGTGAGAGTGTTTTCAATTTAGGCACGAAAAAGATTTGAGCATTTATTATTGCATATATTACTGAGAAATAAATGCTCGCATAGGTACGTTTCACTTCATTTTAGTTGGGGAGCCGACGATGCTAAATGTGTAGTTACTCGAGCGTCGTGCAGACCTATTGGAATCGAAAGAAGATAAAAAAGTTATATAAAGTTTCCTAAAGTTAGACCGTAAAAAGTCTGCAGCGATTTTGATAGCCCACGCAGTGCAAGTGTCATTTTAAACGTCAAACTTCTATGAAATTATGACGTATAAATAACACTTAACACTGCGTGGGCTATCAAATCCGCTGCAGACTTTTATAGGTGCGACTATACTAATCGCATCCATTCAGCGTGAGCGATTTTCAAGGTCGTACAGTCGCCATCAGATATATCGGACCGGCCAAGGTGGTCATAAATAACTGAGCACGCCTCAATTATCAAGGCGCTAGAGTGCGTGTTCAGATATTTTGAACACCTTGGCCGCTGAGATATATTTGATGGCGACTGTACCAAAATGAGATCAAAATCGTAACAGGTTCTTAAATTAATTAAAATCGGGCTCCAGGTTAAAATTGTAATAAAAGCTCACAGCTTTAGAGACAAAACTATAGAACCACTAGTTCTGTAATCTTTTAAGTGTTTCATAACAGTGTTTACATCGAGAGGCTTACAGTTCTTAGTGTGGTAACACTGGTGTAATGTCATTGGAGAGTTGCCAACATCCGAGACTTGAGGGCGGTCAGCGACCATTCATAAAGCTTGTAGGTAATCGAGTAAAAGCTGGTACCGGTACCGGACATGATTCGGTATTCCGTAATATGTAAAAAAATAAACTTGCATTATTTTTGGAAGCCATTACAATAGCTAGTAAACGAAGAAAGTTTAAAATAAAACGTCAACTTGTAAATATTTAAAAATCCAGTCACAATGGCACCCGAAGTTTTTGCAAACTAGAGTCGGACCAAAGTTAGCTTCACAAGGCATTTGTAACTAAAAATTTGTGGAAATTTCATCATTAATGTCAAAATTTAATGAAGATATGACTTTTACAATAACATTCCCTCACTTTGTTATATTCAAATTGGTGCAAAGTTAGCATGGATGGACTCTTTGACTGATAAGAGGTCAGAGCTTACTGGCGCAGTCGGCAGGCTTCATGAACAGAGCTACGCGGTTCGGACAAGCTTTCGCGTTATCTCCCTGCTACGGTGTATGGCTTACGTTGTTTTTGAAGTATAGCCTGTCAAACAACTTTGTCAGCAAAAAAAGGCGCGAAATGAAATTTTTCTATGGGACGATAACCCTTCGCGCCTACATTTTAAAAATTTGCCGCCTTTTCTACTGACGTAAATAGCTTGACAGACTATTATAGCTTAGGTCAAACAGATCCCTTCCCAAAAAACTATGACTGACAGGAGGCCAGAGCTTCCTGGCGCAGTCTGTAGGCTTTATGAATAGCTTAACGGCTCGGACAAGCTTTGGTTATCGTTTTTCTGTTGGCACCCCTGCTACGGTGTCTGGTTTAAATTACTTTTGAAATTCGAACTGCCTCAAATTTGCAGATTTGCAACGGACATTTTTAAATCATTTATTTATACAATCATGTTTGTAACTGATTTTTTGAAGGAGTTTCTCAATTTAGTTGAATGTTTTGTTCTGTATACAGCCTTGACTACAAAATATAATCAACTTATAATATATACAATGAATAAATATACATATCAGTACCTATCTTGTCAAAAAAGTGCCTGTAAAGTTAGAATTGGAACAGTCGCATGAAAAATAGACGATCTATTGTTTTTTTTTATGAAAAAATAGAACGTCGTTTTTTAAAAGATTTTTTTTAATTTCTCTATAAAAATAAAATAACAGTTTTTTTCTGAAATACTACTAAATGCGAATTAACAACTAAAAGTAATAACATACTAAATATCATCTCGAATAGAACAAGGGTAACTTATTTATTACACTAATAATATAGATCACAATCACCAAAAGAAATAGCCTTAGCCATTTATTGGGCACAGATAACACTTAAATCGGACATATTTAACCTGCGGCAATCCCATAATAAATATCCGCTTACAATCAATTCTGGAACCAATCAGAGCACGATCCGACCTGTAATGTTAGACGCTCATAGTGTTGCCAGGTCTAATAAAAAAAAATGCTAAAAATAAGTATCTATAGAAGATCCAATTAACAGAATGCCTAAGCTGTTCTTTAGTGTCTAATGTCCAATAGATTTTGTTGCGGAAAACTGCGTATTTTTAGGAGAAAGACAGAACTGACAACTCCACAGAAGCAAGCATTTGTGGTTCAAAATCAGGCTCTTTAAACTGTAAAATATTGAATATTTAATGAAATAAGGATAATGAGAGAGAATTTATTCATTTATTTAATAGTGGCTAGTTAAGATTACTCATTTCATTTCTACACCGCATGAAGTGCGCGCAAAAATTTCAAAAATTATCAATTTTAAAATGCTTGACAAATCGATATGGTTATATACTGGGTCAAGCAGATCTTTTCAGTAGAAAAAGGCGTCAAATTTGAAAACTGTAGGCGCGAAAGGATATCGTCCCTTAGAAAATTTGGATTTCGCGCCTTTTTCTACTGACAAGATTTGCTTGACCATCTTCAGTTAATAGTTTTAGATTTTATGATGATCATTAGAAAATGACCATATTTTTTACATCATATCTCCTCCACTGCAATTTCGAAAACACAAAATCTGTAAAACATTTTCCAATACCTCTGCCAACCCTGCACCCAGTTATCAAATGTCTGGGATTATTCCCGTAGGCTTTCAGGACGAATGACTTCTTCTTTAAAACCATAGTAGACCAATGCCTGAACTACCCAACCCCAATTTAAGACCTTATTGGCATCGCTTTAAGGTCGAAATTGGTCTGAATTAATAGGGTATTTTGTAACGTTTTGGGTGGGGATATGGGGGAAGGTAAAACAGGAATGTCTTCTTTTATTGGGGAAGTGATTGCGTCGAAGTAATGTCGTTTTTACTACTTAGGTTCAACAGGTAAAAACTAGGGTGATGTATGTTTACGAGGGGGTTCCTTGTGAATCTTGTGATATAGGTACAGTCGTTTACTTTCCATTTGTGAGAAAAAAGATTTGTTTTGGATGCCGGAAACCGGAATTGTTTTGTTAAATATTTAAGGAATATTTTTTTTTTACTTTCCGTCAAAATATGAATGTTAAACCAGATATTGCACTTGTGAACTCTTGTGAATAGCAACGTTGAACACTAAGATTAGCTTTTAAATTTATGTTTCATACAAAAAAAATTTTAACTTTTTTAGAATCTGACCGTTCATCTGTCTGTCTCAGACATTGTAGGGTGACTGATTATAGTTATTGGCCACTACATAGTAATTGGCCACTCTTAACAATAACGCTTCAATTGGCTTGTTTCTTTCTGATTTGTTAGAAGTGTCCAATTAATATGTAGTGGCTAATTACTGTGTAGTGGCCAAATACTAAGTATGTAGTGTCCAATAATTACCTATAGCAGCCACCCTATTGTTTTTGTGGCGCTGAAAACTTGAGACTTAATTGAAAGCTTGAATTGGAATCAACATTTTGATAGCTTAAAACTCATCACAGAGGTGATAAGTGCCTCATTACCATAATCTTACGTAATACAGGGTGGAAATGAAGTTAGGACGCTGAGCCGGGCATTAACAATCGCGTCACGCGCGATCTTTAAGTACCTCGTTACTAATATAATTCACAAGCTATGTCTCAAGATTGCGCCCCTCTAGGTACAGTACATGTGAGTCAAACAGTACCTAAGTAATCCAGTACTTATAAGCAGTAATCAAAAAGTAGTGTGTCTAAGTCTACACAACAATCACGTCACGCGCGTTATTAAATTAATATAATTCACTCAGAATTTCTTAAAATTGTCCCACTTACAGTAAACATGAGTGAAACAGTAAGACAGGCCCTGTAATTTGTGTGTGGCTGTGTCTTCAAAACTGGAATTCCTTTACACATAACTTTTAAGCAACTCTCTACGGAGGGAAACACGTTGACGCACGGAAAACAAGTGTCAGTCAGATAGTGAATTTATTGCATCTATGTTTACATCATTAATAATATGATTCATGCAGAATGTCTCAAGATCGCATCTCTCCGAGGCATGGTAAATATAACTCAAACATTAACCCCCTTATTCATAAACGCGCTACCAACCTCAATTCTCGTTTGCTAATAATCGTTTGTCCTTATCTGTTATTTTGACATATGTATTTGTAAAAAAGGGATAAAACACAATTTAACTAAATCAGGCCCGTAAAGTTTTATGAATAAGGGGGTAAGACAGCATATGTTTACATTACAATAAGCGTCATGCGCGAACTTGAAGTACCTCGTTACTAACATAATTCACTTAGAATGTCTCAAGATTGCACCCCTCTGATGCACAGTAGATATGAAGCAAACAGTATAACAATTACTGCAGTGCGACTATTTACAGACAGCCAGAGATTAATAATCGTTACGTGTCAACAACCCATGACAAACACGTTTAGTTTAATATATCGATTTTTCATCACAGTCAATTTAGAATACAACTGACGGGCGACTTTTGAGGGCGACAAACCTTACCTACGCAGTTGTAATAATCGTGAGAAACTTAAATCTGTATACTATAAGCTTACTGTTTAAAACTGTGCTCTCTATAAACTTGAGATGAGGAACAATTTAAATATTTATCCAACAAAGTGGAGCTCCGATTACGATTGGGTTGTCTTCGTCGCGTTCCGCGTTTACATCAGAATAGAACATAAGGGCTCATTTACATATGCTAAGAATAGCACAGGGGGTGGCATTTATGCTTATACTATTGTTTATCAAATCAAAAAAAAAAAATTAGTATTTGTTTTGTTTCATTGCTTTCTCAAACAAATGCACTAAATCCTACTATAACAACAAGATGCAAATTAAAAATAGGAAAATGTTGTATGGTACGGTTCTCTACTCCTGCAAAACGGCTTAGGTAAGGTAAAAGTACTAGTGCTCGACGCTGCACTAGTATTCGACATGGGCATTTTATGTCAAAGTAATATAGGTTAAATTTGAACGGTGAAGATTTTTCTGTATTCAAATTTAATCCTTGTCACTTTGACACAAAGTGCCCATGTCGAATACTAGTGCAGCGTCGAGCACTAGTACTTCTACCTTATTCTGAATGTAACGTAACGTTTCGACCCTTGGATGTTTGATCGTCCGTCACGTAAAAACGACTAGACCCCCTATATTATCATGCCGCGATCAGAAAGGGATTAGAAATAACAGATTTCCATACACTTACGTCAAAATCAATATGGATTGACAGCTATCTCAATCCCTTTTTAATTGCGATTCAGTAATAAATATCTGCACAAGGATTTGACAACGACACAGTTCCCCTGCAATTTTTACCTAATCGTAGATGCTAAGGAAGCCTTCCCTGGCTGCGCCCTCCGGTCCTGTCCCAAACCTTTCTACCCCGACCATCATAATCCTAGCTTTCTGTGACATAATCTCTGTTTACAAACAAACCTTGCTCTTGTCGCCGTCCAAAGATAATAAGGCATCAATCTGTGGGGTCGGCCGGAGGTCAGTAAGCCGGTCTTAAGGAGGGTCAAACTTCTTGGCCACACGTATGTCAGGTTTAAGGTCTGAGCAGATAAGCGATGGGGATAAAGGGTAGAAAGTTTGAGATATTTGAGGTTTGTAAAGCTGCTTTGCCACAAATAGTGGACACTTTAAGTTTTAACCACATAGATTTTACTAAAAACGGATTTTCTGTCCTTTTTTAAGAAAATAAATATATGGTTAATACTTTTACATTACTCTCTATATATATAACCGTAAGCTTAAATCTGAATTCACTTCAAACAAAATATTCGCCGCGATTCGGGAAATGAATTAAGAGATTCACTAGATATGAAATACATAGTAAAGATATGTGACGTTCCACGGCAAAAGGTAGCCTTGCCCCGGCTGAATATTGGAGCGGCGTTAATAATAGCGTAAGCGCCAGCCGCCATAAGGTACCTTTTGCCGTGGAACGTCACATATCTTTACTATTTCATATCTAGTGAATCTCTAAATCATTTCCCGAATCGCGCCGATTGTCTGTGTATGAACAGAGTAAATATCTATATTTCGGAATGTCACATCGGGTTGCAATTTGAATATTTGACCTATTTTGAAGGTGTTACCGTTATATTGGTATAAGCCCATAAATCTAACCCGCGGGATCCCGACACGGAACCCTGTTTCCCGGCAATTTGTCAAATTAATTGCTCCTGCGAAGTTGAGAAGGAGACAAAGTGGATATGTTTACATGATTTGGTGAAATATTTAACCTAAGCTCGCAATATCCTCTGTGTTGAATTTGATAAAATTCTCAAATCCAATTTCCACCTAGAGTCTGTGCGGAAAGAAGAGTCTTGAAATGTATGGGCTCCCTTACATTCCACGACTCTTCTCTTTCCGACTACCTAAATTATTAAATAAATTATAGAATTATTAGGATTGTATAACTTCACACCCGATCCTTCCAACGAAGTACCTACCTACATTCACATTGGTAATCTCAATCTTCCTTCCCTCATGTACAACTTTTAACTTCGTATTTAATTGAAGCGGGTGCCGCGGTGAAATTTGAATAATTACGCTCCTCTAATCCATTACAGTGGGGCTGAGAGGATTTCATGCGATCACGGCTGAATGTTACGGTTTGCAGTCCTTCTTGATGACTTTTAGCTTGTTTTATTTTTCTGTAAACAAAGTTGCCGCTTTCTGCCCCCGCGAACAGAAAAATAGTAAGCAACTTCACATACCTCGACCAATAAATGTTAAACTCGGAGACACGATTTTTTCTTTCGCTTTTTAGTTAAAAACTAACTTCAAGTTCATTTGTTTGAACCGACAACTATTTCCTTTCTCTTCAAATGAAATCCTACCCAAAAAGTAAAAGCCAAGTATTCCGAACGAGCTTGAAAGTCAAAGCTTTTTAATCTATCTGCCCCCTCGAGGCTCCCGCAAAGATGTTAAATTCAGGAGCTTTTCATTCGGCCCCGAGAGGCTGAGATTTATACACCCTGTATATTCGGTATGTTTAAATACGTGTTATGTGAATTTATTGTTTGGGTTAGAAAAGGTTTTGTGTAAGTAGCTATTTTTCAAGTAAAATTGACTCAACTGAAATTTACTTGAAAGTTTATTTATGTCAATGATCAATACATATTCATCAGTTTTTTTTAATAAAAACCATATGTACTCGTAAATGTATTCATTATATGTTTAGGCAAAATTGGGAAAACTAAGACGCATTTTCGGAGCTGTGATGGAGGATGAGATATGGCGAACGCGTTATAACCACGAGCTATACCAAATGTACAATGAGCCTAACGTAATTAAGACCATAAAAATCGGACGCCTGCGATGGGCAGGGCACGTGATACGAATGGACGAGGCCAGAGTACCCAAGCGCCTTCTAGAAGGCCGACCGGAGGGCCGCAGAGGTAAAGGCAGGCCCAAGCTCAGATGGTTGGATGGCGTATACCAGGACATCAGGATCTTGGGAGTGAAAAGTTGGAGAAGGAAGGCCACAAACAGATCGGACTGGAGAGACTTGCTTGACCAGGCTAAGGCCCACCCGCGGCTGTAATGCCTCAGATGATGATGAAAATTGGCAAAAAAAAATTATTCCAAAGGTAGGTCTAAAACAGTTTTGTTTTATTTGTTTGACATAAATGTGTGTCATTATGAAAACAATTTCACTATACATACTCATACTGTCATTAATAATATTGCAAATAATAAGTATTTTTTAACCCGTAACAGTTTCAGAACAAGAAATTAAAATCAAAATTGGACTCCGAGATGCCATCGCCATGTTTCAAAACCCTCACCGCTCTCATGTTTTGCACACCGTTCCGGAAACTTGTCATATTAATTGGCTAAATTCCTCTCATTACGGGGATATTACAGGATCTCAATTTCCCCAACTGGGGTAAACATTAAGATTTGACCTATATTCTCAAATTTATAACTGAATTAATGCTGTTTAGCAGAAGTTTTGGCAAATATTTGTGTTGGAAACAATTTTTAAGGGGCTGGCAATATTATCGCGAATTAATCGCTTACTTTTTATCTGTTCACTAATCGATTTTGAAAGCGAATTTTATTCTACGGGCATACTTTATTCTATTCGTTATACATAATATAACTTGTTGAGATACAGCCAATATAAAAACCGTCCCAACTTCACTAAAAACCTTTTCCAAACTTAACCGATACTCTAAAACACTTCCCGCAAAAGTAGTTGATTCAAAGCCATTAGTCTCCCTGTACCTTTTACGACCACTTTATTACGCACTCGAGTGTACGGGCTTTTACCACATTTACACACCTTTTACTCGAGGCACCCCATTTGCAGACATATTCTGAACACGTTCCTATCTTACCTATACTTGTCGTTCAAAATTCAACCCTAATGGTGACCAGTAAGGATGAAACTACAGGTGCGTTGTTGAGTGAAATGCGAGCTTGTCACAGTTAGTAATTGCAGAAGAGTAACATCTTATATACTTCTGCTGTCTTGGTGATTTCAAAGTGCAAGCAAGGACTTCTTATGAAAATTCAATGTGAGTGGTGGGAATATAGGTCTTAGGTATGATTTTGTGCTAAACGCTTGATGACATATTGATTATATCCTACTTTATTAGGTATTTTTAATCTGACCGGCTAATAGGTGGGTCGTGTCCTCGCTAGACCAAAGTTTGTGGACTATACCCGCCTATGTATTTTTATTTATTTCCTTTAAAATGTTTTCCTACTCTCTGAATACCTCTGAATACCTACTCCATCTGTATTACACTTTAGAACCCATACAGCTAAGCAAAAAATGCAACATTGAGATAGCATAAGTATCCAGACCTTGAAATGGCCATATCTACAGCATTCAGAACAGTGCAGTGGGTATGGCCTCCATAAGTTTAAATGGCCATCCACAGTCCTATCGTCCACGCAGAGTTGTATTTTAACTGACACATTTTAAACCTTATTCCGAAGACATAAGATCTACCAATGGTCAGTACTGTTAGTACATATGTGGCCTCTACAAGTTATCTGGGGCACACTTTACAAACTGCGCTGCAACTTTTGTTACAACGGTTATATGGCGTCCGTGTAAACCTTGGTATAATACAAAGTGATTTTGTTATCTCTGACTACTCTGAATAGTTGAATATGTGGGTCATACTTAACAATTTTTTTTACAATGGGGCCAACTTCAAAAACCCGTATGAAACATTGCGACATATGCGGCGAATCATATGTATGTCAATGTTTTCTATGAAACAGACTTTTTTTTTTCAGGATTCGGGCTTAGGTCGGGCATTTAACTGCAATAATATCTTCATAATATTTATATAGCTATGATAAACAAACGCAAACGTTTAATAATTTATCATCAATAAGATGATGTTATTAATGAATGATTTTTTCATCTAACTTGCTGTTTTAATTTAGTTATTCTTCCATTAAAGTCATAAAAAAATATGAATAGTAATATGTATCTTCTTCAACATATTTTTGGACCACTCTGCATCTGCATATGTGGTTTTTAACATATTAAGCGCCAGAATTCCGCGCTTAATCAAATCAAATCAAATATCATTTATTATCAGGCAACTAGGCCCATAGATACTTACAAACTAACATACATACAATAGTAAAATCATACAAGCTAAAAAATTATTTCGGCGACACGGCGGTTTTCAGTTGTGTCGCATGTTCCGGTGTAGGATTTGGCAGATTCCCACGGAACCGCCAAAACACCACACCCTTCGGCCAGAAGTCCGCGCTCGCGATGGTTTCCAGCAGCGGCCACGGCACGCGCACCACGAAAGAGCTGAAGTGCACGTAACGCGATCGCAGCTGGAACACTTTCAGCTCAATGTGTAAATATAATAAACTAGAATCCGTAGCCAAGTAAAGTTATGAACCGCATTGTTTATTTTATTATTCTAAACCTAAACAAAGCCCAACAAAGCTTTGAAGATAATTTACCTAAATCCTAAGTCTATTCATTAAACCGAACACAATATTACTTACACTAAATTACGCTTTCTTTGTATAAGAATAAAGCTTAACGCCAAAAATAGAACAACACAAAGACGCCCCAGAGTACTATCCCTAAATAACGAGCGAACAAGAAATATGCAGAATATTCTCGTAGAAATCAAATTAGAGTACTTTCAGAGGTAACGCCAGGAAAATGAATTTATCCGCTTTCTTCGTGTTTCTATTTAGTTAAGCCTTTTTAAATAAAGGGGTTGGCTAAGAGCGTTTTACCCTTTTCATTATGTTTTAAAATTTCAAAGTGTTTAAAGTGGATTTTTTAAATAGAAATACAAAATCCAAATGACTTTTAAATATCTGGCAATGGGAAGGGTTATGATCTGTGTGCAAATTTTTATTTTTTGTCGATGGTTTTTCTCGACAGATTTTGATAAAATCTAATTGATAGAGATAGCTTAAGAGTTCCCTGTTCTGAACAATTGTATATAATAATAAGCGCAATTTCACCGGATGTCCTAAAAATCTGCCGAATAACTAAAACCAATCAATCTCTATTTTTTACTAAATTGAGTGACCTACTAAACTTACCCGTGTTGCAAAATCACAAAGTTCTGGTTATGGGGGATATGAACTTAGATTATTTATTTATTTATTTATTTAAACTTTATTGCACAGTAAAAATTATACAAAAGGCGAACTTAATGCCAGAAGGCATTCTCTACCAGTTAACCTTTGGGCCAAACAGAGAACAAGTAGTAATAGGTGCAAGAAAAATTAAAAGTACGAAAAATTAACTATTAAGTATAAATTTTTATGTTGAACAACATACAATTTCAAATATATATATTGCTATAATATACTTACTTATACATACATAATATACTAACATACATATGGGTACATATAATATAATATAATATAATATATATATATATATATATATATATATATATATATATATATATATATATATATATATATATATATATATATATATATATATATATATATATATATATATATACCTGCTTTCAGATTTTTATGAGACTTAGCTAAGAGACTTTTCTAAAAGATGTCTGCGCAACTTGATTTTAAACAAAGTTTTGGTCTGACTTTGCCTTATCTCGAGAGGGAGGGAATTCCAAAGACGAATCGCATGCATGGTAAAGGAGTTGGTCATTGATCCGGAGCGATACAATGGAACTGACAGAGTTAGTTTTCGGGAGGAACGTAGCTCACGGCCTGGCTGTGCGGTAACAAACTGGAATTTAGACCGCAGGTACTCCGGTATCGCTGGGTCGTTTAATATGTTGTAGAGCATACACAGCACCCTGAGGCACCTGCGTTCCCGTACACGAAGCCAATTAAGTTTCCGTCGAAAGGCAGAGACATGGTCGTACTTGCGGAGGCCGAAGATGAATCTAATACAGCTGTTTAAAAGTCTATCCAGTCTGTCTAAGAGTCCTTGTGAAAGGTTGGTAAGGCACACATCACTATAATCAATAACTGGAAGCACAAGAGCCTGAATGAGTAAAGTTTTAGTACTGGCCGGCAGGAAATGTTTAAACCTGTACAATGCTCTCAGGGTATTTGTAACTCTGCGACACACGTCAGAAACCTGTGGCTCCCAAGTAAGGCCCCGATCAATGATCAACCCCAGGTTTCTCACTTGGGATGATAGTGGTATTACAGTACCCTCAAAGAGAATCGGTCTTACATGTGCGAAGTCAGAGAGAGAAACTGAACGTGGGCTCCCAAGAACGATAGCCTGACACTTAGACGGGTTGACAACGATCCCGAAATCATTCGACCAGGATGCTATGCTAGAAAGGTCATTATTTAGGCGCAATACAGCCTCATCTATTTCATCGATCTTAACTTGAGTGTACAATTGCAAGTCATCGGCGTACAGGTGATATGAGCAGCAATTTATGAAGGGGGTAATTAAATTAACAAAAATAGAAAAAAGCAGTGGGGAAAGTATACCGCCCTGCGGAACACCGGAAGAGAGATCGCACCAATCAGATAGTGTCCGATTGGCTCGGGTGGCCTGTCGACGACCGCAAAGGTAGGACGCAAACCACTCGGCCGCTGATGATGAAATATTGATATGGTCTAGGGCGGCAAGGAGAAGTTCATGATTTACAGCATTAAACGCGTTTGAAAAATCTATCAAAACGAGAACAGTGACAAGGGATTCCTCTATACCCAGCCGCACATCTTCAATAACCTTAAGTAAAGCGGTAGTTGTACTATGCCCTGAACGAAAGCCTGACTGAAATGGCGAAAGAATATGGTTATTGGAGATGTGAGTGGACAGTTGCTTATGCACTATGGCTTCCAGGACCTTAGACAAAAACGGGAGAATTGAAATTGGGCGAAATTCTTTGAGTAATGAAGGGTTGGGTACTTTTGGGAGAGGGATTACGAAAGCACTACGCCACAAGGATGGAAAAACACCTGTAAGCATGGAAAGATTGACGACATGCGTTATAATAGGCACAATGCATTCAAGGATGCGCAATATCATGATCCTGCTTAGCTCGTCATGCCCGATTGCATTTGATTTAACAGAATTAATTATTTTTCGAATTTCATCATCAGAGGCCGGAGTGAAAGTGAACGTAGAACGAGAGGAGGAAGGTAGGGCACGGAGGTACGAGATACTTTTAGATGTAGTGGCAGGGTCTAGCGCAAAAGATTTTGAAAAATGCATGTTTAAATCGTTTAAAGAAAATGATGATAAATTGTTAGAATTAGTTGACGATTTCCCTATACCAATAGTTTTAAGAAATTTCCAGGTGTCCGCTGGTGAACATGAAACAACATTTTTGTGAATATAAATACGCTTAGCGTCCCTAATAATTTTGTTGCATCGATTTCTGACAATTTTAAAAGCATCCCAGTTATCATCACAGCGGTCGCGTTTATATTTACGAAACGCACGATCTCGCCTCGTCATCGCAGTACGGACCGCGTGGGTAATCCAGGGCGCAGGCGGCCGCTTTAGTTTCACATCACGAACGGGTGCGTGTATCAATCAGATAATGGAGTCGAAAAGTGGTAGACCACTTTCTTGGCTGACTGTACCTAACTGGGTTAGCAGTGATTGCCCACCACGTATTTAATTGTGTCGCGGATAAGTAAAGTAATATTTTTATTTTATTTTGTGTGCAAATTAAAGCCACATTCTAATAAACCTTTCATAATTCTTTACTGCAACCATGGTAATCTATTAACTACCTAAGTAAATATTGTATAATTATTATGCCGTATGGCTTTATTCCTGAATAAACATTTAATTTACAATTTATGGTAGATACACATAAAGGAAATATTTACAATTTAATACCTAAATTGAGTAGACAATCCCTTTCTTCCGGTGTGAGTGTTAACAAGTCCTGCATGCTTCCGGCAAATCGCTTTAAGGCGTGCTTTTTCCGTAGGAGCTAAGCGAACCAGTTTTTTGAATCCATTAGAAATGTAAGAAACAATGTTTTAAAATTGTGAAAAAAATATATCTTATACTTAAGGATCTGGCAGATACGTTTTGGATGTCAAAAACATGATTAGATAAACTTTGCTCGATAGAAAAAAATTCCAAAGTTACGCCTTTTTTTAACAATAAATCAAAACCAGAGCTACAATACAAACTTTTTTGACTTGTTTTTTACATAAATGTATAGGTAATAAGATAATCTAGATGTTTTGGATCACTTTGTCTCGGTAACATCATTAAAATAATTTCTATGTTTCAATACCTACTAAATCCGCACGCGCCATCACTCGCGAACGCACTTACGCCCTCTTCAGTCGCGCGGCAGCGCTTGTAGAGGACGGACCTGCGTCAGTGTGTTCCGCGCGGTCACGTGATTTTACCATTTACAAACAATGGGAAACAAAGCATATGAAACGTAAGAAAAAGTCACTAAGTGCTATAAAAACACACTTTCTGATAACAGAAGCATCTAATACTTTACGAGGTGTTTGAAAGCGCCTAGCTTTACTACATCAACAGTTAAAATATTTCAGTATTTTCACTAGGTCAGCAACCAATTTCAATGTAGGTAAATAATATTATATTCCTAGATAATATAATTGTGAGTATGTAAGTATGATATACAGGGCGTCCCACGGCGATGCCACATGGAGGGAAAGTACCTTAAATATCATAGATAGCATATTTTGCTGAAAGAAGACTTCATTTTATTTTTAAAACTTAGTAAAGTTGCATTCATACTTTTTTAATTTTTTTTGAAAAAAAATGTAGGGAAGAAAATTATCGCGTCATTGGAGGAAAAGTACCTTAATTGTTGTAAATGAACATCTTACTGAAAGAAGACATTATTTCGATTTAAAAAAACAAGTTGAATTGCATTTTAAATAATTTCATGGTTAAACCGGGAATCGAACCCGCTACACGAGAAAAAAAAATACCTTGTAGCTTTGTCATACCGATCGAAAGGCTTCAATGTGAGAATTATTTTTTTGCCAATAACATAGTGTTGGAAACAAAAGGAAGACCATTATTTTTTTCATTTGATGTGAAATTTTTTTTAATCGAAATAATGTCTTCTTTCAGTAAGATGTTCATTTACTGCAATTAAGATACTTTTCCTCCAATGACGCGATAATTTTTTCCATACATTTTTTTTCAAAAAAAAATTAAAAAGTATGAATGCAACTTTACTAAGTTTTAAAAATAAAATGAAGTCTTCTTTCAGCAAAATATGCTATCTATGATATTTAAGGTACTTTCCCTCCATGTGGCATCGCCGTGGGACGCCCTGTATTTACAGTATTTCACCTTTACTGATATACCTACGTCAGATCTGCAAAATGATTATATTCCTTCGTGCTCTTTGACTCCTTTGAAAATCAGAAATTATTTATTTGGATTGACACAGTATGGGGATGTATAGTGTTACGCTTTTAGTATGAGGGTGCCGAAGGCGCCCGGCTTTGGATCGCATGCAACGTGCCAGGCCCGTCAAGCGTGCAAATTCATCATCATAATCATAAATTTATATATGTAAATATAAAATGTCAAATTGAAATAATTGAAAAAATTACCATAATAGGCATATCGCAATACAATTATTTAAGAACTAAATACATATCACTAATTTTAATATTTGACCACGGTCGACATGAATTAAATATAATTGAGAGTTCAAGGTGCCTACAGGCAGTTCATCTTGCGCTTGGTTGTATTAGTCTTGTTCGAGAAACTGAACACGGTGAAAAATAGAGATTAGAGAAAGATAGAAAAAAATTCCAAAGTTACGCCTTTTTTTAACAATAAATCAAAACCAGAGCTACAATACAAACTTTTTTGACTTGTTTTTTACATAAATGTATAGGTAATAAGATAATCTAGATGTTTTGGATCACTTTGTCTCGGTAACATCATTAAAATAATTTCTATGTTTCAATACCTACTAAATCCGCAAGCGCCATCACTCGCGAACGCACTTACGCCCTCTTCAGTCGCGCAGCAGCGCTTGTAGAGGACGGACCTGTGTCAGTGTGTTCCGCGCGGTCACGTAATTTTACTATTTAGAAACAATGGGTAACAAAACATTGAGACGCAAGAAAAAGTCACCGAGAGCTTTAAAAAATAAAAACAAAAAAAAATCTCACCGAAGAAAACTGAAAAAGTAAGTAAATGTTTAATTTATATGTACGTAGGTAGTAGGAAATATTATACATATATTAGTTTGAGGTCACGGAGGAGGTTCAATGTTCAAAGTTTTTATTGTATGTAAAGTTAGTATCAAGGTAGGTACGGTACAAGTATACTCTAACTAAAGACTGAAGCAGTCCGTTTAATATATCATCATCATCATCATCATCATCTCAGCCATAAGACGTCCACTGCTGAACATAGGCCTCCCCCTTGGACCTCCATTCGTACCGGTTGGAAGCCACCCGCATCCAGCGTCTTCCGGCGGCTTTAACAAGGTCGTCCGTCCATCTTGTGGGTGGACGTCCTACGCTGCGTTTGCTAGTCCGTGGTCTCCACTCGAGCACTTTTCGACCCCATCGGCCATCTTCTCTGCGCGCAATGTGGCCTGCCCATTGCCACTTCAGCTTGCTAATCCGGTGAGCTATGTCGGTGACTTTAGTTCGTCTACGGATCTCCTCATTTCTGATTCGATCACGCAGAGAAACTCCGAGCATAGCCCTCTCCATAGCTCGTTGAGCGACTTTGAATTTTGAGATGAGGCCGATAGTGAAAGACCACGTTTCGGAGCCGTAAGTCATCGCTGGTAACACACATTGATTAAAGACTTTCGTCTTGAGGCACTGAGGTATGTCGGACGAAAAGACATTACGTAGTTTCCCGAACGCTGCCCAACCGAGTTGGATTCGGCGGTTGACCTCCTTCTCGAAGTTGGACCTACCTAATTGGACTACTTGTCCTAGGTAGGTTTAATATATATAAATGTATAATTTGCGAAACACTCATTGCGAATTTCCAATTTTTTGACCTTTGTATCATAATATACTATTACCATTTGTTTTTGTGAGATTCATAATGTTACGCACCTTCTCAACAGTTAAAATATTTCAGTATTTTCACTAGGTCAGCAATCAATTTTTATATTATAGGTCAATAATATTATATTCCTAGATAATGTAATTGTGAGTAAGAACAGTATTTCATCTTTACTGATATACGTCTGATCGGCAAAATGATTATATTCCTTCGTGCTCTTTGACTCCTTTGACCACAGTTGACATGTATATGTGAGAGTTCAAAGTAGGCATGAACATGAAAGGTAGGCAATTCGTTCATGAACACAATAGTTGAGTTTGCTCAGAGCAAAAAAAAGGTCAACCACGGCGTTGCATGAACAAGAGATTTCCTTTAGCAGGATTGGTCCTTGGACCCAAGGATGGATTTAAGAAGTGAAGCCACCCAGATTTTTGATGCAGGTGGGGAGTGGAAGGGGGAGGCGGGGGTTTTAAGCGTCTGCGATGTTTGAGGTTAATAATTTTTTAAGTCTAAGTCAAGTTTAGTATCATTTTCAACTAAATCAAAAATGTAGACATAGATTTCATCGAAATCAGTTCAGCGTTTATTGATTTCCCATACAATCCTACACCTTACCTTTCATTTTTAAGGTATTTTTAAATGTAGACATAGATTTCATCGAAATCAGTTCAGCGTTTATTGATTTCCCATACAATCCTACACCTTACCTTTCATTTTTGAGGTATTTTTTTGGAATAAAAACTATCCTATGTTCTTCCCTGGGACTCAAACAATCTCTATACCAAATTTTATATAAATCGGTTCAGCGGTTATTGAATCCCCATACAAATTTCCTCCTCTCTTTTCACACCCTTAAGGGATGATTATTGAGATTAAAAGTATACTATGTTATTCCCTGGGACTCAAACTATCTCTGTACCAAATTTTAACTAAATTGGTTCAGCAGTTTAAGCGTGATGAGGAATTTTAAAAAAAAGTTTTTTTTTCCTATTTTATGTTTTTACTTCGGAATGGTGTCATTATGATATCAGAAGTGAATTCGGCACCCCCGATTTATACGGAAACGATACCAAACTTGACCTAGTAGCTTAAATGATACAGATATCAAGATCAAGTTGAGAGCCCCCCCCCCCTAAAAATTTACATCTAAAATCTCGGTGGCTCCACTTCTTAAATCCATCCCTGGGTCCTAAGGACCAATCCTGCCAAAGGAAATCTCTTGTTCATGCAACGCCGTATGTTAGGCCCAGCGCCAGCGCCATCCGCTACAAATGTGATTGATTTTAAAGTGATTGTTAAATAATTAGACTGTTTCTGTACTTTGTGTTTTCTTTTGCAGGTTTCTATACCCACGGGTGCCAAACGTTACAAATATGTTATAAATACTAAGCCTATAGAGTTAGACCAAATCAAAATCGTTGCAGACTTATCTTTGTCTAGCGCTGCCAACCAATTAAATTCCATCATCCGCTCCTCCATCTGACCTTTAACTGAGTTTTCCCTAAACCCGAGATTAAAAGTATACTATGTTATTCCCTGGGACTCAAACTATCTCTGTACCAAATTTTAACTAAATTGGTTCAGCAGTTTAAGCGTGAAGAGGAATTTAAAAAAAAAGTTTTTTTTTCATATTTTATGTTTTTACTTCGGAATGGTGTCATTATGATATCAGAAGTGAATTCGGCACCCCCGATTTATACGGAAACGATACCAAACTTGACCTAGTAGCTTAAATGATACAGATATCAAGATCAAGTTGAGAGCCCCCCCCCCCTAAAAATTTACATCAAAAATCTCGGTGGCTCCACTTCTTAAATCCTTCCCTGGGTCCTAAGGACCAATCCTGCCAAAGGAAATCTCCTGTTCATGCAACGCCGTATGTTAGGCCCAGCGCCATCCGCTACAAATGTGATTGATTTGAAAGTGATTGTTAAATAATTAGACTGTTTCTGTACTTTGTGTTTTCTTTTGTAGGTTTCTATACCCACGGGTGCCAAACGTTACAAATATGTTATAAATACTAAGCCTATAGAGTTAGATAAATCAAAATCTTTGCAGACTTATCTTTGTCTAGCGCTGCCAATCAATTAAATTCCATCATCCGCTCCTCCATCTGACCTTTAACTGAGTTTTCCCTAAACCCGATAAATTTTTTATTACATTTTTTTTTTTTGTGAGTACCTCTTATAATGAAGGATATTTTTGCTGAGTATCAACATCCTACTAGTGACAGTTTTTGACTTATGATTTTAATATTATTTTTCTTTAATGTATTGTTTTTCGGGATGTATTCAAGCGATTTGCTGAAATTTATTGAATAGTGTTCTTTATTTAGGTATGCCTCGATACTCAAAAACCGAATACCATTTGTCATATAAAAAAAATTACTCTCTACTCAACCGGTGTTTTACAATGTAGTATACAAACTCTTCGATTATGTTTGCGTTTTCTTATCAGGTTGTCGTATTTAAGAGTAAAATGCTTATCTCTCACCCCGATTGATTAAGGTTCTACCTACCTACCTACCTTACCTACCTACCTACCTACCTACCTTACCTACCTACCTACCTACCTACCTACCTTACCTACCTACCTACCTTACCTACCTACCTACCTATACCTTACCTTACCTACCTACCTACCTACCTTACCTACCTACCTTACCTACCTACCTACCTACCTTACCTACCTACCTACCTACCTACCTACCTACCTACCTACCTACCTTACCTACCTACCTACCTACCTACCTACCTACCTACCTATACCTTTATATGAACAATACCTTACCTTAATTGACCGTCACCTTAAAAATGTTTATTTCCTTTCGGTACTTTAATTCTACTACGCTGTCATTAAATTAAAACGTTGTTACCGATCACTAAATAATAAGTGCACATGGCTCTGTAATAGTACATTACTACAGAGGCCGGGACGAAAGGGGTTGCCGGCCGAAGACATATAGACGGCCGAGCGAAGCGAGGCCGGATAGGTCTGAGCGCGGGCAACCCCATTTCCCGCCGAGGTATGTATAGTGCTTTTCTCAAACATGCAATGAAATAAATAAAATAAAAAATCCACGAAACCCAAGTTTTATTTATAGAAAAAACTAAAAGTAAACTACACCCAAAATATAACCAACACGTACCTATATCATTATCACGCGTATGTTTTACACGAGTTGTGTATTTTTACTACCCGTATATCTTTGATTTTTTCGCCTTGTATCCGTCTGACTGTCGTTTTCGTCACATAAGTTTACATAGTCTTTCATGTTGATATCACGTTTCACATACATCGTTGCTTTATGCATGGAGTAAATAAGTATAATTTCCACAGTGTTGACGAATTTGTAGTTACATTCATTTAAAATATGCCACAAAACTGTTTCTAATAAACTGTAAGCCATTTTTCTTAGTTTCTCAAATAATAAAATTGCCATAAGCAACCATATACATACTTCGTCTTTGACTTGGCGGCAGAGGTAGCAAGTTATTTAAAATCAATTCTGCTTACGCTGCCAATTCCAACACCTACGATTACAATTAATATTAATTTCATTATTTCGTCGGAACTCATATTAAAGTCAAAAAATCAACAACGCACCATAAATCCATTAAATCCAATAAAACAGAATTAATATCTTTCAACTTTACCTCCATAACAATTTAAAAAATATAACTACGCGTGTTTGAGTAGACCTTTTTACCGCTAACGTTTAGATGAAATATTTTAAATGTTTTTATTTGTGTAGTTAAATTTATAATTTAAAATTATAGAATGTATTATTTATTAAATTCATGTTGATTTTATACAAATAAAACTGCAAATTATAGCAAACATTGTTTTTTGTTTTTTTTTATAGGCGTAGTGGCAGAGTGTCATTACGAACCATAAAGCAAATACTGCCTCTAGTTTTTTTTAATGGATGAATGCCACGATGCTGTGTCACAACTATCTGTGAAATGAAAATTAAAAAAGAGGACTTTGCCGGCCTAGGCCTGCAAGATGTGTATGAAATTCCATTATCGACTTTTTGTACTAGCCGCACCTGAAACGTCATACTTCGCAGCCTATTATAAGGAACATAACATCAATATTTCATTGCATGTTTGAGAAAAAATAATAATTCTAAATATAATGATCAGAAACGCGTAATGAAAAAAATACATACATATACATACATATACAAACGTGACCCTTGCACGGTATGGTTAAAATACTGCCATCATAAGATCCTTATACTGTGACCCGTTTGCTATCGCCGCCGCGCACAGCGCGCGCTCACGAGCTCGTCGAGCGGGTCGGGACGCGCGGGCGGGGCTTCACGGTTTGCCGCGCACCTCACCCCCTCAGTTTCGTTGATGAGTCGAATCATATCGCCTTAATGGCAAATTGTATAATAAAATTCCAGTAAAGCATGAAACCTAGCGCATAATTATGTCAATTCCCGCTAACTATGGAAGCTGGGAGCTGCTGGTAATTATCTCCAGACTTATTCTGTATTCAGTTATGCTGCATTTCTGCTATTAGCATACGAATCGTCAGTAAATAATTACGTTAACTGAATAATTAGGCGCTGTCTTCATTTACAGCTTCGCGAAAAAGAGGAGATATTAAAAAGTGGCAACACTGTAGGTAGTGTCGTCCATTTCAAACCAGTACGACACTACAGTATTGCCACTTTTTAATTTCTACTCTTTTTTGCCAAGCTGCAAGATCGTTTCTAGTGTCATTACCATTATGGGTTTTCATTAGTGCCGATTGTTTTTTGTTGATTTTTCCGTTAGATATGGATAATTTGTAGAGTTCCTCATTTTGAGTGAAATACGAAGTACCAATCTGGGACAAAAAAACTACCTACCTATCTAATTTTCCATTGAGTTACGCAAATACCTACGTTTTCGTAACTCAGTAGATTTTTAGCACATATCTTGAAATTGCGCTTAATATTTCCAGAATGTCTGTCTGTCACCAGGCTGCATCTCATGAACCCTAATAGCTAGGCAGTTAAAATTTTCACGGATGATGTATTTCTGTTGCCGCTATAACAAAAATACTAAAAACAGAATATAATAAATATTTAAGTGGGGCTCCCATACAATAAACTTGATTTTTTTTTGCCGTTTTTTGCGTAAATGGTACGGAACCTTTCGTGCTCGAGTCCGACTCGCACTTGGCCGGTCTTTAACGAGTTTTATAACATATTTAGTAACCAATCTAAATAAAAACAATAGGATTTTTTACTCACGCGATACGATCATATCTTAATTGCGCAGTCCGGTTATGCATTACTTCCCAATACTGCGTAACAATCGCATTTACATTTGCCCAGTTTTACCACTTTCTCTCATTCCAATTTCATCTCTAAATAAACAACATAAAGTTGTTTTTTAAATGTGTTATGAAGGTTCTAAGGTCACAATATGGATGCAAGAGTTACAGTTTTAATGCGTCCAATTTTTCCACATTTCCTCATTCCAATTCCAGTTTTAACACGAATACATATAAGGTGGATTTTTTTATGTCATCATAAACTTACTAACGTCATATTTTGGATGCAACGGCTATAGTTCCCAATATGGTTATCTAATCGCATAGTTTGAAGTCGCCGCGCTTGCGTAAGCGTTTTTTATTCAAAATGGCCGACTTTTATACATAATTGTTGGTTTTTACGACTTTTTAAATATGTGTTAGTTTAATAAGAACAGTGAATGCATTATATTACGTAAACAATAGTGAAGGAGCTGAGAATACGATGTCATTTTGGTACATATAATGATGATTGTTTAAAATTATATCTTAATGAACTACATAAGTCCATTAGCGCCATTGTCTTTGTTGTTGCTCATTCAGTTATTTTTATAATTTTACATTTTTGATGAATAAATCTTAATTTTTGTGTTATGAACTACATAAGTTATAATAGTTATGTTAGTTATATTTTAATAACAATCGTACCTATTAGGTAGTTTAAAAAACAAATTGAACGGTAATAAACCGAGCTAGATTCAAGAATTTCTATAAAAACTTAAGACTGCCAAGATATCTATTTGGATAAATACAATAAAAGTAGAAAGTATTTAGCAAAATTCTAATATAATATAGATACAGTCAGTTTAATTTTCGTATTATTTCGTAAGTACCATGTCACAGTGACAATCAATATGACAGTCGCTAGGGACTTCATACTATTTTCACTGTGAGAAGGTACGACATGGCACTGACATTAAATTCCTTGATCGTACATACAAACTCTAGAAAATTAGAAAATAGGCTTGACGACGTTCTAGTCCAGGGGAACGCAACGTTTTTTCGTCAGATCTCTTTATTAGAAAAAGAATGGTGTGTGCGCCCTCTTTCATTCAGTTTGTGGTGGTAAAATGAATGGTATTTCTTGAATAAATGATTTCTTGAATGAAACTTCAGACAAAATGTACATATGGATGCTATTTTTCGTTATCATTAAAATACAATACTTTTATTCGCCGCCTAAAATCGTAAGAGTAGATATACCTCATATAAATACACTAATGATGACGAATCACTAATACGGTCTTCACATCGCATGTTCGAGGGAGACGAGCATATACACGTGTATATGCTGCTGTGCACGTGTATAGCGCCGTCTCACTCACACAACGGACCGGAGTGCGGATCCGCAAACGCGAAACGGGTGTAAATATGGACGCTATGTTGGGGATTAGAACCGTACATGTACAATACGAGTCGATTAATAACCGTTATCGTCGTTAGCAGCTTGGACAGTCCGGTTACCACACAAATCTACTGGCCCACTTGTACCATTCCACTAACCCGGGGTTAACCGGTTAAACCAGGAGTAACCATGGCTACCAGTATAATTTGACGCTAGGTTAGCGGTTTAACCGCTTAACCCCGGGTTAGTGGGATGGTGGTAAGTGAGCCTAAGCAAGGCAGATCAGGATGTGCAACCAACAATTTCTCATCAATCTCAATCGTTTATGAGGGGGCGTAAAGCCAGCCAGGTAATTAGAAAGGAACCAAAGATCAGGCGCACCGCGCGAAGCTTGCGACGGAAAATTTCGCGATCGCGCGGGTTTTGACGTTTTTCTTCAATATCTCTGAAAGTATATTTCTATTTAAAATTTGGCTAGTCAAATCCCTCCGCTATAGACATCTTTAACTATTTTATATTAAAATTATACCCCTTTAAAGCTATGGTATGCAGGGCAGGGTAACGATATACAATTGAAAATAAATGAACATTGGGCATATTTTCGTG
This sequence comes from Cydia fagiglandana, assembly GCF_963556715.1. NCBI lineage: Eukaryota > Metazoa > Arthropoda > Insecta > Lepidoptera > Tortricidae > Cydia > Cydia fagiglandana. The sequence continues at coordinate 650,589 of NC_085941.1, read as the reverse complement.
ATTTTTTCTATCGAGCCAACTTTAACCCTTTAAGGTTTTTAAGGTCTGCCCTCGCAAATATAATCTAAATTTCAAGTGGTTTTTGTCATGGCATTTGTTAATTAAAACGTGTAAACCATCAATATAAAAACTACAATTTTGCGTTAGCCCCATCTTAATTCTCTTTGTTTAAGTTTTTCAACCTCAGTATGACCTACTTAAGTTTAAACAATTGTAGGGCAGCCGACCGCGCGCACTCTTAACGAATGTGGCTAATTGGAAGAGCCGGCTTCATTACGGTTTGCGGGTTAAAACTGGAGCAGTGTGAGGGTTAAAACGCTATTCTTCTAGCTTTTGTTCGCGGGGAACCGGTGGAACGCCTACACAATTGTAGGGGTGTTGAAAAAAGGAAAAATAAAAGCATTTAGTATGACATGATACGAAATATACCGGGTGTGGCCTGTAACACGAGCAAATAATTAAAAAATAGATTGTACCCTCAATCTGTGACACTTTAGTTCAACAACTTTTAAAAATTATGAAGTATTTAGACTCCCTATTTTTCATACAAAATAAATATTATCTTCAATGGACGCCATCGCCACGCCATATCATTGTGATTGACGTTGCTTGTCATGCCTTAATCATAACAAAATTCGCGATACATTGCGTATTAGAATAAACTTTAAAGTGTATTAAAAATCAAACCCCAAGTTATTTTTAAAAGTCGCTGAATAAATGTTGGTCAGTATGAGGAGTACAGCCTACAGTTTAATTTTTTGCTCATATTACAGGCCACACCCGGTATAACGTTTTATTTAAAAATAAGTAAGTCAATAGGTACCGACAATGGAAGCTGTATGGACTAAATACATCTATTGTCTAGTGTTGTGGGCTAAATTAATCCCACTCTAGTGAAATGGCAAGGGGGACTCTAAAAGCTGAAGATCCAGTAAAGTTAGGGAATTAGAAGGGGACGAAAGATATAGGGCGCCGCGCGAAACTTGCGACAGAAGAAATAGCGCAGGTTTTTACCTTACATCTAAGATTATGTATACCTAGTCTGAAAATATACATCTATTAAAAATTTTGCTTGTCAGATCCCTCTGCAATATCACTAGCTTTTATACTCAAATTATACTGCTATGGTATGCAGAGTAGCGATTATACAACTGAAAATACATGAAAATTAAACATGTTTTATATTACAAAATTTATATAGTATTATAGCTAAAAATTTATTTTACCTTTAACCTAAATTTTATTATTATTACTCCTGTTTCCCGACTAAAACCAATCAAGCCAAACCGATATCATTCGCAATAAATACGTGACATAATCAATCAAACGGGACCTTAATTCATTATAACCGACCTTGGGTTGCCCAGCCCTGTAATCCGAGTCCAGCGGTTCCCAACCTTTCCTCAGTTAAGACCATTTTAAGGGTTCTTAACTGAAAGGTGTCTAAATTTAGTAAATTTGTTATAAACCGACCGTGGGTCGCCTAGTCCTGTAATCCCAGTCCAATGGTTCCCAACCTTTCCTCAGTGAAGACCATTTTTAAGGGTTCCTAACTTCAAGGTGCCTAAATTTGTTATAAACCGACCTTAGGTTGCCCAACCCTGATCATAATCACGATCCCAGCAGCTCCAATTTTTGTTAACTTGGTTTTGTATTTTTTTTTACTTTATGGTGCGATAATAGTACATTACTACAGAGGCCGGGACGAAAGGGGTTGCCGGCCGAAGACATATAGACGGCCGAGCGAAGCGAGGCCGGATAGGTCTGAGCGCGGGCAACCCCATTTCCCGCCGAGGTATGTATAGTGCTTTTCTCAAACATGCAATGAAATAAATAAAATAAAAAATCCACGAAGCCCAAGTTTTATTTATAGAAAAAACTAAAAGTAAACTACACCCAAAATATAACCAACACGTACCTATATCATTATCACGCGTATGTTTTACACGAGTCGTGTATTTTTACTACCCGTATATTTTCATGTATCTTTGATTTTTTCGCCTTGTATCCGTCTCACTGTCGTTTTCGTCACATAAGTTTACATAGTCTTTCATGTTGATATCACGTTTCACATACATCGTTGCTTTATGCATGGAGTAAATAAGTATAATTTCCACAGTGTTGACGAATTTGTAGTTACATTCATTTAAAATATGCCACAAAACTGTTTCTAATAAACTGTAAGCCATTTTTCTTAGTTTCTCAAATAATAAAATTGCCATAAGCAACCATATACATACTTCGTCTTTGACTTGGCGGCAGAGGTAGCAAGTTATTTAAAATCAATTCTGCTTACGCTGCCAATTCCAACACCTACGATTACAATTAATATTAATTTCATTATTTCGTCGGAACTCATATTAAAGTCAAAAAATCAACAACGCACCATAAATCCAATAAAACAGAATTAATATCTTTCAACTTTACCTCCATAACAATTTAAAAAATATAACTACGCGTGTTTGAGTAGACCTTTTTACCGCTAACGTTTAGATGAAATATTTTAAATGTTTTTATTTGTGTAGTTAAATTTATAATTTAAAATTATAGAATGTATTATTTATTAAATTCATGTTGATTTTATACAAATAAAACTGCAAATTATAGCAAACATTGTTTTTTGTTTTTTTTTTATAGGCGTAGTGGCAGAGTGTCATTACGAACCATAAAGCAAATACTGCCTCTATAGTTTTTTTTTAATGGATGAATGCCACGATGCTGTGTCACAAATATCTGTGAAATGAAAATTAAAAAAGAGGACTTTGCCGGCCTAGGCCTGCAAGATGTGTATGAAATTCCATTAACGACTTTTTGTCCTAGCCGCACCTGAAACGTCATACTTCGCAGCCTATTATAAGGAACATAACATCAATATTTCATTGCATGTTTGATGCTATATGTCTATATGTCTTCGGCCGGCAACCCCTTTCGTCCCGGCCTCTGTAGTAATGTACTATTACTTACTTACTTACAGTCAATAAGAAGGATATCATGTCGATAATGTAACCTCTTGGGGTTCAATGTCCTAATACTAGTACAAATTACCTCCAATGAAATTTAAATCTTAACGAAATGGAATAGAGTTGCTTTTATTTTGTTTCGTTCGATTTAAAAACAAAACAAATTTAACTCTATTTTCTAATACGGTTGATTCAAATTCGATTGCCAATTTTCCTTGTATGGTGGGCCGCTAGAGGGTAACAAAAGTTATCAACAATCATTTGATATTACTATACCTAGGACTTTTTTAAAGAATTCAATAGCTGATGGCTTTATTCTGTCGGATGTGTGTCTAAAAAGCTTGAACACGAAGAAATAAACGTCATATACGACCAAGGCCTCCAGTGCCCAAGGCTGGAATCGAACCAGCGTCCTCTGCTATCGCAGCAAGTGCTTGAAATAAATAAATTATAAATACTTCTAATAGTACAGTCAGCAGAAGAAGTTGCTAAGCGGGCGAGGTGTTCAAAATTACCCTGACACGCTATTATTCTCTTAAAACAATAAAGTCGCGTCAAGATCATTTCGAGCACCTCGCCCGCTTAGCAGCTTCTGCTGCTGGCTGTACGAATATAGCTAGATTACGTATCACAGGCCTCCAGTTTGAGAACCAGTGTCAGTGGCAATCAATTGTGCATTATGAAGGCTTAGCGTGATGAAGGAGCTGTCATACAGTGACAGTTCTGTCACTGCGGTCTTTAGAGAACTTTCCGTTCTATGAAGTGTACCTACCTACAGGGAAATAAGTAAAATAAATAAATATTATAGGACATTGTTACACAGATTGACTAAGTCCCACAGTAAGCTCAAGAAGGCTTGTATTTTGGGTACTCAGACAACGATATATATAATATATACTTAAAAACATAGAAAACAACAATGACTCAAAAATAAAAATTACTGTGGAAATATATTATCCGCTTTCTCGGCTTGATTTTTAAATAATTATTTGTAAAAATAATAATAATAATTCAGCCTAAATACGTCCGACTGGATTGGGCACAGGCCTCCTCTCATGCGCGAGAGAGCTTGGGCTATAGTCCCCACGCTAGCCCAATGCGGATTGGGGACTTCACATACACCTTTGAATTTCTTCGCAGATGTATGCAGGTTTCCTCATGATGTTTTCCTTCACCGAAAAGCTAGTGGTAAATATCAAATGATATTTCGTACATTAGTTCCTTATTTGTATCTCATAAAATATATATAGTAGTATACCCTATAATGGACGTGGAACCAGTAATGGGATAAAAAAACATAATTCCTCTAAAATAAGTATCTAAAAGTAATTTATAAACACTGGCTGTATATTATCATAAATAAGAGTCCTAGAGCTGTTTCAGTTTGAAGTTTCATTAAATTTGGTTGCTTTTTAAGAAATTGGCGTCAACCCAAAAGTTGTCGTGTCACTGAAAAAAAATACCACTACGAATTCTTAACAACTTCGCTAAGAGAGGTGAGTTAATTTATTAAATTTCAATTAATTAATACTTGATGAAAACTAGAATGTGTTTTGTTAGTTGCATTTACCATGAGATAAGGTATACAACACACTATGTTGTGACTCCACAGATGTAAAAAAATAGTGGTATTTGGCCCAATCCCATTATAGGAGCTGTAAAACTGCGTACCTCCTATGATGGGATAATTGACAGAATGATGCTTGCCATGCCATAATTTCATGTTTAAACAATACAGAAGTAAAATGTAGTTACGAAATATGTCAATCAGGAGGTATAATACTCGGACTTCGGATAAATGAATATCGTTTTTCCAAACTTTTATTTAACTTGCCCTGTTAGTTAGTGTGGGTCAAATCTTGGTAGCTGAATTTGAGCCACTTTTCGATTTCCGATTCAGTTGAATTTTGTGTAAGTACGTAATTAAGTATGCAAATCAGATGATAATGCAATATTATGGTAACATGGACCTAATCTGATGATGGAGACAGGAGGTGGCCATGGGAACTTTATTGCAATAAACCCTAACTAATTGTGTTTAGGTATATTAGAATTGTCTCGATGGATCTAATACAATAATAATTGGCTGTGGAAAGAAAAATACATTCAGCGATAAAAGCTTATACCAAAAATTGATTTTTTTGCCGTAACTTATTCCCCATTTCAATATTTTATACTGATAGAGCAATGTCCATTATAGTGGGCCCATTACTGGATCCACGTCCATTACCGGGGGCCCATTACTGGAGATTTGGTGTCCATGACTGGAGCAAAAAAGCATAGTTTTAATTTGTTAAATATGTGGAAACTAATTGCTGTATCTTTGATACAACACGCCTAAAACATGAAAGACGGATAGGACTTTCATCTTTTAACACGCTAAGCGGTAGACCATTTACATGTATACGGGAAATATCATAAATACTCCAAATTTCCTCTTAAATGTCCCATGACTGGTGCTGTTACTATAATAGTTTGTACCTAATACTAAATGCTAAAAACGTTATTTGCCAGGAACCGTAAAAGTACAATAATTTTAATAAAACATTATAATCTTATAACTTCTATTACTTCTAACCTATTACCTCTACGATGAAAGCTTCCAATATTTTTTACTTTATTTTTTTTATATCATAAAAACCGGACAAGTGCGAGTCGGACTCGCCCACCGAGGGTTCCGTACTTTTTAGTATTTGTTGTTATAGCTGCAACAGAAATACATCATCTCATGACAGCTCATGAGATACAGCCTGGTGACAGACAGATCGACAGACGGACAGTGCAGTGCAGTAATAGGGTCCCGTTTTTACCCCTAGGGTACGGAATTAAGGAACTCTAAAAACAGTCGTCTAATTCGAAAGAAGATGGACAGATAGACAGACAAGGTTGGTTTAGCATTTAAAATATTTATTTAGGTACAAACTAACCCGTTTTAACTGGTTTAGAGTGTAATACTCCACACAAAATGACGCTCCTGAGCGATTATAAAGCCCCCTTCATTACGAGGGTTTACTCGTGACACGGCTGTCTCGGAGTGTGACAGCCCCTTTATCATGAGCGTTAACACATTATTCTAGGAAGGAACATGAGGTACTAAATATGTGGTGTATCTAGAAACATGTATGTATGTACGTAAACTTTTTTTTTTTCACAAATAAAAAAAAATTATTTACCAATAACAAATAAAGTGATAATGAAAACAACATTAAAATTAATACTAAAATTTAACAGAACTTATAAATAAAAAATGCTCCCCAGGTCGCCTTCGTTTGTTATGGTGCCCAGGAGGCTGGCAGCGTTTCCTTTTTGGGAAAATAGTAAATTTTTTTTATTCGTAAACATTTTGTACATAAGACAGGTTAAGTTAAGACACAATAAAAACAAAATATATATAATGCACAAAGGCAAACTTATTTCTATGTCTCTTCTAACAGTTTGTGAATGATTCCCGGGTAGTTTCACTAGGCTTATATTGACCGGGATATGGACCGTGATTACCTTTTGTATTGTTTTCGAGCTCAAAACAAAAGGTAATCACAGTCCATATCCCGGTCAATACAAGTCAAGTCTCTTTTGGTCAAACTTTGAGCAATTGAGAGAAAAAATAAAAACAAGATAGACAAACCTATCGTTTATTTATTACGAAGACTAGCATCCCTTTAGGAGTGAAATAAAAAAAATGTAACTAGTTTCCTGATTTGCAGCTTCTGTTAGCAATAATTACCAAACTGTTGAACACAACTAACAGTATTGTATTTCGTTAGGGCTTGTGCACAAATCACGCGAGGTTTCATAGGGGGAGGGGGGTCACGAAAAAATCACGATAGATCACGTTTGGGAGGGGGGGTATAAGGAAACCTCACGTGTATTTTTCTGCAGTGAACGAAACTAAGAAAAAAAACCTACCGCATGAGTAGATACTTTTTCTACATACATAAATCTTCATTCTGCACTTCAAAATAGCGAGTCTATTTAACGAAAATAGAAAAATAAACAAGATTTTCTATACACAATACTATTTATCTTAAAATTAGGTCGAATGATAAAATTTCAAAAAAATACACGTGAGGTTGTGTGGGCGGAGGGGGGTAGCCAAAAATCTCACCAAATATCACCAAGGGGGAGGGGGGTCAAAAAGTAGTCGAAAACACCTCGCGTGATTTGTGCACAACCCCTTATTAACACCCTCAACACATTACACAGTAGTTTAATTATAACCCCTATTATATAATGTTATTACCTATTATTAACTAAATCATGATCGCTAACACATTATTAATTATCTAGCATCGAGTCGGTAAACCGGGCTACTATATTCCATAAAGTATAAAGTATAAATTTGAGGTTATTCAAAATTGAACTCAACGTTAAGAAACTAAGATTAATTTTAATTTGTACCGATGATCAGCTTGTAATTCTATAAGGACTCAATTCGAATCAGGAAGCTAATTAAAAATTGAACTCTAAAACAAGACAATAAGATTCAAATTTAATTGCACCATTAATTGGCTATGCAGACTACGTAATGCAACGTCTTGATTTGATTAGTTTGTATCGAATGAATGTTGTACATTGCGGCTTCATATAACAGTAGTGTTGGTAGGAAGGAACTTGTCTTTTGATTCTAAATTTGCAGAACTACTCATTTTTAAGAGACTCTGCGCTATTAAGAAAATTATCCAGTCCTTTGTCAAGTATTTTTGCCTCGACTCAAGCCGCCGAATAAAGTCTCAATCAAAAATTTTGTAGGTTAGGTATATCAAAATTCTAGTAGAGCTTACGTAACTACTGTAACTAGTAAAAAATATAAGCGATATACATATATATATATATATATATATATATATATATATATATATATATATATATATTACGGTGGTGTACCCAACTGATGAATTTATTACATGAAGATTGAAGACATTTAAAAAATTTTCATAATCAAAAAATAGAGCTGTAAAAATACTCAAGCCTCTACAACAGACTTGGATGTCTAACAAGATCAAAAACAACGTCAATAAAAATTCTTAAAAATAGAAAAAAAAACCGACTTCTATGGGGCCCGGTGAAAGATTATGGTAGATGGTGCACTATGTAGAAAAGGAGGTAAAACCAGTACCTACTTTCTAGTAGCATTTCGTTTCCGTAAGGGTCGTAGTTATCTAGCCTAACCTAACCCACTTCTCTGATAGCAGTTCGGTTCTGTGAGGATCGCAGTTCGAACCTAATCAAACCCACTTTTCTAGTAGCATTTCGTTTCTGTAAGACTCGCAGTTCTAACCAAACCTAACCCACTTTTGTTCGATTCTGTGAGGATCGCAGTTCAAACCTAACCTAACCTAACCCACTTAACGGCGCATGCGGTGCGGTGTACGGGAGTTTGAGCGGGAGGGGTTTGGCATCATCATACCCACATTTTATGGTAGGTAATCATAGTGGTTTATTTAGTTTAGGTAACATAGTGGTTTTCCGGGTCAAGGTCCGGGACTCTGAGTCAGAGTCCGGGTCCGAGTCCCGGTCCAAGTCCGGGTCCGGGTCCGGGTCCGGGTCCGGGTCCGGGTCTGGGTCCGGGTCCGGGTCCGAGTTCGGGTCCGAGTCCGGGTCCGAGTCCGGGTCCGAGTCCGGGTCCGAGTCCGGGTCCGAGTCCGAGTCCGAGTCCGGGTCCGAACCGGATCCGGGTATGAGTCTGGGTCCCAGTCCAAGTCAAAATCGAAATTCGAAATCACCAAACATGTACTATGCGTCGTTGAAGAGTTCTGTTCTGATCATCATCAGCAGTTCCACTTTATCAAATGCGACAGTTTTTAATGTAAATGCTTGATTTTATGATGAAAATACAAAAAATTCTATACGTATGCCTTTAAGATTTGAGGAGTTCCCTCGATTCCTTATGGATCCCATCATCAGAACTCGAGCTTGACAGAAATGTGGCTTAAAAACTAAACTTGCTTAACAAACATAACGAAGAGGACAAATCGCCAAACGTGAACTATGCGTCGTTGAAGAGTTCCGTTCTGATCATCATCAGCAGTTCCACTTCATGAAATGCGACAGTTTTTAATGAAAATGCTTGATTTTCTGATGAAAATACAAAAATCTCTATACGCATGCCTTTAAAATTTGAGGAGTTCCCTCGATTTCTCATGGATCCCATCATCAGAACTCAAGCTTGACAAAATTGTGGTTTAAAAACTTAACTTGCTTAACAAACATAACGAAGAGGACAAATCGCCAAAGGTGAACTATGCGTCGTTGAAGAGTTCCGTTCTGATATAATTTTCAAAATCGGTCCAGTAATGACGGAGATATGGAGTAACAAACATAAAAAATAAAAAAAATAAAAATAAAAAACATACAACCGAATTGATAACCTCCTCCTTTGGGATTTGGAAGTCGGTTAAAAAAAACTAAGGAATGTCAAACATTGACGACATATTCGTCAACATACAATTTTCTCTTAGCATCGTGAGTCTAAAAATGTACATTAAAATGTACATTCGTTGCAATATAATTTGATCCTTTCATGAAACAGATAAAGTACCTAGCTTTTCTATTGTTTCATTGTGTTTATAAACAAACGAAATTCGTTCCAATTTACTAATCGAACAAGGTTCAAATTAAAAATTGGTAAACTTTGTATGGTACCTTCGAGGTTAATGCAAGCATACCTATTTTAGTTTGCAACAAGGCAGCAATGTATACTACACTATGAAATGTACACCAGCTGTAATGTATGCAAGATGCAGTGATTGAATCATTGCGTATTCAACTATGGAAATGAAATTCGCACTAACTAGCAGCACAGTGCTAGACTGTATAGATAGGCTCAATCTAATAACATATGGCTGCTTGTATTGTTTATTGGTTTTGAAATACTATAATGTAACTTTATTTTAATTCATGCCTTTTTTGTAAAACCAAAACATTATTAAATTGCACGGGACTTAATCACTTATTTAAGTTTTAAGATAACTCCGACGTTTCGAGGACGGCGTTGACCCGGTGGTCTCGGAGAAGACTGGCTCAAGTTGACATCAACATCTTCTAGCCGCGCGAGTTTTTCGAACTACCCGCACTTGGTCTTGTATATCAGTTTGAACGTTTTGCTCACTAGGGATGTTATCTCTGTCGACACACAACACTACCCTGAAAGTTTAAATCAGTGTAAATCTAAACATTATAAAATTTATAAACTAAAACTAGATGCAGATTTAACTTTAATCATGAATTGTTTTCCAAGTAGGTACACCATAATTAAGTATAAGTTATGTACATACATATATGTACATAAATAAGGCAATATTGCGAAATGATTACAAAGTAGCAACGGAACCGGTAGCACGCCATACGCAACTGTAAATAATAGTAGTTTATGTGACTGCTACATAATGAACAGCATTAAGATACGAGTGTGGGCTTTTGAAACGAGCACTTATAGGCTATCATACTCGTATAATAAGATTAATAAGTAAACCCTTTGAATTAAAAGCAAACTGTTTGGTCGCTATTTTTCCTTGGTTAATCACTTTCTTTTAGTTATACCAGGGGTGCGAAACTCCTGACTTCGGCCAAACTCGGCTCCGCTCGGCTCAGCGTTGCTCCGAGCAAATTACGTTTGACACAACTTGACGTCCCTTTGATTGCACGACAACAGATAAGATAATGACCTGAATTTTGACAACCTTAAATAGCCGAAAGGGATAGTGCCATATATTAGAAAAGCACAGCATGATTCGACCCAGGGGGACGATTTTTAAAATTCGATCGCTCGATTTCATCACTCGGAAATCCATGAAAAACAGCGATATACTAATTTTAGGAATAAGAGCTATAAAAATTTGGAATCTAGTGGTATTGACCACTCGTTTGCAATTCTAGTAGTAGAATTTAAATGCCTAGTAGTGGAGATATTATTGAACGAAATACACGAAATTGAGCGGTCGAATTTCAAAAATCGGCACCCTGAACCGCTGACAAAATTCGGCTTTGCAGGAAGTTTCCTTTCTGTACGGTAGTACTATTATTTATTCTGTGGTTATACATATCTCATTTATCAGCTTCTAATTGTATAAGTTTACTTATATGGTTCATTGTCTTATACGTTTATTATGTATACAAGCCAGCACATGAAATCAAACTTCCCCACTGAAATCAAGCATTTCTATTTCCGTCACCAAAATCAGCATTTACCAATAAATCAAACTTAGTAATTGTAAACCAATCCAACGAGACCGCCATCGACACCTCCATTCGAATCTAAAACGACGTAAATTTGTACGAAAATGTATTTAAATGGGACTTCTCGGTTCAGAAATGTACGGGACCCGCTTCAAACTTCGTAATTGTTCTGTTTGCTGGGTTTGTTCTTTGAGTCTCTTGTTCTTTTAAGTATTTTTAATATTGATCGTCTGTAGGATTCCGGGAAATCCTTACAGTTGGAAAAGCAAGGGACAAATTTCACAAATTTATCGGACTTGTCTCTTGGTATTCCAAGTATTCCAACTTAAGTAACTGCCTTTATATGTAAGATTTAGGACTGAAACACTGCAGATTCCTAATGCTTTTTGTACCTGTATATACTTATTTTGTCACATTCAAATATTTTTAATTTTAATCCGTTAAAATCAGGTAAATATGCACATAAGCGATTGACGGAAACATTACACTCCAGAACCACATCGAAATTTAAATAGATGTGGTTTAATTTTCGGGTCATAAAATATAGTAGATTGTTAACCAAGGGATGATAAGGAAGGACTCATTTCTACACAAGTAATTTGGCTTGAAATAATGCCTTTCATCCGAGTTAAACACTCTTCTTTTCATTTTGAATACAAAGAAAGTTAAATACCTACATGTGTTTTTTAAAAACATGACTATGTATATTTTTTATACTGTAACAGTATTCTGAGCCTGCACCAACTAGATCTTTCGGTTTAGCCCATGGTTGACTGGTAGAGAATGCCTTCTGGCATTAAGTCCGCCATTTGTACTTTTCATTTATTGTGCATTAAAGTTTAAATAAGTAAATAAAATACATAGATAGATTTAGTATTCTTTGTATAGAAAGTCTGCACTGATCGGCATTGCGGAGCATTGCTCGTGGCAACATGAAATCAATATTAAACTAAGTTTAGATGTAAAAATTCGAATGGGCCGTATACGTACTCAAATTTTATATTTATTTATTGCATGACCATGGATACAAGTCCTTCAGTGGTGCCAGATACTCTGACATTGGCGGGTTGCCAACGAATAAGGTAAAGGATACGGCCAACTTATGAGTGCGGTCGCCGAAATGCAGAGGCGGCAATTTCGCATAACTTATGGCGTGTTTACATGATCTTGGGTGAATATTATTTAAAACAACGACCGAAAGAATATTACATTAAAAAACTCAATACTAATAAATAACAAAAGAAAAGGATCTAAATCCAAACATTTTCACGGTTGCAGAGTATGTAATTTCTTTGGAAGTACGCTCAGACTGTGCAAAGCTCCCTGCTAGTTCAATTCGAGGTCAACCTACATACATATTAATCAACCTACATATTATTGCAGTAGGTACTTCAACTACATAATTTACGTACAAAGAGCTGCAAACTTGCATGGACCTATTAGCAGTATATACATAAGTTCAAGGTGCTACTGACTCCCCTAGGGCTGATATAGTTATTTATTTATATATTTATAGGTTTTTATAGGCTGCGTTAAGGTAACCTCTTCCTATTATGTTGTATGCTCGTTAACCACCAACGTTAAAAAATCTGCGCAATCGATGCAAATACTTCCTGAGACCATGAGAACTCAACCGAAGCACTTCATAAACCGCAAACCTAACTTTGTCGTACTACAAAATTACATATGCTGATGGCGAAAACTGGAAGCGATGACATCACGAACGGGGTTAGTAGAGCGTGGCGACCGCGGCGCCTCGTGCGACCGCAAGTGTATGTTTGTTGCGTCACCGAAGGTTGCACACGTGGTTTTGTTTACTTTTGCTCGTGTCGAAAGGATGTGTTTTATGTCAGCACTTTTTGGGTACTTGTGGGTCAAAAATGGATGTATGAATAGTACAGTACCTATCCCAAGATTTTTATTTTCATTCCGTTACCATATTTGTAAGACGGTAACAGAATGGAAAAATCGAAAATTGTATGGATTTTTGGCACACTTTTTTGCTATTAGATCGAAAAATCTCGTGATTCTGAGTAGAATTAACATAAAACATCCCAAATTTTAAAATAAGTGTACTGTGCGATACAACGTTAAATAAAATGGCCCACCTATATTTTGGAAACCTAGCCATTTAGTTACTACGCTTTCAAACCTGTCGAGGCACTTTAATAAAGGATTAATTACCCTTCACGGGTAATAAAACTTCAATTTATGCTGTAATTATAAAGTTAACAGCTTTCGTAATCATTGTAGAATGCAATTTACTGTACAACACCCCTTTTTAGACTCGGGTTTTATCGCTGAAGGTATATAAGCAGTAAAATAATAATGCATTTGAAAAATAATACTAACGCTAATAAAATACGATAAATGTTCCTTTGTTCTGTTTTTCTTTGTTCGCCTAATACTTAATTTTGATTTTCAAAAGTTACTATACGAATCATAAGTTACTAAACAAGTAGGAAAACATTTTATGTGCTAGATGGCTGCATTAAGTTACATCAAAACCCGCGAACGAACTTTGGATTGAAGTCCACTTAACCCTTAAACTTCGCTTAACTTAGTTTTTTATAGAAAATATCGGGATGCAATGCATAGGTAAGTACTACAGTTCTCAATTTCTCATACAAGTATCTCTCTCAGTAGTAAATAGTTGTACCATCAGATATATAATAGCGGCTAAGTTTTTTAATAAAAACAAAGCCTATCTAACTATTATCAGGAAATTACATTGTATGTTCACTATGTTCAGATATTTTGAGCACCTTGGCCGCTCTGATATATTTGATGGCGACCGACTGTAGGTACATATACATACATAGACCTTGATTTGACACAACACATGCTAATCCTATAATATGTGTTGTGGCGACAAACCGCTGCCAATCAGAGTTGAAGGGCCGGTAAAACAATCGAGGCTGATGACGTCACAAGGGCCTCATTATAACACCGTACACTGCCTCATTGTTGGGTTCATGAATATTACGGACATGGATCCGAGCCAATCATTAACCCCAATTGTTTTACAAGCTCTTTGAATCATATGTAGATAGAAGGATTCTTGAAATTGTCTGAAACAGAATATGTAGTAGGTAATCTATTTTCAAAAAACTCTCTCGAGTTGAGTGTTGCTTAAGATTCTCGAAAATACCTGGAATCATGAAGCCTTGATCTAATCAAGTTCAAAATCATAATAAAACTGTGAAATTTAATCGCAATGAATTAAACTTCAGCATAAACAAGACTGCTGTATCTTGTAATCACGCGTGTATTTATTATGAGGGAGCGGCGCATTGTTTGAATCCAATCCGCGTAATGAAGCCGGAAGCGGCGCCATATTGTTTCCAACATGGCTCACAACACTCACTTTAATGATACAATACATATATAAAGGAAAACAGATGTAATTTTAAGCACAAAGTATGATAAATTATTATTGTGTCGCTCGGAGAAAAGGTTTGTGTTCGGTGATTTTGGGCGATTAGGTTTCTAAAATCCTTATTTTTTTACGATAAGTATCTTGTGTGGATTTAAGTAGGTAGGTTTTATGTATTTCTGCCAGATTTTCTTATTTTTAGGCATTTTCTATCAGTCAACCATTGGGTCTAACAAAGACATGTGACTGCAGGAGTGACTACTGACTAATAATTTACAAGGTGAAATATTACATTGGAATTTGGCCATTTGTACAACAATAATAAATATAGCCGTGAAGTTAAACGTTGTATGTTAATATGCATGTGTTACTTTTCCTACGGCTCAGAACAGAAGGAAAGCCGCTCCATCTTACCTATGACGGTGTCCAGCGGCGCGGCGCCACTGTTTTCTATATATAGATGGCCAAGCAAATCCTGTCAGTAGAAAAAGGCGCGATATTCAATTTTTCTATGAGACATATCCCTTCGCGCCTACATTTTTCAAATTTGCCGCCTTTTTCTACTGACAAGATCTGCTTGACCAACTATAAACTTATTATTACAAAATCATGATCAATCATCATAAGACTAGCCTAGAATATTATAGAATAATAATACTATTGTGTGCCCTTACAGGGTCTCATGATCTGACTTTATATAATACTGTAACACCTTTATACCTATTATAATCAGCAGTAAATCACCCTAAAAAGCCATTGGAATTTTTAGAATGAAACCAATAACAAGCTTCTAAAATATCCATGGACATTTACCTTATCATGCTTTGAATACAAAATAATTCAATACAAACATACCTTTCCAGTTGGTTACATTTGTATAATTTTAGCTTTATTCTAAATAATAATATACCGTAAGGTTGTATAATAAGCAGTGAATACCGGACATGCGTATTGTCAGCCTGATGAATCCGGAAGCAGCCACATTGTCCATCGTTACAGCTTTTCAAATTGCGAACGCGGCCGTTACGGGTAGAAAATTAAAATCGGGAGGTTTGTTAACTTTACTGTATTGTGTTTAGAAATAAAACAATGAATGGTTGGGTTGTATTGAAAATACAATCTGTCCAGTAATCAAGAGTGCCACAAAGAATATGAAATGTAAGAATACCTCTACAATACAAACTTGAAAATAAGTATTGTATATTGGAGTTGAACGATATAGAATTTAGTAATAAAAAGTAGATAGCCTATAAATGGATTAGTACATAGCTTAAGTAAGTTTTCTTCAACATTTTGAAGACATAATTGACTTAGATTTTTTTTAAAGTAATACAAACTAACATCAGATGTTTTAGATTCTAAACTTAATAAAAAGTTGGTTGTTATTAGATATATGGTATTTGTTATTAGATAGATATATTTCTTTGTTTGTTTTGTCATCTTTAAAATATCCCTGACTCAGTATAAACAAACCAGCTTAGGCATCACATCGTAGCTTAGTGTAGGTTATAGATAGGCTTTGCTCGATTATCCACACCATTAGTTATTCACGTGGGCTCCTGGCGATTTCCTGCCCTAACACACCCTTTACATTATTCATTGCCAGGTAGTTTCTATAAAAAACTTTATGATAAAGATCTTACATTTCGAAAATGCTATTTAAATTTGTTAAGGCTGCCTTATCACTGAGGCGGAGAAGAGAAGACGTGCGGAGCTGAGAAGAAATGTGGATTACAAGTTATAATAAATGCTATTGTAATTTTGAAACCTAATTTCTAGGCATAAAATCCTGATGCGTATGCAGCGCGGCTCCCTTCGTAGACACGCGTGCACGGTTGTAAGTTGTAACATATAGAATTATAATGTTTATGTTTACCGAAACCCGTCAACACACGAACGATATAGTAGTTTCAGAGTCTGGTCACGTCCGCATAGCAGACGACAGGAATCACAGAAAAACGATTTGTTTGTTTACAAAATATTATCACGTAACTTTAAGACGTTGTGACCGTAAAGGGTCATTTGTTTTTTGTATTTTTTCTGCCAAAGGAATCTCGAAGTAAATGTTCATTTGGTTTCAAAGAAACAAATAAATAGTATATCATCTGCAAAATGCCGAAATAACAAGTCATTTTGGTGTTTTTAAGAAACTCGGTGGACAAATGGTCAATGACATTCAAATCGATTTACTCAAACATTTTTTCAAAATAATATATTCGTTTTACAAAGTCAATCGAGGGTTTGTTCCAGCAATATATTTCCAGTACGTCACTTTGGTTTTTGAAACTATTATTTTTGCATAGTGAACGGCGAGATCATCCATCGGTGTTTGACATCACTACGATAACCGACAATGACACATCACTAGAGGTGGTCGTCCATCTTAGATTGGTTTTACGCGAGAGCGTCTTGGCATATTATTTTCAGATCTATACTCTCATATTTGTGATTCCCTAATAAATGTTGTTATAAAGTGGTGTCTGGTGTTTTTACTCTTACAGCTTCAGAAGTGCGATGTGAGCTTTTCGCCTACTGCGATATAATTTGTCGGAAATTGGCAATACAAAATTAACCGGGCGTAGTCCTTTCTTGTTTCATTGTTATTGAACGTTATCGTTATATAAAATAATGAAACTGATTGTAATGAGTAAACGCATCAACACCACTCATCAGTTAGGGATTAAAATATACAAGGTCTTATCGTCTAAGACCTACGAGGATAAACTTACAAAACTAACCTAACTAAACGAACCTACTAAACTACTGCCGCCTATCTTTGTGTGTTGTGTTTGTGTTTACTTTCAGATACCTATTGCAGTTATGTTGCAGTGTATGTGTTTACGTTGCATCATGACTGTCTAAAAAAAAACACATATGGACAGTGTAATACAGCTGACTCCAAGATGATGATGAATGATGATGATGGAGATTACAATATTCACAGCAGAAGTTTACAAGACATAGACTGACAGTATGGTGTAATGTATAACAAAATAAATCCTTGGGATTACAAAGTAAGAACCAAAGTTAACTCAGGTAAGAAGTCGTTGATCCAACACCTAAGAATGCTCCGGGGCCAAAGTGGTAAATATTCACTGCCTCTCTTATATGTTGTGTTATTTTTGTGATTCATGTGCTTTCAGATACATAACATAATGTGATTATATACACATGACATATTATCACAATGCTATAATCATTTTCTAAGGTTTGTGTTCCGGTGTGAGAATTATATTCAAGTAAAAGTCATACAAAACAATTTTGGTAATATAAATTTAGCCTTGATTGATACTATGTGTATGGTGATGTTATGCTTTCGCAATTAACAATAAGCGCTACTTAATACTTTCCCTTTACAGTCAAATTAAAATAGATTCCAAGTTTTCAAAAACACAAACCGATAAGGAAAGTGAATTGTTGTTTCACATATGTGTGTGTGTGTGTGTGTGTGTGTGTGTGCTTATTGCAACTGAAATAATGCTTTGTTAGTATGTTTTTGAGTTGTGTAATTTCCAGAAATTTGACAGCAATGATTCTTGAAGTGAATTACCATACCGTTGAAGGCATTAGAGCGCCTATCAGCTCAGACCTCTATAATGAACCCAAATCGACATGGATAATGTTTCAAAGTTAGTTGGTTATGGATGCCAGTTATATTATGTTCAAGTAATTCATTATATGCAGAAAATATGTTGATAAGTGACAAATCTCTGATGCCATGGAAAATGAGGTATTTATTTAGAAATAAAATGATTGTTCATGTTTTACATGGGTACTAATGGTTAGTATGTGTTACATGGACTGGGTTGATAAAATGCGCTTTGTGAATAAGCAAAAGAAATTATTGGCATCTATTTGTAGCTGGTTAGTATTGTCTGTGACAGGTTTAGTCACTCCATGTTTACGGAGCCTCCTCAGGCTGAATATTTTAAAAAATGTTCCATATCTCATATAACCTCATACATCCCTGCAATTCATATTAAGTTGGAGACATACTGATATAGTAAAAGGCAGTATGTTGGTTTATGTTTGCAATGCAAATATTTTTCACAAAATGTCATGTTATAAAATGTACCAAAGACATATATTTAAACAGACTTACCAAACTAATGAAAATTTTATTGGCATTACATTGTCAAGTGTTTGAGTTATTGACAAAGATAATCATTTGTGTTCTAGCAGTATTTTTCAGATGCATTTCCTTATAACAAAACTTGATTGCTGGTGAAGTTTTGATCATAACTTTATAATATTTGCACCGGTGAAGTATGATTACAGGAGTTTTCAAGGTTTAAATCTTATGAAAGAGATGGACATATTGAACTAGATATTTATTTACTGAGCTGAATATGACACTGATAAAGCAGGTTGTTGCTAATGGTAAGCGAGGTAAATACTTTCAGGAGTCAATATGGACTTTGACGGTCTACATAATATACATGTCTTTTACATGCAAGTGCTACTGGACTCTAAACGTACCGGTCAGTTGAGTGTTAAATGGATGAATATTAAACGAAGGTAAATAGTTTGGTTAAAGGTTAAAGCTTTCTAAGTAACTATTTTAACCCATTCACTGCTAATGAACATTGACCGAAGGATATCATTTCATGAGCTACTGTTTGAAGTTATTAACGGTTTTCGTCTGAACTTGTAGTGTGTTATGGTACTGTTTGCATTATAAAACAGTACACTTTTATTGCTTCTGTGTTTCATAAATCAGAAGTTAAAATAATAATAATAATAATAATGTTTCACAAATTTTGTGGGTTCACTAAGTATCTATTTCATTGTTTTGCAAACTGCATAAATTGTGGTTTATTATTTTATGAACTCATTTACCTTTAAATGTGTGCTTGCATGGCATTTAACAAAATTATTTAGTTTTGTGCAGGTATAAGATGATGTGATGAGTTACCTACACATAAAATGCACATATACAGCTGAAGAAAATCAACCTTGTGTCTTGGGATTGAAAGCTTTATGGTTTAAGCATATGTGCCATTGATTCGGCTGATTGATCATTATCAATATACACTTTCATGATGGTTGAAAATACAAATTTGTGAAACCTCGGTAAGACGAACCTGGGTAACAGAGGAACCTCGATAACGTGAACTTCTGTTCAGGCTCTACTGTAGTTCAACCGTGGTATAGTAAGAGTGTTGCCTTTATTTAGGGGCACGGAAGAGGCACGCCAAGTTGCACATGATCATTTACATTGGTTGCATAGTAGCAACTGCTTATTATTTTATATTTTCCATGTTCACGCCAAATGCTGTTATTTCAGGTACCGTTTTCAGATTAAGAACTGACGACGAGTATATTCTCAGATTAAGAACTGAGATATAATTTTATTAGACACTCGGATTGAGAACTGAGTTATTATATTATACTCTCGAATTAGGAACCGAGTTGTGATTTTGTTTTATTCCAGATTTAGAACTGGGTGACTGTTGTCATACTAATGTGTTTTGTTAACGGGTTTGCCGACAAAACCTAGAAAATAAACACATTGTGCTTGATTAAATATTGTAGTAACCATGGTAATGCTTGCGATATGTTATTTTATGCCACCTCACTGTTAACCATTTTACTCTAAAGGCTGGTTCATAATTCTACCGGTTGCTTCAATGTCTGCTATAGAGCTTTAATTATTGTGTGCTCTTTAAGAAAGGCTGTTACTTTTGTCTTGGCAAGGGATGCTATCCTTAAGAGGCTAGTTCCTGGCGCCGGTAATCGCAACAAAGGCTTGAAGGAGCGGTCTGTTGCTTGTCACTATCTGTTTTTGGTTTCTGCAGTGTAGGCCTTAAGAGGCGGTCCATTGCTGATGACATAATACTAACCTTAAGAGGCTAGTTGTTTTTGGTTTCTGCAGTGTAGGCCTTAAGAGGCGGTCCATTGCTGATGACATAATACTAACCTTAAGAGGCTAGTTGTTTTTGGTTTCTGCAGTGTAGGCCTTAAGAGGCGGTCCATTGCTGATGACATAATACTAACCTTAAGAGGCTAGTTGTTTTTGGTTTCTGCAGTGTAGGCCTTAAGAGGCGGTCCATTGCTGATGACAATTATGTCATAGTATTAACTATCCTTAAGAGGCTAGTTGTTTTTGGTTTCTGCAGTGTAGGCCTTAAGAGGCGGTCTTTTGCTGATGACAATTATGTCATAGTATTAACTATCCTTAAGAGGCTAATTGTTTTTGGTTTCTGCAGTGTAGGCCTTAAGAGGCGGCCCATTGCTGATGACATAATACTATCCTTAAGAGGCTAGTTGTTTTTGGTTTCTGCAGTGTAGGCCCTAAGAGGCGGTCCATTGCTGATTACATGATACTATCCTTAAGAGGCTAGTTGTTTTTGGTTTCTGCAGTGTAGGCCTTAAGAGGCGGTCCATTGCTGATGACATAATACTATCCTTAAGAGGCTAGTTGTTTTTGGTTTCTGCAGTGTAGGCCTTAAAGAGGCGGTCCATTGCTTATAACATAGTACTATTCTTAAGATGCTAGTTTGTTCCTGGTATCTGCAGTGTAGGCCTTAAGAGGCGGTCCATTGTATGTGATATGAGATTATCCTTAAGAGGACCATTATTTCTACTACCGATAACTGTTTTATCTATATCGTACTATTTGTTGTTGACCTTGAGAGGTTGGCTTGAGACTTTGTTTACAAAAGGATATTTAAATGACCTTAAGACTGATGATCTCAAGGTTACCTTGAAAGGGTTGCTTGCACTAATACCTTCTAGAGATCGCTGGCGCAGTTCCGGATCCAGTAGACGTTGAGGTAGTGCCTGTTCAAAATGCCCAGTAGAACGAGTGCGTGCAATGGGCTCCGTGACAGCCTTATCGTGAAGGGCTGACTTCTACGGTCGTTGCCCCTACAAGGGCAGTGGTATTCTAGCCTGCATGTGGTATTTTAACACGGTAATGTTTTCTTTTTGTCCAATAATCAAATCTGTGGTTATCTGCCATTAGTCACGATGCTAGAAAGCGGTGACATGAAGTACCTACTTGATTACGTCGCCATTAAGGGTGATTATGTAATTTATTAACAATGTTGCTAAAGAGTGCTCATGAGTTCTGTCCAATCATAACTGCATCTTTCTCATGTATTTACAGAAGTATGTAGACCTTTTGACTGTGATGGTTATTACGGTATAATTTTATGGCTATCAAGCCGGACCTGTGATCAAAGGGTCTAACTGTGCCATTTGCGCATTAATATATCGTCGAAACCTTATCATGATTATTTTGAACAACATTGTGGTATGCTAATGCAAAGCCTATCGATGGCGCTAGGGTGAATTATAACACCTTGTTATATTAAGGAACTGAGGCTTTTCACATGTATGTTACAGAGTTTCGTGAATAAGAGTTTGTACTGTTTACATGTGCTGTATCGGAGGGCACCTATGCACATGCATGAGACGTGTCCCACGTTAGCCTCCCACCAGTTGAGGAGCCAACTCAACGGAGAAGCCAACCAGTAATGAACTGGTGGAGGCTACCGCCACCTGGTGAAGGCCCAGCTTGCTGCGACTGCGTTGGCTGCGGCAGTCTTCAGTGGCGGCCTTGATAACAGTGACCTGACGGGACGTAGGTCGGGTCAGAAGATGGCCGAGCTGAACGGCGAGATCATCCATCGGTGTTTGACATCACTACGATAACCGACAATGACACATCACTAGAGGTGGTCGTCCATCTTAGATTGGTTTTACGCGAGAGCGTCTTGGCATATTATTTTCAGATCTATACTCTCATATTTGTGATTCCCTAATAAATGTTGTTATAAAGTGGTGTCTGGTGTTTTTACTCTTACAATAGTTTGGTCATAAAGTACAGATCTGACGAGATTATGATTGTACGCAGACACAGCAGTTGCGATTTATGACACAATAATATTTAGATGACAATCTAATAACGTTTGTTCTGTCTTCACAAAAGCTTTTACAATTTTGTACATAGGGATATTAGCATTCTATTTGTTTTAGGTTTGTCTCGATATTAAATAGTGCTATCCCGATAGCATGCCAAAGGAGCTTTAGCGCTGATTTTAGTTAGCAGCGTGGAATGATGATGATAATGATTGATAAAAAATATCGTACTTTCTTCCCGGCTCCCAAACTATCTCCATACTAAAATGTCTAAATCGGTTCAGCGGTTTAAGCGACAGATATATTTACAATCCCATTTATAATATTAGTAGGGATTGTAATACATTTTTTTTATAATTAATCATAAGTTATTTATAAAAGTTAGAGTTATAATTGTGAAAGTTTGGATTTTAGTTGTAATACCTTTATACTAAAGCGGAGATTGAATTTTGATTAAATTACGTGATTACTTCAGTTCATACCGACCAGGATATGGACCGTGCTTACCTTTTGTATTGTTTTCGAGCTCCCGATATTCCGACGCAGTTAGACGGGTAACTGAAGATAGCGGGTGGGTGTCAAAGTTATATATGTCGGCGGCCGATCGTAAGATCAGGCAGATCGTAATGTTCCTGTGTATTGTTTTGATGATAGTCACATTAAACCAGTATATAGGTAAGATAGGTTCGTTAGGTTGCTTCAGATGCCCGAAGGGCAAATTGCCCAGAAATAGGAACAAAAAAATAAAAATAGAATAGGAACTCAGGGAACGAGTCAAAGATTTTCATGTTTCACGATATGCCTAGGAATTTCACGATATGCCTGTTCTTACGATCGGCCGCCGACATATAGACCACGATAGGTCTAACTTCATAATATAAGACTAGTGAAACTAACCGTGAATCATTCAAAACTGTTACTTAAGCACCAAATGCACGGTATAATGATGTTTCAAATTACCAAATTCTTACAAAATTAACGCAATACTTCCTCACATGCGTGCTAAGCTTAAAGTTTTAAGCTGTTGAAAAGTCGCTGTACTTTCCTTGCAGAGAATTAAGAACATGCTTCAAACATAGCGACAATAGAGCCGCGGAACAATTACGAGTCTAGACTCGACGTAGGTACCTGAGAGTCGAGAGAACCATTCACTAACAACATGACGGGGAATTTAAATCCTTGTTGGAAGTTTGAATTGAGAAATTAACTCAGTGCCGTAACATGTCATGTCGCTTTACTTTTTAGCACTTATTACCATAATGCTGAGTCTGTAGTTCTCCCAATGCAAATGCAAGTATAGCAAATGCAGGGCTCCCAAAGGACTGGACCCAACTAGAGCTTACGAATGTAGCGCTTGTGAACTTCAGACCAGTCCCAAGTTTAAGACTGCATCGACCATCCAGTGGCGCCCTCATTGGGGTTTTGTGTTTTCTAATAAACCAATTAAGTAATTAATCAAAAATCAGAAATCAGAAATCAGAAATATTTATTGTGTAAACTGTGTAGGTACAAGAACTATAACTAAGTACATTTTTTGATGAGTATCAACAGTTTATTACTATTGTTGTCTTACTGATTCCCCAAGTTTTCGCCTTAATCACATAGTTTTATTTTGCTTATTTATCGCTTTATCAACTAAACGGCAAATGGTGGCCACATTCCTCCTTTATAGTCCGTTTTTTTTAGCATTAGAAAGAACTTCGCAGAAGTAAGCTTGTGGTTTCAAATCCGACACTTATAGCGGTAATAATTTGAAGTAAATTATATGTATTGACCATGCTACATTAAATAATTCAATAATTATTAACAATAAAAATGCCTGATAAAAACTGCACGCTTGCTTCTGTGGAGTTCTTTCTAATGCTAAAAAAAACGAACTATAAAGCAACATCAAAAATGCGTTTTTCGTCAAAAGATTTAAGGCACTTACTTGCAATAATACAGTCTCCCCTCTCTCCCAGTATGCACGCTCCATCCCTCCTTCAGCTCCGCCTGTATCCTCTCCAGCGCCGCTTCATCTTCAACCGCCGTCCTCTTAAGCTTCGGACTCCCGAACTTAGGACTGGCGCCCAACGTGGGGCTCCCGAACTTGGCACCCAACGTGGGACTCGCGAACTTCGGGCTGGCCCTGGGGCTTGCATCGCTTAGGGGGGAGCGGGGGAGGCTGGGGCGGGGTGAGGGGTGGGGGGAGCTGGTGCCGCTGGGTCCAGGCGACGGGGAGGCCTGTTGCAGCAGCATTGTTCACGTCATCGCGCCATTGTGGGAGCTAGAAAGAAAGAAAGATATGTTATTGCTGTACCAATCATTTTATGTTATATATGTTTGTATGACCAATGAATTACGACTATATATGGTGACATAATAGTAGGCCCGTAACATTCATCAAAAAAATAATTTCGCGACTAAAACTGACAGATTTGGAAGTCAGTCTAGACTGCATGTTTTTTATTTGATGCTATAGAGCACTTCAAGTCTGCACACAAGTTCATGTGAACACATTAAAAAAAACCTCTAGAGATATTTGAGATTCAAATGCGTACTTTATGCACCAACATGTTGGGCTCAAACCATCGTAACGTAACGTAGATTCTCGTCAGATTTAATGATTATTTTTAGAACGATACGGCAAAAACGATACCAAATATATTTTCGAACATTTTTTCACATACGCTAGCCTAAAAATATTTCTATCAAACAACCGTCAAACTGCATACGGCACGAATTAAAAAAGAGAACGCAACGAGCTCCCTTTGAAATGGCAACACCGATTAAAGCTGGCAGCAAAAAGTCCGGCCGACGCCAAATTGCCACAAAAAAAAATAGCGTAATCGCTGGAACCGACCACTTACTTTTAAAACCTCATATTTATTTACAACTAGCGTTTAAATTTCAACTTTATAACAAAGATGAAAGGTTGACTTTTGTTTGTCGTGATTTAGAAAAGGACCTATTTGGGAAGTGGACGTTCGAAATATGAATGAGAATGCCGGTTTTCCATAGAGTTTTGTTTATTTGGCCCGTTTTTTTCGATAAAACGCGGATTAGGACGTCTTATGATACGATTGTGCAATCCGAAAATGGAACGCTTACGGAAGACGGATGGGGAAAGGATTATGGAGAAAAAGTTTTGTTTGGGTTCATTTTGACGACATCCTTGTAAATTGTAATAAAGATGGCTTAACTGCGAGTATGAGTCTTATAAAAAAGATCTATATAATTCTATGAAGCGTTGAATTATTTTTGTGTGTGTACATTTAAAGGACATTAAACATGTGGACATTGAAGATTGTGGTATAATAACTATTACTACCTATTCTACCTAAGATTTATTTTCTTTACTATGATTTACTGCCCATAGAAAATAGTATAAGGGACGCTCATTTGTTTCTTGCATTGAAAATTTATAGTAAATCCAGACTAGATTTAGAATAAAAGTAATTTAAGTTGTTTTGGAAAAATCCTATTGCACCTTATTAAAACATACGACACGGCCTTACGAATCCTAACTTATGAGTCTGTAACAACGGTCGTGTTCAATATTTTTGTACGTTTCGTCGTTTAAGATATCATTGTAGGTCGTCACCTGTACCCAATAAAAACTTCCTTTGACTAGATACTATACTACGAATAACGGAGCCAGGTAGTAGGTAATGAAAATGTTAAATGTAACAATAAACCATAGACCTAGGATTCGCTTGCGCTTGACAGACAGCTGAAGTGTGCGAAAGGGAAGCCATCACGTATATGAACATCCCATGAGTGCGAAAGAGTCAGACTACCAATGAGAAAACGTAACCACTTTTGAGTTTGACGACGGCCGCGGACGGCCAAGAGCGTATCACGGTAATTTTCAAATTGAAAAATATACACGGATTAGGACGAAAAGTATTAAATGAAGTAATTCAGTGAAGATGGTGTCTTGTAGTGTGCCGGATTGCAGTGTCACAAGGCCAAATAATCCAAGCAATTACTCATTTCAGAGGATTTATGATATTCCGAACGAAATTTTCATAACGATATTGTGTCAAATAAACAGCGTAAAAAGTGTAAGAAGCCAGTTTATACAGTTCATTATAAGTTTTTCTTCCGTTCCGTGCTAATATTTTATCATATTAGTCAATAATTTAGGATATTTTGTGTAAAAACATAAACTGTTCGTTTACGCTAGGGCTTGACAAAATGTTCATATGACAGTATCGATAACTTGTCGGTATATTAATAGCTATGTAATTATTTCTTCACAAGACATCATTAAGATATTAGTTTTTATAACCGACTTCAAATAATAACGATTGTTATACCTTTTTGAAGGTGTTCATGTTTAGCGTGTCATGATAACTTCACTTTGCAACACAGTAAGAGTTACATTAAGATAAGTCTGTAACGATTTTATTTATTTATTTATTTCTTTATTTCAAGGCGAGGTAACAAAATGTAAATTGGATACATGTGTCTTAATATATGCTAAACTTATAGTACTAAATTTACATTTCAATAACTACCAAGCACAACATTCATTAGAAATTATAATATTTAATACTTAACAATTAATTTATGAATCTTAAAATTAAGATGAGATCATGTACTTAACTAGGTATGTGATAATTTTATTACACTGTTTCTAAATCTATTACAACTTAAATGAAAAATGTCAACATCATTACAAATCTTATTGTAAGAAGTGCATATACGAGCCAGGGGACTATGTTGTGAAACATTATTTGAAGCATGTGGAACTAAAAACTGAGTTGGGTTACGGCATGGTTTAGGGTACACCCGGAATTGTATGTTACTAATAAGGTCAGAATCTATTTTATTGTGAATAATTTTATGCAGTAGTAATAATTCGTTAATATGTCTTTGATTTTGTAAACTATTAATTTTGAAATGGTGCAGTCTATTGTTATATGTGGGTAGTTTGTTTTTAAGGCGCAATTTAAATACTAGATGGCGTAAAAATTTTCTTTGAACAGACTCAATGCGATCTATGTGGGTGTTGTAGTGCGGTGACCATACTGCGGAACAGTATTCTAAAGAGCTTCTAATTAGGGTGCGGTAAATTATTAAAATACTTTTGGCATTCTTAAAAGGTTTTATGGTTCTAAAAATACATCCTAACAGTCTAAATGCTTTTTCGACTATATAGTTGTAGTGAGCTGTAAAGGAGAGTTTTGCGTCGAACCAAACACCGAGGTCTTTTATAACTGAGACACGATTTAGAGATGTATGATCTATGGTGTAGTCGAACACAATTGGGGTTTTGTTTTTAGTAAATGTAATAGCATTGCACTTTTTTACATTTAGTGTCATGTTATTTTCAGAGCACCACTCGTTCAACATAGAAATATCCTTTTGAAGTAATTGACAATCTTGAATACTATTTACTTTACTGAATATTTTTAGATCATCGGCGTATGCTAATGTGTTACATGTAATGTTATCTAACAAATCATTAATGAATATAAGAAACAAAAGAGGGCCTAGGTTGGATCCCTGTGGTACACCAGAACTAGCCGGGAACGGAGTAGAATAATAGCCACGGACTTTAACGAGTTGTGAGCGATTTCGAAGGTAACATTTTAGCCATCTAAGTAGTGATCCGTGCAGTCCAATGTGTTCGGCTTTAGTGTAAAGAATATTGTGATCTACTTTGTCAAATGCTTTAGCAAAGTCTGTGTAAATGGAATCTATTTGGGTACGAGTATTAAATGCGGAGCTAAGATATTCAGTGTAGCTTATAAGATTAGTGCTAGTTGATCGATTTTGCATAAAACCATGTTGTTTGGGACTGGCTATAAGTTTAAAGTGCGTGTAGATATGTTTATAAACTATACTTTCAAATATTTTTGACAAGCAACAAAGTACACTAATAGGTCTATAGTTTGTGACATCTGACTTATCACCTGCTTTGTGTATGGGAACTATTTTTGCAATCTTCCAATGAGCAGGGAAAACTCCTTCGGAAAGGGATTTGTTAAATAATATTAGTAAGGGTTCAACTATTGCCGACGAACATTGTTTAAAGAATATTGGAGGAATATTATCATTACCAGGACCCTTGTTTATGTCGATGTTTTTTAATTCTGCTTTAATTTCAGATTCTGTAATAATTATAGATGAGATATTGTTATTGGTACCAGGAAATTTAGGGGTATATGGGGTAGAGGTCGGTGTAGAGTAGACTGAGGAAAAATAATTGGCAAATAAGTTAGCTATATCAGTACCATTGCTTGCGTATGAATCATTAAGATGCATACGGCAAGGAATTCCGTCACTTGTATTTTTTAATTTTATGTATTGCCAGAATGCTTTAATATTCGTTTTTATGTTATTTTCAGTGCGATCAATATAGGTAGTAAAACAGTTATTAAGTGTAGTTTTAACTCTAGTTCGTAAGAGAGAAAAAGTGTCATAGTCGCGGGGATTTCCGTACTTTTTATACTTTTTATGGTATTTATCTTTCTCTTTAAACATGTGAATTAATGACTTGCTAAACCAGATAGGATACTGGGTGCTTTTATGTTTTCGCTTTGGGGTACATTTATCTATTATTTCCCATATAATTTTGTAAAATATGTCTAAAAATTCATCACAACTTAAGTGAGTGTACTGATCCCAATTTAGTGATTTTAACTGTTCTAAGCATTTTTCATAATCTGTCTTTCTGAATTGGTATTGTAGTGTAGGATTATCTTTTAATGGGCGTAATGGTATAATGGATAATTTAACTTCTATAGGCGGGTGGTGAGCATCAGGACGAGTAATAGCAGAAGCTTCTGTTATTGAACATGACATATCTGATTGTACCAATACTAGATCAAGAATACGGCTAAGGTGATTGGTTATTTGATTCAACTGAGTGAGGCAGGTTCGAGCGATAAAGTCTGCTAGGAGGGTGTTTCTAGTGTTTCCTATTGATGTAGATGGCGTGGAACAGTGAAGCATATGAGTAGTAAGTTCTGGCGTGTTAAAGTCACCGATTATAATGTTTTGATCATTTTGTGTAGAAAGAACATTGGATTCATATAAGTTATATACTCTAGATAAGTCATCGTTAGAAAGATAGGACGGTAAATATACTACGCATAAGTTAAGGTTCTGTTTCTTTAGTTTTATACGTATCCATATGTCTTCGATAATGTCAGATTGCCAGTTAATTATTTGTTCAGAAATCAATGATTTTTTAACAGCTATTAATACTCCGCCACCGTGGGTTTTATTAAATCTTTTAAAGAAGTCGGGTGATCGGTCTCTTCTATAAACAGTATAACGTGGGTCAATAAATTCTGACGATGAAATAGAATTATCGAGCCAGGTTTCACACAGACATATTAAATCATAATCATAGGTTAAAATAGACTTGTATATATGCAATACTTTAGATCTCATACCTCGTATGTTTTGATAGTAAATACTAATACTGTTTGGAGAACTAGCCATAATATGAGTAAATAAAGATATTATTACTAACAAAAATTGCACTTTACTGAAGAGAATCCAGTGTCTGTTGGGTTTTGACGATTATATATCTTGAGTTATCGTCTTTACGCATAAATACTGATCCGTTTCTGACCCAGACGTATTTGTAAGAGAGTTCCGTAGCTTTCTTCCTCGCAGCCCAATGAAGAGTCTTATTCACCGGGGACAGATGCTCGGACACGTAGATAGGCACGGCGGGACCCCCGATGCCCAGTACTGACGAGTTGAGCTTCTGGTCCCTGGCCTTGGTCTTGTTGAAGCGCCCGACAGCCGACAGTAACTCGTCGCGGCAGCGTGTGCTGCGTAGTTTAGCGATGATAGTACGGGGCTTCTTGTTTTCCTTATTTTGACTGGCGACTCTGGTGCAGTGAAGGATATCGACGTCCGACATGCTGCAGGAGACTACCTCTGCGATGTGTTGTATTGTGTTTACTAGGTTCTCATTCTTGTCCTCGGGTATTCCTTGTATTTCTACATTGCAATCTCTCATATGCTGTTCTATTTGGTTGAGACGGTCTGTAAGGCCAGTAATCGTTGAAAGAAGCTCGTTGCGCTCACTGTTTAAAGTTTTTATATCATTATTTAAGGTCGTCATGGTGGGGTGAATATCATCGTATTGGTTGCTCATGAATGAAACAGAATCTTGCAACTTTTTCAGCTCTTCTTTAATAGGTGTTAGCTCTGCTTCAAGATGTTGGCGCAGAATTATTGGTAGCTCAGCGCGCAGGGCTTCCCTTACCTCATTTCTGATCATGGCTGAGAAGTCTGTATTCTCAAATGCTTTTTTAGGTGTGCCTGTGCGGTCGTGATTTGGTTGCTTGGTGCAGTTTTCGTATGTCCAGTTCGTTTTGTTTGTTTTCTTGTAGACTGCTGCAGTCACATTGACACAAAGGAAATGGAATAGTGAATCGCAACGAGTGCATATGAGCTTTTCTGCGGGCTTCACTGGCCTTTCACATTCACTACAGGTGTTAGACATATTGTAAATTATTAGGATAACAAGATCTTATATTCGCAAAAATAACGTCGTCGTTCAACAGTGCTAGTCAAAATTCGCGGAATTCACTCGGAGTTTCTAGGAAGTGGCCGTGGCGAACATCGAGTCCAAAAGAGCGTAAGCGCTGCAGGATTTCATACATCGTACGCGTTAATTTCAAACGGTCACTAGTATAGCGCGCGCTTTTGTATTGTCTTTTGTTTTCTGCAAATTGTACTTCAGGGCGACTTCTATTTGCACTTACACTAACTAATACACAAGCACTGTCTTATAAGGATTGTTTTGATATAAAATTCAAGTTCATCAATTCACTTTACACCAGTTAAAACTATTTTTGAAACGGAGAGGTAATGATAACGCGCGCGCGCGCGCGCTCCGTGAAGTTAAATTCTGATTCTGATGATTAAATTCTGATTTCGCGCGCGCGCTCCGTGAAGTTAAATTCTGATTCTGATGATTAAATTCTGATTTTGATGGCAAACGCAGTGCAATTGTTATTTATACGTCATAATGTCGTAGAATTTTAATGTTTAAAATAACACATTTGAAAAAGTAGTCGATAAAGCAATCAAACATCGACAGATTAGTAATATGTTGTAACATGACATCACTATTTTTGATCTCACATAGACAATTTACGCACACACTTGCATTTCATTTTTGGTCACACTTTTGAAGATTGAGAGTTGTTCTTTGTCATATAATTCTTTGCAATAAACTTCAGAAAACAGAACAGTTGCTAGTGCCGTGCAAGTGACATTTAACGTTTGTTGCGACATTGTAGGTACAAAAGTTCTCGACATTTTCGTGAACCAATTTTGTAGCCTTTTACATTTTATACATCTCATACCTAGGTACAGTCAAAGGAGCATTCCACGGACTGTCCCGTACAAACGCATTCTATTTCCTGTGTTGCGACTTTTTTTTGGGCATTTAAAGCAGGCGATTATTTTTCTGCCCATATTTTTGACCATTTGTCATTGAAAAGGAAACTCTTATACCTGAAAATCTTCAGAAAATTCGCGTTTGTACGGGACAAACGGTAGACAATTTCATGGAATGCTCCCAAAGAATTTAATTTCAAACCCATTTTGTACCTTGTCACAGGGACAATCAATGAGTTTCGCTGGAGACCTCATGCTATTATCACTGTGACAAGGTAGGCTCATTGCGTTAGTTTTCGTCCGGCTCTAGTTTTCGTCCACATGACGAAATTTGAATATAAACCTTCATTGCTCCACAAATTTGGACTTGCAATTTGCAATTCAACAATTGCAATCCTTAATATTATCTAAACAATTCATCTATCTGCATAAAAATTATATTTCGCAGGTAGCAAATTAAAAATTAAATGTTAATTTGCTAATCCGTCAAGTGGACGGAAACTGACATTGGATGGTAAACTGATGCAATTACCCTACAAAATGGATAATAAACTAAAACTTTCGACCGTACTATATGTGTTGTTAGTTGTTAGTAATATATTATAGTAAATTAAGTTGTTATGTTATGGCAATGTTTTTCGTCCCTTGACGATGCCGTCTGATGACGCAGTCGCATTAAATAAATAAATATGTAAACAGACAAATTAGTTTCGAGATCTCAGAAATAATTGTATACTTAAGCCCACTGGCACCATTCCACTAACCCGGGGTTAACCGGTTAGACCTGAAGTTACCATGGTTACCAGTACAATTTGACACTGGATTGACGGTTAAACCGCTTAACCCTGGGTTATTCAGTATGATATAGTCGCACCAAACAAAGTCTGCAGCGGATTTGATAGCCCACGCAGCGTAAGTGTTATGTGTTATGTATACGTCATAATTTCATAGAAGTTTGACGTTTAAAATGACACTTGCACTGCGTGGGCTATCAAAATCGCTGCAGACTTTTTACGGTCTGACTATACGTACATACCACTCACAGAGGATAACAGTGGAAATACACCAGTGTAAGACCCGACTGTCATATTTTTTGTCATTATAAGATTGAGCAAAGTAAGATTGACAGGGTTTTTCCTAATGGGCTGCATATCTCAATTAAAACAAGAACAAAAACTGTATAATATTGTTTGAAAACTCGGCCACGTTTTCCTCCGCCATTGTGCCTTAATCTCTTTGTCTGATTCTGCCGGCTCCACAGTTTTTATTGTTCTGTTCAGGCCGTTTCATTGCGAGGTAAGGGCGAGAAAGAGATGCCTATAGTTCAGTCTCTAGATAAATTTTATTGAAATAACCATGAAGTTTTCTTACCATATCATCTTTTTACGGTTAGAGTATAGCGATTTTAAAGAAATAAATAAGACATGTAAAAAGTATAAAATAGGCTGATATAAATAAGATATTATAATCCGTTTCAATAGTTTTATTTCATGAGTAACTATCGCGGTAACCGAAGACAATATTATAAAATACGAGTAGGCTAATTAATTTTTTTAAATCCACATTTGGATGGAAAGTTTGGACCAAATCCATGTGGGTGGAGACGAAGGAATAAAAAAAATAAAGATTACGACTTATTTTCGGTAGCAGGGTTACTGTGTGTAAAAATGTGGGTCTTGTGTAAAGGTATCATCCATTAATTACATCACACAAATCTTCGATTTTTAGGCACAATGAGTAACCTCTGCGTAACTTACTTTCTATACACCTCGCTCGCACTAATATGCCAGTCCGAGCGAGATGCATCGAAAGTTACGCAGACGCTAGCGAATACGTCGGTGTCATGTCAGTGACAAGCTCGTGGTAAGGCTACTAACGGACACCTCTGTGGGATCCTATCTCATCGCATAATAATTGATTGTCATAATGTAATGTTACGCATAAATATCTTTCCGCATATTTTTTCTCCAGCTGAAACAGAAAGTATTTTCGAAAATATTTTGCATAGGTTGTGTAGAATAGGGTAGGTTAGGTTAGCTTAGGTTTGTGTTATAATTTTTCAGAAATGTTAATATTTCCAGCACAATAACAATTATGCGAAATGAGTTTTATGCGTAATATTACATTAGGACAATCAATTATTATGCGACCCAATATGGACCCCACATCTGTAGGTACATATATCGCTAGAAAATCCACAGAAAAAGTAAAAGAGGAAAATTAAAAAGTTGTACAAATCGGAGTGTGGGTTTACTGTGTGGGAAAACTGGGATTTTCTCGCGCATTTATAATCCTGTTAAGGCGGCTTTTCTGCCAGAGCTCCGTGAAGGTTCTTTAGGTACACAGGATTTTAATGATAGCTATAGATAGATAGACCAATTTAGACATAAATTGAAATAAATTTATAATATACAGGACAGGGCTATTTCTTTACTAAATAACTTTGTACTGCCTTTCATGTGCCATAAATTTGTGTTTAGTGTTTTGTACAATAAAAAGTTTATACATACATACATACATTATATTTCTGTTTATAATTTATAATAAGTACATTAAAAATTCAAAATTTAATAAAATAACTTGATATGAATGGCAGTTTATAAAACTAGTTACTTACTTACTAATCTTAGCAATAAACTTAACATTCTATTCTGTCAAAAACAAGCCATAGTAAAATAAGATAAAATTTATTTGTACACTTACACTTCACATTTACTTTTGTGAGACAATGTCAATAAACTAACCTTGAAAACAATTGACAATCATCAATGATAATTATCCCTTAAATCTGTTGTCTAATCATTTCCAAAAGGACGTAACCAACACTAATATTCCTTCATTTTCCACCCTTTTTACAGCCAACGTATTATCTACAACACCAATATTCAATACATTACTGTAAGTAAATATGCACTTTATCCCATTGGGATAGAGTTGTAAATTGCATAGACATGTGTTAACCCCTCTACTGCCTGAAGTGTGACGTGCCAACAATATATTAAGCGGCAAAATTACCCAGAAACCTATTACGGGCAGCGTGACATAAATAATTCACTGAAATGTACCTAAAATAATGTAAACAGTATGCTAACATTACATTTTTTTGTCCTTTGACTGGGTCAAAGTTGAGAAATGGCAAAATATAAAAAACTTAATATTAGAAGATAAAATATCCGTTTTTGCATTCAATAGATTTCTATTGTAATTTAAATGTAATTAAATGAATTTTACGCAGAAACACCCTTTTAAGTTTACGCTACGCGAGAACCTACATTAAAATGTACGTAAAAAATACAATTATAATAAAATTTAGAAAAACTTAAATGCTGGTCGCAATTTTCGTACTTTATTAGCATAAGAAGTGGAAATAATTATACACTTAGCGTCGGTTGCACCAAACTGTTAGTATCGTTAAAGAGTTCGCTAAATTTTTATGTGTGGAAAGTTTCATAGTAAAGCGCCGGGGCGGGCGCGCCGGCTGAGGATGATCAGTCTGTCAACTGTGGTTGGTGCAACTGGCCCTTCTGGCGTTATTAATGAACGTCAGTCGAATCTAACAATCCCTTGATAATTGTTTGGGTCTATCCATTTCCATCTCCCACAACAACAACAGTAGTTGAAGCCTATTCGAACGTACACTTGACATCAAAACAATATCTAAATTATATCAAAGTTAGAGTTAGACCAAGAAAAGTCTGCAGCGACTTTGATAGCCCACGGAGTGCAAGTGTTATTTATACGTCATAATTTCAAACAAATTTGAGGTTTAAAATGAAACTTACACTGCGTGGGCTATCAAAATCGCTGCAGACTTTTCTCGGTCTGACTCTACCATTTGCGTGTTTATTTCGCTGTATGAAGAAACCGACGAAATATAACAGAATTATGCTAAGTTTTATTAATATGGACCCCCTTCTAGGAATCTAGTGCTTTTCAGTTTAGGCAGCTAGATATTAGTTAAAATACTGGTTCTTTTCACTGTGACAAAACGTAACAGTAACGTCGACACGCCAGTATTAACAAATTAGGAGAATGCCCCGAAAGGGGAATAGAAGGGGTATGGAGGGCTCGACATACCTGTTAATAAGGACTTTTAATTCCGCTGATAAATAAAAGGGCACACACAAATTAGGAGGAATATCCGAAAAGGGGGAATGGAAGGGGTAACAAGGGCTGAACATAGCTGTTAATAAGGACTTTTAAATGTGCTGTTAATAAATAAAGAAGCATACACAAATTAGGAGGAATATCCGTAAAGGGAAAGGGGGAATAGTGGGGGTATCGAAGGCTCAACGTACCTGTTAATAAAGACTTTTAAATGTGCTGTTAATAAATAGGGGGAACATACAAATTAGGAGGAATATCCGAAAAGGGGGAATAGAGGGGGTATCGACGGCTCAACAGAGCTGTTAATAAAGACTTTTAAATGTGCTGTTAATAAAAAAATAAGTTCAAAAACTAAAACCCGACTACTGCAAATCGCGCTCTAAAAAGTATGAAACAAGATAGAATTCTTATCTACAATTATCAAGCAGGAAATATTATAAATGTTACCATTTTTTTATATAAAAATACAACGTCAGAGATTCAGAGGATCACCGTGGTCGTATGCCACGATTATAAACTTAAAAGTAAAGTGGCATACGACCACGGCTATCCTCTGAATCTCTGTCGTTGTATTTTTTATATAAAAAAAATGGTAACATTTATAATATTTCCTGCTTGATAATTGTAGATAAGAATTCTATCTTGTTTCATACTTTTTAGAGCGCGATTTGCAGTAGTCGGGTTTTAGTTTTTGAACTTATTTTTTATTTAATTAATTTTGGGGTCATGATTTCGTTACTAACTTTTTGAAGTCACTTTATATTACTTTTGCGCGGGCGTCCTCAGTACAGAAATGTACGCAGAGCGCCGCCTATATCGGGCTACGCCCGACTCCTTTAGTGCCTATGAGGGCGCCGATGGCGGCCGTCTTTGGAACGCGTACGTCGGGCTACGCCCGACACATTTAGTATGAGGGCGCCCAAGGCGCCCGGTTTTGGAACGCGTATGTCGGGCTACGCCCGACTCTTTTAGTATGAGGGCGCCGAAGGCGCCCGGCTTTGGAACGCGTATGTCGGGCTACGCCCGACGCTTTTAGTATGAGGGCGCCTTCGGCGCCCGGCTTTGGAACGCGTATGTCGGGCTACGCCCGACTCTTTTAGTATGAGGGCGCCGAAGGCGCCCGGCTTTCGAACGCGTACGTCGGGCTCCGCCCGACTCTTTTAGTATGAGGGCGCCGAAGGCGCCCGGCTTTGGAACGCGTACGTTGGGCTACGCCCGACACTTTTAGTATGAGGGCGCCGAAGGCGCCCGGCTTTGGAACGCGTATGTCGGGCTACGCCCGACTCTTTTAGGATGAGGGCGCCGAAGGCGCCCGGCTTTCGAACGCGTACGTCGGGCTCCTCCCGACTCTTTTAGTATGAGGGCGCCGAAGGCGCCCGGCTTTGGAACGCGTACTTACGTCGGGCTACGCCCGACGCTTTTAGTATGAGGGCGCCTTGGGCGCCCGGCTTTCGAACGCGTACGTCGGGCTCCGCCCGACTCTTTTAGTATGAGGGCGCCGAAGGCGCTCGGCTTTGGAACGCGTACGTTGGGCTACGCCCGACACTTTTAGTATGAGGGCGCCGAAGGCGCCCGGCTTTGGAACGCGTATGTCGGGCTCCGCCCGACTCTTTTAGTATGAGGGCGCCGAAGGCGCCCGGCTTTCGAACGCGTACGTCGGGCTCCGCCCGACTCTTTTAGTATGAGGGCGCCGAAGGCGCCCGGCTTTGGAACGCGTACGTTGGGCTACGCCCGACACTTTTAGTATGAGGGCGCCGAAGGCGTCCGGCTTTCGAACGCGTACGTCGGGCTCCGCCCCAGTCTTTTAGTATGAAGGCGCCTTCGGCGCCCGGCTTTGGAACGCGTACGTCGGGCTCCGCCCCAGTCTTTTAGTATGAAGGCGCCTTCGGCGCCCGGCTTTGGAACACGTACGTCGGGCTACGCCCGACACTTTTAGTATGAGGGCGCCTTCGGCGCCCGGCTTTGCAACGCGTACGTCGGGCTCCGCCCGACTCTTTTAGTATGAGGACGCCGAAGGCGCCCGGCTCTGGAACGCGTACGTCGGGCTACGCCCGACAATTTTAGTACGAGGGCGCCGAAGGCGCCCGGCTTCGGAACACGTACGTATCTTGTAAAAAAATTGACTGTTTCATACATTTTGGCTCATCAGGACTTCTATACCTGTTCACGTTATAAAATGTTGCAGGACATTAAAAAAACACCATGTATAGCGGCCAAACAAATTTCTTTTGCAAAAACCTTCTTGTATCGCCGTAGTCGAGTAACACGCGGATAGAATCCAGAGCGTTTGTAGATTCATAGTTCGAATCACCTAACCGATAAATTAATGTTTTATCTGGCGCATGCAAGCAAAGCCGGGTGCAAAAGCTAACAATATTTATATATTTGAAATGTGCTAATTGAGCTCTTTCCAATGATGTATAACACATCATCATTACTTAATTTTAGTTTTTTGGTTCGTGACTTTATGACCTCTAGAGGGCGCAATGTTCATTTTTTTGTGATGCCATATAGCCTATAACCAGCGGACGATTAAGACGATTCGAATGACACATCGTTTGTTAAATTATAATAAGTAGATAGAAGTTATGAGGGAACAGATGAACATACATACATACATACCCACATACATACCGGTCAAAATCATAACCCTCCTTTTGCGTTGCCGTAGTCGGGTAAATAGGGGGCACACACAAATTAGGATGAATATCCGGAAAGGGGGAATAGAGGGGGTATCGACGGCTCAACGTAGCTGTTAATAATAGTACATTACTACAGAGGCCGGGACGAAAGGGGTTGCCGGCCGAAGACATATAGACGGCCGAGCGAAGCGAGGCCGGATAGGTCTGAGCGCGGGCAACCCCATTTCCCGCCGAGGTATGTATAGTGCTTTTCTCAAACATGCAATGAAATAAATAAAATAAAAAATCCACGAAACCCAAGTTTTATTTATAGAAAAAACTAAAAGTAAACTACACCCAAAATATAACCAACACGTACCTATATCATTATCACGCGTATGTTTTACACGAGTCGTGTATTTTTACTACCCGTATATTTTCATGTATCTTTGATTTTTTCGCCTTGTATCCGTCTGACTGTCGTTTTCGTCACATAAGTTTACATAGTCTTTCATATTGATATCATGTTTCACATACATCGTTGTTTTATGCATGGAGTAAATAAGTATAATTTCCACAGTGTTGACGAATTTGTAGTTACATTCATTTAAAATATGCCACAAAACTGTTTCTAATAAACTGCAAGCCATTTTTCTTAGTTTCTCAAATAATAAAATTGCCATAAGCAACCATATACATAGGTACTTCGTCTTTGACTTGGCGGCAGAGGCAGCAAGTTATTTAAAATCAATTCTGCTTACGCTGCCAATTCCAACACCTAGTTACGATTACAATTAATATTAATTTCATTATTTCGTTGGGACTCATATTAAAGTCAAAAAATCACCAACGCACCATAAATCCAATAAAACAGAATGAATATTTTTCAACTTTACCTCCATAACAATTTAAAAAATATAACTACGCGTGTTTGAGTAGACCGTTTTACCGCTAACGTTTAGATGAAATATTTTAAATGTTTTTATTTGTGTAGTTAAATTTATAATTTAAAATTATAAAATTATAGAATGTATTAGTTATTAAGTTTATGTTGATTTTATACAAATAAAACTGCAAATTATAGCAAACATTGTTGTTTGTTTTTTTTTTATAGGCGTAGTGGCAGAGTGTCATTACGAACCATAAAGCAAATACTGCCTCTAGTTTTTTTTTTAATGGATGAATGCCACGATGCTGTGTCACAAATATCTGTGAAATTAAAATTAAAAAAGAGGACTTTGCCGGCCTAGGCCTGCAAGATGTGTATGAAATTCCATTAACGACCTTTTGTCCTAGCCGCACCTGAAACGTCATACTTCGCAGCCTATTATAAGGAACATAACATCAATATTTCATTGCATGTTTGAGAAAAGACTTTTAAATGTGCTGTTAATAAATAGGGGAACACACAAATTAGGAGGAATATCCGAAAAGGGGGAATAGAGGGCTCAACATAGCTGTTAATAAGGACAATTAACTCTGCTGTTAATAAATATAAGGGCACACATAAATAAGGAGAAAGTTTCAGGGGAAATAGAAGGGTTATCGAGTTTAGGGGCAACATATCTGTTAATTTAACTTTTAATATGTAAATAAAAATCACATAATTAGTAACACGCAAATTAATAAAATGCTTAGGGCTCAACACACCTGTTAAATGGGGGTCATTAAATTTTTAATATACATAATTATTTAGTGGTGGCCGAGTGGATACGACG
Source organism: Cydia fagiglandana (assembly GCF_963556715.1). Taxonomy (NCBI): domain Eukaryota; kingdom Metazoa; phylum Arthropoda; class Insecta; order Lepidoptera; family Tortricidae; genus Cydia; species Cydia fagiglandana. Next base: position 610,406 of record NC_085941.1, on the reverse strand, counting down.
TCTGACTTTCAATCCAGAGGTCGCGGGTTCAAATCCTGGCTCGTAGTCGTACCAATGAATTTTTCGGAACTTATGTACGAAATATCATTTGATATTTACCACTAGCTTTTCGGTGAAGGAAAACATCGTGAGGAAACCTGCATACATCTGCGAAGAAATTCAAAGGTGTATGTGAAGTCCCCAATCCGCATTGGGCTAGCGTGGGGACTATAGCCCAAGCCCTCTCGCGCATGAGAGGAGGCCTGTGCTCAGCAGTGGGACGTATAAAGGCTGAAATGATGATGATGATGACATAATTATTTAATATGTCTAAGAACATGGCGCTTTTTTATCATTGATCTAGACACGCGGCAGCGTGTCAAGCCAAGTTCAAGCAAAGGAACTGGCTAGCCAGCGCCAAGTGTAATATTACACGAACCACTTGGTGCCACTTTTGACCCTTCTATAACTCAAAACATCTTTAACGTAAACACATAAAACTACGTGTGTTTAATTATATCCATAAGGACATCTAGAAGCCCAAATTTCATGAAGCTAGCTCAAACGGTTATAAAGATATGAAGGTCAAAAAGTCGTAAATTTTAAGACTGACTGACATACCTATAGTACCTAAACCTAACCTACTTCCAGATGACCTAGAAGGATGAAATTTGGAATCCAGCTCAGTTATTGTGTGAAAGCGTAGGAAAAAATCTTAAAATTAAAAAAAGTTATAAAATAGGGGGGGTCCCCATACAAAAAAAACATTTTTTATTGTGACTGACATATAAGTACCTAAACCTAACCTACTTCCAGATGACCTAGAAGGATGAAATTTGGAATCCAGCTCAGTTATTGTGTGAAAGCGTAGGAAAAAATCTAAAAATTAAAAAAAGTTATAAAATAGGGGGGGTCCCCATACAAAAAACCATTTTTTATTGTGACTGACATATAAGTACCTAAACCTAACCTACTTCCAGATGACCTAGAAGGATGAAATTTGGAATCCAGCTCGGTTATTGTGTGTAAGCGTAGGAAAAAATCTAAAAACAAAAAAAAGTTAATAAATAGGGGGGGTTCCCATACAAATTTCTTTTTTATTGTGACTGACATATAGTACCTAAACCTAACCTACTTCCAGATGACCTAGAAGGATGAAATTTGGAATCCAGCTCGGTAATTGTGTGTAAGCGTAGGAAAAAATCTAAAAATAAAAAAAGTTAAAAAATAGGGGGGGTCCCCATACAAAAAACCTGTAATACGCGCTAAACAACCGGCCAACGGTGTGTCGTTGGCGGCGCGCGGCACCACATAATTAATACAAAGAACAGAAGTAAAAAACATGCAGCGGAAACACAAGAAAAAACATTAAATCTCAATACCTGCCTAGTTTTCTTTACAAAAAGTATTGATATCCCATCAAAAACATAAATGTAAAAAAAGGAGAGCCAAGTTCAATACAAAAATTATGCTTGGCTGTGGGGTTCGCCGCAAAAAGAATGGAGATTTAAATGAGTGCCAAGTTCTATGCAAAATCCAAATATGTATTTATAGGAACAAAATAACATTATAAACAAGTATTAAACTCTATTTCTTTGCTTTATTGGATACCTATAACAATTGCTGTTATTTAAAAAAAATGTGAGATCTTAAAGTAGGTTAGATTTGGCTTGGCCAGTTTTTATCAGAATTACAAAATATATATGTTGAATAACTTTATAAAATGACTGATGTAATGAAAACTGGCCAAGTCAAATCTAACCTGCTTTAAGATCTCGCATTTTTTTTAAATAACAGCAATTGTTATAGGTATCCAATAAAGCAAAGAAATAGAGTTTAATACTTGTTTATAATGTTATTTTGTTCCTATAAATACATATTTGGATTTTGCATAGAACTTGGCACTCATTTAAATCTCCATTCTTTTTGCGGCGAACCCCACAGCCAAGCATAATTTTTGTATTGAACTTGGCTCTCCTTTTTTTACATTTATGTTTTTGATGGGATTTTCATGACTGATGGGGATTATTGAAAATTTTAAATCAGTCTTTGGTTAGAAACTTTTTATTAGATTCATTGTTCAACTTTAGTTAAAGCAACAAAGAGACAGTTCTTTACAGCACCTATCTACAGTAAACAACAACAAATTATTTGTCAATCGAGGCCAGTCGTTAAGCCGCGTGTACACTGTACTTACAGTTTGTCAACGACAATTTAAGTGAATGACATTTCATTGTCACTATTATGTAATCTACAGGCGACAGTCTAAATAAAATCCATAATGGATTTGAAATGTACAAGATCGCCTATCAAATAAGTACAAAAAGTTCAACCAAACTCGGAATAAAGTCATTGGAAGTACCTATTGAATTCAGAAATAATTTGTTACTGCGTTATTTGTTTAAATAAATTGTAAAGAGGCCCACAGATTACCAGTTGGTAGGACGATATCAGCCTGTGAGTTAATAGCAAAAGGTGACAGTTCCGAACAACTGACAGGCTGATATCGTCCGGCGAACTGGTAATCTGTGGGCTAACAGTAGGTACTTATATATTCCAAGATATAAGCATCCACCGTATCTCCTGAATAGATCTCACGTTTCCTAACCATACGTTTTCATACATTCAAGCGGCCGTTAAAGGCCGCTATGGAACTCACAGTAGTAACATTTATTTTTGTCTGCAGTGTGCCTTTTTCGAATAAATGAATTCATTTACGTGAGCACTTTCCTTTTACACATTTCTCTCTATATCTGTACCTTTTTTTGATTGATTGTTTATTTTGATTGATTATCTTATCTAGGTCGCCATGGCTACTACGGCGAGCTATGACTCAATTGTCCTCAACTCAACAGTCCCCTCTTTTGTCTATTGATCTCCTCGATTACTCAAGCTTTTGATGACAATGAGAGCTTCGAAACCAGCTGTTAGGGGTCATCCATTAATTACGTCACACCAATTTCTAGGTTTTTTGACCCCTCCCCCCCCCCCCTTGTCACACTTGGTCACATTTGGCAAACCCCTCCCCCCCCTAGTGTGACGTCACATTTTTTCTACGAAATCGCCAAATCGAATTAAGTAAGTACCTAAGTATTATTAATATTTTATCAAAATATTTTTGACGATATAAATATTAGTAATTTTATAACCCAAAACTGCTTAGGAAAGAAAATTAAACGATTAAAAACTATTTTCGTTATAAAAACTTGTTATTTAAATGTACAGCGAACTAAATAATTTAAATAAATTTTCGGTTACTGATGAAGTTAAAGTGACGTCAAAAGTTTGTGTCTCCCCCCTCCCCCACGTCACAATATGTCACATTTTCTTGACCCCCTCCCTCCCCCTAAACGTGTGACGTAATTAATGGATGACCCCTTATCGTATTATGCTTTTATTTTATTTATCTATGGTCCTTTTGACGAGAAACTGTGTAAAGTCATACATTTTAACGGTTCTCGGTTCTTTTTAGGGTTCCGTACCTCAAATGGAAAAACGGAACCCTTATAGGATCACTCGTGCGTCTGTCTGTCTGTCCGTCTGTCACAGCCTATTTTCTCGGAAACTACTGGACCAATTAATTTGATTTTGAAGTTTGGTACACATATGTAAATTAGTGACCCAAAGATGGACATGTTTTTTTTATAATTTTAAAATACATAGGCTTGAAGTTAATTAAGACAATAGCCAAAAAATGACCCCCCCCCCCTTTATCTTCGAAACTACTGGGCCTAAAATTTTGAAAAAAATACGCAAAATAGTTCTTTGCCTGTAGATGACAGGAAAACCTATTAGAAATGTGCAGTCAAGCGTGAGTCGGACTTAAGTACGGAACCCTAGAAACGCGAGTCCGACTCGCACTTGGCCGGTTTTATTTAAATTAGATTTGGTAAAGTGGGGGTCTTGTGAAGTCAGTTTTATTGAAGGATACTCTTACATATTAACTTTAAACACAATTATTTACCTAATTAAAACAAAAACATTGTTCTATCCACTCTGCCATTAAGATTAGGAAAACAGCCGTATAATTAAAAGAAACCGTCAATTTTCCTTCATTCTTCAACATAATAAGACCTCTAAACTTATTAAAGACGCCAGACGAAAATTGTTACTTCACACCGGTCATTCACCCGCATTAGCAGAACTGCTCTAACTCTCTAATCGCTCGCATTCTGTCCCTTTCACTCGCGTGTTACTGGCAGGCATTGTTTAACGCCTATGAAATATCAGCGGATATATTTCACAAGCGCTTATCTTTACTCTAATCTACTTTTAATTGCGACTCTACTCGGTTGTTAGAAGGTTTATATTTGAATGGAGGTTGGATTTGATTGATGTTTTGCTAAAGATAGCCTATGATATTGTTTTCCGACAGGTAATCTCTGTACTATGGATGTGTGTGTGAAAATGCGAATATTCGAAATTCGGTTTTGAGTGATGAAGTGCCAAATTGGGAAGTTAACGTTTTGCACGGATTTGGAACGCAAATCGGGAAATGCGTGATTTGAATATCGATTTATGTGACGGTTTCGTATTTGTTTTGCTTACATGCTAAGTTACATCGTAATCGTAAAGCTTTTTAAGCTTAATTTAATTTACTTTAAATTAAACAGAACATTATCATTTAAGATAATAATATTGGACTCCTCGTCCTTGCCCACTTAATAGCTACCTACTTTTAACTACATATATCATAACATCAGCCCTTCATCGCCCACTGCTGAGCATAGGCCTCTCTTCTAGAACGCCATTGTCCCGGTCCTGAGCTAATCTAATCCAGAAGTGACCCGCAATTATCCGGAAGGATGTCGTCCACCCAACACAACTACATAGGTAAGTAGTAAAGCATATGCCAGACGGCAGACAACCACAGTTTCTGCAAGATGACCTTGGCAGAAGCGAGGTAGAAGCGCGGCTGTCTACATGGTTTACAACAAGTGCTTTGCCAATGGTATGCTACATGGCTTTAAACCACTGTTTTTCTACCAAGGTCATCCTGCAGAAACTGTGGTTGTCTGCCGTCTGGCACATGCTTTGCTTAAGTACGCAGAATGTTTTCATATGGAAATGGTTCCCTCTGAACTTCTTGCGTTGTCCGCATACTGCGAATCGAGTTTGTCTGCTTTGGAACTTAGAAACAACTTAGGAACTTGATCACACCTGTGTGTAGTGGACAGAGCAGCTGTTTTACTCTGCAGATCACATATTATCAAAACGTGTAAAAACCCCGTATTCTTGTGTTTGTTTATGCAAATAAGATGAGTCAACGCGTGGGCTAAGGTCAGCCGGTTACAACACTTAATTCACAACAAAGTTTCTTATGGGCATATCCAATTACGTGTATGTGACCCGTATACTGATCTATGCATACGCATAATTGGGTAGGTAAAGTTTTTTGAAGATAGGCAAATTATATTTTTTTCCGATAGTATTCATTACAGCAATCACGGAAATGCAGCTCTTTTATTTTTATTTCATTTTATTGATTAAATATAATTTTTTAAATGATCGATATGACGTTTGTGAGGTGGAATGGCAGATCCCAATAATTCCTTTGCGCGTCGTAAATGGTACGAGATAGAAAAAAAAACGATGTCAACTGTCAGTGTCACTTAGCTCTCATTCCCGAAAAATAACGGACAAGCCTCATGTTACCTTGCGAATTGCTATTAATGTTATCATTGAGATTTTCGACGACCTCAGCACGACCCACGGACTTCTGATTCCCCACGACATCTGCGCGTATTTGGACAAAGATTGAATTTACTTTCGATAACTTGGCACTGCATAATTATTGGACAACGTTTTCTTCCCCACCCCTACACGACGGCCCCTGCGCTGACCCTTGGACAGAGTTTTGCAAGAAAAATAAGCGAGTTCATACGAGATTGCGAGCAGATTCTACAAATTTGAAATTATTATCATAACAGTGATAAGCACAATGCCGTTGAATTAGAGGAGCAATGGCCGTACAGGAGTACGTATCCGTGAAATACATAGGTACATAAAACTATCTTCACTTGTGTTTTGATTTTTATTATTAAATTGCCATGAGCTGTTAAGTTCGTAAACAAGAAATCGGTCTAATTTTTTCTAACAATTTCAACCATCTGTTAGTTTTGTGTGGTTATCCTCATTTTATGAATGTTGTTCTTATTTTCAGGTGGATGTAAACATTCATTGGCGGTATTATACTGATGGCTAATTAGAACCATTGAGCCATGACATACTTCCTTGCAGTGTTATTCGGCTAAGCCTCGAGCATCCTGTGAATCTGAAGGATATAATTATTTCCATAAAAAAGAGCAATCGAATTAGGACCAAGATATCCCGAGAATCTAAAGACATTTTATAAAAAATGCAATAAAATGAAAATGGGAGACTCTCTTATTTTAACAATGTTACAAGATCATGACAATGTTATGGTCTATACTTATTAAAATTTTAAAACCAACATGTCTTTATCTTTGACTTGAAAATGTACAAATGATTTGGGTTAAGTTTTATGAAATGCAACTTATGCTAAAAATCTATTATTATTATATGTCAAATTATCGTGAACTCGATGTTGCTTAAGGCGTATCCAGATTAGTCAATTTTTCGCCAATCTGATTAAATTGCCCGATCGAATCGGGACGTGCGGACGCAAACGCCAATTTGGCTCGCCGAATTCAACCGCCGATAATGACCGATAAAATGAGGTGCGGACACAAGAACACCAATTTGTGGGCCTAGTATTTTCGTTATGGGGCATTTTTTCAATTTAAATGTCTCTAATATCACCATAAATCTAAAATTGGAGATTGACGCCAATTTCATTTCTGATCAAATCGACCGATTTTATCAGTCCCGTCTGGATACCGCTTTAGCACCGCGAAAGGGCGCTGCGCGGTGCGCCCGGATTGACGCATGCGCGTACCGTATGCTTAGTATCTATGGTAATATAATTTTAAAAAATATGCAAATAAAAGGCGGCAAAGTTTATTCGTTGTGCAATACTCAATAAGTTACCGCTTGTTATTTTAATACTCGTAATAAACAAAATGAGTTCAAGTGACGAAAACGACCTGGAATAGACGGCACACCGCCTCATTTGAAAGCAGAAACAAACTTAATAATGAATAACTAGCTTCCTGCTAAGTCCAGGGACAAATACAACAGGACTTACGACATGCTCATGCTGTGGAAGGACACAAGAAGGACAGCCAAAACGCAAGAAACACCTATTCTGAAAATGGTTTTTAGCGTATTTCTGTGACCAAGTGAAAACTAAAAAGCCATCTACATTTAATATAAACTAAGAATATGCGTTGTTTTTTTAATTGTATTCGCGTCACTTTACCCCTATTAAATACGCTTTACTAAATTGAATTTGTTTTATTTCCTCACATAATTTGAGAATAGTGCTTACTATGTATACCTCAATGGAAGCAAAAATGTAGTATTTTTGCGAGTTGATACACTTGCTACTTGTGTATAGTGGCAAATGTATTAAACCCGCAATCAACACTAATCAATATGTAAACAGGCCCCAACGTGAAGCACATTTACCCTACAGACATACTTATCCATATTGACCATATTTGAACCTTTCAACTCTCTTCAAGGGCACGCCACACAGCGTGATCCTATATACTGTTGTAATGTTAATGCTTAAGGATAATAATTTGTGGATTTATAAAATAAAACGAAACGGAATTTACTGGATTTATATTATATTATTTTGGATTTATATTATAAGTTTTCTAAAGTACAGTCGCCATCAGATATATTGGTGCAGCTAGGGTGCTCATAAATATCTGAACACGCCTCTATTATCAGGGCGTGCGTGTTCAGATATTGTGAACACCTTGCCGAGCCCATATATAATAGCCAATAACGACCTAGTTATAAGACTATTACAATCTTAATCATCATGTATGTATAATACAACAATCACGTTTATATAGTCCTCACAAACGTATAAGTTACCATTTTGGCCAATATATCTTCAAAGTTTGGCACCGAATCGCTGTTAAAGACTTTGGTGTGCTCAAATACGCTGAATTTGGAAAGTAACGTCTGTACTTCCTACAAGACGGTACGACGCACTTTTGAGTTCATCTCTGTAATATTCTATTTCCATTCGAACGTTTCCGGGATCGTCTCCATCTATTGTGTTGATACTGAGATCCAAAATGACTCGTGTAGCAGTCCAAGAGTCGTGGTGAAGGCGTTAATGAAAATGTTCTCCAAGAAGCAGTGCCAAGTAGTCGAAAGCAATCGTTATCATTATCAAAATATCCGTGTTGAGCGTGCTAGGGACGTTAAAAATACTTATTCTAGAAATCACACCGACATCCAATTACAAGAAAACACAAATGTTTCGTCCGACCATTATTTTCAAATTATTTGCAAGTTATTTTCCAAGAATGACACTGACAGTTGACATCGATTTTTTTTCTATCTCGTCCCATTTACTACGGCAAAGGAATTAATTACTCGAATCTGCCATTTCACTTCACAAACGTCATATCGATCATTTAAAAAATTATATTTAATCAATAAAATAATATAAAAATAAAAGAGCTGCATTTCCGTGATCGCTATAATGAATACTATCGGGAAAAAATATAATTTGCCTATCTTCAAAAAACTTTACCTACCCAATTATGCGTATGCATAGATCAGTTTATAACAGATCGCGATTATGCGTTTGGTAATCTTTATTCACGGAGGGATTGTTCCAGTGGCTTTAAAGCGCAGCGATGATCATGGGGCCAAGATAGGGTTTGCAATCCGGATCAGAATCCGAATTCGCCGATCTTCCCATAAATTTCAGATCCGTCGTGCAAACTCTAGGCCCAGACATGTAACAATCGTTTACAGAAAACGCCATTCGAAACTTTATCTTACTGAACTTCACGCATTTCTTGATCGTGATTATCGTGAACCTCGGGATCAGGGCTATAACCGCGAAAATCGAAGTTTGCAAATTGCGGGGATTTTTCTCGGATATAAGGATTCCTGCAAGCGGGACATGTTGTCCTTTGGCATCGACCCGAACACCTGGGAAACGGAAGCCCTTAAAAGAGCGGAGTGGCGTAACCTCTTACATGACGGCATAGCGAAGCATGATGAAGTCTGGCTCGATGATTTAAAACAGAAAAGACTTCGGGCTTCACAGGAACCATCAACGGATTCGCGTTTCACCTGCGAACTTTGTGGCAGGAAGTGTCGTGCTGCGATTGGACTTTACAGCCATAGGAAAAGGTGTGCCGCACCCCCGGTCTCCGACGGCGCACAGACCTCTTCTCAATAAACTGTCGCTGCAACAATCATCTGTCAAGATGCTGTGGCCAATGATGATGACTCTAATTACGCCTTCGTTGGAGTAAAAGAGAAAGATCCCCACAATTTGCGAATTTCGGTTTTCGCGGTAGCCGGTCAGGATAGGTACCTCGGGATGTACGAAGGTTGATATTGGGTTGTAGCCGCGCGCGTCACGTCAGTTGACGTCTTTGGCGGTTGTTAATTAAACAATGTACCTATGTATGAAAATGAGCATATCACTTTTCGTTGCATCTGTTATCCCGATATGCGTTTTATTATACTCAGTTACAATCATGAGATATGTAACAGAAAATATAAAGCATTTTTGATATTTCATTGATTGTTGTCCACACACAATTGAATGTCCTATTCGTCTATCATATTGTTGATATGTTAAATAAAAGATACTGCATTTGGTTTCCACATAATTATAAAAATAATAGCAGGTATGTTTTTAAAACAAACAACACTTATTAAGTTTTATGAGTCTGGTAAAATGTTGCCAGCTGTGGTTGCCAGTGTTTAAAACCTGACATTAAATACTTATTTCACAGGATTTGTGGTTTACGTCTCATTATTGCTGCCAGTGCCACGTCCATTATGGGAGTGTGTTTATATCAGGACTTTAAAATTTCACGCTCGGTTTGTCCAAGCGTTTAACTCGGGAAGCGTTGAGAATATGTACGAGCTGGTTACATTATACATACAACACAACACACAACATGTGACGTAACCGCATCTGCCGTGATCGATACCGCAGATACGAATCATTGATTTATTATGTCAGCGGGCCTACCGCAAAAGTTAAATTTATATCGCTCTCACATATTTCAATGATAAAGAAATAGATACCGAAGTTTAGGTTTTAGATGTTCACGGTAGACCCAGCTGTGACGTTGATACACACAGCCCATCTACCAAGTTTCAACTATATTATACTTTTGGTGGATTGTGAACTTCGCTTCCTCAAAGAAAACAGTTGATCAATCTAATATTTAAAGAGTTAAGGAAGTGTCTAACCCTAATCCAATCGTTAACTTAAAAGTTTGTAAATAGTACCTATGTTAGTAGAGTTAGACCAAGTTGGCAGCGATTTCGATAGCACAGAGGGCGCAAAGTGTTATTTAAACGTCATAAATAGAAGTTCAACGTTTAAAATAATTACAATGTGCCACTTTCAAAGTCTGGGCTATCAAAATCTAGTAGTAGGGTAGGTAGCTATCACTGATATAATGCCAAACTTCACTTCGACGTATGGCCGACTCTTAAACTTCTTAATAACTTAGCAGACAAAAAGAAATAAAAGGGAACCAATAAGGGTTCTCATTTCTTCCAATTGCGGGTTTGCGGTTTATGTTCAATAGCCGTTACAAGCCTAGACGAAAGTGTCATGTACCTACACTTCGCGGAACAGCTAGAAAGCGGTCAGAAAGCTACTCTTGCGCAGACGGATTAAAGGCATTAAAGACATTTATACCTCTTATGAACCGTGATAGCTAACAAAATTTTCACAGATGATGAATTTCTGCTGCCGCTATAGCAATAAATACTAAAAACAAATAAAATAAATATTTAAGTGGGGCTCTCATACACCAAGCGTGATATTTTTGCCGTTTTTTAGCGTAATGGTAAGGAACCCTTCGTGTGCGAGTCCGACTCGCAATTGTCCGCTTTTTTTCTTTTCTTTTCCAATCCCCGCACTACTCGCAAGCGAGTAGGTATCAGATTACGCTGGTCCTAATAATAATACAGAGAACAGTAATACTGGTTTGCGAATAATGAGTTGGTGGACAGGTAAGGAATGAGAGAAACTGCTTAAACACGACCAGCCCACGACGGACTGATTTACGTACTATGTTCAGATTAACTTTCAATAGACAGGTATTGAAAGATACTAGACACTGATATGTCTAGAAACGAATAGCACCTATTTCACCCAGACAGATAATGACAAAGTACTGTACAGTCACCTGCAATATTACCTATATAACTCTTCGAAGGCAGCAAAAATATGTGAGACGCTTTTGTGGCTCTACAAATAAGATCGTGTCAGATATTTTTGCAGCCTTCGAAGACTAGGTAATATTATTATTATTTGTATGACTTTTCCATATCTCGGGACCATGGGGTCCCGGACCTTTGGGAGGCGTACGTGGGGCCGAAGCCAACAGCGCAGAGGCCCTTTAGACACTTTAATCTAAAAGCAAGGGATACACGTGGCGGATACCATCCTCGAACGCACAATGTGATACATCCGGAGATGGTCCCCACCAGGTGCAAAGACTATTGCAGTGCAGCACTTTTGTGCTGCGATGGGAACTAAGGTCATGGGCTATAGATTTGAAAGTTGGATGTGACTGGATAATGGGCTACGGGAGAGACTAGCGGACACCTGCCGTGACAATCAGTCTCAAAATTGTATAAGACAGGTGGTGACTCGCCAACTCATTGAGTGGGCCCCGCAATGGCCGCACGCACAGTGCGACAACAGGGCAACACTTTGGAGCGGCTGTGAATTATTATTGCACGTGACTGTACAAACGAAGAAAGATTGTAGGTGGACTTTTTATTATTTGTAATAGCGGATAAAATACTAAAATGGGTCGACAAACTATATTTCGAATTAAAATACCTAATTGAAAAATAGAATCCCTAATGGAAACAACTCATACATTGCCACTTCGATAAAATGCAACTTTTTCATCGATTTCTGCTGATGAATAAAGTGAGCCTTTACGAGCTGGTGTGGTGAAAAGTACATTTCTGAATATAGTAAACAAACCGCGCCTGCACGTGACACGTGAAGTATAAACCGATATTCCATATTCCCATCAAAGTGTACGATCTTACACGCGGCGTCCTGTCACAATGTTACAACACTAGGTAATAAAACATGCAGTATGTCAAGTATTTCTCATAATAATTCTAAAACATAGACTAGGAATCCTCTATACCGAGTTTAGAGCAATAATTTCATGCAACCGACGATGCCAAAAATGCGCGGGCGCGCGGGACGAGGTAAGCGAAATCCCGTGCCGTGATTGGTCCGTTCAAAGACACTTTCGACTCGAACATGGAGTAAAACTACCGTATGCGTGGTAGAGGGGGTAGCGCGACTATGCTCGGTCTGGAGGATGTTTGGTCTATGTACTAAAATGTTTCGCACGCTTTATAATTTATTTAATTCAGTAACTGATGACAGGGACGCAGCTATACGATACTACGATCTCACTTCTATGTATTACTGCTTCTCTGTCATCAGTTACTTAATTAAGTAAGATGTGTAAAGCGCTTTATACTACGTACAGACGTATTCGAACAATGAGATACGTCAAATACTAGACATTGAAAGGATATGGAGTGGATATGTCAGTGTCAAACAAGTGTCAAAAGTGACGTTTTCGTTTGAAGAAACGTCAATTTTGACACTGGCATATCCAATCCATATCGTTTCAATATCTAGTATTTGACGTATCTCATTGTTCGAATACGGCTGGTACTTAGAGTCTTTGGTAGTTCGTCCCATATAGAGATCTTGCAATAAATAACATTGCCATTTAAGCTCATTAACTCCTAAACCTTCGTACCGATCTTTCTCATATTTAAACCATCATCATCATACTATATTAAGAAACGAACTCTTATCGGTGGAGCAATTTTCACGTAAAGTATGCCTGTCAGCCTGATGCAACTGCAACACAATGTTGAGTTTTTGGCCGCGTTGTATGTAGTTCTCTTCTTGGTCTCCCCTTTTTCCTCTTTGCTTAATAGAAAGGAGAGTTTCCATTCTATTAAGTACTTATGTTAAATATAATTTGCACCAATTAGTCATAAAACTTTATCTTTACGAATATTATACATATCGTTGAAATTAATTAGGTTAAAATCACAGATGATTATAACAGCATTAACAGACCATTTTAAATGCTTATTCCTATCAGATAATATTACTGTTGACTGTTCATTTTACGCTTAAAATACTGATTATATTCTGTATACTGTGCAGTAGATAAGGGGTTTCGTTTTACATTTCCGGCGGCTCAGGGCCTTTCTTTTTCGTTTGTTTCTCCAGGATATTAGCCGATACATCCCTTCAGAATATACGTTTCAAACCAATAGCCATATCTTTACATATATCAACATGAACATGTCTTGCCGATGTCGTTTACTTGAAAGTAAAATTTGATCAAAGACATCTGAGCCGGATTAACTCAACTGACACAATGTTACTGTCATGATTGCACGAAGAATGTTAATCCTATTCGTAGCACGATAAAAGATTCCTCTTTGCGAAAGCGCCATCTCTCGCGATATTCGGTCACTAAAATAACCTTTTAAAACAGTCAGAAAACAGTGGAAAGTGGATATAATCGTTGAAGTGTCGCTCATATACATACGTCACCGGGTGCATAAAACCCGTATGCAAAACACACATAAGACTAGGTACAGTCAGCAGCAGAAGGTGCTAAGCGAGCGAGGTGTTCAAAATGATCTTGACACGACTTTATTGTTAAGAGAATACGAGCGTATCAAGTTAATTTTGAACACCTCGCCCGCTTCGCAACTTCTGCTGCTAGTAAAAGTATACTAAACTTAGTCTATATCATTATTGCAAGAAAAATCTTAACAGCGCGATGTAGAGTCACCGTCACTTTAAACAGCGCCATCTATCGTTAAATTTGGCCACTATAATCGTTTTAGTAAGTGTGTATTTAGGCTGCGGACAGATCCCAATTACGCGGTTGACCCGACCACTTGACGCCTGCACGGCTTCCTAACACGTCATCGCGTACATAATGCCCTGCTCAACACACACGCGATGGGTATAGTGAAAGATTATTACTGGGAAAAAGCGAAACCAGGGAAAATTCTATAGAATATAATTATATAGCCTAGACATCAAAACTTGCTAATACAAATGCAATTGTGATTTGTTAAAATAAAGATTCAAATTAGAATGGAACGGTAGACCTTTTTATAGGCCTCTGGGCAGCTAGAGGATAATACATAATATTGCGCTGACTGTACTTTGTATTTTTTCAAATCAAATTTAGTTGTCTGACCTGATTACGCGATTCAGATTACGCGAGAGGATGAATTATTCTGTGATATAAAGTATTTAATTTGTGTGCAAAAACATTTTAACACATAGATATCAGTGAATGAACAATTGAACATGGATCAAAATGATACAAAAATAATAAAATCATTTATCCATATATATACATTTTTTTGATAATATTATACGTTTTCATTTTGAGTTTTAGTCTTTAGATGGCAGTAAATGTACTGTGACTACAAAATCAACAATAACAGGACCCCTCTATACTATCTATTCTTTTTTACTATTACTAAGACTTCGCTGTCCATCTGTCTGTCGCCAGGCTGTATTTCATGAACCGTGATAGCTAATCTTCTTCTTCTACCTACACTCTAAAAAATGAAGACCAACTAAGAGCAGTTTTATCTTAGTTGACTTTAAGTTAATTACATCAATAACGATCTTATATAAATCAAAGAAAGCTGATTACTTAAAACAATAAGTGTATCTGTGATTGAACTAATAAAGTAGGTATGTTATTAATCCTAACAATTGTATACTTTGCATCTATTATTAACTTGTTGGCATAATTATGTAACGTAGGTTAATTCAATCCCTAACAATTTAATTAAAACAGATAAATATGTTAATAGTTATGAACATTTTAATAGTTTATTTGATTATTTTGTCTTTGTTGATTTACATAAGATTTGCTAGTTGAATCAACTAAACATATAATTTATTTAGAACGACGAAGATAAAACACTCAATCCCATTATGATCAAGTTATTGTATTGATTACGAAACTAATATTCCATTCTACTAAGAATTATTTGTTAAATCGATTTTCTTAATAATTAAATTAAATAATCGGTTAATCCGATCAATCAAGAGCTGTACACCCGCTCTCCGCCCCGCCCGCGCCCCTCTCGTGGCGCGTGCGACCGAGCAGTCAGTCTCTGTAGCACGCAGTTGCGTTAAGCTCATTCAATTACCTATTCCTCTGGAAAAACCTGGTGTGTACAAAGTTGATTGCAGTTGTGGTAGTTCGTACAGTGGGCATACCAAACGCACTATTGCCTGCAGAATTAAAGACCACATCGCTGCGGTTAAGAACAACGACGCTCACAAGTCAGCTATTGCTCAGTGTCACCTTGAGTCGAGTATAAGTCACTGGATCGAGCTGCATAGTCCCAAGGTCATTTCGACAGCACGCCACTATATACCAAGATTGGTAAGAGAAGCCTTAATTCACAAATACAACAATTTTAATCGTGAAGATGGGTTTTTAAACTGTGAAATGTGTGGAATATTGTGATTTGTTTGACTAAAAAACAACCAGTGACATCCGAATCAAACTCGCGTAGTGACACTGTGAGTGTAGTGTGCTTGGATAGACCAACAAGTGTGAACGTGATTAGACCAACGAGTGTTAACCCCTCGTATGCTTAGACACGGATCCGTGCGCGTGAATTTAAATGCAAAACGTTTACTTTCAAAATGATTAAATGAATAAATAACATCTTATTATAATATTTTTTGTTTTATTCATTTACCCCCTTTTTATAAAACTACGGGCTTGATTTAGTTTAATTATGTTTTATCCCTTTCTTTGTTGTAATATTTTATTCACTACTTATTCGTTTAAATTTTATAAATTTTCTTTGTGCTAGTTTTTATACGCGCCGTGCTGAATAAATGCTGGTCCTCGTACTCTCATTATACTCAAGGCATTAGTCTTAAATACTAAGTAGGTAATACAGATTACAGATTTATTTCAGACCTTTTTGAGGATCGGCCTAGGCCGATATGGCTTCACATTTCACAAGCACGCCTCCTCCCGTGTTTGTAAAGCTAAACCGGTCTAAGCCGATCGCCAAAAAGATCTGAAATAAATGTATAATGTATATTTTAGTATTTAAGACTAATTCCTTGAGAATAATAACGAGGACCACCAGCATTATTCAGCACGGCGCGTATAAAAACTAGAGATGTGAAAGAAATGTTTTAGTAAATGCGACAAAGTAAGTCATAGTACAATTGAACAAGAATGGTATTGTACTAAACAAGCTTCATAGTTGAAATGATTAAACAATTAAGATTCAAATTGAACAATATCTTAGTTCAGGCTAATAAGATGCATAAGTCGATGTAATCATGTTCTTAGTTGAACTTATTTAGGTAAAATAGTTAATACAGTAATTCTTCATGTTAACATTGATTTACATCTTAGTTGAAATGATTAAACAATTAAGATTCAAATTGACCAATATCTTAGTTCAGGCTAATACGCCATAAGTTGGTGTAATCATGTTCTTAGTTGAACTTATTTGGGTCAAATAGTTAATACAGTGATTCTTCATGTTAACATTGATTTACATCTTAGTTAAACTAACTTGTTTGTTTTCATTATCAAGCCCTTAGTTGATCTTACTAGGATCAATTAGTTAGCATAATTATTTTTCGTGTAAATATTGAACAAGATCTTAATTGGTTCAGTTACCTAACAATAGTAATAGCAATCAGAATTACCTTGTTTGATGTGTTTAAGTTCTTGTTAGGCTCGTATGGAATCAAGATGCTTGATTACGGCCATCAAGATATTGATAGGGCCAACCAAATTTTTTTTAGAGTGTAGCGTTATCCCGGCTTTTGCCAGGATAACGCTAACCCTGATAGCTAATAGACAGTTGAAATTTTCACAGATGACGATATACCTATTTATGTTGCCGCCGTAACAACAAATACTAAAAAGTACGGAACCCTCGGTGGGCGAGTCCGACTCGCACTTGTCCGGTTTTTTCATTTCCCTTTATTCTCCAGAGGGATTTCAAAAAATCAAGCTATGTTTACTTTCTTATAAGTGCTTATCAGGCCTTCTATGTTTATGTCAAATTCTGTTGAAAGAAAGGTACAGTCAACGTTAAAAGCTTGTATCTGAAATACATTTTTGACAAAAAAAATATATTTTGCAACTCATATCCGTCTCGAATTGGCTGGTAGCCTGGTTTACCACCAAGCCTCTACCGAATTGCGTCGGTTGAACTAGATTTGATCAAAGCAATTACATCTGCATATAGATGCCGAACCAATCCTGTCTACTCTCTCAGTACATCGTTCGTCGCACGCGAGTATATATTACAATATATGTTTAACAATATGTGGGTGGAGCAAGAGGGATATATTATAAGATTTATACGTTGAAAGAAGCGCGAGCAAAAATATGACACATTAGGATTTTGTCAGGTATTTTTGTGCGCTTTACAGTGCAAGACATTATTGCAAGTCATTGTTTTTTAAGTACTGTAAAAAACTCAAACTTTTAAATAGTTTGTTGCCTTCAGTGTTCCTAATTAAGTATATAAAATATTTCTGGACATAAGTCCGTGTGGTACCCTCCTTTAGTATGTATATAGATATGTAGATATAAGACCAACCACGAAATACCAAAGGCTTGTTTCAATACATTTTAACTGATCAAATGACTGACAGTTACAAAACCCTATTTTATTCAAGGTATTATATTTCCCAAACAAACTAAACTTCAATCTCTACATTTCGTTTTGTGCAGTCATGCAAAAAGGTCGTCAAAACTGTATTAAAAGACTGCCCTTTCCCAGATTGGTGAATACCTGAACCGCGGGTAATAAGTCCCGAATTGTATGAAAGCGTCGGAGCGTGGCCGACCTCCAGACACGACCCTACAGTATACAATTACATACCAAGGCGCGTAGCCAACGTGCCAATTGTTAACGCTCCGTAGCGTATCTTGGTCAAAATTATATCTCTATATCTGCCATCTAGTGTCAAATGTGACGTTTCTTCAAACTAAAACGTCACTTTTGACAGTGACACATCTAATCCATATCGGTTTTCGATCTATTAATTGACGTATCTTAAAGTTCGAATCGGGCCGTATCACTCTTCCACTAGTGCGACAGTGACAGTTGCGTTTCGTTCGCTACGGAGCGTTAACAATTGCACGTTGGCTACGCACCCTGTACTAATTTAACTATGTTTGTATCTGTTAGAAGGTATTTAAGAAATATGCGATAACAAAGATTTGTAATGAACACTCAAATACATGACCTTACCAGGATTTGAACCTGGAATTTGGCAGGGTCACTAACAGTTTAGACTAGGAGGCATTTAAATCCTACGTAGGTAAAGATGTAAAAAACATATGGAAACTACCTATATTTTTCTCAAAAGGAACTTTGGCATTGAACAGGACAAAATACTCATGTAAGTACTTAACACCGGATCGTAATCGTAACCGTGTTAAATAAACACCCACTTTTAATAATAAACTTCCGTGAGACACAGACATATTAAATATCTTAAGAACGGGTCACTCACGTATTTTAAGTCGAAAAACGCTCGACATGTTTCACTCCGTACCGAGCGTTTATCGACTTAAAATACGTGAGTGACCCGTTCTTAAGATATTTAAACACCCACTTTACCTAAACATTTGTTAGTTCAAGCCAGCCCGTGACCTACGTCTAGACGACTCGACGGATAAGTACTCAAGTTAATATCATTGAAGCCGACATATAATATGTACCTACTGTGTTCTAGAATGGCTAATTTTAATGGCAAACCCTCATTAACGTGGCTAAGAACGTAGGTACCAGTGCTAGTGATTGTAACACTTGTTACTATGATTTAGAAATTGTTATTGATATCACGTGAGTCGATATTTATCGATTTTATATCTCACTATAGCTAGTACTTTTTTGTCCCGAAAAACCGGGCTACGTTGATAAATGAAACACCATATTATCAAGTCTACCCATGTTCAAATACTAATAATAGTACATTTCGATGCTAGTGCGGAAGGTATGTCATTACTTCACGAGTACCGAGATATCTTGCCACGAGCCGCAGGCGAGTGGCAAGACTCGGGACGAGTGAAGAATGACATTTCCGCACGTGTATCGAACGACGTTTTTTAATACAGTTGCGAAAAAATAAGAAAAACATTGTTAATCGTACACTAAACAAAAGTGGTAACAGTGACAGCTCGGTTAGACGTCGTCTTTAAGTATATTATATCTATGGGCGTTTGGCAGCTATTCCGTTCCATTCAGTCAACTTATTAAGAACGGAATTTTCAATATTGAATATTAAAAAATAAACGTGTTATAATGATGAAGAGGTAAGTAATTAAATATGAAATATGTAATATTTTTCGTATTCTTACATTAACGGTAGGTTTTTATGCTGATTACGACGTTTAAAGGAAACTAATATTAACACTCATCAATAAGTAGTCGTGAATTGGAACAAGTATAAATTTAAAAAAATTGGAAAAGTAAAAAGCACTAGTTCGAGATAACCAACTTTCCGCACGCTAAACAGCTACGTAAAGTAGCACTTTTTGAGCAACTGTATTAAAAAACATTTTTCAAGGCTGTTATGTATTACGCACCAAACATTCCAAAAAGAATCTTGCTTAAATTCAGTCGCAAACATAAATTTTATTTAAAAAGGCGTCTAAAATTGTCTTTGTACCCCGGCGACGGCGATGGGCCTATTTGCTAGGTTTTTCTCGAGCCTTGATTAAGGAAATCTAATTTTGAAGTTTTTACACCTTTATATTTATTTGAATACTTACTTAATTCTGGCATTATAAATTTGACTTCATTGTTATTCTTAAATCCAACGTCAAGCCAAACATTTGAGTTGCTGTATTTGTTATTTTGACTTTGTGTTTGTGATAGACAGATATATTTGTTCAGTTTTGATGATTTAGATTATTTAGAGGATTCGTAGGTATTTCATACTCTTGTTATGCGACGTTAAAGATACATAACTACTAAAGTTTATTCCGAAACCCTCCTATATTAGACAACGTTACAATGTTTTTATTCCCCATTAGGGACGTTATTATACCCCTTATTATCATTAATAAAGCTATGAACTTTTAGCATCAACCTTAATTTTATGTGAACAAAAAGCATTCTTACAGCAAAACTGAACAACGGTGACCTTTATATCGTCGTATTAAGGTCTAAACTTGGTCAATTAATTGTTTCAACGACGGTCCATAACGGAACCCTGAACAAGTGAACATCATTAAGGGTCCAGTCTATTATATCACGTAACGAAACATCACTTAAGGTCCAGTCCAATACAGAGTATAGAAAATGAAGCAGTAACCAGACTCGGTTTTAGAAAGTTGCAAGTGTTGTCTTCAGACCTGCAAATTAAGAGGTTGTTTTCTGTCAGTTGAGTTACTGCTTAGTATGCTTATGTTATGTCTGTCTGCCGGGTCTGCCCCTGCGCGGGTCTTTAATTAGGTCACGTGGGGGACAAAACAATGGACAGCCACTTTTGATTACTTGTGTAATCATTTCGGGGTTAGCCAAGAGGTCAAATCGTTGACAGAAATTGTATCAACATCTTCGCGCAGCTAGTCGACGCCAAATCAACATTTCCTATCTCTCAGTCGTGTTACTGCACATATCATGTATGTTGTGTTGTCTGTCCTGCCGGGTCTCTTTAATTAGGTCATGTGGGGAACAAACAATGGACAACCGCTTTTGATTACACATACTACACACACACATAACGGTGTAATCAAACTTACATCGCCATTTTAATGTTTTAAGTTTTAAGTGCGCAGTTACTGTTTGAGTATTTGATTTTATTTTTACATTAATATAGGTAATTATAAATTATAATATATGAAAGCTTTATGTTATTTTAGAATGTAGTTTTAAAATGAGATTACATCAATTGTATGGCGGCGGCTAGGTTCGTGAAAACAAAGTCCCTCGCCGCGTCTGTCTGTTTGTGTGTTTGTATGTTCGCGATAAACTCAAAAACTACTGAACGGATTTTCATGCGGATTTCACCTATGAATAGAGTGATTCTTGAGGAAGGTTTAGGTGTAATTTGTTAACCCGTGCGAAGCCGAGGCGGGTCGCTAGTTAATAATAAATGTAACAGATGCCTTTATAGTTTTCCGGCAATACCAGACAGATATTTAAGTAACTAGACTGCTAATATTCAACATCACGGACTCATCATCATAATAGTGCCAGACCGTAAAAAGTCTACAGCGATTTTGATAGCCCACGCAGTGCAAGTGTCATTTTAAACGTCAAAGTTCTATGAAATTATGACGTATAAATAACACTTAAACTGCATGGGCTATCAAATCCGCTGCAGGCTTTTATTGGTGCGACTATATTCATCTCTTACACCTTACTTTCATTATAAATACACTATTAATAGAGTTAGTAGTGTGCAGTATAGGTTTAAAGATGATACAAATACAAATACAAAATACAAATATGATGTTGATGATAGTATGTCCCGTACATTGTACCCAAACATTGATAAAGATAAAGACTCATCAAAAGAAAAAACCGGACAAGTGCGAGTCGGACTCGCCCACCGAGGGTTCCGTACTTTTTAGTATTTGTTGTTATAGCGGCAACAGAAATACATCCTCTGTGAAAATTTCAACTGTCTAGCTATCACGGTTCGTGAGTTACAGCCTGGTGACAGACGGACGGACGGATGGACGGACGGACAGCGGAGTCTTAGTAATAGGGTCCCGTTTTACCTTTTGGGTACGAAACCCTAAAAAGCACTTTCAATGCGTCTGGGTTAGCCTTGTTCCATAAATCGAATGCTTAAGGAGTTAGCGATGTGATAGACAGACGAACGGACAGAGACGCAATAAAAGAGTTCCCTTTTACCTTTTTAGTATGGAACCCTGAAAAGGAAGTAGATACGAAGGCGAACTTATCTTTGTGCTTACAATGAAACTCGATTCCTTTTTGAGTGACGCTCTAAAATACTTTAAAAGACCGATTTCTTGAAAGCCGTTGTGCCGTCACATTAAAATTTTGACCATAACATTTAATCAAATGCATCCAATCGAATTAATAACCCATTTAATTGAAATAATTGAATTAATAACAGATTTCCCACATCTGGCAATGGCGGCCATCTTGGCTGAATCTGTTCCGAGCAACGCCTAAGCTGCACCTGTCAATTTAACAAGGAAAGCCCCATAAGGGTAAGGCTGGGGCCAGTGAGGCAGCGGGTGACGGAATTATGGAGTGTAAATAGCAAAGAGAATATATAGTATAGAGGGTTTCTGTCGTAGTAAATTTTGTAGTCACAGTAAATTTACTGCCAACTATCGACACACAATTAAAAGTAAAAATGTTCTGTGTAAATATCAAACGGTGTCAACGCCATCTTTCCGAGAATGACATTTTCTTGATTTCCGAGGTACGTTTTTTCCTTAGGCTTTATTCATCTTATACGGAGTTATATGTCTTTGGTAAATATTAATTGTATTTAATCAGATTTTACTTTGTGGAAGTCCATAGTAATTACTCGTAGTGCAATACTTTTGCTTACCTCAACAATTCCGGACCGGATCCGGATACTCGAGTTACGTATCAACATCAACTTGAGATTGATTACCTGTGAACAATAAACACATAAAATTAGTCATAAGTTAATAATTTTAAAACAAATTATATCGAAATTGAAACTGCGTTAATTATTCTGACTGGCAGAATATCATAAATATCGTTCATATCATAACCAAACGTTGCTCAAATTCAAATTGTGTTTAAAATTAAATGATACATATATTAATACATAAATACTTATATACAATTTCATAGAAATCATTAGAGCTATTAAATTTACAAATACATTTTATTAAAATATAAATGCAAATATCACTCTATTAATTATACCTATAGAAAATTACCTATATGAAATTCCCAATAGGTAGTATCAGATATTTCAAAATGGAGATTAATTCAACCGCTCAATCGTATTGACTGCTTGCACTGTTTGCAGGTTAAACAACAAAACATAATCCAATTCTCTCAAATCGAATTAACAAGAATCAACCAAGAGTTGGTCTCATTTGCATCAAACTGCATTCCCATCGCTTTGAATGAAGCGAATTCAACTCGAGCCACCCAGTACCAGGCCGTAGAGAACAAGTCTATACGTCCAAAAGTTCGAGAAAAAAAAACATGAAAATTCTGTCGATGTTGCCAGCGGCAAGTGATTTCAGTCAATTCGATATTGTCTCCCGGCACATATCAATACACTATCAGGGGCCTTACCATGACGTCTTTTTTGCGATTCGGTTCAGGACCTGAACCTAGATCTGGGGCCTTACCATGATTAAACAGAATCGCAATAAGGACATCATGATAAGGCCCCAAATCTCTAAATCTCAACGCAATACGCTGGTTTATCATATCAGCATTTTACCTCCATCTGCCATAGCTCACGCAACAAACTACTATGCATGGCTAACAATAAATATTTCTAAAAATAAAAAACTTTCAACTTTGGTCCAGGTGACTGTCAAGGTCACAATACATTGGTCCTCCCAAACCACAACAACCAACGGGAATATCAACTCTCGACTTGTGATTAAGGTCCCCCGCCACTTATCAATATTCCTTATTAAAGGAAACTGGAGAGGGCGGGAAATGCCCGGAGCGGTCGTGGCCGACTGCGGCGCGTGACGTCGACGGTTTACAGATTAATTTTAGTTTGTTTATGGCAAATAAAGGGTTTAGATTGTGTGGATAATTAGATATAGAGCCCGATTTATGAACTTGTTACGGTTGTTATCTCGTTTTGATGTGACCTTGGAGGCCGCTAACGCTGATCGGTGCATACGAAATGAATTACCGGAAGATCAGCGCTGACTTTTGGGTTAGCATTTATGCTGAGGCGGGACCATTTCGTGGTAAACTATTTATTTATTTTATGTTTAACTTTCTTTGTTGTTCTTTACTTGTATATGTTATAGTTTAATCACGAATAAATGAGATGATTTGATTAAAAGTCGAGTCTGAGATACGCACCAATTACCAATAAGGTCGTGTCAAAACCATAACAAATTGTTAGACCTCCCATTGAATAACACAGTGAATATATAAAGGTTGTCTGGAAGAAATCGGTTTTGAGCGGTAAGACCGACTGTTGTTTACCTGTACCTACTTACTGTGCTGCTGTTTCCTTTTTGTATCATTTTCTTCAAAATATGCTATAAAGCGTACCTTTTTTATTGATTATTTTCACTTTCATAAATGAAACAAAATATACATCTTACGTAGCTCGCATTAGACCACCAGCAAACCTCATATTTTAAAATTAAACCCACATTTATTACAGTCACGTACTTTTGTAACTAACTCCATTAACCAGTTAAACTCATAACAAACTAGCCAGAGTTTTACGAACCGATTACAATTAGGGGTTATTAAAGCAGTTTTAACCGCTTGTTACTTCCCAAACTGAGCAGTTTGAGCAATTAACAGTCACACTAAAGACACACGCTCCGGTGTGCGAGCGAGACAGCGATATATAGCGATGTCCCGATCGCACACTAGTGATTAGTGTTTGTAGGACAGGAACTAGAGTCTTTTGTGTCTAAATTTGAAGAACTCGAGACGTTTTTACGCGAGTCTTAATAAACTTACGAGTCTTAAGTCAGTCGAGTCCTTTAATGGAGTCTTTTAACCGCAACTCGAATCTTCCGATAACGACTTCGTCAAAAAAATTTAGGTTTTATCTAAATGAACACTAAGGAAATATTACACCAAGAATTAGATATACAAGACGAGGAAATCAACGAATTGTCACAAACAAGTCATTAACAAAAATGTGTCATCTTATAGGATCACTAACAACCCGCCCTCAAAAACGCTCGCCGCTAACGCTTATACCACCGCCCGCTAATCCATCCGCCACAACTTAGTTATTGGAAGAAACAGCGAGCTCCCGGCATTCCCGGCAAGAATTGAGCTAAGCCGAGACTAAGCGGGTATTTTAGCCCGGGGTTAACTACCCCTGACTTTTACATTAATTGCGAGTTTCCTTTCCAGTTGATGTTTGTTTGATTGGGCGGCTAATTGTGAAATCCAAATATAAATAAATCCCTGGCAGTATCAACAAAACAGAGTCGACAAATCTTTTAATCCTAATTGAATAGAGTATACATTTTTCAGTATATGGCATATTCTTTTTATTATATTATAATCTAGTAGAGTTAGACCAAGAAAAGTCTGCAGCGATATTGATAGCCCACGCAGTGCAAGTGTTAGAATTTCATAGACGTTTGACGTTTAAAATAACACTTGCACTGCGTGGGCTATCAAAATCGCTGCAGATTTGTCTTTGTCTAACTCTAGCAATTGTTTCGTCAAAATCATAGTATAGCCAGATTAGGGGTCATCCATTAATTACGTCACACGAATTTCTAGGTTTTTTTACCCCTCCCCCCTCCTTGTCACACTTGGTCACATTTGGCAAACCCCTCCCCCCTAGTGTGACGTCACATTTTTTCTACGAAATCGCCAAATCGAATTAAGTAAGTACCTACCTAAGTATTATTAATATTTTATTAAAATATTTTTGACGATATAAATATTAGTAATTTTATAACCCAAAACTGCTTAGGAAAGAAAATTAAACGAATAAAAACGATTATCGTTTTAAAAACTTGTTATTTAAATGTACAGCGAATAAAATAATTTAAATAAATTTTCTGTTACTGATGAAGTTAAAGTGACGTCACAAACTTTGTGTCTCCCCAAAATGTCACATTTTCTTGACCCCCTCCCTCCCCCTAAACGTGTGATGTAATTAATGGATGACCCCTTAGCCAGAAACAAAGATCTATATGAAACAGGCAATGATTTACTTCTTTTTAGTAGGTAACATAATACTAAAAAAAAGGTAAAAAGGATACTACTAGACGAAATAGACAATATAGGCATATTTATACATCTCTTCAAATGTTAAATGTAAATGTTGTTCTTCGAATGTTTTCTTCAGATGTTTTCATGTTATACAGGGTGTTTGGTACATCGTATGCCAAATTAAAACGGCAGATAGCTTGAGTCCTTTGCTATCTTCTCACGCCTAGAAAAACCAAATTGGCCATGGTTTTTTTACTACTACGCAAGTAAAAATTTGAGATTTATGAAAAACTGGCAAGGCAGTGAAAAAAAATGTGCGCCAAATTAAAAATGTTTAGGCCTCAGAAGATAGTTAGCAAATGACGCAACCTATCTACCGTTTTAATTTGGCAAACGATGTACCAAACACCCTGTATAAACGTCCTTTCATATTTTACCTGTAAATACAGACAAGCCCTATTGGCACGGATGTGTATCTCAAAATCTCTTCCTAGGTACACTTCAGCGATCAAACGTATTTCTGCTCTGCCCCCGACTGTCTCATATAACAAGCTTCAAGCTTCCTACTTATCCGTAATCCTGGCTTAAGGGAGTACATACTTTAATACGACAACCGGAAGTTGCCATGCCACAATAAGCCCCATAACATTTAATTAAAAACTTGAAACTTTGCTAACGGAATTTGGTTGTATAAATGACTTATTAAAATAACCACCATAATAGCTGTTCACCAACCGCCACAGTTAAACGGAACAGCTATATTTAGAATCTGCCGTATTCGAACTTCAAGATAGGTATTCACAAGAGACGACACGTACTAGATCCATTCTAGATACGTTATAGTTTAGATATCAACTAGTTCTCTTTTGCAGCGCAATTCGGGCAATCAATGTCACTTTTACGTTAGATATTAGAGTAAAGTAAGATATATATTAGATGTGAATTGGATCTCTAAGTCATATCCTGTGGAATTCGTTCAAGAGTACTAACCTCCAGAATCACGCAAATGTCAAATTTGACAGGTTAGATCTTAAACATATCGTTATCGTATCTTGGTGATGTCTAAAAGATATCTAATAGATATCTATTTCAAAATCCGAATCGGGCCTAATGTCAGTATTTCGACTGAACTGTCTGAATACTTCAATAGGAAACTTCAAGTTGAATTGAATAATGCTTCTATTGTCACAAAGACTGTATACATTACATCAGGCCCCTGTTTCACCAACGTGACAGGTGCGACGAATTGTAAAATCACTGTTGTTGACGTCACAGGCATCCATGGGCTACGGTTACCGCTTACCATCGGGCGGGCCGTATTCCTGTTTGCCACCATCACTGTATTATTAAAAAAAACTTTATGACATCGGAAAAAAACAGATATTTCTCTTGCTAAGTTTATGACAATTGTCACAAGAAACACTACAATTGTCACGAAATTCCGATATATCTAGACACGCGGCAGCGTGTCAAGCCAAGTTCAAGCAAAGGAACTTGCTAGCCAGCGCCGAGTGTAATATTACACGAACCACTTGGTGCCACTTTTGACCCTTCTATAACTCAAAACATCTTTGACGTAAACACATAAAACTACGTGTGTTTAATTATATCCATAAGGATATCTAGAAGCCTAAATTTCATGAAGCTAGCTCAAACGGTTATAAAGGTATGAAGGTCAAAAAGTCGTAAATTTTAAGACTGACTTATGACTTATAGTACCTAAACCTAACCTACTTCCAGATGACCTAGAAGGATGAAATTTGGAATCCAGCTTGGTTATTGTGTGTAACCGTAGGAAAAAATCTAAAAATAAAATAAAGTAAAAAAATAGGGGGGGTCCCCATACAAAAAAAACACTTTTTATTGGGACTGACATATAAGTACCTAAACCTAACCTACTTCCAGATGACCTAGAAGGATGAAATTTGGAATCCAGCTCGGTTATTGTGTGTAACCGTAGGAAAAAATCTAAAAATAAAATAAAGTTTAAAAATATGGGGGGTCCCCATACAAAAAAAACCATTTTTTATTGGGACTGACATATAAGTACCTAAACCTAACCTACTTCCAGATGACCTAGAAGGATGAAATTTGGAATCCAGCTCGGTTATTGTGTGTAAGCGTAGGAAAAAATCTAAAAATAAAAAAAAGTTAAAAAATAGGGGGGGTCCCCATACAAAAAAAATTTTTTTTATTGTAGCGTTGGAACCGTTACAAGCATATATTTGAAACTACCCCAATATATGTATTATTATATTTGCTATATTAAAATAAAGTTTAGTCAAAAAATAAGTGGTGTCCCCATACAAAAAACTTGTAATACGCTCTAAACAACCGGCCAACGGTGTGTCGTCGGCCGCGCGCGGCACCACATAATTATACAAAGAACAGGAGTAAAAACCATACAGCGGAAACACAAGAAAAAACATTAAATCTCAATACCTGCCTAGTTTTCTTTACAAAAAGTATTGATATCCCACCAAAAACATAAATGTAAAAAAGGAGAGCCAAGTTCAATACAAAAATTATGCTTGGCTGTGGGGCTCGCCGCAAAAATAATGGAGATCTAAATGAGTGCCACTGCCAAGTTCTATGCAAAATCCAAATATGTATTTATAGGAACAAAATAACATTATAAACAAGTATTAAACTCTATTTCTTTGCTTTATTGGATACCTATAACAATTGCTGTTATTTAAAAAAATGTGAGATCTTAAAGTAGGTTAGATTTGGCTTGGCCAGGTTTTATCAGAATTACAATATATATAAAATGATTGATATAATGAAAACTGGCCAAGTCAAATCTAACCTACTTTAAGATCTCACATTTTTTTAAATAACAGCAATTGTTATAGGTATCCAATAAAGCAAAGAAATAGAGTTTAATACTTGTTTATAATGTTATTTTGTTCCTATAAATACATATTTGGATTTTGCATAGAACTTGGCAGTGGCACTCATTTAGATCTCCATTATTTTTGCGGCGAGCCCCACAGCCAAGCATAATTTTTGTATTGAACTTGGCTCTCCTTTTTTACATTTATGTTTTTGGTGGGATAACTCATTACCTGTCAAGAATTACCTACAATTCTTCTAAATCTTTGACAATTGTCAAAAACTTCGCAGGAGAAATATCTGTTTTTTTTCCGATATAATAAAGTTTTTTTAAATAATACAATGATGGTGGCAAACAGGAATACGGCCCGCCCGATGGTAAGTGGTAATCGTAGCCCATGGATGCCTGTGACGTCAGCAACAGTGATTTTACAATTCGTCGCACCTGTCACCGATGTGAAACAGGGGCCAGATGTGACGCGTGTAACCAACACCAACACTAACAAGAATATTGTTTCCAAGTTAATCAAAGTTTGGTAACGTTGTTCCCGTGTTAAGGATGTGTAGGTAATAGGTAAGAAGGTGCGTGTAACACAACTTTTTGGATGGAAAAGTCGAACAGGAAAAGTTACAGACAATTGTACAGCATAATAGAGATTTTTGTGCTTTGATTTCCGTCTGTCTGTCAAGACCCCTTATCTCTGGAACGCGTGTTACGCGTGGAGGTATCCAGTTGAAATGAAAACCGTATCCTCAGGTCTACAGTCCCTAGAAGGTGTGAAACAATCAAACTTCTAAGTTGACGTATAACAAAGATACGTCAGTTTATGGCACAAAAATAGTAGTTTATGTGACTGCTACATAATGAGAGGCATTAAAATACGAGTGTGGGTTTAAGAAACGAACGTTAGTGAGTTTCTTAATAGGATCACACGAGTGTTTTAATGCCTAATTATGTACAGTTACATACACTACTTTATCTAAACACATACTTAAAACTAACTAAAAGATAAACTGTACGTCAAATGGCGGTGAATGAAAACTTTTTTCACGCATGTCACACATCCGTAGTTTTTTTAAATTCCTAGACAAAAGAATGAAGTCCCTATTCTCATGTCACTCGAGATCAAATGTCGTGCGGTTTATATTTAAAAAACATATTAAATTGACGTTTCGTATCGATAACTGTTTTAATATATATGGATACTAGAATAGACACCTACTTGAGTTTTGACTGATGTTCCAAATTTAAACTCATAACCTACAAAGATCTATAACGTTATGAACATTAAAGTACAAAATTTTCCTACTACCACAGATAAGAAAGTTCTCATAGTAAAATTGGTTGTAATAAAGCTTGTCATTTCCTACGGTTTCTGAACGCATTATACAGCACTAATGACATGTGTGTAGATAAACGTATATTTCGACACTCTCATAGGAATCAAAACTTACAGGTGTACTTTGAAATTTGGCAAGTAATATCGTCTTATACTACAAGTAAGGGAAAAATCTGAAACTATCTGATTACAAAAGGTAATTATAATTGTATGGATAATCAAATCTTTGAGTTGTAGATTATTTTTAAACTTCGTTATAATATGTACCTACAAATTTGCACGGAACCCTCGATGGGCGAGTCTGAGCGCACTTGTACGGTTTTTTTCTATTCTGTAAGTTATTACCCAAACATGTTTGTACAGTAAAGCTTAACCGTATGTAGTTTCTAGGAGACTTTAGTGCGATTATTTAAGTCTGTACCCACGGTAATTATAGTCCGTCTAGTCAAAGCTAATTGCTACGAGTTGATGGAGTAATCAAGATTGAACGAGACGGAGTGAATTAATCACGTCCAACAAGATTACGCTACAAATAAAATGAAATATAACAACACTTTCTCGTCAGGCAGATATTACGAATATATAATAAACCTCAAAAAGTTTATTGTCTAAAAAACTACATTTTTGATACAAGATTTTATCACTGACTGTGATTTTCTTTCATCGAGACAAATCGAACAAATTTAGATTAAATTTAAAAGTGGAAAATTTACTGTCTTGTGTGATACTTGAACTCACGTCCTCTGGATCGATACTCCAGCGCTCTGCCATCTGAGCCACCAAGACCTCATCCATAGCATCGTTCGCAGACGTTTCTGCTTGTTAAAAATTAAAATTCTAACAAACCCTAACACAATTAAGTTACGTAGGTATTTAGGTTTATCACAGAGTTCCTATGAACACCTCCTGTGTACTATAATACCTATAACATTGTATTGTCACTCAATTCACACAAGTAGTGAAGCTCCAGCCCAATTGAATCATCGGGAAGTGCTGGGTCTCATTTAGCTTGCAAAATTTGACGCACACATGCAAGTTAAATACATACATGCAAATTAAATTAATTAAAAGCTTGTAAGTACTGTTAAAGTTGGTCGGGTTATCCGAGCTATCCACAGAATACCTACAAAACACTAGTTTTGTTTATACCTAGCAAAGTATTGGCAACTGCGGTCAGCGGCTTCAGAAATACGATCCGTCGGCAAAATATCAAGTATCATCTCTCTGTTTCGCTTAAAACACAGCGTATTTATCGTGTCTTCTTTGTCTGGCGCGATACATTGCGTGTCTCCCCACTTCGTCTGTCTCGTGAAATCCCGGGTCAACTGGTATCGAATTTATCGGATGGGCACTTGAATCTCTAATTAACATTGGTAATTTAGGTCGTCAAGAAAGGATAAAGACGTCGTGACTTGTGCTCAAAGCGCCAAGTACCATGTTAAACAGAACTGTTATGTACGAATCATGGTCCTTTAATTGTTGAGCCATAGGATTTAAGCCAATTCGGCTGTTAAAAGCCTTAGTTGTTGATTGTATCAAAATACTTAAAGAATCCAAAAATAATGTTACAATTTTACAAAAAGGGTTTTTTTTTTAAATAATCCTTATACCCTTCGCGACTGTATATCATTTTCTTAAAATATCTCTACTTGGACTTGAATAATCACAAACCTGTAAATCCAATTAGTTTCAGAAAGCTAACTGGCACTCGAGCTGTCAGATCGGTTTAGCATAAATAAATCAAGTCCGTGTCGTATCTGATAATCGAAGGCTTTTCAACCGTCCGTCCACCACAGACAAACTCCAATACCAAATCTATAAACTGACAAACCTAAATGTCAATAGAAAAAACACAGAATTCAAATTTTGTAAGTAAAACCGACCCTTCGCGCCCACTCTTTTCAACGCCGCCTTTTCAACTGACGGTAATGGTTTGCCAAACTTTAAAATATGATCTTCGCGAGCGTGACCAAGGTTGCCAAAGGTGCCAATGCTGCCAATATATTTTTTGCAGTCGCATTTTGGTGCATTCGCTATTTATGAGATAAAAAAAATAAAGGATTATTTTATAGGTCGCCCGACACGTCTTACAACCCCTTGAAAATCGCTAATTTGTGTTTGTTAGAAAGGAACAGAATTTGACAAAGGTTTTCTGTTTTATAAATAGGGTTATTTTTTATAGAATTTAATCAAACTCACAGTAAACAAAATTGAAAAATATTAAAAACTGGAACTGAAAGAATCTCAATTCCGTGGCATCTCCTATATACCACGTTTCTAAGAATCCAAAAGAGTGTAACAGAATATAATTAAATACGTGTACTGTAGTCCGAGCAAATAAAGTAGGTACCTAAGAAAAGCTTTTCAAATTAAATTACCTTTTATAAGAACCTTTCTTTGCCTGGTGTAAAAGGAAACAAATCTCGGGCGACGCCATGACACTTTCCCGCCATTTTCTTTTTCTGATGCGTTGATTTATTCGCTCAGACGGAAGGGATATTAGCAACAGATGTCCTGTCCTGAATGATTTGCGAGAATTTTAACAATTGCTGGAAATGGAATCAGGAAATTTCCGACCTAATTTATAAAGATTTCTTTAGGTTTATTTTGAGCCTGGGGTCTGCTTGATCTCAGGAATTAGAACAGACACTCAATATATGTAACTAAAAGTAAAAAGAACCATAGTGTGGCACATCATTCTATGATAAGTCTTTAAAAACAAATTTGAGGTTTCTACCAAAGTTTTTTTACTATGCCGCGATATTTGTGCCGTGTATGAAGCCATTAAACGTCGATCGTGTTTATTGTACCCATTAGTTTGTATAAGTTTTATCCCAATAACTAGTTGCAAAGTGTAATTCGTCGCTTTGCCCCTAGAGGGCGTCAGTTTCACACTCCTAAACTTCTGACAGTCACGTCATCCCGCTAATGCCCGCATTTCAACTTTTTCCAACATTATCTCGTTGAAAAATGATCCGAGACAGTTTTGGTACTAACTGCAACAGTTTTAACTGATCGTCGGTCAACCTTATGTCTTTGTAATAAGGTTCAGGAATAACAGCGTGGCTCTTGCGTCATTTGTGACTGTATTTTATGAAGACTCATAAATTAAGTAGACGTTTTCACGTATTGAAACTTCTTGTTTGTAGAACTTAATGCTTTTTGTTCTGTAAGAGGTAAGTCGGATGGAAAGGACATAGGATGGGTAGTTTAGCTTATTTAATTATGTAAGTACGTTGATTTATAGAAAGCAACAGTACAGTAAACAAACAAATTACTCATAAAATTAAATATACCTATGAATAATATCTAAGAAGCCTAAGTAAATAACTCTCAAAGGGCGGTTTCAGACTAGCGTTTTCTTTACGCGCGTGTGCGGTCGTTTCGGCGTTACGCGCTTACACACATGTTACATTTCGCTACATTTAGTTTAGACTATTTTAGACTATACGCGCTTTCAACAACGAGCTTGTACGCGCGTATAAAACGCTTATCCGAAACCGGCCCCTAAACGCAACCCGTGGCGGCCGTGGCGCAAAGATGTCCATCACACTCGGACATCACCATCAGACACCGGTCTTACCGCGATAAATTGCGATGGACAGCCTTTGCACCAGGAATGACCCGAAGCGTGAGTCAAGGTCCGTATCCAGTAGGTGATGCACCGGTAATGATGTAGGTATTTTGATACTATTAAGTATACCTCCTTCTACGATATCGTATCGACCCATCTAACAATACCTAATAATCACACACTAACCGGCTCCAGAAGAAATGCCTAAAATTTAGGCGTCATATTTTCCCCAAAACGGCGGGCAAATTGGACGCACATTATTGACTCGTAAAGCCTTTGTACCTGTAATCGCTCACTGGCATTCCAACAGCTTGCCAGTTGCCAGGCACAGGAGAGGCAAACGCCAAGTACCTATACCATTATAAAAGTAAACATCTTCTTATTCCAGTGCCATCTCCTACGAAAGATCGGCTCTCATGAGGGCTATACGGACTATAGACACTGCCGCGCGAAACAATGAACGTGTGCTCTGGTTAAACCATGTTCGGATATTTTTGAGCCATGAGTTAAGTCTTCGTCCGGATGATCTTTGTATTAAACACAGATCTTTAACTTTGGAACACATGTTTCTGATTAAAATTTTGCCGATTTTTACCCATTAACTAAGCTAAACTGAGGTCTGAACAACCGATACGACCTAAAGAGCGTAGTCACATCTTAAATGCCGGCGGCGCACTTGAAACCCCTCTGGTGTTACAGGTGTCCATGGGCGATGGTAATTGCTTACCATCAGACAATTCGTCTGCTGGTTTGCCACCAATACCTTAAAACATTAATAATGTTATATAATGCTAGTTCTTATATGGATCGTTTCAAACTGGATCAGTAAAGTGCCTACTCGCTAGTTCTCCCGCAACTTTAGGAGGCATTGGGAACAATACCTTGTCACCGCAGACGGACTCGCTCTTCCAGAAAATTGCGGGAGGTACCGAAGCCACGCAAAACAAAACCTTATCACGCTACAGTAAGGTTCATGAAGGGTCTTAATTGCGAAAGTAACGCGTTTTGTTAAGAAACTCTGTGGATTTTGGAGATAACTTGGAGCAGTTTATTGTGTACTTTGAGCCGGTAATGATCGAACGCGCTTATTTCTATTTGGGCTATTTTGGCGAATATTAGGTTTTCAGTAGAATGAAATGATTAGAAAAGGTTTAAGTCGCAAAAAAGTTTATGTGGTAAAATAGAACCTCAAATAAAATTAAGTCCTTTATGCTTATTTCCGCCATTTTGAACATTTTCGAAAAAAAGGAAACGAAAGAAAAATTCTATTTAACTGTCATATCTGCTCACATATTTTCACGCGAATCGGTTTAGAAATTAGACCTGCAGAGGAGAACATCCGGACATACGAAAACATTTTTCCCCTAGCCTAGCTGAACTTTCGTTTACGCTCGGTCAATAATTTTTACTGGTTAGTAATTGAGTGGTGTGGGTTTTCTCCAACCCACCTTCCGAGATCTGAAGTGCAACTTTTAATTACTTCTATAGTAACTAAGTAATACAGTGAAACCTGGATAAGTGGGATCTCAAGGGACGAGCAAATTTGTCTCACTTAAAGAGGTTTTCCACTTACCCAGGCTCCCAGTTAGCCAGGTACAAATACATTTTTGTCTCATTTACAGAGGGTTCCATTAATAGAGGTGAGAATAGAGTATATTTCAGTTATAGAGGTGGTTAATAAGGTTAATTAGTAATTATTTCTAAAAATAAATAAGGTATAATAATCCTTGTCCCTAAATATTTTTTAAGTCTGTTTAAAAATATTTCTTTGAATTTATTTTGAATGATTCTCTAAAAAATAGATATTTCAAAATTAAATTAAATTTGATACGGACTTCATTGCGTATAAGAAATTTAATAAATAAAAAATTATTTTTTCGTGTTACTGATCAAAATTTCAGCTTTCGTTTCGATAGTTTTAACTACTTACATAAATTAGCCAAATCAAACTTGAAGTTGTTTTGACACAATTAGGCAAATGCGGAATTTGTGGATAGACTAAGAGTTAGTAAGAATACGGAAATTGTTCAATGAAGTCCAAGTTAGAGAGGTCATAGATTGACGTTATCTCAGATACAGAAGTCAATGCCCTATAAAATTCTAAAAAACAATTAGAAAAATATAATCTTTTAAATAAAGTCTCAGTAATAGAGGTAAAATACACTCTCTGTCTCAGTTATAGAGGTAAATGTGACTATAAAATCACAACAACGAATCCCAGTTATAGAGGTTCCTTTTTTCTCAGTAACAGAGGTAATTCATTGCTAAAGTGTCGGGACCGCACCATGAGTCCCAGCTATAGAGGTTTCTCACTTATCCAGGTCCCACTTAACCAGGTTTCACTGTATAATACAAATGTCCATGTTGCAACACTCGCAACGTTCTGCCGGCGGTGTCAGTGATTGATCGATTTAAAAACAATAACTATTACAAAATACTGCTCTATGCTCTCAATACATTTTATCTTCCGTAATGATTTCATGCCCCACAAAGTGTTTCGAAATCGGCGAACATGTTATTACTTATAACTATTTTGGTGCGGTAAATAAAGGTTTATTTATAAGGATAAAGGTTTGGGTTTTAGTATTTGTTTACTTGAAATAACAATTGATAAAAGGAAAACAGTACTTTTCAATTGGCCTGGAAATAATGGCGAACTGATCAAGTCATTCTCC
This sequence comes from Cydia fagiglandana, assembly GCF_963556715.1. NCBI lineage: Eukaryota > Metazoa > Arthropoda > Insecta > Lepidoptera > Tortricidae > Cydia > Cydia fagiglandana. Next base: position 573,939 of record NC_085941.1, on the reverse strand, counting down.
AAGGTGTAAAGGAACGCTCCTCGGCGAACAATAAACTGCTCACAGCGAACTAAGGAGAGCGCGCGAAAACACAATGCAGCCAACATACAAACGTCAAAATCCAGGTGTACGGTTGAAAGTTGTTCGCTAGTCTGTGGTACCTGCGACCTTTAAAGATGGAACTTGGACAACTGACAGCTTCCGTTGGTAATCAGGTCACGTTCCTTTTTTGAAATGCGCGCGGTTCCGTCGCTCTAGAATGGCGCGTATAGAAATTCTTTAGTTGAATGGGGAGCGTGCTTGATTTCAAGTTTCTAGGACTAGGATCTGGGACGTACCTGTGTAGTGCACTAGCGCCGTCATAATGAAAAGTGAGAGGTTTAAACCTACTGAGCTCAGGAGAAGAAGGTTATAAGGAGTTTTATGTTTAATTTGAATTTAGGGTAGTGAGCCTCCTATCTAGTAAGCGGCGAGTCACCACCTGCCTCGATAACGTGTACTAACATTGTTATGGCAGGTGTCCGGACCTCTCAGCAATAGCCCAATCTTTTGACCAGCCAACATTCATCACCATAACCAGCACTTTTCTCCACTATATTTACAATAGCCCCTACGCCTGTTGGGACCGATTGACGGGTATCTATTTGTACCTGTGAATGGGTTCTAGCAGGTGTATTACATAACAGCAAACTTCTCCAAAGGGCCTCTACGTGTTGGATCTGTATCCCCACGCACGCCTATCAAATGACCGGGATGTATATACCCGTGACTTTAAAAGAGATACAAATAATATTAATTAAGTATTTTAAACAAAAACCGGTGTCGGGTCACACCACTTAAGGACTATGAAACTGATGACGCCCTCTAGGACCAAAGCGACGAATTAGCACTTTCTAACAAGTTAGGTATAAGAATCATACGAACTAGTGGGTAAAAAGACACAATTCACGTTTAACAGTAGGTTCATTTAAAAAAATAGTACATTATTGTCGAGGCTCGGAAGTAGGTACTTGCAGGCTGAGGATTCGTTTGAAACGGACGACCTTGGGAGTCCGTTTAATTGAATTCGCAGCCAGCAAGTAGCCTTCCAGATGAGTAATAGGTATATAGTGCTTTTCTCAAAAATGGTGCAAGTAATATGTATAAATATCATAGAAATATTTTACAAAAGCAACGTTTTTACGTATATATTTTCACAGAAAAAAGCCCTTGCCGCCTTTTTATTTTTTTAATAAAAAAATAGAAGTGTATTTTTCTGCCGAAAAAAGGCCAACCTATTTGAGACACCTAAATAGTCGCGGTACTAATCGTCTGTTTGGCTGTTTAATGGGCCTGTGCCTTCATTTGATATGGCCATTTCAACTTTTAAAAAGTTTGTAACTCGACAAATAATGGAATTTGTATGCAACATTGCAGTCCCAAAATCAAGACTTAAATTTTTGACTGACCATAAACTACGCGCTTCGCGACCTATTTTTTACACGGCATAGTCAACTTTGCCGTCCATTTTTGAGGAAATTCCTTTTTCATAACTGTAACTCAATAAAACCAAGTTTTTAAGTTATAGAAAAAGTAGAAATGTTGAGGCAGTAGATGTAACATTACTGTCAGAAGTTGCGAAGTGTGAAGCGAGCGCCCCCGGGGCCCGAGCGCAGACGGCGGATTACACTTCGTAAGTGGCGGCAACCTGGGAACTGTTGCGGTCCAAACATTTGCCAACTAGTTTACAGTTAGGACCTTCCAGGACTAATATAATTATTAATATATTGCTACAAATTGGCTATGTTGAGATCGACTAACAGGATTTAGGACCTAGTAAAAATTGCATAGAATTTTTTTTAAGCAACCTCAAACTATCTATTTCCAATGGAGATTCTCCATACCAGACCACCAAATTTCATCTAAATCGGTTCAGCGGTTTAGGGGTCATCCATTAATTACGTCACACGTTTAGGGGGAGGGAGGGGGTCAAGAAAATGTGACATATTGTGACATGGGGGAGGGGGGAGACACAAACTTTATGACGTCACTTTAACTTCATCAGTAACCGAATTTTTTTTTTAATTATTTTATTCGCTGTACATTTAAATAACAAGTTTTTAAAACGATAATCGTTTTTATTCTTTTAATTTTCTTTCCTAAGCAGTTTTGGGTTATAAAATTACTAATATTTATATCGTCAAAAATATTTTGATAAAATATTAATAATACTTAGGTACTTACTTAATTCGATTTGGCGATTTCGTGGAAAAAATGTGACGTCACACTAGGGGGGAGGGGTTTGCCAAATGTGACCAAATGTGACAAGGGGGGGAGGGGTCAAAAAACCTAGAAATTCATGTGACGTAATTAATGGATGACCCCTTAAGCGTAAAATGGTATCAGACAGGCAGATAATATTAGTAGAGATTTGCCTAAGTTTATTATAGGTCACTCTCCATAGTCCTGCCATAGTCTTAATAACTTTTTTTTTACCACTACATTATATTAATACTCATATTCCCTCATTCAAATGTGAAAGGTTACATCCCTAGTTGACATTATAGAAACTCGACTAACCCAATCCGATGAGTTTCTTATAATATAAATAAGCACATCCCAATTATATATCTCCTGCGAGACATTTCAAATTTAACCTGCTACTCAAACTATCTCGAACTTTTAAACTAGTTACTTAGTCGACGTGTTTTGGCTGTAAAGTTATTTTGATAATAAATCCTCTGGGCATTAAACATTTTAGATTTAAGCTCAAGGTTTTTTAAGATCACTCTCAATTGCCTCAAAAACATTTTCTAACACTAAAAAAATGTTTTTTTACTTTGAATTGAGGGTCGGGTTGCAGGCAGACCGAAACGGAGATGGCGGGACGACATTTTATTACCCAAAATGGTGGGAAACTGCTAAAATGGCAGGGTTGAGTGGAGAAAACGAGGGGAGGCCTTTTCCCAGCAGTGGGACCTTTAGACCTATAAAGTAGGCTAATAAAAATAACTTACGTAAATATTATAAAAAAAAAATTGTGTTCCTTCGTTCCAATGCGAATGGTTACATCCCTAGTTCACATTATTCAAACTCCATTAACTCCATTCGATAATGCACATCCCATCTCTACACGCTTGAAATCTCTCCACACCACAATCTCCTGTGAGATATTTAAAACCGCAACTCCAACTATCCAAGCTACCACGAACCTCTAAAATTTTCGCCTGTCTGCGTCTCTGTCACTCTTGCATCGAGTAATAGAGAGGACGAAATTGTGATTTGTAGGTTCGCGGGTTTAGCAACTATCTCGAGTGTTTGGAAGTTTTGGAACTATGGTTTGGCTGTCAAAGGCATACTTATGTAAACAATCTCTGGATGAATTTAAACATAATTTGCAGTTATGTCAAGTTATATATTTGGCTCGTGGGATGGACGACATTCGAAAGAGTTTCGGAAGGATTGCGGGTCACTTTTGGAAGTTTTGGATGAGATTAGCTCAGGACAGGAAAAAGTGGCGCTAGAAGAGGCCTATGCTTAGCAGTGGGCGATCTAGGGCTGATATGATGATTACATATAAGAACGAAGTTTTGCTTGCTACAAGTACATGCGGCCCACACCAATCTTGGTGTCTAGCAGTAGTAGTTGTACCGCTACGGAACGGATGCCTGCTCGCGCTTGCGCCACCTTGCGGTCATATCTATCGTAATAGACGCGTGTTAGAGAGTGAACCTTCTGTACCTAGTACTATTATTTATTCTTACAAAAATGCAAGGGTTTGTTAAAATTATCTACAACACGTCGCATAAAAAAAAGTATTTTTGAGCCAACGTGTAAAATACCTAAACCGTCGTCTTGAATTCAATCTGATTCTTGTCCCCGGCTGTCCGAAGTATCAAAGCGTCACACTGAAAAAGAAAGGCCGGAAAAGTGTGATAGCGGCGCGTCGACATTTGTTGTTTCCTATTGCGCTCCAGGTGGAAGTGTTTCGGTCGTATTTGTTCCTGGGACATAAAAAGGATTTAATACTAAAGGAAAAAAGGGAAAAGTCCTTTAATATAAAATTTGGAATATCGCTCGCAGACGTATCTGCTTGTTTAAAAAATTGATAAAAAGGATTGGAATAGAATCTATGAATATTATTTATAGACTAATAGAGGAATTTCCGTAAGTGTTTAACTCTCAGCTATATTCATATAGAATCTATTACCTATAGATTATGGGGTCATACTGAGATACTGAACAATGTTACTATGGAATCTTTTTTCATTTGGACATTTTGTAAATTTTCGATTGCGTTTATAAATATATAGCTTACTTGGAAATACACTCATGGAAAATTTAGAGGAACGCAAAAAAGGATTAATAACTAATATTAAAATCACTTGTGGTGCTGTAATCCAGTACCTAATTAAACCTGTCGTTAGAGTTTATAAGTTTCTCCATGAGTACTGATACGTCTAGTTATATTTTTCTTTTATATCCTAGCCTAACTACCTATAGGTACCGGTCCGAGCTTAGGTTCTTACACAACAGATAAGATAATTGCATCTGTAGCCATGCACTCGGTATAAAAATGCACGCTTCACCGACTGCAGTGGTACTGGCATTGGCAGCAATATCATTCCGATTTCTTACCGTATCATCGGCTCAGATATTAAACCATTAACGGGCCAAAAAATTTGTCCCCACTCGTTAGTCCCCGTGTAAGCTCTTTTATTGAGGAGTGAGATATGATATGACCAACAAAATTAATGACCTCAGGCTGGGATAGCCATCTGTCTGAAGAGGAATGTATTGTTGAACTACTCTGAAGAGAATCGCAAGATGAGTGTGACATCATTCAATGTCATAATAATATCGTGCCTCAACGGAATGGCCTCCATGAAAGAACATTCAGTTTGAGTAAAAGTTCCTCGGTACAGTCTATCGTAATATTCGTAATACATAGCCGAGTACCGACTTAAGATTTATGCCAACGCCAAACCGACGGCTGTTGAATTTTGCGTAGATATTATCGGAATACATAGCCGATGCTAACGATAGCCTGAGATATTTTTTAGAATAGGTTATCTGCGGTGGACGGTTGAAAAGCTCGCAATCACATAATAATAATCATAATCATTTATTCGATGCAATCCATGGTGTTTATACAGGTGTTTAAGTTTCATTCAGTACAGCATGGACCCTACAAGGGCGTGGCATCATATACGTAAGAAAAGTAAGATATTTAAACATTCATACATTATATAACTATTTATAATTTGTCAAGCTAGATACGGCTTTTTAGAAAACATGATTCAACACTTTCAGGAAGTGACATCTGTTGACATTTTGAGGAAGCAGACAATCGTTAAATGGAAAGAGTAATGAATGATTGTGCTGACGCTACGCCAATTAAAAACAATAAGCGGGGTGCCATAAGGACGCTTAGTCACAAGAATAAAGTACCGACAAGTGAATGGTCAGCATTGTCACACATTTATAATATTAATCCGATTCAAAATCTCTTTAGAGTCTTCACTAATATTTACAGATGAGCAAGTTAGGGTCTAGAAAAAATATTAAAAAGTTCTTGGAAAACTTTCACAACAAATAAAGGAACTTCCCAATTAGGAAATGGCAATTTTATAATCTGTGGTGGACTAGAACTTCGGTTGTGCGGTATAGATAGAACAGAAAAAATCGATCTCGAAAAAATAACAAGAGATGAGTAAAAATATGGTATGAGGTCTCTAGCGACTTTCATATTGATTGTCCCTGTGACAAGGTACGAAATGGGTCATAAATTAATATCTTCGACCGTACCTAAAAAGATTGATAGATAAAATGAAATGAAAAACATCCATCATCATGTCTTATCGATATATATCTCTTTGCGAACATAGTTACAACATTCCGACAGAATACTATATCTTCATCAATCTTGCTATCCACGCTCCAACGGATACAGGTCAATATATTAATATTATAAATGCGAGAATACCTATTTTTTGATGATATAGGAGGCAAACGATAAGACGAATCTCCTGATGGTAAGCAAACACCGTCGCCTATACCTACATCTGCAACACGAGAAGGGTTGGAAGTCAGTTGCCTATTAGATGTAAGTACGCTCTTTTTTTGAAGGTCAAAGCTAGTGATAGATCTTCATCAAACTTCCACGCCACGCTTCACCGATTTCAGGTCATACGAGTATTATTTCAAATTATTTACGTCATCACCTCCTCTAGCATAACAGCCAATTCCAACTTACATTTTCATATCAAAATAATACATTCATATACACTTCACTGCCACCGACGCATATGTGCGTTCACCGTCATACAAGTTTGTTCCTAGGCCATGCCCCCTGGCAGTGAATGCGTTAACTGTATTAGATTGAGAATATTGAGATAAGATGTGTATAAGGGTTCTCTAAATAATTGCCGAATGCCATTTCGCAACCAATTTTTCGCATAATATTAGTTTTACCGTAGGATCCAGTGGCAACTCAACACAATAATTAGTTTGATTTCCCAACCTCACAGTTAACTAGTAGCTGTATTTATGTTAGAACGACAACTTAAAAATACACTTTAAAACCCTACGTTTTAAATAGGTAGCAGAATGAATTGTTAAGACAAAATACAAAAACGTTATTTTGTAAGGTACAAAGTTATGTACCTACTTTACTGTCCTAGGAATGTATATTTCCGTACGCCTCGTATAATCCCTAGGGGCTATGAAAGTGTTCATTAGAAGTCAAACGAAGTGCACACTAATGAGCTGCATTGTCTTTGCATTGAATGCAGTGCATCAATGCATGTCGCATAAGGGAAAGGGCGGACACGGAACGATTGGAAACGTTCCGTATTGCAGGTCGAGTTTGATTTCAATGTACAGTGCCATCAGATATTTCGCTACTTAGCAGCTCCGATTATTTACACCATGTATAGGACTTAGGAGCGGCCTTAAGCAAGTGCTTACGAGGGCCGCTCCTAAGTCCTATACCAGGGTGTAATGGTTAAACCGTCTTATTCATAAACGCGCTACAAACATCAATTAGCTAATGATCGTTTGTCCTTATCTGTCATTTTGACTTATGTATTTATAAGAAAGGGGTAAAACATATTTAACTAAATCAGGCCCGTAAAGTTTTATCAATAGCAGCGTAAGTGTTTACTTGTGATTGTGATTAATATAAAAAAATATCACAAAACGCTTAATCAATATTGAAAGAACGTTACCCAATGAATAAAATTACACCAATCACTTTTTTAGAGATAAAATTAGATATATCCAAAATATTAAGCTTAAAAATATTACTTAAGATAACGCCGTTTTTCTCTTCATAATTATTATAAAACAACACTACTTAGCTAAAACAATATAATCTATTTTAAACCAAATAGATATCAGTATCTTATAAGCAACGTATAACATTTCAAAACATTTCCGTGTTCTAAATCGGGAGTGTGAATTTTTATCCCCCCTCCGCGTTACTAATAATAAATGCCCCCGATATAGGTCGGTTAGTTTTCGTTTTTTGTCTGCCGGATTTCCTACGCTAAAGTGCTAGTTGCTAGTGCAGCGCTGAAATAGAAAAAAAGTTAGAAGTGACAACCGTACGTCAATATTCGTCGCTAGCAGTTGTTCGTTTTAAGGGTTTGCTTTTCAACGTCATCGGTTTTAAAAAACGGAGCTAAGCATTGGGAAATGTCAGTAACTTGTGCAGATTTTTTAATGTGATCAGTGCGCCTGGCGTCTGTTCATCGGTGGAGGTCAAACTATACTACTGATAGGGACCTGAGCCAGCAAAGAGGTTGTAATAGTACATTATTGTCGAGGCTCGGAAGTAGCTACTTGCAGGCTGAGGATTCGTTTTAAACGGACGACCTTGGGAGTCCGTTTAATTGAATCCGAAGCCAGCAAGTAGCCTTCCAGCCGAGTCATATATAGCGCTTTTCTCAAAAATGGTGCAAGAAATATAAATATCATAGAAATATTTTACAAAAGCAACGTTCTTACATATATATTTTGACAGAAATAAGCCCTTGCCGCCTGTTTATTTTTATAATAAAAAAATAGAAGTGTATTTTTCTGCCCAAAATACGCCAACCTATTTGAGACATCTAAATAGTCGCGGTACTAATCATCTGTTTGGCTGTTTAATGGGCCTGTGCCTTCATTTGATATGGTCATTTCAACTTTTAAAAAGTTTGGAACTCGACAAATAATGGAATTTGTATGCAACATTGCAGTCCCAAAATCGAGACTGCAATGTTTTTAACTTTTTAATTTTTGACTGACCATAAACTACGCGCTGCGCAACCTATTTTTTAGACGGCAAAGTCGACTTTGCCGTCCATTTTTGAGAAAAGGTTCTTTTGTTATTTGAATTTACAGTTTCATCATCATCATCCTGTCCTGGCCGGTTTCGGCTACGGCGACTGAGGTTGTACCTACTAGTTATTGAGAGCGACAGTTTAGTCAATTGTCAAACATCCATTAACAATAGGTAAGTTAATACTGTACCGATATTCGTCGACAAGAAAAAAAACAATGATACCATAGTGTTCGAACTATTAGATCAATTAGGTATTTATAGTAGAAACGGCAATAAAATGGCGTAAAGTAAATAAAGCGGCAAAAAACTATTAAGCTAAGAGCGAATCCCACTAATCTGTCAACGGCTCTACGGTTTTAACGTCGGGGTATTTTAAACAACGCATGACTGACTAATATGTACATATTTCTATCAATTAATCTTGAGAGGCTATTTGGAACTATCAGAATCATAAAGGATGACTCACGTTAGACCGGGCCGTGTCCGGGCCGGAGCTTCCGGAGCTTCGTTTTCTTTGGAAAGCACCACGTGATTACCGATCAGCCGTCATAGAAATTGATATGTCGGACGCCCCGGCCAGGGCACGGCACGGTCTAACGTGAATCCTCCTTAAGAATTGAGTCCGCATCAACAGTAGTAAACTTAAAATTATACAGTAGTAAACTAGTAAAATAAAAAGAAGTTATATTTATAATGGCAAATAATATTAATGGCAAATTATATTAATATAAATAAGTTAAGAATTGGACGTTGATAGTTGACAGATTGACATTTAGGGTCGGTTTTACCAAACCGTCTGTCACCGTTTTAGCGTTCGCTATACCGGGTGTGGCCTGTAATATGAGCAAAAAATTTAACTGTAGGCTGTACTCCTCATACTGACCAACATTTGTTCAGCGACTTTTAAAAATAACTTGTGGTTTGATTTTTAATACACTTTAAAGTTTATTCCAAGACGCAATGTATTGCGAATTGTGTTATGTTTAAGGCGTGACAAGCAACGTCAATCATAATGATATGGCGTGGCGATGGCGTCCATTGAAGATAATTTTTATTTTGTATGAAAAATAGGGAGTCTAAATACTTCATAATTTTTAAAAGTTTTTGAAAAAAAGTGTCACCGTTTGAGGAGTACCATCTATGTTTTAATTATTTGCTCATGTTACAGGCCACACCCGGTATTTTATTGTATGGAAAGTTTCATAGTTCTCTGCGGCTTGACGTTGATCAGTCTGTTAATTGTGGTTGGTGCAACTGGCCCTTAAAGAGTCACACTTTTTACATACAACCTTCGACTCGCTCTATATTCTTTTTATTATAACAATTTTTTATCCACAAAACTTAGCATCAGACACGTTACGTACCTAAATGATCATGGCAAGTTTCATGTATGAAATTTCAGTGTGTCGTTTTAAACTGAGAGCGTAATTTCCATTGTATTGGAGCGGCTAAACGTCTTATTTTTCGTACTAAATTGACATATTCGCTAACACACACATAATGTATGTGCACCGTAAGCTTGTTCCGATTTTACCCTGTTTAGTTTGCAAATTGTTGATGTTAACAATTTTTCATATCGCCGGCGGCTCGAAAAAGTACCAACAATTTGTTAATTTTCGTATGTGAGGTCGCAATGTTGTGAATGTTTGGAACTGTTTGTGTGCGGTTTAAAATGTTGCGAATAATATGAAACGATAATTATACTGCGGTTTGCGTGAACTCTTGAATTTTAACTAAAGTTAATCGTACTATGGGCAAATAGTGCAGGTTTTTTTAGGTACTGTTCGTATTGTTTTTTTTTGCAATTCCTATAATAGACTTGTTATTTACCGTTACATCGCCTGATGTGAAGCGACGCTCAGGTTCTGGTCGATGAATCAGCACACTTGACAGGCGAAAAAAATCCAGAAAACTTAGATACTTATTCCACACTCAGAGACCAACTCCGAAACCGCGAAAAAGAAATTACCCTCCCATAGAAAATGATCCAGCCAAAATTTATGAAACACACAATATTTTTTGCGTTCGGGGTTTGTACCATAGTAAAAGTTGCTCGGTATAATCCCAAAACGTCCCTGGCAATGTATAATTATGCCCAATAAATAAAACTAAAATTTATTCTACTAACATCAATGTGTACGGTGAGCGACTAATGTGCTTTTTAAGTATGGATGTATAACAAGAAAACTTAAGGCCTATGTTCAGCAGTGGACGTCTTATGGCTGAGATGATGATGATGAACAAGAAAACTTGAATAAACATCGTAGAATCTAACATAATATGAAATTAAAAATGCACTTCCAGAGGCCAAAGCTTCGATACTTGTCAGTACGGCTACCATCAGTTTGGCATTGACATAAACGCTATCGTGGACGTAATTTACTTTCTATGCATCACGCTCGTACTGACATATTAGTGCAAAAGAGATATATAGAAAGTAAATTACGTTCACGATAACGTCAATGCCAAACTGATGGTAGCCGTACAGAAGACAGTTTTATCCCAAGTTGTTCCATTATTCCATAACAAGTAAAAATAACGAATACAAAGTATCTGCTGAAATTATTTGCAAAGAGGGCTGTAATTGCCAGCAAACATTTCAGATTCAACAAAAGCTACAGCTATCTTTTTTACCTTTGTGACCAAAAAATGTAGCGTAAAATTTCAAAGCAACTACAATTTAAACGCGGCCATTATACAAATCCGCCGCCATTTTGAGAATGCTTGCGAAATTTTTGGCGTCATTAGCCAGGCAGTGTTGTGAAAAATTGATAGCGCCATATCGATTATGCCTATTCTTGTCGAGAACGGCACAGGTAGACCGTAAATAGGGATTAGACTTTCTTGATTCAACAAGAACACAGTAGACAGATAAACAATCCCATTACATTGGAAGCGACGTCAAAGATTTGTTCATTCTTGGCTGTGAAGTCGGGGTTCTCCTGAGATTTCGTTTCACATCAGACCAGAAATAAAATTTTCCCGACAGAATGCGCCTTTGAAAAGCATGTAGCGTGCGCCAAGGGATCAATATCTTTATTGCTACGACATAAAGGATATGTATATATATATATATAAAATCTTAGATAATATATATATATATCTAATATTTTTTTTTCCTTAGAAAAGGAATCTCAAAAGATTATAGCAAGATGATTTCAATTTAATAGTACATTTCGATGCTAGTGCGGAAGGTATGTCATTACTTCACGAGTACCGAGATATCTTGCCACGAGCCGCAGGCGAGTGGCAAGACTCGGGACGAGTGAAGAATGACATTTCCGCACGTGTATCGAACGACGTTTTTTAATACATTTGCGAAAAAATAAGAAAAACATTGTTAATCGTACACTAAACAAAAGTGGTAACAGTGACAGCTCGGTTAGACGTCGTCTTTAAGTATATTATATCTATGGGCGTTTGGCAGCTATTCCGTTCCATTCAGTCAACTTATTAAGAACGGAATTTTCAATATTGAATATTAAAAAATAAACGTGTTATAATGATGAAGAGGTAAGTAATTAAATATGAAATATGTAATATTTTTCGTATTCTTACATTAACGGTAGGTTTTTATGCTGATTACGACGTTTAAAGGAACCTAATATTAACACTCATCAATAAGTAGTCGTGAATTGGAACAAGTATAAATTTAAAAAAATTGGAAAAGTAAAAAGCACTAGTTCGAGATAACCAACTTTCCGCACGCTAAACAGCTACGTAAAGTAGCACTTTTTGAGCAACTGTATTAAAAACGTTTATTAAAGTTCTTCCACAGTGCTTTGAATTCTGATTGATGGTGTTCACATGATGTAGGTACATAATAGAAGAATACATTTAGTAATGAAGAATACAGGATGGCCCAAAAATACGCATACTTACCAAACAGTCCCAACTCACAAATATGTTTGTTTCTACCTAAGTATGAATCTCTTGGCCTAAACATACTCAAACTTGAGTATTTAAATAAACAGAGTCGCAAATCTGCTCAACTGTGACGTCAGATCAGATAAGCAACGAAACGGCAGACTTTGCCGAGCTACGTTGCTTTAACTACGTTGAGATGCATTAAAATAAAATAACAAACGAAACTCGGCTGTAACGAGCTATTATTTCCTTCCACGTCGAGGATCCCAGGATAAAAAAAAATGAATAAATAGTTGTTTTTATAAATATTGACTTTAGTATGTATTATAATTTGTACTAGCATATTTTATTGAACAAGCGCAAGCGAAGCGAGACTATTCTTTTCAGCTTAGGTTATCAACCACTTCCGTCTGATCTGATTCCGTTGAAATTTGGAGTAGGTACTTCTGTAATTCCTAATAATAATATGCTAGCATGGAGCTGATCGGATGAGAAACTCATCGATTGAAAAACACAAACACATCAAGTTTAGGCTCATTAGAAAGGTGTCGAGAAGTAGATAGACATGCAAATGAGAAGAAGTACAGTCGGCAAAAAAAAGTTGTTTCACAAAGAAAATCAAATATGTACTTACCTTAACATAAACTGAACCTTCAGTCACCTTAACGTCACCGGGCTTCAATTCCAACTCGTACCTTGGCTTGTCCTACTAAAAACTAGTGTTTAATTTCCAACAACTAGAAATTGTAATAAGCGGAACAAAGAAAAATAAAGTAAGTTAAACAAGATCTCATGAAACGCACAATAACAACGTCAAAGGTTCCGCCACACCCTCGCAACGGGACGTTTTTAAAAATAGCACAATAATGTTCCTTTTTATACCCATGCATGCCAGTTACGCTGTGAAATTGGTCATTAATATCAAACATGACAAAGGAAATACAACCTTATACTAACTGAATAAGGTCGGTAATTGTAAGGGATGTAAAGGGTTACAACCGGGTTATGTCTCGGAAGTTGTAGTAACAGATACAAGGAATTTTTATGAAGTTTCGTCGTTGTGTTTGTTTTAGCTGACGAGAGCTATTTGTAGGGCGTTTGATACGGTAGGGAAACAAACGTAATAAGAAGGGGAGTCTAGATGTGTGAACGTGCTGGAATGTACTATTAAGGGCCACTCCACACTAGCGTCTTCTGAGCGTCGGCGTGTAGTCAGCGCTATGGAAAATAGCGTCGCTGCGCAGTTGCTAGCTGTAGAGTTCTATATGGCATTTGCAAAAACATTAATGTCAATTTTTTACGAAAACATGACGTTTATAATGACATTCACTCACTTTGTTCTGCGCCTCTACATAGTCTACACACGTGATTTATGTCAGTGAACCTACTCGAAGTGGGATATATATGCAATTTCAGGTCAAAAAATGTTAGTCAAGTTTTAAGACTTTTAAGTACCTAATACGAATTACAAAATTTCTCGGTGTAATAACTTCTACTAAGTAATTGATATAGTAAAGTGTTAAAACGCCTACATCTGCAGCATCAATTGCAGTGAAGTTGCCTTTGATGTCGGCTCGCATATATCAGCCCGAGTGACTGCTCTTTACGCGCAGCTTCGTGATATCGGGTACAGTTTAATATTGGAATGTGTTCATTGTGAGCTCAGTTTAATGGGGAAGCTTCCTTAATACATTATATAAATACAGAAAACATCCCTAATTGATAGTAAAGTGTTAAAACGCGTACATCTGCAGCATCGATTGCAGTGAAGTTGCCTTTGATGTCGGCTCGCATATCAGCCCGAGTGACTCTGCTCTTTACGCGCAGCTTCAGTGATATCGGGTGCAGTTAATTTTTTTTGATTGTGTAAAGCTCCATATAAATTGTGTTTGCGTGCGTTGTATTTAGGCTTTAAAAGCAAATAAACGATTGATTGATTGCAAGCCGGTTTATAGGTAAATCATCTTTATCTTCGTGGTTCATACACCACTATAATGAAATATTAATGTTCTATGTAAATATGTATGTATGTTTAAATATATTAAAACGGGCCACTCGAGCTCGAGGAGCTTCAACGAGAGCGCGCAAGACCGACGTAGACTGCGGGCTGCAGCTCTCAATTAGGCCCGTCTCTCACCAGGCTATTCTCAAGCGATTTGTGTTTCGTACGCGTAACCTACGCGTCGCTTGTGAGTACCCGCCATATTTTTCGCAATAAATACGGCGTAAACGTAGGAAATAAATATGGCGGGTACTCACAAGCGACGCGTAGGATACGCGTACGAAACACAAATCGCTTGAGAATAGCCTCGTGAGAGACGGGCCTTAGACCGATTGCTTAAATGTCTGTCTCATGGAAGATTCGTTATTTTTTGAGTTAAGTATTATTAGCCGAGTTTCGTCAATGAATTAATCAACGCTAGATTTTTTAATTTAATCTATGAAAATAAGGTTTTTTTAACAAAAAGAAACCGTCGAGGTTTTCCCTGCTTGTACACTATATAAACTGAGCCCTTTAACACATTGCACTGTGTTCCGATATCACTTTGAAAGCAGATCGCGCAACACGGCCAGCACTCGGCAGATTGCAGCGCATCAAAGACGGTCGAGTCGCGTCACTCAAGTGCAACAGATACTTCTGATACTGCTTTCAACACTTTACTTCCGATAACCACTTTATAGTTGACGAAACTTGCGAACTTGGGATGTAAACACTGGATAAGTAGAGAAACCGACTGGCGGCGGACGGTTGAACATTGTACCTACTCGTATGTTCAATGAACATAACCTATCGGTTGTAACTTGTATTAGACAGTTGCAATTTGAACATTTGAACACGCTTTTGGTCGTTTTGAGGGTTCCGTACCCGAAAGGACGACGAAAATAGAGATGTAAATATGTATTCTTCAATATGTTCTCATGTCAGTGATGTATTGTCTTTATGAGAATAAATGTCTTTAAACCTAAACCTAAAGGTGAAAACGGGACCCTATTACTAAGACTTCGCTGTCCGTCTGCCCGTCTATCTGTCACCAGGCTGTATCTTATGAACCGTGATAACTATGTAGACAGTTGAAATTTTCACAGATGATGTATTTCTGTTGCCGCTATAATAACAAATACTAAAAACAGAATACAATTAATATTTAAGTGGGGCTCCCATACAACAAACGTGATTTTTGACCAAAGTAAAGCATATGTATAACAAACGTAATTTTTTTGACCGTTTTTTGCGTACCAAATGGTACGGAAGCCTTCATGCGCGAGTCCGACTCGCACTTGGCCGGTATTTATTTTTAATTGGGGATTATGGATTAACGTCAAAAGAGACAAATGGCGTGAGCATTCTCATTATTCATTAATTAAACAGTAAACAATGCTATTGGGCGACGGCGACGGGAATATAATTGAGTGCTTGCTTTATAAATTATCATATCGGCCAATACGCTCCAAATATACAGTTTAATTAAAAGTTAATGATCACATAAGGGCCTTGTTACACAGGAAGAAAGATGTAAAGCGGAAATTCATTTATCAAATTCTATTTTAATTTCATCGCTCCTAATGCGGAGGAGAATTTCCAACTCGTCTTAGCGACACTTGCACCATCCCACTAACCCGGGGTTAACCGGTTAAACCTGGAGTTACCATGGTTACCAATACAATTTGAAACTGGGTTAGGGGTTTAACCGGTTAACCCCGGGTTAGTGGGATGGTGCAAATGGCGCTAATGTCGTATAATAAGAATAACTCAATGTTTATTCAGTATAAAATTATTAAAATTGGCTGTTACTTTAGCTAAAATTTTACCTACATCAGAGATTCATGGCGATTAACTTCTGAGCAAAGCGTTTGCGACACAAATTGGCATCGTTGATAGTACCGATAGTGTAGGTTGCAAGTTACAGGTGCAGTCTGTGCATATACATCTCAAATGCGATATACGTAGGTATATTGCATTATTATTATGATACAATAATCAAATGCAATATACCTTGCAATATACGTAGGTATATTGCATTTGAGATGTACATATATGCACAGACTGCACCTGTGACTTGCTTGACTTATATAGATAAAATATTCGCTTTGAATCTATTATTTCATCACAAGCGTCGTAAGCTACGACCGTGTAATAATTATAGTAGTGATTTATATACATCACTTTATAAGCTCTATTACTTCTTTAATATAATGTTTTAAAAGGGTCATTTGCGTCCTCGAAACATCGGAGGTACCTAATTTTAAAACCTAGGTAATTATACGCGATTAAGTCCGGTTTAAGTAAATAATAAAGTCGTGCCTATATTCGGTAGGTCAACACAACCTCAATAAAAAATATATTCAAAACTCTAAGTAAACAGAAAATTCACGAGTTTCCCTCTGAAGAAATTCCTGTGTGTGATCGCGCCCTAAAGGCGTTAATGCAGAGAAAACATCATTAAAGCCCCGAATAATCGAGTTCGCGTTAAGTGCTATTATAGTGTTAATTCACTTAGTGATTGCATTTCCCACTGCACTTAACGACCGACACGTTTATGTCACTACAGTGTAACGGGTTTTAAAATGCAACTAGAGCGTGCGGAAAGAGAAGAGTCATGGAATGTAAGGGAACCAATACATTCTATAACTCTTTCTGCACAGACTACAGTAGAACCCGTTAAGGGGCTACCCGAGGTTTTCATCGATTTTTGACAAGTTTTGAATCGTATCTCCTTTTTTTTTTGCACTACAGATAGAATAACATATAAGACAAACGGTTATCGGTTCTTTAATCTTTTATCTCCGGTTTTGTCCACCGGATTTTGAAAAAAATGAATACTTATTTTTTTATGAATTTTTTAAACATTGTCTAAAAAAACACTTTTTTCGTATCTAGTTTGCAGTGAAGGATCTTACATGTACGAAATCTACATATTTGGGTTCGTCTTTGAAGTCTCGAAAATCGTGTCCAAGGTTTTAATTTTAAACTAATTAACACAAAAGTTATGGCCAGAAAACCAGTTTTTTAGCCTAAAATTGTTCAACTTTGCCAAATATCTCGAAGACAATAAACTTTAAAGTAAATATGGGATACTATATTGCTTAAAGCCGTTGCTGTTAATATGATAAGCTACAAAAAACATTAGAAAACTAAGGGATTCAGATCGAAGGTCATTGGCGTGGGGGAGCCCCTTAAATAGAAAAAAAGCTATAAGTTAACGAGAAAAGGTTGCTTATACTACCTACAGCAAAATCAAAAGCACCCACGACTAGGCCGTCTTTCAAACAAAATACTAACGTAACACAACGTAAGGGAATACATCGGTCTGTGTTCATACGGAAGTAGTATGCTGAATGTTTTATTTTATGCACATTTTACGATTTGTTAGTTATGTTTTAGATATTGGTAATCATATAGGTATGGTAAAAAAACTATCAAAAACACCTACATACAACTGCATACATAATATATGTATATACAATGATTAAATACTTACCCCACGGTTCAGCTAGACATGAGTCATATACAGAACATAACACTATAGTCTATACTATAGGCTACTAGGTAGCCCTAAATAAGGGTTACATCATATATGCATCCTTTCTGTAGGAATATTGAATACATCATTTTTTGCCGCCGTGTCGGCGCTGTCTGGGCGTTTTCGAGGGACAAATAAAAATGTCAAGTGCTTGTCGGGCTGAAATTTTACACGCTTTATTTTTACCATTTACAGTATTACATTTTTTACAACACAGGACTCGCATACATTTTATAAACATAGTTTAAATATTAAAGTAAAGGATATGACGAGGCATTTAAAAGGTAAAATCAGTCCAAAGATTTTTTCAATACATAAATGTCCTGAATGCTAACTAAATATCAATTAAGCGAACGAGGTACATATTTTTTACCGATTAAGTATTTTAACTCACAAGAAATAATACAACTTAACAACTAGTACGAGGATATCATAAAAACAAAATTATAGCCAAGACCGAATGTTCGTGAAACGGCAAGTACTCTTATTTTATGTCCCAAGAAATAACTCAGAAACTAAGCCAAGATAAAAACTAGACAGTTACGGCATATTTTATAGCGCCGTTCGCCATTAGTCGCGCGAGATGTGTCTATAAAAGTTATAAAACCCAGCCATTTCGGCCGTTTACCTAAAGTTTTTTATCTATAACACTATGGGTCTAAAAGTGGTGCGTAGACGATCAAGCATGCTTGACATGATACCATAAAGCCACCGAACTATATATATGGTTCTCAAGTTCAACTATCTTCTTTTTGGTTTTGCCACAGATATAATAGGTTTTGCCGGAGGTTTTTCTTCGTTTTGTAAAAATGTTTTGCCTTATAAATGTGACATCAAATAATAACCAACGAAGATATTCCAGTTAGTTTTAGTGCTGGTTTTGGTCCATAGAAGGAAACTTTTGGACTATAGTTAGGTGGTTTTTCGGTACGAGAATTGTGTGTAAGAAAGGTTTACTTAAGTTTTTAATCACATATCAGGTTTTACATCAGTTTTCTCTTATTGTATTGTGTCCGTATATTCTGACCAATTCTAAACTCCACTTCTTAAAATGGCGTCACAAAGGAAACAACTTAATTCCATTCTTGTAAATTTGACAATATTGAGAGTTTCACGCAATTTCATTGTTACAAAATAAAATTACTAAAGAACCGCTTTAATTTGAAACAAAGTATTTCCGACGTTTCAACACGAAATTTTCGTGACATATATTATATGTTATTGAAATTTTGTCGCGTTCCCACTCATTGTGGTCATAGATTGCCTCGCATAGATTTCGTATTATCAAGCGTTTATGTTTACGAACGAAGACTCTCATTTACACAACGTTAATGAAAAATGGTAACGGAATGGAAATAAAAATCTCGTGATTCTGAGTAGAAATAGCATGAAATAGCAACCCTCTCCGGCTGCGCATTGGTAAACCTTAACAAATTATACACCTAAACCTTCCTCAAGAATCACTCTATTGATATGTGAACACCGCATTAAGATCCGTTTAGGAGCATTCCACGGGCTGTCCCGTACAAACGGATTTTATTTCCTGTGTTGCGACTTTTTTTTCGGCATTTAAAGTAGCCAATTATTTTTCTGTGCATAATTTTGACCATTTGTCATAGAAAAGGAAACCCTTGTACCTGCAAATCTTCAGAAAATCGCGTTTGTACGGGACAAATGGTAGACAATTTCATGGAATGCTCCTTTAGTAGTTTTTGAATTTAACGCAAACTTACAGACAGACGCGGAGGGGGACTTTGTTTTATAAGATGTACCTACTCGTTGTGAAATTCACAAATCTAAAATAAGTGTAGTTAAATAAAATGGCCTATCTAATAAAATGATCCATGTGGGTGTTACGCACCAACGTTTTCGCCGTCATTGTTATAATAATTACTCAAAGGCTTTACTAAGGATGGGCTTAAATTTCAAGAAGGGTGAGGCTAGAAGATATCAAGGATAACACACAATAACAAGAACAAAAAGTACGATACATTATTAAATAAAGATATTTCATTGAATTGACATCCGGCAATAACTATTTGATGCTCGGACCACACTCCATCTAATAAGGTGGTCTCTGTGGGTGACGCGTCATGCACCAACGTTTTCGACGCCATTGTGGTAATTACGCAAAGGTTACGTTTCAAATGCAAATTAACGCGGGAACGCCATATTAAAAAGATATATTAACGTCGGATCGTATAGTCATTGCTTTATTAAGGATTGTGCTTCAATTTCAAGAAGGGTGAGGCTATTGTAGCGAAATTTGAGTATTTTTGATATTTCACTGATGCTGTAAAAAATTTACTACTTTGCGCATTAAAAGTTGAATGTCCTATTCGTCTTTATGTTTTTGACGTTTTTGAAGAAAGATAATGCATTTTGTTTCAACATAATCAACAAATACCGTAAAACGGGGTGAGTAGGTTTCGCGGGGAGAGGTGGGTTATGAATGGGGAGAGAAGGTTTGAGAGGGGGGTGAGAAGGGATTTTAAAGCTACTGCTACAAAAATAATGTATTCCAATTTAAAATGGGGCTATAGTAATACGCATAATAAAAAAAAATCGATCCAACAGTCTTCCAAAATCACCTTTGTATGAAAAACCCTCTCACCCCAAATACGAGGCACTACGGGGTGAAGTGGGTTTTTCTTTATGGTCAAAGTTATGAAATGTAACTACCCAAAATAAAATAAAAACTAAAATACAAACGTCTGGAACACTTATTATATACACCATTAAGTTTTCATATGTAAAAATAAAATGTTATCGAGGTTTGAATTTCAGTTTTGACCCTACTCACCCCATTTTACGGTAGGTATTAACTTAAGTTTGTTGTTTTCCATTTTCGTTGCGAAGTTTTCAACCCTATATTTATCCGGCGGAGACATCCACCTCACCAACTTAATTTCTAAAATATAATTAAAACTACATAGGAGCAATAACAAAAAAAATGTTGCATAAAAAATTGTTATAAGCATCCATCACCAAAATTAATACATATTTTAAATCAATGATAATATGTCACTGACCAAATTTGTCACAAGCTTCATTTGAAAATTATCCCCTCAAAGTAAAATACACAGCAATTTTCGAAATTCCTTTTTATTAATAATATTCCTTTCCTCACCGTAGATTAGCGTGTAAACCGTTTGTAACGATGCGGGCCCGGCGGCGGCGAGGGGCGCTCCGAAAGTTTCTCGCCAGTCATCATATTTCACGGATCAGATCCCCTTCTAATAAAGAAACTTTAAAGCAAGATTAAAATAAAAGGTGATACGCTGGAATTTGAGGACCGAACTGTTTTCCTGGGAGTCACTTTAGACTCCAAACTGCAATGGCATGCACATATAGGCACTCTAGCCGGAAAACTTAGTTCAGCAGCCTATGCAGTGAGGAGAATCAAACAGCTGACAAACGTAGAGACGGCCAGGCTGGTATACTATAGTTACTTCCATAGTGTTATGTCTTATGGAATTCTGTTGTGGGGAAAAGCGGCAGATATTCAGACAATATTTGTGCTGCAAAAACGAGCTGTACGTTCCATCTATGGACTGGGCGCTCGAGTATCCCTAAGAGAGAAATTCAAAGAAGTTAACATTCTTACCGTTGCATCTCAATACATACTAGAGAATATTATGTATGTTCGGAAAAACATCCACGAATTCAAGGTTAACAGTGATATCCATAACTATAACACTAGAAACAAACATAAACTTGCCGTGCCCGCCCACCGCCTCCGTAAGGTTAGTACGTCTTTCGTCGGGAACTGTACACGTTTTTATAACAAAGTCCCCACTGATGTAGTGAATTTACCACTTCACAAATTTAAGTCGCACATTAAGCACTCCTTGTTATGTAAGGCGTACTACACTGTAAATGATTTTATAAACGATAGAGATGCTTTTAAGCCGGTAGCTTGATTGGTTTCATTAGTATAATAAGAATTAAATAAATATTGTTTTTTTTTTACACTGAATTAAATATGCTAGTGTCCAGTAGAATTGACACATGAGACAATGATGTTCTCGCTTGATTATATTGTTTAATTTAATTTTAGTTTTGGACACTTGGAGACCTTATACATCTCTAAGTACATATTTATTTATTTGATTTTTATTTTTGATTGTACATACTTACCTATATTTTTAATGTTTCTGACACTTAGAGACCTTTACATCTCTAAGTCAACTTAGGCTAGTAATTATGTGAAGCTATATTACTGTCTTTTTATGTAACATATGAGCACAAAATGCCGTGTCTTACAGCTACATGTTATTACTATTTTAATATTAATATAGGCCGGTAGCTTGAACATGTCATGCTCGCTTAAAAGTCTTTGCTTACGGTGGCGTTGTTGATCGGGTCGCCACTTTCCCGAATGAAGGTTGAGGGAGGCGATGGCTGAGATACGCGTCATACTCGTGAACGGGTGCTGTTTGTGGAGACTGGTCTGTTAAGCTAACACGAGCTATTATACTTAGTAACTTTTATTAATTAATTACAGTGAGACGCCTCATTCTGTTCTCGTATGTTTCTTTTCTTTTAATGAATGTATTAATTATACAGGATATTGACTCTTGGAGACCCTATACATCTCTAAGGATAACTTGATAAACTATATAATCTTATAGTTCTGACACCTAGAGACATTTACACCTCTAAATATTATAGATTTTTTGTGTGTGTTTTTTTATCTGTATTTTGTATGTAATTCGACATTAAGAGACCATATACATCTCTTAGTAATTGTAATACGTTAGATTGAATTGTTAGTTTTAATTTATAAAATTGTTGATGTTATTATTTTTGCTTTTATGTAAATTCAATGTTGACGTGTAAAAGTGCCCTTGTGGCCTATTTGCTGAATAAATGTTGATATTTGATATTTGATATTTCACATTTGAATAAGTTTGTTCAATATTAATTGCCGAAGCTAAATATTTGGATATCAACACAATTAATAGCCATCGTTGTAAGGCCGAAACCTCTACATACATTTGCAGTGGACACTAATTTATCATACTAATGCTTCGAACTAAAATGCCAGTTATTATAGTTCATTTTTTTAGCATTAGAAATAAGGTAAACAATCTTAATGTGTCTTTTAATTGAAAAACACATTTTAAAAATAAATTACGGCAAATATGTAACAATTATGAATCTAATACGATCATTTATATTCTTCTGCTTTCATAAGTAATAGATTTTAATTTTTAAAAAGCGTTTTTCAATTAAAGACATGTCAAGATCGCTTACCTTCTTGTAAGTTCTTTCTAATGCTAAAAAAAACGAACTATAGAAGAAAACTAAGAAACTAACAAAACCTAACTAAAAAAAAGTAACAAAAATTTTATTACGATCTTTCACCGGTAACTTTTTTACAGGCATTCGTAAAATAGCGCTTGCAGCAACGATAAAACTTATTATTTCAAAAAACGGTCACGTGACATGACTGACACGTATCACTGTAATATACTCCTTTGCCATGAATAAACCTACCCCGGCCGCAGCTTTCAATATTACCTACCATAAGATTTCCCACCATTAATAAAAGTTGTAATTTGTCACTAAAATCATTGAATGCCTAAAATATTCCATATGTTAAACCTCTTGCACTGCTTTACAATATTTGACGTTGTTAAGCTTTGTGCAGTACAGCCGGCGTATTATGGATGGCTTTATCCATCTTTATCCATGTGATAAAATAACTGTCACTTTTTAACACCGTGGGATAGAAAGTGACGGACACCGTTTTATCACGCTGTCACGTAGATAAGAACTAGAGATGCACCGGATATCCGGTTACTACCGGATAGTAACCTTCTATCCGGCCGGTTACCGGATAGTATTGCTTGCTTGATTTCGAAGTAAATAAATTGGATTTAAGAAACAGACACGGTCATAATAGTACTTGTTTATTATTTTAAATCAATTTAATCATGCCACTGACTTGCACGTGCACTCATTTCGAACCTAGAAATGAGTCCGCGCGAACGTTTACTAGATAATTTTTAAGAAAAAAAAACCGACTTCCATGGGGGCCGATGAAAGATTATTGTAGATGGTACACTATGTAGAAAAGGAGGTAAAACCACCCACTTTTTTACTAGCATTTCGCTTCTGTATGATGGCTCCTCTACAGGATGGGCCAACGCCGGCCACTCCAAGGGACGCAGCCACGCACTATCACTTGCTCCCTCTAACGCATAAATGCGTCCCTTGGAGTGGCCGGCGTTGGCCCATCGTGAAGAGGAGCCATGAGGGTCGTAGTTCTAGCCTAACCTAACCCACTCCTCAGATAGCAGTTCGGTTCTGTGCGGATCGCAGTTCGAACCTAATCAAACCCACTTTTCAAGTAGCATTTCGTTTCCGTAAGGCTCGCAGTTCTAACCTAACCTAATCCTTGTTCGGTTCTGTGAGGATCGCAGTTCAAACCTAACCTAACCCACTTAATGGCGCATGCCGTGTGGTGTACGGGGGTTTAAGCGGGAGGGGCTAGTAAGATTGGCATCATCGTACTTTATACCTACATTAATTTTATGGTAGGTAATCATAGTTGTTTATTTAGTTAAGGTATCATAGTGGTTTTCTGGATCAAGGTCCGGGTCCGAGTCCGGGTCCGAGTCCGGGTCCGGGTCCGAGTCCGGGTCCGAATCCGGGTCCGTGTCCGGGTCCGAGACCGGGTCCGAGTCCGGGTCCGAGTCCGGTTCCGAGTCCGAGTCCGAATCCGGGTCCGAGTCCAGGTCCGGGTCCAAACCGGATCCGGGTCCGAACCGGATCCGGGTATGAGTCCGAGTCCGGGTCCCAGTCCAAGTCAAAATCGAAATTGGTAATCACCAAACGTGTACCACGCGTCATTGAAGAGTTCTGTTCTGGTCATCATCAGCAGTTCCACTTCATCAAATGCGACAGTTTTTAATGTAAATGCTTGATTTTATGATGAAAATACAAAAAAATCTATACGTATGCCTTTAATATTTGAGGAGTTCCCTCGATTCCTTATGGATCCCATCATCAGAACTCGAGCTTGACAAAAATGTGGCTTAAAAACTTAACTTGCTTAACGAACATAACGAAAAGGAAAAATCGCCAAACGTGAACTATGCGTCGTTTAAGAGTTCTGTTCTGATCATCATCAGCAGTTCCACTTCATCAAATGCAACAGTTTTTAATGAATATGCTTGATTTTCTGATGTAAATACAAAAATCTCTATACGCATGCCTTTAAGATTTGAGGAGTTCCCTTGATTCCTCATGGATCCCATCATCAGAACTCGAGCTTGACAAAAATGTGGCTTTAAAACTTAACTTGCTTAACAAACATAATGACGAGGACAAATCGCCAACCGTGAACTATGCGTCGTTGAAGAGTTCTGTTCTGATCATCATCAGCAGTTCCACTTCATCAAATGCAACAGTTTTTAATGAATATGCTTGATTTTCTGATGTAAATACAAAAATCTCTATACGCATGCCTTTAAGATTTGAGGAGTTCCCTTGATTCCTCATGGATCCCATCATCAGAACTCGAGCTTGACAAAAATGTGGCTTTAAAACTTAACTTGCTTAACAAACATAACGAAGAGGACAAATCGCCAACCGTGAACTATGCGTCGTTAAAGAGTTCCGTTCTGATCATCATCAGCAGTTCCACTTCATCAAATTTCACTTTTTTGGATGTATATGCTTGATTTGTTGATAAAAACCCAAAAATCACTATATGTATGCCTTTAAGATTTGAGGCGTTCCCTCGATTCCTCATGGATCCCATCATCAGAACTGGGTTTTGACAAAAACGGGACCAATCTGTATGCATATACATTCAATCAAAAAAAGAATTTTCAAAATCGATCTAGTAATGACGGAGATATGGAGTAACAAACATAAAAAAAAAAAAAAAAAATAAAAAAAAAAAAAAAATAAAAAAAAACATACAACCGAATTGATAACCTCCTTCTTTGAGATTTGGAAGTCGGTTAAAAACAGGTCAAACCTGCAGAATGCGCACCTGAAAAACCGAAATGTAGGTATAGTTCCGCCGGCCGAATATCCGGCGGCCGGATACCGGATATTCGGCCAGGGTCCAGGCCGGATATCCGGTATCCGGTATCCGGCCAAACAACTATCCGTTGCATCTCTAATAAGAACTACCATCATATCAGTAAAGGTGAGTCACTCGCGGGTCATTTTTTGAGCTCTACTAGTCACGACTTCTATTGTTATTCTAGCACTTCGCATTTAATTTTCGCGACGTGTGCGTAATATTTAGTACAAATGTTTTGAGAAGACAGCTGATTCTAAGCGTACAGAATCAACGATGTGGCAAACGGAATCCAATAAACGAGGCCGTGAATAAATAGCCAAAACAAATGTTGATCTACCCTTTATCCCAGACATTTGCCACATCGCTTATTATGAATTACGAAACTGTTTATATTACTTAAGTATATCTTCTACTTATTGGTTTTGTGTGTCGTTGGAAACTCTGAGCGCTTACAGGCGTTACATCATGTTCCTCGCGTTGTCCCGTCTTTTTGGAAAACTGGAGACCGCTTGGCAACTAATCCCAAGAATTGACGTAGGCACTAGTTTTAAGGCGGCTGCCATCTGACCTTTCAACACAGAGGGTAAACTAGGCCTTAATGGGATTAGTCCGGTCTCCTCACGATGTTTTCCTTCACCGAAAAGCAACTGGTAAATATCAAATGATATTTCGTACATAAGTTCCGAAAAACTCATTGATATATACAAGCCGGGGTTTGAACCCGCGACCTCCGGATTGAAAGTCGCACGCTGTGTATGTGTCGTTGGGAACTAGTGTTGATAAGAACTCGAGACTTTTGAGTCTTCATTTGAAGAACACTACTCACTTTACGAGGCTCGGCGCTAAAAACTTCCGACTTCCGAGCCTTTTAAGTCCCGAGAGGAGTCCTTTATTGGGACTTTTTAATCGCAGCTCAAAAAGACTTGATCCTCCGAATAAAGAAAAGATCCCAAAAGATCATGGCAAATCTCTAAAACGGATAATCAGTATTAGCTATCTTGAAATTAACAATGGAGAGTGCTACCGGTGGAGAAAAAGAATAATTGTATTATTATATAATTATTCTATTTTGGTAGCTAATCTACATTTCCCGCCATGAAGCTCTAAACCGCAATTAATTTTACATTCAACGTCGATTCCACCGAAAATAGATGTTTGTAGACAAAATACGGAGAAAATTTAATGTTATTGTCTGAGTCCAAATGATATTCCAACGGCCGGCCCAGTTTTCATTTTCGGACAATACCGATTAAAAGCCAGTATTGCTTTGCGGTGACCCGAAAATCTAAAGAAAATCTTCCCAAGCTCTTATGAGATTCCTCCTTTTCCAAACTCAACTTTAAATCTATAGAAACAAGGATGAAATTGTAATAATAAAAAGGAAATACGAGGTATTTCAAGTTGCTGTTCGAATTCCGAACTGAAGGGTGTCGCATTCCGTCGCGTGGTGTGAACGCCGATAGCAGTTTCATTCACAAAGCGCATTGATTTCAACTGTAAGATCATTTCCAGTGTGAATTGACCTCTAAATTACTAAAAACCTCGTTTGCATGCAAAATGAACTTGTCATTCGTAGTTTATTTGGCGCACATAACACGGGCTGAAATTAAGAACCGGAATGGGCGCGGAATGTCTATCGTTATGGAATATTTTTTACAAAAAAACAGTTGTCATAGACAATATTCCATAACCATAGAGATTCTGGTGTTTAATTTAATAAAAAAAAAACTGTATTAGCCAACTCTGTTACAAACGTCAACATCATAGAACAAGTCTTTTAGATTGGTTTCTATAATGTAAACCCTTATAGAATTGTTGTGAACAACAGAGCTGAACGTTGATTGATCGGGGCGGTCGGGGCGTGTGAACCCGGCGATTGGTCCCGGTTTATTTTATAGATGAAAAACTTCCATTACAGGGCCATTGCATGGGCGAGTCCCAAGCTTAGATGAACCAGTGTTATTGCGTTTTCATTTATGTTTTTATTTCCCCGCCTTAAATTACTCACTGAGGAACTCGCAATAGGCTTCACTTGTTGCGGTCTTCAGATAGATAGAGGCAGCCTTAATGGGCCACAAAACATCATGTTTCGGACGCTTGATGGGGTACAAAATGATTATAAAATTTATAAACTAAAGAGCAGACTTTCATATGTCAATCTTAAGTTCATTAATACGACATCAGTGCATCCACTGACTATTTGGAACCATGTACATAAATGTCCCAAAACATGTTTGTTTTGACACGTACTTTAAGTACCGACCTACGTATTTGAGAGGAAATCTCTGAATTAAACTTTCACGATTTTTACACATTTTCCGTTACGAAAATGGGCATCGCATACCTATAATTAAGTTTTAAAATATAATTCTAGGCACATACTCTTTATTATTGTCGGACTGTGAGGCTAAATCCCTTATTCATAAACGCGCTACAAACCTCAATTCGCTAATAAGTAATCGTTTGTCTTTATTTGTCATTTTGACTTATGTGTTTGTAAGAAAGCGATAAAACATAATTTAACAAAATCAGGCCCGTAAAGTTTTACGAATAAGGGGGTTAGAATTTAGAATATAAAGCTCAGTATATTGATCAGTTATAAAAGTTTGTATACCCGGTTATGGACGCGGTTTCAGTCAAGTGTGGTCCGAATGTGTTTATGATGTGTGGTTAAGTTTATTGTATAATAAAATAAATACATTTGTAAACAAATAAAAAGCGTTTTCGACTGCTGAAAACTATTAATTACTTTGATTTTATCGTTTTAAATAAATACATATCGACTTGGCAATACCTCGCCGCCTCGTTATAATTTAACTATCGTGATCAATCACAATTAGTGTCCGACCGAAAATTGTTTTTTTGCCGAAACCGAAACAGATACCGAAAGTTCGGTTTTGCTCTTGAGCCGTAACATTAACTTATGACGAAACTACCAAAATTAAAAAACTGCCGGTTTCGCTAAAAAACTGCCAAAACTTGATTTTTAGTGTTCCGTACAAAACTTTGTTTACGGAACACTTATGGGATCACTTCGGTCTTGTTTTATGTCGAAATCTACAAAATTCGAAACCGCAACTTCGGTCGGACACAAATTTTATTAACACTCATACGATTGCCTGCAATTTGCCAAAATCCTGTCATTTATCGTTCAAACCCATCCAGTAAATAAAAGAGTGGACAATAAATTCGCCTTCTGTTTTATTTTCGCGTAAATCCAGTTCCCCAAATTGAGTAACATTGTATCACCGGCCATTTTGAGTGATGGACAATGCAGGCAAATGTCGACGAGATTCATATCAGTGTTTTGTTCTACCATTCATAGTATCCATAACGGCCATTGGAAAACGCATGGCAATTGTGACCGTATCCTCGCGGAATAAATTCCAAATACAAAATTTCAAAATGGCTGTTACGATTGTTTTGGGTGTTGTGGCAGTGCTGCCAATGTAACGGACAGCCATTGACGTTTTGCATGAGAATGTCTCGCAAATATTGATGTTGAATACTTTCAAATCACGGATTAATTTATCTTTAAGTTTCTAGACAGTGTTTTAATAAATTGCATAGGTTAAGAATGATTTATTTAGAGGTTCTCTTAAGATCACAAACTTAATAAACATTTCACTCTAAAGAGTAATATCCCTCAGCGACTCTTAACTTAATTGAAACTGCAAACACGGCAACACAAACATGACGAGTGGCTCTAAAATCCACACCTCGACGCTAAGCTTAATAAAATAAGCTGACTCGCGTGGAAAGAGAGATTTGCAAGAATAGAAGCTTTTATCGCTAGAGTTACAAAGCTAACTCAGCACCGACTTTGAATTGACTATGTGTGGAAAAGCCGCAGTGTCATGTTTTTGTATAAATTTGACGTTTAATAATACTCCCGCACTCTGTTATTGCAAAGCCTGTGCAGAGTCAGCTTGGTCCGACTATTTCACATTCCGCAAACTTTTAGTGCTACCGCTAAGTTTTGGCGCTCATACTCGTTCATCCCAGTTTAAGTAGTTGTGCTGTGCGAGGCAGCGAAGCTTCTGGAGAGACGCACAGTTGAGTACTACTGGTGAAGATGGTAGTATAATGCTGTCTTTGTGGTAAAATAGGTACCTG
The DNA here is from genome assembly GCF_963556715.1 of Cydia fagiglandana. NCBI lineage: Eukaryota > Metazoa > Arthropoda > Insecta > Lepidoptera > Tortricidae > Cydia > Cydia fagiglandana. The sequence goes on along the minus strand of NC_085941.1, from coordinate 544,100 downwards.
AAACAGACAAAGTATGGAGTTATAATTTATTCGAATGAGAATTACCTAGAGTACCTATGGTCTGAAGACTAAATATCCTGCCTGTAAGGAAAGAGCGTAAAAATAGCTATAGATTCTCTTAACTTTGCGGTGTCTACGGGATAGACGCGAACGCGTCAAGCATACCACAAATGTGTATGACCCACCCCACAGTCACATTCAATCAAGATCGAATCCTTCGAATGCCGCTTCAGCCTGTGAACTATTTAGTCGCTTATTATAAATTCACTTTGCGAATAGTTCACGTAAATCACGTACCAACGGCAAGTTTCATTTAATAAATTACATTCCGTCGACTTTCATAAATCAGCCAGGTTAAAGTCGCAAGGTATTCTTAATTAGTTAAAGTGAAAAGCGTTATATTATGATTAATAAATATAATCAAATATTACGGGACAATCTTACACAAACCGGCCTACCTATTAGTCCCACAGTAAGTTCAATGAGGCTTAGAGTTGTACCTGTCTCGAGAACGTTCTCCGTTTACTATGGATAATAATTCTTGATATTCGATCCTCTCTCCATTCCCCATACAAAACGGAAAACGTTCTCGAGAACGGCCCAACTTTGAGGCTTGTGTTGTGGGTATAATAATATAACAGATATAGAATGTAATGTAATTATTTATTTATGTTATTTGTATAATTTACAAATGCGTATTGGATTAATTTTAGTCAATTATTGCGTGAATCTCTAACTCGTTTTATAATAATTTTAATTACTTAAGGAGGATATCTCCAATTTCGTCCATATTTAAAATAAGTTAAGTCCGACTTTCAATGGAGGTCGCGGCGGCGCGGGTTCATATCGTGGCTCGTACAGTCGACATCCAAGATATATTATGTTTACTTATATTTTTCGTCTTATTACAAAAAAGTAACAAGTTAATAGTTTAAAAAAAGTGGATATAGGTATCACAACAAGAGACGGAACACCTCACATTACTTCTAACATTGAAAGACAGACTAACAGCATGGAGACACTGGAGACTGTTTGCCGCGACGCGGCGCACAAATGCAATTTTCTACGAGAGAAAATCAAATACATAGTTAGTCAAACCAATTTATCAATCAGTAAGAAGCAGGAAAACTATACTCATTATTTTCTTTTGGGTGCTAGTACTAGTGTAAGACAAAGACAGTATGATTCTCTCTGTCTGATTGAAATGAGATAGTCCCTTGAAAAACTATATGCACTATTGCACTCGTTCCGTGATGCAAAGCGTTAGGGCGCAAGAGCGCGTATACTTACTACTCTAACTTATCATTTCCCTGGCCTTTACGTCTATTGCAGACGATTTATGGTGTAACATACATTACACCGCCTGGGACGGAATTAAGGAAACGCAGGGATGCCCAGCACCTGCATTACCCTCTCGGCTTCACTGTCTTATGCCACAGGAAAGGCGAGCCAATACGTGTGGAGACAGGTCAGCTGCAGGAATCTGCCGCATATTTCAGGTTGGACCCTACTCGCGCCTTACGGAAATTCCATTCCGGGTTTTATTTTGGAGTATCCTTCTCCTAGATGGATTGCAAAACAATGCTAAGAGGACCATCTCCCCTGTGACGAAATAGCTTCTTACTTCGTTTGTGGACTTAGTCGCCTCGTACGACACCCTATCCTATGTGAAGGTTGGCGCTATTCTAAAGCCGGCCACCACACGGCCACATTTCCCTGGAAGCAGCTAGTAATTAAACTCTTTGAAAAGTGCACTTAAATCACAACTAGACGTTTCTTCTATCTACTAAATGAGACAACTTGACATTTCCTACATGGAAAGCCACAGAGGAAAAGAATACTTGGAGCGACTGTTTGCCGCGGCGCGGCGTACAAATGTAATTTCGTACGAGAGAAAATCAAATATGCACTCGTTTCTATTATGTGAAGCGACATGTTAGGGTACACACACACACAACTGTCTAGATGACATTTTCTTTGATATTTACGGGACTTATTGCAATTTACCTACAGATTGAAAAATGTGCGCAAACATAGAAAAGATTATTTTTCTGTATGCTTAATCATAACATTAACAACAAGTTTACATCTCTCATATCGAATAATGGTCCCTATGACAGTTCATCATATAGGTACAAACTTTAAAATGCGCGTCTTCCCATAGAAAAAACCTGGCTAGATCGATTTTTCGCCCCCGAAAACCTCCATATAGCAAATTTCGTCGAAATCGTTAAAGCCGATTCCGAAATCCCCGAAATATAAATACATATAAATAAAAAATAATTGGACATAGGGATCATCATAATATATGATGCGTATTCTGAAAATACACATTTTAAAAACGCCTGTTGGCCAGTTAAAGGTATGAAGAAATGGAAAGAGCTAAAAGCTTCCTAGAGTGTGCATGTATCTTAACAACGCAAACCGGGGCAGAGGCAAAGGCAGTCTGCCATCTGCCGATAACCTACTTGTAGCCTCCATTTTATATATCACTGGCACGTTAATACAGATGCCAGAAAAAAAAATATACCTACGACCTTTATACTAGGGCTCGCGGTCGTGTCCGTGATTCGTGAACCCGTAGCCGTGCGCCCGGTTTCGTGAATCACGGCAACGGTTTTCTGGTCCGTTCCGCACGTGACATTCGGTTACGTGAAATTAGGGTACGTGAATCCGTGTAGATCCGTGTAGGCGTGATCACGGCTTCACGTATCATAAGAACACGCCGGTTCGGTCCGCCCGCGACGTTGAGTGAAGATAGATACGATGCGGTCTCTAAGAGCTACGAATAAAAATGTATCGTGAGTTTTTTATTCATAGCTCTAATTCCGTTTCATTACTTTTGAAATAAAATTTATTTCCAATAGTACGGCCTTTTAAATATTAATCAGTAATAAATTAAAAGAACCAAGCATTAATTACAATGAATAGCTACTTTAATAAAAGGGTTGCTAAAATAATACAACAACACTGTATGGGGTACAAAAGGTTTATTAAAATAATTTGCTCAACTTTAAAATAGATATATTATATACTAAGTGGTAACTCAATTCAATAATACATACTTAGTCCTTATTTATTTTTCTCCCGGGCGTGTCGAACCTACGAGACGTGCGATAAGTATTCAACGGAACCGAGCCCGAAGCTCACGCAGGTACGGGCTACGTATCATGGCGTGTCACGGCGTGTCACGTGAATCCGGACGCGAACGCAGGTACGAGGCAGGTACCTTGCCGTGTTCGTGAAATTCGTGATCTTAGTACCGCCGGGCTTAAGAACCCGTAGCTACGGATCGGCGTGTATCACGGATATCAGGAGCCCTACTTTATACATACAGCGAACGGCGAAATTCGAAATGTCGTTATTTGCCTCTCTCTATCGCTCTTGCATATTCGAGTGATAGAGATGCAGATAACGATAGTCGTTCGGGTGAGCCCTGCGGGCGCAGCACGGTTCCATTTTTATCGACTATAACTATGCGCATCCCTTTCGCACTAACATACTTGTTAGAACGTGACAGGCATGGTGACAAGCGATAAAAACGCGACCGTGCTACGCCGCCTCGCCTGGTTCTTTCAAGATTTTAATGAATATAGAGAAAATGCGGTGTTGTAAATAAAGCGCTTTGGAGTTTTCTTTGCGTGAGGTTATTTCGGTATTCTGTTGTGCCCGATAATGACAGTAATATTTTTTAACAACGCTGTGTTTAGCTCATAAAGTACTTACTTACATAAGCTGTGCTAAGCTGTGTTGCCTGTGTTAATAAAAAAGGCCAGAGCACACCAGCTGTATGTACACGTGCACGTGCGCGTGCGCTGAAATGTTTGAGCCGTGCACGCACACGTCACGCAAGCGGTGTGCCGTCTCTCTGGAACTGTACATTACAACGCACTCGCGCATGTGCACGGCTACGCACACGCAGCCGGTGTGCACAGGCTAAGGCCGTAAGGTCTTAAGAGACAAAACTCATTTAACTTTCAGCGAGTCAAATAATATAAGAGCTGCGAACATTCTAGGTTACCTAACATTCCAGGTATTCGATAGACAGTCGGCATTACGTAACATTTAAATATTCCATTCCCCCAAAGGGCGGCTTCGGTCTGACCTAGGTCGCGGCAATCACATAATTGTGTATATCATTGGATAGGTACTAAATAATGAGCCTATAAACCACCAACATTACAAAACGAAATAAAAACATAACCTACATATATCTTTTTTAAGGCATACTAAATACATCATAGATAATTTAAAATCATTTGACATGACGTGGGATAAGGGCAGGGGAAAGAAGAGATAATTTAAAATCATTTAATAAATAATACAAACTAAAGGCAATCGGCCGCCCGTACTCCTAGCGAGGACCGATTGACCCTCACCAAAAAGCATTAAGTGAAAAAAAAACATATATCTTAATACCTTACTTAACTTTAAAGTGTGGCCTTAAAAATTACTTATGTTTCGGCCGAAAGTTTGATTTCGACCAAAATACCGCTGAAACTTTTAAGTTTGTATTTTTGGTAGTGTCAAACCGAAATTTTGATTTAGGTTTCGGCATAAAAATTATGTTTCGGCTGAAGGGTCGGTTTCGAATAAACCTACAGCAAAGCTAACGCAACTAACGCATTATTACAATTACTTAGAGATGTATATGGTCTCTTAATGTAGAATTACATAAACAAAAACTATATATATACTAATATATTAAATGCACGTTTAAATATAATGCCCCAGCAGCCCCAAAGGGCAGAATCGGTGACCCAGTTTGCGTAATTACTATTGTGTACGCTTTCCTTTAATTTCGCAGTTCATAGCTGGACCGCAGCTTTTCTATTTCAGCTCTGTTTTTACATGCTGGTGAAATAAAATTAACAGTAAAACGCTTAGCATTTACAGTAAAGCTTAAACGAAAGCTTTAGCAAACTGTATGTACGTTTTATCGTAGCATCTGAACTATTAAAATTCTAATCTAATCTCTCATAAAGTAATTAGGCCAGCGCCGTCGGGATTTCTTTTAACAACAGGGGATAATTTCTTAAATACAAAACGTCTACATTCTATTTATTCTTAAAGCCAAATTAAATATTAACAAAACCTTTCAAATTGTTCGATGAATATGTTCAGAGAAAAAAATATACTTTTCGCTGTCTTTTGTTTTCACCTTTTCCTTTATTAAATATACATATATATACTGTATATATATTGTATGTGAATAAATGATTTGACTGTCAATATACATATTCGAAAAATTCAAGTACCTTCATATTTTGGTTGTTCAGACTGCATTCTATGGATTTAGCCAAATTTAAATTAAGGTACAACTGTTATTTTAAACTTCCTACTTAAACTATGTAATCTTGTTTCGACCGTAAGTTCAATTTCGATCAACTGCCAAAACTTACAAGACTGTTTTAACTTTAGTTTGTGCTAAGTATACAGTATACCTTTATTTCATTGTAAAAGACAGTAACAAAACAAATAAATAACTTATGAACTAAATACATCTAAGAATAATACTAACTTTAACGTCAGACTCAGACCGATGATACGATTTGAATAGGTTTCGGCGACACGTCCGGTTTCGGTCGCACACTAAATATTTTTTCTCAAAAATGGACGGCAAAGTCGACTTTGCCGTCTAAAAAATAGGTCGCGAAGGGCGTAGTTTATGGTCAGTCAAAAATTAAAAAGTTAAAAACATTGCAGTCTCGATTTTGGGACTGCAATATTGCATACAAATTTCATTATTTGTCGAGTTCCAAACTTTTTAAAAGTTGAAATGACCATATCAAATGAAGGCACAGGCCCATTAAACAGCCAAACAGATGATTAATACCGCGACTATTTAGCTGTCTCAAATAGCTTGGCGTATTTTTGGCAGAAAAATACACTTCTATTTTTTTATTAAAAAAATAAAAAGGCGGCAAGGGCTTTTTTCTGTGAAAATATAATCGTAAGAATGTTGCTTTTGTAAAATATTTCTATGATATTTATATTTCTTGCACCATTTTTGAGAAAAGCACTATATATGACTCGGCTGGAAGGCTACTTGCTGGCTTCGGATTCAATTAAACGGACTCCCAAGGTCGTCCGTTTAAAACGAATCCTCAGCCTGCAAGTAGCTACTTCCGAGCCTCGACAATAATGTACTATTAATATCTTAACATGTTCTTATTCTACAACTAGTAGTAGTTATTAGCATAAGAACGTACGTCAAACAGGCTAAGTTTACACCCCGTACTTATGCGACAATGTGTTTCAACTCAGTACGTGCTGTAACTCTGTAACTATAAACCCAAATCCCTAATACCAGATTATCGGATCGTGCAACACCCCCGTTAAGACCCCACCACACCCCCCACGGCGCAAAGGTGTCATAAGCTTGTAATCTGGCTATTGAGTATTGACTACACGTTACGTCTGTGAACTCGTAGCTAGCACAGTTTGACCCTCAGATAATGTATCTAATACACTATAGTCTTGCTTAAGTATGTTAAATTTTAATTAAGCATTGTGTTCTATTTTTATTTTGTTAGTACTAGTAGTAGTAGGACTGCCCACAATCTCTCTGCTTTGCCGTAAGGTTAACTGGTAGAGAATGCCTTTTGCCATTAAGTTCGCTTTTTGTATGAAAAGTATTTCTCTTGTTCAATAAAGATAAATAAACGAAAAGTAACGGTAAATATTTTATCTACTTAATGTAATAACTGCGGGATAATTTCAACATTTTCGAAATTTCTTCCATGTCTTACATTACTCTCTCTCACTCTCTCCACTCTCTCTCTCACACTCTCTCTCTCTCACACACTCTCTGACACTGCGGGGTTGCGAACTGCATCGCAGCCATAATTTTGTTTTTAGTTTTAAGATATATTTTGTATTAATATGTATGCTAGTTTTAAGGTATTTATCTATGGGCCAATAGTTGCCTGAAAATAAATGTATTTCATTTCATTTCATTTCATTACTAACTGCTACGAGTTATATGTCTCGTGTGTGACTCTGGTTAATAATGTATAACATGGAAGATATTTCGGTTAGTTAAAATTATCCCCCTGCACGTTATTTTTGTATGGTAACCGCGTATCTTCTTAAAACTCATTAGTTATAGATCTATGTAAGCAACTTATTAAACTAACCATGAATGAACCTTATCTCCTTGCATTAAAGTTTACAATAACTAAAAGTTACGCTCAAACAAACTGCTCGGTAAGGTTTGATGACTCGCCGTCTCGTTGCGTGTTATATGTTTAATTAATTACAAGCTTGCATGTAAGTACAAGTTAACGGGTGGCCGTTGAGTTGAGCCGTCACGACAGACTACAATGGAGGATACAGCTTCTAATGGACTATACAAACTGATAGATAAAAGTTTGGTATACTTACTTACTTTAATGGCGCAGCGACCCAAAATGAGTCTTGGCCTTCGACACGAGTACACGCCAATTGTCTCGATCGTGTGCCATCTCCCGCCAGTTATCGGCATGGAGATCGCGCAAATCCGCTTCAACCGCGAAAAGTTTGGTATAACAATGTTTTATCCATTTTTATTTTTTACGATAAATATAGGAGGCAATCAATCAATCAATCGGCTTAGCTGTGCGAGGCAGGAAGTTTAATTGTATTAAAGTATGGCATGTTTTATTGTGTGTTTTTCGCAAGATTGCGTGTTAGTGTAACAATCACTGTCTTCTTCTTTCTGGCGTTATCCCGGCATTTTGCCACGGCTCATGGGAGCCTGGGGTCCGCTTGACAGCTGATCCCATGATTTGACGTAGGCACTAGTTTTTACGAAAGCGACTGCCATCTGACCTTCCAACCCAGAGGGGAAACTAGGCCTTATTGGGATTCGTCCGGTTTCCTCCCGATGTTTTCCTTCACCAATAGTGAGCTTCTGTTTAGTGTTTAATCACTCTATTGCCTTGTATATCGATTTGCGTACCAAACTAAGTACTTATAATTATCAATAACGTTTGCCTTTATAGGTACATTACTCGTACCAGTCACTGGTAGTTCTGCAACAACATTGCAAAACGAATCGCGAAGAAAACCATAACACAATTAGAATTAGATATAAGGAACCTATCATTTACATATTTTTGCATTATTGTGCAAGGTATTAAGATATATAAGATATAAAGAATGATCATGAATCATAATCATATTATTGTTATAATTATTTATGATTACTCAATAATTTTCCTAATCAGGCCAGCTGTTACAGATTTGAAACTTCAGAAGTATTGTTGTCCCTTCATATAAGATGAGCTACTTGGGCGTAAGAGACAAATCCCGATCCTCGGCGTAGGTACGCCCGCATTGCCAAAACCTCTAACAACCTTACAGAAAAAACAAAAAACTAAAACGCACAATAATATTTAAGAAATAATACTTAATAGAAAAGGAGTTTCAATCTATATGTGGAAGGGCGGCACCGTCGTCGAACCCAAGCCAGGTGGCTTGGGTTCTGTTGAGTAGGTACTCAACAGAACTATCTACAGTGAATCTCAATCTATATAAGAGTAGGTACACATCTCACTGATGGACACAGGTCTCAGAAGAGGGACTCGCTACCGCTACAAATTAGCTGCTATACAACTTAGAACGTTTCCGAGAATAATTTTTAAGAAAAAAAAACCGACTTCTATGGGGCCCGGTGAAAGATTATGGTAGATGGTGCACTATGTAGAAAAGGAGGTAAAACCAATACCTACTTTCTAGTAGCATTTCGTTTCCGTAAGGGTCGTAGTTATCTAGCCTAACCTAACCCACTTCTCTGATAGCAGTTCGGTTCTGTGAGGATCGCAGTTCGAACCTAATCAAACCCACTTTTCTAGTAGCATTTCGTTTCTGTAAGACTCGCAGTTCTAACCAAACCTAACCCACTTTTGTTCGGTTCTGTGAGGATCGCAGTTCAAACCTAACCTAACCCACTTAACGGCGCATGCAGTGCGGTGTACGGGAGTTTGAGCGGGAGGGGTTTGGCATCATCATACCCACATTTTATGGTAGGTAATCATAGTGGTTTATTTAGTTTTTAGGTATCATAGTGGTTTTCCGGGTCAAGGTCCGGGTCTCTGAGTCAGAGTCCGGGTCCGAGTCCCGGTCCAAGTCCGGGTCCGGGTCCGGGTCCGAGTCCGGGTCCGAGTCCGGGTCCGGGTCCGAGTCCGGGTCCGGGTCCGAGTCCGGGTCCGAGTCCGAGTCCGAGTCCGAGTCCGGGTCCGAACCGGATCCGGGTATGAGTCCGGGTCCCAGTCCAAGTCAAAATCGAAATTCGAAATCACCAAACATGTACTATGCGTCGTTGAAGAGTTCTGTTCTGATCATCATCAGCAGTTCCACTTCATCAAATGCGACAGTTTTAAATGAAAATGCTTGATTTTCTGATGAAAATACAAAAATCTCTATACACATGCCTTTAAAATTTGAGGAGTTCCCTTGATTTCTCATGGATCCCATCATCAGAACTCGAGCTTGATAAAATTGTGGCTTAAAAACTTAACTTGCTTAACAAACATAACGAAGAGGACAAATCGCCAAAGGTGAACTATGCGTCGTTGAAGAGTTCCGTTCTGATCATCATCAGCAGTTCCACTTCATCAAATGCGACAGTTTTTAATGAAAATGCTTGATTTTCTGATGAAAATACAAAAATCTCTATACACATGCCTTTAAAATTTGAGGAGTTCCCTTGATTTCTCATGGATCCCATCATCAGAACTCGAGCTTGATAAAATTGTGGCTTAAAAACTTAACTTGCTTAACAAACATAACGAAGAGGACAAATCGCCAAAGGTGAACTATGCGTCGTTGAAGAGTTCCGTTCTGATCATCATCAGCAGTTCCACTTCATCAAATGTCACGTTTTTGAATGTATATGCTTGATTTGTTGATAAAAACACAAAAATCACCATATGTATGCCTTTAAGATTTGAGGAGTTCCGTCGATTCCTCATGGATCCCATCATCAGAACTGGATTTTGACAAAAACGGGACCAATCTGTATGCATATACATACAATCAAAAAAATAATTTTCAAAATCGGTCCAGTAATGACGGAGATATGGAGTAACAAACATAAAAAAAAATAAAAAAAAAAAACATACAACCGAATTGATAACCTCCTCCTTTGGGATTTGGAAGTCGGTTAAAAATACCAGCGACATCGAGAGAGCACTTATCTAGATTTGTTCGTGAGGCGCCGGATTTTACAATTTTCTGCAGTGGACCTTGTTAGTCTAGACGGGGAGATTCATGTTGTAATACCGAACTTTCGGTTTCGGTACAAAACGGGTTTCGGTCGTATATCCCCACACACCACTACAACTAAATAAATACTTAAGAAAACAACACACACAACTGACTACACATTTCCTGACAACACTATTATCAGATTGCTAAAGACGCCGGTTCGAATCCGGCCTTCCCCTAGGAGGGCTTCGTCACTTTTTCTATAATATATATGACATGTATTTCAGGTTATGTTATAATACAAGATTAAAACAGCATCCCAAAAGATATGAAAGGGAGATAACAAAGGAATCTTCTATTTTTAGACCCGTACAAAGATGACGCGACACTCGACTGTCGTATTTCTCAAGGAAATCCATTTTTAGAGAGGACACCTGTTTCTGGAAAAAAAGTAAAAAAACCCTTAATAAACGGAGTCTATAATTTCATAGGCAAACTTTCTTAAGCAGAAAATTAATTAAATAAAGTGTTTCAAAGAAAGGCGCGTTGACGGGGAAAATGTGCTTCTTTGGTATAATCATTAAAAAAACGTTTTATAACTGAAACTGCTCAAGCAGAACATTAGTCGTAATAATTAATTTGTTAATCAAGTTAAAATAATACAGCTAAAGTTAGACCAAGAAAAGTCTGCAGCGATTTTTATACTTATTTTATACGTCATAATTTCACCGTTGACAACCGTTGTGCCTATTTTGCGTGAAACGAGGTAGCGCTATTATAACCACCCCAGCTCCTACATGTGTGACCTTTGACAGTCAAAGTCAAAGCATTTATTGCGAACATAAGTCCTTGCAGATGTGTTTGAAGTATGTATATGCAAAGTGCCTGATGCTAGTTGTATTGTACTACTTAAATAAGGAATGTTTTGAATCTTAGTTCTGGTTTCCGACTTTGTCCTTCAACGACAAGCTGATGGAATAGCAAATAATATTCTTACAAAGAAGTTTTTCTCTCATACCAAAATTTTATCTCTCAGTCTGTTTGTTTTCGTCTGAAATTATCTGGGATAACATGGGAGCGGAGTTATTTACTCGATACATCCGACACCCACCTGTAGAAGTACTAGTACCGTGATTTTTCGACCTTATTGCTACCTAATAAGGTCTACTTGTTGTTGACTACGTAGCTTAGTCAGGAAGTTCTGTCGTTAAAGGTTTAAAGTTACAACATTAGTCTCGAGCTGAGCGGAAATGTTGCGCCAACAAACAGGTACATTCGTCACCGGCCGCGCTTGGGCTTGGCTGGCTTGCCGGTCGCAAAAACAACAGCATTTTTAGAGGGTTTAAATTGACACTTGTTGATCAAAATTCTGTTTCCTACAACCATGAATACCATGATTGTATTATCATTAGTACATTAACTTCTAAATGAGATTTGACTTCCAATAAAAGTACTTTGATTTCTAGTATAAATGGACGTAATTTAGGGAAAAGGATCGTATCCAACCCAAAAAATCTACCAGTCTTCTTTTTACTTTTTGTCAAAAAGAAAAGTCATACATTTAAATGACAACATTTACAACTTTTTGAGGATGTATCCTTTTCACTAAACTGCGTCCGATCCCACTACGTGACTTGATTCCATCATTGACCCCAGGTTCCAAATACAGCTGACCTTCAAGTTACTGCAGTACAAAATTGGCAAAGTCCGCCCACCCACGGAAATCAGGTATCGAGAACACTTAGCAAGTTACCATTACCACACAAATCTTGTGTAAATGTTGAAATGCGCACACAGAAATACTTCGAAATGATAAAAGTTTTCAGATTGAAATCCCGAAGAGTACTCACTTCACTTAAACCATTGGGACGCTATATTTGGGATAGTATAGCGATAATTAAAACGTTAAAATATGACGGAAAAACATTGGCCTCGTTTTTATCTACGATTAATAATTTCTTGTTGCCAGAAGTTTTGTGGACACACAGAAGTCTAAAAATTTGACCCACCTCGCCTGTTCTTTAATTGTTTTAGTTATATTACCTAATTGGAATGTCTATATAACCTATAAATTAGGACCTAAATCTATGTGAACCGCAATTAAAGTGCTAATTCAGTTAACCTTTGCACAAAGTTGTCAAAAGCTCGCCCACTTGTGCCCATCAAGACTATTACCACGATAATGGTAAATATTTGCAATGTTGCAAGCTCCTGTTAGTCTGACTTTGTCTTCACATGGGTAGTTGAACTTGTTGCAACTTGCAACACCAAATTCGTTTAGGCGGCAATTATGTAAAAACGCATGCAATTTGTTGGTCTAAAACTGCCCGTTGTTCAGTTCATTGAGCTGTTATGTTATAAAAACAAAGCATCCGAAAGCAAATAACAGCCATACGATTTAATTAAAATCCAAAAACAACCACCGGGGTTAGTTATTTTGGGACAATTGGACTTGTCGGATCGGCGGTTGTTTTTATTTACACTGGCAGATATTTAGGGACTTCATTTATTTTAGGCTAAGGGAATTTTCCGAGACAATCCTTTTATAAGAACCGACGGTACCTGCCAGGGAAGGCGGTCAAAAGGCGTTGATATAAATATCAAACATCAAGATCAAAGGTAGTTTCTTTTATTAGAGACATTTCTTTGCAGAGGTAGCGTCCCTTCCCATTCCCTTTTGGCGCTGTCACCATTGAAAATGGGTCGTCTTTTCACGCGAATTCATACAAAAGTAACGTTAATTCATTTCTCTTTATAACTTTTGCTCTGTAAAATTTATTAGTGACCTAATTTAAGCCTGCCTGATTGAGACTTTCCTAAACTTTGATTTGAAGTTGGTATTTTCCAAGTTACGATATAGGCACGTGTATTGATTCCTCAAGTTGTACAAACTCTGAACTGACTGTCGATAGGCTCTATGCCCTTGTATTAAGGTTTACGACCAGTGAACAGTGAGCCAATACTAATGTTGCCATACGTCAGAATTTTCCTTGACGTCAGGATTTCTGGTCCTTTGTCAGGATTATGGGGGGACTTGGAAAGTGTCGGGGTTAAAACCTCAACTAACCACTAGAAGTCAGCTAAAAGCTTGGAGTTTGGCAAAAGGAAAGGGATTATGCACAAACTACAGCATATGGTAGGGATTTATAGGGCTAGTGGCCCACGAAAAGTTTTGGAATAAGAGATTTAAAAATGACCGTCCAGGATATGTCAGGATTTTTAGGGTGATGTCCGGACTTGTCAGGATATTCAAGTTTTGCATATGACAACCCTAACCAATTCTTTTCCTGCGAATTGGCAGCCGCGCCGAGTTCCGCCCTGTAATCAGGAAGCTTTAATTACAACTATAGCCGGCGATGGCAATAATTCGCGTTACCTTCTAAGACGGTTCGGGACGAATTCATTACGTAATTGAAGATGTTTCTGTGGTACACACATAAGCACTGTGGCATGTGGCGTTGGTTGGTAGTTGGTGTACTACAGCCTACAAGTTTTATTAGACTTCCTCTCATGTGGAATGATCATTCGCACGCGGTACGAGTATTTCTGGATCGATACGATCTTCAAACCTTCGAGAAAAGAGCGAACTCCCTTCTTAAATTCCGGCAACGCACTTATAAGCCCTCTGTGTTGTTACTGTTGTAGGTTTTCATGGGCGACGGTAATTGCTCACCATTGACCCATTCGTCTGCTTGTTTGCTTCGAAAAAAAAACTTGAACGTTATAGGATGTCAGACATCACCAGGAGCTCTGGCTGAAAGGTTATTAAGGCATTTGCCTTTACCTAACTGTATGCTGAGCGGCTACCGCGAAAACCGAAATTCGCAAATTGCGGGGATCTTTCTCTTTTACTCCAACGAAGGCTAATTAGAGTGACAGAGAAAAATCCTCGCAATTTGCGAACTTCGATTTTCGCGGTTACAGCCCTGAACCGACTTGGTGGCAAATGACAGCGTGATGGTATTCAAAATATTAGAAAAGTTGCCACCTAGAGTTAGACCAAGAAAAGTCTGCAGCGATTTTTATACTTATTTTATACGTCATAATTTCATAGAAGTTTGAATGACACTTGCACTGCGTGGGCTATCAAAATCGCTGCAGACTTTTCTTGGTCTAACTCTAGGTGGCAACTTTTCTAATATTTTGAATACCATCACGCTGTCATTTGCCACCAAGTCGGTTCAGGGCTGTAACCGCGAAAATCGAAGTTCGCAAATTGCGAGGATTTTTCTCTGTCACTCTAATTAGCCTTCGTTGGAGTAAAGGATGACTCACGTTAGGCCGGGCCGTGTCCGACCCGGAGCTTCCGGCGCATCGTTTTCTATGGAAAGCACCACGTGATCGCCTGTCATGTCATAGAAAAGTATGCGCCGGCAGCTCCGGCCCGGACACGGCCCGGTCTAACGTGAATCATCCTTAAAAGAGAAAGATCCCCGCAATTTGCGAATTTCGGTTTTCGCGGTAGCCGCTCAGCATACAGTTAGGTAAAGGCAAATGCCTTAATAACCTTTCAGCCAGAGCTCCTGGTGATGTCTGACATCCTATAACGTTCAAGTTTTTTTTTCGAAGCAAACAAGCAGACGAATGGGTCAATGGTGAGCAATTACCGTCGCCCATGAAAACCTACAACAGTAACAACACAGAGGGCTTATAAGTGCGTTGCCGGAATTTAAGAAGGGAGTTCGCTCTTTTCTCGAAGGTTTGAAGATCGTATCGATCCAGAAATACTCGTACCGCGTGCGAATGATCATTCCACATGAGAGGAAGTCTAATAAAACTTGTAGGCTGTAGTACACCAACTACCAACCAACGCCACATGCCACAGTGCTTATGTGTGTACCACAGAAACATCTTCAATTACGTAATGAATTCGTCCCGAACCGTCTTAGAAGGTAACGCGAATTATTGCCATCGCCGGCTATAGTTGTAATTAAAGCTTCCTGATTACAGGGCGGAACTCGGCGCGGCTGCCAATTCGCAGGAAAAGAATTGGTTAGGGTTGTCATATGCAAAACTTGAATATCCTGACAAGTCCGGACATCACCCTAAAAATCCTGACATATCCTGGACGGTCATTTTTAAATCTCTTATTCCAAAACTTTTCGTGGGCCACTAGCCCTATAAATCCCTACCATATGCTGTAGTTTGTGCATAATCCCTTTCCTTTTGCCAAACTCCAAGCTTTTAGCTGACTTCTAGTGGTTAGTTGAGGTTTTAACCCCGACACTTTCCAAGTCCCCCCATAATCCTGACAAAGGACCAGAAATCCTGACGTCAAGGAAAATTCTGACGTATGGCAACATTAGTATTGGCTCACTGTTCACTGGTCGTAAACCTTAATACAAGGGCATAGAGCCTATCGACAGTCAGTTCAGAGTTTGTACAACTTGAGGAATCAATACACGTGCCTATATCGTAACTTGGAAAATACCAACTTCAAATCAAAGTTTAGGAAAGTCTCAATCAGGCAGGCTTAAATTAGGTCACTAATAAATTTTACAGAGCAAAAGTTATAAAGAGAAATGAATTAACGTTACTTTTGTATGAATTCGCGTGAAAAGACGACCCATTTTCAATGGTGACAGCGCCAAAAGGGAATGGGAAGGGACGCTACCTCTGCAAAGAAATGTCTCTAATAAAAGAAACTACCTTTGATCTTGATGTTTGATATTTATATCAACGCCTTTTGACCGCCTTCCCTGGCAGGTACCGTCGGTTCTTATAAAAGGATTGTCTCGGAAAATTCCCTTAGCCTAAAATAAATGAAGTCCCTAAATATCTGCCAGTGTAAATAAAAACAACCGCCGATCCGACAAGTCCAATTGTCCCAAAATAACTAACCCCGGTGGTTGTTTTTGGATTTTAATTAAATCGTATGGCTGTTATTTGCTTTCGGATGCTTTGTTTTTATAACATAACAGCTCAATGAACTGAACAACGGGCAGTTTTAGACCAACAAATTGCATGCGTTTTTACATAATTGCCGCCTAAACGAATTTGGTGTTGCAAGTTGCAACAAGTTCAACTACCCATGTGAAGACAAAGTCAGACTAACAGGAGCTTGCAACATTGCAAATATTTACCATTATCGTGGTAATAGTCTTGATGGGCACAAGTGGGCGAGCTTTTGACAACTTTGTGCAAAGGTTAACTGAATTAGCACTTTAATTGCGGTTCACATAGATTTAGGTCCTAATTTATAGGTTATATAGACATTCCAATTAGGTAATATAACTAAAACAATTAAAGAACAGGCGAGGTGGGTCAAATTTTTAGACTTCTGTGTGTCCACAAAACTTCTGGCAACAAGAAATTATTAATCGTAGATAAAAACGAGGCCAATGTTTTTCCGTCATATTTTAACGTTTTAATTATCGCTATACTATCCCAAATATAGCGTCCCAATGGTTTAAGTGAAGTGAGTACTCTTCGGGATTTCAATCTGAAAACTTTTATCATTTCGAAGTATTTCTGTGTGCGCATTTCAACATTTACACAAGATTTGTGTGGTAATGGTAACTTGCTAAGTGTTCTCGATACCTGATTTCCGTGGGTGGGCGGACTTTGCCAATTTTGTACTGCAGTAACTTGAAGGTCAGCTGTATTTGGAACCTGGGGTCAATGATGGAATCAAGTCACGTAGTGGGATCGGACGCAGTTTAGTGAAAAGGATACATCCTCAAAAAGTTGTAAATGTTGTCATTTAAATGTATGACTTTTCTTTTTGACAAAAAGTAAAAAGAAGACTGGTAGATTTTTTGGGTTGGATACGATCCTTTTCCCTAAATTACGTCCATTTATACTAGAAATCAAAGTACTTTTATTGGAAGTCAAATCTCATTTAGAAGTTAATGTACTAATGATAATACAATCATGGTATTCATGGTTGTAGGAAACAGAATTTTGATCAACAAGTGTCAATTTAAACCCTCTAAAAATGCTGTTGTTTTTGCGACCGGCAAGCCAGCCAAGCCCAAGCGCGGCCGGTGACGAATGTACCTGTTTGTTGGCGCAACATTTCCGCTCAGCTCGAGACTAATGTTGTAACTTTAAACCTTTAACGACAGAACTTCCTGACTAAGCTACGTAGTCAACAACAAGTAGACCTTATTAGGTAGCAATAAGGTCGAAAAATCACGGTACTAGTACTTCTACAGGTGGGTGTCGGATGTATCGAGTAAATAACTCCGCTCCCATGTTATCCCAGATAATTTCAGACGAAAACAAACAGACTGAGAGATAAAATTTTGGTATGAGAGAAAAACTTCTTTGTAAGAATATTATTTGCTATTCCATCAGCTTGTCGTTGAAGGACAAAGTCGGAAACCAGAACTAAGATTCAAAACATTCCTTATTTAAGTAGTACAATACAACTAGCATCAGGCACTTTGCATATACATACTTCAAACACATCTGCAAGGACTTATGTTCGCAATAAATGCTTTGACTTTGACTGTCAAAGGTCACACATGTAGGAGCTGGGGTGGTTATAATAGCGCTACCTCGTTTCACGCAAAATAGGCACAACGGTTGTCGATTTATGGAAAATGCCCAGAAGCTCTAACTAACTGTCAAAGGTAAAGCCCCAACAACCCACCGGGTTAGGTTTCCCAATATTTATATTCTACAAAGTTTTTGCTACTAACTATTTTTTAAAGGTCACCATGACCAATCTCAATGCTTATAAATAAAGAAACGACAAAAACTCTCATCACTCATGAGAAACCGAAGAATATTTCTACGACTCTAATATGTACATACAAAGTTTCTCGTTCTTATTAATACCCCTTAAACGCTTTACATTATTTTTACTGCATGTACGAATACTTAGTAGCCAAAACAACGGTATTTTAAATAAGGTATTCTACTAATTTACATGTAATGATTATGCAAATCACATCTGGCGTGCCATCAAACCGGTTGTTCCATTGTTTCGAACTAACGTCATTGCCAAATCGCGACATCAGTCATTTGTGTTGTGCTACAAAAAGGGTTTACAGTACATGGTCCTACATTCCCGCACTACTCGTAGTGGGGAAAAGAGCATTTTCCGTGCGTATGTCTAAAGTTTAAAGGGCCAGCATGTAGATTTAAAACACTCCCTTCGGTCGTGTTTTAATTTATCGCCACACGTTTCGAATTTCCTCTTTTCCTCACTTGTAACGTAAATAACTATTCTATGTGTTTTAGGTACTGTTAGGGGTTAGAGGCACAGAAAATAGTCATGTTAGAGGTGCAGGTTTGAAGACAATCTATATTTATTTTATAGGCGAGCGATTCAAATGCAAGTGACACTAGTTGATTTTGTATTTTGTATTTTTGTATTTTTGTATGACTTTTAGACATGGGTCATGGGTCATGGAATATGAAAAACAAATTTCTCAGCAGATAATTTCGTGAAATAATAAATAAACGGGAGTTTGACTCTTAGCGCCTATATTTTACAAATTTGTCGCCTTGGAATGTAGGTATAAGTAACATAATCTATTATTGTAGTCGGTACATATAAGGAGAGGCATGTAATATCACTCTCCTCCATATTAGGTTAGGAATGTTCCATATACGGAGAGTCATGTAAGATGACTCTCCTCTATATAAGGAGTGGAATTTAGGTCAAGCTACTGGACACCTGAACTGGATACCTTCCACGTGTAAACCTCCCCACCTAAACACGTGTGACCTAAATTCCCAAGTTTATATATTCTAGGTTTTAATCAATAAATTTCAGTATTTACTCGGCAAGCGTGTGTTTTACTACTGTCCTGGGTCCCATCCTTACATGGCGACCCTGCCAGTGCCGTATTAGGAACGCATTCTTTCATCTCGGGTGACCGACGGCGGGCCGGCCCAGCCAAATACGTCAAGATGGTGTAAAGTGTCCAGCGGAATCAACATGGGGAATCAAGGCAGTGCTGCATCCAATCATCCAGCGATTGAACGTGTTTATACACAAGTCGGGAAAACCAACCAGATAGACCTCGACACCAATGTCACCATAGAAGTTTCACGGATTGGAGTCTACCTTTGTGTTGTCACTGTAGCAGCTCTGTTAATCGTTCTCGTGGTCTGCTTAAGATATATCAACGGGTGTTTAAACAAGAGGATCGAGCGACGGGCCCAAGGCGAGCTGGTCAGGGGCAGGATTCCACAAGTTTAAATATGGAAAGGTACATTCGGGAGATATCTAGCCATTTAATACTCTACTGTCAAGCGAGGGAGGTGCAGTACGTGAAGCTGTCAAGGGAAACATTTGTGCGTGCCTCCAATGAATTGGACGTGGACTTTACGGATGGAACGAAAGCGGTGGCTGTGATCAAGCTGGTTTACGCAGGGAAGGAACTTTGGATCTACGAGATCGAGTGGGAACGTGACTGTGTGTTCGCGAAGTGGTGAAACAAAAACATTGACTTAAGACTCAGTGGAAAGTGAAAATAGTGGTAAATAGTGGTTCCCGTAAGTTCTAAAACAAACTCTAAGTAGATTCATAACTCATTGCATTGTGTAGCGCAAGTATGTTCGTATTTTAGCAGGTTAATGGCTAATGTAATAGAGCAATTACTTAATTAAGCAAATAACGGAAGTTAGAGTTTATTTGATAAAGTTAGGCCCTAGTAGACGTAAAGGTCAAATATTAAATAAAAAACAAGCAGAAGCCGAAGAATTGTATTCACAGTTTGTCAATTTTAAAGAAAAATTAAGTGAGCAAGTAAAATTAGGTACTTTTGATGTAAACGTAGAATTAATTAGCCAATTAAGCGTAGATTTTCTTAAACTATATAAAGAGATAAAAGAGTTGTGTACGGAACAACCTACAGAAAAGGAAATCATGGCGACTTTTAATTTAAAAACAGCGTTAAGCCTGTTACCAGTTATGGATGGAGATGAAAAGATGACCAGACAGTTGATAGACAACATAGAATATTACGAATCGACTCTCTCGTCAGCTGATTGTAAAAAGAGCTTGATTAATTTTGTACTCAAAAGTAGGCTCTCGCAACTGGCTAAACTAAAATTAGATGAAAAATATTCAGATGTTGAGGGATTAATAAGTGATATGAGGTGTAAATTACTGCCGCAAAAAGCTGCAACGACAATACAAACAAAATTACAGCAGCTGCGACAAGATAACTTAACCATTTCTGATTATGGACAGGAATTGACGCAATTATTCGTAGACCTAACGATTACGCAGGCCAATGGCAATAGTAAGAGTTATGACGTTTTGAAACCGCTCAATGAAAAGATAGCCATAAAAAGATTCGCTGATGGGCTGCGGAATCGTCGTATAAGCACTATTATAGCCGCCAGGGACTTCACATCATTGAAAGACGCGGTACAAGCCGCCCTGGATGAAGAAGTTGCAACAACCCCAGGAACAAGCGTTGTCGGTACGTATCACAGGTCACATTACAACACTGCATACAATCATACAAGAGGAGGTAGTCAAGTAAGAAGAAGTTACAGGGGAAATTATCCAAGAACATGGTCGAGCCAGAACTACCGCGGCAATACTAACAGGTATGGTAATTACAATCACCAATCACATAATAATGTATATCGTCCTCAGCGAGGTGCGAGCAGAGGATTTCGAGGTAACAGTGGTTTCAACCAACGGAGAGGCACAGGTCGTAATGGTTACAACACCCATTCGCGTGGAGACCGCAACCGACAAGGTCTAAACATTATTAGAGAAGAAGCGGAAACTGTGGAGAATCATCAAATTAATAATAATTATCAGTTTTTTCGTGATTAATCATCACATATTTTCCGGTGGTCGTTCCATAACAGCGCAATTGAAAACAAATGGTAAATTATGTTCATGGTTACTTGATTCGGGCGCGTCGTTGTCTGCAGTTAAATATAGTTATGTAAAACAACGGAACATACAAATAATATATGAAAGAACAAGCATAACAGGCGTTGGAGGAGTTGTTCACTTCATTGGTTACGTACAGCTAAATTTTCAAATCGGATGTGAAATAATACAGCATAAAATCCATGTTTTTAAATCGTTACCGTGCATTACAACGGGAATAATAGGAGATGATTTCTTTAGAAAATATAAAGCAAATTTAGATTATGAAACCAACACTTTTTCACTTTCAATAAATGGAAATCGGTTAAAATTAAACTTCGAAAATAAGGGAAGCAGCCAGACTAGTTATATCTTATCACCCCGATCAGAGGCAATTCATTATGTAAGTACATTCATGACAGAAGATATTGTAGTTTGTGCAAAAGAAATAAGCGAAGGAGTGTTTATAGCGAGTGCTATTGTAACACCTATAGATGGCAAGATACCAGTACAAATATTAAACACTACAGAGAACGAAATTGAATTAAACGACATAAGCCCAGATGTATGTAAATTGAACGATTATTATAGTTGTGACTTTGGACGTAAAAAAGTAGATTCAAATAGGGTAGCAACATTATTTTCACAATTACAACTAAAACATTTAAATATAGAAGAGCAAACAGAAATAGAAAAGTTATGTGCCAAGTACGCTGATATTTTTCAATTGCCAGGAGACAAGTTAACGGTTACAAACCTTTACAAACAAAATATTCACGTAAAGCCTAATGTTGACCCATGTTTTGTGAAAAATTACAGATTGCCGCATTCACAAAAGAAAGAAATAGACAAGCAAATTAACGAAATGTTAGATAGTGGAGTAATAGAGCCAGCAAAAAGTGAATGGTCTAGCCCATTGCTATTAGTTCCGAAGAAAGTAGATGCAACAGGAAAAAAGAAATGGCGACTTGTTATTGATTATAGGAAATTAAATGAAAGGATACAAGACGACAAGTTTCCATTACCAAATATAACCGAGATTTTAGACTCATTATCAGGATCTATTTATTTCAGTCATCTAGATTTATTTTCGGGTTATTATCAACAAGAATTAGAACCGGAGGCTAGGAAGTACACAGCTTTCAATTCAGGACAGTTTCAAATGACTCGCTTGCCGATGGGACTCAAAATAAGCCCTAGCGCATTTAGCAGAATGATTACGTTAGCAATGTCAGGACTCGCGTATGAGAAATGTTTTGTTTACTTGGATGATATCGTAGTTTTCGGTAGAAATCTGGACATGCACAACAAAAACCTAATAAATGTATTTGAAAGATTAAGAAGTGTAAACCTTAAATTAAATCCCTTAAAGTGTGATTTCTTAAAAAAAGAAATATTATATCTCGGTCATGTGGTATCAGCAGGAGGTATTTTACCAGATCCAGACAAAATAAAAGCAATAAAAAATTATCCAACACCTACAAATGGAGCAGAAACCAAAAGCTTCGTAGCTTTAGCCAACTATTATAGAAAATTCATTCCTCATTTCGCAGATAAGGCATATTATTTAAACAATTTAAGCAAAAAGAATGTAAAATTCGTGTGGGATGAAAACTGCCAAAAATCGTTTATACAGTTAAAAGAAGCAATGACCACACCACCAATATTACAATACCCAGATTTCAATACAAGCAATGAGTTTATCTTAAACACAGATGCATCTAACTATGCGTTAGGGGCAGTACTTTCAAATAGTAATGGCAAACCCGTAGCATTTGCAAATAGGAGTTTAAACAAAGCTGAAAAGAACTACGCAGTAATAGAGAAGGAACTTTTAGCAATTGTCTGGGCAACTAAGTATTTCAGACCATATTTATATGGACGACATTTTATTATACGAACCGATCATAAGCCATTAATATACCTTTTTAACATGAAAGATCCATCAAGTCGATTAACTAAATTTAGACTTGCACTAGAGGAATATGACTTTACAGTAGAATATTTAAAAGGAAAAGACAACTCGGTAGCGGACGCGTTATCGAGGATTAAGGTGACATCAGACGAGTTAAAGGAAATGACAAGCTGTATGTACGTCATGACTAGGTCGAAGAGGAGGAAAGAGTTAGGAAGTATTCAAACAGACTCAACTACAATTCGGTCTGATCAACCGAGAGTAGTAGAAGTTGATACGAAAGTAAAAGACAGTGTAGAATTAAAATTTATGGAAACAACTGAGCTCAGTAAAATAAATAAAATGTCAATTAATGAAATGAATGAATCTAAATCAATGATATATGTGAAAAATAACAAAATAATATATATAAAACCATACTTCCCAGGGCAAATGACGCGAGCCGCCTTTGTCGAGGAACTTGGTGTAAAATGTAAAGAATGGAATATAAATGAAGTGTTAATTATAAAGAATAAAAATAATGATATATTTGTTGAAAAGCTAGCATATGAAATAAAGAATACGAAGGATTGGACCGGTCCACGTTTATGTATATTAAAAGATTTAACTAAGGTCGCCTCCAGAAACTCGCGAACTAAATTGACATGAGTTTGACAAATAAAATGATACCAGGAATAGCAAAGAAAAAATAGTCACGAGTATATGTCGATAAGTAGGTAAGTTATTGCAATTACTACCCAAGTCATAGTTATAAAGGGGTCACAACCGATTTCGATTTATATGAATGTCACGAGAAAAGTGGTTGATTCAATTGTAAGATTGTGATGTGACGTTACCGATCAAATCAGGAGGTGCGGATGCGAAACTGACAAATTTCTATCCTAGAGTCGGACCAAGAAAAGTCTGCAGCGGATTTGACAGCCCACGCAGTGTAAGTGTTATTTATAAAATTTTGACGTTTAAAATAACTCGTGCACTGCGTGGGCTATCAAATCCGCTGCAAGCTTTTCTTGGTCTGACTCTATGCAGGTTTGGGGGCAAGTTGTTTGTTTCAAGATCTCGGTTGTCGCCATAAATCTAAAATTGGTGACTTAATTTTATACATGTGACCAGTAGATGACACAAATTAAATGAGAAATTAATCACATTGTACGAAATATTTCCCCATCAGGGCCGGCCTTTTTTTGTATTTTGAGCCAAAATCACTGTTTCTATGTTATCACCTTACTTGTTATTCTAGCTGTAAGTTTTCCTAACAAATGAAACAAAATAACTTCCCTTAAGCTCCATGAAAAATGGTCCAAACCATACTCACAAATAATCAACTGGATCAAAGTCAAAATACAAATACTTACCAATCATCAGAGCGGTCTCTCTAAGAATTAGAGGAACGAGAAGAAGGATATTGTTCAAAAACGCTGTATTAGAGCCATTTTTTCGATTAGTCCGACTGACAATGAATCATGCCGTCCATATTTTATACAAAATAATATTCTTACTTTCCCCTGTGTCTATATCTATGAAGTTTCAGTTTTTGTTCACAAATATAAATATTTGTTCACAGAAAATATATCATTGGGTACTCGTGTAGTAAGACCTAAATACAGACACAGGTTACCTAGGCCATATGTTAACTTGTCGCTCACGGCTAAAAATGCGTATATTATGTGTATCACAATTTACAACAAATTACCTAATCGTTTTAAAGACATGGAACTTGAGCATTTCAAAACAAACATAAAAATGTGGCTAATAGAAAAATGTTTTTACTGTATAAATGATTATTTAAGTTTATCATGAGTGTTCCTAATATGTAACTAAATATGTATAATGTAAATGTATGTACACCTGAAAAGGTATAGTTTCGGTGTAACTAAATATGTAATTGTATATTCCACCTGCAATGTAACCTGATTCTTACATACAATAAAGAACTTGAACTTGAACTTGAACTTGATAGTAAGATTTTGATCTGAAGACGGCTGTGGAATACCCATCCTTGAAGATTAGATTTCTCTTTTTTCTACCGCACAACTGTTATTTAAATACGTTTAAAATTTGTATTATTTAACGTAATAAATGTGTTATACCCCAAATAAATAAATATCTATTTAATTACAATAATATGTTTATCCAATATCCTATTACTATTAAATTGCACAATTTTCGAAATACCAAGTCACTTGTAAAATAAATTACTTAAAGATAAACTGACCGCGCAACAGTAGCGCCCCTAGCGGTGAATTCTCGCGATATTCTCTAATTCAAACTTTTTTGAAAATATCGATATGCACAGCACTGGCCAAACTGTGGTATCATTTGTGCACATTGATCTGTCAATTTAGTTCGCGAGATTCTGGAGGCAACTGTAGAATAGATGACAAACATGAGAAAAAAGTAATATTAAATGATTTTCATATACTGCCAACAAGTGGTCATGCAGGTGTAAGAAAAATGTATAATAATATAAAGAGACGTTATTTTTGGGAAGGTTTAGAGAAAGATATTAAAAACTACGTTAAAAGATGCGATAAATGTCAAAAGGAAAAATATTCGGTTCACACAAAAGAACCAATGACAATAACAACAACATCTCAAACTGCATTACAAAAAATATTTATGGACATTGTAGGACCCTTAACTAGGGATGATGACAATTACTCTTATATATTAACTATACAATGTGAATTGACAAAATACATTGAAGCTTACCCGTTAGTTACAAAATCAGCTAAGGAAGTTGCAGAGGTCTTTGTAAGTAATTTCATTTTACGTTATGGTATTCCGAGCATCATCGCAACAGACAAGGGAACGGAATTCACCTCAGAACTTTTTCAACAGGTATGTAAATTACTTCATATAGAAAAACTCACATCAACAGCATACCATCACCAGAGTATTGGCGCATTGGAGAATACACATAAGAGTCTGGGCGCGTTTCTACGTATTCAGACAGATAACCACGCCGAACATTGGAGTAAGTGGATACCATATTGGTGCTTTGCGTACAATACATCTGTCCATACAGAAACAAAATTTACACTTTGAGTTAGTGTTCGGAAAAATATGCATCCTCCCCAGTAATTTAACTTATGTCGATCCCTTGTATAATGCTGACAATTATCCATTAGAACTAAAATATAGACTGCAAACTTCACAAAAAGAAGCGAAAGAGAACTTGTTGAAAACCAAAATGATAAGAAAAATCAAATATGACATGAATATAAACCCAGTGGTATATAAACCCAATGACAAAGTATTAATTAGAAATGAAAATAGAAGTAAACTGTCCAGTGTATTTTCGGGACCATATTTAGTTATAAGAGATGTAAGCTCAAACGTAGAAATTTTAGATAATGGTAAAATAAAACTTATTCATAAAAATAGAACTAAGAAATATAATGATTAAGTGTAGAAATGTATACATATATATACAAAAGAAAAAATATATTAAATAATATATTTTTCCTTTTCCAAAAGGAGGGAGATGGAATGTAGGTATAAGTAACATAATCTATTATTGTAGTCGGTACATATAAGGAGAGGCATGTAATATCACTCTCCTCCATATTATAGTCTGTATGTTTAGTGTAAGAGTAAAAACACCAGACACCACTTTATAACAACATTTATTAGGGAATCACAAATATGAGAATATAGTTCTGAAATAATATGCGAGGACGCTCTCGCGTAAAACCAATCTTAAGATGGACGACCACCTCTAGTGATGTGTCCTTGCCGGTTATCGTAGTGATGTCAAACACCGATGAAATGACGACCCCACCGTTTAGCTCGGCCATCTTCTGACCCGACCTACGTCCCGTCAGGTCACCGTTATCAAGGCCGCCACTAAAGACTGCCGCAGCCAACGCAGTCGCAGCAAGCTGGGCCTTCACCAGGTGGCGGTAGCCTCCACCAGTTCATTACTGGTTGGCTCCTCCGTTGAGTTGGCTCCTCAACTGGTGGGAGGCTAATGTGGGACACGTCTCATGCATGTGCATAGGTGCCCTCCGATACAGCACATGTAAACAGTACAAACTCTTATTCACGAAACTCTGTAACATACATGTGAAAAGCCTCAGTTCCTTAATATAACCAAGGCGTTATAATTCACCCTAGCGCCATCGATAGGCTTTGCATTAGCATACCACAATGTTGTTCAAAATAATCATGATAAGGTTTCGACGATATATTAATGCGCAAATGGCACAGTTAGACCCTTTGATCACAGGTCCGGCTTGATAGCCATAAAATTATACCGTAATAACTATCACAGTCAAAAGGTCTACTTCTGTAAATACATGAGAAAGATGCAGTTATGATTGGACAGAACTCATGAGCACTCTTAAGCAACATTGTTAATAAATTACATAATCACCCTTAATGGCGACGTAATCAAGTAGGTACTTCATGTCACCGCTTTCTAGCATCGTGACTAATGGTATATAACCACAGATTTGATTATTGGACAAAAAGAAAACATTACCGTGTTAAAATACCACATGCAGGCTAGAATATCACTGCCCTTGTAGGGGCAACAACCGTAGAAGTCAGCCCTTCACGATAAGGCTGTCACGGAGCCCATTGCACGCACTCGTTCTACTGGGCATCTTGAACAGGCACTACCTCAACGTCTACTGGATCCGGAACTGCGCCAGCGATCTCTAGAAGGTATTAGTGCAAGCAACCCTTTCAAGATAACCTTGAGATCATCAGTCTTAAGGTCATTTAAATATCCTTTTGTAAACAGTCTCAAGCCAACCTCTCAAGGTCAACAACAAATAGTACGATATAGATAAAACAGTTATCGGTAGTAGAAATAATGGTCCTCTTAAGGATAATCTCATAACACATACAATGGACCGCCTCTTAAGGCCTACACTGCAGATTCCAGGAACAAACTAGCCTCTTAAGGATAGTATTATATCACATACAGCGGTCCGCCCCTTAAGGCCTGCACTGCAGATACCAGGAACAAACTAGCCTCTTAAGGATAGTTAATACTATGACATAATTGTCATCAGCAATGGACCGCCTCTTAAGGCCTACACTGCAGAAACCAAAAACAACTAGCCTCTTAAGGATAGTTAATACTATGACATAATTGTCATCGGCAATGGACCGCCTCTTAAGGCCTACACTGCAGAAACCAAAAACAACTAGCCTCTTAAGGATAGTTAATACTATGACATAATTGTCATCAGCAATGGACCGCCTCTTAAGGCCTACACTGCAGAAACCAAAAACAACTAGCCTCTTAAGGATAGTTAATACTATGACATAATTGTCATCAGCAATGGACCGCCTCTTAAGGCCTACACTGCAGAAACCAAAAACAACTAGCCTCTTAAGGATAGTTAATACTATGACATAATTGTCATCAGCAATGGACCGCCTCTTAAGGCCTACACTGCAGAAACCAAAAACAACTAGCCTCTTAAGGATAGTTAATACTATGACATAATTGTCATCAGCAATGGACCGCCTCTTAAGGCCTACACTGCAGAAACCAAAAACAACTAGCCTCTTAAGGTTAGTATTATGTCATCAGCAATGGACCGCCTCTTAAGGCCTACACTGCAGAAACCAAAAACAACTAGCCTCTTAAGGTTAGTATTATGTCATCAGCAATGGACCGCCTCTTAAGGCCTACACTGCAGAAACCAATAACAGATAGTGACAAGCAACAGACCGCTCCTTCAAGCCTTTGTTGCGATTACCGGCGCCAGGAACTAGCCTCTTAAGGATAGCATCCCTTGCCAAGACAAAAGTAACAGCCTTTCTTAAAGAGCACACAATAATTAAAGCTCTATAGCAGACATTGAAGCAACCGGTAGAATTATGAACCAGCCTTTAGAGTAAAATGGTTAACAGTGAGGTGGCATAAAATAACATATCGCAAGCATTACCATGGTTACTACAATATTTAATCAAGCACAATGTGTTTATTTTCTAGGTTTTGTCGGCAAACCCGTTAACAAAACACATTAGTATGACAACAGTAACCCAGTTCTAAATCTGGAATAAAACAAAATCACAACTCGGTTCCTAATCCGAGAGTATGAAATATAAATAATAACTCAGTTTTTAATCCGAGTGTTCAATAAAAGTATAACTCAGTCTTAGTCTGAAAATATAGCCAGTTCTTAATCTGAAAACGGTACCTGAAATAACAGCATTTGCCTTCATTAGTCGGCAAACCCGTTAACAAAACACATTAGTATGACAACAGTAACACAGTTCTAAATCTGAAATAAAACAAAGTCACAACTCGGTTCCTAATCCGAGAGTAAGTAATATAAATAAAATAATAACTCAGTTCTCAATCCGATTCAATCCGAGTGTCTAATAAAATTATATCTCAGTTCTTAATCTGAGAATATACTTGTCGTCAGTTCTTAATCTGAAAACGGTACCTGAAATAGCAGCATTTGGCGTTAATATGGAAAATATAAGATAATAAGCAGTTGCTACTATGCAACCAATGTAAATGATCATGTGCAACTTGGCGTGCCTCTTCCGTGCCCCTAAATAAAGGCCACACTCTTACTATACCACGGTTGAACTACAGTAGACCCTGAACAGAAGTTCATGTTATCGAGGATCCTCTGTTACCCAGGTTCGCCTTACCGAGGTTTCACAAATTGTATTTTTCAACCATCATGAAAGTGTGTATTGATAATGATCAATCAACCGAATCAATGGCACATATGCTTAAACCATAAAGCTTCCGATTCCAAGACACACATGGTTGATTTTCTTCAGCTGTATGTGTGCATTTTATGTGTAGGTAACTCATCACATCATCTTATACCTGCACAAAACTAAATAATTTTGTTAAATGCCATGCAAGCACACATTTAAAGGTAAATGAGTTCATAAAATAATAAACCACAATTTATGCAGTTTGCAAAACAATGAAATAGATACTTAGTGAACCCACAAAATTTGTGAAACATTATTATTATGATTTTTTTTTACTTCTGATTTATGAAACCCAGAAGCAATAAAAGTGTACTGTTTTATAATGCAAACAGTACCATAACACACTACAAGTTCAGACGAAAACCGTTAATAACTTCAAACAGTAGCTCATGAAATGATATCCTTCGGTCAATGTTCATTACAAATACAAATACAAATCGAATACAAATCGTTTATTGACCAAATATTTTTACAATTGACATCACAGATTGAACTTAGCAGAAAATTTGATTTTACAATTAAACTTAATATCCATCGGCCCCAAACTAGGCGCAGCCTGTATCTCGGGAACCGGAAAAAATAGAATTTACTGAGAGACTTTAACAAAACTGAATATGATGGCCGTTTTTTTTTTTTAAAGAACTATCTAATATAAATTTAATTTAAGTACAAAAAATGCATGCAGGAATATATACAAACAAAAAGCACAATCAGAAATAAACCATGCAGCGTAAGTGGATTTAAATTTAAGGAGTGAATTGTGTGTGTGTGTGTGTGTGTGAATAGGTGTGTGTGTGTGTGTGTGTGTGTGTGTGTGTGTATACGCTACCTAAGTACGAATAATTTCTTCTGTCTGATCGTAAGACTGTGTAAGAAGCCATTTCTTAGTTTTCGATTTTAATACAGAGCAAGAGAAGTCATCAAATTTACATAATTTAGAAACCCTATTGTAGACTATGGGGTGCAGAAAGAATGGAAAGCGTTTGGCGAAAGCAGTGTTAACTCGAGGACAACAGACAGTCAGGTGATTAAGACGTTTTTGACGACGTCTGACGTGGTCTACAGAAGCTACAGCAGTTCGATGAGATTCAGTAACAGCTTTTACTACGAAAAGTTGACGAACTCTAAGAACTGACGTTTCTCCGTACAACTCGTTGGTAGGATAGCGGAAAGGTTTCCTCAGCATTACCTTCAGCACAGCTCGCTGCGCCCTTTCTACCTCTATCATTGCACATTTGGCGGCGCCACCCCAGGCCGCAATACAGTACTGAATAATAGATTGGCAGAGTGCAAAATACACAAGCTTTAAAATATCCCGGGATGCCCCACCCCTTAGAAGCTTCATAACATAAATAACTTTTCTCACCCTACCAGATAGTATTTTGATGTGTTGTCTAAAGGACAGCTTTTGGTGCAGTGAATGGGTTAAAATAGTTACTTAGAAAGCTTTAACCTTTAACCAAACTATTTACCTTCGTTTAATATTCATCCATTTAACACTCAACTGACCGGTACGTTTAGAGTCCAGTAGCACTTGCATGTAAAAGACATGTATATTATGTAGACCGTCAAAGTCCATATTGACTCCTGAAAGTATTTACCTCGCTTACCATTAGCAACAACCTGCTTTATCAGTGTCATATTCAGCTCAGTAAATAAATATCTAGTTCAATATGTCCATCTCTTTCATAAGATTTAAACCTTGAAAACTCCTGTAATCATACTTCACCGGTGCAAATATTATAAAGTTATGATCAAAACTTCACCAGCAATCAAGTTTTGTTATAAGGAAATGCATCTGAAAAATACTGCTAGAACACAAATGATTATCTTTGTCAATAACTCAAACACTTGACAATGTAATGCCAATAAAATCTTCATTAGTTTGGTAAGTCTGTTTAAGTATATGTCTTTGGTTCATTTTATAACATGACATTTTGTGAAAAATATTTACAATGCCAACTTAAACCAACATCCCTATAACCAAAACAACAATCACAACATGTCAACATGCTATAAGTTGTATGCAATGGTTGGATAAACATTTTATTCATAAATTCATAATCTATAAAGTACAGACAGAAATTATCCTTGTTCATTTTCTTGACACTTCTACTGAGATACTACCTTATACTATATATCAGTATGTCTCCAACTTAATATGAATTGCAAAGATGTATGAGGTTATATGAGGTATGCACTGTCTTTTAAAATATTCAGCCCGAGGAGGCTCCGGAAACATGGAGCGACTAAACCTGTCACAGACAATACTAACCAGCTACAAATAGATGCCAATAATTCCTTTTGCTTATTCACAAAGCGCATTTTACCAACCCAGTCCATGTAACACATACTAACCATTAGTATCCATGTAAAACATGAATAATCATTTTATTTCTAAATAAATACCTCATTTTCCATGACATCAGAGATTAGTCACTTATCAACATTTTCTGCATATAATGAATTACTTGAACATAATATAACTGGCATCCATAACCAACTAACTTTGAAATATTATCCATGTCGATTTGGGTTCATTATAGAGATCTGAGCTGATAGGCGCTCTAATGCCTTCAACGGTATGGTAATTCACTTCAAGAATCATTGCTGTCAAATTTCTGGAAATTACACAACTCAAAAACATACTAACAAAGCATTATTTCAGTTGCAATAAGCATGTTTTACACACACACATATGTGAAACAACAATTCACTTTCCTTACCGGTTTGAGTTTTTGAAAACTTGGAATCTATTTTAATTTGACTGTAAAGGGAAAGTATTAAGTAGCACTCATTGTTAATTGTGAGAGCATAATATCACCATACACATAGTATCAATCAAGGCTAAATTTATATTACCAAAATTGTTTTGTATGACTTTTACTTGAATATAATTCTCACACCGGAACACAAACCTTAGAAAATGATTATAGCATTGTGTTAATATGTCATGTGTATATAATCACATTATGTTATGTATCTGAAAGCACATGAATCACAAAAATAACACAACATATAAGAGAGGCAGTGAATATTTACCACTTTGGCCCCGGAGCATTCTTAGGTGTTGGATCAACGACTGCTTACCTGAGTCAACTTTAATTCTTACTTTGTAATCCCAAGGATTTATTTTATTATACATTACACCATACTGTCAGTCTATGTCTTGTAACCTTCTGCTGTGAATATTGTAATCTCCATCATCATCATTCATCATTATCTTGGAGTCAGCTGTATTACACTGTCCATATGTATTTTTTTTTTTGACAGTCATGATGCAACGTAAACACATACACTGCAACATAACTGCAATAGGTATCTGAAAGTAAACACAAACACAACACAAGGAAAAGATAAGCGGCAGTAGTTTAGTAGGTTCGTTTAGTTAGGTTAGTTTATCCTTGTAGGTCTTAGACGATAAGACCTTGTATATTTTAATCCCAAACTGATGAGTGGTGTTGATGCGTTTACTCATTACAATCAGTTTCATTATTTTATATAAAGATAACGTTAAATAACAATGAAACAAGAGAGGACTACGCCCGGTTAATTTTGTATTGCCAATTTCCGACAAATTATATCGCAGTAGGCGAAAAGTTCACATCGCACTTCTGAAGCTGTAAGAGTAAAAACACCAGACACCACTTTATAACAACATTTATTAGGGAATCACAAATATGAGAATATAGTTCTGAAATAATATGCGAGGACGCTCTCGCGTAAAACCAATCTTAAGATGGACGACCACCTCTAGTGATGTGTCCTTGCCGGTTATCGTAGTGATGTCAAACACCGATGAAATGACGACCCCACCGTTTATTAGGTATTTAAATAAAAGCAAACAAACCATTTGTACATTTTCGGGTAGTTATAACATTTATTGGTTAACCGACCAATTACAAGACCGCCTGGATCTGTCACTGAACGACCTGACATTAACGTACATTATTTGATCGTGTAATGTTTTCTTCTACCCTCAACTGGCTTAAGGAGCCATTTGAGGGTAGATTTTGTTTACTTTTATTTAAATACCTAAAGATACAGTGTATAGGTTAGGAATGTTCCATATACGGAGAGTCATGTAAGATGACTCTCCTCTATATAAGGAGTGGAATTTAGGTCAAGCTACTGGACACCTGAACTGGATACCTTCCACGTGTAAACCTCCCCACCTAAACACGTGTGACCTAAATTCCCAAGTTTATATATTCTAGGTTTTAATCAATAAATTTCAGTATTTACTCGGCAAGCGTGTGTTTTACTACTGTCCTGGGTCCCATCCTTACAGCCTTTTTCTACTGATAAATTTTATTGCCAGACTATATTATAAAATAATCAGTAACGAAAATTGTTATTCACAATTTATAACAATTTATTTAGTACCTTCTCCAAAAAGCGACACATTTAACTGTAAACACATGTTATTAAGTGTAATTTCTCATAGTTATTATCGACACATGTCATTAATTTCCCTAGTTACCGCGGCACGCACGTTGTTTGTACATTTTTTATCGAGCACCCCGACTACGGAAACTAAGTATTAATTACCATATTACATGGTTTTAATCGTTTTACGTACTTTTCGTAGGAAGTACTTAATATCAATCACTAAAGAGTAATTGCGGTTTGAATGTGAACTAAATCA
Organism: Cydia fagiglandana; assembly: GCF_963556715.1. NCBI lineage: Eukaryota > Metazoa > Arthropoda > Insecta > Lepidoptera > Tortricidae > Cydia > Cydia fagiglandana. The sequence continues at coordinate 509,846 of NC_085941.1, read as the reverse complement.
AGTAGCACGAGTGTACCTACTCTTACTATGTGATACTGATAATCTATATATATAAATGCAAGTGTCCTGACTGACTGACTGACTGACTGATTCATCAACGCAGAGCCGAAACTACAAAAGCCAGAAAGTTGAAATTTGCACACCAGATTGCATTTATAAAGTGTACAAGAGATAAGAAGCGATTTTAAGAAATTCAACCCCTAAGGGGGTTAAAAAGGGGATGAAAGTTAGTATGGGGTTAAAGTTTTCTTTTAAGCTAGGAATTTGAAACTTCGTAAAAAGATATATTATTAAAATATAAGAAAACTAATTTCAGCGTTTTTGAAAATTCATCCCCTGAGGTGGTGAAAAAAGGGTTGAAAGTTTGTATGGATATCAAAAAATTTTCTGAGTGGTGGACTTGAATCTTTGTATTTAGGGATATTATTAGAAGACAGGAAAAGTAATTTCAGCGTTTTGTAAAATTCATCCCCTAACAGGGTTAAAAAGGGGTTGAAAATTTTAATCCATTACAAATGCTTTGAAACTTCGTAGAAAGGCATAATAGCCGATATAAAAAAAAAGTGATTGCAACGTTTTTGGAAATTCAACCCCTAAGGGGGTTAAAAAGGGGATGAAAGTTCGTCTTCGGGTGCATATTTTATTTTAAGCTAGGAACTTGAAACTTTGTAAAAACGTATCAAATTCAAAAACAAGAAAACTAATTTCAGCATTTTAGAAAATTCATCCCCCAAGGTGGTGAAAAAGGGGTTGAAAGTTTGTATAAATATCAAAAAAAATTTCGAGCGCGGGACTTGAATCTTTGTATTTGAGGATATTATTAGAAGACAATAAAAGTAATTTCAACGTTTTGTAAAATTCATCCCCTAACAGGGTTAAAAAGGGGATGAAAGTTTGTATGGGGTTAAAGTTTTCTTTTGAGCTAGGAATTTGAAACTTCGTTAAAAGATATATTATTAAAATACAAGAAAACTAATTTCAGCGTTTTTGAAAATTCATCCCCTGAGGTGGTGAAAAAAGGGTTGAAAGTTTGTATGGATATCAAAAAAATTTCTGAGTGGTGGACTTGAATCTTTGTATTTAGGGATATTATTAGAAGACAGGAAAAGTAATTTCAGCGTTTTGTAAATTTCATCCCCTAACATGGTTAAAAAGGGGTTGAAAGTTTGAATCCATTACAAATGGTTTTCAAACTTCTTAGAAAGGCATAATAGCCGATTACAAAAAAAGTAATTGCAACGTTTTTGGAATTTCAACCCCTGAGGGGGCTAAAAAGGGGATGAAAGTTCGTCTGCGGGTGCAAATTTTATTTTAAGCAAGGAACTTGAAACTTTGTAAAAACGTTTTAAATTAAAATGCAAGAAAACTAATATCAGCGTTTTTGAAAATTCATCCCCTATGGTGGTGAAAACGGGGTTGAAAGTTTGTATGGATATCATACATTTTTTTCGAGCGCGGGATTTGAATCTTTGTATTTGGGGATATTATTAGATGACAATAAAAGTGATTTCAGCGATTTGTAAAATTCATCCCCTAGCAGGGTTAAAATGGGGTTCAAAGTTTGAATCCGTTACAAATGCTTTGAAACTTCTTAGAAAGACATAAGTATTAGCCGATTACAAAAAAAGTAATTGCAACGTTTTTGGAAATTCAAGCCCTAAGGGGGTTAAAAAGGGGATGAAAGTTCGTCTTGGGGTGTAAATTTAATTTTAAGCTAGGAACTTGAACTTTTGCAAAAAAAAAGGTATAAAAATAAAAAACATGAAAACTAATTCAAGCATTTTTGAAAATCATCCCCCAAGGTGGTGAGAAAGGGGTTGAAAGTTTGCATGGAGATCAGATATTTTGTGAGTGCCGAATTTGAATCTTTGTATAAGGGCATAGGTACCTATTATGAGAATACAAAAAAAGTAATTTCAGCAACCAACATCAAAATCCACTTGACTTAAAACTTCATACAACTTGCTAAAAAAGAAAAGTACTTAATTTCAACATTGCTTGGGTATGAAAATTATAGGTACTAAAGATGTAAAATGTTGAAGATAAGATTCCACGCGGACGAAGTCGCGGGCAACAGCTAGTTAGATTATGTTTGAGCATGACTTGCCGTTTTCTCCCTCGGGGGATCACATTTCACAAATCCATTTGTCTGTGATTGTAACCGACGTCGCTATACGCGCATGTTATAACACCGAACAGCATTGTTTTGTTTGGGTATCATTCATTACACGTATCGCATATTTAACGGATGTATTGTTTCTCTGAAATAAATGTACTGACATGTATTTTCTGCCAGATAATATTGTATGTATAGAAAATTCTGGAGATGAAAAGAAAACAGTTTGTTATTGTATAAAATAAATAAAGGGTTCTGTTACTTAGTTACTAGTAGAAGAGCCGGCCGCAAATTTTCTAACCGACTTGATACCACGATGAAATACACAATGGGAAACCATAAAAGTGATGCTAAGTCCGAATTCGATAGTCTGCCACGGCGGAACTTGCCGAAAGTACGAAAAAGAAGGCCACTTCCGGTGCGAAAAAAGGGGGCTGATTTAACCCATCTGATACCGAAATAATAATTATGGCAGCAGTTAGAAATTTACATGTAGACACATAAAAGCGAAGTCTGTCAGTATTTTTTTAGCCGGAAGTGCTTGGCAGACGCTCTCAAAGGTGGCCAACGGGACCCCTAATTTAACCCATCTGATACCACCATGAAACCAATTCCAGTCGGTAGGTATGAACCCTCATGTCAGGAATATATAAGTCTGCCAAGGCTATTCCTGCCGAAACACCTTGGCAGACGAGATTATGTAAGCAAGGTCGTCATCGGTTACCCTACACTAACCCATCTGATACCACCATGAAACCAATTCCAGTCAGTAGGTACGAACCCCCATTTTAGGAATATATAAGTCTGCCAAGGTTTTTCCTGCCGAAACACCTTGGCAGACGAGATTATAAGCAAGATGACCATCGGTTACCGTACACTAACCCATCTGATACCGCCATGAAACCAATTCCAGCAGGTAGGTATGAACCCTCATTTCAGGAATATATAAGTCTGCCAAGGCTTTTCCTGCCGTAACACCATGGCAGACGAGATTATGTAAGCAAGGTCGGCATCGGTTACCCTACACTAACCCATCTGATACCACCATGAAACCAATTCCAGTCGGTAGGTATGAACCCCCATTTTAGAAATATATAAGTCTGCCAAGGTTTTTCCTGCCGAAACACCTTGGCAGACGAGATTATAAGCAAGATGACCATCGGTTACCGTACACTAACCCATCTGATACCACCATGAAACCAATTCTAGTCGGTAGGTATGAACCCTCATTTCAGGAATTTATAAGTCTGCCAAGGCCTTTCCTGCCGAAACACCTTGACAGACGAGATTATGTAAGCAGCATCCGCATCCGAGGGATCCGTATTTTGGAATTATACAGATTACGGACATTATTAATAGCTGTAGGCTTATTTATTACTTTATGATGATACATATTTGTGATGATATATATTATGTTATTAATAAAATATATTTATAATTTATTAAACCTAAACTTAATACATTGGGAATTCATTACCTGCTTACTGCAGTAGTAGGGATTAGTGGGTGAGTTCTGGCTCACTGAGCCAGGCCAACAGTCCCCCTTTTTTCCCTTGTTGAGGCCCTGCAACCTTGCCTTGAACCCAAACTAATATCATTGTAGCTCGAATCTAACCTAATCTATTTTTATTGCTTTTAAAATATTTCAATTATCTACTTTTGCAAAGTTAAATGTTGTAATCTCTATTTCGCAAAATAGAATTTTAATGTGACTTTAATGTATGTGCAGTCTACTTAGTAATTGGGTTTAAAGATATAAAAACACACATTTTATTTCCTATCCTAAGTATCCTATCCTAAGTTTATTCAAATAATATTCTGAACATATATAGTAACTCGCGCATTAAATAATCTAATCTCGTACCATCTATGAAACATCGGTTTAGCCTGTCTAATAAAACATGGTCTTCTCTTCCCAGAGTGACACATAACACACATAACACACATAACCGCGGTTTCGGTTGATAACCGATTATTTCCATACAAAAAATAACCGATTTGCATTCCCTAGTCACAATAACATGGCCGCTATATATAGCGCTATCGCATATTATCATAAAGCGCTGTCGCATGATGACGTAGGCTTGTGTCAGTCACGTGACCACGAAAAGACTGGAAGAGAGTACCAGGCGGAGTATATTATTATACCATGGGTTTACTTATTCATTACTTATTCTGTGTACAGTGGAGAAAACGAATGAAATCATGCAATTTGATTTTGCTATTTTTAAATAAAGAGTAACCAAACAGTATTTTCCACAGTTGTTGGTAATGATACCATCTCTTACAATTTCTCTTCATGAACATTTTATGATACCTAACCTTCCAGTTTTCGCCCGAATTAATCAAAAAATTCACCAACACCATTTACACCAACCAAATAGAAAACGGGTCCGTGTCCGAATTCGCGATCTCGAGTCCGGGTCCAGGTTCAGGTAGAAGTCGAATTCAAAATCTTGCTTGTTTTGCCAGTGGGGTAACTTGCTTAACAATCAATTAGAAAAAGACAAGTCGTCGAGGAGTTCCGTTCTGATCACCACCAGCAATACCACTTCATCAAATGCCACTGTTCTTAATGTAAATCCTTGTTTGCCTGATGAAAATACAAGAGTCACTATACAATGCCATTCAGATTTGTAGAGTTCCCTCGATTCCTTATGTATCCCATCATTAGAACTTGAGCTTGACGAAAATATGACTTAAAAACCTAACGTGCTTAACAAACATAACGAAGAGGACAAATCCCCAAACATGAGCTATGCGTCGTTGAAGAGTTCCATTCTGATCATCATCAGCAGTTTCACTTCATCAAATGTCACAATTTTGAATGTAAAAGCGTGGTTTGTTTATAAAAACACCAGTATCACTATATGTTAGGGTGGTTCAAAAAACATTTTTCTTCCTAAGGGGCACCCCCTTATTTAGTTACACTTATTATGTTGATAAAATACACCAAGTTTCGTAATTTATCTCAACTACAAGGGGGTGCTTCACCACGTTGAAATTTTGTATGTTGTTTGAAACCCAAAAATAAAGAGTATTATTCAGAATTTTATTTAAATATCTGGTTTCACACTATTTGCACATGTGATGTATAAGTTTTGAAGTAGAAAAACATTTTCTTTCAAAATAATATCTTTTAAATCACACTTTCAAATAATGTGAAAACTATTACTTATATAAAAATCTACAAAATAGTAACTTAATTTTTTTGGATTTCATACAATTTGAAAATTTCTAAGTGTTTGAGCACCCCCTTGTAGTTAAGATAAGATTACAAACTTGGTGTATTTTGTCAACATAATAAGTGTAACAAAATAAGGGGGTGCCGTTTCTTCTAGCTAGAGTTTGAAGTTTTCCCATACAAACGTGAACCACCCTACTAATATATGTATACCTACAAGATTTGAAGAGTGCCCTCGATTCCTCCTTAATCTCACCATCAGAACTGGCTTTTGACAAAGACGGAACCAATCTGTATGTATATACTTACAAGTTACAACTCAACTAAAAAAAAGAATTTTCAAAATCGATCCCGAAATGACGGAGATATCAAACATTAAAAAAAACCGAATTAATACCTCCTTTTTAGGGTTTCGTAGTCAAATGGCAAAAAACGGAACTCTTATAGATTCGTCATGTCTGTCTGTATGTCTGTGTGTCTGTCCGTCCGTATGTCACAGCCACTTTTTTCCGAAACTATAAGAACTGTTTAAACTTGGTAAGTAGATGTATTCTGTGAACCGCATTAAGATTTTAACACAAAAATAGAAAAAAAATACAATAAATTTTGGGGGTCCCCCATACTTAGAACTGAAACTTAAAATTTCTTTTTCATGAAACCCATACGTGTGGGGTATCTATGGATAGGTCTTCAAAAATGATATTGAGGTTTCTAATATAATTGTTTTCTAAACTGAATAGTTTGCGCGAGAGACACTTCCAAAGTGTTAAATTGTGTGCACCCCCCCCCCCCCTTTAATTTCTAAAATAAGAGAATGACAAAACTAAAAAATATATATGATGTACATTATCATGCAAACTTCCACCGAAAATTGGTTTGAACGAGATCTAAGCTAGCCTCTAGACTGCTTGAGTCTCTTCAGCGATGCAATATTGACTATCGGTACATCGAAGTGTTGAAGTGTTTGTATAGTTACGCCACCATGTCGGTCCGAGTCAGGAGCAGAGTGCGCAGGCGATTCTATTGCAAAGAGGTATAAGGCAGGGAGACGTTATCTCTCCGAAACTGTATACTGCCGTAATGGAAGACGCCTTCAAGCACCTGGAATGGCAAGGACTTGGCATCAACATCAACGGCGAATACATCACTCACCTTTGGTTTGCCGACGATATCGTAGTCATGGCAAAGTCGATGGAGGAACTCAGCATGATGGTCGATGACCTCAACCGAGTTTCACAACGGGTGGGCTTGAAAATGAACATGGACAAGACGAAACTTATGTCAAATGCCAATGTTGTGCCCATCCCAGTCTCTGTTGGGAACTCGGTACTCGAAGTTGTTGACTCGTACATCTACCTAGGACAAGTAGTCCAATTAGGTAGGTCCAACTTCGAGAAGGAGGTTAACCGCCGAATCCAACTCGGTAGGGCAGCGTTCGGGAAACTACGTAATGTCTTTTTGTCCGACATACCTCAGTGCCTCAAGACGAAAGTCTTTAATCAATGTGTGTTATCAGTGATGACTTACGGCTCCGAAACGTAGTTTTTCACTATCGGCCTCATCTCAAAACTCAAAGTCGCTCAACGAGCTATGGAGAGGGCTATGCTCGGAGTTTCTCTCCGTGATCGAATCAGAAATGTGGAGATCCGTAGACGAACTAAAGTTACCGACATAGCCCACCGGATTAGCAAGCTGAAGTGGCAATGGGCAGGCCACATTGCGCGCAGAGAAGATGGCCGATGGGGTCGAAAAGTGCTCGAGTGGAGACCACGGACTAGCAAGCGCAGCGTAGGGCGTCCACCCACAAGATGGACGGACGACCTTGTTAAGGCCGCCGGAAGACGCTGGATGCGGGTCGCTTCCAACCGGTACGAATGGAGGTCCAAGGGGGAGGCCTATGTTCAGCAGCGGACGTCTTATGGCTGAGATGATGATGATGAACATTGTCCGTCACCCATGACGTCAGCGTGTTACGCGTTACGCTGTCTCGACTCGAGTTTATCATTTTTTCCTCACCTTAAAAAGTGCTCAGCGCCGCTAAAGAAGTTTTCACTTCAATAATAAAGCAAACCCAAAAAGCGGCCAAGTGTGAGTCGGACTCGCCCATGAAGGGTTCCGTAGCAGCAAGTAACATAACAAAATTGCGGTTTACGATTTATGACGCTTAAAAAAAAACTACCTACTAGATCTCGTTCAAACCAATTTTCGGTGGAAGTTTGCATGATAATGTACATCATATATATTTTTTAGTTTTGTCATTCTCTTATTTTAGAAGTTGAAGGGGGGGGGGGTGCACACAATTTACCACTTTGGAAGTGTCTCTCGCGCAAACTATTCAGTTTAGAAAAAAATTATATTACAAACCTCAATATCATTTTTGTTTTGAAGACCTATCCATAGATACCCCACACGTATGGGTTTAATGAAAAAGAAATTTTAAGTTTCAGTTCTAAGTATGGGGGACCCCCAAAATTTATTGTTTTTTTTTTCTATTTTTGTGTTAAAATCTTAATGCGTTTCACAGAATACATCTACTTACCAAGTTTCAACAGTTCTTATAGTTTCGGAAAAAAGTGGCTGTGACATACGGACGGACAGACACACAGACATACAGACAGACATGACGAATCTATAAGAGTTCCGTTTTTTGCCATTTGGCTACGGAACCCTAAAAAGGAGGTATTAATTCGGTTTTTTTAATGTTTGATATCTCCGTCATTTCGGGATCGATTTTGAAAATTCTTTTTTTAGTTGAGTTGTAACTTGTAAGTATATACATACAGATTGGTTCCGTCTTTCTCAAAACCCAGTTCTGATGGTGAGATTTATGAGGAATCGAGGGCATTCTTCAAATCTTCTAGGTGAATGAAATGATGATGATGATCCTTTCGGCCGATTTCGACCATGGCGACCACTTCGACTCCTAGTTAGCTCGGCGCTCGTGCGCCCGAATATGGCTGACACAGCCGATCTTGGAGGTGAACCTCCGCGCACATTGAGGGCACGTGAGAACACCAGCCACATAGTGGTAGTGAATGGAAGCAGGCTGGCGCGCTTTCAGATCATCGCGTTTAGCGTCGAGGTCAACTTTACGTTGCTTCTCGAAATCGCGCACTTTGTCATGCACCAGCCTGCGCCACTCCGGACGTTGTGCTGCATATAGTAGTAGGGTGGTTCACGTTTGTATGGGAAAAATTCAAACTCTAGCTAGAAGAAGCGGCACCCCCTTATTTTGTTACATTTATTATGTTGACAAAATACACCAAGTTTGTAATCTTATCTTAACTACAAGGGGGTGCTCAAACACTTTGAAATTTTTCAAATTGTATGAAATCCAAAAAAAATAAGTTACAATTTTTTAGATTTTTATGTAAGTAGTAGTTTTCACATTATTTGAAAGTGTGATTTAAAAGATATAATTTTGAAAGAAAATGTTTTTCTACTTCAAAACTTATACATCACATGTGCAAATAGTGTGAAACCAGATATTTAAATAAAATTCTGAATAATAAATACTCTATTTTTTGGGTTTCAAACAACATACAAAATTTTAACGTGGTGAATTTTAACCCCCTTGTAGTTGAGATAAATTACGAAACTAAATAAGGGGCCCTTAGGAAAAAAAAAATGTTTTTTGAACCACCCTAACATATAGTGATACTGGTGTTTTTATAAACAAACCAAGCTTTTACATTCAAAATTGTGACATTTGATGAAGTGAAACTGCTGATGATGATCAGAATGGAACTCTTCAACGACGCATAGCTCATGTTTGGGGATTTGTCCTCTTCGTTATGTTTGTTAAGCACGTTAGGTTTTCAAGTCACATTTTCGTCAAGCTCAAGTTCTAATGATGGGATCCATAAGGAATCGAGGGAACTCTACAAATCTGAATGGCATTGTATAGTGACTTTTGTATTTTCATCAGGCAAACAAGGATTTACATTAAGAACAGTGGCATTTGATGAAGTGGTATTGCTGATGGTGATCAGAACGGAACTCCTCGACGACTTGTCTTTTTCTAATTGATTGTTAAGCAAGTTACCCCACTGGCAAAACAAGCAAGATTTTGAATTCGACTTCTACCTGAACCTGGACCCGGACGCGGACCCGGACTCGAGATAGCGAATTCGGACACGGACCCGTTTTCTATTTGGTTGGTGTAAATGGTGTTGGTGATTTTTTTGGTTAGGTATCATAAAATGTTCATGAAGAGAAATTGTAAGAGATGGTATCATTACCAACAACTGTGGAAAATACTGTTTGGTTACTCTTTATTTAAAAATAGCAAAATCAAATTGCATGATTCCATTCGTTTTCTCCAATGTACACAGAATAAGTAATGATGTTACGTACTATATATGTTCAGAATATTATTTGAATAAACTTAGGATAGGATACTTAGGATAGGAAATAAAATGTGTGTTTTTATATCTTTAAACCCAATTACTAAGTAGACTGCACATACATTAAAGTCACATTAAAATTCTATTTTGCGAAATAGAGATTACAACATTTAATTTTGCAAAAGTAGATAATTGAAATATTTTAAAAGCAATAAAAATAGATTAGGTTAGATTCGAGCTACAATGATATTAGTTTGGGTTCAAGGCAAGGTTGCAGGGCCTCAACAAGGGAAAAAAGGGGGACTGTTGGCCTGGCTCAGTGAGCCAGAACTCACCCACTAATCCCTACTACTGCCGTAAGCAGGTAATGAATTCCCAATGTATTAAGTTTAGGTTTAATAAATTATAAATATATTTTATTAATAACATAATATATATCATCACAAATATGTATCATCATAAAGTAATAAATAAGCCTACAGCTATTAATAATGTCCGTAATCTGTATAATTCCAAAATACGGATCCCTCGGATGCGGATGCTGCTTACATAATCTCGTCTGTCAAGGTGTTTCGGCAGGAAAGGCCTTGGCAGACTTATAAATTCCTGAAATGAGGGTTCATACCTACCGACTAGAATTGGTTTCATGGTGGTATCAGATGGGTTAGTGTACGGTAACCGATGGTCATCTTGCTTATAATCTCGTCTGCCAAGGTGTTTCGGCAGGAAAAACCTTGGCAGACTTATATATTTCTAAAATGGGGGTTCATACCTACCGACTGGAATTGGTTTCATGGTGGTATCAGATGGGTTAGTGTAGGGTAACCGATGCCGACCTTGCTTACATAATCTCGTCTGCCATGGTGTTACGGCAGGAAAAGCCTTGGCAGACTTATATATTCCTGAAATGAGGGTTCATACCTACCTGCTGGAATTGGTTTCATGGCGGTATCAGATGGGTTAGTGTACGGTAACCGATGGTCATCTTGCTTATAATCTCGTCTGCCAAGGTGTTTCGGCAGGAAAAACCTTGGCAGACTTATATATTCCTAAAATGGGGGTTCGTACCTACTGACTGGAATTGGTTTCATGGTGGTATCAGATGGGTTAGTGTAGGGTAACCGATGACGACCTTGCTTACATAATCTCGTCTGCCAAGGTGTTTCGGCAGGAATAGCCTTGGCAGACTTATATATTCCTGACATGAGGGTTCATACCTACCGACTGGAATTGGTTTCATGGTGGTATCAGATGGGTTAAATTAGGGGTCCCGTTGGCCACCTTTGAGAGCGTCTGCCAAGCACTTCCGGCTAAAAAAATACTGGCAGACTTCGCTTTTATGTGTCTACATGTAAATTTCTAACTGCTGCCATAATTATTATTTCGGTATCAGATGGGTTAAATCAGCCCCCTTTTTTCGCACCGGAAGTGGCCTTCTTTTTCGTACTTTCGGCAAGTTCCGCCGTGGCAGACTATCGAATTCGGACTTAGCATCACTTTTATGGTTTCCCATTGTGTATTTCATCGTGGTATCAAGTCGGTTAGAAAATTTGCGGCCGGCTCTTCTACTATACTGACAATTTGACAAACAACGCATAGAATTTTTATTTCTAACTCGAGTAAAAAATGGATTTGAAAGTTTTTATCGACTTTTACCCGAACGAAGTTGCCATCGGAGGCTAGTATTCATATATTGTAGTACATCATATAAATTTGTATGTAGGTACAGTATATGGTGCATAATTTGCAGAGATTGCAGAGTTCAAGGAAGATACACGGTGTAACATGAGTAAACCGAATAATCTTAACAGCGTATTCCTGATCATATTTAGAGACAAACATGTCCTATAAACTTTTTTGATATTCGCTTAGTTTCAGAGATATTATTAATTAAAAAAAAAAATAAGTTTTTATTGTTACATAGTGTAAAAGGCCTTTTTGATGGTGATGTTGCTGCTATGGGACGTAGTCTAAATATCCTTATTGATAGATGTCAAAAAGTGACAAGTAACACTTTGCAAAAAGTAGGTTCTACGAAAAAAAAAGTAAAAATCAATTTTAAGTGACAAGTTTACCAATAACATTTATTTTTTATGTACAAATACATTCAAAAAATTGAAAATATAACAAAACTATTTCTTTTTTGGCGAAAATGACCTATTAAACTCATATTACATTTTTTACTTCTTTTGACCTCAGAAATGCGTGGTTAAAATGATTCGGTTTCCTCATGTTACACCGTGTATATATGCATTGTTATTTGTTATGCCTTTTGTTTGAACAACAAAGAAAGACTGGCACCAATGTGAATATAATTTAGGTATATGTACGTAAGTAACACTTTATAATACAAAGAAAACATGTTTGCAAGTACCAAGTGTCTTATAAACTATAAGAAATACTTAGATCGCGAGTACCTATAATACTTACTTACCTAGGTGTGTATAAAGCAATACATCTATCTCTTATCGACATTGCATTAGTGCGAGCACATTATCCACGTGGTTACGATAGTGGATGGCATTTAGGGGAAAGTCGGCTACATCGTACCAGTTTTTATTTAAACGTCGATATCTTGTTTACGAAGACATAGAAGACAATTACAAATTGAATGCGCATACAAAAGTTCAGTATCTTGACTAGGTACATATATGAAAATGAGTTTTTTGAGAATAAATTAAATTAGTCAAAATATATTATTTCTAACAACATTTAAATTTGAAGTCCAACAAAAATCATTTTTTTTTTCTTTCGTTAATTTTTGTCGTATGCAATGTGCTTAGAGCACTTAGTAACTTGAGACGTCATCGCTGTCATTTTCTGTACGAGTAGGAACTAAGTACAGTCTGCCGATTTTTGCGAGGGAGGGGACGTCAAATGTATTGCTATTACTACATGATTTCTACGTAACGTACAAATAGCCATGTCAGTCCATACAAAAGTTTGCACAATTGTGTAAGGTTTTCGGCAGAGGGGTAAGCTCTTAAAAGCGACTCCAGTTATTAAATGCTCTAAAGGCAATGAGAGATCAAATTATACAGGGCATACCACAGGAGCATTATTATGTACATTCTCGAGCACTCACTTGTAAATAAAGTCGGTTATTTAATAAGTAATCTAGACGTAGTACGATTTAACCGGCGGTACAATATAGACGGTTCTCCCCGGCGATTGTGTTCTTGAGTAGGTCGGTATAGGCATATGTACCTACGCATTTCTACTATTTCTAGCAAAGCATGTATCACTTATCGACCGATTTATGGTATTCCATTAGTATGAAAATTGAAAACATATTTAACCAAGTACCATCGTTCATAATGTAATCTGCCAAGTCGTAAGCCTTATTTCAAACACCATAAAGTCCAACGATGATCAGTCAAAACTGCTGTTAGCTGAGACCGTTCATAATGGCGGAACTGGCGGAAGATTGATTGACCGTCAAGCATTACGGGAGATTAAACCATAACGTCCATAACTCGCGATACGGGTCATTCATAAACTGGTATTCATTTAATCTGTTATATTTTGATCCCTAGAATCACAACTAGTAAGCGAAACGAGAGGTCACATTATATTGGTCAGATTCAATAGATACAACGCGTTAGACTACCATCGTCCGAACAACCTATTTCTAAACATCTACACTCTGGGCCTACCGCGAAAAACGGAAATCTAATTTCGCTCTATCGCTCCTATTTCCTCTCTATCGCTCTTGCAAACTCGAGCGACAGAGAGGCAGATACAGAAATTTCGTTTTTCACGATAGGGCCTCTGAACTGACCAAACTGACCATCCTAGTGGGCCTTATTCCCTAATGAAATAAATGTTACGAATCGTAATAGTATGGACGATCGTACGTAGAGTAGTGCCTGACGTACTAACAGCTATTCACTTTGATCATTGATACACCTTATCTCTTTGAAATAAGGCTCACGTCTGGTCTGTTTTCAGTACGATGGTTACGGGACGAGTACAAATTGTTTATGGAATAATGTTCTCTGGAAAATGAATCGAGTATTATTTCACAGCGAATATCGGAACAGAAATATCTGTAGAGTCATGCAATCGGACTTTATATCTGAGTATTCTGAGTCAGGCTTTTGGTAGGTGGATTTATCGGCTGATGATTTCAATTACATTTTTTTATGTGTCATATATTTTAGTACTTACTATTACCAAATAGTTGATATAACTACTATACTAATAATATCTTTATGGAAAATAAAAGATGTTATTTTAATAACAGTTCATTTTAAAATTTCTGAATACCTCGACTCTTTACACTTCAGCTGTAAATTTTACGAAAACAAGATATATTTTTTAATATCTTTAACTTTCAGATGTACCTAAATCAAAATAATTTAATAGGTAACCCCAATATAGCACGAAACGCAATTAATTAAATAAAAACAAAAACTACGTTGCCTAATTGTAATTTTGCAATGCACTCGACCACGCAATCAATGTGTTGAAACTATCCATTTCATATGGAAATATTGACAACTCGATTCCATAATAATATTATAATTCAGAAGGTGTGGTTCTAAGAATTCAACGCCAAATGATTATTATAATATGACGCTTAGTATGGATACTTGCACACATTTCTCATGTCAAAATAGGTGCCGATTTAGCTTAGATGAACTCTACAGCGTATTTAGGTGCGATATTCTTACAGAGTAGATATTTAAGACGTTGTATTCTTTAAGAAATAACGACAGCTATAATAGTTCCTAATATATAAACTTTCCAGAGGGCGCCGCGAACCCTTGAAAGATTGCATTTATTAGGTATACCTACTTGAGAAAATTCGACCATGTCACCATGGCCCGGGAGGCCGAGTGGACGGTAGTTCGATTCTAGCCCTGGGCACTGGACGCCTTGGTCACTTTTTCTTTCGTTAATAACTTCTAATTCAGTTTATAATATATAACAGTGGTCTCCAAGCCCCGGCCCGCGACGCGTTCCAATCCGGCCCGCCGACACCCAAAGATAGTGCCCACTGTCCGGCCCGCGGGAGCCAGGCTCCAGGGGCTCAGCATTCATTGAGGTTTCTGAGGTAAAAACGTTTGGAGTCCCCTGATATATAACATTGTAGTTAGAATTCGTTATTTGTGGACGTTATATTCGCTTTACCAATCCCACCTCAAAAGCTAAGGCAGGCCAAACAAATTGCACCGCGTAGTAACGCGCGTATTGGCATTTGGAGTGACTTTTTGCGGCAATTGGGGCATGTCTCCGGGACAACTTAATGGAGTGCTTAATGTGGGTGCGGGAGTACTTAAATAGCACATGTACCCATAAGCGTATAAAAATATGAAAATCGAAGTTTCGTTATCGGGTTATCTACCTCTTGCATTTTTGAGCAATAGAAGCAGAGCAGATAAAGTAATTTCTATTTTCATTTTTCGCGGTAGGCCCTCTGGTATAGAAAGCTAATTTTCGAGTACTTCCTTCTATGACACGTCTTAAAAAAGCAATGCCTACACGGCCTACAGACATCAAACAAAGGCAGTATAGGTAATTAAATGAAATGAATTAATTAAGTACCTACCTAGAAAGATTTAATCAATACGAGTATATTGTCCCCTTCTTTCAGTTTTACTAAAGTATTATTATATCGTATAAATGTTTTAGACTATAGTTCGTTTTTTTTAGCATTAGAAAGAACTCCACAGAAGTAAGCGTACAGTTTTTATCAGCCTCTTTAATTCTTAATAATTATTGAATTATCTAATGTAGCACGGTCAATACATATAATTTACTTCAATTTATTACCGTTAAAAGTGCCGGATTTGGAACCACAAGCTTACTTCTGCGAAGTTCTTTCTAATGCTAAAAAAAACGAACTATATACATCACTACACCTTATAAAACAAAGTCCCCCGACGCGTCTGTCTGTATGTTCGCGATAAACACAAAAAAACGGAACCTCTAAACAGATTTTCATGCAGTTTTCACCTATCCATAGAGTGATTCTTGAGGAAGGTTTGGGAAGGTGAAGGTACCTTATAATTTGTTAAGGTTTTGTGTAATATGGTCTAGTCAACCAGCGGCAACCAACATGCGGCCCGCCAACCTCTCGCTTGCGGCCCGCGAGCCTCCCTGGCTATTTTGTAAGTAATACTGACGAACGACAATGTCTGTTAAAGTCACAAATATTACCAAAGTGCGGCCCGCGTCATCTTCGTTAACTACTATGTGGCCCTTGGCTGCTAAAAGGTTGCCGACCGCTGGTCTAGTAGACCAGTCTACCCGTGGGAGCCGGGGCGGGTCGCTATAGTAGGTTCGAGTATTTATGAACACAAACAGAGAAAACTAACGTTTTATTAGTACATATAATAATAAAGTATGTCGCGTGACTTACCCTATAATTACCTTTACCTTAGTCTATAAAACTAGACATTAAAAGTGGATACTATTAATTAATTTACGGCAACTTGGCCCGTTTTAATTGCGTTAGAGTTTAACACAACCCTGTACTTAATCTAGGGGGGTCTGTTTGATTTGCAAAACCAGACAATACAAACGAATCTGGACGGACGCGTTTACGCCGTAATATGCGATACAATCTTATAATATAATTGATATTTACCAAAAGAAAACAACAAATAAAATTACTTATATTCTACAAAAAATAAATTAGAACCACATTTAAATTTTTGTCCGATATGACCAAACACGTGTCATCTGAGACGAATACCTACTAAATAATGCATACCTACCACAATTATAACAATACGATTCCCTTCCACTTCAGGACAATCTAAACATATTTAACCAATAGAAAACTAAATGATAATAGAACAATAAGTGAATTCAATCAACAAACTATTTTACTATTCACGCCTTCGCCTTCTGTCAACAACCGGTTGTTTATTTGTTTTGGTAATATATCATACACATTATTCAAAGTATTCAACAACACATATATTCACGGGGTGAGAGGTCACAGACGCAACAATATATCGAGTATAGACTATTAGCGTTTTCTCATTGTCCGATCCAATATCGGATGTCGGATGACCCTTGGAGAAAGACACCTGCAAAAAAAAGAGTGCCCCATGGCATCAATTAATTATATTTTTGCATGAACGCTTTTCTTTGAACAATGTTTATACATTTCTTAAATAGTCAAATTTTTAAAGACAATATTTAAATTTGACTATTATGGTGGACTTCCGATATCGGATCGGACAATTTGAAAACACCGAAAAAAATCTGAAATCTAACATTAATATCTGAAATATGAAAACAAACGGTTAATTGCAGTTTTTCTGCATACATTTAACGGTAAACTAAATCAATGGTCGGCCAACTATATTTATTACAAAAATCACTAGTGGAATCCCGCCTTGAGCATTTCAAGTAGATCCAGTCATTGGCCCTACATTTGTAGGAAACCGCCTTTTAATTAAACTCGAAGGTCCAATCATTAGTGGGAGCCAGTATTAGTATGTAAACTGCGTAATTAATTCCATTGGCGTTTTTTAAAATTGCTAGAATCGTGAGAATGCGTCACAGCGGAGTGACTTTAACGACCTAGGTTACCTGGGTATAGAAACAGAATGTCTGCCAAGTGAAGTGTGTAATTTTCCTTTCATTTTTATGGTCTAATGAATCAAGTGATTACCTCAATGTTTGAAATAGACTTTATGTAATTGAAATAATTCTCATAAATACCTAACTGTGTAGGTATTTGATAATTTGACGATACATACATAAATAAATATAGGTAAAAAACTTATTTCAAGTCCCTCCCGCAGCAGTTGATACAACGTCTTTGATTTACAAATATAAATATTTTTAAGATGCCTTCATGGATTTAAGATGGATAGTTAAGCTGAAAATCTTTGCTGCAACTCTTCTTCTTCTTCTTCCTCGCGTTATCCCGGCTTTTCGCCACGGCTCATGAGAGCCTGGGGTCCGCTTGTCAACTAATCCCATGATTTGACGTAGGCAACTAGTTTTTACGAAAGCGACTGCCATCTGACCTTCCAACCCAGAGGGTAAACTAGGCCTTATTGGGACTAGTCCGGTTTCCTCACGATGTTTTCCTTCACCGAAAAGCGACTGGTAAATATCAAATGATATTTCGTACATAAGTTCCGAAAAACTCATTGGTACGAGCCGGAATTTGAACCCGCGACCTCCAGATTGCAAGTCGCACGCTCTCACCGCTAGGCCACCAGCGCTTTTTTTTTTCTTTCTTCTTTGCTGCAACTAAACTTTATTATAGAATATCTAATTTGTCATTAATTTGTCAAAAACATAGATCGTGTAAAAAGGCATCAAGGGTTATCAATTAAAATGTTTTCTTGACGTGGGCAGTGTAAGCAATACGCAAGAGAGTGAAACTTCTTGCACAAAGCGGTAGGTTTGTACCTACTGTTTGTAGGTAGCACCCGTACTTCAGTAAACACAATATGTGTTGGTGTATTTCGTATACTGCCGATGCAATCTTCTTTAAGTACAACAATAGGCGCTACCTACGAATCAAAGCCAGAGCATGAGCCGACGTACTCGTAAATACATACCTAGTAGTTCATTTGTGACGTCCCACGGGTAAAGGTTTCTTATGGCGGTTGGCGCTTACGCTATTATTAACGCCGCTCCAATATTACTGCGGCGCCATGCGACGTACGCGCCAGCCGCCATAAGGTACCTTTGCCATAGATCGTCACATTTAGTATACATAAATGTTTATTGACCCTATGAATGGAAATATGAATTAATGTGTAAGGTTAAACACTTTACACTCCTTACTTAACCCTTCGTAATGCCTTTCTCAAAAATTTGCTACTGAATTAATATAACCTTGAAATTGTGAATTACAGTCCAAATTGTGTGGTACAGATACGGGCTAACGACAGGGATCCAGTAACTATTGTATACAAGTATAGTGGAGTCCCTTTCGATGTCGTCAGTTACTGAATTAAGTAAGGTGTTGAAGCGCCTTATAATAAGGAAGTATAGGTCCTTAGGTAAAAGAAGCAGCTGACGTTCATCGCATATCTATATATCGTTCATCTGTATATCGTAATATATCGTTGTCCGAGTACCCACAACACAAGCCTTCTTGAGCATGCGGCATGCTTGCGGTGGGACTTAGTCAATGTGTGTAAGAATGTCCCTAAATTATATTATTTATTTATTTTCACCACACTAACTGAGAAAGGCTCTCTTGATTGTTCAAAAATTTATAAGAAAGTTGCATTTTATCCACATGTGAGGGAAAGTAATCAAATGCAAATTTTATGTTGACTGGTAGAATTGACTTTTAAATGATAAATATTTAAAAACATTCATTTTTAATCGATTTGATTTGATATTTTAAAGTTAGTATTTTCCTTGTGCTGGTGCGGTGAAATTTTACCTATTTATTTATTTCAGAAACCATCCTTGAAAATGGCATTTTGGCAGTTGCTTCCCATTCGTGAGCTCACAAAGAGGAGGCACCTTACGCACCGTTAAGCATTATTGTAATGCGCTCAGCACATGATTGGTATTTGAGCAGCCTTGCCGGTGCCGGTGCCGGGGCTATGAGTTACGTAATCGGATCGCATTATAATGCCGCTGCCGGTAAACGTATTTGTCGCCAGTTGCCACATCTGTCCCGGTTCTTGGTCGAGATAGAAAATGTATCGCAAGCAGGTACCTACATACTGACATGCTGTCGGAAAGTTTTCAAATTGCGAAATTCCCAGGAATATTTTTGGGAACATCTCATATTTTTGTATGAGTATCGAAAATTTCCATTTCCAAAATGTAAGTATCCTCGTTAAGGGTCGGTACAAACAGACTGCAACTTGTATGCCGTCGGCGTGCAGTCCCCATACAAATTGCAGTCGAGGTGCAGTCCGTCTGTATCGGCCCTAAGGGGCTGTTCTGGGGTCCTTCACCTTATGAACGCCACAGACGGCAATTGACGTCAACGCAAAATCGTGACAACGACGCCAAAGACGGCATTTGATGGAAATCTACTGAAAATTTGGCGTTTTTTGATGGAAATCTACTGAAAAACATCCCACTTTTACGTTGGCATTATTTATTCACAAAGTTTTACCCCCGTGGCGTCAGTGGCACGGCAAATGGAAGCGCCGTTTGGCGTTCAAAAGGTTAAAATATTTACTAAAGCGACAGCCATCTGACCTTTTAACTTAACCTCGTTCTGCCAAATGTTCTCAATAAAGAACACTTAATTTATTGATTCCTGCGCAGAAATCTGAAATCGGAACAAAATAACCAAGCGTCCTCAATTGAGAACACTGGGCAGAATACTGAAGTTCCTTAAAATGCGAGGGAAATCTAAGCTTTATTTGTATATAATTAAAGCATAGATCCCAGGATTCACTCGTGATGAAAGTTCAACCACCAATTAAAAGCCTGCAATGTTACATTGTTACGCGGCAGTGTGTGCGGCGGCCGCTAAACAGTTAATTGCAGGCCGGAGGAAGGAGATTTCTAACCGGGACTCGTTTTTGCCGCGTTTAGTTAGTTATAAACCTACCTATTACCAAACTGTAGTTCCTATCTCGACGATCTGTTGGTTAATTAGCTAATTAATCTGTTGATGTTCTTAATATTATAACCGATAGTTTGTTATTGGTTGGTAAGCAGTAACCGTGGCCAGTTAACTGGTACCGAGTTTGTCATACTCAAAAAGTAAAATTACAGCAGTTAAAATAGTACATTATTGCAGAGGCCGGGAAAGGGCAATTCGTGGATGGGTTTCGATTTTGTCGGACGACGCGAAGCGAAGTCCGACAAAGAAGACGAATCCACGAATTGCTATTCCTGCCGAGGCATATATAGTGCTTTTCTCCAAACATGCGAGGAAATAAGCTAAAATAATTATTATTTAACCATCAAGCATCACTCAAATCAAACCTTCACATCCAAAATGTCAAAAACAATTTCCCTCTTTAATTAATTTTTAAAAGTTAAAGTTACAAACTTATTCTGCCATTCAGTATTCGTTCATTCAATATAATTGTGCAATATAGTTGGTCAAACCAACTTTTCAGTCAGTAAGAACCAGGAAAACTATACCCATCCTTTTCTTTTGGGTGCTAGTACTAGTGTAAGACAAAGATAGTATGATTCTCTTTGTCTATGTTTGAAATGAGAAAGTCCTTTGACAAACTATATAAGCTTTATGAACACGGATGAGATTTAAAAAAAATATAAAAATAATCTTTGATTTTATTAAGCAGTATTCGCACGATCATACACGTGAAATGATAGCTGATCGGGTCGTGTAGAAGCGGCTCGCGGCAATAATAATTGGCCGTTTGCGTTTTTTATTATTAAAAAGTAAAAAACACTACAGTAATAAGTTATTACTGTAGTGTTTTTTTACTTCCCGTCCGCTAGAACAGTACGGTTACCATCAGTTTGTCACTGACATAAACGCCGTCGAGAACGTAATTTACTTTCGATACGTCCCGTTTGCACTAATATGCGAGTGCGAGCGAGATGTATAGAAAGTAAATTACGTTTTCGACGGCGTTTATGTCAGTGACAAACTGATGGTAACCGTACAGGACAGTGATAGTTTTATGTTTTTTAATTAGAGTTTGACATTAACGAAGAACTTCCCGTAGTATTTTTGCTACAGTAAGGTGAACATTTCCGAGCATATTGGAGAAAAGAATATTTTCACATCCATCACTGGCTTTTTCTTCCCTGCTAGGAGAGATCAAAGTGTCCATTTTCTGTTCTAGGGCACGATTTTATTACTTTTTTGCATATTTTTTTTTAGTTTAAATAATATTTTGGAACATAATAATTTCCTATGTCTCACATGGTAGGAAAATTATTTCCACCTTTGGCGTTAACACTTGAATCCCTCACTACGCTCAGGATTAATATATTTTAGAATTCAATACCTATAGACTTTGTAGATGCTTACGGCTCGGCCACGACATCGAGCGACTTGCGACGGCGGGAGCGATAACCATAGGTTGGAGCGTGACACAGCGATCGGACCTTTCGCTCCAACCTATGGTTATCGCTCCCGCCGTCGCAAGTCGCTCGATGTCGTGGCCGAGCCGTAAAAGCCGTTTGATCATAATGTGGCGTGTACCTACATACCACATAACTCGTAATAAATAAGTAGATATATAAAGGTTCTTCTTATCAAGCAAACAAGCCCCACATGTCCCGATCCTGATTAAATAATCTAATCAAAAGGACCCGCGGAAGGACACAGAAAAAAGAACCTTAATAAAAAGGAACCCGTCTTAAGGACAAAGTAACATATAAGTATAGGTACTCAATAGACGTTTGCACTTCTGAGGCGTCACTGCGCGTTGCCGAACATATACCTATAGTCTGTAACTTTAGCTATTTAAAAACCGGGCAAGTGCGAGTCGGACTCGCGCACGAAGGGTTCCGTACCATAATGCAAAAAAAAAAAACAAAAAAAGCATAAGAAAACGGTCACCCATCCAAGTACTGACCACTCCCGACGTTGCTTAACTTTGGTCAAAAATCACGTTTGTTGTATGGGAGCCCCATTTAAATCTTTATTTTATTCTGTTTTTAGTATTTGTTGTTATAGCGGCAACAGAAATACATCATCTGTGAAAATTTCAACTGTCTAGCTATCACGGTTTGTGAGATACAGCCTGGTGACAGACGGACGGACGGACAGCGAAGTCTTAGTAATAGGGTCCTGTTTTGCCCTTTGGGTACGGAACCCTAAAACGAGTAAACAAAATCTACCCTCAAATGGCTTCTTAAGGCAGTTGAGGGTAGATAAAAACATTACATGATCAAATAATGTAATGTAGGTTTTGTATTTGGTTGGTTAATCACAAAATGTTATAACTACCCGAAAATGTATAAATTATTTGTATAATTTTATTTAAGTACCTAAAGATACAGAGTATACCTATATTATATACCTATGCCACAGAATAAATAATAGTACTAATAGGTATCTATGCGCCAAACAATCAAATATTCTTAACTGTTTACCAAAACAAAAAATAATAAACAACGCAAGACAATAGGCGGTCTTGTCACTAACAACCGATCTCGTCAAGTATCATACGGTCAAGGAATTTACCTATTTCCTACCTTGTCACTGTGACAATGCCTACCTACTTACCTACCTAGGTAGGAAATGGTACATAATACCCTGACTGTACAAGGATTCATTGTAGTGATGATGACCACTAAAGAAAAAAAACAACGGGTTGCACTCCGGGAGTGCCGCGATGCCGACAGAAGTGAAAACTCAATGACTAGTCCAAAATGTCTGCAGCACTATGTATAATTGACCCATCCTCCTTTCTATTGAAAAACTTTAGTTCCGAAATTGCTGGTCAGTGAGCTTGTTTAAAATTCGAAATTAAAATTTGTAGCGTTAGTTGTTTAAAATTCGAATAGAAATTGTAAAGTAAGAACCCCAAAAATTAAAGTCCGTTGGCTCGTTGGATCGACATTCGGTAGATTGCGGATCACTTCTGGATGAGATTGGGACAAGTGACGTGTAGGTTTATTATGGATATGAAGTATAGACGATAGGCATATGCTCAGCAGTGGGTGATAAACGGCGGATAGGCTGATGATGATGAAAGGAAAAATGCAGGTAACGCAGTCAATATAGGGTAGGTAACCAATGCGGTGTTTATAAGTATACCAGAGCGGCTACCGCGAAAATCGAAGTTCGCAAATTGATTTTACTCCAATTAAATGAAGTGAAGGCGTAATTAGAGTGACAGAAAAATCCCCGCAATTTGCGAACTTCGATTTTCGCGGTTATAGCCCAGATCTTATCTTGTCGATCGTTAATAGTTAACATTTTTTCTGCCGTATTTGTGAATTCTATCGTCCTTATCCACACCGACAATGTAGTCTGTATCTCTAGGTATTTCAATAAAAGTAAACAAACGATTAGTAAATTTTCGGGTAGTTATACTTAACATTTATTGGTTAACCAACCAAATACAAAACCGCCTGGATCAGTCACTGAACGACCTGACTTTAACCTACATTATTTGATTAGGTATGCACCTAATGTTTTCATTAGCCTTAGCCTCAAGTGGCTTAAGGAGCCATTTGAGGGTGGATTTTGTTTACTTTTATTAAAACACCTAAAGATACAGAGTATAAGTACATCACAAATGACCCGAATATTTAAACTAACGCGACCTCACCGCGAACTTTCACTGTCGACACTGCAACTGCAACGATGCACTAATTACATGAACCAGGAAACGTACTTTCGATTGGCTTATAAAAGAAATTGTCGCCCCATACAAGCGGAGAAACTTAGGTCAACACATGACGCGAATAACATTTTAATATTTAATAATTTAGTTATAATGGTACATTAAACATTTACACGTCCTACAGCGATTGAATGCCGGCACATGTATGGCGTTCAGCTTTTATGGTGACCGTACGCGCTTAGAATCGCGATTACGAAAGTCCTGTTATATACCACCGTCGCCGGCCCATTCGGAGCCTCATTCGCCTTAAAACTGAATTAAGTCCCATACCTTTTACAAATCCGTCTGCAGACTCGCAACTCCAATAAATCCAGAACTGAACAAAAACAAAACACTGGCACTTGAAAACACAAAATAAACTTGTCACTTTTAGGTCATACACACACACGCATCCTTATTCCGGGTTAAAAAAACTTGCACAATATTTGGACAGATGGGTATTTATTTTGGAACACGCACGCCGCGTCGCTTTACAACGCGACACAACCTCCCCCCGCGGAGGTTTCTCGACACTAAACCGGAACCATTTGTTGGGCTCGTCTATTCTATTCAGGCACTTCGTTACGGCCGTATAACACCTTCTCTTTTTAACCACAGCGCCGGGGCAACGCCATCTATCGGCGAGCGGCAGCGTTAACACGAACAGTTTGTTTTGACTGCGAGTAAGAAAGATGGCCGATTGACAGCTGACGTTAACAAGCAAAACACGTCCTTGTTACATGGTAATAAAACTCAATTCGATTTTTGCAGGCAAAATCGTTCATGCGTGAAAAGCTGTTGAGCAAAATGTGACTCTAAGGCATTGGAATAAGATTGTTTTTTTTCTATTGGTACGCGGGCGTATAAGAAATCAAAAGTAACAGTGAAATGGATAGGATTGCCTTGGCTGTTACGGTATTATCGAAATTGCATCTATTGCCTTGGGATAACCTTTCTGAATCCAGTACCGCTCTGCAATCATCTAATTTAGTTTATCTGTTATCTCCTCACACCTCACTGTTAATTCAAATTGATAATACAGACACAGTATATGTACAGTAAATTTGGAATGCAGATTTTTTTGGTGCAGTTAGGTAACCAAGAGAAGAGAAAACATGTTAATTAAAGTTTGTAAAATATCAAATACATACTTAACACATACAATAAATAAATAAAATAAATATTAGGGACATCTTTACACAGATCAACCTAGCCCCAAACTAAGCAAAGCTTGTACTATGGGTACTAGGCGACGATATACATACTTATATAGATAAATACATACTTATATACATAGAAAACATCCATGACTCAGGAACAAATATTAAATTAGTGTTCATCACACAAATAAATGCCCTTACTGGGATTCGAACCCAGGACCATCGGCTTCGCAGGCAGGGTCACTACCCACTAGGCCAGACTGGTCGTCTAAATAGATGTGCCAATTGACTGTTTTTCTAGTCCTAGTTATGGGAGCAAGCCTGTTGACAACAACAGGGATTTTCCACACTGATATGTAAAAATCGCCTTACATATTTCTAATTTCGCAGTTAATCCAATGTACAAAAATACGTTAAACTTCTCGTGACACATAAAAGTCAAACTAACAATAAATGATTCTTCTGTTTAAGGTTAAATATCAATCGTATTTCTCACCTTGGACAGACATTAATCGATTTCTGATCAGAGACATTCAGATCGGAGACGGAGCGAACGATTGGCATCTTGGCTAGGCACGCACGGTAAGCTAGCAACCATACTTCAAGGTTGTGATGTGACTGACGTGACAACTATTAATAGTAATAATTTATTACAACTACTACTTCAGTGCGGGTCAGGTTGAATCCTATTAGGTATCATACACATTCTCCATACAATGACTAAACATTGTAACATTTCAAATGTCTTTATTCACAAAAATATCCAGAATCTATTCTTATAACACATCAATAATCATCCTAACGTAACTTTGCAACTCAGTTCTTTATCAGTTTGTTCAGAAATAACTTTAATCATACTGCTATTGGACAACGCATTTTTAGGTGTGTACCCTGCGTCGACCCATGTTTCTAGCACATCCGTACTGGGTAGCATGGTTCTGAGCGTATTTCTAATATAAATGTATGCTTGTGGAGAATATTTGTAAATACTAAGCGCAAAGTTCTTCAAATCGTCCGTATGTCTAGTCGGCATGGCTAGAACTAATCCATTTTTGTCCTCCTTAATTTTATCTTGTAATGTTAGTAGTATTCTCGATTTTTTCTTCCGCTTTTGATTTAGGATGTTCTTTTTGATTTCTATAGTTTCCTTTAGTCTTTGAAGTTTTTTGTTTTGTCTGTTATGGATCCTCATGTTGTATCTGAGTTTGTCTCTCAAGCCGACGGCTTGTCTTTGCATTTTCTGGACCTCGGTGAAGAGTCGGAGCAACTCAACCTGGTCTTGTCCGTTGGCGAGTGGTTTTGAGTGGGATATGTTGTTGAATTGTGGTTTGTTTTCGTCCTGGGAATCTCTGTCTTCGTCTTGCGAATCCATTTCGTAATCTTCTTCATTGTCTAGCGTTTCTTCATCTATGTATTCCACCTGAATTAACAAATAGCATATTATTTTACTGGAAGAGACTTTTTCCAGGGGCATGTTTTATAATATCAAAACTTGTATTTTTAGCAAAATTAATATACAAGGAATGAAAGATTTAGACTAAATGTGTCGAAAATGGTAGTAGAAAATAAAATATAATACCTCAAGCATGTAATGCGGCAGCTTTTGCAACAGATTAAATTAAATAAGGCTTAGTTTTCCTTCTGAGTTTGAATATGGACTGTATTTGTATTGCACCAAGCTAAACTTTCATTTACAAGAGTGTGGGAATGCACCAAAATAATATAAGTAAAGAAAGAGTAACTCCATACATCAGTTTTCTTACGAAAACGCGCGTTATCTCGTAGTCGACATCTAGCGTCGTGTAGCGGAATTTATCAGTACTGCTAGTTGACAATAGATGTCGCGGAGAACAAAAACTCTAATGCTCAACAATTTTCAGCTAATATTATAACCGGATTAACAGGAAGTCTATTTTCAACCCCTTCTGCTCATAATATCAGTTGTAAATTGTTTTAGTAGTACATTTTCGGCAGTACCTACACTTGTGACATGGTGTCAAGTAGGTAGACTTAGACGTCGACTACAAAATAACACGCGTATTGGTATGAAAACTGATGTATGGAGTTACCACTCCTTCTATACTTATATTATATTACTCTATGCCAAAATGGACAGTAAAAGCACCGAGTAGAAATCACCTCAAGAACATGATGAGGCAACTTCTGTGACGGCACCGCCTTGCTGTTGAGCACCATGTCGTTATTGGCGTCGCAGTGGAAGCAGTCCACCGAGAAGTGCTGGATGCAGATGTACGAGAAGTCAGTGGGTGTCCAGTTGTTCCGCCCAGTCAGGTCTGTCCACACTTGCCGTAATTGTGGATCTTCGGGAAACCTGCAAATATTCAAGCTTTCAATATTCAAGCACGGTAAGCTTTCTTGAGCTTACCGTGGGGCTTATTCAATTTGTGTAAAAGAAAAAGTCCTATAATATATTATTTAAGATTATTTTAGTAGTGTGGACTAAATTCTTGTGATTGCAATGGGGTTGGCTGGTCAAAGTGTTTAGCAGATGGCGCCAGCATAGCTTGCCCTATCAATCCCTAGAATTGTGTCAAATTCTTGTTCTTTTAATCGAATTTTATGTCCTGGATGCCAGCAAGGCAAACCTCATAAAACTCAACTAGAGAAAGGGACAAGCTATGATGGCGCCATCTATGCAAACCTATGTCAGTTGCCAACCCCATTGGGTAAATGCTAAAAAATGGAGGAACTAGTTATGTGGTCTATTAGTACAAACACACCAAGATAAAAGGAATTGTTAGAACCTTTTCAATTGATGTACTTGTATGATCAAGTTGAATAGTTACCTGAAGAAAGACTCATCATTCATGTTCTTGAAGTCATCACAGCCAAGGACTGCACAGGTTTTGGTGATCTCCGTGTCCGCCTCAGCACTTTGCTTCACCTCGGGGGCCACCATGGCTGTAAACATGTTATTATTCATTAAAGGACCACATTAGGCGGTTCCCTACAGAATAAGTGACCTCAGTCTGTTAAAGCATACCTAACCAGTAGTTTCTTAGTTATCCTAATTCAGATTGATGTATTAATAGAATTCTAAATACAATCTGTGTAGTAAGTATGTGATTAACACACCCCCTTATGTCAATAGTGAGTGTTGCATCCATATGTATGCCAAAATGTCTAATCATGCCAAATATGCAAAGGCATGTTTTCTATTTAAAGTCATAAGCATAACATCTTTGTAACTGGTTTTATGCTACATCAAGTTTT
Source organism: Cydia fagiglandana (assembly GCF_963556715.1). Classification (NCBI taxonomy): domain Eukaryota; kingdom Metazoa; phylum Arthropoda; class Insecta; order Lepidoptera; family Tortricidae; genus Cydia; species Cydia fagiglandana. The sequence goes on along the minus strand of NC_085941.1, from coordinate 481,584 downwards.
AATGAGTTATAAGTCATCAGCGCCACTACTTAACTAATGAGGCAGCTTCATACACAGGCAGCTCAATATTTAGAGAAATTACATAAACAATGTATTTGTTGAACCTAGTTGATACATTTTTGTTTGTTTCTTATTACTACATACCGATAGGCGTAGATTTTCCTTTATTTTCATTGAATTCGTTGACAGTATCCTTCATTTTAGCAATAGCTTGGGCAAAACTCATCACTCCTTTTTAGTAATCAAGCTATCTGTAAAACATATTTCATAAATAATTATTAATGATAACTTACTTGTATTAATTTTGAATAATATTTAAAGCGTAGGCATATTTGAATATTACAATGAGATATTTAAATGGGTTTAAATTTGCTTTCTATCACAATATATGATTTTAATGAGTCCTTACCTTGTTAGGTCCATAAACCGTTCGCAGCGCCAACACTGTCATAGGTTACTTGTCCGATACCCCTTAAATAACTACTTTTAGAAGCACTAAATGCACGAAACGACTGATAAAAAATTAACTATGTATAAGAAAAACACGAATAACATATATTTCACATAATATTTCTATTTTCATTTACAATTTTTACGTATTGGACAAACAGCGCGAAGAAGCCGTAGTCGCCGTATTTTTTTTAAATTAACGTTGATGTCCATAGACCACATAGACTCTATTATTATATATTTTGTATTTCTACTCAAACTTATCTATCCAGTGGCGCCAATTTGACAGTTCGTCTATTTTCATTCTAGCTCGGAGGGGCATAGAAAAAAAAGTCATTTGATGTGATACGTAATTTTTGACGGAACCTTTGTTGGTATCAATTTTATGTTATTTATAAAAGTGCTTCTAAAATGGTTGATCCAATATTCGACTACCAGTTCAGGCTTATTCTAATCGGAGACAGTACAGTGGGCAAGAGTTCGTTGCTGAAATATTTCACAGATGGAAAGTTCGCAGAGGTACCATCCGTTCATTGTTTTTGTGTTGTTCGAGTCAATTTTAGTGGATTGATATGTTAATTACGCATTAATTTCCAGTTGTCCGACCCGACGGTGGGGGTAGATTTCTTCGCTAGAATAATAGAAGTACAAGACGGGACGAGAATTAAATTGCAGCTATGGGATACTGCTGGTCAGGAAAGATTTAGATCTATAACGAAGTCGTATTACAGAAACTCAGTTGGTGCGCTGCTAGTGTACGACGTATGTAACAGATCAAGTTTTGAGCACATACCGCTGTGGATGATGGAGGCCAAGAGGCACATAGAGCCCCACAGACCAGTGTTTGCCTTGGTGGGGTGTAAAATCGACCTTGTAGGAACAGACAACAAGAATGGTGCTAGAAGGGAAGTGTCTTGTGAAGAGGCCAGAATGTTTGCTGAAGAAAATGGTATGTGCAATTATTTATTTAACTATTCAGCTCATTATAATTCCTTAGCTTGAAAAATTACTATACTCTGGTACCTTTTCAAACTTTTGCCATGTTTTTATTCTCACTTGATGATAGGCCCTAAGATGAAGGTTACCAGTTTAGTATTAGCCTACATGCTTTGATATCTCCTGAACCTTTCATATGTGGGCACAAATGTGGGATTGTGGGGTGTTGTGCTATATAGAGAGAGCAGTAAAATTGTCATTCAAAAAATAAAAATAAAAATTATCCTTATCATACACAGACAAAAGGTTAAAGACATGATGATGCAATAAATGCAGCAATTGCTGCTATGTTCTTTCGATTGAGCTTCATGGTCTAGTTCTACATTAAAGCCATTTTCAGGTCTTCACCATGTAGAAACATCAGCCAAAACAGGCATGAACGTAGAAGAAGCTTTCGTACTTGTGGCCCAAGAAGTGTACAACCGCATCCAAACCGGAGAATATAAAGTAGAGGACGGCTGGGACGGAATCAAGACGGGCTTCAACCGGCCCAACGGGATGGACTTCAACTTGCTCGAGGCCGAAACCGTCCAGTCCACTTGCTGTTAAATGTAAATATTGACGGTAGTATAGCTCATGTAACGCATAAGCATAATTTTATAACATTCAATTAATTAAGGTTTAGCGCGAAGTTATTTATAGTGCACTACACTGTGTAATGCATTTGTTTATGGCCACTAAGTCATTGATCTGCAATACTCAAATTAAATTGGTTTATTTATCGTTCCATAGATAGAAGTGGTGTTGGTCTCAAATTTGTAAAAGCCATACAGCCTAAACCGAGAACCAAAGAGAAAAAAAAATGTTGTTAACTTGATCTTTTGTTGATATTTGAAGTCATACTAACATTCTAATAATTATAATTTTACAATTTATGTAAGTCAAATTTAATATACCTGAATATATTGTACCTGGAACATTGTAATTTTAATGTTAATGATGCATAAATAAATTAAGGAAAACTAAAATGATAAATATTCATCACAATTCATATAAATATTTATTAAGCCACCAGAATAACATGTTATAAGCCCTGGATCTAACATTTGCCTTTTTTTTGCAATTTGAGAGGATACAGTAAGTAATTTTTTTATAGAGGAAAATCCATTAAAGAGCCATTTGGATTACTTGGATATAATCTCAACTACAACTTTTCACACAACACTTTTCCTCTACATTGTGCAGCCAATATGAAGTCTTAGTCACATATAGAGCTCAACAATTCATATTGCTTGCAATATATGTCAAACAGATTCTAGGGTGACAGTACCTATAGTCTGTATCTTTAGGTATTTAAAAAAGAGTAAACAAAATCTACCCTCAAATGGCTTTTTAAGCCAGCTGAGGGTAGATGAAAACATTTCATGATCATATTATAATGTAGGTTAAAGTCAAGTCGTTCAGTGACAGGTCCAGGTGGTTTTGTATTTGTTTGGTTAATCAATAAATGTTATAACTACTCGAAAATCTACAAATTATTTGTTTACTTTTATTTAAGTACGTAAAGATACAGAGTATAACACTTGACCCTTTGAACGCCACGCCTATCGTGAAGCTGGTGGGATACACGAAGGTTGATACTGGGCTGCAGCCAGCATACAAGGGTTCACATCACATGTTATATAGCAAACTGGCAGCTAACCTGCACAAAGGCCAGGATATTATATTGAACACTGAATTGTTCGATCAAATAATAATTTGAGCTTATACATATGTTCCATTATTATGACCTCAATTAGAATTACATAATTGTATGAGGGGGAGGATAGTAAAATACGTTTATTTAATCAACCATTTTTTATTACAAACATCCAAAATAATTCCCTGCATCTTGAATCCATGTATATTAGTCAGTACAAATACTTTATATATTTATTTAAACTTTATTGCACAAAAGAATAACTTAATGGGTATCGTCTTGGGTCGTCCCATTCGTTTTTCGTCAAGTTCTTAAATTAGTCCTATTCTGCTTTCGGCACTTATTCTACATTCGTCACAATCGTCGATGGCTTTCAGTGTACAATGAGTGACGAAAGCAGAATAGGACTACTTTAAGAACTTGACGAAAAACGAATGGGACGACCCAAGACGATACCACTTAATGTACAAAAGGCGAACTTAATGCCAATACTTTAAACAGATAAAAAAGTGGCAAATCGAAACACCTTTGTTACTGCTATGTATTTGCCCACTGTCTTTTAACCCGTGGAGCGCCCTAGTATCACACGTGGGATACTAACTCAATTTAGGTCGTAGCGAACTCAATACCAGACGTGTGTTACTACAGGTCAATATGAGTGACATTGCTTTTCATCAATTTGTTGTATGATGGTCATTTGACGGGTTAATACTGACGGTACACATAAACGTTAAGTTAACCTCTACCCGTCCAGAGACCTATAAAAAGGTCTCCTGTTCCATTCTAATTTGAATCTTATTTTTGACAAGTCAAAGTTGAATTTTCATTGGCAAGCTTTTACGTCTGGGTGGCTAGAGGTTAAACAATTAAAGTAAACAAAAATGTTTTATAAAAGGTATCTAATTTAATTGAAACCGAGTATGGTGTTACTGTTTTAACCAGTCTGTCACATATAATACCTAATTGATGAAATGATGACGCACTAAACATGTTAAGATAATGATACTACAATGACGAATCAACTGCACTAGGTAAGTAAACAATTCAAAAGGAGAATAATATATGCGGGTATGACAATCATCCTTTGACAATAGGATATCAATCTGTATGAAGGTATTTACTAGTAATAGTAGAAAGGAAAACAAAATAAATAAAAAGCGCTGGTGGCCTAGCGGTGAGAGCGTGCGACTTGCAATCTGGAGGTCGCGGGTTCAAACCCCGGCTCGTACCAATGAGTTTTTCGGAACTTATGTACGAAATATCATTTGATATTTACCAGTCGCTTTTCGGTGAAGGAAAACATCGTGAGGAAACCGGACTAATCCCAATAAGGCCTAGTTTACCCTCTGGGTTGGAAGGTCAGATGGCAGTCGCTTATGTAAAAACTAGTGCCTACGTCAAATCATGGGATTAGTTGTCAAGCGGACCCCAGGCTCTCATGAGCCGTGGCGAAATGCCGGGATAACGCGAGGAAGAAGAGTAAAAAGGAAAACAAAATTACAACTGTAAACTGGTAAACATGTCGTAATCGTAAACCCTCCTCCACACTCGTGCGCGAATCGCGGCGCGAAGCCGCGAACGCGAGTGTGGCGTCGATTTTCGCGGACAGCGAAATCGACTCCATACTCGCGTTCGCGGCTTCACCCGCGATTCACGCGCATAGTCTGGAGGGGACTTAATACGCATTCTTGGGTACATTCCAAAATTACGGACGATATCATTACTATCATTAGTCATTTCTTGTTGCATAAATTGTGTTGTTAATCCATTTAATGCTCTACGACGAAGGGGTTAACACATTTCTCACTTGCCTAGAGTAACGGCTCGATTCAGGAAATAAAAGATATGAAACAGTAAAGTTATGTGACGTTCCTCGTTAAAAGGTACCTTATGGCGGCTGGCGCTTACGTCGCATAGCGCCGCGATAATATTGGAGCGACGTTAATAATAGCGTAAGCCATAAGGGGTTGTGCACAAATCACGCGAGGTGTTTTCGGCTACTTTTTGACCCCCCCTCCCCCTTGGTGATATTTGGTGAGGTTTTTGGTTACCCCCCTCCCCCCATACAACCTCACGTGTATTTTTTTGAATATTTTTCATTCGACCTAATTTTAAGATAAATAGTCTTGTATATAGAAAATCTTGTTTATTTTTATATCAACAAAACACGTCCCCATTCTTTATTCATGTTCTCCAACATATAACGAAACCAGTAATTAATTAATATAATTTTTTTTGAAAAAAGTTTTTCATACAAATTAGAAGGTTTGGTCAATTTTCAGTACTTTGAAGGTCATTTTCTCCTAACAGGTTGAGTTTGGGCAGCTAAAAAAAAATACGTGTCCGTTATTTTAGACTACTCTATAACATATATCAAAATAAATCAAATCGGAGTCGGACAGTTGGGTACCCTTCCTTGTCAGTAAAGAAGAACGAATTTTACGCATTGCATCAGGAAATAAGTTGAATACTACTAATTAATAAAAGAGAAGCCTGGCGATGACTCCACTCCACCGACAAGAACATATAGCATAGCTCTTAAGTAATTATGATGATGATTACTATTTCACACAATAAATAATAGAGAGCTTCTGAATAGCCGGAGTTACAAGATCGTGAGATTATAGAAAATCACTCTCATAGGTATTTTTCTGGATTAAGGCCATACGTGGGCGAACGTATGGGTTGGCAAGTCTTTAAACTTAATCAGTCGATTTATCCTCTCCCACTCTTTCCTTTACGGAACGACAGGGACAAATTACTTGTGGAGTAAATGGACTAATGATGATGATTATTAGCCATTTTAATCTTACAGCAATCATATTGTACTTACAATTATTACGAGTTATGATTATGATTGATCTCCTTCTACCCACGTTGTGGACAATCCGCTTTATAGTTCTGTTGTGAAATTTCCAATCTTAAACATACGATTTATAAAAGGCCGGCTGGCCATTTTTGGAAACTTGTAATGTTTTTGAGAGGTCGAAATTTTCCATATCCATCAACATTAACGTTTCCTTTATTTCGGTGAAATTTCCGAAGATGCAGAAGCTACGCTACGTTCGACGTGTTGCCTCCCTGTCACACTTACGTACAAATTTACAAGTGCCACAGAGAGGCAACACGTCGAATGTGGTTCACGGTAGGCCCTCGGGACCTCCCTATTATGAGTCACTGAATCAACTGAATGCGCGATTCGTCACGCACATATGGAATATGGAGTGTTTTCATTTTCACACCCTCCCACTTTGTTTCCCCGTAAGTTTAACAAGAAATATATAAATAAAAACTAAAACTAAAGAATCATATATATAGGATAGCGTAAAACCAAGGTGATCCACTAGCTGTCGTAGGCACGTGGTTGCCATGTCGATATTGTACAACCACATGTGACCTTACGCCTTAGATATTTTCGTCGCGATTTCCGCTATGGTCAAGCAAGTTAACAAGTTGGATTTCAATAACGGAGTTTAATGTGACGTTTTCAACCAAAAGGTACCACATTGTCGGTTCAACTCAGTTCTCGGTAAAGTTGATTTCAAAATATATGGAAATCGCGCCTTATTGACAACCGTCAGAAAGTAGGTAGGTACCGTCTTAGTTGAATATGGCACGAATGTTCCCAAATTTTTTGTACCTTCTCATTTCTTGAAGTCACTAGGGTAGAAAGATTTTCGAATGACGATCATGTGGACTGTGGAAAGCGTTTAAAGGCCCCCAACAAGAAACCCAGCTCTGCTCTACTTAAAGCGGGTTGTTCAGCAAAAATGTTATCTATTTTGATAAGATACTTCCAGTAAAATGAAAGTAATTAAAGCAGCTGGAACTGAGGATCAGTTTAATGTAGGTACATTTGTGAGTATGTCGGATGTAACTTTGTATAGAGAAACTCTTTCCATTCAGTGAAACTCTTTGGAATATAAACATACCTACCATTATTGTTTTGTTTTGCCAAAGGGCAATGATAATTTTGTTTTGACGCGCAATTTTATATTTGTTATTTTAATTTTGCTCGACAAGGTAACCTTACCTATGTTTTTGGACAATGAACTCTTGATAAATTAACAAATGGAGAAAAACTCATTCTATAAGGAGACCCCGCCATTTTAAAAAGCTTAATATTTTAAAATGTGTCTAGATCAGTGGTGGGCAAACTTTCTTCATCGGGGGCCAGAAAGTTTAGGAAATTTAAGTGGAGGGCCAATTGTAGCCTAAATTTATTTTGATTTATGTTAATCATGGGCCAATGCCATATAGCCTATATTATTATACTAATTATTTCATAGGACCGGCGGTGGGCCGGATAAAATCCATTCGCGGGCCGTACTTTGCCCACCACTGGTATTTTTATAAATACCTATTCATTCCTATATTAGAAGCAAACAACTAGCACTTCGACTAGATACTTACATACGTAATAAGTACATGGTCATACCATGCGGTAGGCCCTGATAATACCTACCTTGCAAAACGTTTTTACAAATGTAGATAGGTACAAACTATTTTTGGAAGATAACTATTGACCTCTGCGTGTGAGTGGGCCAAGGTTTGACACTGTACTCAAATACGCGTTTTAGTACAGTCATTGTATCCAAAAAACCGACCCTACCCGTGAATAATTAGTTCTTGGATTTTTTTTTCGTAGGTCCCTCGGGGGGGTCACTGGGAGTGTAAATTCAAAAAGTAGGCTGAATCAGGCTCCTGCGTATATTCAAAAAATGGTTTTTTTCCAAAAAAAACGGTTTTTCTTTAATAACTCGGCCATTTTTGATTTTACAGTAAAACCGTAAGGACAAAAATTGTACGAAATTTGATTCTCTACAAGTTACTCCAGTCATTATGTACAAAAAACCGTCCCTTTCCGTGAATAATCAGTTCTTGGATTTTTTTTTTCGTACGTCCCTCGGGGGAATCACTGGGAGTGTAAATTCAAAAAGTAGACTGAATCAGGGTCCTGTGTATATTCGAAAAACGGTTTTTTTTTTAATAACTCGGTCATTTTTGATTTTACAATAAAACCGTGAGGACAACAATTTTAGAAAATTTGATTCTCTACAAGTTTGGTCCTCACAATTTTTCTTCTAGGATCGATAGTTTGGAAATAAAATTTGAATTAAGCGACAAATTCAAAATATTTTCAACATCTCGTTTATTTTCAACTTTACGACATATATGAAGAGGACTAAACTTGTAGAGAATCAAATTCTGAACAATTTTGGTTCCCACCTTTTTTCCCCCAAAATCGATATTTTAGAAATTAAACCTGAAAAACGCGACAAATTCAAAATATTATCATTATCTCCTATGTTCCACGCTTTACGGCATAAATGAAGGGAAACAAACTTGTAGAGAATCAAATTTTCTAAAATTTTTGGCCTCACGGTTTTACTGTAAAATCAAAAATGACCGAGTTATTCAAGAAAAACCGTTTTTCGAATATACACAGGACCCTGATTCAGTCTACTTTTTGAATCTACACTCCCAGTGATTCCCCCGAGGGACGTACGAAAAAAAATCCAAGAACTGATTATTCACGGGAAGGGTCGGTTTTTTGGATATAATGACTGGACTAACTTGTAGAGAATCAAATTTCGTACAATTTTTGTCCTTACGGTTTTACTGTAAAATCAAAAATGGCCGAGTTATTGAAAAAAACCGTTTTTTTGGAAAAAATAAACATTTTTCGAATAGGTATACGCAGGAGCCTGATTCAGCCTACTTTTTGAATTTACACTCACAGTGACCCCCCCGAGGGACCTACGAAAAAAAAATCCAAGAACTAATTATTCACGGGTCAAAATCTATAATGACTGTACTATTTTGTCATTCACTAAACTAGGCCATATGATGGTACATAATTTAACATTCGTATAAATTAATAATATATAAGTTAATACGGTAGGTGTCGTAATTCTTATTATCTTTGTGGAAGGACTGTTTTAGCTTGATTCATGTGAATTTAATTTGTCTCATACACGTGTATACTATTTCAACGTATCCTGTTGCTAAATGGATTAGTAAATAGGGATCACAATTTGTTTAAGGTTCCGTCACACAGGCGCGTTTTCCGGGCGGGGCGTGAGCGTTTTTATATGAAAAGCGGCGCGCCCCGCTCACGCGCCGCCCGCAACACACGCTTGTGTGACGGAGCCTTTATATGTAAAAAGGGCGCGCCCCGCTCACGCGCCGTCAGCAAAACGCGCCTGTGTGACGGAGTCTTTATTTTTGTGATTTCGTGATATTTTGATATCTATCAAAATAACCGGCGGACGCAACGAGTGTGGAATGATCTTCCCTAGGTTTTCTGGATGGACTACAAAATAGGGTTATTCAAAAATGGAGTGTAAAAGTGTGTACTTCAGTGGTCAGCAACGCGCATGTGATACCTTTTCTTTACAAGCATCGATTCCTGACAGCTTAACCTCCTAATTGAGATGTGTTTAACCCTCCTAGTGAGTATTATATTCTTTGGTTTAACCTTTTGCCCGCCGGAAGGAAGGAACTTGGTCCCTCCGATATGCCAATCCGATAAATTTTATTTAATTAATGTTTGAAATTTGAAACAACAATACCAATGTAACGCATTGTATATTGTATCTTGCCATCTATAATAAATTGCATGCTGCTTTTATGTAGGTACTTTAGCTAGGTTATCAATTATCATAAGCACCAGCCTTGTTGAACAAAGAATTCCACAATCACCATCCGGTAGATAGTTGTCGTTTACAAGGCTTCATGCATGATGCAACTCCCTTAATTAAAGGTAGATAATCATTGGGAAGAAGTTTCACACACAAACATTCACACACACACTCGTAAATTCAGAGGACGACCAACAGAAACATCGAGACAGAGGAGCAAGCATCGTGAGGAAACCGGACTAATCTCCCCTAGGCCTAGTTTACCCTCTGGGGTGGAAGGTCAGATGGCAGTCGCTTTCGTAAAGACTAGTGCCTACGTAAATTCTTGGGATTAGTTGCCAAGCAGACCCCAGGCTCCCATGAGCCGTGGCAAAATGCCGGGACAACGCGAGGAAGATGATGATGAAATTCAGAGGACGAAACTCTGGCCTAAAAGCTGTTGGTTGGTGGTAGACACGACTTAGCCCCCATTCGCACGACAGCTTTTTCAACGCGCGATAAAAAAGGGCTTGAATCTGTCCGCACTAAAATTAGATTTAACGACTAAGGTGTAAAGTTGAAAATCCAACAACGCTTGATAAAAAGCGCCACCACTGTCGTGTGAATAACATACATGGCTATCCATTTGTGTCATTCAAACGCTTTTTTAACGGCTGCCGTGCGAAAACTTAAACACCTTTATAAACACCATGGATTGCATCGAATAAATGATTATGATCATGATTATTATGAGGCCTTAGAGCGAGAAAGAGATATTTTGACCTTTGACCGCACCAAAGTCGCGGAGCGGTGCTGTAGTCTGTTACGGCTTTTTTAACCTCTAGCTCATGAGTCAAACCTTGCCAAGCAAAATAAAATTTTACATTGTCAACACAAAGTTCAAATTAGAATGGAACAGGAGGCCTTTTTGTAGGTCTCTGGGCGGCTAGAGGATAATAGTTGATCCTGGCAACACATGTGCACAAATGTCACTGTCAAAATTGACATAACATTGCAATGGGAGTGTTTGTCGTTGCGTTTACAGTTTATTGTGTTATTTGTTAAAAATAAGGCTACTAAATTACTTAAACAACAAGTTAAAACGTAGATTAAGTACACTAGATTGTAGATAGCATTAAAACATGTCGTCTAGTCGCTCCAAAACGTCTATACTGGACAAACCGCTCAGTAAAGGGAAAGGCGAAGTTTCTTTGGCTCTCTACGCTCTTCTCTTCTCCGAAATTGTCCAGTACTGCCAGAATCGGTCACATTCAATACATGAACTTCAGAATAAGTATGTTTTGAACATGTTCATTTAATAGTTTGATCCCTAGAAGTGTTAAAAACGTATCTCTTTACCATCATCTATTCGAGTTGTCATGCAGTCTATTGTAACTCCTTGTTTTACGAAATCCATATTATAGATCTGAAATCTTGAATCCTGTTAAACTGCTATAAACTAAAAGAGATCAACTAGTATTAAGTTTTAATGGAAAAAAAATCAACTTGTGAAAAAATCTATATAAGTTAAAAATTTACATTTTTAGTGGTTTTGAAGCCACCTTTCTTACTGTTTTACATTTTACGGAGAAAGAAAAAGATAGAAATGTATTTTCTTCTAATATCTCTTTTGAAAATGCATGCACAGGTAGAAAATCAAATATCTTACTTGACGTAATTACTATAGTTAAAATGTTGTTATTCACTGTTGTAGATTGTCAGAAATAGGCCAAGATGTGGGTACCAGGCTGCTGGACCTGTACTTTGTGCGGGAGCGAGGCAGCAAGAGGGAGATCAAGCTGCTTAACATGCTGCTCTTTGTCAAGTCAACACTCTGGAAGGTAAGGTCACCTACGGACGAGACATATATGTTACGATTACTAACTAACAATACTAAAACATTTTTATTAATTTTACAAGAGTTTAAGGTGGTTCTCCTTGCTCGATTTTCATACAACTTTCTTGGCACCCTAGCTCCTATTATATAGGGTTTCTTCACTTGTATATGTAATGTTTGGGTAGTATATATATTTCTGTCTTCGCAGAACGTAAAAAAATACTAGATTTTGATTAAAATTATTAAGAAAAAAGCCTTTGAATATTGGTAAAATTTTGCCTCATTGCTTGTTTGTGTGAGTGATGCTTATAGTATCGGTGTAATTCTAACATGGCGACTTCATTTGACAAGCAATCATTTTTAATTTGTCAAAGCTGTAACAGATGGCACTTTAAAACCGCAACACAGATTACCTGTGTATTTTGTTTTATTTTCACTCAATAGAGGGAGGTATATTTAATGCACAAAGCATGTTACGAGTATACCTACTCATTTAAGAATCTCCTTTCTGATATAATTTCATTCCCAGATTTAATATAACTTAATAATTATTATGATTATTACACAATAAAATACATTTACATATTTATAGAAAGGTCAGTCCAAACAATCATTCGCGTTTACAGTCGTCCACCGAAAACCCTTGTGAATTCTGCTTTCGTTTCGGTAGAAATATAAATGTTCTCTGGAAAAGCCTATATTTATTGTAACAATGATTTTTAAACTAAAATACCTGGCTATATTTTTCTCAAAAATATATAGGTACCTATGTGGAGAAAAATGTCATCTTCTTGTAAATAAACAAGATTCTATAATATCTTCTGCTTGTGCATAACAATAACATTAGTAGATGATATTTTTAGGGTTCCGTACCCAAAGGGTAAAACGGGACCCTATTACTAAGGCTTCGCTGTCCGTCCGTCTGTCCGTCTGTCAGTCACCAGGCTGTATCTCACGAACCGTGATAGCTAGACAGTTGAAATTTTCACAGATGATGTATTTCTGTTGCCGCTATAACAACAAATACTAAAAACAGAATAAAATAAAGATTTAAATGGGGCTCCCATACAACAAACGTGATTTTTGACCAAAGTTAAGCAACGTCGGGAGTGGTCAGTACTTGGATGGGTGACCGTTTTTTTTTTGCTTTTTTTTTGTTTTTTTTTTGCATTATGGTACGGAACCCTTCGTGCGCGAGTCCGACTCGCACTTGCCTGGTTTTTTTTCCAAAAATGCTGCTTTTCACCCGAGTTAAAACACTCTACTTTTCATTTCGCATACGAGGAAAGTAAAACGCATGTGTTTTTTTAAATACATTTTTATAGTAGGTATTTTTGAGAGTAGGTATTTTCAATTAACAATTTGGCCAAAAGTATCGTTATTTATGGAATGGGGAGTCAAATATCAGAATGGAAATTGTATAACAAATCCATTTATACCCAAATTTCAATTGCTTATTGTAAAAAGAATAATAAAATCGTACTTGGAATTGGAACCTAAACTGCTCTAGTGCAGTAACGTATCATTTCTTGCACACCTTTTACAACAACAATGACCCTCTTTCATATATTCGGCCAAATTGTGCTTTTTGAAAAACTAATTACAAGCCTTTTATGAATGTAGAATGATACCTTAGGGTATGGTGCTTTACGCACACTAGCGTCCCTTCCCCTCCCCCTGACGCAACCCCCCCTTTTTGCATGAAATATGTCCCGGTTCACAGTTTTTTACATTTTTTGAGGAAAGTATATATTTTAGGAAAAAAGTGTCAATGAAAGAAATAATCCTTAATAAATTCTTAATAAAAAAGGTCATATTCATTTTTTTTATATGATGCACCTAATTCATGTATTAGCTTGTCAAAATTCGAAATAACATAGTTTTTACTTAGGGTTCGAAACTCATTTATTATACACGGTGTAACATGAGGAAACCGAATAATTTTAACAGCGTATTCCTGATCACGTTTAGAGACAAAAATGTCCTATAAACTTTTTGAAATTCGCCTAGTTTCAGAGTTAACACCAATTAAAAAAAAAAACATGTTTCTCTTGTTACATAGTTCAAAACGCCTTTTTGATGGCGATGTTGCTACTATGGGATTTAGTCTAAATATCCTTATTGATATGTCAAAAAGTGACAAGTAACACTTTGAAAAAACTAAGTTTTACGAAAAAAAACCATTTTAAGTGACAAGTTTACCAATAGCATTTAATTTTTATGTACAAATTCATTCATAAAATTAAAAAAAAAAACCAAACAAAATTTTTTTTTTGGCGAAATTAACCTAAACACATATTACATCTTTTCCTTTTTTGACCTCATGTATACATTTTACGATAAAAGTGTCAATGAAAGAAATAGTTCCTTATTAAATTCTTAGTAAAAAAGGTTATATTCATTTTATAACACTTATTATACAAGGTGTCCTCAAGAAATGCGAAAGATTTTATTTCTGAGGTCAAAAGAAGGAAAAAATGTATGTATGAGTTTAGGTCAATTTCGCCGAAAACAATTTTTTTTATTGTTTTTAGGGTTCCGTACCTCAAAAGGAAAAAACGGAACCCTTATAGGATCACTCGTGCGTCTGTCTGTCTGTCCGTCTGTCACAGCCGATTTTCTCCGGAACTACTGGACCAATCAAGTTGAAATCTGATACACATATGTAAGTTTGTAAACAAATGAATTTTAAACATGGGGGCCACTTTTGGGGGGTAAATGAAAAAATTCAAAAATAAAAATTTTCAAACTATATCATGTTACATATCAAATGAAAGAGCTTATTGTAAGGATCTCAAATATATATTTTTTATAATTTTTGAATAAACAGTTTAGAAGTTATTCAAGAAAATAGGCAAAAATGACTATCCCCCCCCCCCTTTATCTCCGAAACTACAAGGTTTAAAATTTTGAAAAAATACATAAAATAGGTCTATACCTATAGATGACAGGAAAACCTATTAGAAATGTACAGTCAAGCGTGAGTCGGACTTAATTACAGTTTTTGATCCGACTCCTACGGATTTTTTAAAGATTTCACTCACGTTTCGCATAAATAATGTTTAGTTTTAAGTTTATAAAATACATATGTATGTTAGTCTGTAAGGTATTTGTAATATGGGCCTTGTTCCCTGAATTAAATATCTAAATAAATAAATAAAAAATAAAAAAATACATTGTTAAAAATTGTGTAATATACGGAACCCTTGGAACGCGAGTCCGACTCGCACTTGGCCGCTTTTTTTTAATTTTTTGAATATATATATTATATATGTATGTACATAAAAAGTAAATGTTATTGGTAAACTTGTCAGTTAACATGGATTTTTACTTTTTTTTCGTAAAACATAGTTTTTGCAACGTGTTACTTAATTGTCACTTTTTGACATATCAATAGGGATATTTAGACTAAATCCAAACAACAACATCGCCATCAAAAAGGCGTTTTGAACTATGTAACAATAGAAACTTGTTTTTTTTTTAAATTGGTATTAACTCTGAAACTAGCCGCATTTCAAAAAAGTTTATAGGACATTTTTGTATCTAAATATGATCAGGAATACGCTGTCAAAATTATTCGGGTTCCTCGTGTTACACTGTGTATAATAAATGAGTTTCGAATCCTAAGTAAAAACTATGTTATTTCGAATTTTGACAAGCTAATACATGAATTAGGTGCATCATATAAAAAAATGAATAAGACCTTTTTTATTAAGAATTTATTAAGGATTATTTCTTTCATTGACACTTTTTTCCTAAAATATATACTTTCCTCAAAAAATGTAAAAAACTGTGAACCGGGACATATTTCATGCAAAAAGGGGGGGTTGCGTCAGGGGGAGGGGAAGGGACGCTAGTGTGCGTAAAGCACCATACCCTAAGGTATCATACTACATTCATAAAAGGCTGGCTATAATTAGTTTGTCTTCCCCATACATTAGAACACAATTTAACCGAATCATATTTCTTGTTCTTGTCTCTCGATAATTTAATCAATTTGCAACATAAGTAGAAGAATCCTCATATATCCATAAATATCAAAATATAAAAGGACATACATTTTCAGAAGATTTCCCCGCGTGCGACGTTGCCAAATGGTTTAAAGTACAACATGCTCGCAACGTTGGATGTCAATAAGTCGACAATGAAAAATTATATTTCAAATCAATTCAAACTTGATATTTTTGACAGTAATGGGTTACTTAAATAAGAAGGCATTTTTCGCCCGGGTCTACTATGGTCAAATGGTCTAGTGGCTTTTAGCTATTGAGTATAAGTCTAACAAGTTGAACAGCATGACAGGGTTCAAACCACGAACAAAGACTCATTTCTTTTTGTATTTATTTTATTTCATCTTTTTGGTAATTTTATATGCCTTATTTTAAAAGTTATTTTAAGTAAATGTGTTGTATTTGATTATTTCATGTAGGTATATCATTTCAATAAAATTTTGGAAACTTTTATTTTATACCTGGTCAAGCAAATCTTGTCAGTAAAAAAAGGCGCGAAATCCAAATGTTCTATTTTTTTGCAGATGACGTCTCTCTCCTTTTTGATTTTAAAAATAATGAAAATTTTAATTTAAAACTGACACAAACCTTAAATCATATCAATCTGTGGATGCGCGACCATAATCTAGCAATAAATTCAAACAAAACCAAATTGATTCAATTTTATCCTTACCAAAGAACTCCATTACAATTAAAATTATCGCTTAATAACACAGAAATTGAAGAAGTAGATAATTTCAAACTCTTAGGTATTACTCTCGATAACCATATGAACTGGAAAACACATATATTAAACACTAAAACCAAGATATCACAGTTTTTGTATGGACTCTTTACGCTTCGCAAAACCACTAACTTCAGTACTGCACTAGCCGCTTACTATGCCTTCGCTAATTCATGGTTCAGATATGGAATTTTAACATGGGGAAACAGCACAGATGTGCATGACTTGTTTGTCATGCAAAAAAAATGCGTTCGTGTGCTAGTCGGAATCCGAAATTGGGATAGCTGCAAACCTTATTTCATCAAACACGGCATACTCACTCTTCCATGCCTTTACATCTTAGAGTTATGTATATATGTAAGAAAAAACATACATTTGTTCAAAGAGATACAGAATAAAAGACAAAAATACAAACTTGAATTACCCCAGCCAAACTTAGAAATATACCGCAAAAGCCCTCATTATGCGGCAGTAAAATATTATAATCACCTCCCAAATTATTTAAAATCAGTGGAAAGTGACACTTCGTATACAAAGAAGTTGAAATCGTTCCTTGCTGAAAAAGCATATTATTCAGTAACCGATTTTCTCACTGACAGTTTTGTTAAATAAGTTAGTTTATAGTAAATAAGTTTTGATCTCCTAAACTTATAAAGCTAGTTTGTAGTATTTTTTCTTAATATGTACCTACTTATATTAAGGAAATGTTTGCCATACCCTATTAGGGTCCATGAGATACTATTATTTTGTAACAACTTGTTTTTTACCATGGTGCAATAAACGATATTCTATTCTATTCTATTCTATTCTATGAACGATATCCCTTCGCGCCTACATTTTTCAAATTTGCCGCCTTTTTCTACTGACAAGATCTGCTTGACCAGCTATACTTCGTCGATAGTTGACTTCTTATGTACCTATTCTGCGATCCTAATTAGCCTCATGCATGACTTTTTTTAAATTATTTTAATCATTATTTATATCCTTTGAAAACCGGAAAATAAAAATACTTTTATATATCTTCCCATAATATTATTAAAAAATAATCAAATTACTGAAAATGTTTTACTCACGTAAGTTTAGTTTCGAAGAATAACATACGCTTAAAATAATTCAAAAGAGAATGTTAAAATTATAAAATAAAAAAAAATTGGCATTGTCGGGGTTTGAACCATGTATCTTAGCTACAATCTGATTTTTTTTCAAAATAGAGGCTACGGGTGCCACGAGCACATGACAGTTGATGGTCGAAAACATTAGTTGCTTCTGAATGCCTTGTAATTCTTAATCGTTGCTCAAACAAGAATTTATTATTTAATTTCCAATCTTTTTTCAACAATAAACATTTCATCCGCTGCGCCCTCTAGGTTACTTTACTGTAACATTACGAATCTGCTGACATTTGACACTGACTTTAAGGTGACTTTAAGTACGTAAGTGTGCGTGAATGCAAGAAATTGCAATATTTTGCAGTTGGATTCCGGTAATAACGAAATGAGACAATGTTGAGTTGAACATGTCTCGATTTGGATGTAGTATTTTTTATAGTTTTCGCACATATCAACACATCTTATGAAACTTTGTATTTTGGGAGAAATAGTGAAAATCCACAATTCGTGCACAGTGACGCCATCTTTTGGCTGATAATCGGCATCCCATCCCTAGACATCCACCTTAAGTCTAAGAAACAAATGGGCTTTAAATTTGTGTAGGTAGAAAGTGCTGTATGACCTCATACAATATGCATTAACTATGGTTGTGACAATGTCATTCTACTATCCATAAAGTGGCCACAAAACATGGCGCCATCTACTTCAGCTGTTTTTACCAGCAATCAATTTTGGGTGATGATAACTAATTTGTAAACCTACTTTTATTGTTTTTGTTGTTTCATGACCGTTGTTTTGTATTTCCAGGTGTTGTTTGGCAAGGAAGCTGACAAGCTGGAGCACGCCAATGATGATGAGAGAACTTACTACATCATTGAGAAGGATGCCCTGGTAAGTGACCCCATATTATCTCCAACAAAATATAACTACTTACATATAAAATAAAAATGTAGGAAAAACTTTCAGAACTACCATAATATGAATTCTTCAATCATTTTCTTTTTGTAGACCTATTCTAACGGTAAATGTCAATCGCTATTCTAAACACATTAGTGTGGCACGAATTTCTTATACAATACTTACAATTTGAGTTGATCGTAATCATAATCATATTATAAAAAAATTTAAACATGCTTACATTCATACAAGAAATAAAAACTTCATATATTAGTTATGTTCAGAAACTTATTAGGCAAGTAAGAAAAGAACTTTTCTCACTGTCCCAGTTAGATTGGCATCGTGTATATTTACAGGTGAACAAGTTCATCAGCGTGCCGAAGGACAAGGGCTCGCTGAACTGCGCCACTTTCAACGCCGGCATCATCGAGGCTGTGCTCACCAAGAGCGGATTCGTAAGTTATTGACATTATACTCTTAGTCTGAAACAGGAACTTATCAGATTTTATAGTTCTTTGGTATTTGGAAAACTGATTACGTGGACGTAAAGGTAGATGCACTGTGCAGTTCACAGTTCGTTAGTTTGCCTTTTACCCGTATTTTTTTTATTTTCTAATACTCTTGGCACTACACATTATAGGCACATTAATTTAAGATCCTCGACCGATTATCTGAATAGCAGCATATTGTGCCCACCGTGATGTTAACACATTCAATGCCAGCGACCCGCTGGGTGGGTTCTCTGTTCGTAGGCGCTTTTCACTACATACGGTTTTTCTCGTTATCGGCTACGCTCGTAGCGCGTAGCTCGCGCTGGCTCTTAATGCGTTAACGAGCTTAACCTACAAGTAAAGGTGTTGTTTGTAATATTTATGCTGTATTATTTCTTTTGTTTCAGCCTGCAAAAGTGACTGCACATTGGCATAAAGGCACCACCTACATGGTGAAGTTCGAAGACTCCGTCATCACCCGCGATAAGTCCCTGGACGACCGATAATTTATCTATGACCTAAATTAAATATTAATTTATATCAACTCAATTTTTTCAATTATTAAGTTAACGCTCAGAATACTCGGTTAAGCATTTATGGTAAAAATAAATCGTTATAATCGATATCATATTTTTTTGTATAGGAAGGTCATAGACGTTATTCAGAAAAGCGTTATGAGATCTATCCATTCGCTACATTTTTTCTGTCCTACTCTATAAATCATTCTTCTCAGTAACAGATTGAGTAACACTTCTCAACAAATCACCATGAAGTTATATTGTTTAAACTGGAGCGATTTGTCACTTATTTTGCCACACTAATTTGAACCTTATCCCCGAGACAGAAAGTTGTTCGTACCAGACTAGAGAAAACGGTCCACATGAGATAGAAAACCCGAGCCCTGTGTCTCACTCGCACATGTTGCCAATGTTAAAAAGATACCATTGTGGTAGAAATTATATCAATATACTACTGAAATTCATTATCTTCTTATAATATTTTAGTGCTATATTCCGATTACAGTTCTGATATCTTTTAAGTAATTTGTTAATTATTATGATGTTAATATTATTAACTGATTAAGCCAAGCATGTGTACAACAAAAAAAAACAGTAAATTGAATATGGTAGAAATTGTAGTAACTTTGAATATTAATTGGTATCCCCAACTTGATGACGTATTTTTCGTGTATTTACAAAATACGTAAATGGCGCCGCTTAGCATTTATTCATAAAATATTTTAAAAAATGGTTAAAACATGTTGTGTGTGGGGTTGTAGAAGTGAAAGCTACGCTGATTGTGGAATATCTTTTACAGGTTGGTCACAATTATTCAATTTTACGATAAAAATACAAGAAAACATTGTCAAACCTCATTAGGGTGACCATGATGTCGATACGATTTAGATCGGTCTTACAGAATTATTATTACGTACTTAATGTAAAAATAAGTTTAGGTACCTAAATAGTATACTAATAAATAAATAAAGATAACTATACTTATTTCGGCATGTTTAATTATTCGGTTCACGTAATGAGAGCTAATAATTGCCAAAAATTAAATCCAAAGTCCTTAGACATTACAGACTCATATTTATACATAATATTTAATTACTGAAACGTTAATTCTAACTATTTATATATATGTAATCGATTCTATATAGGTTGAACACATATTTCCGTCCGTATACAACGGCGGCAAATTTGAAAATTTTGTTGCAATTACAAATCTACGATGACGCTTACGCTTAAAGAATAGCTAAAGTATGCAAAAGGGAAGTCATCACGTATATTAACACACCATGAGTATGATATTGATAGTGATAGGTATTTTGTTAAATTATGAAGAGCATAAATAGTGTAAGATGCCGGTTTACACGGTTAAATGTAAGTTTTTATTTCGTTGTGTGCTAATATTTTATCATTTTAGTCAATAATCAAGATAATTTCGTGTAAAAACATAAATTGTTACGCTACGCTAGGGCTTGACAAAATGACTAGTATCGATAACCAGTCGGCATAGTAATAATAACTACAAAGTTATTTGCGAAACAAGTGTTAAAAGTAGGAATTAAATTCGCAATGAGTGGTGATTAATTAAAACACGACCGATGGCAGTGTTTTTGATCGATACGATTTGCGAATTACCTAGTTACCTAGTGCAACTACAACGTTTTACCCGACCCTGGATATCTGTCTCGCTCTCTCTTATAGCTGTGTCTTTGATGGACGTACGGCGGACCACCTTCCTCACAATCGACCATGATCGCATTGATCGCGATCCAATACGCTCATCCCATCTGTAATAGATTTTATAACGACTAAAAGCTTTTATAACGACTAAATTAAGTAAGGTTGTGTGAAGCGTTTTACAGAAGGGAAAATGACTTTCCATCTCTTTTCTGGGGCAATTATACTAGCATAGGGAAAATACAGTATTATTCTCTCTGATTATGTGCGAATGAGAAAAGAACCTGGCCAAACTATATAATCCATCTTATGCTAATATCCCACATTCATGTGACTTATGGTCACCCTAATTAGAAAGAGATGCAGGACTCAGGTTTAACCTCTCATGTGGACACACTTTTTGGCCAGTGTACACAATCCGGATTATTAATTCTAAATCCGTGCAAATCACACGATTTGTAGAGTAGAACATCGGACAGACATACAGAAGCGTTTTTGCCCCAGCCAGGCGTGGCTCACTCCGCCATTTCATCGCTTTGCTACAGGTAGCTAAAAGTACATCCATTCCGCCCCAATTTTGGGGAAAGCCATAAGCCGCGCGTGGCGCTGTCGCCACCAGCGGCCAGATCTGTGCGGATCGTAACAGACGCGTTATGTTAGAGAGTGAGTCTTCTGTACCTAGTACTATTATTTATTCTGTGCCCCAGCTGAAACAGATACCTTCCCTTCGCTCAGTGAATAATAACCCCTATAGAGACCATAGACAATAATCATGACATTCTGAATTTATTCAGTAACTTTAAACATGCCGCATACAGAAATTATCTAAATTTATGAATCCTATCCCTATATCGAATGTTGCCGCAGCGGTAGTCCATCTCGAGGCTCTCCCGCAAGCTCCAGCACAGGTATCCGAAGCCCACCATGGGCGCCACGATGGCCAGCAGGCCGAACCGCGCCGTTCGAGGAGACGCCACGAAGTACTCGGTCTGACAGGTCTTTAGGGACATGAAGCGCTGGATGCCGTTGTCAAACTGGAAAGGGTATCAATAATGTCATTGATATTTCCTAAGGAATTGATGTTTCTCTATATAGTCGAGCTCACGGATTTACAACACAAGCCAACGTTTCTAATATATATGTTGTTACACGCCTCTACATCTACACGATACACATGCGAATAGGTAAGACGCAGCTCGTGTCGATTTAAAACACTCCCTTCGGTCGTGTTTTAATTTATCGCTGCTCGTTTCGAGTTTCCTCTTTTCCGCACTTGTATCGTAAATAACTACAACCGCCCTCGTGCGGTAATATACGTGCCTGTCTAAAAGTAAAATTTAAAAGGATATGTACTGTAAAACGTTGTACAACACACGTGTGAAAAATGCGCAACTCGTGTCGATTGTAACCAGCTACTCGTTGCGAATTTACTACTTTTCGCAAATGTATCGTAATGTACTATTAGTGGTTAGCTTATTATGAACTTGCATAGTTGATTTTATAGCTGGTTCTGGTCTGGCCTACGTTATATAGTGACCCTGCATATGATGCTGATGGTCCTGGGTTTGAATCAGTGAGGGCATTTATTTGCGAGTCATGACTGTTTTTTAAGTATTTATATATTTTATGTACATATTGTTGTCTGAGTACCCACAACACAAGCTTTTTTGAGCTTTCTGTCTGTGTGGCTTAACATGTTCAGGGCCAAGAACCCGTCTGTCGGGTACACTGTTCGTAGTGACTACGCGCTACATACGGCGAAACCGTGGCTACGCGCTACGAGCATAACCTGTAGCACTTAATGGCAATGAGTGTGATAATCTATTTGTATAGGAATGTCCTACAATAATTTTTTTCAATAATGCTTGATTTGTTTTAAAGACTTCATTCAGGCTTTACAATCTTTAAAATCCTTCTAACGCCTAACTCAAGTAACTCACAACTAGTGACCAGCTCCAATGCCACTCACCACGTAGCCCGCCTCCGCAGCATGCTTGTACGGGTCACTCCGCTGCTTCAAAAATTCTGCCCTCATGAGCTGCCTCCGCTTTATCTGTTCCTGAATAATCTTACACTCCAGCTCAGAGAATCCATATCCATCAGACATTGTTTAAAAAACTATTGAGTAATATGAAATAGAGATGTTGATGTCAGATGACGGAAATATTGTTTGACATTGACGGCTGAAAACTGTTTAAGAAGTTTTGATAGAATTCACTACTGTGCTTTTGAATTTTGGTTCATAATTTTTGAGATTCTCAAACTTTACGCAGTAAATGGTTAGTCACAAAACTCACAAAGTTAGGTAGACCTAAATTTCACATTAATTTCATATGTAACATATATACAGTGGAACATTCAAACTTAACTACTGATAATTAATTAAACTAAACTTGTAAATACACAGATTTGTACACTATATTATAATTGCTATTTAATTTACAATGATTAATTTATGTGAATTTGAAGAGTCTGTCTCTGTACACGAGTTCCCCGCTCCTGATCTTCTGTTCGCGCGTGTTGCGGTCGTTCCACACCAGGTACCCGAACGCGAACATTGGGATCACGATAGCGCAAATACCGAAGAGACTATTTCGACGGTTAGGTTGGAAGTGGTCATATTGGGTCACTTTCATTGACATAAACTTCTGGATAGCTGGGTCGAACTGGAATGTAAAACGTTATAAATAATTGTCATATTGTTTACTTTTATTTATAAAAAAATGGGTACAATAACAATAAATTACGTAATGAATACATACCACATAACCAGCCTCTGAGGCATGTTTGAAGGGATTGGTCCTTTGCATTAAGAACTGCTTCCTAAGCTCGGCTCGCCTCGCGGCCTGCTGTTTAACAAGGTTGAGTTCTTTCTCGGATATGCCGTAATCGGCCATTTTAGAGAATAATATTTAGAACACTGGCTGAAGATGAGGAGGTTTCGTATTCGTTCGATTTGTCAATTCCTGTCAATTTGACAGTGACAGTTGTGGCATGTTGAAATCCTTCAATATCTGTGGTTATTAGATTTGTATTAATTTCATATTAGAATATATTAATTTAAACATTTTGTCAAAATGTATTTGATAAACATTTTATTGCTTGCATTTTAATACATACTTCTAAATAAGTGTTTCTACTAAAATAGTGTACTCCCACGAGTCTACTCGAACTTGCTACGTAAAACCGGATCGAGCGTCGCACTAGCAAACCATAGACACAAAGTGCAAAGTTTAAAAAAGTATCCTTTTCCGGCCACCATCTTTTTGATTTTCCTTGTTGTCGTTGTCAGTCCGGCGATTTTGTGAAAAGGCCGCAACCATGGGTCGTATGCACGCACCTGGGTAATTTCTTTATTAAATCATCATATTTACAAGTTGTGCTACATAATGATAATTAAATCTCCGTTTTCGGATGTGTAGAAGTGTTTTTGTGACAGCAACATAACCTACAAGAGATTTCGTGCCTTACCACATGGCTTGGATAACAAGTGTAATTTCTGTTTCAGTAAGGGTATTTCCCAATCGGCACTGCCGTACCGCCGCAGTGTCCCCACGTGGTTGAAACTGACCGCTGACGATGTCAAGGAACAGATCTTCAAACTTGGCAAGAAGGGTCTCACCCCCTCACAGATCGGTAAGTTCCCTAAACCTTGTTTTATGGTGCTGTATTAAATGAAATCATTACTGAATGACAGAATCGTTACAAAAATGAACCTAAATTACACGTTTAAATCCCAAGATTGAGAAAATTCAGCAAGACAAATTTTCTGACTTCACTGCATGGTAATTTTACATGTAACGTTTATATTCTGAAGTCATCAATTATTGATTAACAGGATGCTTATTTATTTATTTTAATCATGATTCTGCATGATGAAGCCTGACCTAGCAACAAGATTCCCAGAATTACAGTTTTATTTATTTAGTATTTACTACTTATTTCTGGTGTAAGAGAAAGAATAATGATGAGGAAACATGGAAACATTTTATGAAGCTATATGTTTATTCCCCAATCCATATTGTACTGGCATAAAGCTCATATCCTGAGATATGGGACCTCGGCCCAGCACCGGAATGCGTAGGCTTTTTATATTCAATCAATCAATAATAGTTTATTTCGAACAAAAAGTCCATATGTGTTAGTAACATACTAATGCTTAAATCTAGAGTGCTCTCATAGTGGCTAAGATCATTTATCTATTTGAGTCTGATGAAAGGTTGCTCTATTGAGTTGTATTTTGTGGTATAATGTAGAAAGGCTTGTGTTGATTGTAGAAATAGATTCCTAAGATTTTTAATTATAATTACATGTATGTGCAAATTGAATATCAGAAAGAACTACTAGTCTCTATTACTTAATGACTGTTTATGAAGAAATATTTAAGAATTACTTGCACTATTGTGTACAAGTCATTAACACATTCAGTGCCGAAAACGTATTGTTCCCAGACCGGATGACCTGATAGTGGGAATTGTGGTATTACAAATTTATATGACAAAATTGTTTGGCCTGGCACAGATGTCTTGTTTGTCTGGGTGGCAAGGAATGTGTTAATATCACAGTGGTTCTACAACTACTTACACCCATTAGCTTTGTGCCTTTTCACATGCAATCAGTAAATAAATTTCAATTGCATTCCAGGTGTCATGCTTAGGGATTCACATGGAGTTGCCCAAGTCAGATTCGTCACCGGCAAAAAGATCCTCCGCATCATGAAGGCCATGGGCCTGGCCCCCGACCTACCCGAGGACCTCTACTACCTTATCAAGAAGGCTGTAGCCATGAGGAAGCATTTGGAGCGCAATAGGCAAGTTGATACTGCTTTATATTTTTGTTTGCTTAAAAAATATTTGCGATCAGTTGGTGCTCAGTTTTTTAACTGTAATTTTGCTATTACCAATCAAATCCAAGCAGTATAAATTATAAAGCCTATATTCAGGCATCACCTGTTGCTGTGTTCAAATGCATAAAAGCCCTATACAGGTTAAAAATGTGGCAATCAAAGCCTATTCCAGCAATAGCAAAGCAAAGACTCCATAGATTATGCTAGCCATAACTATCATACATTTGAGCACTTCCCACAGTCAGGCATGATTGACATTGAGAGCAGTCCCATTAATGACAAAAAGGTAAAAATAAGCAATTAACTGCTTTTATTTATGTGCAATGTTATATTATAAAACATAATTTGATTTCTCAGCACAGTGATATGATTTTAATTGTGTAATATAATTGTTTGACATAAATCATAGGGCCCCCCACATCTAGCGTCTTTCGAGCGTCGACGTCTACAACTCTATGGCCGCTGCTCGACGCAACTGCACAGCGACGTAATTTTCCATAGCACTGAGTGGCGCTGACCAGATGCCGACGCTCGAAAGACGCTGGATGTGGCCCTTAAACATTTATTACTGCAATAGACTTCTACTAATAGTAAAACTGCTTTTAAGTGGCCTATTATTAAAGTTAACTCATTTATCTTTCAGGAAAGACAAGGACAGCAAGTTCCGGCTGATTCTCGTAGAGTCCAGGATCCACAGGCTGGCGCGCTACTACAAGACCAAGAGCGTGCTGCCCCCCAACTGGAAGTACGAGTCCAGCACCGCTTCAGCCCTGGTGGCTTAAGTTTAAATAAACTTTATAAAACACCTATTGTTGTTTGATTATCAAATAATACTAAAATTATATAATTATTTACTTGTAAAAAAGCTCTTTAGGCCTACTTGCAGATTTTTTTTTTTAATTTTGAGAGTTTCTGTTGACTAGTTAGGTATTAGAAACCAAACACTACCGAAATATACACAATGTACCTAATTAAATGGGGTTGGCAACTGTCAAAGGTTTGCATAGATGATGCATATAGCTTGCCCCTTTTTCTATGAGATTTTGCTAAAAGGGCTGGCATCCAGGGCACAAAAGTCCATTAAAAAAATTGACAACTAGGGATTGATAGGGCAAGCTATGCTGGCGCCATCTGCTAAATACTTCAACTGGCCAAACCCATTGAAGTAATACTACTGTCCATGAAATGGCAGAGCCTACATCTTCACCCAAACCTACATCCCTCAGAGGCATAACTTTTTCCAATTTTTTTCTGGCTTTTACTCCCTGCAAATTTTTTATACCAATTTTGTATGTATGTATGTCACTTTATTGTTATTGCACATAAACAGGTTTACATAAAACGGACAAAAACAAAATAAAAATGTTATGTACAGAGGCGAACTTATCCCTAAAAGGGAATTTTGGTACTGGAAATGGGATAGTGTGGGACTTGCAAAGGAAAGGCAACATTTGTCTTATAAAATGTATTTCTTATTAGCTAATAAACTTTCTTAAAGTAACATCACACAAATGCAAAATGTTTAACCTTTTATTATAAAAGAATTTTCTTAAAGGACAACATCACACTAATCTCAACATAAATTATGAGAACATAACTTCAGACAAGTTTTACAATTTATAAAATATATCAGCCTCAACAGTAGATTAGAAGTTCAGTGTAAAAAATACACAGTGAACATTAACTTGATGTCTTTCTCAAACAAATCTTTTTACAACAGTAAATTCCATTATCCTTTTGAGACATTGCCATGTCCCATATATTTAATACACTGAACTATATTTACTTTATATTACATTAACTTAAATATAAATCTAAACATAAGGATTCCAATTACTCCCGTCCTCAGGATGCAAACTGTTCGTAATCAATAACACAACATCTACTATCCACCAAATACCCAGCCCACCCAGTGTCAATAGCTTCCCCACTGCCGTCCCAGTCTGTCCTAGACAAAATCTGTCCATGCCCAGGAACCCTAACAATATACTGTAGATAAGCGTCGTAGTGAAGTAATGCCCAGAGTATCGCACGCAAGGAAAACCCTCGCGGAGAAAATTTCTTGGGCCGTAACATTCAATGCCTTCCAAAGGCTTACATTGCGCTTTGGCCTTCTCTACATCCTCGTATTTAACGCCTCCAAACTTCACGCAGCCATGGCCCATAGCCTCCTTAGCTGATTGGTTCCCTTTATGGTCTACAAGCTCATTGCAGTCCAGGAATTCCATTGGGAGAAAACTGCATTTGACGAGCGGTCCCAAAGGATTATACTGCTCCGTAGAGACTGGTGCGCTCTCTGATATGCTGTAGGGTATCACGGCAAACAATATTAAAGCCACTCTTAATAGAAATTCCATTCTTGTTTTCTATTTTTCGTAAATGAAGTGAAAATAGAGATTTTGACCATTTGATTGATTGTCACACAATGACGTCAGAGAGGCGTTTTTCGTAAAGCTTTAAAGATTTAGCTCCGGGGCTCTACATAACACCGGATATATGTGTATTTTGACCAACAGACAAGTTCTTTCGTGTAGGTATAGCCTCCTCCACACTCGTGCGCGAATCGCGGCGCGAAGCCGCGAACGCGAGTGTGGCGTCGATTTTCGCAGACAGCGAAATCGACTCCACACTCGCGTTCGCGGCTTCGCCCGCGATTCACGCGCATAGTCTGGAGGGGGCTTATGCCTTTTTAGGGTTCCGTACCCAAAGGGTAAAACGGGACCCTATTACTAAGACTTCGCTGTCCGTCCGTCTGTCCGTCCGTCTGTCACCAGGCTGAATCTCACGAACCGTGATAGCTAGACAGTTGAAATTTTCACAAGCCCCCTCCAGACTATGCGCGTGAATCGCGGGCGAAGCCGCGAACGCGAGTGTGGAGTCCAGAACGCAGACCTGCGAAATCGACTCCACACTCGCGTTCGCGGCTTCGCCCGCGATTCACGCGCATAGTCTGGAGGGGGCTACAGATGATGTATTTCTGTTGCCTCTATAACAACAAATACTAAAAACAGAATAAAGTAAAGATTTAAATGGGGCTCCCATACAACAAACGTGTTTTTTGACCAAAGTTAAGCAACGTCGGGAGTGGTCAGTACTTGGATGGGTGACCGTTTTTTTTTGCTTTTTTTTGTTTTTTTTTTTGCATAATGGTACGGAACCCTTCGTGCGCGAGTCCGACTCGCACTTGCCCGGTTTTTTTTTTATAAAACAAAACATGATCCGAGACCAGGGCTATAACCGCGACAATCGAAGTTCGCAAATTGAGGGGATTTTTCTCTGTCACTCTAATTACGTCTTCATTGGAGTAAAAGAGAAAGATCCCCGCTATTTGCGAATTTCGGTTTTCGCGGCAGCCGCTCAGTAATATCTGACCAATTTCTGAACGAATACTTACTGTCACATTGACATTTACATCCGTAGGATTGGCTGTGTTTTTTTGTAATGATTTTGTTGAATTTGTCATTCCCAAAAAGTTAAAACTGGGACGATATGGAGGTTTTCAATAAGTTCTATTCATCGGTCAGTAACACAGTGTCTCAGTTGTCCGGTGTGTTGCCCGGGAACCCTGTAACACGAGAGTTTGAGGCTACGCAGTTCATCGCTAGCGCTGGGCCAGGTAATTTCTTCGTACTACACATATTTAACTATTAAACAATGGTCTTCCTGGGTATTCTAATGATGGATACATCGCTTTGCAGGTTTACTATGGAAAATTTACAAAGGGTACAAGAAATCGACGAAACAGGAAGCCTCCATATTTGTGTTCGAGAAGAAATTACTTGACAGGTTTACAAAGGCAGATCGAGACATAATGCTCGAAACCTTGAAGCGGGGTATCGTCCAGCTTACTAAGCTGCGGCACCCTCAGATCCTGACAGTCCAGCACAGCCTCGAGGAGAGTCGAGAGAGCTTGGCCTTTGCTACAGAACCCGTTTTTGCGAGCTTAGCTAACATACTTGGTAATATGGAAAACATGCCGCAGCCACCGCCGAACCATTTAAACAATTACAAACTTTATGAACTAGAAATCAAGTATGGTCTAATGCAAGTAGCAGAAGGATTAGCTTTCCTACATAATGATGTAAAACTTTTACATCATAATATTTGTCCAGAATCTGTTATAGTTAATCAGCAAGGAGCTTGGAAGATATTTGGATTTGACTTCTGCATTGCAAATCAAAGTTCCCCAGGGGCTGCTCCCTATTGGCCATTTAACGAGTACTGCCAAGCCATGCATGCGTTAACCCAGCCGTCCCTAGATTACCTCGCTCCAGAATATATTCTCTCCGCCTCACATTCCCCTGCGAGTGACATCTATTCTCTTGGCATGGTGATCTACGCCACACACAGCCCGAATCACCAGACTCTGGGCAACATTGGGAGTGATTATGGAAAGTTTAAGAGGTTTGCCAATGAGTTGAGGAACCTGTCTCCATCCCGGTTGTCCTGTGTGGCCGATGGGCTGAGGGAATATGTCAAGTTAATGCTTAATGTCACTCCTGAATTGAGACCTGATCCTCATCAGTTCTTGAAGGTGAGATTTATTGTATTTTTGATCCACCTTATTGCTGTAAATGTTGGCATAATAGTATCTATCACTCTAATTTAAAGAAAAAATATTCAGGGTTTAATTTTGTGCTGCTAATGAGTGCTATGGCATATTTAAAGGTCCATATACGAGTATGTGTTTTGTGCCTTAAATAATAAATCAATAAAAAATAGATTAATATCCAATTAAATTTAAACTGTTTCTAATGATTTCATTTTAATTAATGAAACATATTTCAGATACCATATTTTGAAGATGTTGGAGTAAAAACCCTGAACTACTTGGACTCCTTATTCCAATGGGACAACCTGCAGAAGTCCCAATTCTACAAGGGACTTCCTCAGATCATCCAAAAGATGCCACACCGCATCTGCATCTACCGGATCCTCCCATGCCTCACTAAAGAGTTTGTGAATGCTCCTATGGTTCCATTTGTGCTACCAAATGTCTTGCTAATCGCTGAGAATTCCACTAAAGAGGAATTCATAAAGTATATCTTACCGGTTTTAAAGCCGGTGATGTTAATACAAGATCCAATACAGATACTGCTAATATTCATGCAGAAGATGGAGTTGTTACTAAAACTGACGCCTGGTGAAGAGGTGAAGACGGATATATTACCAATGTTGTATAGAGCGTTGGAATCTGACGCTCAGCAGATCCAAGAGCTATGTTTGTCAGTGTTACCTACATTTGCATCACTTATTGATTACCCAGGTACGTAAAATGTTTATAGTTTATGAAAATTTGAAGGCAGACTTGACCTATTTTCACCTGATATAATTTTTCCTACAACTTTTCATATAGATAGAACCTTTCATTTAGAAACATACATACAACATAATTTTTAGTTAGATAGAAATTACCTATTTTTCGTAATTTTTTTCTGCAATGTAAATTACATGTGTTTGATATATTTTCAGCAATGAAGAATGCTTTGCTCCCCCGCATCAAAAAGCTCTGCCTGGGCACCAGCTACCTCGCGGTGAGGGTCAACTGTTTGCTGTGCATCGGGAAACTGTTGGAGCACCTGGACAAGTGGCTGGTGCTGGATGAGATCATTCCCTTCCTGCCGCAGATACCCTCGCGGGAGCCTGCTGTGCTGATGGGCATCTTAGGTAAGAGCTGGTGAGGGTCTACTGTAATCCTGCACCTGGACAAGTGGCTAGTGCTGGATGAGATCATACCTTTCCTGCCGCAGATACCCTCGAGGAAGGCTGCTGTGTTGTTGAGATTTTAGGTGAGGTTTCAGTATAATTTGCAGTGGTAAGATGCAAATAAGCAATAATAGTTTAAGTTTTTAAGATGAGGTTAGGTACCTGATCCGAATACTTTTTGTTCGGAACCATGGTATTCAAATTCATTCATTCATTCAGATTCCCAACTGAAAATATGCAACACTTAAAATTTTATGTGTATTCACTGTATTACTGTAATTGATTTCTCAATTTTCGGGACAACAAAAATCCATGGCTAAATATTGAAACGTCCCAAAAAATATCGGTTTTCAGGTCCCTACCGCCGTTGTCGCTCGAATATAAAAGAGCGATAGAGAGACAGAACGAAGAACGATGTTGACGGTAGACACTTTTGTCACCCTCGTGTTAACATTACGTACTTACGTTCTTTTTCCAGGTATCTACAAGCTAGCCCTAAGCCACCAGAAGCTCGGCATCACCAAGGAAGTGATGGCGACCAAGGTGCTGCCCTTCCTGATGCCGCTCTGCGTCGAGAACGGCCTGACCCTGAGTCAGTTCAACGCGCTCATCTCACTGGTGAAACAGATGATCGGGAAAGTGGAGGCCGAACATCGGGCCAAGTTGGAGCAACTTAACTCGATACAGAACGAGTCCAAGTAAGTCATGCATTTATTATCATAGTCCGGAAGTCGGAAAATCGCCGCTCTTTGAGTTGTGATTCTTTCAGTCTGATAAAACATTTAGGCCAATCTATCTTGGCCAATCACATTTGTGATTTTTTCACACTCGTGAAATTTGTTAGTTTCTCATATTTATTTTCACAAACGGGTCTACCGCGACATAATTTCATTGGTTTTACCTTAAATTCCAACGTTATATCGCGGTAGACCCGTTCGTGTAATCAAATTTGTGTACAAAACGCGAGAGTTTAAAACTGTTATATTGTTGGTTTCTACTGTGATGGACTTGACTCCTTTTGTTGTTTGTGTTTTGTTGTTTTTGTGTCCTGTTGTGTGTTTTGTTCCTTTTGTTGTTTTGTGTTGTGTTTTGTTGTTTTGTTTTGTTTGTCCTTTTGTTTTTGTTTATAAAGCTTGGCAAATTCTGCCTTAGTTTATTTAAGTACCCTGGTCTTTTCTTTTAGTCTCAATCAATTATATGGGATAAAGATGAGTTGTCTTATATCATTGTGCTTTATACAAATCCGTTTCAATATAAAATCCTAATTAATAATTGTTGTTTCAGAGGAATGGAGGCGCTAGTGAACTCCAGCACATCACCGGATACTTTAGTATCGGCGCCGGCGCCGGCCTCCGACGTCGAACAGTTATTCGCGGGGCTCGGCCTGCAGGCCTCCGCGCCTACAGGCGCCGCGACCGGCAGCGGAGGCTCGCTCACAGCCACAGGAGGGTCGCTATCTATTGAAGATAAACAAAGGTAAGTGTCGTATGTGAATAATGTTAAGTGATGGCAGGTACATTTATTTATTTAAAATAATTATTCATTAATTTTAAATAAAAGTTTGTATGATTAACATACCGGAAGAAAAGCTATAACAATATAAGATAAAAACCGGACAAGTGCGAGTCGGACTCGCCCACCGTGGGTTCCGTACTTTTTAGTATTTGTTGATATAGCGGCAACAGAAATACATCATCTGTGAAAATTTCAACTGTCTAGCTATCACGGTTCGTGAGATACAGCCTGGTGACGGACGGACGGACAGCGGAGTCTTAGTAATAGGGTCCCGTTTTACCCTTTGGGTACGGAACCCTAAAAAAGGAACAGTTGTTAATAGGTTAATTTGCTATCTATACGTCTTTTGTTATCAATGTGATTCATACAAAACAAATACGAGTATATGCAAACCGGATATGGGATCCACTCGAAATGTAATCTTTCCACGAAACTGTCCTACAAAATGACATCATTTTAGCTACGATTTTAGTCTAAAGGTTTTTATTTTTAATGCCTCTTTAATATACGTGTTGAGACATAATCGATTTATTACGCAACTCAAAGTCATGTGTCCTAGTATCTACAATTCTACATGAATTATTTTGTGCTGTTTAGATTTTAGATATATTTAGGGTTGTTAGTTTTAATTTAGTATTATTTATAGATGTATTTAGTTCATAAGTTATTTATTTGTCTTTCTACTGTCTTTCAAGAATTCTACTTGTTTTATCAAGAATTTATTATTTCGTAAGTATTCCGTTCGTATTTACTGAAAGAGTTGCAAGCGTTCATAGGCTACGTTGACCGCTAACGCTACCATCAGCCGGGTTGTACGCTTTCCTAGTGATGGCGCATAAAAAATTCACCACTCATATTTTCTTTTCAGAATCGCGCAGCAGCAAAAGGTGGCACAGAAAATGAACCACCAACCCCTCCCCACCCCCACTCCTATTTCCAAACCTCCCCCCTCCCGCCCCGTCGACCTGACCTCCTCCCTTCTACAGTCCAACCTCAACCAACTCTCGCACAAACCCCCTCAAAATACCCCAAACTATAACCCCGTACTGCAATCTCCCGGAACGACACCACAATACCAACAGTTTAACCAAATACAGTCTCCAAGCACACAATTTAACCAAATACAGTCTCCAAGTTCGCAATTTAATCAATCTACAGGCTTCAATCCTAGCTTACAGTCCCCACAATATAATATACAGCCAAATTACCAGTTACAAAATCAAAATCAGCCATTTACCGGGCAAAATTGGCCGCCTAGTGCCCCTAGCGGGAACTTTGACAACAAGTGGGCGAATAATCAGAATAACCAGACGAAAATGAAGCAGGATTGGTCGGCGTTCGAGTCGCTTCTGCCGACTAGTGAGAATGGGAATGTAAAGAAAAGTGATAATGAGATGATGGATTTGTTAAGTTAGGTTTTGAGTTTGACTGCACCATCACGTACAATCACGTCCAATGTCCATATCTGATTTGTCTGACGCATGTGTTTTATGAAGAGGGGCTGTTCATAAATTACGTCATTTCAAATTGGGGGAGGGGAGGGGAGGGACGGGAGGGGGGTCAAAAATTGTCAGAAATAGATGACGTAATTTATGAACAGCCCCGAGGCGTTGTATTGGGCTACTTATTTTAGGGATATTATTGTGTCACGTATTATTAGAATATTGCAGGTGTATAACAAAAGTGTCATTCCACTTGTAAATTGTAAAGTTTGGTAAGAAAACTAAGAAAGCAAAGGGTTTTTATTAAATTAGAATGTAACGCCTATAAAATAATCATTCCACGGCTGTTTTGTACGTAGTTAGTGTTAAAATAGGGTTCTTTATAGCATTGAGCTTACACCACACACCTAACTCGCCTTGTTTACGTGTACAGTCAGCATAGAACATTTATTGATTGTATAATATTTGTGAAGTTAGCTAATGAAGAGGGCGTCATACATAATAACTGCTGTAAGTTAACTTTGGTCACCAACTATTGATAGCTGACGTACAATAACCACGTAAGGAAATAATTGTTAATTACATTAGGGGAGGTAGAGGACCATTGGGCAGTCGGGAAGCTCGGGCACCCCCTTGTAAATCAGGACTAGGGAATGCTTCCGGTACTGAGTTTGTATGGCGAGAACCGGGAATTCCCGGTTCTGGTACTGTATTTGTATAGAAAACCAGTATCAGGAGCACTCCCTAATTAGGACTACAAGGCGCTGCCCGAGCCTCCCGACTGCCCAATGGCCCCCTACCTCCCCTACTGCTATAATAAGGATGCAAGAAACGAGCCTACTCCCATATCAAATGCCGGCAACGCCCTTACAAGTCTTACAACCCCCTGGTGTTGCGGGTGTCCATGGGCGACGGTAATCGCTTACCATAAGGCCATTCATTCGTTTACTCGTTTGCCTCCAACATAATACAAAATCGTCCTCGTAGTGTGTACTGTGTAGTGCCCACAGCTGGGCGTGGGACTCGATTGTGTATGAGCTTGTTTGATACTTTACACTAAAATTTAGTTTGGAGAAAGACTATCATAAGGGCTTGTGCACAAATCACGCGAGGTTCGATAGGGGGCGGGGGGGTCACGAAAAAATCACGATAGATCACGTTGGGGGAGGGGGGGTAAAGGAAACCTCACGTGTATTTTTCTACAGTGAACGAAACTAAGAAAAAAACACTTACCACATGAGTAGATACTTTTTCTCGGTTTCGTTAAACATGAATCTTCACTCTGCACTTCAAAATAGCGAGTCTATTTACTGTAAATAGAAAAATAAACAAGATTTTCTATATACAATATTATTTATCTTAAAATTAGGTCGAATGAAAAAATTTCATAAAAATACACGTGCGGTTGTGTGGGGGGAGGGGGTAGCCAAAAAGCTCACCAAATATCACCAAGGGGGGGGTCAAAAAGAAGCCGAAAACACCTCGCGTGATTTGTGCACAACCCCTAAATTTTTAATTATAGGTATTTATTTATGTTTATCCTTATCGGCAACTATTTATTTTTGGCAACCTGTGCTTGTTAATAATCTTAATATTTCTGAAATGTGCTATTCTAGTTCTAATATTCTTAGTTGCTTACTATTGAAGGCTATTAAGTTTAAATAAAAGTGTGAAATCGTAATGTGACAGATATGTACTCGTACCTACGTACGTATTTGTACGTAATGCATTTCGCCTACAAGCTGTGCTTTATATTTAAACATACTTTATTTTGTTTTATTTGTTGTAAACTTGTAATGGTTAACTCACTTCATGTAACTGTCTCGATTTTAAAAGTGGGTATCTGAAAGCAAAACTCACATTCGTCAAGCATCAATAATAATGATATTTTACTGTCACCATTATTGGCGTTGTCTGTACAAACCATTTTCGACCTTAGGTAATAGTGGACAAGGTTCTCTTTTATTTGGAGCACACGGTATACTTCTATAATATACTTCGTATCGAAAAACTATAAGCTTTATAATTTTAAATATAGATTAATTGTTATTTTAAATTACAGGAATTAACACAAATGTATGTGAAATGAATTCAATAGACATGTAAAATATAAAATATTTTATTTACCGACATCAATTATGTTATAAACACGATTTGATCTCTTATGAACTAATAAAAGACGTAAATACAAATTATTTAGTTTTTTTTAAGTCTACGTAAGTAATGGTAGGTAAATACTGTAATATATGGCAATATTGAATCCATATTTCAACACACTTAGGTACTTATCTCTTACTTTTAAATTCACAAAAAGGAAATGAAAAGAATTCGGTTGTGATGTATAATCATTAAGTAAGTTTATTTGTCAAATAAAAATTTATCCTTAGCAAAATAATATTGTACTTACATCAGTAATCATCATTCATAGTTGCTAAGCGGGCGAGGTGTTCAAAATGATCTTGACGCGACTTTATTGTTAAGAGAATAAGTACGTCAAGGTAATTTTGAACACCTCGCCCGCTTAGCAACATCTGCTGCTGAATGTATCTGTATAATGGTAACTTGTTCAGTCAACTGTAGAAATATGGGTGTACAAATTCTCAAAAATATGTCCCATAGCTATTCAAAAATATGTCTCATAGTTCGTAATTCGCTGACATAAGTGTCAGCGAATTACGAACTATGAGACATATTTTTGAATAAGTTGGCTACACCCATATTTTTACAGTTGACTGTTCAATATAATTTAACAACATTTCTTTTTAATTATTCTTATGACTAACATTAAACCTAATAAGTCATAATCAAATACATTTTTAACAACGGAATAGAAAAACGTTCTTAAAACGTGTTTTATTGTCGTGTTCAGTAACCTAATTGTAATAGTATTTGTAGTCTTAGGCTCTGAAACTTCCTTCAGTGTTTCACAGTTTTTATTTATTTTGTTATATTAGACTGTTCCTTGTAGAAATTTTAAATGTAGATTGTGTTATAACAAAGAGGCCATGAAAAGGGAGTGTTAATACATATCACATTGTCACAGTTGTAATTAAAATCTTAAAGTAAAAGCTCAAATAACGACAATCACCGCCTTCTTCTAAAAGACGAAGCTAAAAACACACCAGCAGTAACAACTTGTAGCACTGCAGCAGTCTCAAAACACGCGACATACGCATAGTTCCTTGACAAAGACCAGGCTAGCAGGAATATGGCGACGATGACATTGGCGGCCGTGGTGGTCGCGGTGGTGTCGAACTCGTTGAGGGTGCTGTTGTAGAGGGGCTGCTGGATGATGCTGGTGGCTGCGGTGGAGAAGCTGGCGAACATGCACCAGATGAGGAGCAGGCTTTTGTTGGTGGAGAGGGTGATGCCTGGAAAGGAGAGACAAAAGTACCGTCATATGGGATAATTATAACTGGGGACAAAGGGATAACTTTAGACAATTTTTGTGAAAAGGATTTACTAATTAAGCCAGTTGAAAATTTTACCCTAAGTTTGGGGAATCCTGATAAGAAGATTGTCAAAAGTACACTGCTGCCACAAAGCCACGTTCATATATTTGGGGAAGATTTCGTTTGTCTAATGTTATTTGTCAGTTACCTCACTTGACCCCTCTTGTAGTAAAGGGTCCATGGGCAACTGCGCCCACTAGAATAAAATATTGACGATCCATCGAATAAGGCTTAGAAGTAGACGTCTGACCAAAGGGCTGTGGCCGTGCTTATTAGTTTTGTTCATACTGGAAATTGTGTGGCCCAACCGGTTCAAGGGAAATATTAGCATAGAGAACGTGGCAGTTGGAGAGTGCGATTGACAATGACAAGGAACAAGAAATATTGATGAGACGCACGTTATTCTCACGACTATCGATAGATTGCCATGCGCTCATGCGGACATAAGGGCCCCTCGAGCTGGAGATTGCACTTAGAGAAGAAAATCCAGTAATTTTGACATATAGAGACTTGATTGATTGATATTATTGATTTTGATTTTGACTCACCATAGAATCCCATTGCACCAGCGATGCAGAACAGCGTGCAGAGACGAGCTTTCTCGTGGATGGCTTTAGGCAGCACCACGCACAGCATGATGAAGCAGAGAGCGGCGCCGTGCGCTGCTGCCATCAGCGTTGCCACCTACGCAGATACCAAATGGTCAGTTTCCACAATTTTTAGATAAGAACTATAAAAAATAAAAAAAATTCTTAAAGGTTCATGGTAATTAAGGTATCTACCTGTATAAGGGCCAGCGGATTGATCGTTTAGGGGAGACATGGACGTCTTTTCCTATAATAATAATGATGGTAAAAGATACTTGCCCCCCAAATATTCATGCTCGCATTCTTGGCCTTGACCACCGGCGCGAACCACACCCCCAGCACGACGATGGACGTGGTGGTGGTGAGGTGCAGAAGAGCGTAGAGGTAGAAGTTGAGGTCCAGCAGCATGTTGGCGACGGTGATGAAGTTCTTGCGGAGCGAGGCGGTGCGGCGCGCCGTGCCGGGCGAGACCTCGGCGCCGAACACCACGCTCTGGCGAGGAAAATTCTAACAGTTAGGTATTCTGTAGGTAAAGCAAGCTGCAAAAGGCATTGTTCGGAGAAACCAGTCATAGGAATGCTGATAAAAAGCACTACCTGGCCTGGCGCTTCCGTCGTCTCTCGATACAATGGCTGCGGCTGACTCCTATCGATACTCTCCAACTCCCGATACCCGCTCACCCTCCCATAGCTCGCAACATCCAGACTACCGAAATCAGAAGAAAACCGGTTCGTAGACGCCGCGAGAATCTCGCTGAAATCCGACGAGAATCTCGGCTGGTTCTGCTGGTTTGATACAGTGACTGTCTTTTCTCTGTATTGAATCGCTGGATCGACTATTTCCTTTGCGTTTTTCTTAGATTTGAACACTACAACATCAGTAGCATCGTCATCTTGCTGAGTGCTGGACTGTGGTTGAACATTTCTCTCCGGGTCTTCTTGTCTCTGGTTAGAAAAGATAACTTCATCATCATCTTCAACGGCGTCGCGGAGCATATTGTAAGTGTTTCTGATGACTCTCTCGATGTAAACAGGACGAGTGAAAGAGGCGAGAAATAAGCAGTTCTGCATGAGTATTGCGCCGTATATCATGACGACGATGTATCCGTCGCTGTAGGAGGTGCAGAGGCGGCCGACGAGGATGGGGACGAGGCAGTTGCCGACGGAGGGAGCCATGCGCACGAGGCGCTGGGCCGTGGTGAGGCGGTCGCGGAAGTAGTGGGTGATGATCACCTCGATCTGCTGGCCGGTCAGCGCGCAGCCCGCACCTGTAATGTAGAGGTTGGTTGTTTCATTTATGATTGGAGATTCAATGGGCTTGGCAAAGTTCTTTTGCTTCATATGAAATAGAGGTGCATGGTTGGCCTTATAGTTGCAAATATGTAGCTAGGTAAAGTAGGTATTTTACGTGTTTTTCTAATTACTCACCTAATTAATCATATTTGCTTAGGCACGTATGCATGTGATCTTATTTTTAAGAAAAATATTCAATGGAATTATCTAGACCTAGTTTCATAAACGGCATAAACGCAGAAAAACTACTTATAAGTGACAGTGACGAAATGAGAAATATTTCAGCTATGCTCTGACTAATAGTTTCCTTTTGTCTAACGACACAGTCATGATCATCGCTGATTGATCAATAACATGTGTTGGTATTATGTATACTGTATTGCGCGCCACACCTGTACAGATAAGTAAACATAGCAGTAAAACATGCCTATTGTTCAATTCATCGCCTGCCATAAAACCTTATACATCGCATGCTGAATACTTTAAAAGTCAATGGACCAATTAACAACAATACGTACCTGCAAACATGCCGGAGAATATGTTATGTATGTGGTCGTTACTGTTTGCGTCTGTTGAATAACTCGACAACAGTATCCCAGCCACGGTCAAGCACAGGCCAGAGAGAGCGATGAATCTCGGCATGTTAAACGTCTTCACCACAGCACGACACCAAGACTCCAGGAGCAATCTCATCACTATCATTATCACAGGCACTAAAGCTATATCCATGTCCCATATCCTCATCAGCTCGTCTTGCTGATGGTTCAAGTCTCCCATGGCATTAAGTATGATCAAGCCGTAGAGCGTCAACACCCCGGGTACCGTGACGTGATAGATGACAGCGGAAAACACTATTAGCCACCCATATCCTCCATCAGGAGGGGTAGGGCCGATCTCCGGCTGCGATGCCACCACCCGATCCAAGTGAAGATCCTCAGCCACATTTGCGCGCCTATCCGGTCTCCTCGGGGTTGGATTTTGCCCACTGTCCATTATTTCCACACAATAAACAACAGTTTCATGACTAAAGGTACTACAAACGAGTTATCGGCCCGTAACTAAAGTGTTATCTTATCATTCATTATCTTTTCTTGTAATCTTGTGTTCTACATATTTGAATTGACCGCCAATATCACTATCGTATGACCATTTTCAAAAAAGTATTTGGCAATTATATAAATTAACAAATGTTTGTATTTTCATTCGTGATAAGTTTATAAACACAGTAATGTACGATTATTTATTTAATTTAAATATAAAACTATTTTGATACTAAATAACATTATGACAGCAAATCTAAGTCCGGTTGTGTTAAGGTTTCCGAACGTGTCTTACAGTATTATCCTACTAAATTTAAATACAGTAATTAGTTTGGAGATTATAGAGAGAGCCGTATATTTCAACTTGTGTGCGAGTGAGATGTACTACGAGAAATTTTGCGAATACGCACATTTAATTTTGCAGCGTGGTTGTAATGTGATTTCGCCCGAGCAACCCATAAAACGACGCTTTTATGTGAAAATCCCGTAATTATTGATAATGCAGCGTTAATTTCACCTTAAACGCATGAAAATCGAAAACCAGCGATGCTTTCTGTGATAGCAAAGGCAGACATTGTTCGTGTTAAGTTTGAAAATTAGTGTTCCGTGTGCAGAGTTCCGTGAAGCGCTGGGCATTTTAATTGCCCTCGGTGATTTCATTAGTGCAGGAAGAATGTGGTTGTGGTTGCAGAGGGTCGCTGATGGGTGAGTCGCACGATGGAGACGGAATCCGTGCGCTCTGAGCTGAGCAGTCGGTCGCGGCGCAGCTCGAGGCATCGGCAGCACACGCACAGGAGTACCCGGTATGTTTATCTTACGAATTCTGAACCTTACGCTCACTAAATCTCACTCTCCGCCCTTAATTTAGCATAAAAATCCTTTTCTTTAAATCATTTGAGATAGGAATCTCATTAGAAATGTCGTAAAAACTAGTTTTTCATTCATAAAGTGACAAGCCAAAAGTATATCATGATGCATGTCAACCTAGTTATAACTGGAAATGCCTGATCAAGTAGGGCTAGTATGCATGTATCTGCCACACACGCTGTTTACATTGCAGTCATCATTCTAATTGGATTAGTGGAGTTTAATAATTTAATTGGACTGAATGCATTATAATAGAGGGTGCATTTATGTTGGTTTATGATGGCTATGACATTGATTATAATTATTGTGCTTCACAGTTACTGGTTTTAAGAAATATGGTATCTAGTTTAGACAATATAGCAATATTTACAACCCTTTTTATTGCTGAAATGTTCCAATAATGAAAATTTGAAATGTGTATGTATGTTGTGATGAGTGAACTGACATACTTAAGAAACTTGCTATAAAACAGTAATAGAGCAGCAATTTTGATAGCACTGCAGACTGTGCAAGTGTTATTTTAAATGACATAGTTGTATGAAATTATGATGTTTAAAATAACATTTCAAAACTGCTGTTGTTCTAACTCTAGAAAGTCTTTTTCAATTCAACTGTGGCCAT
Source organism: Cydia fagiglandana (assembly GCF_963556715.1). Taxonomy (NCBI): domain Eukaryota; kingdom Metazoa; phylum Arthropoda; class Insecta; order Lepidoptera; family Tortricidae; genus Cydia; species Cydia fagiglandana. Next base: position 439,251 of record NC_085941.1, on the reverse strand, counting down.
AGAATAGAACCTTAAATTATAGGTTTTTTTTCACTTAAGTGAACCTTTGTAATACTAAATCTTTTTAAATGTCATTGTTACATTGTTATAATCATTGTTTGTTACAGAAGTTCAAAATCCCAGAGAAAAGACGGCAGTGACATAATGGCTCCCTTTCAAACCAGTGTTAACATCAACCCAGAGACCGGCCGGGACGGCCAAGAAGTCATCGAAGTCCAAATTCTTCCGCAGGATGAGAACTGGGGCGAAAACACTACTGCCGTTACTGGAAACACATCAGAAGGCTCACAATCCATGGAGGATGTCAGCAACTGGCCTATAGAGTCCGATAGCGGGATCGGATTCATGTGCTCAAGATATTTCGGGACCACTGTAGCTCTAGGGCTTTCTTTTGTTTCCTTTGTGAGCCCGTTGGCTATGGTTGTGTTACCAAAGATTGGATTCTTTCCCGGACTGACTGATAACATAGCGATACAGCCAAGCCAAAGAATGCAGCTTTTATCCTGTACTGCAGAATGCAAAGGGATCCTACTCTCTTTAGCATTTAAATTAGTTTTACTTGCCATCGGAGTATGGGCAGTGTTCCTACGGCCTCGCAATGCAATTCTCCCGAGGATTTTTGTCTTTAGAGCTACAACTTTAGTGATTCTCGCTGTATGTACATTCTCATACTGGCTATTCTACATTGTTCAAATAACTGAAGCCACTAAAGCGTTAGCATTAGGTGAAGAAGCTGTGGATTACAGTGCTTTAGTGTCCTATGTATCAAGCTTCGCTGATACTTTGCTGTTCATACACTATATAGCCGTAATACTCATGGAGATTCGTCACCTAGAGCCGGTGTATTACATAAAGATAGTCCGGAGCCCTGACGGAGAGAGCAAGTCGTACTGTATAGGACAGCTCAGCATACAGCGGGCGGCTGTGTGGGTACTGCAGAAGTATTATACTGAGTTCCCGATATACAATCCTTATTTGGAGAAGATTCCTATTTCAAAGTCACAAAGGTAAATAATTCGTTTATTTATTTATTTTTATTTTGATAAATTGAAATATTTTGTTAATGATACAAATATTCTTTCATTCTTCCAATGCTGTACATTTATTTCGAATTTCACATAATATTTTTGTCAGAATCAGAATCAAGGATTTTATTCGTGATAAACTTAAAACTAAGAATACATGCAAGAGTATTAAACTAAAAAACTACAAATATTAATAAGATTGGTAAGTGTTAAAGTTTACCACGAAATGGGCTCGACTCAGCATAATACTGACCCGAAGGTCAGAAGGTCAGCGCTGATCTTCTGGCGAGACCATTTGTGGCATTTGTGTCAATTGTTCAACTTCTATAATATGGATATCGGTCGGATTTAAACATTTACTGATTTAAAGTTCTGATCCGTTTCGGCAGCAACAGCCATTGGGAGTTTATATAGTAAAATTTGTATATTTATGATTGTAGCCAGCCAATAACTCTCCATCCATATTTCAGGAAACAGTCCAGCATAAAGTTTTACGAGGTGGATGGCAACTCGACGACGCAGGCGCCGCGCTCCACGACGGGCTCCTGCACGGGCTCGCGGCGCCGCGACTCGGGCTCCGCGCACAACGAGCGCTACTACGAGGAGGTACGCGCTTGCTGACAGAAAACAAAACTTTACACCTTGCTAGTAGCACAGAATAAATAATAGTACTAGGTACAGAAGACACTCTCTAACAAAACGCGTTTTAATAACAAAACTTCCGTGAGACACAGCCATATTAAATATCTTAAGAACGGGTCACTCACGTATTTTAAGTCGAAAAACGCGGGTAGTTTCTCGCTCCCCCTGCCGCCACCGGCGCCTGCGCCGAGTCGTCGGGCACGGAGAGCTGCGGCCCGCAGTCTGCGCCGGTCCGTCACCGTAAACGCAAGCTCCTGATGACACTCCTCGGTACGGAGTGAAACATGTCGAGCGTTTTTCGACTTAAAATACGTGGGTGACCAGTTCTTAAGATATTTAATATAAAACGCGTTTGTTACGATCAGGACAGATATGGCCGCTAGGTGGCGAAAGCGCCACGCGTGGCTTATGGCTAGCCACCAAAATTGGTGTGGAACGGATGTACTTGTAGCTACCTGTTGCAAAGCCATGAAATCGCGGAGTGAGCCACGCCTGCTAGTAGTCTATTTTTACCTAACCCCTGGGCTTCTTTGGATATCTTTTAATGTATTATTTTGATAGGGGCTGAGGTGCATTCAACGTCACGTGTTGTATTTAATTTTGTGCATTTAATTGTGTAAATGTAACAAAAATTGTATTCCTTTATTCGAATTTATCTATAGGTAATCTATTTATACAGAGCTTTTAACATTTGTTGATAATGTTTGAATTGATTGTAGGCGGAGCGCGAGCGCCGAGTCCGCAAGCGGCGCGCCCGGTTGTTGAGCGCCGCGGAAGACGCCTTCGCTCATGTGCGGCGCGTGCGCGTCGCGGCCGCCAACGGAGCCCTGGGGCCGAGGGAAGCCGCTCAAGCTGTGTTCCCGTCATTAGGTGAGTTAGCAATATCACAAACTGGCATAAAGGTCACATATTAAAGGAAAACTGGCCAAGTGCGTGTCGGAACACGCGTAAGGCCGCAGACTAGACGCACTCTCGCGGAGGCGCGGGGCGCGGGAGTCGTCCAAGACAAATTCATTCAAGTCTATACATTTTAACCGAGTCGTGACCCACCGCTCGCGCCGCCCATCAGCACCGTTGGAGCGGTAGGGGTATACATACCTTCGTGGCATTCCGTCCTTTAATAAGATACGGAGATACGGTTTTGGATAAAAAACGCATTATAGACTCAACAGTACAGTACTTCCCTAAAATATTATTTTTACGTTCAGCTTTCGTGGTTAACATCATATCCTCTAGGCCTCGTCATGGCGGCATCTGTCTCGCTCTTATTGGTATCCATTATTGGTCGCGTAACTATTAGATGAAAACAACAAATTATAATGTTTTATGAAAATAATTTAATCCGTCGTTGGTTACTTTACTTATTTTTGCAGGAAAGTCACCTCAACTTCCATGAAATAGAGATAACTCAAAAATAACTCACGAACTTACAATAAATGTGTGAATGAATGCCAGCATGTCTAGCTTTTATTCATAAAAAAATATGTACATACTTGTTAGTTGTTTACCTTTGGCTACATTGCTGACAATTGTAAGCCTTATTGCATTGATATAAGGCCCACATTTGTTAAGCATGTTGATAGTACATGGGGTGAATTTATAATCAGATCCTGATCTCGCTCTTAACATTCGAGTCACGTTGCGTAGTTTAGAGTTACATCCAGTTGGTATGATAAAGAATGTTAAGTATAGTAAACTTTTAGGTACTGGAATCAGTTATGTAACGCTGCCATACATGACCCAAAAATTTTTTATTAAGCTATGAGCTTCATCACATCTGATATTTGAGTAATTCTAAGCATTTCTAGCCTGGGGTGGGGGGGAGGGTGGGGTACAAAGACGGCCGCCACCCGTCATCTTTAAAAAAAATCTATTCTGATCCTGGTGGGTACTTGGGCAAGTTTGGTATCATTTTCGTATAAACCAAAGACGTAGAATTCATTGCTGATATTTGTTTTTTTCAGTTTCATAGTAATTTTACAAGAAAAACGTAAAAAGGTGAAAAATTTGGTTGGAGATTTTTGCTACGCGGAGCCGAAACTACAAAAGATAGAAAGTTGAAATTTGCACACTAGATTACATTTATAAAGTGTACAAGAGATAAGAAGCGATTTTGGGAAATTCAACCCCTAAGGGGGTTAAAAAGGGGATGAAAGTTTGTATGGGGTTCAAGTTTTATTTTAAGCTAGGAATTTGAAACTTCGTAAAACGATATATTATAAACATACAAGAAAACTAATTTCAGCGTTTTTGAAAATTCATCCCCTAAGGTGGTGAAAAAGGGGTTGAAAGTTTGTATGGATATCAAAAAATTTTTCGAACGCGGGACTTGAATCTTTGTATTTGGGGATATTATTAAAAGACAGGAAAAGTAATTTCAGCGTTTTGTAAAATTCATCCCCTAACAGGGTTAAAAAGAGGTTGAAAGTTTGAATCCATTACAAATCCGAGTAGACACACATTTCTTATTGCCTCCCAGGCTTGAAATGTTTAGAATTACTCAAGGAACATATATGATTAAGCTCATAGCTTAATAAAAAATTTTTGGGTCAACTTTATAACTGCCTCCGCTATAGGTATTAAATAGTGTTTATAAAGGTACGGATTTGTAATACATATGTATGTATAATTAATCTATTTGGATTGTTTGGTTTTGGGTAAAAAAAGTGGATTATTACAATTTGCACAAAATAAATAAGCGATCACTTAACTAGACTGCGTTTTTGTTTTTCGCTACAAAGCAGAAAAAAAACGTTACAGCGGAATGAACGAAACGGAACCAAAGCACTGGCAGGGAAGTGAACGTGTCGAAAACGGAATAGCATCAAAAGCATCAATTATCAAAAGTAGAATATCAGACACGTTCAAAATGATGTTCTGTTAATTTCGAACACTTCGTCCGCACATTCACTTCCGCCATTGATACAGTCCATAGGTCGGATTTCTAATTAATTCACATTTTTTTTTAAAGATTTTGCAATATTGTTTTATTTTCCTGTCGATGCAATTGTGTTATTTTTTTACCAATACTAAGAAATAAGTTTCGTCGTAGCGCGCGCCCTCCAAAAGTACCTGCGCGCGACCCGGCAGCAGCCGCGGCACTCGGCGGAGGGCGTGCTGGCGCACCTCGGCCGCTGCCTGGCGCGCGACGCCTCGCCGCGCGCCTTCCTCGAGCCCTTCCTCGTGGAGGCGCCCGTGCTGGCGGCCGAGCGGGAGGCGAGGCCGCTGCAGCGCTGGGCGCTCATATCCGACGACCTGCTGGCCAGGCCTCTAGCGGATAACCAGGACTTCCAGTTGAGACAGGGTAACACTTTCCAGTGGAAACACCCCTAATGTTGAACAAGAAGCGAGGTCTGTGCAGTGCCAAACTAATAAGTTTGAGCTGAGACAATGTATCATACATACAAGGTGGATTTTTATAAATACAAATCACGTATTGCAACGCCCACCCGAGCGAAAAGATTAATTTTGACAAAAAATAATTATAAGCCAATCAATTTCAATTTTATCCAAAATTTTAAACGTCTTAAAGTCCAACCTAGGTTTATGCCTTATGGCACTAGAAAAGGCGAAAAACACAAGTAGACATTTTTCGCATGTTCTTTTCCGTATGTATACGTCTATATATAACTGTTATCACGACGGTGTACATGTGAAATAACGCTATAGACATGCATAACGCTGAGCTAACCCGCTTACTCATTGCCACATCTAGTTGCTGCTCCACTGTATTTTTATTTATTTAATCATAATATGTTACCTTACTTACAACCACCTCATTTTGTTCACCAGGTGACATCTCCCTGATCTGCTCCATCCGCCAGCTGCCCAAGTTCCACATCTCGGAGGAGGTGGTGGACCCGAAGAGCAACCGCTTCGTCCTGCGACTCAACTCCGAGACCTCCGTCTGACAGGAGCTGTGGCCCGACAGGCTGGTATGACACGAGGAATTCATTTAGGCTTGCTAAAGGTACCTCTTTCTTATGCCTAACCTAGTTTTATACTAGACTCGAAGACCAACCATTTTGTACTGTGGTTAAACTGAAAAACTGGGATGGAACTGTTGTAGTCATAAGCTGGTATAACATGAGGAATTCATTTAGACATTCAAATCCACAGAACACCTAGTTTCAAAAGAAGTAGTATAGAGCAATTTTTTCATGAAACCGATGCTGCCAAAAATACGGGGGAGCGGGGGACGAGGTGAGCGAGTCCCGCGCCGTGATTGGTCCGTTCAAAGACAAATGGAGTAAAACTACCGTATTTGTGGCAGAGGCGGTATATAGCGCGACTAGGTATTAGGTAATGCTATGCCTGGAGGGTGTCTTGTCTGTGTGCTAAAGGTACCTTTCTTGTCTAAGCAAGTTTAACATTAGACCCTAAGACCATGCATTTTGTATTGTGATCTGTAAACTCAGAAACCGTCTGACAGATGTGGTCTGATAAGCTTGTAGGACATGAGGAATTCATTTAGGTTTAGGTAAAAGCAAATGTTATTAGAAATTTGCTCTCTGGACGCTGTTACAGGAGTTTTCACTGAAATGCGTACTTTTTACTTTTCCTTGAGCATTACAATTTGTACGTTCTGCTCAGCCACAAATATAAATGAGATTATCATTAGCTCCCTATTATGTTGATAAAATGTGTGTGAAAGTGAACGATTCAATTTGTAGGCAAAATGCTTCATTGCTGGTCATATCAATTAGGTAACTGGGGACAAAGGTTTGAGAAACCCATTTGTACAATATCAAAATCTTGTAAAATTGACCTCATAAGATTCATAATGAACTGATACTTAACTGCTTGAAATAAAGTCTGATTTACAACGCCGCGCATATTTTAGACGCCATTTTGTAACTAAATGCATTTAAATGTAAACTTTAAATTAATTTCGTTATTGATATGTACATTTTTGTGTCATATTTTAGTATAGTTTAGTCGTAAGGTTATGCACAAATTATACTTTAATGTAAGTAGGCTAGATTTTACGATTACAGTGATGGTTTGCCTTTTATTTGATATTTAGTAAGATTATTAGAAAATTAATGACTAGGAGACTTTAATCTAGGTTGAATATATAAATTAAGATATCAGCGCCGAATCTCACAATAAACTTGACATGAACGAAAACATTATATTAGGGGTCATCCATTAATTACATCACACGTTTAGGGGGAGGGAGGGGGTCAAGAAAATGTGACATATTGTGACATGGGGGAGGGGGGAGACACAAACTTTGTGACGTCACTTTAACTTCATCAGTAACCGAAAATTTATTTAAATTATTTTATTCGCTGTACATTTAAATAACAAGTTTTTATTCGTTTAATTTTCTTTCCTAAGCAGTTTTGGGTTATAAAATTACTAATATTTAAATCGTCAAAAATATTTTGATAAAATATTATTATACTTAGGTACTTACTTGATTCGTTTTGTGCGATTTCGTAGAAAAAATGTGACGTCACACTAAGGGGGAGGGGTTTGCCAAATGTGACCAAGTGTGACAAGGAGGGGGGGAGGGGTCAAAAAACCTAGAAATTCGTGTGACGTAATTAATGCATGACCCCTTAATCTCATATACTCTTTTATATAATCTTTTTATGAATAATACATACCTACATATTTACCAAGACTGCTAATCTAAGTATAATACAATATCATTTAAGAATCATTTCATTTCAAAAGCAGGTCTAAGACATTTAACTTAATAAAAAAGTTGTGCCTTTAAGAAATAAAACAATAAAATGCCACCAATCTACAAAACCAGTCTGTAAAGCGTCATATATCAATACAATATAACTTTAAAGCTTTTAGTATTTTTGTATAGTACCTAATAATATAGATAGAGTAATACCATATCATAGGTTATCTTAAGCTATTTATTCGGTAGGGAGATTTAATCTATGGCTATTGCAAATGCGTATATTTACGCTTACATAATGTAAGATTCATAGCATCATTGCAGCTAGCCTGACATCAGTCTGCAGTGACGACAAAGTGTACCAGCGCCATTATAAACGTTACGGCGCTCCAACACATGGTTGCCGCCGCCGCCGCCGTCGCGCAATGCCGTGGCAGAGCCATTATTGTTATAAGAATTTGACGTTCATAATGTCGCTTCCACACTTTGTTTGACAAATCGATGTATAAATGACGTAGACTGACTATATCACTTGATTGAATACCATTAGGGCTATAGCTCACGTCTTTTTGATATTTTGCCACAAATATGAACAAAATAAACCAAGGATATTTGCAATATAATGACTAATTTTTAATTTAGACTAATCTTGTGTTAAATTTGGTTTTCACTCTTTCTTAATTTATGTGTGAAAAGGATTTTTTTTTAATATTTGTCGCGGCTGGTACTCGAGGCGAAGACTGCTTTCTATACATTACCATGGAATGAGAAGGTTGTGTGTCTGCGTTAGGTGATAAAATAAATTATGATAAATTCATTATAAATTAAATATATAGTGCAATTTGAAGTGTATACACAAAACACCAAAGATTGCTTGGTAATATTTAACATATCGTAAACATAATTGGTATAATCATACTAAATTAATTATAATATTGGTCAGTACATTTTGAAATCATTTTATGTAAACTGAGTATTTGAACGTCTAGTTTCAAGGCTACCTAATCATGACCTGTACGGATATGATGATCTTTTTTGTCTACATGACAGCGTGATAAAACGGTGTCTGTCACTTTCTATACCACGGTGTTAAAAAGTGACAGTTATTTTATCACGTGGATAAATATGGATAAAGGCATCCATAATAACTACGCTGGCTGACTGTACAGTTAACTTAGTCTCTGGACGTCCAAAATCAAATTGACTACTTATTAAAATGTATTTAAAGTGCCTTGACCTCTCTTAATCTGTCACGAATCCTAGCCAGTGAAAAATCGATTTTAACATCAATGTAGTAGAGTTCAATTTGCATAGTTGGGTTAGTAGAGCTCTTTCAGCGAAATTTTCTGTAGCCTAATCGATATGCACCAACAGCTATAAGTTAGAATGAGATAGCAATGCATTTCTCTGTCAGCTGTACTTCAGTTTGCTTTCTCTAGACTGATAGATTTATTAAGAAGTCAAGGTATTTAGATACTCGTGTTTTAAAAATAATTACAATTAATATAACGGAGATGCTCAAATGCAGCCTTATGTATATTGCTTGTGCCTGCTTTATTGAGTAAGGAAGTAAAGTAAGATTGGATGTGATGTGAGATGATAAAGAGTAGGAATAATGAAACACAAGAAAACAGTTTTTATAAACTATAATTATTAATTTAACATGACTTGAAGTTTTTAAATATGTACAACTAATTTTTTTAAATCAAAGTAATATTTCGTTTTGCCTCGCTCGCACTAAAACGCGCTAGAGTGAGAGGCCAAACAAAATGGCCGCTTGACGGATAGCTTCATACCGACACATCATATGAATAATACAAATCTAGTTTTCAAGTAACTTTTTAACTAAGGTACATATGTACAGTTTTTATTAAATTAAATAAGTACTTTCCAGGATTTCTATTTTTAACGATATACTCAAAGACATGGTTTGGGGTAAGATAAACCAAACCTTATGTCTATATACCGTTTTCTAAATCTAAACGCTGCAAAACACAAATAGTAAATTTGGTTTAATAGATGGATAGACCTGGGGTCTATTTTATAAGAGTACCTATACAATCAGAAGAATAAAGAATCTTTTTTTATGAATTTGGTTCCCTGCGCCTAATTCCATGTGTTTGAACATGTGCAATGTAAATTATTTGTATTTGTATGTATGAATGAAAGTATTATGTTAATAATTGTAAATGAATACTCATACTGAATCATATAGCACAAATGTTTGCCTGGATAGCACAAAGATTTGATATGTCATTGTAAGACAATTGTACACTTTTGTATTTTTATTAAATATATAAAGTGATTTTTAACTTTATTATTTATTTTATACCCTTATTTATGACTTTATTTAAAACTCCTTTATTTTTAATAAATGACTATTTAATGACCTGTTATGTATCACAGACTTTCCTTAACGATTATACGTTTATACTACATATACATAGTTACATCTCAGGCCTTATCTCATAAAGCTTGATAAAAAGTATAACAACAATGATTGGTTGTGTCTGGCCATACAAATGATAAATCCAAAATATATCGAGCAATAAAATTAATAAAGAGGAAATAGTTATTTGTTTTACAAGGGGGCAAAGTTGTTGTTTAACCGCTCGTGCTAATATTGATGCCTGAGCAAGCGAAAGATTCCAAAATTGAACCACGAGCGTAGCGAGTGGTTCGAAAAATGGAATCTTGACCGTTGCGAGGGTTTCAAAGCACGAGGGTTAAACAAAACTTGCCCCCGAGTGAAACACAAAGTTTTTCACCACACCAATGCGAAGCAAATATTAAATGTAAAATATCAAACAAAATCAAATCCAAATGAATGTTATTTAATATTTATCATCCAAAATCATCATCATTTAAAAGTCAATTCTACCAGCAAACATAAGAAAACAACTCAATATTTGCATTTGATTACTTTGCCTCACATGTGAATAAAATGCAACTTTGCTTTCAGTTTTTGAAGTGCAAAGTAAGCCTTTCCGGGCTGGTGTGGTGAAAAATATATAAAAGAAGGATAAGGCCAGAGCACCCGGCTGCGTGTACTTACGTAAGTTATACATGCATTGGGGCATTCCATGAAATTGTCTACCGTTTGTCCCGCACAAACGCGAATTTTCTGAATATTTGCAGGTATAAGAGTTTCCTTTTCTATGACAAATGTTCAAAAATAATCGCCTGCTTTAAATGCCGAAAAAAAAGTCTCGACACAGGAAATAAAAAGCGTATGTACGGGACAGCCGTTGGAATGCTCCATTATGTAGGGGGCTATTCATAAATTACGTCATTTCATATGGGGGGGGGGGGTCTGGACATCGGATGATGTTAGCATGACGTCGGAGGAATTGGGGGTCATTCGAAGCATGATTTTTGGATGATTTGGGGGTTAAAAACAAAAATCGTCAAAGATGATGACGTAATTTATGGACAGCCCCTAGGTACTTGGTTACAGTGGTGTAGAATGCACGCTCGGTAGCACCATATACCCCGCAGCGGGATGTAGGTGCCCTAACTCCGTGCCCCGACTCTGCCACTTAGGGACCACTATAAAGAACCAGACAGCTATTAAGGCCAGGAGCACACAGAAGCCGGCGACGGCGACGGTGAGCGCGGTGAGGTGCCGGTCCGCCGTGCACACGAAGTAGGAGTCTGGCAGCTCGAAGATGCGGGCGTTGTACAGAGGTCGGGGCGAGCGGCATCTGTGGACAGATCATAGGCATCTCTGGAGATATATGGGGCATTATTTATGAAAAGGGACCTTGTCGATGGCACTTACGCCGCATAGCCTCGTGCGGCATTGTATTTAAGTCGGAGCAACGTTAATAATGGCGTAAACGCCATCGACAATAAGGTCCCTTTTCATAGATAACGTCACATATAAGTATTACACTACTAGATAGTGCCATCTAGTTCAGCTGCACGGAAAGACGATTTTTTTTATTTACACCACACATTTACAGTACATACGTGTATCTGTAATATGTACCTATTTTCTTGCATATGCTCCAATATCAAGATTACTCCTGTAAAACCACCCAACTATTGGACTTGCAATAATACTTAGGTACATATATGTTTTATAACCATGCCCCAAAAGTATATGTAATTAAATATCCATACCAATGTTCTTTACCAGTTTTTTTTCTCTCATAAAATATTTCGCCTATTAATAAGGTCATTTTATACTCGCAATTCGTAATAATCGAGATATTAGATTTAATTTTGGCATGTGGGTGATTTTGGATTATAATTCAGTTTTTCGGGTACATATTTCGTAACCATACAGCTAATCAGATGGCTCGCAGACGTGACAGTTCTGATATGACCAGCGAGATAACGCGCGTATCGACGCCTTATCATTATCACTGCACCTACGAGATAACGCGTACAAAAGAAATGGGCCATGTTGTGTTTGCTTTGCTTGCATGTTATTGTCTTCGTTTGAGGTCATTTGCATTAGAAAAAACCGGGTCAAAAATATAAAGCGAAATAACAAAATTTTTATATCGTTTCAGAATTTGAAGGACACAGAAGCCTTTGCCTGGGTTTTACTACAACCTAGTATTAACCTATATTCTACCTAGCTACTTATATATTACTTGTGGGTAGCTTCATGCCTACGACTTCGTCTTCGTGGAATGATGGTTGATAAAAAATATCCTATGTCCATTCCCGGGCATTAAACTATCTTAATACCAAATTTCATCTAAATCGGTTCAATGGTTAAAGAGAAAAGAGGTAACAGACATATTTATGCATTACTTAATAATATTTTAAAAATAAATACCTACATTACGTACAGTACGGATTATATCTAAAGTAGGGGTGAACTGGCATACAAGAGTAAATCGTCAACACCATAACGTCCATAACACTAACCTAAATAAGAATTAAATATATAGAAATGATTTTCCGATATCGAGTAAACATTAAACAAGTAGGTAAATTGCGTTGACTTTTTTTTATAAATCTTCTACACTACATAAGACAGGGTTTCGTAAGTATAAACATAACAAGTTAAAATAACTTACCTCAAATGGTCGTAATCCCTCTCTGGAATCTGCAGTTTCTTCAACCACATAATATTGCAGTCACATATCCAAGGATTCCCCTGTAGATCTAGCTTCACTAGTTGCCCAAACGGTTCAGCCAGAGCCTCATTCAATCTAGGTATCCTAGACCCAGATAAAGACAACTCTTCTAATGTGAAATCATCGGCGTCTTCCAACACTTCCCTTCCGAAGGATAGAATACTAAATTTAGTCAGATTTCTATTCCTTTCGAGCTCAAGTTTTTCCAATCCATGTAAATCCGCGAACACGTAGTCGGGAACCTCTGTTATAGCCAAATTGTTTAGTTTTAAAATCTTTAGCGCTGGCATATCGAAGTCTTCATTCGTAATTTCATCAATTGGATTGTCAGATATGTCTAAATATTCGAGTGTGAACGGTATCTCGAAGATATCTGTTAGATTGTTGTTAGATATCGTGAGTTTCTTCAAATCGTATGCTTCTACGAAAAAGTTATCAGGAACTATGTTTAAATTTATTCCACTTATACTTATCTCTTTGATTTTGTGTGTAAGACCAAACCCTGATCTGTCGAATAGGTTGGTTTCTCTCAAACTTGGTCCTAGGTTATTATTGTCTAAGATAATCTTATTTAAATTGCTAAGATGATGAAACGCTAATTTAGTAAACGTTGTAAATCTATTATTAGCTATATTTAAATACTCCAGCTTTTTAATGTCTTTAAAAACATCTTTATCGATAAACTCCAATAGATTACTACTCAAATCCAATTTCATAAGTTCCGGTAATTGTAAAACATTTGATTCAATTCGCGATATCTTATTATTACTCAGAATCAATTCCTTCATATACTTCGATCGATACAAATACGAGTTCGATATATCACTCAAGTTGTTTGATGACAAATCTAGGCTATACACCATGTTAGGTAAAGAATCTTCGACTGAAAATAACACCGGTTTAGTGTAACTGCAATCCACACGCTCGCCCAAATATTCAATGTCACTGTAGTCTCTACACACACAGAGATCACATATCGATGCGTATATTCTGACCTCGCTTATAATAAACGCAAAGACTATTAAAGCGCGCATTGTGTTATATTGCCTAGACTCAACTGAACGCCTAAGCGGCGAAATTTTATCAGTAACATTGATACCTTATCACGTTTGATTGTAATTTCATTTCGCTTCAGGTGTGTTGAAAATAGATCATATATGTGGGGAATAAAGTGTATTTTGCGTGGGTGCGGTTAAATAAAATATTGTTTGGCATCTTTATTATATTAACCTAAGGTTGTTGACACAGGTTTTGTTGTTCAATTTATACTTATAACTATTTGATACACTAAAATTAACACTCGAGATATTCTTCAAATAATTAAAAGAAAAAAAAAACATTTTAAAAGTTTTGGTCAAGTGGGAATATAGGTACTTAATTAATAGTTACAAGTAGTTTATTTATACACAAGTAATTAAAAAAACGTATTTCGGCTTTCTCAAAATCTTCCCCTAGCAGTTTGCGTATTTCCCTTCGCACTGGAGTCCTCGTGGGCCTGAAAAAGGACCTTATTTCAATGCACTGAAGTTTATTTCATCTTGTTAAAACACCTTGACTAGGTGTTTTAACAGGAAAATAGATATTTGTAGATTCTGACTATGACATGATGTCATTGCAATAAGCAATCGGTATTTATACCTGCGTTAGTCATGCGCGGACATTCAATACTTGTTGATGTTTACTAATGCACATATACGTAAGTATAAAATCGTATTAATAGATCTACTTGTTTTTAGTGAAGGACAAACGTAGGAAAATTGTTCTAAGTAGTTAATAAATATGGTAATGTTTCTCTCACAATAACATGTAAATTTATCGTTAACAAACACGGAACCTTGAAAACTCATATCGGCGGCAAACAAGCATTTCGTACGTTTGATAGTAAACGGCTTCCGTTTCCGTTATCACACCTGCACTGTCGAGATTTTTACATACCTTAATGACGATGGAGGTCCTAGGTCCAGTGTTCCACAAGGCCCCGTGTTGGTCCACAAAGGCAGCCTCTACGGCCACCGTGTACAGCCCTGGGGCCGACACGGCCACCAGTTGTTGCGCCGAGAAGAAGTCTCGCACGGGGGCGACGGTTTGGGTCGCCGAGAGAACTGGTGGTACGTTGGTCAGTTCGACAGTCTGGAAGGGAAATTGTACTTTATTTCTGTAGTAATTAGGTCGTATTTGGACCGTGAAGAAATCATGAACCGGGGCGACGGTATGTACTCTATGGTTTGTACCGCTGAGAGGACGGGAGCTACATTGGTTAGCTCCACCGTCTGCGGGAGCAGTGTTGGCCGAACGTTAATTGCAATGAACCATTATAAATTGAACCGTAAACCGTAACGGACGGTTACATTTTACGGTTGAATTTATAATGGTTAATTGCATTAACGTTTCGGCCAACACTGTGTGGGAGAAATACTCTTTATTGCACCCAATTGAAGAATAATAAATAATGAAGAATAACAATAATTCAAGTGGAGGTAATCAGGTCTCTGGCTTATTTTTTTGATATTTAAGTCGTATTTGAACAGGATACCTCGTAGTCTAATTAGTTTACCTTCTCGTTGGTGCGCGGGTGCGGCGTGGCGGTGACGGTCAGCTGAACTAATTTCACTTGTCGCGGCGGTTGTGATTTGCTGCAACAAACATACAGTTTTACCCCCTTATTCATAAACTACTAAACTTATTTACTTACTAAACTTACTTTGTTTACTAAAGTTGACAAGCCGATAATAATCGTTTGTCCCTTTCCGAGTTATTGGTATGATAGAAAGGAACAAACGATTATTATCGGTTTGGACGGCTTGTCAACTTTATAGTTCGTTTTTTTAGTATTAGAAAAAAGGTAAACAATTTTGATGTGTTTTTTAATTGAAAAACACGTTTTTAAAATAAATTACGGCAAATATGTAACAATTATGAATCTAATACGATCATTTATATTCTACTGCTTTCATAAGTAATAGTTTTTGATTTTTAGAAAGCGTTTTTCAATTAAAAGACATGCCAAGATCGCTTACTTTCTTGCAAGTACTTTCTAATGCAAAAAAACGAACTATAGTAAACGTTTATGAATAAGGGGGTTAATGTCTTATTTATTTATTTAGGTGTCGGTGTTCGGTTGACAGTACGACAACAATTATAATATTGTCAACTGGATACCAAGGCCTCAGGGCCTCTAAGCGTTCACTTTGAGTTGGGTAACTCTAAAGTAAGTTTACCTTCTAGGCGGCGGTAGAATCACTCCCTCGGCCTTCAGCGCCAGATGGTGCGTGTGCGGCAACGCGGCCGCTTGCTCGGCGCCTCGACCGCCTACATAACAAACACTATAGGTATCAGTTTCACAAGCCACTATCGAAACTTTAATACACACTTTTTGTAGCGAATGATGAAACTGCAATGTAAATTAAGCAAATATTGTGTAGTTAGTAAATAATAATTTGTGAAGCATTTTTTTGAGAAACAAACAGCTTACCTGGCGTGAGCGACAGGCGGCACAGCGCCCCGCAGGCGCGCGCCTCGCTCACGGCGCGCGGCCACACGGCGCCCGCGCAGCACGCGCGCACCGCCGCCAACACTGCTTCTGCGTGCTGGGGAATACTAATTCATAATAACGATCGCTTTTTTAAATGACGCACCGCTGACCGCTACCGGTTGGCGGTCCTGCGACGCTTAAAATATATACTTATAAGTTTTGGAAACAATGTAACAGTCGGTAGCGAAATAGTCAATATTGTACGAGTAGGTAATTAGGTATGTATAAATCGAACTAAAATTAAGTAGGTGTGTGTGAACATGATGTGAGATCAAATTGAAGAATAAAAAACCAACGCAAATATCACTTCCGAAAACCTTCGTAGCGATAACTCAACAATCAGTTTGTTTTATATTTGTACTCGAAAACCTAGAAAACGACTCCTATAACAAATTTAAAAGAAACTTACTCGATGTGTGATCCCATTGCCGGTAGCAGGGTTGTCAAAGAGCTTGTTAGATATGTGGAGGATGGCCTCGGCGGGGGCCAGCGCGATCTGCTGGTCGAGGCTGGCGGGCGCCAGGGCCGGCACGAACAGCGCGCGCGCCGCCGCCCGCCCGGTGACGCGCTCCAGGAACTCGGACAGCTGCGTGAATGTGTGCTGACAACTGCGTGGGCTTAAGGAATATATGATGATATTTGTGATTTTGTGAAGATAAAAGTTTTCAGCAAACTTGACGGCTACTTCAAAAATACAATATTATAAGTAGGTATCAGTATACTTATAATATTTAAGTGTGTAAGTAAGCTTGTACTCGTAACAATGTAGATTCGGACGTGACTGCACAGTTTGCAGTGATAGGGTGTAGATAAATGCCACTAATAAACGACATATTGCTACGAAAGTTACGGTTTATACATATCAGCTATTTGTAAATTTGTAAGATTTCTTGCTGAAAATGAATTGAATGCCCGTATATGAATTCGTCAAAAATTTAAAAAAAGAAATTCAAATGCTTGAAAGTAGAGATGCACCAGCAAGCAAGCTAGCAAGCAGTGGTGGCCGAGTGGATATGACGTCGGACTTTCAATCCGGAGGTCGCGGGTTCAAATCCTGGCTCGTACCAATGAGTTTTTCGGAACTTATGTACGAAATATCATTTGATATTTACCACTAGCTTTTCGGTGAAGGAAAACATCGTGAGGAAACCTGCATACATCTGCGAAGGAACTTCAAAGGTGTATGTGAAGTCCCCAATCCGCATTGGGCTAGCGTGGGGACTATAGCCCAAGCCCTCTCGCGCATGGGAGGAGGCCTGTGCTCAGCAGTGGGACGTATATAGGCAGAAATGATGATGATGATGAGAGATGCACCGGATATCCGGTTACTATCCGGTATCCAGCCTATCCGGCCACTATTTTACTATCCTGCCGGATACCGGATAGTAACATTGATTGATTTCAGAGTAAAGAAATTGGATTTAAGAAACAGACACGGTCATAATCGTTTATTATTTTAAAACAATTTAATAATTCCATTGACTTGCACGCGCACTCATTTCGAACCTAGAAATGAGTCCGCGCGAACGTTTACTAGGAAACAGGTCAAACCTGCAGAATGCGCACCTGAAAAACCGAAATGTAGGTATAGATCCGCCGGCCGAATATCCGGCGGCCGGATACCGGATATTCGGCCAGTGTCATAGTCATAGTCATTTATTCATAGAACAATATACATTGCGTTTGAATTTTACATTATATCACAATTACAATTTTATAAATAACAATAAAACTTAAAGTATTACAAATTTTATAAATAACAATTAAAACTTAAAGTATTAAAACTTAAAGTGTCCAGGCCGGATATCCGGTATCCGGCCAAACAACTATCCGTTGCATCTCTACTTGAAAGTTTTTTTTAATTATCTCGTTATGTTAGTCATACTTTGCAGGCCTGCGAATATATCGAAGTACTTTAAAAAGGATACATTTGCAGATGTGTCAAGGTAGCCTCATCGGCGTGGAAAGCCGTCCTGGCTATGTGCGCGTACCGCGCCGCCACAGCTTGCGCCGCGCGCGCCGCTTTACGTAACGCCGCCGCGCATGCGCCCGCTGCGGCGCATGGCGATCTTGACGCCTGAGTAATAACAATTGACATGTAGATATATATACTGGAAGAAATCCCTTAAAGGGATAAGTTTGCCTTTGTACTGCCTATCCTGTACCATATAGTAGATTGTTAACCAAGGGTGGAAAGTGAACCATTTCACCCGAGATATTTTGGCGCTCGAACGAAGAGAGAGCGCCAATAGTTCGAGGGTGAGATGGTTACTTTTACCCGAGTTAAAAACTCTACTTTTCATTTCGACTATGAGGAAAGTCAAACACGAGAAATGTAGGTTTATTATTGGTAAGTATAATTCTTTAGAACAAATTATTAACAGATATATAGGTAACTAGGTATAAGTCACTCGAATCACTTAAAAACGTAAACGGCGCCAATTTCAGTCATGCGGAAGCTGATATGAGAGTTTATAATATGGCATATATTGCTGTTAGCCGTTGCTCGAAGTAAAAATTAAAAAAAATTACTTTCCACCCTAGGGTGGGAAATGTAATTTTCCACCCGGTTATCAGCTTATGAAAGGTAAACTTTCCGAACAGGAGAGATGAAAAAGAGTTTATTCTTACATACATTTGTATGTGTCGTGGGCACATCTTTTATCATTTCATGAAATTATCGGTTGGCCATTATGAAAATGTCAAATCTAACCTAACCATATCATGAAATGATCAATTGCAAAATGGCATTTCATACGATCAAATTCTACGATCCGGCCACGACAGAGGCTTTTGAATGCGGGCCGTAAAAGGCGCCAGGCTGATTATCGACGTTATCTCTGTGCGGATATGGAAAAACTAACCTGAGCCACTGCGGGTGGGGGCTGCGTACACAATACTCTCGCTCTATCCGCCGTCCTCGCCAGCGTCGACAAGGCCTGCGCTCTAGCTGCGATCCAAGCGCCAGCCAATGGCGTGCAGGCCGCGCACCCGGAACATCCGGTGCAGCCTCCCCCGGCGGCTCCAGCGCCGCCCCACCCGCCCGCCACCTCCCAGCACGACGCCGCCGCCTCCAGCCCCGTTATACCTGACAAACATACACGTACACGTGCGTAAACACCAAACCAGAAAAACCGGCCAAGTGCGAGTGGAACTCGCGCACGAAGGGCTCCGTACCATTACGCAAAAAACGGCCAAACAAATCACGTTTATTGTATGGGAGTCGCACTTTAATATTTATTACATTCTGTTTTTAGTATGTATTTGTTGTTATAGCGGCAACAAAAATACATCATCTGTAAAAATTAGCTATCACGGTTCATGAGATACAGCCTGGTGACAGACAGACGGACGGCGGAGTCTTAGTAATAGGGTCCCGTTTTTAACCTTTAAGTACGGAATCCTAAAAAAGAGTCGGGCACTACGGGCGTTAGGCTGATTAGGCCAAGAAAAGTCTACAACTACAACGATTTTGATAGCATACGCAGTACAAGTGTTATTTGTCTTAATTTCGTAGAAGTTTGACGTCTACAATAAACATTTGCACTGCGTGTGCTATCAAAATCGTTGCAGACTTATCTATGTGCGTAGGTAGACCAAAATTAAATTTCAAACTCATTAGTGAATTTGGGAATTTGCGATAAAAAAGTTAACAAAAATATGAATAAAGAGCGTTACCTTGTTCAACAAGTTCAGCGTCCGCCTTAGCAGCCCGATGTAGCGAGGCCAACCATCGCTGCGTGGCCTCCGAACTCGCCGCTCCTAGTAATCCCTCCAGCACGTGCGCGGCTAAACGGTGGTGCCCATATCTGAATAAAGAGCGTTACCTTGTTCAACGAGTTCAGCGTCCGCCTTAGCGGCCCGGTGTAGCGAGGCCAACCATCGCTGCGTGGCCTCCGAACTTGCCGCTCCTAGTAATCCCTCCAGCACGTGCGCGGCTAAACGGTGGTGGCCATATCTGAATAAAGAGCGTTACCTTGTTCAACGAGTTCAGCGTCCGCCTTAGCGGCCCGGTGTAGCGAGGCCAACCATCGCTGCGTGGCCTCCGAACTCGCCGCTCCTAGTAATCCCTCCAGCACGTGCGCGGCTAAACGGTGGTGCCCATATCTGAATAAAGAGCGTTACCTTGTTCAACGAGTTCAGCGTCCGCCTTAGCGGCCCGGTGTAGCGAGGCCAACCATCGCTGCGTGGCCTCCGAGCTCGCCGCTCCGAGTAACCCCTCCAGCACGTGCGCGGCTAAACGGTGGTGCCCATATCTGAATAATAATAACATCATTATATAAACCATCACATCACAAACTACTCCATGACTTTAACCCTCGGACGCCGCGCCTATCGTGTGCAGCGCGTCATTAGAAGTCTTATCGAATTGCACGAAAGTCGATATTGATCTTGACGTCTTTGGCGATCAAAAGGTGAAATATAATAGAAACGTCTAAGTATAAGTAAGCATGGTTAGCATAATAAAAAGCAGTTTTACTCCCAACCCCTTGTCGTCAAGAACTTTACTATACAGATACAAATAGGGTTCAAACTTACCTCAGAACGGCCCTTAAGACCCTATATTTTGTCCGACCATCAGCACTACTTATCACTTCCTTAATCTTCTCCTGCCAAGCGCTATTTATTTTGCATTTGAGCGCCTTAGCTTGCTAAATACAAAAATGCACCTTATTGGTATGACTATAAAGCTCGGCTCACCTTAACGCGGCTATGGCGACCCTATACTTCGTCCAACCATCATCACTTGAGATAGCTTCCTTAATCTTCTCCTGCCAAGCGCTGTTAATCTTGCATTTGAGCGCCTTAGCTTGATAAATGAAAAATGCACCTTATTGGTATGGCTATAAAGCTCGACTCACCTTAACGCGGCTCTGGCGACTCTATACTTCGTCCACCCATCAGCACTTGAGATAGCTTCCTTAATCTTCTCCTGCCAAGCGCTGTTTATTTTGCATTTGAGCGCCTCAGCGTGCTAAATACAAAAATGCACCTTATTGGTATGACTATAAAGCTCAACTCACCTTAACGCGGCTCTGGCGACCCTATACTTCGTCCAACCATCAGCACTTGAGATAGCTTCCTTAATCTTCTCTTGCCAAGCGCTGTTTATCATGCACTTGAGCGCCTTAGCTTGCTAAATACAAAAATGCACCTTATTGGAATTACTTTAAAGCTCAACTGACCTTAACGCGGCTCTGGCGACTCTATACTTCGTCCACCCATCAGCACTTGAGATAGCTTCCTTAATCTTCTCCTGCCAAGCGCTATTTATTTTGCATTTGAGCGCCTTAGCTTGCTAAATACAAAAATGCACCTTATTGGTATGACTATAAAGCTCGGCTCACCTTAACGCGGCTCTGGCGACTCTATACTTCGTTCACCCATCAGCGCTACTAATAGCTTCCTTAATTTTCTCCTGCCAAGCGCTGTTAATCTTGCATTTGAGCGCCTCAGCTTGCTAAATACAAAAATGCACCTTATTGGAATGACTTTAAAGCTCAACTCACCTTAACGCAGCTCTGGCGACTCTATACTTCGTCCACCCATCAGCACTTGAGATAGCTTCCTTAATCTTCTCCTGCCAAGCGCTGTTTATCATGCACTTGAGCGCCTTAGCTTGCTAAATACAAAAATGCACCTTATTGGAATTACTTTAAAGCTCAACTGACCTTAACGCGGCTCTGGCGACTCTATACTTCGTCCACCCATCAGCACTTGAGATAGCTTCCTTAATCTTCTCCTGCCAAGCGCTATTTATTTTGCATTTGAGCGCCTTAGCTTGCTAAATACAAAAATGCACCTTATTGGTATGACTATAAAGCTCGGCTCACCTTAACGCGGCTCTGGCGACTCTATACTTCGTTCACCCATCAGCGCTACTAATAGCTTCCTTAATTTTCTCCTGCCAAGCGCTGTTAATCTTGCATTTGAGCGCCTCAGCTTGCTAAATACAAAAATGCACCTTATTAGAATGACTTTAAAGCTCAACTCACCTTAACGCAGCTCTGGCGACTCTATACTTCGTCCACCCATCAGCACTTGAGATAGCTTCCTTAATCTTCTCCTGCCAAGCGCTGTTTATCTTGCATTTGAGCGCTTTAGCGGCCCGCTCTTGGAATATCACGGTACATAGGAGCACTAGCGCTGTCCCGTCTTCCACAGGCTCTGATACGTCGGCCCTGCACATAAGTGAATTACATGTTAGTCGCCATATTCATAACACTTAGCAAACCTCTGTTATTATTTTTCTCTTTTTAACAGCCACAAATGTCAAAATGACGAAAATGGCATAAAACTGTTAAAATGGAGTCAGCAAATATAGCTTTTATCATTATTTATTGCCGATCGGTTATGGTTTTAGCACAACACAGCACAACATCAGGAGGCAGTATGTGACATATATTCGGCTTCTATTGATGACACTGCCACATAACTATCTATAACACCAGTCAATGTAAGCACAAAACAGATAAGTACAGAAGTCAATCACATGTATGTACTTTACTTTTCATACCTACGCTCGGCGGTCGCTCTAGGGTTGCGATTGTTGCGAACTATGACTTATGCACAAAAAACTATTGTCGTAGTGGCACTCGTATCCATCGTATCGTATCTCGTATCTAGTTGTTAGATTTATTGTTGAGGATGAAACGGGAAGAATGGAAATATAAATTAATAATAACATTAATAACTCAAATAGTATTTTCATTTTAATGTCATTGTTATATTACAAATTTGCCACAGAAAATATCTTGCGATGATTTCGAGATTGGCGAAATGCACGATTATTATATTTGAAAGTGTAATTAATTCGCATTCTCATGTACAATGTAATAAATTCGCATACGCATTCTCTCTGAAACCACTGGTAGCTTAAAAAACGACAATTCACCTGTTAATGTTGAATTTAAACAACCGTCCACTGTACAGTTATAATAACTTTTTGTTTTGTTTCTCCATTATTGCACAAAAAAGTTCACAGACGCGTGTCTCAAGCGGATGGCACTCGCGCTCGCACTGGTCCCAACTGGTCCGAGATATCGTGTCCGTGAGCAGTGTCTATGTGTGCGTTGCTCGAGCGCGCTTTGTATGTAGGTTGATTTCTGTACCTATCTCTTTTGTGATGTAAGCGTTAGGGCCCCATGAGTACCTTCCGATAGGTCCTTTTAAAACCTCCAATAAGGCTAAAGCTCAAGGCCCTTATTATTTCCAACATGTAACCCTTTGTTTTTAATAATCGACTAGTGACATATTCGTCTTCTACAAATGACAATGCCACATAACTTACCCATCCATAAGGTCAGTCAGTGTAAGTGTTAGGGCCCCATGATTGCCTTCCCCTAGGTCCTTTTAAGGCCTCCAATAAGGCTAAACCTCAAGGCCCTTAATATGTCCAACATGTAGCCCTTTGTTTTTATTAGTCTACCAGTGATTCGACATATTCGATTTCTACAAATGATAATGCTACATAAGGGACATCTGGCGTCTTTCGAGCGTCGGAGTCTACAATTCTATGGCCGACGTCGACGCAGCGTCGACGCAACTGCGCAGCGACGTCATTTTCCATAGCGCTGGACCGACGCCGATAGACGCCGACGCTCGAAAGACGCCAGATGTGGGGGGGGCCTAACTCACCCATCCATAAGATCAGTCAGTGTAAGTGTGAGGGCCCCATGAGTGCCTCCTCCCAGGGCCCCCAAGGCCTCCAATAAGGCCAAGGCCCTAGGCCCTCCCTGACGCCACCCAGTAGCTCGTAGTTGTGAAGTCAGTAGTCGCCCGGTTCTTGGTGCGTATTCGGCTGGTGCTGCGTTGCATAGTTGTACCTATCAAGAGACGTGAACTTGTAAGAATTATGTTTTTATTTATATTATATAATACTACAATGCAGATGCAACGGATAGTTGTATGGCCGGATACCGGATATTCGGCCTGACCATCAGCCGAATATCCGGTATCCGGCCGCCGAATATTCGGCCAGCGAAACTATACCTACATTTCGGTTTCTCACGTGCGCATTCTGCAGGTTTGACCTGTTTCCTAGTGAACGTTCGCGCGGTCTCATTTTTAGGTTCGAAATGAGTGCGCGTGCAAGTCAGTGGAATGACTAATTGTTTTAAAATAATAAACAAGTACGATTATGACCGTGTCTGTTTCTTAAATCCAATTTGTTTATTCCGAAATCAAGCAATGTTACTATCGTGTATCCGGCCGGATAGTAACCGAATATCCGGTGCATCTCTAACTACAATTGCCTTAGGGTTAATGGAGTTTGCCCGTTTAGTTATGATAAGAATAATAACCAACCAGACAGCGCAGAGCCATACGCAGCGGTCGTATGTTGTCCTGTCCGTCCGGCACGCCCGTCGCTATGACTATGTTCTCTAGGGCAAGCATTAACTCGGCGCCTTCCACGGGTATTCCTTCTTCGTAGCTGTCAACAAAAACAAGGTGTAACCAAAAATTCTCATTCATTATATTTATTAAAAAAAACCTGGCCAAGTGTGAGTCGAGACTCGCGCACGAAGGGTTCCGTACCATTACGTAAAAAAACAACAAAATAATCACGTTTGTTGTATGGGAGCCCCAATTTTTTTTTTTAGTATTTGTTATTATAGCGGCAACAGAAATATCATGGTTCATGATTTATAGCTTGGTGATAGACAGACGGACAGCGGAGTCTTAGTTCCGTGGAAATCTGCCAAAGCCTACACCAGAACATGCGACACAACTGAAAACCGCCGTGTCGCCGAAATAATTTTTAGCTTGTAAAATTTTTACTATCGTATGTAGGTATGTTAGTTTGTAAGGTATGTATCTATGTACCTCAGTTGCGTGATAATGAATGACATTTAATTTAATTAATTTAATCTGGTCTCGTTTTTACCCTTTGGATTCGGAACCCTAATAAATATAATCTGACATTGATATGCTGTGGAGTGGATTGGCCAATAAGAAAATCGAAATATCAAACAATACAACACGCGGCTAGCGTATTCTAATTTACCAGTGCACGGCGCGGCTGGTGAGGACCAGCGCGGCCGTGGCGGCGGGGCTGTGCGCGGCGCCCAGCGCGGCCCCGGCGCACAGGTCGCGCAGGGCCAGCTGCGCCGACCCGGCCGCGTCCGCGATCACCGCCGGGCACTCCACCAGGATCTACCGGCAACATATAATACTACATACATTGTATTACAACACCTACAAAAGGCTCAAAAATATAAAAGCTTGCAGTTATCATAAGCACACGGAGCCAGAGCAGACCTCGAACGAGATGGGACGATGAACTCAAACTCACAGTGGGTCCGAACTGGAGAAGAGTGGCCCGCGACAGACCTCAATGGAAAGAGCTAGAGGAGACCTTTGCCAAGCGGCACGCTGAACTTAGAGACATACTCTAACTCGGAATAAAAGGGCTTAATAGATAGATAGTTATCATAAAATGTATAGCTACAATAAAATCTTTATTTCAGGCGGTAAGTGATATTGTTGTGAGTTAGGATCTTTCTGTGATAGTATGATTGTTTTATTTTTGAATTGTTCAACTCACTTGCATAACCTCCAAGCACAGCATGGTGTGTTTAGGGTCAGCATCGGCGGCGGTTCGCACCAGAGCTTGTACGGAGGCGGCGGGCCACAGGGCCGCGTGCTGCGCGAGGGTCTGCAGGCCGAGCAGCGCGGCGCGCCGCACCGACGAGCGGGCGTCGTTCGTCGCTATACTGAGTAGCAGTTCCACCTAAGGAGAGCGCAGTCATAAGTTTAATATAAGGAGTCAGTTAAGCAAACTATATACTAAATATGTACATGACCTTTAACTAACCAGTGTGTGTTGGCTATTTTTTAATCTTATCGGTTCGTGACTGAAAAATATTGAGGTTGACCAATTATTGTGTAATTTAAGGGTAAACTGGGGTTAGTAAATATGTTAAATAAATAGGTATGTTACTTAATTTTATTTCCAAACTACTGTTTTTTAGGCGGAGTAGGTACTTCCATGGAGTAAGTATGAAGGTACTTCCATGGGTTCTGAATCGAAATGCGTCAAGTGGTTGATAAAAACTCTTTAGTATAAAATAAACTATAACACTAAACAAAATGAAGGAAAACAGATTCCTTACAAATTGCAGTGGTGAAGTGGTTATAATTTTTTTATTGTTATTAAGTACCTGATCAGGAACATGGACGACAGTGTCATGAGCGATGGCAGTAAGCGCAGAGATGGCGGCGCGCACCGAACTCGTGGAAGGAAACCGCTCCAATAGCGAGCGGAGCAGTTTCAGAACGCCACCCGCTCGTACCGCTACAAGTAATACGACAGAGGCTTATACATTTGATCAGCTGTTGTCATCAACATATGTAACACTTAGCACCACTTGCACTAATCCGGGGTTAACCGGTTAATCCTGGAGTTACCACGGTAACAATTAGACACTAGGTTAACGGTTTAACCACTTAACCTCGGGTTAGTAGGATGGCCTTTAAACATGTCAAATAAAAATAGGCTATGTGGTTGTGAAGGCCTTCTGCATTCCTGTTGTCCTAAGGCACCTTAAGCCTCAGAACAGCAAATATGTATAGTTTAAAAAGGCTTAATATTTAGACAATTTTTTTCATTTACAAATTATTCATAATAAAATCTGTTTTTAATCTCTTTATTATCTTATCTGTCACTCACATCTTAATGTCTATCCCCATTGTGTCCTCAGCTACTCTTTATAGGAGCCAAATGTGTACTTTCCAACTTTTTCTCATGCATAAGACTATTGTATGTAGCAAGTTAATACCTCCTCCGTGCACAGTCCTCAAGGCCCGTACGAGCTTGGCGCGCCGCTCTGCGCCCGTGCTCTCGCATTCCACCATGTCCGATAATTTGTTGCACATGGCCACCGCAAAGGCACTGGAAATGGTTTACAATTAAACTATGCATAGGAAACTGTATTTTCTTCATAATGGTTTTAAAGCAATTGTTGTTATTTCTTTTTTTTAATTTAAACCTTAATTATATCTTAGAAATGGCTACATTTGCCTATGGATTTTAGGCTTTAACTGATCTGATTATGGCTTCTTTTATTTTGAAGTAAACAAAACATTGAAATTGCTTGATTCTAATGAAAGTGCTGAGGTGTAGGAAATATGTAGAATAGTTCTCCAAGTTAAAGCTATTCCAAAACTATTTGGTATAACACCAACCAAAACATAGAAGAATAATTCAAACTGTTCCAAACATCAATATAATAAAGACATCAATAAATTAAGGAAGATGTATTCTAATTTATACTTAAATAGTTGCCACTGACAATCAGATAACATTATTATTTGAGCTATGTATTAGCAATTCAATGGAACCTGTGTGCTGATATTAAACATTTATTTTAAGATTTTTATAAATCAATTAATGTGCCAATAAAGAAATTTGTATTAAAACAATAAAATCAGTTTTTTTTTTAAATTATGCATGGGTTCACTCATGGCCACAGACTAGCCGAGGCGTAGACGTGGCCTACGATGGAGCGAGCTCGCCCAGAAGGTGCCTGTTCACTCTTGATTTGCCGGGTTATAAGAGCACGGAAATATAGACGCCGGCAAGGAATTCCATTCCTTGGCAGTGCGCATAAGGAAAGTAGAAGCAAAGCGCTTAGTGCGAATTGGCGGAATATCTACCAAGTAAGGATGGAAACCGGCCAGTTTTTGCTAGTTTCAACTAGAAATAAAATAACATACTTGGAATGTGCCGCAAATCTGGTAGTAGCATAAATAGCAGCCTCAACCTCCACATTGTCATGGCTGTCCAGCCCTCGCCTAATAGCGTGGTGCACATTCTGCCGCTCTGGAATGATCCCGGCAACAGCTCCGAGCGTCCGAAGTGCCAGCGCCCTTGCTACGGGATCATTTGAATGTAGAACACTGAATACTCGTCTCAAAAACTCGTCGACGTTCAGGATCTTGTCCAAATGCTTCTCGCTCTGCTGGCAAACCCGCAGCACCCATAAGCGAAGGAAATTATTGCCCATACGAAAGACATCGGCAAGTTTCAGAAATGACGAATTTATAAGTATTGGAAACGGGTATTTTTCGAAGAGACGCGGAAAACGGACTATCGCTTCGCATTGCTCACCCACTTTTCCTGATCTGAGCCCTGTAAAACATAACTTATTATAGATTTTGTATGCTTTGTTGGTTGGTTTGTGTAATATATAGGTTAGGTTTGTATACCTTTGTCTAGCTCAGTTAGTGCTGAATTAGCATCTTGCTCTGGTTCGCCAGTGTTGTCGCTGAACGTATTTAGTCGAACGCCGATCATTTTCGGCTATATGCAATAGAAAATATATGGATAAATCAACCAAACTCAAGTGACAATAACACAAACTTGGTGCAATTGGTGCATAAACAATAAACAGCATAAAACCGCTCATAGACAATAGATTTTTGACAGCCGTTTGACAGCGTAGTTGCTTACTAGTTTACTCAGTAGATGGCGTATTAACACAAATTATTGTATTCTTGGTTTATGCTATTCGACGGTAGATGTCGTTACAATGTAATAAAAACCAGTGAAAACTTAAAAGTACAGTAATTACATATACCGAAATTAACACCCGCTTTCTTTCTTTCTTGACTAGATCTTAGAGGCTTCACGTTGTCGGTAGCCTTCTCATTCTGCGCAGTAAATAGTGATATGAATAATATTTTCACCACACCAGCTCGGAAAGGCTTACTTTGCACTTCAAGAACTGATAGCAAAGTTGCATTTTATTCACATGTGAGGCAAAGTAATCAAATGCAAATTTTGAGTTGTTTTCTTATGTTGGCTGGTAGAATTGACTTTTAAATGATGATTATGGGTGATAAATATTTAATAACATTCATTTGTATTTGATTTGGTTTGATTTTGTTTGGTATTTTACATTTAATATTTGCCTCGGGTTGGTGTGGTGAAAAATGTTGTGTTTTACAAGGGGGCAAAGTTGTTGTTTAACCGCTCGTGCTAATATTGATACCCGAGCAAGCGAAAGATTCCAAAATTGAACCACGAGCGTAGCGAGTGGTTCGAAAAATGGAATCTTGAGCGTTGCGAGGGTTTCAAAGCACGAGGGTTAAACAAAATTTGCCCCCGAACAACTATTTTATTGCAATAGAAGGTAAGGTTTACTCGGGTAATTCCGAATGTCGAAAACTGTCGGATAATTCCGAAAAGAGACTTTTATTATGATGGAATTTAGGGTGATTTTCATCTGATTTTCGGAATTATCCGACATTCGGTATTACCCGAATACACCCATTTCTTAAAAATAAAGTAACAGAACAGAATATCTCATGGACCAGAGACGTAATGGCATAGCAAATTACTAACATAATTACATTACTTATGCAAACTATACATATATAGATAACTACACTATAGGTATTTTATAACCTTATAAGATACTACATATTAAATTAAAAATGACAACTAAAATCCTAAAAAATAATAAATAATATTGTAAGGTTCGGAAAGGACGAGTAATGAAACAAGCGAATGCTGGAATAATACTGACTATATTTCTAATGTATACACGAAGGTTACAACAAAGATTTCAGAAAGAAAGAAGAATTCTATTTCATATAAACATAAAATAAAAATTACATAATAATATAATTATAACTGCTTATAAAATAAAACTTATATAACTAAACGACCTTACTCAAAAATAAAAAAAATACTAAAAACTACCCTAAAACCCTTGGCCTTTCGGCAAGGTGCCCATCACGCAGGCAGCATTCCCGCGCTGTATTAAATTTGTCCTTAAAGTTATATATAGTTAGGTTCATAAATCTTCATGTATTTAATAAGTACCTACCCACATAGGTACTATTTCATTAGGTACTCGATGCCACTACCTACTATCTATACAGTTTAATTGCAAGTATATGATTTAAATAATTATAGTTCGTTTTTTAGGGTTCCGTACCCAAAGGGTAAAACGGGACCCTATTACTAAGACTTCGCTGTCCGTCCGTCCGTCCGTCCGTCCGTCCGTCCGTCCGTCCGTCCGTTTGTCACCAGGCTGTATCTCACGAACCGTGATAGCTAGACAGTTGAAATTTTCACAGATTATGTATTTCTGTTGCCGCTATAACAACAAATACTAAAAACAGAATAAAATAAAGATTTAAATGGGGCTCCCATACAACAAACGTGATTTTTGACCAAAGTTAAGCAACGTCGGGAGGGGTCAGTACTTGGATGGGTGACCGTTTTCTTTTTGCTTTTTTTTGTTTTGTTTTTTTGCATTATGGTACGGAACCCTTCGTGCGCGAGTCCGACTCGCACTTGCCCAGTTTTTTTAGCATTAGAAAGAACTTGCAAGAAGGTAAGCGATCTTGACATGTCTTTTAATTGAAAAATGCTTTATAAAAATATAAAACTATTACATTTATGAAAGCAGAAGAAATGATCGTATGTATTAGATTCATAATTGTTACATATTTGCCGTAACTTATTTTTAAAATGTGTTTTTCAATTAAAAGACACATCAAGATTGTTTACCTAATTTCTAATGCTAAAAAAAAAACGAAGTATACTTAGAAGCTTAAAATAAGTATCACGGCGTAACTTTTAGCAAGCAATTGCAACCTCTTTGTTAAAAACAAATAACCTTTAACTATTCAACTCTATTGTACTCGTAATATTTTAATGTGACTTTTCTGGTTGTCTTGCCTGTCTGCTCGGTCTTGCTTGAATCTCAGTGTGCATGAGAAAGTGATATTTAGTGAATTAATAGAAAGGTGTTTGTAATAAGAATGTGTTTTTGGCTATTTTATCTATTTGTTAGTATCCGGACGCCGGCCCAGCCCACAGCTGCAAATATTCTGTAAGTGGAATCAATTGCATTGGTTCTAACATTTATAACTTGTAACATTCTAACGATTTTGGTGTACCTAATCGGATAATTTCTTAAGTTAAATATTTCCGAAAATAACCCAAATATCTATCTTAATAAGAATC
The DNA here is from genome assembly GCF_963556715.1 of Cydia fagiglandana. NCBI lineage: Eukaryota > Metazoa > Arthropoda > Insecta > Lepidoptera > Tortricidae > Cydia > Cydia fagiglandana. Next base: position 408,332 of record NC_085941.1, on the reverse strand, counting down.
CCTTTTCGGTATTATCTGACGATTTGCGACTTTCGGAATTACCTATTCCGAATACCTACAACTTATAAGTTTCATTTGTGATACAAGCTTTTATCGCCGACTGAAACGACTTCAAACTTTGAGGTTCGGAGGTTGGTGAGGTTGGCATGACCATCCTACCATAAAGTTCCCATAGTCATCGGTCTTCATCATCAGGATCAGCTTGACTGAACAGCATTGTCTCATGTGATACATTATGGACTTTTGTTTGATCACAAACGATCACAAACATCTTGTTTTAAAATTTCTGACTTAGCCCGCTGCGCCAGATGAATTTTTCATGTTAGTTTTCATTCTCTACAAATTACTTATAGATCTGACTGCCGTCCCAATCTCCTATTAGGGGTCTAACAAGTAAGCAAACTTGATATTAAACACCTCTAAAATTAACCTAGCAAAGCTCTGTTTAGCCGTCGCCTCTCAAAGCGTAATTACACCTGTGTAACGCGACCCGTACCTCGCCATTACATACGACAAACTTATCCCGTGCAATGGCCAGAATTAGAACTAACCACTTTCCATACTAATTTAAACTTTATGTGTAGATACTAGCGCCGTTATCAACTGCAAGTATAACTTGGTGCTGCCATTACGTGAAATTACGCGAAATGGTGCCCACTAATAATGGCAGATCGGCCAAAAGCGGAGTTTTGTTACTGTGTTATTTTAGATTTGTAGCTGTTGTTTAGGTGTTTGATGTCCGACAGCTTTCAAATTAACGCGGCTGGTGTAAACCGTACTTAATGTTAACGGTAAATTCTAATTACGTTAGATAATACTTTAATGAGGGTGGTTAGTCTTTTCAAATACCTATTCTTATTTCAAAAGGGTTCAGGAAGGGGGAAACAGGAGACCAGCAGGAGGGCCTAGCCAAAATGACAATGCCGCCATTTTACAAAAAAACGAAACTTCAGAAAAATTCTATCTAACTATCAAAGCTGCTTTCACTTTAGAATCGGGTAAGAAATGCGTCCTTCAGAGGATAACATTCGGACATACGAAAGCATTTTTGCCCAAGCTGAAATGGAGACCTTCGTTAATGCTCGGTAAAAATGTATCAGGATGACAGATAATACGAAAAGTTACGTGACTATATCCATGCATTTTATATCAACGATTGTCATCTTGGCTATACCCCCAGATCCCAGATTATAAATTTACGTAAATATGTGACCACAGAGTGAATAAACCCATTTTCACATTAGTTTTAATGACAATTTAGATGCTAAGATTAAATGTGAAACTTTAGATAAGTTTAATCCGAAACTTATGCAAGTGCAAAGATTAAGAATATCAACGTAAATCCAGTAAGTAGGTAGGGTATGACGGGTACCCTCGTCTCCATCTTATCTTCATTAGGCTTTTATTCTCCCAAAGAAAGGAAAGCGGATAATAACTCATAATCCCAACCTTTCTGTGTATGAATGAAGCATTGTGGATGCGTTCAATCCATCTACCAACATCAACAAATGACAATAAATTTTGCTTCTGTGGCAAAAGCTTCAGCATCCCTATAATGAACTTTGTCACTTGGTTAATAGAGTTTATTTTAACTTGCAGCTTATTATTTTTTATAAGTGGCCAGTATTTTTCCGAGAAGGTCGCATTGTCGTTGTTCTAAATTTAAATGTTTAATCCTCAGCATGTCCGGCATCGATTACTTGCGTGTTCGGACAATGGCGGATCTGGTGGATTTGGGAAATCAGTCAAAACAATTCTTTGTTCATATCCGGAAGGGATTGTACATATTGAAGGTGGATTAGGGAGACAATGGGCACAATGCTTTATTTTATTAATCAGCGGTCATTGTTTTTTGGTCAAATTGTGCAATATTACAATACGATACAAACAGTTTTCATTGCACACCAATAACAAATACAAAGAAACAGTAGATTCACACGAATTAAGCATTAATTTATAATAATATATGTATACTCGCACATACCTACCTAAATATTAATTAAACGTTAACTCGCATTCATATTGTTTTAAAAATTATATTGATTAACGTTTTATACGTTGATAATAAAACGATAAGGATATATTTAAACTTGTTCAATATATTCTATACGAATAGTTTACTTGTCTGTTACATTTTTAGCAGCCAAGCTACTGCACCGAGTAGGTATTTGGAATTTGCAATGTAGAACGCATAAGTCCCGGGGATGGATAGGCTTGGTTATTGTCACAATTATTAATACTGCAACATTATTGTAAGGTCGACAGTCGACGTCAAATATATATAAGTTTACATCTTTCGTCTTATAATATATAAAGGAGTAAGGTGCAAACGTGTAAACATATCATTGACGTCAACTGTATACAGCATGCGTTCGTTCTATGAAAATTATTGTAAGATAGAAGGTATAAGGTATCTATAAAAGTTTTTCTTCGAGATCTCTCGCTCCACAACACTTTGAAGAAACTCAACACTCGTGTCAAATGATTGCCATCCAAACAAGGCTACAAATACGTCACAAAAAACGTAATCACAGAAAAACCCTCTGGAAGTGTTGAGACGTTAAAACACATACGCTTCGTCACTTTCGAAACAACCATATGAGCCTTAATCTCTATTTAGCCCACTTACACTTGCGATTGCCGTGGTCTTTAACTCAGTGTGATAAAGTTTGATTTAGATTGTAGTGGCTGTGTTAGGAGTGATCGTTTATCCTTTAAAATCACACCTTCGTGGTATGGCATGGCACTGGTGCAATCAAAACATCGTGAAGTAATCTTTTGTGGGCACGAACGGACAAATGGCGGGAGCTGTATTGTATTTAGATCGATATCTAACAGCTTGTGGTGGTTACCATCAGTTTGAGGAATTTTGGGAATCGATTAGCAGCTTTTAAAATCAATTTTTGAGTTGGTCGCGTTTGTTCAAATTATCTCTAACAATAAGTCTAAATAATCACAAACCTTTTTAAAAGGCAGTGTCACAGCCAAAAAAGAAACGACCAAAACCGTTTAGGAAGCTACGGATCAATAAAAACCATATTTCTAAACAGTAATATAATAAATGTAATTCCAAATGATATAAATCAGATAATTTGCTATGAAGCAAACCACAAACTTACCATAAATTTAAATTATAATCAAAGTTTGTCCCGCATCCGATCACAAAACGTCGACACTTTTTTGGCGCGAATGGTAAGGCGTCATTTTTGACACAACGGCTGCGTTCACGAATAAAAGAACTATTTATTATCTGTGTATTGGTAAATAAATATGGAGGATCGCTCTGAATGCATTGTGGCTGGGGATCTGATAATGTTTTTGTTGAGCTGTCTCCTCGAATTGTGGGATTAGTGGCAAATCGGCTCGATGATTGCCGTGGACAAATATTTGCTGTCGTGATATGTTGGGATGCGTTCATGATACAAATTTAGGGATGAAATAATGAGGATACATTAGGCTTAGTTGTTTTTTATTTAATTGAAGTATTTTTTCTACTTTTGTTCATGTTCTACCAATTAATAACCTTTCTAATTTTTTTTGTCTCAATGATCTTTCCATAAAGAAAATTAAGGTTACATAATAGCGCATCGATTGGATCGGATTTCTATGGCAAATATACGTAGGCATTGAATGGTGAAATGAATAATGTTGCGAAATGGCTTGATTACCTATACTATGAATCATACTTTATTAGTTCCTCAAGGGTTATCACCCAGAAACATTTGGCATTACACAGAAGCCAGATTATCGAGATAACAATAGACCGGAGACAATTCTAAGCAGGATGGATTATGTGACATTCCTGCCATAATCTGTGCGTCACCGCAAAAAATTAAAAAAATATGGACGGATGTGCTGGTGGCGCTTAGGGCTTAGGGCCATTACGAAATGTTACTAAGATAACTATCTAATACGCAAAGAGACAAAAAAAATCGGGCAAGTGCGAGTCGGACTCGCGCACGAAGGGTTCCGTACCATAATGCAAAAAACAAAAAACAAAAAAAAGCAAAAAGAAAACGGTCACCCATCCAAGTACTGACCCCTCCCGACGTTGCTTAACTTTGGTCAAAAATCACGTTTGTTGTATGGGAGCCCCATTTAAATCTTTATTTTATTCTATTTTTAGTATTTGTTGTTATAGCGGCAACAGAAATACATCATCTGTGAAAATTTCAACTGTCTAGCTATCACGGTTCGTGAGATACAGCCTGGTGACAGACGGACGGACGGACGGACGGACGGACGGACAGCGAAGTCTTAGTAATAGCGTCCCGTTTTACCCTTTGGGTACGGAACCCTAAAAAGAGGACAACCAATTTACAAAATTTTTACATTTGCCAAAAATTTTACCTACTTATATATGCTCACTATGCTGTCACACTTCGAACTTGGAAACAGCTTACCTAGTATTTGAATATCTACTTATCGACGTATTTTGATATATATTTTAAAATTAGCTCTTTGCTTTTATGTACATGGTTATTAGTTAGGCACTTATCTAAGATACACGTTAAAAATATTCAAACTTACATTGTAAAACTATGACATGTTTATACATATATGTGACTTTCCACGATAAAAGGTACCTTATGGCGGCTGGCGCTTACGTCGCATAGCGCCGCAGGAGCGGCGTTAATAAAAGCGTAAGCGCCAACCGCCATAAGGTACCTTTACCCGTGGGACGTCACATATACATTTTAACGATATAAGTTTGGGTATTCGAAATATAAGAAAAAACTGTAAGATTTACTTGAATCACTCACAATTTATTTTTTGTGAACCACAATCACATTTCAACATTTAAATAAGACGTCGGTATTGTACGTTCAGATGCACTGATAATTTTGATGTATTCATAAAGACGGTTCACACCCGTCTTCAGTTGGTATGTAAATTTTAAGCCAAACGTGCCTAATCACCGCGTTTCCCAACGTTTTCTAAAGTATTTTAAACTTTTGACTCATTGTTGAGTTCACGCAACACAAAGGTTTCATTCTTATTTTTAAAGTCGGCCAGCGTAACGCCAGGCTGTAAAGTGATTATCTTTATTTTGCATTCGGCTTTCAACGCCATTGTTGGGGCGACCATGCTTTGTGGCTTCTACATTGTCTATGCTATGCTACTGGTTTTTTTATTGGCCTAAGGGCCCTAAGGATACTGTGTCTGGCCAGTACAATTTTTTACCTTAGTACCTTGTTTACGCTTTGACTACTTTTGTTTTTCTTAGCTATGTTTGATAAAAAAACGATCTCGCAGTTTGAATAGTATCAGCTCTTTTCCAAAATATATGGCATTTTTGACTTAAAATGGATTTTTTTGGCAGATAGTAGGAGTTTAAATTTTTTTAAATTTAATATTTATAGATGGTCAAGCAAATCTTGTTAGTAGAAAAAGGCGGCAAATTTAAAAAATGTAGGCGCGAAGGGATATCGTCCCATAGAAAATTTAAATTTCGCGCCTTTTCCTACTGACAAGATTTGCTTGACCAAGTATATATTATTCTGTGGAGGTATTTACAAATGATTGATAAGTGTGGTGACTCTACCGCGTGGGTATAATATTAAGAAAGCTTCGCATGGAGAGCGGTATAATCATGCAGATAACGATTTCAGACGCAATCTAGTATAGTTACTTTACTTGCTATGTTCTGCCAAATGCGTTCCGACTATTATAGTGCTGACTGTATTTAGTCGGTAATAACAAAAGTTTCTTAATATCACTTTGCTTTGCGAACGACACAAATAAAACTTTTCGATGTGTAAAATGAATTCTTGTAATAAGGTCAATTTTCACGGTTGTTGAATATAAACTTAAGTACCTAGTTACCTTATTTAGGCTCAATTCAGATGTTTTTAAAATTATTTATAGATCAAAACGTTAACCTTAATTAAAATAAATAATCTATGTAATATACCAATAAATATTAACATTTTATGAAGATTAAAAACTAAGCAGATGAAATATTACATCTAGATACCTACCGACTCTATAATACAAACCTGCCTACCACGAGGTTTCCCGACGGCAATTAAGACCTACTTAGCAGCACACTTTCTCTATTTAAATATTTATGTCTGCAAACCATAGTTACACATTTGTGTGTAGCTTATGCTATTGCAAAATAATGATCAGCATCTGAAGAGCAACTGGTAGAGTAGAATATGTGTTAATCGCGAAAAACGTTACAATAACTCAAGAATTAAACTTAGGAAAAAATAAGGCAGCAAATAACTACTCTGATAAATATCTCAAGATCTTGCTGAAATGAGCATACAAAGGAATTTACCTGATATTATTTAGTTGAAAAGCCGTACATTAATAGATAAATGCCATAATTCTAATGGACGTTTCCCATTGAGGGCGAATCGGCGACGTGTCGGGTTGCGGTAAGATGACCCGGCGGGCCCGATACTGCAGTTGTGTTTCAATTATCCGCGGCCGAAGGTTTTGCTTTTCATTTAAAAAATATATCTGACATTTTGAATGGTTTCCCGCCTTTTTGGAATCACAGAGAATATTTTTTTCTATTTTGTTTTGAAGTAAGTTCACGTCTATTTTTGACCGTCGCTCATAAAATTTAGTTCAAGCAGAAGTCCAAAGTTGGAGTGCTATTAAATGCTCAAAAACGAGTTAGTGCCTAATAGTTTGGCAAGAGTCTCTTGTCAGTGGAGCATCTTTTTAGATAGTAGTTATTTTATTCTACTGTTAGTGACAACATTGGTTTGCCTGACTATAAGTAGGTACCTATATATATATACCTACCTACAATACATTATCAATACTTGGAAATGTTAAATTAAATCTCTTTCAGCAAAATAAAAATGTAAATGTGAATAACTAATTTATACCAAAAGAAAACCAAATTATTCACTCGGTCCCCCTGTAAAAGCGATAAAAACTGGTATATTTAACAGAAGCAATAGTGATCGTATGTGACACCCCACTCGGCTCGGCGAGTAATGGCCCCCGTTGGGGCGCGTAGCAAATTTAATTACGCTTACATACTGTTAGTAATAAATACATATATTTCGGTTCTATTGTTCGAGTTCTTTTCTTTTACTGCCTACAACTTTTGTCACGGGTCTCCTGTCCTGTCGGCGTATAATTTATTTTTATATTTTTAGAAGGTATTTTGACTTTTATTGCTCCTTAAGTAGGTGTAAAATACCTACACTGTACACCTGATATGATTAGTTAGAAAATTACCTAACAGCATCAGTGTTGGTCGTAAGTATGCATTGAAATTAAATGATTTTATTTATGTGAGATTTTCAAGGCACATATAGGAATGCGCGATAACAAGATTTAAATCATAAATATCGCGGTAGGTATTACACCAAATCAGTTATTTTATAATTATGGCATAGACATCAGTATTTTTTGCAATTAAAAGTATAAAGACAAAAAATGTTCCAAAGCATAGAAATTCAAAATATTTTATTTATTTATCCCAAATGTAACATCGCAAATTCTAACCAAGTTACATTTCCCATCCCGAACGGGCACAGCCCGGAAATTGTGAACGCACCCCAATCTGTCATTGTGGCGCTGCGTATTGTCGCAGTACATAACCGTGTTCTATACTCTATGGCACGCATTCATCTGTGGAGGGGACCGACAATGGGGTGTGAAAGTTAATTTTAATGTATTTTTAGTAATGCGATGCGTTGTCGCGTTTAGTTACTTATTTTATTGTGTTATTTTTAACGAGAACAGCATGGCGTCTCGGGTTTTGAGATGAGGACATGTTTTTAAGGGCTTTGGAGTTTTTTTTAGCGCAGTCAAGATATGTACTTACCTATTCATATTCACTGTTTTACATATTTGTTACAACGTTAAGTTAGAAACGAATAAACCGATATAATTAATGCTGATCATCAACAATCGATAAAGACAATGTTAAGAAGATAACTTTAAATTATTAGAAATGTTTTATTTTGTGCTGACTGATAAGCGATTACCTAATACCAGTAGCGTCCTATTTCAATGTTTTATGTCTCTTTTCAGTAGGTAGGTAATCAACCATGTAGATATATTAGATGGTTTAGAAGTATGTACTTACATACCTACCTATACTTGACGATATTAAGCATCGTTTAACTAGAAATTACCTTTCTTCATGGAACGTCGTGATAACAATGTAGGTATGTACCTAACGGAAATTAAACTTCTCTAACCTCCAACCTTACATATATTTTGAAAAATATTAAGTTACCGTACCTTCCTACTTTTGTTTTGAATTAATAATTTACTTCAAATCCTACATTGCGTACCGAGAGCAGATTATCATCAATCAACCCTCATCTATGACATAATTCGTTAATTTATTTAAACACCCAAGTCTCTGGTTTCATCCATTCTGCCCAATTGATCACCATTATCCCCACCTTGGCACGCTGTCATCGTTTACTACGCAAAATATAACGGTCTTTATTTAAAATTAGAACTATTTGCATTTCAAACTTAACGGTGGTAACAATGCGTTCGAAATTTGAACGCATTCATTTTTAAACGTAACGCTTTTCAGTTCTGACAGCATCTCTGCCACGACAAATAAATCAATTTCCTTCAAACAGGCAATAGTAAACCTTATCTACTTACTATAAGGTTTTAGTAAAGTGTAGTAATATAGTGGTTTAGTGAGGTTAGTTTCTAGCTGGCAACGGCTGGGTTCCGAGTGTCGGGTTTCGCTACCGGTACCCGTAACCGCTGTAACACTGATAATTATTAATTGATACTAAAATGGGGTACAAATGCGGATTTATTAGTTTTAGACTGTTTGATTTGAGAGTTTATTATAAAAATCAATAATTACCTTCAGTACCTACAGGCTACATCTACTTTTCGGGCACTATTTCTGATAGTTTGTCTTTGCTTTAAGTTGCATAATCGCAAAAATATAGACCTTAAACTTTTATATTTATTTATTAGTATTAGGTACCTACACATCTAGCCTGTATCAACAATGAACTGACATTAAACCTTTTAACCGCCAGCAATTGTACCACGCAGAGTAAGGTTGGCATAATTACGGGAGTTATAAATGTGCTGTAAAAACCAAATCATATCTTTGTCTTATTTAACAGACTGTGGCGAAATTAGCTGGATATGTAATGTCTTATATATCAGACTCTGGCGGTTAAAGGGTAAGAGGGATGAGCACTACGTGAGTCCATAAAAAAGGAGATTTTCCATTCTTCATAATTTAGTATGTTATTGACACAATGAAAAACTAGTTATGCATATAGGTTTTTCTTTTTTCAAAATTTGCTATACAATTTTGTTTATTAAAAAAAAGGGAAACCTATAAACCTAGAATATATGTATAGTTTAGTAGATTTTCCATTTAAATTACCCCGCTTTCGAAGTTACCTCAATGCACCAATAGCAGCTGAGTAGTGAGCAAATGAATTTTTATTACCATAACTTTGACACTATAGTGTAACTCTGAGTTCAATAGGTATAACACATCAGCAAAAAGGATATTTTACAAATCACGGCCTAAAATCCACTACCACGTAAACGTATTCAAACTCACATAACGGAACACTAAACATTATAACAAAATCTTAAGCCCATTCTCATAAGAGACTGATCACAGATTAAGTAATGCCTGACGTAGGACGTCACATGGTCAGCATTGACTCAATAGGGATCACCACCGATTATTGAAAAGGTGTCAAGCCATAGATAAACTGTATAAATAGCCCGATTTGCTTTTAAATAAAGGCGTCAAACAAAAAATATCAATGACGATGGGACTAGAGACATGCTTCTTAAAAGTATCTGTCCAGCATCACTGGGGTGAGGGTTGAGTTAAGGGCGAAAGCGGGTGCGGTTCATGATAGCTCATCATATGTACTGGAATCAGTTATGTAACGCTTCCATACATGACCCAAAATTTTTTTATTAAGCTATGAGCTTCATCACATCTGATATTTGAGTAATTCTAAGCATTTCTAGCCTGAAGTGGGGGGGAGGGTGGGGTACTAAGACGGCCGCCACCCGTCATCTTTAAAAAAAATCTATTCTGATCCTGGTGGGTACTAGGGCAAGTTTGGTATCTTTTTCGTATAAACCAAATACGTAGAATTCATTGCTGATATTTGTTTTTTTCAGTTTCATAGTAATTTTACAAGAAAAACATAAAAAGGTGAAAAATTTGGTTGGAGATTTTTGCTACGCGGAGCCGAAACTACAAAAGGTAGAAAGTTGAAATTTGCACACTAGATTACATTTATAAAGTGTATAAGAGATAAGAAGCGATTTTGAGAAATTCAACCCCTAAGGGGGTTAAAAAGGGGATGAAAGTTTGTATGGGGTCCAAGTTTTATTTTAAGCTAGGAATTTGAAACTTCGTAAAACGATATATTATTAGAATACAAGAAAACTAATTTCAGCGTTTTTGAAAATTCATCCCCTAAGGTGGTGAAAAAGGAGTTGAAAGTTTGTATGGATATCAAAAAAATTTTCGAACGCGGGACTTCAATCTTTGTATTTGGGGATATTATTAAAAGACAGGAAAATTAATTTCAGCGTTTTGTAAAATTCATCCCCTAACAGGGTTAAAAAGGGGTTGAAAGTTTGAATCCATTACAAATCCGAGTAGACACACATTTCTTATTGCCTCCCAGGCTTGAAATGCTTAGAATTACTCAAGGAACATATGTGATGAAGCTCATAGCTTAATAAAAAAAATTTGGGTCAACTTTATAACTGCTTCCGCTAATGGAATCCGCACATATTTCGTGTGACCTTTCACATGTGAAAGATCGTGGGTTAAACGCTCGGTTGTGCTACACCTCCAGAAAAAATCTTTGTCGAAAAAAAATTCAACAAAAATACTAAATATTCGGTTAGGGTCCATCAGGAAACATTGGTAACCTTTATTTAAAATTACAAAATATATCATACGGATACGAGACGTGTTAATGTACGTAGTTGTTTTTAATTGCAACGCAATGTAAATGTAATGCAAAAGTTGGTTTTAATTTCATAAATAGTTTTATAATAAGATTAATAAGTTTTACAGTAGTAAAAAAGAACTAAAAATAAAACACTAAACCACATTGCGAGAAAGAGCATGCGATTTTAAAAGGTTTAATAATGTGTTACTGTTATATACTGATGTACCCCGGGGAAGTCTCTAAAATTACGAAACATTGGTATGAAGATTATTTTTGTATGGAGATTGTAACTTTCCCTTTCTAAAATATTGTTTTTTATGAAAAATGTCGGATTTTTTTTCAATTTTTAGTATATTTTCTGCAACTTGTACAATTGTACATCTCTTGTGGTGTAGTGCCTGTATTGTAGACAGTAGTCGGTAGTGTGATCAAAATCTCAAAGTTCTTGTACCTCTAATAATGGGAAAAGAATAACAAAGAAACATTTCGCAACCCTCGCTTCACTCTTTCCTTGCGCCGGCGCATGGTAAGCCGATTACCGGTGTCCAGCCATTACCCCTGACAGGCTGCGCCCGCGGCCTGAGTCCTGACACCCATGCTGCCCTCCTAAGCTAAAAAGCGGTATTTGCATTAAACTTTCTTTGAAAATACGCCCTTTTAGGATAGGAGCATGGATTCCGATTCAGGTATAACAATTTGATATGATTTGGAACTGGTTTTGACACGACCTCGTATCGGTGGTGATTGACGCTTCTTCTCACGCACGACTTTCCTTTTGCATGCACCAATCATCGTGAGCGATCTTCAAGGTCCAAGGCCAACGGCCGAGCCACACATTTTGACTAAAGGCTCCTCTTCACGTTGGGCCAACGCCAACGCCAACGAGGGACGCAGCCATGCGGTAGAATGAGATAGCAATATCACTTGCTCCCTCTAACGCATAAATACGTCCCTCGTTGGCGTTGGCGTTGGCCCAACGTGAAGAGGGGCCTTAAGGTGTAGAGCTTGTGAAGTTAGGGTTTGTAGAGTTAGAAGCTTGGCTCTACAAGAGATCGGATTACTTTTTGACAGTGAGCCTTATGGTTTAGTCTTGGTAACATTTTACATGAAAATGTTTTTGGTGGGATACCTGATTCAAAACCACCCTGTGTATTTGTTAGAATGAGAATATGATATTCATCTCTCATTCTGTAGTATATAGCTGTGTCCCTACTTACGTACATGAAATTCGGATTGAAACATGCCGAGGGTAACCCATTTCAAATAATTGTAAGTAATGTTTGAGTGTTACGGGAGTTAGAAACGTATTCCCTGTTTACCTCTCTGGATATCTAGACACGCGGCAGCGTGTCAAGCCAAGTTCAAGCAAAGGAACTGGCTAGCCAGCGCCAAGTGTAATATTACACGAACCACTTGGTGCCACTTTTGACCCTTCTATAACTCAAAACATCTTTAACGTAAACACATAAAACTACGTGTGTTTAATTATATCCATAAGGACATCTAGAAGCCCAAATTTCATGAAGCTAGCTCAAACGGTTATAAAGATATGAAGGTCAAAAAGTCGTAAATTTTAAGACTGACTGACATACCTATAGTACCTAAACCTAACCTACTTCCAGATGACCTAGAAGGATGAAATTTGGAATCCAGCTCAGTTATTGTGTGAAAGCGTAGGAAAAAATCTAAAAATTAAAAAAAGGTATAAAATAGGGGGGGTCCCCATACAAAAAAAACATTTTTTATTGTGACTGACATATAAGTACCTAAACCTAACCTACTTCCAGATGACCTAGAAGGATGCAATTTGGAATCCAGCTCAGTTATTGTGTGAAAGCGTAGGAAAAAATCTAAAAATTAAAAAAAGTTATAAAATAGGGGGGGTCCCCATACAAAAAAAACATTTTTTATTGTGACTGACATATAAGTACCTAAACCTAACCTACTTCCAGATGACCTAGAAGGATGAAATTTGGAATCCAGCTCGGTAATTGTGTGTAAGCGTAGGAAGAAATCTAAAAATAAAAAAAGTTAAAAAATAGGGGGGGTCCCCATACAAAAAACCTGTAATACGCGCTAAACAACCGGCCAACGGTGTGTCGTTGGCGGCGCGCGGCACCACATAATTAATACAAAGAACAGAAGTAAAAAACATGCAGCGGAAACACATGAAAAAACATTAAATCTCAATACCTGCCTAGTTTTCTTTACAAAAATTATTGATATCCCATCAAAAACATAAATGTAAAAAAGGAGAGCCAAGTTCAATACAAAAATTATGCTTGGCTGTGGGGTTCGCCGCAAAAAGAATGGAGATTTAAATGAGTGCCAAGTTCTATGCAAAATCCAAATATGTATTTATAGGAACAAAATAACATTATAAACAAGTATTAAACTCTATTTCTTTGCTTTATTGGATACCTATAACAATTGCTGTTTATATGCTATGCAAAGAAATAGAGTTTAATACTTGTTTATAATGTTATTTTGTTCCTATAAATACATATTTGGATTTTGCATAGAACTTGGCACTCATTTAAATCTCCATTCTTTTTGCGGCGAACCCCACAGCCAAGCATAATTTTTGTATTGAACTTGGCTCTCCTTTTTTACATTTATGTTTTTGATGGGATTAGATATTAGTAAGCAAAACTTACAAGTGTATCTTAGGCCTTAGGCCCATAGTTCAAAAGCTCCTAATCCTGGTACAAAATTAACTTAAATACCTTTACATATAATACAATTTTTTTATTAAAGTGGTTTTTTTACAAAAATTGTTTCTCTAAATTACCCTACATTTCACACGCAATTTTTTATCTGGCGTTGACCACAGTGCAGGCTTATAACAAAATCGCGTGTGGCCCCGGCGTTATCCGCACTATATAAGTTTATAGTTTAATACTTCCCCGCAAATATGAGCTTAAACTAAACACAAACATTATTCTAGTAACCCGATGAGCTGCTTAGGCCCCCTGTTCAACCAAAAACCAACATTCTTCACCCTCATTTAAAACTCTACCTTATTTTCAACTAGTTAAAACACATTTTTAAACAAATCGTAACATCCGTACTGACAGTTGATAGCAAGGATTAACTTTACAATTGGTAAAATTGTATTTTGTTCCCATGAAACTCTATTTCCAAACGATAAGGTACAAAATAGAATATAGCTCTATTTTCAAAAAGGCAATGGTGGTGATTATTTTCAGATTGAAGCATAATATACACTATTAGCAATTCGAAAATTGAACAGTAGCATTTATTTTTAGGCTAGTAAAGATGGTTTTCGAACAACATTAAGTTTTTCAAGTGTGAAATGTTGTGTGGTAATCCACCCTCCGTGGGGACTCTATTACTTGCTGATTAATTTGTAAAAAGTAGCGAACACGAGAAACACAAACAGACGGACAAACTAATGCTGGTGTGAAAATGTTGGGCTTACATGCACAAGTGCTTTGTTTAGTAACAACAATACTCGTAGGTACGAATTTCTTTTAAATTCATGAGAATCATGTGATATTTCGTATATTTTTCTGCAATGTATTCAAATTTCGTAAATAACTTTTAAAATTTAACCATTTTTAGCTCGTATCGTATCTAAATTTATTAATTTTATTATAATAACTCGTGAAAATAGTTTTTTGTTGTGTTCAGGCCAGTAGAAATCAAATAGAAAGCGAGAAATAGCTGAATAAACTTTATCAACCTATCATATAATTAGTTCTATCATAAAATTTTCGCTGAACCATCATTTTGTTTGGTCTCGTACAAACTAGTTTAAATAATTACACACTTTGCCATAGTTAAAAAAATATACTCATTTGTATTTTATATTCAAACAACCTTACATGCCCAGTGAAAGCCAACTACACGTTACGTATTTTAAGATTTTAAGCAGATTTTATGTACAATTATTTGAACAAATGAGTACCGCCGAGTTTCTTGCGCCGATATTCTCGGGGCTGTGATACCACCGATTCCAACCCACCCTGGGTTAGAATCGGTGGTAGTTTCTGACATTCATAATGTGCCTAAAGTAAAGAATAGACTTTCACTTTCAAAGTCAATGAAACCGACATTTTGACACTTTCCCAACTGCCATTACACCTACGATACAATTTTCTTCATCACCTGGTCCCGACGCCGGCGGAATCGGCTTATCGAGATTGACAGTTGACAGTGACGGGGGTGCACCCGAGCGGGGTGGGGCCCGGGCAATGTGGACCGCAAATGAGATTGCTGCTAATTAATGCCTCTAGAAGTGCTTAAATTGTGGATATATATATTAATCTTAATGGCTTGGTAAAAAACCTAAGTATATAATTTTTGAATATGTACAGTCCTCGTGTCCACAGAATCCACTCGCTACGCTCAGTAAACACTAACTTTGCTTTTGCACAAATATAATATGCTTTTAGGGGTCAAAAACTTTCTTATGAGTTAAGGTTATGCTGCTACTTTCATATGGTCATCATTGAATAAACTGAAATTTAAGCCTAATTTTTGTACTTTACGAGTATCCTTACCTTCTACATACTTTCTTTTTATTTCTATGATGAAAAGTCTTAGAGAACTATATCCAAATACAGAAAAGACGCCGGTTCTCATGAACGTTTTTGACCCTTAAGGTGACGTTCGGATTCAGACACCAGCAGTAGGTACTGCTGCAGTTTTGTAGCGCGACATTACTGCCGACTGCATTCCTGCTGCAAATGTCGTAAATCCGGGCGGCGACATCGATTAGGTATATTAAATTTGACGTATAAAGTTCCCAATAGTTCATTGAGTACTTTGTAGTAGTCGTGTGTACAGTGACCATAATAGTGGGAGTAACGCAGCAAAGCTGTCAGCGTGTTGTGAATCTTGCGACTTATTGAATGTAAATGCCGCGCTAACAAGGGGCTAGGGACTCCGAGAGCGCGTATCCACTGTCGCACGATACAATAAGATTTTTGCACGGGATTAATCCAAAAAAGTGAATTACGCAATTTTTTGTAACGTATTTATAACTAGCTGTTGCCCGCGACTTCGTCCGCGTGGAATCTTATCTTCAACATTTTACATATTTAGTACCTATAATTTTCATATCCACGCAATGTTGAAATTAAGTACTTTTCTTTTTTAGCAAGTTGTATGAAGTTTTAAGTCAAGAGGATTTTGATGTTGGTTGCTGAAATTACTTTTTTGTATTCTCATAATAGGTACCTAATATGCCCTTATACAAAGATTCAAGTTCCGCACTCACAAAATATCTGATCTCCATACAAACTTTCTACCCCTTTCTCACCACCTTGGGGGATTTTCAAAAATGCTTGAATTAGTTTTCATGTTTTTTAATTTAATACCTTTTTTTTGCAAAAAGTTCAAGTTCCTAGCTTAAAATTAAATGTACACCCCAAGACGAACTTTCATCCCCTTTTTAACCCCCTTAGGGCTTGAATTTCCATTACTTGCAATTACTTTTTTTGTAATCGGCTAATATATATGTCTTTCTAAGAAGTTTCAAAGCATTAAAGATTCAAATCCCGCGCTCGAAAAAATGTATGATATCCATACAAACTTTCAACCCCGTTTTCACCACCATAGGGGATGAATTTTCAAAAACGCTGATATTAGTTTTCTTGCATTTTAATTTAAAACGTTTTTACAAAGTTTCAAGTTCCTTGCTTAAAATAAAATTTGCACCCGCAGACGAACTTTCATCCCCTTTTTAGCCCCCTTAGGAGTTGAAATTCCAAAAACTTTGCAATTACTTTTTTTTGTAATCGGCTATTATGCCTTTCTAAGAAGTTTCAAAACCATTTGTAATGGATTCAAACTTTCAACCCCTTTTTAACCATGTTAGGGGATGAAATTTACAAAACGCTGAAATTACTTTTCCTGTAATAATATCCCTAAATACAAAGATTCAAGTCCCACACTCGAAAAATGTTTGATATCCTTACAAACTTTCAACCCCTTATTCACCACCTTAGGGGATGAATTTTCAAAAACGCTGTAATTAGTTTTCTTCTATTTTAATAATATATCTTTTAACGAAGTTTCAAATTCCTAGCTCAAAAGAAAACTTTAACCCCATACAAACTTTCATCCCCTTTTTAACCCTGTTAGGGCATGAATTTTACAAAACGCTGAAATTTTTTTTATTGTCTTCTAATAATATCCCCAAATACAAAGATTCAAGTCCCGCGCTCGAAAAAATTTTTGATATCCATACAAACTTTCAACCCCTTTTTCACCACCTTGGGGGATGAATTTTCTAAAACGCTGAAATTAGTTTTCTTGTTTTTGAATTTGATACGTTTTTACAAATTTTCAAGTTCCTAGCTTAAAATAAAATTTGCACCCCAAGACGAACTTTCATCCCCTTTTTAACCCCCTTAGCGGTTGAATTTCCAAAAACTTTGCAATCACTTTTTTTTCTTATCGGCTATTATGCCTTTCTAAGAAGTTTTAAAGCATTTGTAATGGATTAAAATTTTCAACCCCTTTTTAACCCTGTTAGGGGATGAATTTTACAAAACGCTGAAATCTTTTTTCCTGTCTTCTAATAATATCCCTAAATACAAAGAATCAAGTCCACCACTCGGAAAATTTTTTGATATCCATACAAACTTTCAACCCCTTTTTCACCACCTCAGGGGATGAATTTTCAAAAACGCTGAAATTAGTTTTCATGTATTTTAATAATTTATCTTTTTACGAAGTTTCAAATTCCTAGCTTAAAAGAAAACTTTAACCCCATACTAACTTTCATCCCCTTTTTAACCCCCTTAGGGTTTGAATTTCTCAAAATCGCTTCTTATCTCTTGTACACTTTATAAATGCAATCTGGTGTGCAAATTTCAACTTTCTGGCTTTTGTAGTTTCGGCTCTGCGTTGATGAATCAGTCAGTCAGGACACTTGCATTTATATATATAGATAGATAAGAGTTGCAAAAAATGCAAAACTTCAAACATCAAACATCAAACATCAACATTTATTCAGCAAATAGGCCACAAGGGCACTTTTACACGTCAACATTGAATTTACATAAAAGCAAAAATAATAACATCAACAATTTTATAAAATAAAACTAACAATTCAATCTAACGTATTACAATTACAAAGAGATGTATATGATCTCTTAATGTCGAATTACATACAAAATACAGATAAAAAAACACACACAAAAAAAATCTATAATATTTAGAGGTGTAAATGTCTCTAGGTGTCAGAACTATAAGATTATATAGTTTATCAAGTTATCCTTAGAGATGTATAAGGTCTCCAAGAGTCAATATCCTGTATAATTAATACATTCATTAAAAGAAAAGAAACATACGAGAACAGAATGAGGCGTCTCACTGTAATTAATTAATAAAAGTTACTAAGTATAATAGCTCGTGTTAGCTTAACAGACCAGCACGGTTAGCACATGATTACCCGCGGGATAACTCGCGCCGCGAGACACAGCAGTCGCCTGTCACAAATTTATAGCTCTATCTGTCAATTTCTCGATTTTGGTAGCATGAGTTCGCACATCGAGAAAAGAGTTCCACGAGAGAAAGCCATCCCGCGCGCGACTTAGCCGGGGTGGCCATTTACACATGGAACAAACTTTTTTTTTGTTGCAACACTGAATCGGTACAAAAATAATTGGAAAAAGCGTGAATAGTCAGCCTTAAAAACGGACGTCACTAGCCACGATAACTTTGTCCCGTTCTCGCAGTATTAAGATTAAGAGATAGCCAATTTTTTTTTTAAAGTTGGAAATGTCAGTGTCAAATTTTAAACAGGCACTTTTAAAAGTTTTAGAGCAACGGGGAAATTTAAACTTACTTTTATTCAAATCTTCCGTGAACAATGGCGAGTTCGACTAGCAAGAAGCGAAAAGTGTAAGTCTAATCTCAAACTTAATATTTTAGTCGTAATAGTGTTCTACCCATCGTTTTATTTTAAAGAGAATTTCTTATTTTCACAATATTAGACCTTCATTGAATTTTATGAATGCTGTTTTAGAGTTCGGAGCACGAATGTTCAAATAAAAGGGTTGGTGGACTACATGGCCGCCAACCCGCTATTCGCCGTAGGTGAATACACCAGCCCACTCGGCGCCCAAAGTATGGACGCTGAGTGGGCCAAACTCCAGGCGCTATTGACAGAACTGGGCCCTCAAAAAAGTGTGGAGCAATGGAAGCACGTAAGTACTAAATACAAAAGTAGTTTTCCTTTCGTTTTTTATATCAAGTTCATTATATCATTTTGTATCAATATATCAAGAATCAGAGTTATAGCCAAATAACAATATTTATGTATTGTCTTTTTATAGACATGGCGTGATCTCAAAAAAAAGGCTCGAGATGAAGCAGCTCGAGCCCGGATGGCAAGAGCCAAAACAGGAAACGCTGCGTTGGTTCCTGAACCCTCCGCACTCTCCCAACAAATATTGGGCATTATTGGCCGGGAGTGTGCTGTGGGGCTCTCGGTGGAGGGAGAAACCGGTGTAGGCGAGCAAAATGTAAGTACATTTTTACACACTTTTATTTAACTTATATTATTTGTATTTAAGTAAGTTAAGGGCCATTCTAAGTTAAGAGGTAATCGCTTATATGAAAAAGTGGCACTTCATAAATGTTGATCTAATTATACAATATTTTAATTGAAACAACTCTTTTATGTATATTTGTAAGCTGACCAGTCATTGTTTTAATTTTTTACCATTTTAGAATGGTATTGAAACTCAGTGAAAGTAGGTATTTATTGTAAATGAAGTATTTATATAAACTATAGTAAATATACAAATAAAATTAAGTATTTCTATAAATAATTTTGAAATAAGGGGAGATACCACTTTTATAAAACAACATTGTCAAGTAAAGATGTCAATGACCAAAATGACTGACGATCGGAACAAAAAGATGACTGTTGTTAGTGTTGGATCAAATGCATTGCTATTGGGATTAAATCACAATAATTAAAATCTTAAACACAATATTTTTACATTTACATAGGTAAAGGCCAGGGTAGGAGACATAGAATTTGGGGGACAAAGTTTGACATAAATAATTTATAAATATATAAATTATTTATGTCAAACTCATAATAAAAAGAAAAATATAAAGGATTTTTCTTAATAACATTACAATCAATATTTGTTTTAATCTATGAAGTGTACCAAATTTAACGGATTTATGGGAATTACATCTGGATATAATTAATGATTTATTGTTGTAAAAAGGGACAGGCGGGGAGAGACTTTTTGCATGTTTGAGGTGCAATTGTGACAAAACTGAATTAATTAATTAGTTGAGATTGACTGTCTATAGAGGAAATGCAATCTTTTAAGGGAAATTACCATAATTTATTTAAAATGGTTAAATAAAGTATGGATATGTATCGTGGACACTATTAATACCTCTTAACTTAGAATGACCCTTAAGTAGGTATAATAAAAATATGAATATGTATTAAATGCTTAAACCATAATTACCTATTACCTAAGCTTAAGTTATTTATTTCATTCATAATGAGTTACCATCTCTACTATTATTATTTACAGATGGAGACTCTCATGGCTAGTCCTCAACTCCCATGCACCGAGTCTTCACCGAGACCCAGCGGTTCAGGGACCCAGGCGCAGGCGGCCACCCAGGGCACCCCGCCGCGCGCGAAGAGACGGCGCCGGCCGGCCCGCGCGCTGGATGCTGCGACCAAGCCCACCTCGCAGTTTGTAGCCGGCCAAAAGCAGCAGACGCTACACCTGAAGGTAGGCTTTGTGCACCGTGTGCAACTTATTTAGTTATTATTGAGAAGAAGTAGAAGAACAAAGAAGAAATTAAATTTATTCAGGACGCTTACACCATACAACACTTTTATTAGTGTAAAACATAAACGTCACTGAAAAGGTCTCCCCTCAGCTTGATGTCAAGTTATCTTTCACGTATCTTGACGCTGTCTTTGAATCTTATTAAAATTAAAGTTAGCCTTAAGGCATGTAAAAATCCCTAGCCAGAATTGTAAAAACAGAATCCTTAAGAGTTTCATCACGTCTGTCTATCTGTTAGTTGCTTAAACAGTATAGGTATTGTTTTTAGAAATCTATTATATGAAAGCCATTTATTTGGTTAATATTATGAAATTTGTTTCAGGAGCTGGTCACAGAACAACGAATAAAAAATATATTGCTGAAAAGGCAGTTAAAAAGAAACCGGCGGACGCCCTTCGAAAATTTAAATTTTTAATTTAGTTTTCAATTACTTATTTATTTAATTCGAATCCATATATATGTTACTGTAAAAGCCCGAAGTACGGCGAAACCTAGGATTTACCGGTAAATCCTAGTTTTTACCGGTAAATCCTAGGTTCTGCCGTACTTCGGGCTTTTACAGTGACATATAGATTAGGGAGTTTCATTTTTCCAAATTTTCGATTTTAATCTGCCTTTGCTCGAATTCTTTTTCTAACTGATAAAAAAATATTATACGTTAAAAAAAATTAAAACCGGTCTACATTTAGAGGTTGCACAACATCAACAAAGATTTTTCAAATAACCAACGACTCTACATCGGAGGGTAGAAAATGGTTTAAGCGGCTACCATCAAAGCGGAGAGTAGTGTGATACTGAACCTTCTACATATAAATAAATTTTAAAATTAGTAGTAAACTTGGATTTTGGTTACTCGATAAATGTTCTAATTAAGATTTTTCAGTTTTTCCGCCTGTTTCCAAAGGATTATCGTGTTTTAGAGGCAAAATTCAGTTTTCTCGTTCGATTTTAGTATCAGTTTATTATATTTTGTCATTTTAGAACATAGTTCATTTTCACGCAATGTATGGGGTTCTCACTCTACCTTTTCAACTTGTTCAACCTCTAAACGTTATTCGATTATTTTGAAAATTGTAATAGATAGTTTTTAGTGTGGGGAGACTCCATTGGTGAGCAAAGTCAGGAAAAATATTACAACTTCTTTTTCTCCATACAAAAGTGAATCACCCTAATATAGATCCATAATTGTTATTAGTTACAACAAATATTATTTATGTTATGTTATTGTGTTATGTTATTTTGTCTCTTTCTAACAAACACAAATGCCAAAATGAACGGCTGATTAGATGATTATACTATATATGAATACATTGTGAAGATTTTTTTTAAACCCGTAGATTTGAAGGTATCCGATTCTTTAGATTTAGGGAGCATTCCATAAATTGTCTACCGTTTGTCCCGTACAAACGCGAATTTGCAGGTATAAGAGTTTGCTTTCCTATGACAAATGGTCAAAAATATGCACAGAAATATAATCGCCCGCTTTAAATGCCGAAAAAAATTCGCAACACAGGAAATAAAATGCGTTTGTACGGGACAGCCCGTGGAATGCTCCTTAAGGCTCCTCTTCACGTTGGGCCAACGCCAACGAGGGACGCCTTTATGCGTTAGAGGGAGCAAGTGATATTGCTAATGAGATAGCATGGCTGCGTCCCTCGTTGGCTTTGGCGTTGGCCCAACGTGAAGAGGAGCCTTTAGGCATATTACAATGCATTTATGAATGAAAAAACCTACCATCGTTCCCAACCTATACCACGGTTTGGAACATAACTACACCGGCGCAAGAAACTAGGCGGGACTTATTTTTAGGGTTCCGTACCCAGAGGGTAAAAACGGGACTCTATTACTAAGACTCCACTGTCCGTCCGTCCGTCCGTCTGTCTGTCTCATGAACCGTGATAGCTAGACAGTTGAAATTTTCACTGATGATTTATTTCAACAAATACTAGAATAGAATACTATTAGAATAGAATAGAAAAATATTTATTCAGGCAACACATCATTCCATTAAAAAATGCATAACAAAAAAATAACATAAAATGTGAAACAAGAAGTATACAAAACACAAAGAGACATATCAAAGATAAAGATCTGAGGCTGAAATGGTCTCCACTCAGTAAGCACTAAAAACTTAGCTAAACAACAAATACTAAAAACAGAATAATATAGAGGCGCGTACAATTTAAGTATAGTTTTACTTTGCATATATATACCCTTGATGTAAGGTTTTAGATAATGTAGCTGAAATGAAAGTTTTCCTTAAGAAAAATACTGTATAATTAATCGCTCTCGGCGTTCGTTTGCTACGCGCATAAGCGCCGCAGCGTCATCAAAATTTTGGCCGTAGTTATCTTCGTCTTCGATTGGCTCTGCTACCTCTTCCCTCAACTCGACCCTGCAAAATAATCGTAGTAAATATATTATAGGTACGTACGAGATTTTCAACCTACAAATAGCTATAGGTACTGCACGGTTAGCACATGATTACCCGCGGGATAACTCGCGCCGCGAGACACAGCAGTCGCCTGTCACAAATTTATAGCTCTATCTGTCAATTTCTCGATTTTGGTAGCATGAGTTCGCACATCGAGAAAAGAGTTCCACGAGAGAAAGCCATCCCGCGCGCGACTTAGCCGGGGTGGCCATTTACACATGGAACAAACTTTTTTTTTGTTGCAACACTGAATCGGTACAAAAATAATTGGAAAAAGCGTGAATAGTCAGCCTTAAAAACGGACGTCACTAGCCACGATAACTTTGTCCCGTTCTCGCAGTATTAAGATTAAGAGATAGCCAATTTTTTTTTTAAAGTTGGAAATGTCAGTGTCAAATTTTAAACAGGCACTTTTAAAAGTTTTAGAGCAACGGGGAAATTTAAACTTACTTTTATTCAAATCTTCCGTGAACAATGGCGAGTTCGACTAGCAAGAAGCGAAAAGTGTAAGTCTAATCTCAAACTTAATATTTTAGTCGTAATAGTGTTCTACCCATCGTTTTATTTTAAAGAGAATTTCTTATTTTCACAATATTAGACCTTCATTGAATTTTATGAATGCTGTTTTAGAGTTCGGAGCACGAATGTTCAAATAAAAGGGTTGGTGGACTACATGGCCGCCAACCCGCTATTCGCCGTAGGTGAATACACCAGCCCACTCGGCGCCCAAAGTATGGACGCTGAGTGGGCCAAACTCCAGGCGCTATTGACAGAACTGGGCCCTCAAAAAAGTGTGGAGCAATGGAAGCACGTAAGTACTAAATACAAAAATAGTTTTCCTTTCGTTTTTTATATCAAGTTCATTATATCATTTTGTATCAATATATCAAGAATCAGAGTTATAGCCAAATAACAATATTTATGTATTGTCTTTTTATAGACATGGCGTGATCTCAAAAAAAAGGCTCGAGATGAAGCAGCTCGAGCCCGGATGGCAAGAGCCAAAACAGGAAACGCTGCGTTGGTTCCTGAACCCTCCGCACTCTCCCAACAAATATTGGGCATTATTGGCCGGGAGTGTGCTGTGGGGCTCTCGGTGGAGGGAGAAACCGGTGTAGGCGAGCAAAATGTAAGTACATTTTTACACACTTTTATTTAACTTATATTATTTGTATTTAAGTAAGTTAAGGGCCATTCTAAGTTAAGAGGTAATCGCTTATATGAAAAAGTGGCACTTCATAAATGTTGATCTAATTATACAATATTTTAATTGAAACAACTCTTTTATGTATATTTGTAAGCTGACCAGTCATTGTTTTAATTTTTTACCATTTTAGAATGGTATTGAAACTCAGTGAAAGTAGGTATTTATTGTAAATGAAGTATTTATATAAACTATAGTAAATATACAAATAAAATTAAGTATTTCTATAAATAATTTTGAAATAAGGGGAGATACCACTTTTATAAAACAACATTGTCAAGTAAAGATGTCAATGACCAAAATGACTGACGATCGGAACAAAAAGATGACTGTTGTTAGTGTTGGATCAAATGCATTGCTATTGGGATTAAATCACAATAATTAAAATCTTAAACACAATATTTTTACATTTACATAGGTAAAGGCCAGGGTAGGAGACATAGAATTTGGGGGACAAAGTTTGACATAAATAATTTATAAATATATAAATTATTTATGTCAAACTCATAATAAAAAGAAAAATATAAAGGATTTTTCTTAATAACATTACAATCAATATTTGTTTTAATCTATGAAGTGTACCAAATTTAACGGATTTATGGGAATTACATCTGGATATAATTAATGATTTATTGTTGTAAAAAGGGACAGGCGGGGAGAGACTTTTTGCATGTTTGAGGTGCAATTGTGACAAAACTGAATTAATTAATTAGTTGAGATTGACTGTCTATAGAGGAAATGCAATCTTTTAAGGGAAATTACCATAATTTATTTAAAATGGTTAAATAAAGTATGGATATGTATCGTGGACACTATTAATACCTCTTAACTTAGAATGACCCTTAAGTAGGTATAATAAAAATATGAATATGTATTAAATGCTTAAACCATAATTACCTATTACCTAAGCTTAAGTTATTTATTTCATTCATAATGAGTTACCATCTCTACTATTATTATTTACAGATGGAGACTCTCATGGCTAGTCCTCAACTCCCATGCACCGAGTCTTCACCGAGACCCAGCGGTTCAGGGACCCAGGCGCAGGCGGCCACCCAGGGCACCCCGCCGCGCGCGAAGAGACGGCGCCGGCCGGCCCGCGCGCTGGATGCTGCGACCAAGCCCACCTCGCAGTTTGTAGCCGGCCAAAAGCAGCAGACGCTACACCTGAAGGTAGGCTTTGTGCACCGTGTGCAACTTATTTAGTTATTATTGAGAAGAAGTAGAAGAACAAAGAAGAAATTAAATTTATTCAGGACGCTTACACCATACAACACTTTTATTAGTGTAAAACATAAACGTCACTGAAAAGGTCTCCCCTCAGCTTGATGTCAAGTTATCTTTCACGTATCTTGACGCTGTCTTTGAATCTTATTAAAATTAAAGTTAGCCTTAAGGCATGTAAAAATCCCTAGCCAGAATTGTAAAAACAGAATCCTTAAGAGTTTCATCACGTCTGTCTATCTGTTAGTTGCTTAAACAGTATAGGTATTGTTTTTAGAAATCTATTATATGAAAGCCATTTATTTGGTTAATATTATGAAATTTGTTTCAGGAGCTGGTCACAGAACAACGAATAAAAAATATATTGCTGAAAAGGCAGTTAAAAAGAAACCGGCGGACGCCCTTCGAAAATTTAAATTTTTAATTTAGTTTTCAATTACTTATTTATTTAATTCGAATCCATATATATGTTACTGTAAAAGCCCGAAGTACGGCGAAACCTAGGATTTACCGGTAAATCCTAGTTTTTACCGGTAAATCCTAGGTTCTGCCGTACTTCGGGCTTTTACAGTGACATATAGATTAGGGAGTTTCATTTTTCCAAATTTTCGATTTTAATCTGCCTTTGCTCGAATTCTTTTTCTAACTGATAAAAAAATATTATACGTTAAAAAAAATTAAAACCGGTCTACATTTAGAGGTTGCACAACATCAACAAAGATTTTTCAAATAACCAACGACTCTACATCGGAGGGTAGAAAATGGTTTAAGCGGCTACCATCAAAGCGGAGAGTAGTGTGATACTGAACCTTCTACATATAAATAAATTTTAAAATTAGTAGTAAACTTGGATTTTGGTTACTCGATAAATGTTCTAATTAAGATTTTTCAGTTTTTCCGCCTGTTTCCAAAGGATTATCGTGTTTTAGAGGCAAAATTCAGTTTTCTCGTTCGATTTTAGTATCAGTTTATTATATTTTGTCATTTTAGAACATAGTTCATTTTCACGCAATGTATGGGGTTCTCACTCTACCTTTTCAACTTGTTCAACCTCTAAACGTTATTCGATTATTTTGAAAATTGTAATAGATAGTTTTTAGTGTGGGGAGACTCCATTGGTGAGCAAAGTCAGGAAAAATATTACAACTTCTTTTTCTCCATACAAAAGTGAATCACCCTAATATAGATCCATAATTGTTATTAGTTACAACAAATATTATTTATGTTATGTTATTGTGTTATGTTATTTTGTCTCTTTCTAACAAACACAAATGCCAAAATGAACGGCTGATTAGATGATTATACTATATATGAATACATTGTGAAGATTTTTTTTAAACCCGTAGATTTGAAGGTATCCGATTCTTTAGATTTAGGGAGCATTCCATAAATTGTCTACCGTTTGTCCCGTACAAACGCGAATTTGCAGGTATAAGAGTTTGCTTTCCTATGACAAATGGTCAAAAATATGCACAGAAATATAATCGCCCGCTTTAAATGCCGAAAAAAATTCGCAACACAGGAAATAAAATGCGTTTGTACGGGACAGCCCGTGGAATGCTCCTTAAGGCTCCTCTTCACGTTGGGCCAACGCCAACGAGGGACGCCTTTATGCGTTAGAGGGAGCAAGTGATATTGCTAATGAGATAGCATGGCTGCGTCCCTCGTTGGCTTTGGCGTTGGCCCAACGTGAAGAGGAGCCTTTAGGCATATTACAATGCATTTATGAATGAAAAAACCTACCATCGTTCCCAACCTATACCACGGTTTGGAACATAACTACACCGGCGCAAGAAACTAGGCGGGACTTATTTTTAGGGTTCCGTACCCAGAGGGTAAAAACGGGACTCTATTACTAAGACTCCACTGTCCGTCCGTCCGTCCGTCTGTCTGTCTCATGAACCGTGATAGCTAGACAGTTGAAATTTTCACTGATGATTTATTTCAACAAATACTAGAATAGAATACTATTAGAATAGAATAGAAAAATATTTATTCAGGCAACACATCATTCCATTAAAAAATGCATAACAAAAAAATAACATAAAATGTGAAACAAGAAGTATACAAAACACAAAGAGACATATCAAAGAT
This sequence comes from Cydia fagiglandana, assembly GCF_963556715.1. Lineage (NCBI taxonomy): Eukaryota > Metazoa > Arthropoda > Insecta > Lepidoptera > Tortricidae > Cydia > Cydia fagiglandana. The sequence continues at coordinate 380,660 of NC_085941.1, read as the reverse complement.
AAAGATCTGAGGCTGAAATGGTCTCCACTCAGTAAGCACTAAAAACTTAGCTAAACAACAAATACTAAAAACAGAATAATATAGAGGCGCGTACAATTTAAGTATAGTTTTACTTTGCATATATATACCCTTGATGTAAGGTTTTAGATAATGTAGCTGAAATGAAAGTTTTCCTTAAGAAAAATACTGTATAATTAATCGCTCTCGGCGTTCGTTTGCTACGCGCATAAGCGCCGCAGCGTCATCAAAATTTTGGCCGTAGTTATCTTCGTCTTCGATTGGCTCTGCTACCTCTTCCCTCAACTCGACCCTGCAAAATAATCGTAGTAAATATATTATAGGTACGTACGAGATTTTCAACCTACAAATAGCTATAGGTACTGCACGGTTAGCACATGATTACCCGCGGGATAACTCGCGCCGCGAGACACAGCAGTCGCCTGTCACAAATTTATAGCTCTATCTGTCAATTTCTCGATTTTGGTAGCATGAGTTCGCACATCGAGAAAAGAGTTCCACGAGAGAAAGCCATCCCGCGCGCGACTTAGCCGGGGTGGCCATTTACACATGGAACAAACTTTTTTTTTGTTGCAACACTGAATCGGTACAAAAATAATTGGAAAAAGCGTGAATAGTCAGCCTTAAAAACGGACGTCACTAGCCACGATAACTTTGTCCCGTTCTCGCAGTATTAAGATTAAGAGATAGCCAATTTTTTTTTTAAAGTTGGAAATGTCAGTGTCAAATTTTAAACAGGCACTTTTAAAAGTTTTAGAGCAACGGGGAAATTTAAACTTACTTTTATTCAAATCTTCCGTGAACAATGGCGAGTTCGACTAGCAAGAAGCGAAAAGTGTAAGTCTAATCTCAAACTTAATATTTTAGTCGTAATAGTGTTCTACCCATCGTTTTATTTTAAAGAGAATTTCTTATTTTCACAATATTAGACCTTCATTGAATTTTATGAATGCTGTTTTAGAGTTCGGAGCACGAATGTTCAAATAAAAGGGTTGGTGGACTACATGGCCGCCAACCCGCTATTCGCCGTAGGTGAATACACCAGCCCACTCGGCGCCCAAAGTATGGACGCTGAGTGGGCCAAACTCCAGGCGCTATTGACAGAACTGGGCCCTCAAAAAAGTGTGGAGCAATGGAAGCACGTAAGTACTAAATACAAAAATAGTTTTCCTTTCGTTTTTTATATCAAGTTCATTATATCATTTTGTATCAATATATCAAGAATCAGAGTTATAGCCAAATAACAATATTTATGTATTGTCTTTTTATAGACATGGCGTGATCTCAAAAAAAAGGCTCGAGATGAAGCAGCTCGAGCCCGGATGGCAAGAGCCAAAACAGGAAACGCTGCGTTGGTTCCTGAACCCTCCGCACTCTCCCAACAAATATTGGGCATTATTGGCCGGGAGTGTGCTGTGGGGCTCTCGGTGGAGGGAGAAACCGGTGTAGGCGAGCAAAATGTAAGTACATTTTTACACACTTTTATTTAACTTATATTATTTGTATTTAAGTAAGTTAAGGGCCATTCTAAGTTAAGAGGTAATCGCTTATATGAAAAAGTGGCACTTCATAAATGTTGATCTAATTATACAATATTTTAATTGAAACAACTCTTTTATGTATATTTGTAAGCTGACCAGTCATTGTTTTAATTTTTTACCATTTTAGAATGGTATTGAAACTCAGTGAAAGTAGGTATTTATTGTAAATGAAGTATTTATATAAACTATAGTAAATATACAAATAAAATTAAGTATTTCTATAAATAATTTTGAAATAAGGGGAGATACCACTTTTATAAAACAACATTGTCAAGTAAAGATGTCAATGACCAAAATGACTGACGATCGGAACAAAAAGATGACTGTTGTTAGTGTTGGATCAAATGCATTGCTATTGGGATTAAATCACAATAATTAAAATCTTAAACACAATATTTTTACATTTACATAGGTAAAGGCCAGGGTAGGAGACATAGAATTTGGGGGACAAAGTTTGACATAAATAATTTATAAATATATAAATTATTTATGTCAAACTCATAATAAAAAGAAAAATATAAAGGATTTTTCTTAATAACATTACAATCAATATTTGTTTTAATCTATGAAGTGTACCAAATTTAACGGATTTATGGGAATTACATCTGGATATAATTAATGATTTATTGTTGTAAAAAGGGACAGGCGGGGAGAGACTTTTTGCATGTTTGAGGTGCAATTGTGACAAAACTGAATTAATTAATTAGTTGAGATTGACTGTCTATAGAGGAAATGCAATCTTTTAAGGGAAATTACCATAATTTATTTAAAATGGTTAAATAAAGTATGGATATGTATCGTGGACACTATTAATACCTCTTAACTTAGAATGACCCTTAAGTAGGTATAATAAAAATATGAATATGTATTAAATGCTTAAACCATAATTACCTATTACCTAAGCTTAAGTTATTTATTTCATTCATAATGAGTTACCATCTCTACTATTATTATTTACAGATGGAGACTCTCATGGCTAGTCCTCAACTCCCATGCACCGAGTCTTCACCGAGACCCAGCGGTTCAGGGACCCAGGCGCAGGCGGCCACCCAGGGCACCCCGCCGCGCGCGAAGAGACGGCGCCGGCCGGCCCGCGCGCTGGATGCTGCGACCAAGCCCACCTCGCAGTTTGTAGCCGGCCAAAAGCAGCAGACGCTACACCTGAAGGTAGGCTTTGTGCACCGTGTGCAACTTATTTAGTTATTATTGAGAAGAAGTAGAAGAACAAAGAAGAAATTAAATTTATTCAGGACGCTTACACCATACAACACTTTTATTAGTGTAAAACATAAACGTCACTGAAAAGGTCTCCCCTCAGCTTGATGTCAAGTTATCTTTCACGTATCTTGACGCTGTCTTTGAATCTTATTAAAATTAAAGTTAGCCTTAAGGCATGTAAAAATCCCTAGCCAGAATTGTAAAAACAGAATCCTTAAGAGTTTCATCACGTCTGTCTATCTGTTAGTTGCTTAAACAGTATAGGTATTGTTTTTAGAAATCTATTATATGAAAGCCATTTATTTGGTTAATATTATGAAATTTGTTTCAGGAGCTGGTCACAGAACAACGAATAAAAAATATATTGCTGAAAAGGCAGTTAAAAAGAAACCGGCGGACGCCCTTCGAAAATTTAAATTTTTAATTTAGTTTTCAATTACTTATTTATTTAATTCGAATCCATATATATGTTACTGTAAAAGCCCGAAGTACGGCGAAACCTAGGATTTACCGGTAAATCCTAGTTTTTACCGGTAAATCCTAGGTTCTGCCGTACTTCGGGCTTTTACAGTGACATATAGATTAGGGAGTTTCATTTTTCCAAATTTTCGATTTTAATCTGCCTTTGCTCGAATTCTTTTTCTAACTGATAAAAAAATATTATACGTTAAAAAAAATTAAAACCGGTCTACATTTAGAGGTTGCACAACATCAACAAAGATTTTTCAAATAACCAACGACTCTACATCGGAGGGTAGAAAATGGTTTAAGCGGCTACCATCAAAGCGGAGAGTAGTGTGATACTGAACCTTCTACATATAAATAAATTTTAAAATTAGTAGTAAACTTGGATTTTGGTTACTCGATAAATGTTCTAATTAAGATTTTTCAGTTTTTCCGCCTGTTTCCAAAGGATTATCGTGTTTTAGAGGCAAAATTCAGTTTTCTCGTTCGATTTTAGTATCAGTTTATTATATTTTGTCATTTTAGAACATAGTTCATTTTCACGCAATGTATGGGGTTCTCACTCTACCTTTTCAACTTGTTCAACCTCTAAACGTTATTCGATTATTTTGAAAATTGTAATAGATAGTTTTTAGTGTGGGGAGACTCCATTGGTGAGCAAAGTCAGGAAAAATATTACAACTTCTTTTTCTCCATACAAAAGTGAATCACCCTAATATAGATCCATAATTGTTATTAGTTACAACAAATATTATTTATGTTATGTTATTGTGTTATGTTATTTTGTCTCTTTCTAACAAACACAAATGCCAAAATGAACGGCTGATTAGATGATTATACTATATATGAATACATTGTGAAGATTTTTTTTAAACCCGTAGATTTGAAGGTATCCGATTCTTTAGATTTAGGGAGCATTCCATAAATTGTCTACCGTTTGTCCCGTACAAACGCGAATTTGCAGGTATAAGAGTTTGCTTTCCTATGACAAATGGTCAAAAATATGCACAGAAATATAATCGCCCGCTTTAAATGCCGAAAAAAATTCGCAACACAGGAAATAAAATGCGTTTGTACGGGACAGCCCGTGGAATGCTCCTTAAGGCTCCTCTTCACGTTGGGCCAACGCCAACGAGGGACGCCTTTATGCGTTAGAGGGAGCAAGTGATATTGCTAATGAGATAGCATGGCTGCGTCCCTCGTTGGCTTTGGCGTTGGCCCAACGTGAAGAGGAGCCTTTAGGCATATTACAATGCATTTATGAATGAAAAAACCTACCATCGTTCCCAACCTATACCACGGTTTGGAACATAACTACACCGGCGCAAGAAACTAGGCGGGACTTATTTTTAGGGTTCCGTACCCAGAGGGTAAAAACGGGACTCTATTACTAAGACTCCACTGTCCGTCCGTCCGTCCGTCTGTCTGTCTCATGAACCGTGATAGCTAGACAGTTGAAATTTTCACTGATGATTTATTTCAACAAATACTAGAATAGAATACTATTAGAATAGAATAGAAAAATATTTATTCAGGCAACACATCATTCCATTAAAAAATGCATAACAAAAAAATAACATAAAATGTGAAACAAGAAGTATACAAAACACAAAGAGACATATCAAAGATAAAGATCTGAGGCTGAAATGGTCTCCACTCAGTAAGCACTAAAAACTTAGCTAAACAACAAATACTAAAAACAGAATAATATAGAGGCGCGTACAATTTAAGTATAGTTTTACTTTGCATAGATATACCCTTGATGTAAGGTTTTAGATAATGTAGCTGAAATGAAAGTTTTCCTTAAGAAAAATACTGTATAATTAATCGCTCTCGGCGTTCGTTTGCTACGCGCATAAGCGCCGCAGCGTCATCAAAATTTTGGCCGTAGTTATCTTCGTCTTCGATTGGCTCTGCTACCTCTTCCCTCAACTCGACCCTGCAAAATAATCGTAGTAAATATATTATAGGTACGTACGAGATTTTCAACCTACAAATAGCTATAGGTACTGATAAAAATATTACCCAAAGTACTTCATGATGTTATACACGGTGCAGCACGCATAAATCAGGCTGCAGGATTTTTCTGGCGTGTAGTGGAGGCGCCTGTCCAACCCCAAGCATCTCAAAGAACCCTTGAGGTAGCCGTTGGTGCGCTCCACTACGTTCCGGGCCTGGCAGTGCCAGCGCGTGTAGCGGTCCTGTGGCGAGTGTGGGTCGGCGTGCAACACCGGCGTCATCAGCCAGGGCTCTAATGGGTAGCCGGAATCTCCTGTAGTTATACATATCAAATAAATATTGTAATGCAATTCAACTTGTATTTAAGTTAATAAAGAAATAATTGTAATTAAATTATAAATCATACCCAAAAGAAAATAACGCCCTATGCGCTGTTCGTGTAGGCGGCGCATTTCGTCTCTAATAACTGATTGGCGGTATATATATGTGTCATGCACTCGGCCGGGGAATTGCGCATTAACATTTAATATTTTGCAATCCACGTCTGCTACCTGAGGAAGGTACGAAATTTTTTGATGTTAGATTCAGAACTTTCCAAAGCGTAGGTACCAACTACAATAGTTTAGGTATTTATTTTATTTGGTTAAAGATGACTTGACTCACCAACTGCACATTTAGGGTGTGAATTCCTTTTCTATTTATGAATTGCACGCCATGTGGCCGCGGCGGTGGAAATATGGCCACATGCGTGCAATCCACTGCCCCCAGTACATCCGGGACTCCGAATTGTTCCCGGAATCCGGCGGACACATTTTGCCTTCCAGCCTCGGTGCCAGGGAAAACAATCCACCGATTTTTCAATCTACAAATAAATTGCATACAGTTAAGTACTTATATAAAAATCTATTTTGTTCAACTTAAGCAGTGTTCAAGTTACTACTCACTGTCGGTTGATCGCATCCACGACCCTGCCCAGATATTTGGACATGGTTGTCTGAGCCATGCAAAGGTTGTGGTCTTGGCCCACACCCCTCTGGTAGCTCCCGGCAGCCATGAACATCACAGATGATAAAACCTGCACAAATTATTTATTTATTTACTGCTTTTAGACATGATCTTCAAATTAAACTACCTATTGGGTATTGCCGTCTTTCTTTAATTATTCTTTTTTTATTAGTAAGTACATAATTGTAGATTTTAATAGACGGTTATTTTACATTTCTGTATCTCCATTTACAAATTTAATGTAGGGCGACGTTAGGTGCACCTAATAAGTTTGACATCATAGTAAGCTATACCTACATCAAAATTGGAGTAAAAAAAGGTAATGGAATCATACCTGGACATGGACGGGGATGCTGTGAGCGGCGGTCTCTCCCAATGTCCCTTCGAGCTGCCGAATCAGGTACAGGCCCATATCCTTATTTATTCTGTATAAATGCTGAAATTCCTGATCCGGCAACTCGAAGGGGTTGTTAGCGTCCCGCAACCTCCTCCGCTGAAGTTTCCTTTGCCGGATCTCTTCATTGATTAAAAGAAAAAAGGCCATTCTGAAAAATACAAAGAAATACAATTTTGTTGAATTCATAACATTTATAACGCAATGGTATGTAACGAATTCACAATATAACGAACAATATAACGATTCATAATAATATTAAATGCAATACCTAGTGTGTAATTAATAAGAAAACACGGAAAACTTACTTTTTGTTTGAGTCGAGAGCGTCTCGCTAGCTTAATGTCTCGAAGACAGTTTCTCTCATTTTGACGTTGAAACGCGGGATATTTTGTCGCCCAAAGTGCATTTGTGCTACGAGTTTCGAGAGTATCCCGCGTGGAACTGTCAAGCGACAAAATTTTGTCGCTTTGACATATGTCCGCGGGAGAGCGGGTTGTCGCGCGGATCTTATGCTACCGATTCGCGAGAGAGCTCTATGTCGCGGCGTTTTCTCGCCTGTCGACTGTCGCGCCCATCATGTGCTAACCGTGCAGTCTCCACAAACAGCACCCGTTCACGAGTATGACGCGTATCTCAGCCATCGCCTCCCTCAACCTTCATTCGGGAAAGTGGCGACCCGATCAACAACGCCACCGTAAGCAAAGACTTTTAAGCGAGCATGACATGTTCAAGCTACCGGCCTATATTAATATTAAAATAGTACTTCACCTTTTTTATAGCTATAATGGTATCTTTTATAAGTATAATCGTTAAGTCCGTATCTCTAGGACTTTCTTCTTTTCATGGTCATGTTAGGGCCAGCCCGGAGGGTAGTCGCCTGCTATATCTTGCGCTAAACCGTGACTATCGTGTCTGCAAGCTTTGGATTAAGTAGTGTAATGGCGCGTGCGTTTGGTGTGCCTCCATATTGATACCCACAGCCGTCTATTCATATGGGATGCCGCTGTAGGCGCTTGCATTCGTATTTATCGTCCGTTGAACCGTGTCGTGTCGTGTGTGTCCGTGGAAACTCGGATTAAGCTGTGAAATGGCGCGTGCGGTGCGTTAGCGTTTGGTGAGCATTAATGCACTCGGCTCATCTGTGCTATCTGTTTACTTTGCGGTTTTAGACGAGATTCATTTGCACATGCATTACGAGTGCTTCGTGTAAGCTGGGAGGAAATTATGCGAAGGAAATAATGCTCGGAGAATTACTGCTACGATACAATTGCCAATAAAAAACATACCTAAAAATAACCATTGGTATACCTAAATTGGACTTGAATAGGCGGCTGGGTGGTTTGCCTCTGCTATGTGGTAGACAGGGTGTACTTTCGTTTGGGCCAAATACGTTACGCCAAATTTCACTTCCCAACAAACTTATCGCAATAGTTTCATTTCCCAAAGGAACCTTTAGCAAAGTTACACTTCGCATATAATTTATTTGGTCAAATTATCATTTGGCATGATGTTACTTTGTCAAATGTTATTAAGACAAAAACTTATTTAGCAAACGTTTTTTATAGTCTAATATTATATACCAAAAAGATGTTTAATCAAAATTGTCACTTCGCAAATTTGACAAATAGGCATCTCTATTTAAATTTGTACTTTTTGTTATGTCAATATAGGTACGTTAAATTCTAAGTAATTTGGGTGGGTTGGGTTAGGTTTGAACTGCGATCCTCACAAAACGGAACCGCTATCAGAAAAGTGGGTTAGGTTAGGTTAGAACTGTGACCCTCACAGAATCGAAATGCTATTAGAAAAGTGGGTTAGGTTAGGTTAGAACTGCGATCCTTACAGAAACGAAATACTATGTACTAGAAAAAGGTCTTCGAAGTGGATTAATTAATTTAATAGATGTAAAAAAATTGCATGACATTTTAAACTAAAATGTGGTTTAAATGTTGGTTATTTATTATTTTTGGGTTACAATGATTACTTTGGTGTTATTTGCTTTAATTATTGAATAGCAAGATGTAACAAATTTAGTTATCATTTTACATTAAAATGGAGTTTTAATTTTAGTAAGAATGTTTTTTTTGACGTTACATTTTACTATATATATGTAATGATCAGTTAAATACCAGACAAATAAAATTCTGCAGCCTCCTCTCTATTGGTATGTAAATTGTATGCCCAATAGTTTGGGACATGTAAGTTATGCTTAATGATACATTTGACTAAATAGTATTTGGTAAAATGAAACTTGTCCAAGTAATTATTTGCTAAACAATAACTTGCCAAAAAAGACTATTGCTAACTGAAAATTTGCGATAAGTTGTTTTGCCAAACATTTTTTTGGGAAATGATAATTTGGGAAACATAGTTTGGGATGTGATACTTTGGGAAACGTTTTTGGCCCATTCGTTAGTAAACCGGTAGACAGACGCACTGACGCGCAGACGGGCAGCGTTAAGTTCATTGGTACAATGAGAATTGTAAATATTCAAGAATAGACAACTGCCTTAAACAATTCTAAATTTAGATACCTGTCTAAGGTCGGCACGGGTTTCTATGAACTGAATTAACGTTGAATGTGGCGGCAGCATAGCAGAGGTACTATAAAAAACTGACTTCCAAACTTTTCATATTAAGAACTTTTTCGTGAGGACACAGAACCCACAGAACCAACATTTTGAGCAGCTAACATTTTTTTCACCACACCAGCTCGGAAAGGCTTACTTTGCACTTCGAAAACTAATAGCAAAGTTGCATTTTATTCACATGTGAGGCAAAGTAATCAAATGCAAATTTTAAGTTGTTTTCTTATGTTTGCTGGTAGAATTTACTTTTAAATTATGATTTTGGGTGATAAATATTTAATAACATTAATTTGGTTTGATTTTATTTTATATTTTACATTTAATATTTGCTTCGGGTTGGTGTGGTGAAAATTTTTGTGTTTCACTCGGGGGCCAATTTTGTTTAACCCTCGTAACGCTCAAGATTCCATTTTCGAACCACTCGCTACGCTCGTGGTTCAATTTTGGAATCTTTCGCTTGCTCGGGTATCAATATTAGCACGAGCGGTTAAACAACAACTTTGCCCCCTTGTAAAACAAATAACTATTTTGTAATCGGTAATAAGAACATTTAACTAGCTAAAGTCCTGCAATTACTAACAGTTTAAATTGAATCTAATTTGGCCCGTATTGCAACAATATTAAAGTTCAGTTATTTAATTTGCTGGTATGGTTAGGACCAAGCTATTAGACCGAACCTCTGTTTTCCGCACGCATTACTTAAACCAACAACTAATTTAAATACTGTCAAGGGCCACGTTTGAAGAGCCGTATTACCGAAGGAATAACGATTGTCGACTTTAGTTTAAATACTGTCAATACAAGGGCTACGTTTGAAGAGACGTATTACCGAAGGAATGAACGATTGTCGGCATAATAACCAATTTGCGCACGAGACAGACCGACGGCGTGTGATTACTTTATGGGTCTGCGGTCGAGCGCTTTGGATATTTTTTTCTTGTTAACCTAATTCGCTCAGTTTAGGACATGGAATGAGTACGACATACCTACAGCCTACAGGGCAATTCGCGTTTTAGTTATTCTTTCTGTTTCCGATATGAACTGCTCAGTAGAGTCAGTGTCAAAAGTGACGTTTTTGGTTGAAGAAATAACAGATCAGTATCATATCGAAACCAGATCGTATAACTAAAATTCGAATTGGCCTGTAAGCAATATATGTACTTAGGTACCTAGGAACCTATTCAGTTTGCAGTGAGACTACTAAATCTAGGACGTGCAATCAAGAACATTTTCAATTGATTGTCGGGCGTTCTCGTACGAATTGTGACTGCTGATATTCATGTTTTCTTGGCTTTACCAGTGAATACTGGGATACCTCTCATTATGCGTAAGTATATTGAGCATGTTGCTCGTTTAGTTGCCGTGAATCTGATCGTAAAAGGGCCGTGAATCACTCTGTAGTTTGTGGTGGCGGTGCGGTCGCGGGCAGCTAACTAGCCGATACGGGTAACGTTGTGAGTTGTGAGTGATGAGTGTTGTGGACTTGCTGTGGTGATCACTACCTACTAGTATAGGCTATGTACTTTCGTCCAGGATACTGCTGACAGGCAATTCGTAATCTTTATTGCCATGACATTCGTATTGTTAAGAAATTTAACTGTAGGGATTCTGAAATTTCTGAACGTGTTATTCGTAGCTACTTGCTGGCAGGTAGGCCGGCTGGTTCACAGGGAACAGGCATAGAAATGCTATATGCTAAACTATTCCTGTTTATTTTTTGACTGCTGGACAATCTCTAATAATCTGCTCAATAAAACTGGTTGCCCACTAAAAATTCCTCAAATATTTACACTGAATTGTTGTCCTCTAAAACGGGCATGACATAAAGTACCTATGCAGGCGGAGCCGCGGGCAGAAGCAAGCTTGGAATAAAGCAGGCAGTAAAACAAGCAGCGTCGTAAACGTCCGAATGGATACTTATCTTCGCTTTCTAGATACCTAGCGAATGGCTGCCAGATAGGAAGAGTGTCAATGTATGTAGCTTGGATGCTATTCATAAAGATAAAAATTACACTGTAATAGTTGAAAGTTGAACTAGTAAAACTGAGCCAAGATGATAATGGTAAATGGTACATCAACAACAATTTAAACGCCCAACGAAATAAAATAAAACCACAACCGAATACAGAACCTGTAGCGGGATGGCAAAGGCCGGATTGGCGTCTTCCATCAACGAATGCCACTTGGCTAGGCCTATGGTTACCTTCAATATCGAAAATCTCGAAGTTTTGCATCTCATTCGTTCGAATACCTAATGTAAGAGCTGTAGAAATGCTGCTAGACGATCTTTAATTAATAATTATCGAAGATCATCGTGCGCCCGTGCGGGGTCGGTACGGTGAAAATTTGATGTTGTGATCCGTCTACTCTGTACCACCTTTGACGTGACAAACTTCGTAATGAACGTCATATTTACCTGCATAAAAATGTGAAATTTATGGTGGCACTTTCTACTTTTTCATTGCATATTATTTATCACTAAAATTTTAAAAAAATTCGACTCTTCACACTCACCAAAAATTTAATAAAGATTGACAGACACGTTTTAGTGTAAATGTAAAATGCCTGCTGCAATATAAACCTGCAACATAAAATCATAGCTTAATTAGGTATAATGAGTGTAGGAGTAGGGATCAAATATGACTAGTTGTAACTCTCAAACAAGCAGGCATCAGATTATGAATAACGCTTTCCGTACTATCAGAGGCTATTCGTTTCGTGGCTCGTGACTGCATGCGCATGCGCATCGCCAGACAGTTTTGCGAGGACAAAGGCTATTTCGTCTGCAGTCTAATGCATAAGCGACCCCGTTTCACGAGACTGCCTAAAATACTTGGGTTGAGTCGTTTATCCTCCTGAATCCCCCTTGTTATAATTGCAGTTTTGAATTTGGAATCTTCTTATATTCCACTTTAATTCAAAATTCCATTTGGATTTAATCCTTTATAAAGGTCTCAGGGGCTCAGGAGGATAGAATTTGACATGTATAATAATCCAATTTTATTATGGAATAATATTAACATTAATAAATTGCTCTGATAATTAGATTAAGATTAATTACGATTCATAAGAGCTTGTTGCTAGGCCTACATGAATAAAGTATATTTTGATTTTGATTTTGATTTTGAATCTTTTGTAAAAGGCTTTCTTCTATTAAGTACACTATGACATAAGTATGTAGGTGGTAGGTATCGTAGCGTTTTAAAGTAATTTTGAGTTTCCTCTCGAATTGCTGTGCAACTTGAGGTTCGATATACATATCTAATCACTCGGTGTCTTATCACAATTTCTACCGACGGCAGTAGACGTGCAAGTTGAGGGAAGTTTCCAAAAAGTTCCCGAAAATTTTCCAAGTGGAAATTTTGCGATATTGGTAAATTATCGACGGTACATCAGTATCAGTTAGTTTACTTGCACATAGGGTATAAGCCAGTCAAATCTGCTACTTTATAATGTCATAACGATTGTTGTGAAGATCGTATGACGATAACGTCAGTTAAATTCACCTCATGATGAGTTTTCGTTGACTTTATAAGATGAAAATTACAAAAACACTTTTATTTTTTAAAGAGAATCCCTAAATTTTAATTCATAACTGTTGTGGAATAATATAAATGAGAAAACAACACGATTAAGATATTCTCCCAACGTTTATCCCTCGGGTAGACCCGCGTAAGAGCGGAAGGTAGAATGTCCCTTTGTGGGAGTCCATCAGGGCCACAATGGCGCGTTACTGCCCACCGACTCATCTTACAGTCCTATAACAATCACACATTATCTGCCCTTAAGCTAAAGCCGTAAATGTTCGTGTTTTAGGGCCTGAAGGCTCGTAATATAGCTTAACAAAAATTATGAAATAATACTGTAAATATATGCGGCATGAGTCACCGAATTTCTCCGATGTTAAATTTTTTTTTGTTATGCCTAAGTCATACTCGTATTCTAGGTGACCATTAGCAAGAACCCTAGAAAGCTCATTATAGGCACCTAATGATTGTCTGCGATTCGTAGACCACCTTATAGCGCAATATCTAGAAAAGATCAGCCAAGGAAATTGCAAATTATGGAGCAAATGCAACTATTGTAAAAGTGAGTCAGTTAAAGTGAACCATGGGTGAATTCTCCTTAGGTGTCATCAATACAAGTGGCTTGATACAGTAATTTCTTGGATTATAAAAGTATGTAGTTGCAAATTGAATTTAGCCCCATATTTGCAATTACCCTGGCTGTTGCTACGGATCTATGAGTATGAATACACATGTTAGTTTTTACTAGCCCATCGCCATGTTGAAATTCTAGGTTAACAGGTTTAAAGGTCGCATCTAGCAAAAGAAGACACATCTTATGGCATAAATATATTACGGCAATTAGGTATAGTTATGAACTGTAAACGTGACACAGTAATTGATGTAAAAACGGCTTTGGAACATCTAGTAGTAAATAGCATTGAAATAATAGTTTTAGTACTCACTGATCATGTATTTATTATTAATTTACTTACAATACAATACAATACAATACTCTTTATTGCACACCTCACATACACGTAGTTTACAATAAATGGACAATAACATAAACAAAGACAATAGAGGTAACAACAGGCGGTCTTATCGCTTACTTTAATTTGTGTTAGTAAATAACAATAGATTTAACAATTTCTTTCAGTTTTGAACTGATTTTGATACGACTTTGACGATTGTTCACGATGATTAGTGTAGGTATGCGAAATAAAGAGAAAGTCGTGCTTAACCTTTTAACCATTTGACATTCCTTTCTAGTCATTCGATTTCGAACCGTAATTCTTATAGTAGAGATGCGTTTTTGTTTTGAAGTATGACGGCAAGTAGGTATGTTGTCGTTACGGACTGAAGTGTTAAGAGGCGCGCTAATCATCAAACTCGTATCAAAACCAGTTCAAGCTTATTGAAAAAATCTGAGTAGTTCTGTAGATTAGGTTCAACCAAAAGTATGTATAGTTATAAAAAACTAGACTCTTTTTGTTGTTTTTTCTGTACTGAAATCATTCAAATTAATATCGTGACTTCTATTAACTTTTATATGTAGGTAATGAATAAATAAATCATTTATTTTTCGTGATAAACTTGTTTTACATACAAAAGTAACAATGATAAGGTTAGAACATGCATAATTACCTAATGACGTGATTATGTTTGTATAAATTAAAATTATCCAAATAGTTAGGTAATAAAAAAGCCAAAATCATTTAACTCACTCGGTTTTATAAATAATAACATTAAGGCCTATACTTATATTTATTTACACACTTACCGCAATGGGTAGTAGACTATATGTATTATATTAAATACCAATGTATTTAATTATTAAGTCTGATATTATTCCCCAAGTGAACAATGCATTTTTGTTAGCCAAATGTTATGAAAAGTCATATCCTCACTTGCATTGCCAACAGACGGTCATCCGCAACGGAACGCATCCAAACTTTGATGTCGAATTGAAATGTGGTAATTTTCTATGCGATTACGCCGCGGCCTAACTAACCGTGCCCGAAGGGTTAACCGTTAACCCTGTGATCACTTGCTAGTTTCATTTTTGCTATTCTTGTCGGTCAGCCGAGCGTCTGCCGGCATGCAATCGACAACGCTTAATGGGAAGAGGGGAGGCCTATTGATTTTACGACATTTTGATTATATTCTCTGTTTGGGTTATTCAATAAAAGTTAACTCCGGTTAAATAAACTGTGTTACAACTAGGGTTTTTATTAGCTAGTGATTGTGACTTCATCTGCGTGGAATGACAGACGATTGATAATAGGTAGGTCCCTATCCATTTTCATTCCCGATCATCGACTACCAAGTTCCATCTAAATCGTTTTCTGACATAGTAACCGGCAGCATATGAGCATATCTGATTGACAAAATCTGGACCGAACAAATCATTAATTGGTGTGTGTGTAACTGTAGCGAACTGTGTAAAAATTGTGTGTATTAATTGGTGTGTGTGTAATGTGTGTGTGTGTGTGTGTGTGTGTGTGTGTGTGTGTGTGTGTCTGTGTGAGCTGTGTATTTTCTTCTGTAGGAAGTAGGTATCCACCTGCGTTGCAGATTACAAACTATTGTATTATCCTGTTAAACAAATATATCTACCATGAAGCAACTTAATTTAAGCAAAATAAAGCTTAGAAACGGAACTCAATTATTTAGCCGTGTCCAATATCGCATATTCTTTCGAAGCATAACCCTTCACAAATCAGTCTCGCTAAGCGATGTGTCAAGCCGCGCACCGATACCTCGCGCCCGTAAACTGACCTTATGACGGATGACGCATTGTGTGAGCCACCATGCTCAAATACCCCTTTAAAAACACCTCTCAGAGAGATGAAGTGTTAAACCGCTTGTGTTAAAGTGCTATTTTGAACAGGGGAACAGTGAACCGACGGCAATACGAGAGATACTATGTTGCGACACAGTAGCCTCACAGATTTTACTTTCAAATTTACAAATGCAAAATAGCATATTGTATTCCGTGCGGCCATCGAGTTTTATTATTTCGAAGTTACTCAACGTGTTAGCTATTGCGTTTTCGGAAGACGTTCCGAGCAAATTGCCTTCGCGAATAGGCCTTTGTGGGACAGCTAAGTGATGAGGCTAGGGTTGCTTATAAATTCGGAAATAAATCATAGTAATGGGGTAGCACAATGCTCGGCAATCTCGAGATGACGTGCTTGGTAGACCACACCCACTGAAGATTTTATATCATCCAAACAAAGATAGCTGAAAGGGGGTCCCCCCTTATCGACCAGGGAGGTGGGTGGGGGGAGGGAGATATCACACCGGGTGCGATACTGCCGCCACTTGCTCTATGTGAGCTTATGTACTGTTATGTAGAAGTTTGGAGTACTCGCTGTGATTTCATTTGAATGTTACTGGAACTGGGTTGGTTCGTTAGCTGTCTTAATGTAATCGGACTAGCAGTGTAGGCTTTATTGTAACAATTTTGGTGACTATAAGAATAAATGATCAAATTCCGTACCTATGTCACTGGCAGCTTGAAAGTAGAATTTATTTTCTTAGAAATAAAGAAAGAAAGATACAAAATACATTTATTTACGTCATCATAGTTACAAAACCAGTTAAATTAAAAACAAGACATATATGTAGGTACCTATAGGTCAGATGGACGTTAATCTTAGTGTTATCTGGCAATAGCAAAATATCCACATCGACAGGGTACCTATTTACGAATCATTTGAAATAATTGTATGTGGTTTTACTTGAATCTGACCGGAAAATTGGATATACCTAACAGTTGTTTAGTAAGTAGTAGTAAATTATTTTTGAAGGTAAAGCGCCAAAAGAATATTTCTAAAAGGATACATGCTTGTACTACTCCATAATAATAAGTATTTATTTATTTCTACTCGGCAGCTGTGGCACAAGTTGTGAGAGCAAAACAGTAGAGATGGGTTTTATTTACGGGCTACTTTGAAAAGTATTGCTTACATATCCTAATGGTATCGAAAAATACAAGTAAGTATATATTATCAAATAGCCCTCTCACGTAGGTAATTCTGTCTGTACATATAATATAATCTATAAAATAATAAAATACTATCTACTCTACCTACCTACTTACGCCATCGATTTTTCTAAGTACTTATGTAGAATACCTATTCAAAATTTGTCCGTTAAGTAGATTCCAAGCTCTCAGTTTTAAGTACAAAGTAGGTATGCAGGTGGAAACTTGGCAATAAGGCTCGGCGCGACTTTCCCCTCAGGAAATGTTATATTTAATGCTTCGCGAAAGAAAATGGGAAAATTTAGAAGGGTGCTAAAATAAACAGGAGATTTGCGGCGGGAGATGCAGCGTGAAAATATTGCAGATATGTATATACCTACACATAAGTAGGTACTTAGAAACGGCTATGTGTCTAGGTTGTAGGTGCACACAATAGTACCTTCACATTACTGGTATAATACACAAAACAAATTAATTTTAACTTAAACATGATCCTTTTGAGCCGGATAATTAGTTTAGCCAAAATAAATTGGTCTGGTCGATTTTATTAAAATTGAGGTTCTTCGCTTAGATAGGTATATACCATGAAATAAAATTAGAAACTGATTAACTATTTAGTTAAGGTATTTAATTAACTTACCAACAAACACTGCTACTTAATTGGACACTTAGAACACTTGCTACTGGTATACAAACCCCGATTGAACACCCCGACAGTATCACCTAATCCACGGCCCCGCTAAGCCTGCCTTGTTGTGATATGTAAAACCACTCGCCGGGCTTAAGTTAACAACTTGCGGAATTAATTCCAACTCGTAAGTGGATTCCGTTCCGGCCTAATCAAATCGGAGTCGCGGCAAAAATGCAAATGGCGCGGGGGAGCATTACGTGAACCTATTACATAAATGTGTTACGTGAATCAAAATTTTATTTAAGTGTATGAAGCTCTACAATTAGCTTTACACAATAATATAAAAAAAATATTTTTAACGTAATTATTTTCGCTTAGCGTATTTTACACAATAATATAAAAAAAACAATTATTTATTTTTAAAGTGCTTATTTTCGCTTAGCGTATATTTACTAGTTACCAAAAGTGACATTTCTAAATAAATTAATATGATAATAAACTCACAAAAAACGTAAATTAAATGAACATTTTACGTCACCGCCACTCCGCAAACACCTCAGGTGGTGGTTGCCGTAGCTACCTTAGGTTTATGTAACCTATTAATTCTATTTTTTAATTTATTAAAATGTTCTTCTGCTTCTGTTTTCATCTTTGACAGGATTTAATATCTATTTGATGTAATCTCTTCTAAAAATTCTGAAACATTTAGATATGTATTAGTAAAAAATATACATATATAGTATACCTATATTATTTTAATTTATTTATAAATAATACAAAGCGAAATAAAAATAAATATGTAATTCGAACCGAATAAATTAAGCACACCCAAGTCTCACAATCTTTTATTACCTACTCGAAGCCTACATCAGAAATATGCAACAGACATACCCACATAATATAAAATAAGTAGGTAGAAAAACACAAGGCAGTCAAAATTAAAGTACTTAGACTTTAATTTTAGGTACTTATACCTAGGTACCTATCGTCTGTCTTGTCTTCGTTTCAAAACGGTATCGCGTTGAGCCGTTTAGGCAGCAGCCTACTTGTTTATACCCCAGTTATACGGCCTGGGAGGGGGGTGGGGTGGGGGTGTGGTTTGCCGTTCAATAACTTAATACTGTGGAAAGGCTTTCACGCTGAAATCTCGCTGCGAACGGTCTTGGGGGTTTTGATACTTTTATTGTGATTGCTTTTTTAGGTAATCAGAGATTGGGTTTTTGTTACTTGAAAATGTTGGGATGTAAAAAGAGTTTTTTTACGTTTAACACTGAAAACAAATACTTATAAAAAACATAATAAGATTTTTTAAATAAAATTATTTGTACACTCTGGATACACAGAATTATGTATTTAGGCACTTTAAATGGAACTGAAAATTCAAAAGGGATTAATTAAATCAATTTATATTTGTATGAAATAATCTAAACCCACCAAAAACACTCTGTAAAAAACTAGCCAAGTCTCGATGGAGCTGCTTGTTTATCTCTAAAAAGTAATGAAATCTAGACAAAGTCGTGCCAAGTCTAAGGTTCCTTACTGCGATTTCTTTATTATTATAGTTAATGTTGTGTGACTTGGCCGTTGAAGGGTACACAAGGGTACAAAACCAGGTGCTCCATGACACCATTGCACCAATCTGTCGCCAGAACCGCTACCCATTGACGATGGAAAATTGCCACTTGGAAAACGTTGATTCAATAACCAGTCAATTGTAGGCTTGATAAAGCTGCGTATTTCAATAATACTTATGTATGGGCGAGCCTGAAACAAACACTTCTTTTTGGTGCAATGGCAGATTGGTGCAATGGTGTCATGGAGCACCTGGTTTTGTACCCTTGTGTACCCTTCAACGGCCAAGTCACACAACATTAACTATAATAATAAAGAAATCGCAGTAAGGAACCTTAGACTTGGCACGACTTTGTCTAGATTTCATTACTTTTTAGAGATAAACAAGCAGCTCCATCGAGACTTGGCTAGTTTTTTACAGAATGTTTTTGGTGGGATTTCACTTCTTTTTGTAGAAACCCCCTGGCACTGATTAAAATAACCGACTTGGTTTCACATTACATCTCAAAACTTTTTTGTAGTTAAAGCGTTGCGAGACTTGCACCTTTTTACATGTAATGTTTTTGATGGGATCTCATCTCTTTTTGTAGGCAGTCCTTCTTTTCGGGTACTCATACCCATACTATGTATACACATATCATAACTAAACATATCTTCATTCATACTCACATCGTACATCGTAGTGTACCTTTACTTTACCTACTATTTGTAGGAACTGCAACAGTAACTTTGTAATATCATATATTTATATGGGATTACAAACTTACTTATGCAGTTCTTAGATCTTTAAAACGTGACTGATATTGCAATATTTTTAGGTTTTCCCTTTATGTGGCCATTAAACCCTAACTCTGTACCAAATTTCAGCTCTCTGAGTTTATGGGAAGTACTAGTTCTATTCTGATGATCATGAGTGAGTTTCATAAATGCGAAACTTTGCTTTCGCTTAACTTCGTAACTAAATGACCTACAGACCTGAAATTTTGGATTTTAAGTATGTGATCATAGCTTACTGGATGACCAAAATTTCTGCGTTCTGGCCTTATCCAGAGGTTCTCAAATAGGGGCCTGAAAATGCGGCGAAATGGTTCCAGTAACGGATGGTACGGCAGTGTTTGCTTCGCGCTCGACTTGGCGGGGGCACTGCCGTGCCCCCCGATCTGAAGACCTATGATTAGGATTAACTTCAAATGTCAATATTACTCGTTTAGCAATATTTAAATGCTTATGCAAGTTATTGGTGGGAATCATTGTAGGTATGCACTTAATAGTTGCATCAGTGGTTTATTGGCCATAAAATAACCGTTCGCTCAACCTTACCTACTCTTACGAGTCTTACGTACGTAGGTAATGGCTATTGGCTACATAACAACATACATTTAGCAAAGTTAGTTCTCAAAATATTTAGTTTCTTACTTAAATAGGTTTGTTGGTATATTTGTTTGTAAATGTGATAGGTGTAAAAAACGTATCCCTAGGTTTGACATCATTATTGAAAGTCATAATGTGACGATTGTTAGCTTATCATTAGTCATAATTCTGAAACAGTTAATTTTTCAGGATTTTCGTAAGGTTATGCTATAAATAGGTTAGGTTAGGTTTGTTTTATGGCAATCCTGAAATGTAACGCGTTTCTGAGAAAAAACTAATTATGACTAACGAAAATGCGGACAAACAAAACATTATGACTTGCAACTTTATGGAAAGCAATAGAGACCCGTAAAAAAATAAGTAGGTATACAATCTTAACGCAATGCCGGTATCTGCCGGTGTTAATGACAAATAAATGAGTAAGTAACTGTTAAAAAAACGTTAGAATTTAGATACTAAGTATTAACAATAAATGTAAACAACGCATATGTTATATTTAGTAGCCATGTTGTAATGATGATCGCCATCAAATCGCTGTTAACGGAATGCGGTGCGTGATGAACGGTGTTTCTAATTCGCGTTGTGTTGTGTGTAGCCTGTGATCACGGTTAAATAGCGAATATCGACCGGCGCGCAAACACCGGCTCGTAATCCACCCGGATGAATATATGGAGGCTATTAATTGCAGGTTTGCAAGTAATCGATCGAGGTGCGAGGTGGGATCGCGGCGTGTCGGCCACGGGAGGGGGGAGGAGGGGGGAGGTGTGCGTGACGGATCATGGCGGCGCGGGGGGCCGCGCCCCGCCGCCCTCGTTAAACGCGCCCGCCGGATACACGGCGGCGGTTGAAAGCTATCCGGCCCCCGAGCGGGCGGACCCCGGGATTGGCCGCCGCCGAGCGCGCGCCGTAACCGATAGCCAATCGCGCGCCGCGCGCTCGCCCGCCCTCCGCCGGGGCGCGCTGCGGGCTCACAACGCGCGCGACGCCGCGCACACTCGCACCGATGCGCGGCTCCTGGGACGAGTCCACGACGGCGGCGCTGCACGCGCGCATCCTGGAGGCGCACCGCGGGCCCGCGGCGGCCGACCGCGCCGCCGAGCCCGCCGGCTGCGCCGACCCTCCGCTGCCGCTCAGCGTGGAGCTGGCGGCGCCCACGCCGCTGCTGCCGCTGCCCACGTTATCCTTCAGCGCGGCGCAGGTCGCCACCGTCTGTGAAACGCTTGAAGAATCTGGAGATGTCGAACGACTGGCGCGATTTCTCTGGTCCCTGCCGGTCGCACATCCGAATGTCGCCGAGTTGGAGCGCTGCGAGGCCGTGCTGCGCGCGCGCGCCGTCGTCGCCTTCCACGCCGGCCGCCACCGGGAACTCTACTCCATACTAGAACGGCATCGCTTCCAGCGCTCGAGCCACGCCAAACTACAAGCTCTATGGCTGGAAGCGCACTATCAAGAAGCCGAGAGGCTGCGAGGGCGCCCGCTCGGGCCCGTAGACAAATACAGAGTCCGCAAGAAGTTTCCTCTTCCACGAACCATATGGGACGGAGAACAGAAGACGCATTGTTTTAAAGAGAGGACGAGGTCGCTTCTACGAGAGTGGTACCTCCAAGACCCGTACCCAAATCCAACAAAAAAGCGGGAGTTAGCTGCGGCGACGGGGTTGACGCCGACGCAGGTGGGCAATTGGTTCAAGAACCGGCGGCAGCGGGATCGCGCCGCCGCCGCCAAAAACCGCTCGGCGCTGCTCGGCCGCGGGTTCGCGTCCTCCTCCACCTACGACGAGGACTCCGCCGACTCGGAGATCAACGTCGACGAGGAGTAATAGACTGATAGTGTTAACACGTGATTTCGTACGACGATTTTATAAAGACTCAACGCAATATGGACGAGATAATTATATTAGTTAGATTCACAGAGTCCGTGATCTATGTGACGTTAAGGCAATGTAAACCAGTTTATTAGGGTCTCATTCTGTCGTTGAAAGTGTAAAGAGAGTGCTTGCGGTTAAATCGACTCTGCGTATCAGGTATGTACCTATTATTTTTAGTAAATTGAATTGCGCCTCTTTGAGAAAGTGTCAGAATTAGTAGATTAATTATTAATCACGCACAATATATGAAACGTCACGTTGTGCTCTCGTGAGGTTAACAGGGTTAATTTAATTATATTTTCGAGTGTTGTACTCATTATCCTTCTAAAAGGCTAAGTATTTATTTATTTTCCTGCGGGCACTGTCGAATAGGAAAGACTCTCTTATTAACGCCTTTGCAGAAGCATTTACTTACCTAAAATATTTATATGTATCTTTTACCAATAAATATAGATTTTATTTATCGTAACAGCTTTTAGTTGTATGTTATAGTTATTACGAAGGATGTAGATATGATTTAGACTAATATTAACGCCTGAAGTCAGATTGACGAGTACCTGAGCGCGCATCATATCACTCAATCTAATTCATTAGTTCAATTTAAATGTTAATACATTTTGTGATCTTTACATTACTTTGCTAGTTGGGCTGAAAAGTCCAGTTTAGAAGTGCTGTAAGAAGTTAAAGTGATTTATAAAAACGTAAAGTTAATTCTTTTTACGAATAAGAGGAAACAATAAATAAGATTTTTTCAAATACATATATTTAATCCAAAAAAAAAGGAATAAACAAAATATAAGGTGCCTACTTCATCGAAACATTGTCAATAGGTACCTAAGATTTAACTGCCCATAAAATAAATTCATCACTGACATAGGTAAGTTAAGGACATAACCAGTAAAATGTACTCCCTTCAAATAATAATTGATGGTCGTTGTTACAAGCTAGTCCACCCGTGCCGTCGGCCGCCCGCCGCCCGCCGCCGCCGCCGTCTAATAAAATAATTCATTCGTTACGGTTGCTTAGTGTTGGTCGGTACTAAATAATTGATTAGGAAATTGATTTAGTATTTATTTTGTATAAAATAAAACGTTATAAACCGTACTTACATCTCATCTTTTAAGGTTTTTGTAATGCCTTCATACAAACATTCCTACAATATGAGAAAAAAAATTTAATGATTTCATACGTTTGACGTTACCTTTACAAAATGAAAAATATAATATTTATTGAAAAAAGTAACTGAAGTACCTAATAAAATGAGGACTATTTTCTTAGTAGTACCAGAAGAGATCTTAAAATAAGTAATATTAAAATTTCTTAAATCTAAATAAAATTGTGGCGGGAATGGTTTTTTTAGAAAAGCCGAACCTATCGATTCACCTAACAATAGAGTTGGAATTTTTCTATTGTACGCAATATGTACCATTGTTCGCAATAAAGGATTCTATTCTATTCTAATTAAAAAAAACTTCATGAAATTGATTTAAGTTATCGACCTACTTATTTATTCATATAATTACTGTGGGACTTAGTCAATCTGTGTAAGAATGTCCTATAATATTAATATTAATAATAATAATAATTTGTTATAAAACCTGCTCATCGAATTCTAAAATAAAATGAAATGATAAATATATAATATACATTAATCGAGGATGAATAAATTTATTACAACAAATGTAATAACCATTGAATCATTTAATTACCCATAAAAGTGGCATAATAAATGGGTATTTTATATTGCAACGCTTTTCTTGTTTTTGTTCCAATAAATATGTCAATTATTAACGCCATAATATGGTTTTCTGTGACTAACGTTTTACTTATACTTGAAATATTCCCCTATATCGCTTAATTATAATATATGGTTATGTTATAATATATACTTACCTATAACATAACCAAGACTATTTCCGGAAATACTATAGAAGTTAATCTTTAATAATAATAAAATTATTAATTGCAGATCAAAATTGACCCATTACGTAATCATACACAATTAAAACTTAAACTCAAAACGTCTTTTTTGCTCTCATATTACAATTACCTAATGTAGTTTAAATCAAGCTACCTTAATAAATACCTATAAGCCAGTAAACCATTTAAAGTTGTTTTTAGAAGTTTTAAGTACAAGTTTTACAATTAATGTCAACTAAATGAATTATGTCCCTATTTTGTTTTATGTAATGTGTCCACATACATAACTTTTATTAATTCTTATGCATGTTGCATTTAAAAATAAAAACTCTTTTATTTTAAATAATATATTGAAATGGCTCCGGTTTAAGATATCTTTTAATTCCATTTATAGACGATGAAGCAAATCTTGTCAGTAGGAAAAGGCGCGAAATTCAAATTTTATATGAGACATATCCCTTCGCGCCTACATTTTTCAAATTTGCCGCCGTTTTCTACTGGCAAGGTCTGCTTGACCGAGTATATTAGGCAAACAGTAATAAAACAAAACAAATAAATAACAAGCACGTAATAAAACTTAAGAAGCTTTTATTTACACTTAATTGGCAAAAAATATTAGGTCTTATATTTAGTTTCCAGTAAGTAATTGGCAATGATTCTGATTACTTTTTGTTGTAGCCATTAGTGCTATCTAAAATAAATAAGTAATTGTGTGATTCAAGTTGTAAGTAATTAAGCCGAACCCATTGTGCAAATAAGTCATAATTATTTAGCTTTTTATGCACTGACTCCAACTAAGAATGATTTTAAAAATAAAAATAAAATTTTGCAGCGTAGCTCTTAGTTAATGTTATTTAGAATAATATTAAACGGTGGATTGCAATTCTTTTGGAAAACACTAGGGATTTATTCTTTAAATTAAAAAAAAATAACTATCTTCTTACAGCACTTCGAAAATTTAGAACTGTTCTATGCACAAACTGTATTTTTATGTTATTTCTATCGACTTGTGCGTACCTACTGAAGTCTCGATTTTGGAACAATTCGTGTTTTTCGTAAACAAAAAAAAAACGTGTGCAAACATTAAAAAAAGTAAAGTTTATATTGAAACGTGTTTATAAAACGCATGGTTAAATATAAAAAAGAACTTATTTAATATTTTTCATACTTTTTTAAAGATTTACGGTTCAAATGACTGTGGTTTTATAGTATTTTTTTTTAATAACTGACCACTGTTATAAAAAGATTTAATTACGTTCGTAAAACTCGTATAGTTCCAAATAAAAAATGCAAAGACAGAAGTAAGAACAGTAAAAGGGTACATTTTATATCATTGATATTATACTCAGGTGTGCATAAATGGGCTGGTTGTTATTTTGTTGTCGATTTTTTCCGTAAGATTTGGATACAATTTGTCCGGTGTGAAGAGCTCCTCATTCTGGGTGGGATACATAATATGGCACGAATAAAATGTAGGTACTTATGTAAATGTAGATTCAATTTGTATTTGACTCAGTAGAATTTTTTTTAGGCCAGACCTACGATGAAATTGCGCTTATATTGCACAGAATAGGGAACTCTATTTATCCACCAAAATGTTATCAAATTCCGAGGAAAAAATATACAATAAAATAAAAATCTGTCCATATGTGGAAATGGCGATATGATAGCGATTACGAAGTCGAAGGCGGTCGAGAGAGATTGTATAAATGTATTATAAACCAATGCAAATTGTAAATATTGATATCGACTTACATTACAGTCATTAAATTAAAATTGTTAATAAAATTATATTCGTAAACAATGTTTTTGTATTATTTTACCATTCTGACATTAAAAACACAAAACTTGTTAAAAGTTCTATTACTTACTTCCGTTGGCTATGTAGTCTTTGGCTTTGGCCCGATTCCTGAATGCGACTGCATTTCCCTAATACTGTTGCTGCTTGCAGCAAATGTTATAAAGCCCGGAGAGGAGACGTATTAAATGTTTATTTTCTAAATATTAAGAGGCAAGTAGAGTGGTCATTTCTCCATACAAACATACTCGATTCTTCCCTGCGTGGTTTTTAACCCTGAGCAATTTCTTTTAACACAGAATAAAATTATCAATATTCAATATCACTGTTGGACTGTTTAGATATTTTGATACTTTTGTTTTTTTTTAAGCGGTAGAGGTCTTGAAAAAACGGCCTAATTGACTAGGCCGTAATACAAATGTTGTAAAACTATGTTAGTAAATATGTTGAAATTGAGGTAATTATCTAATGCACCCGGTTGAACATATTTAGAGACTAAACATGCATTATAGTCTACTCGAGAAACTAATAAAGGTGAAAAATAGAGATACTACTCCTAAAAATACGTGTGATACGTCATTCGATTCGTAATGATGCCTAGAAAAATGTATTCGAAGCGTGTATTAGCACACAAAACATATCAAAAGTTATAAATAAGTGTTCCGTGAACAAAGTTTTGTACGGAACATAATAAAAAAGGGGGAGGGGAAAAGTAGATATTTTTTATTTCCCCAACATCTCAATATTAATTTAAAAGTATTAAATATTCATTGAAAAATTCGGTGTATTGAAAACATGTCAGAAAAAATATATTTAATGTTACGTACTCGCTTTTTCACGCGGCGCGTATTTTCCGAAAATGCGAGGCACGGAGGGCAGTGTTGAGCGTTGAATAAAAAGTCTTTTTCTTTATAATAATAATGTTGGTTTCTTAAATATTAATACTTTTTGAGACGTTACTACTTATTACTTACTTTTGGTTGGCGCGGTGACCCAAAATGAGTCTTGGCCTCCAACACAACGGCGACACGTTGTAACGATGAGACGTTGGGGAAATAAAAAAAACCGGGCAAGTGCGAGTCGGACTCGCGCACGAAGGGTTCCGTACCATAAAGCAAAAAAAAACGGAAAAAAATGCAAAAAGAAAACGGTCACCCATCCAAGTACTGACCACGCCCGACGTTGCTTAACTTTGGTCAAAAATCACGTTTGCTGTATGGGAGCCCCACTTAAATCTTTATTTTATTCTGATTTTAGTATTTGTTGTTATAGTGGCAACAGAAATACATCATCTGTGAAAATTTCAACTGTCTAGCTATCACGGTTCGTGAGATACAGCCTGGTGACAGACAGACGGACAGACGGACGGACGGACAGACAGCGAAGTCTTAGTAATAGGGTCCCGTTTTACCCTTTGGGTACGGAACCCTAAAAATTATCTAGTTATTTCCCCCTTTTTTGTTTATAACTTTTGATATTTTTTGTGTGCTAATACACGCTTCGAATACATTTTTCTAGGCATCATTACGAATCCAATGAGGTACACAAGTATTTCTAGGAGTTGTATCTCTATTTTTCACCGTTTTCAGTTTCTCGAGTAGACTTATGTACATTCGAAATACCTACAGTGTCCTCTAAAGCATGCGCGTACATTAAAATCACAGCGTGACAGTTACTTCAATATGTAGAACATAAACAGCTACATATTTAAATCCGGAACGTTTTTTGCCGCCGCATAACGGCTCCCGCGTTATGCATTTGACAATAAGTGCTGATCGTATCGCGGCTGAAATTGACCAGCCGACTATTTACTGACTACGAGTACGATCGAGTCTGTTCATTAGGTAGGTAAGTACTATACGGGGTATAATAATAAAATCTATATTTAAGTATTATATGGTTGTCTAAGTACCTAATACCCAAAACACAAGCCTTGTCGAGCTTACTGTGGGGCTTAGTCAATTTGTGTCCTATAATATTTATTTATTTTACTCATTATGTAGCGTAATGTTTTCAATAGGTACCTATTAACGTAACTTTTTTTGGTAACTTTAATATTTACGGAATAATCGTGTGTAAAAACTAAACGATTACACTCTGTATATTAATTGCGGTTGCTTTACAATGTATTTTAATAAGAAAATATCTTTGACCGTGAGGTATTTGGATAAATGACTTCTAGACATAGAACTTTGAAATGGTATGGATAATTGGATAGCGTGTAAAATATACCGATCAATGCGTGAAACGAACGGAAATACACTTTCTATTCAATGTTATTAACAATTATAGCTCATAGTAGGTAGAGTCAGTCCTTGAAAAGTCTGCAGCGGATTTGATAGCCCACGTAGTGCACGTGTTATTTTAAACGTCAAACTTCTATGAAATTATGACGCATAAATGACACTTGCACTGCGTGCTGGGCTATCAAATCCGGTGCAGAATTTTCTTGGTCCGACTCTACCGTGTGGGAATTTCAAGTCAGAATATTTTTGACATATATATTTATTTCTTTATATTTCATATAAAAAGTAATCCAACAAGTCATATAACAGCGACTCATGCGTATAATTTTTTTGTAGCTAAGTTATAAAAATCTTTAGTCAGCCAAAAATTTACATTCCACAATAATATTGTCCTCTAATTCCACAATGTTCTTTCTTTTTGCAGCCATATACTAATTTACAAAACACTAAATATATTGTTTTGATATTAATCGCACTTAAATTGTACTTTTATTGAAAATCTGTATTGACATTTCACAGAGATCACAAATCCTTAAAAAAAAACTTAGAATCCGGCTAGGTATGCTAACTTGGACCGACTTGAACAGAATTAAGTGAGGGAGTGTCATACTCATTATAAATGTCATATTTTTATAGAAATTTGCCATTAATGATGACATTACATGCAGAGATAGCTCTACTATCGACTCTATAAGTACATATAAGCATCTTTATCTTCAGCCATCTCAAATACGAATCAAATTCTTTTATTACACTCGAGATTTTCCTCTTACCTAAGTGACAATTACAGTCACTCGACAAGGAAAAATCCAATAATTAGACGTATAATGTCACGGAACTTATAATTGGCTACAACAATTAGCAGGAATAATGGCTTCATCAGAATTAAGTATACAGCAGAAACCTCGATAGTACGATTCTTAATGCACACGCCAAAAATTTCGTGTTAACGAATATTCGTGTTAAAAAGGCGTAGAAGGATTTAAAGAGGTTTCGAAGTACAGGGGTACCTAAATGATCAAATGTGCGTATTAGAGAGGTAATTTAAAGTACAGTTTTATTGTTTTCTATGAGTTACAGAGGTTTGTAAGTAAATAACTTCGAGATGTATTGAGTCCTGAAATGTATGGGATCCAATACATACTACGACTCTTCTCTTTCTGCACTTATTTTTTCGAGTTACCTAGTACTTAGTAAACATTATACTGTGAAGGGAATGGTTGGTTACCTACTTTTAGTTTCGTGTTTAGGAGGTAAAATATTTAGATTTATGGAGATTTTGAATTTGAAGGGAAATTGTATTTTCTTTTGTCTTAATGTTCGCTTTATCCAAGTTTAAGTTATCGATGTTTCACTGCAATATCGATGCTATTAGACCATTCAAAGACCTTATTGCAATGAGTTAAGGGTGATTATTGGTCAGTTGTGCAGTTGATCAGACGCAGGAATGCCCTAACGACGTAGTAATGCGAATGTTTGTAATGTGGAGGTAAGATCGCAGTAATGTGGAGGACTCGGTTTCAATGGTTCGTTATTTGCGCTTTATTAACATGCCGCGCCGCCGCTGCCTTGCTGTCGGCTGTCCTCTCACGGGGCATGCCGAACAGTGGAACCGATTCATGTTAATTGTGTAAATATTCTTAATTGTGCAAACTGTACAAAGTAAAAAAAATAATACTACTCATTTATAATCAACATAATGGACAGTCTTATCGCTAAAATACGATCTAGGAATACGCCATCTTCCAGAAAGATAACAAAATCGCAGTGTTTGTCCGTATGTCTGTCGGACGAGATATTCGCGTGTTCTGGAGTCTTACTGATGGATGCGTGACGAGTATCGAACACAAAAAAAAGATATTGCTTTCATTTTTGTGAAACATCTGTCAAATTGGACAAAGACGTGTCTTGTCTTTGAGCACGATAAGCATGACACAGATAGTTAAGGTAGGTACCTAATCCTCCATTTCAAATTTCAAATCGCACATGCTGCGGGCCACTTCATTGTATCCAAATGCATGTGCATGGTTTCCAATAAGTTCGTTGTTCGTTCATGAAACATTCCGCAATGTTTAATGTCATGAAGCATTCAATTAATAAATTAAAATAACTCTAAATCCAAAAATGGAAAATTAATGCTAAAAACAGCCTCTTGGATATTGTTTTTGTAATAATTATTTATTTTATAGGCTTGTTTATGATTATGAATTTATAATAGAAGACTACGATTTGTATTAGAATTTTTAAGTAGCTACTTAGCTTAGGCTCTAGACAATAAAAATTCAAATTTATTTTGTGCCCTTAATACTCATTAATATTAGATCGTCCTTATTTTTTAGCACCCGATGAGTCCGATGACGAATTCGCGTGACCTGATGATGGATGCCCCCGTCGCCCGCGGCGGCACGCACTAATCATAACAGGAACGCTCTTACCTGACCATTGGTGGACCCTATGTGGTCGGAATAAGGTTCAAGACTTGGCCGGCAACAGTGTGGTCCATCTAATTGTTGCCATATTTCATCTTTTGTGGAAATTATTGTTCGTATTAGAGACAGGTGTTGGGATAATCATGTTTTCTGCCCCCCACTTTATTATGAAAGTTGAACTGTAGATAACAACTATCATTTGTGTCTAGTTTTGAAGATTTTTTTTTATTTTCTTTATTTTACAGTAAAGTGTAGGTACCTAAGCTATAGATTAATGGCTTTAATGGATTAACTGATGCCTCCTAATTATGTAAGACTGCTTATTATTTATACACGCATAAATAAAACATTTCCCATGTTATGTGATGAATTATAATATCATGAATTCATGAACCTAGCTAATGTACCTAAGCATATGCAATTTGGTTCATTTAATAATGTAAAATTACATAAGTACTCCTTGTTAATCGAGAACGTGTCTACGTAAATAAAAACAAAAAAAGAGTAGTTTCAAACATCTCAAAACAGAAGACACGCTACTCAAACTGAATAAACAACACCAAATAGTGTTGTCAACTAATAAAAACAAAAGCTGGCTGAATAGAATTAAGTTTGAAAATGGAATAAAAAAGTTACGGGCTGTCAAAACTCGGGCCGGCGCCGGCGCCGATGCGTATACGTCAATATAGGCCTACAAAAAGTTGTCTATGATTTCAACCACGTTTCTCGTCCTTTTGGGTGTAATGCACATGTCATGTATTTGGTTACAGTCAAATAATGTACTATAAGAAGTGATATTTTTTTCGGAACATTTTAAAAATATTTTATGTTTCAAAAAGATCTGAATATAGTCGGTGCTTTAACATAGGGTACGTACCTATGTACATAAGTACATATCCACTTTTCTTTATAGGTATATAGTATGGCGACGTGGGTAATCAAGGTTTGGGACTTAAATACTCTTTTATACTAACCTAACTATAGCAATTAAAAGTATATTACATAGATTACTAGATAAGTTTTGCAATCGACAAAATATTAATATGAAACAAAGAGTTAATTATCATTTTATACTCTTTAAAATATTAAAAAAATATCCATTGACAATGTTTGGTGGGAAAACATTTACTTTATTTTTTAATTTAGGTATTATAAAATAGATTAGAACTTTAAAATACCATTGGATAGTATAGAACTTTAAAATTGATGACAGAAAGTATACTTTGCACTATAAAATATGTATATATATTATAGTTTATAGTGCTCGAGTCTTTTTGAGCTTCAAATACGCGTAGTCATATAGGTAAATTTGTAAATTTGTAAATGTACAATTGTATACATTTGTAAAACTGGATAAGGTAAGGTGGGGTAAGCCGTCGGTAACTATCACCGGGATAAGACTACCACTTGTATAGAATTCTCATACTGTTTGTCTTGCCCCGAACAAAATAAACGATTTTAAATTATTTTAGATTCATAAGATTCGAGTTACAGAGGTCGCACTTTACCGTACTTACAATTAACTCTTTACCATGCTAAGGGTGTTCTATTTTCAATCAGTAAGATTGACATTGTTATTTCTGAATTGTCAGCTAAAGGGTTAAATACCTAGTCAACAACGCGATGCCGGTACCTATGTCAATATTTAAAAAACTCGAGAGCAATGGAAACGGATCACGTTGAATGGTAATTTTCATACTCATTGGGCTGTTTTTTTTGGTATTAAGTGTATACTTAGTTTTAACCTGTTTAAAAAAGTCACGTTTACCGTATTATCTCTACAATAATAACATATACGTACGTAATATGCATAACTATGTATACCTACTGCACCAGTACCTGTCTGTCCAACACTCATTAGCTAACGATACGTCAGTTAATTTGTTTGAGCTGCAATTAACATGTCTACTCAAACGCACTTTTTTCCTCTAAGCTTAAAAAAAGAAACGTTCTTTTTGACAGCTCCACTCTGCACCCGCCCAAATTCAACATGTGTTCTATTTTAAAGATAATAAAGATGATAATAGAGTGTTTAATGTTTTGGGAAGTGATGTTATAAATTTTGTCGATCGCTAATCGGTTGGGCAACGTCTCAGTATAATGACGGGTCCAGTTTGTATAGTTATTGTTAAATAATACGATGAGAATGATGAGATAAGTCGCGTGCCCGATAAGACCAGAGATTGGCAGGTCTTATGCAAATTTTGGGCCAAACTTATTTAGTAGAGGCTTTTGGTAAGTTTATTTCCTTAGAGAGGGACTGCGATGGAATATTTCAGTCCACAATGATTTTGATGATCCGTTGACTTAGATACTGGAATTGTTTTTTATCAAGCAGAAGCGTCTACGAACGATTTTACTGTCTTGGGTTAGACTTGAACTCACGACTACTGGTTCGCTAGTCCAGTGCTCTTCCATCTGAGCTACCAAGACCTCACCCAACACAGCAAATATTTCCACCATTATGGGCCTTAAAGGGAGGCACCCTTAGCGACGAGTCTAAATTTCAATTTTAATTAAGATACTGAAATGGACATTCTGAAACATGAAAGGCAAAATGAACACCTATACTTATTTCAGGTTGAAGATTGTAATTGAGTACCTTGCAGAAAAATAGAGATGGAAATGAACATTAACAAATAGAGAGATAATTACGAAGTAGCGGCCTTGTCGCTAAAGATAGATCTCTGCCAGATAACTTTTGTGCAGTTGAGAAGTAAAAGAAGCTGGCTGACTTTTATTCAAAGAAAATCAAAAACATAGTTTGTTGAGTTCGGAGCAAGAGAAACCGTATGAGGGTTCCCTTACCGTTTATGTACTCTCATTGAAATGCGCATTTGCCAAAGGTTATTGAACAAATATGCATACCTTTTGGTGGCACACAATTATGAGGGCAATTAAACACGAAACGTCAGTGCGAAGCGTAAAGCATAACCACTCGTCTTGATGGGGCATTGTCGAGAGTGCGAGGGTGACTGGGCCTTTGCGCCTTGATGCCAAGGCATAACCGGTAGCGGTTCATGGCAGAAACACGAAGTATCAGCATCAATATGAGGCGAAGCGGCACCACTCGAGTTGATTGTCGAGCGAGGGTGACTGACGGGACCAAGATACAACCGGTAGCGATTTATGGCAGAAACACGGAGCGACAAATACGGCGAAGAAATTTAACCACTCGTCTTGATTGGGCACTGTCGAAGCGAAGTGTTTGATAGGGTGTAAGGGACATATTCAACAGCGGTTGCTAATGCTCGCTAATATTACGAGATAAGCAAAAAATTAACCGCGTAATGTAATAGTAGCCAATTATTACCTATAATTTTTTTTATTCGAAGCGGTTCTAAAATGAGCATAGTAGTGAATGGTATCGTGTGGTACACATTTTCTTGTAGATAAGGGACTATTAATAGGACTCTTTCTTCTTCTTTCTCGTGGCGAACTTGCTAGATCTGGCTGCACCTAGAGTAAGGCCAAGATAACTGCAGTGATTTTTATAGCACGTTTAAAATGATTCTTACACGTCTGTGCTACAAAAATCGCTGCAGAGTTATCTTTGTCTGACTCTATATCACGGCCCTAAATTGAAATAAAAAGTTCGACTTTGCCACCGTGTTGATTTGGTAAGTTGCGCCTTTCTCCCGTTTTCAATTATCAGTTATTTGCGGAGTCTCCGAAGCCCGGGCCCCAAGGGACGGGGGTGTCGGACGGAAGGACGTAATAGCCTCGCGAGACTTACCGGGGGGTTACCAGATTCTAACTCCAAAATTCAGCAGAAAATTACTTACTCTCGTGTTTATCAGTATCACCGCACCTGACGGCAAAGGAGCAAATCTCATTCCGACTTCGTAGATAGATAGATGGCACACCAAGAAGGAAGCATCTCGCTCGTTTCTTCCCGGAACGTAGATTTTCTTCGCGCAACAGCATGCAAATGCAAAATATATACTTATCACGTTAAATAAATACAATTTCCCGTGAGGTGAACCTTGCAATGTTTTAAGTATACATACCTACAGCTATACGGAATTTTTTTCACGGCTTTCCCTTAAGTTGAGTTTATGGCGTGGTCCTTTAGAACTTTATTAAATTGGCTTTACTGCAGCCAGCATCTGCGGCAAAGCGTGTTTCAGAAAACTATTTCTGTATTTAAGGATTGTGACCGAATTTTTAGTCATCTTTTTGCATTTTTTCTAAAATGTTTTTTTTTTGCTCTATACAGCACAACCGAGGTTGAAACCCACAATTTTTGACCACCAGAGGAAAGGGTAAAAAAATGATAAAAATTCTAGTATCCGGAAATACGCGGATAATTTCCGACATCTGGTAACCCTAGACGGCGCTGCCCCGACAAGGAGACGTGGACGATGGACGTCAATTACTGCGTTTTTGTGGAGTCGAGTGTCTTCTTCGAGTGTGAGAGGTAAGGTCACGGTAAATACAAGCTGTGAAATTAAAATGGATTAATTAATAATACAGCAAAACCTCGCTATTTAATCCGGATGGGCAAAAAACCGGGCGTTAACGGATTACAGGGCAATTTTTTAAGTTGTAAATAATAAATAAATTGAGAAGACAATATATATCAACGCATTAAAAATATCAGTAAATTTTTTTAGGGGGGTTGAAAGTTCCGCCTAACCAAAGTATGTAAGTAGGCATAAATTAGGTAAGGTAGGTATTCGACACTTGAGTTATTATTTTCATATTGACTTAGTATTGGAATTAGCCAATAGAATTTCGATTTATGTTATTAGCCCGGAACGTCAGTGCGAAGAATATATACGTGTTTATTTATTTGACGGCACCCTCTGATTGACGTTTAGTGCTAACCGCCCTAACAGTGTTACGGGGGAGCGTTCCAAAACGAGTGGGAAGTGAAAATCGCTTACAAATGTTTATTTGGCTTAATAACGTTGGTGTTCAAAAGGTGGTTATGCTTAAGTAAGTTACATTATTTCTTTTATTCAAACAACATAATATAAATATTACAACGTGATATTCTAATTTAAAAATAAAACCAAACGTAAATAAACCTAACTATTATAAATGAATCTTAAAATGTTACTCCTTTAATTTAGGGTCATTATGGCCTTTGACATACGTAGGGATTTTAGGAAGTAAATAAGCCAATAATATATCTATAAACCACTCATAGCATTAAACGTGCTAACTTGCCTACTACTTGGTCAAAGTCAAAGACACCTGTCAGTAAACCGAACATGATTGTCTAATCTATATATACAGGGCGTCCCACGGCGATGCCACATGGAGGGAAAGTACCTTAAATATCATAGATAGCATATTTTGCTGAAAGAAGACTTCATTTTATTTTTAAAACTTAGTAAAGTTGCATTCATACTTTTTTAATTTTTTTTGAAAAAAAATGTATGGAAAAAAATTATCGCGTCATTGGAGGAAAAGTACCTTAATTATTGTAAATGAACATCTTACTGAAAGAAGACATTATTTCGATTTAAAAAAACAAGTTGAATTGCATTTTAAATAATTTCATGGTTAAACCGGGAATCGAACCCGCTACACGAGAAAAAAAAATACCTTGTAGCTTTGTCATACCGATCGAAAGGCTTCAATGTGAGAATTATTTTTATGAAAGATTAGTTGTATGCCCATACGGGAATGTCATTATTCTAATCAAAATTTCACATCAAATGAAAAAAAATAATGGTCTTCCTTTTGTTTCCAACACTATGTTATTTGTCAAAAAAATAATTCTCACATTGAAGCCTTTCGATCGGTATGACAAAGCTACAAGGTATTTTTTTTTCTCGTGTAGCGGGTTCGATTCCCGGTTTAACCATGAAATTATTTAAAATGCAATTCAACTTGTTTTTTTAAATCGAAATAATGTCTTCTTTCAGTAAGATGTTCATTTACAATAATTAAGGTACTTTTCCTCCAATGACGCGATAATTTTTTTCCATACATTTTTTTTTTTTAAATTAAAAAAGTATGAATGCAACTTTACTAAGTTTTAAAAATAAAATGAAGTCTTCTTTCAGCAAAATATGCTATCTATGATATTTAAGGTACTTTCCCTCCATGTGGCATCGCCGTGGGACGCCCTGTATAAATGCAAGTGTCCTGACTGACTGATTCATCAACGCAGAGCCGAAACTACAAAAGCCAGAAAGTTGAAATTTGCACACCAGATTACATTTATAAAGTGTACAAGAGATAAGAAGCGATTTTGAGAAATTCAACCCCTAAGGGGTTAAAAAGGGGATGAAAGTTTGTATGGGGTTAAAGTCTTTTTTTAAGCTAGGAATTTGAAACTTCGTAAAAAGATATATTATTAAAATACAAGAAAACAAATTTCAGCGTTTTTGAAAATTCATCCCCTAAGGTGGTGAAAAAGGAGTTGAAAGTTTGTATGGATATCAAAAAAATTTTCGAGAGGTGGAGTTGAATCTTTGTATTTAGAGATATTATTAGAAAACAGGAAAAGTAATTTCAGCGTTTTGTAAAATTCATCCCCTAACAGGGTTAAAAAGGGGGTGAAAATTTTAATCCATTACAAATACTTTGAAACTTCTTAGAAAAGCATAATAGCCGATTACAAAAAAAAGTGATTGCAACGTTTTTGGAAATTCAACCCCTAAGGGGGTTTAAAAGGGGATGAAAATTCGTCTTCGGGTGCAAATTTTATTTTAAGCTAGGAACTTGAAACTTTGTAAAAAAGTATCAAATTCAAATACAAGAAAACTAATTTCAGCGTTTTAGAAAATTCATCCCCCAAGGTGGTGAAAAAGGGGTTGAAAGTTTGTATGGATATCAAAAATTTTTTCGAGCGCGGGACTTGAATCTTTGTATTTAGGGATATTATTAAAAGACAATAAAAGTAATATCAGCGTTTTGTTAAATTCATCCCCTAACAGGGTTAAAAAGGGGATGAAAGTTTGTATAGGGTTAAAGTTTTCTTTTGAGCTAGGAATTTGAAACTTCGTAAAAGATATATTATTAAAATACAAGAAAACTAATTTCAGCGTTTTTGAAAATTCATCCCCTAAGGTGGTGAAAAAGGGGTTGAAAGTTTGTATGGATATCAAAAAAATTTTCGAGTGGTGGAGTTGAATCTTTGTATTTAGGGATATTATTAGAAGACAGGAAAGTAATTTCAGCGTTTTGTAAAATTCATCCCCTAACAGGGTTAAAAAGGGGTTGAAAATTTTAATCCATTACAAATGCTTTGAAACTTCTTAGAAAGGCATAATAGCCGATTTAAAAAAAAAGTGATTGCAACGTTTTTGGAAATTCAACCCCTAAGGGGGTTAAAAAGGGGATGAAAGTTCGTCTTCGGGTGCAAATTTTATTCTAAGCTAGCAACTTGAAACTTTGTAAAAAGGTATTAAATTAAAATACAAGAAAACTAATTCAAGCATTTTTGTAAATTATCCCCCAAGGTGGTGAGAAAAGGGTTGAAAGTTTGTATGGAGATCGGATATTTTGTGAGTGCGGAACTTGAATATTTGTATAAGGGCATATTCCCATAATAGGTACCTATTATGAGAATACAAGAAAAGTAATTTCAGCAACCAACATCAAAATTCACTTGACTTAAAACTTCATACAACTTTGCTAAAAAAGAAAAGTACTTAATTTCAACATTGCTTGGATATGAAAATTATAGGTACTAAAGATGTAAAATGTTGAAGATAAAGATTCCACGCGGACGAAGTCGCGGGCAACAGCTAGTTATCTATACATATGTCCTGCCCCATCGCCCATAACAACCGTAAGTGACATTGGAATAGTTGTAAATTGGAATTTAATACGCAATAATACAGTATTCTATTTAATGCATTTCGAAGGTCACTTATGTGGTTGTGACAGCCGGTGGGGCAAAAGCTATGCAGATGCAATTAGACACGTAAGTACGTCCACTTAGAAGAATAGATACATTCATTTATAGTACAAGTAGTTTATTTATTGGAGTTGCATACTAATTTGTAAAATTAGTATGGAATGGTAATGAATGGTGCGTGCCTCTTGGAATATAATCGTCTGTATCTGTCAAAGCTTATGATGCAGCGTTGGTAAATTTGCTTCTTGCGTGATATATTAAAGGAGTCTGGATATCTTGCACAATACCTGAGACAATATATTTTTAGAAACATAAGGAAGAGCTAGCTATATTTGTTGGCAATTGTATTAATAGGCCTTTGAGGGACTCTGATGTCTTTGCAGTAAGCTTTAGGTACAATCGTGTAGGGTGTAGGTAGCCGATTTTCTCCTCTAAATGGTTCTAACTTCTACTTATTGGCTTCTCATATGTTTTCTTCTATGTAATGGCTTTTATAAAGTCATTTTATTAGTAATAATTAACAATATTTATCAAAATGCGAGAAAATAATCATAATTCACTGATTGCCATAAAAATCCAATCAGATTCTAATAAGCCGTGTAATTTCAGCAAACAGACGAGTTTCATTCGTACACTCAATGTCAATCAAAACCGGTCACTCGCCACACGAAGTTCCGAACAAAACACCCCGTTTTTATTGGTCTTCAGTGTAGCTGTGTAATAAACTCGTGGAACAGTCGTGACATCAGTGGACCGATGCTATGGGAGGTAATATCACTGGGGCAATATCCGGCGGGCCGAGTGCTTCGGGCAATGGGGTATTGGGGCACGGAGGTTATTCAGATTCAACAGCCTGTTACGGGTTTGATCTTATCAAGATATCTTCAAGGCCGTATCAGAACCAGTTCAAAACCATAACAAAGTGTTAAATTAGAATAGGCCCCACGGACAAGTGTCACTGTTTCATGCAACAATTAAAATAAAACTGAACGGTATAAAGTTAAAAAAAAGGTATCTTAGCCTAATTATTTTAAGCTTAAACCACGAGCCAGATGGATGGATGGACGGCATTAGAAAGACAGCAGGGCCGTCTTGGCACATAGAACCGCCGCATACAGAACAAAGAGGCATATATGTTCAGCAGTGGACGCAAATACCTATGCTGAGAAGAGAAGAGAGAGAAGCTTCAAAGTCCGTTTATTATAAGAAAAACGCATCATAATCTTAACTCAGTAATAATTAATGTTTTTGACCTTCATAACTTGTTCTTTTCGCATCTCGCAAAATAATCAAACCCAGCCCTCAAATCAGGGCACGCCTCGGGCTCTGGGCCAGTGGTACAGCAGGGGACGTCAAATATGGAACCTATTCGATTATTGAGCTCGGTTGGAAGGGACCTACCTACTTTGTTACTGTATTTGTATATTGTATTGTGATAATGTTAATAGCGTCGCGTTGCAATGATGGCCGACAGTGGCGACAGCTGAGTTGAAGAGTGGGGAAATTGTTGCTGAAGTTAAAGAAGAATAATGTAAGTACCAACGTAAGTAGAAAAATCTTACAGTAAGACCAAGCTAACACCACTCTATACCGACTTGGCAAGCGACAGAATATGAAAAAGCCACCACACACGCGAAAATTACTTCAAAAATATGATGTTTATAAGTAGCACTTTCATACTTCGTCGCTGCGAAGTTGGCATAACTGAACTAGTAAATGACTTTTTTTGGTTACTGATATTTGAAAAATCATTAAAAATATTTTTAAATCAACATTCATAACAAAGTTTAGAGTTGGGATTACATGCCAGAAACAATTACACGTTCAACATAACATTAATTAACATTAAAATAACGACTCTGAGAAGCTCCTCCATTTTTTAAAGTCGTGTAAAAAAAAGTACCTAAACTTAAATATGGCCATTTATTTAAATTACATGAATTAGACTGTACAATCGTGTCTTACGTCTTACGGTATAATTACAACCAACTCTACAAGTAAAAAATAAAATAATTGATCATTATTTTTCCTCGTGGATTCTACAAGGTTAATCTTAGTAAATAAGTCTGTCAATGCCATGAAATAGTCGGCATTTTGACCACTAATCGCCGCATTTGGCATCGAAAGTAAAAGTTACGTTGGTTAGATCAAGTTGATAATAACTTTGATAAATTATATTAGGTGTGCCTTGAACTTTTGATTTAATTATTTATATTACTTTTTTTTATAAGTATGTAACACGTAATCAAATGTTTTGTTCAGTTAAACGAACCTGCGCTCAAAAGACTTCAGTATTTTTGAGTTATTAAAAGAGACCTCGTCCTTTTTAGAGCGTGACTGAAGGGTTATAGGTACCTGCCTATTTTAAAGGCAAAAACCTATCTATAGCCTCTATAGGTTTTGCCTACACAACCGAAACCCGAGTTTTTAGTCGAGGTCTTTATATTAGCCATCTGAATATTTTAACATAACAACATAAACAATATTGTATAATTATCATTCAATAAGTATCTCCAAAACAACAATTATGTACCATTATCATTCAATACGAGTGCTTAAGATAATTTAGATAATAATTAGCATATTTCATCGCTTCCACTCACCTAAACCAACTTTTACTATTAGAGCGTTTTCACATAGTCCGATCCGATATCGGGTGTAGGAAGCTATATTCACTTTCGCGGAGTACAATAATCCACAGTATCGAATGTAATGGGATCTTACATCCGAGATCCGACACGTGTCACACGTGCCTAAAGGGACCCACTGATTAACAGTCCGCCGGACGGTATCGGCCTGTCAGTTGCTCGGAACTAACAAAGTTTTGTTCTAACTGACAGGCCGATACCATCCGGCGGACTGTTAATCGGTGGGTCCCTTTAGATGAGAAAGACAGTGCTCGAGTGTGCCCGTTGGCATGATCAAGTCCGCCTTTTCTGCTTAAGAATTTTTTTGATCAAAAAATTTCTTATATGAATAAATAAATACATAAAACCACATATACATTTTCCTTCTATCCCATATTCAATATCGGATCGGACAATGTGAAAACGCTCTTACGTTACCTCCACATTATGTCCCCCACGCATATCCGACTAAGGAAGTCAAATCAACATCCAATATGACTTCCACAGCTTGACACGCGATTATCGACTCTATTCCTGGGGCATAGAGTTCTAGGGGCCGGGGTAAAGTGATTTGGGGTCTGGAGAAAACTCAATAATCTGTATTGCGGGCCCCTTGCGGGAGATTGTTTTGTTTCGGAAGAGACTTAGTAAGTAGGTAGGCATACAATCACCTGCAATAATATCTTGTACAGGCGCTATCAGATAGATCAACCCTGGGCCAAAAGTTAGGGGTTGAACTCACCGAGCACGACATCGTCGACGCTACGCGTGTGGGGCACGCGCCTCAGCTTGAGGAGGGTGTCCACGGGCCGGCAGCGCGACCGCGGCCCCTCGTCGTGCGCCTGGCGCGCCGCGCCGTCAGGGACCGCCTGCTCCAGGCTGCGCGGGTGCGTCGCGGTGTCACCACGGAAGGCACTGGCATCCCTGGGCGAACGTGCAGATTTTATGTCAACGAGCGGTTGACGCCCCACAACCGACGACTCCTATACAAGGCGCGGGAGCTGAAGCAGCAGTTCTCCTGGCGGTATGTCTGGACCCGCGACGGTAAAATCTTCGTACGGCAACAGGCTGGGACGAGTTCGCCCCGATACCGCATACGCACTGAAGTAGACTTGGAGCGTGTTTTTGGTCGATGATAGGTTTGTTCGTAACATTGGCTTCGTAACATATTTGTCTAACGTCACTCACGTCTGTCTGTCATTGCCACTGTGGCCGCTGGTATTTTTTCACTTGTTCAAAAAACGTGCACTACGTGGATGCAACACATACACACCTTACACTGGCTATTTTAACATGAACTCATTTTTGCACTTTGTTTACTACATATTTATTTACTTGTACTTTATATTATATTTACACGACACTTTACTCATTTTATACAACCGCACGCTGAGATTCACTTTTACACAAATAACCTCAAATCCACATCGCTTACGGTCCGCGCGCTTGGTTGCAATACTTGTACTGCAAAACCGGTTCTGTCTAGCTAGCTGCCCGCTTATCTTTAAGCGCTATAAAAGTGTCTAGAAATCAACTACGAATCGGTTTGTACAACGCAGGCTCACTAGGTACAAACCATGATAATTTTATAGCAACCTGCACTCGATTAGACATGGACGTGTTAGCTGTTAATGAGACGTGGCTGAGAGGGGGGGATGAATGCCGGGCTCCTGTGCTCTCGGGGTGCAGGCTTCGCCACACTCCGCGACCACAGGGTTCGCGCTCACGTGGTGGGGGGGTCGGGTTCTACGTTAAACGTAATTTCACTGCCCGCAATTTGCCACACCCTGTAGACCCCAAACACAAAACGGTGGAACAAATGTGGTTATATATAACAGTTCAAGGCAAAAAAATCGTAATCGGTACAGCGTATCGCCCACCTTGGCAAGATGTTGACCTATTCTTAGACGCCATTTCTGACACGATTAGCTCAATTAGTTATGACCACTTAATACTTATGGGTGACTTTAATATTAACTTATTTAATACCAATGACATCAAAACATCAAAGTTAAACAATTTTTTATCTAGTTTTAATTTAGCACAAATAATAACAGAGCCAACACACTTCACTAATACCAGCCAGACATTAATTGACGTGGTTTGCACCGATTTAAATGCCAAAAAAATTAATACTGAGCTTGTAGGGTCGCTCTTTGGGCATTGCATTATTATGTGCGAATTCGCATTTAAACGGGACAAACCTAAGCCGTACACTATACTGCACAGGCCCATTAATAACATTAATCTCTCACTTATTGATACCGATTTGCGTAGTGTGAGGTGGGATCTGATGTCTGTATTGCCGAATGTTAATGAAAAGGTAGAAGCATTAAGCAGGCAAATAGTTTATGTATTTGACTTGCATGCACCCATGAAAATATCTACAATAAAGGGCCCGTCATATCCTTGGATCACTGATACAGTAAAACTAATGATGCGTATGCGTGATCAGGCTGCCGCAGAGTATCATAAAACCGGTTCTGAGAATAAAAGACTGTATTATAAGGACCTAAAGTCAATTGTAAATGTAGCTATATATAATGAAAAGTCGGCATTTTTTAAATACAATATAAATAACAAAATTAAGGAGCCGAAATCCCTTTGGAAAAATCTAAAAACTACTATTCTGCCTCAAAATAGTATAGATTTGCCAGCTACTCTCAGCGACCCTAATATTATAAATAATCATTTTTTAGACTTACCTATTGTATCACAAGTATCAATTTCTCAGCTGACTTACTTCGAGTTCCACAGGTACGACAAGTCTATGTTTCATATTGAGCCAGTTACCCCCGATAAATTGCTAAAAATTGTTTCAAAACTCAAATCGAATGCGGAAGGGCATGATCTAATTAATTTAAAAATGCTTATTATGACATTTCCATATACCATAGATTTAATAACGGATGTGGTAAATACTTCCATTCTAACCTCTACTTTTCCCGACATCTGGAAAACCGCCATTGTGCGCCCACTGCCTAAAATCTCTAACCCTTCCGAATTAAAGGACCTGAGGCCCATCAGCATATTACCGTGTATGTCTAAGATTCTAGAAAAGATTGTATGCACACAATTAAATGACTACATTGAGAGCAACGGTATCTTGCCCGATGTACAATCAGGTTTCAGGAAGGGACGCAGTACAGTGACAGCCCTGCTTGATGTCACAGATAACATACTCTGCGCACAGGATAGAGGCATGTGTACACTGCTTGTACTGCTTGATTTCTCTAGGGCATTTGACTGTATCCATATAGACCTATTACTGTCAAAGCTAAGCTATTATGGTTTCGATACCAGTGCACTGCGCTGGTTTCACAGTTATCTCACTGAGCGGCACCAGTATGTAAAACTGTGCTCAAATGATGGAATAACTAAAATCTCAGCAAACAAGGCCCTCTCACAAGGCGTACCTCAGGGATCGATACTCGGCCCAATCCTGTTTATTTTATATACAGCAGACATCAGAACTCGCATTACACACTGCAAATATCATATTTATGCAGATGATATTCAGATATATATTGCTTGTAAACCATCAGAAATTGATCGTGCTATAGAAAAACTAAATATGGACCTTGCAAATATAGCGTCTTGGGCATTCGACAATAATTTAATGCTAAACCCATCTAAAACAAAATACCTTATCTTTGGCACCAAAACCCAGTTAAACAATATCAGACCCACTAGGGATGTAATGTTATCCGGTGAACCAATAGAAAGAGTATATGAGGCTCGAAATCTAGGCTTAATCATGGACAGCCAACTAAGATTTGAGAAGC
Source organism: Cydia fagiglandana (assembly GCF_963556715.1). NCBI lineage: Eukaryota > Metazoa > Arthropoda > Insecta > Lepidoptera > Tortricidae > Cydia > Cydia fagiglandana. Next base: position 335,904 of record NC_085941.1, on the reverse strand, counting down.
ATGTTGCTCAAACTGTTAGTAACTGTTTCTATAGACTTAAACTACTCTATAATATACGACCATTTATTAATGAAACCTTGCGCATTCAATTAATTGAAACACTTGTTCTGTCCAAACTAAACTACATGGATTTGGTGTATGGCCCACGTCTCCTATCAAAAACAAAACGACTCATACAGAGGGTGCAAAATGCTTGTGCTCGGTACTGCTTCAATATCCCGCCACGAGCCCATGTTACTCCATATTTAAATAAACACAATATTCTTAAAATGCTGCACCGACGCAAGCTTCATCTGGCAGGTCTCCTTTTTGGCGTAGTAAAATACAAATCCCCATCATATCTCTTCGAGAAGTTGTCATGGATGTCCACTCGCAGGTCACTTGGGGCTCGTAATTGCAGTGTGCAATTGATGACACCTCGTCATGCGTCGGCGGCTTTCCGTGGGAGCTTTAGGTATGTCGCAACCAAGTGCTGGAACATTATTCCCCCCCCTCTCAGGAACCTAAAAAGTGTAACAAGTTTCAAAACCAAACTCAAAATACTTATACTTCAACACCAGCAGTCACAGGAGGCATTACGGCATGATACGAGTTGCTTTTAATATAATTTAATTTTTTTATTTTTTTTTTTGTTGTTTAGCCGAAAATGTTACATGTTTTACAAACAAATAGTCAACTCAATAATAATGTATACCTGCTTTTTCTGTCCTTTCCTCACGATCACACAATGCGTCTGTACTTGATCTGTACTCTGTATGTATATAGTGCGTGTTGTAATTTATTTCTTCGCTTCGTCCCACATTACAATTGCGCGTGTGGTTATCTTTTTTGTCTTTATGTAACTATCTTATGTTATTTAATTTAATTCCCTTAGTGTACAGTATAAACTTTCAATTGTGTAAACTTGGCATGATCTCCATGGTCAACTGAGGAACTTTCACATTGACAAAATAAACTTCACCTCTTTAGTTATGTTGTATCAAAGTTGTATTTGAATTTATCACTTTTGCTGTATATATGTTGTCACCGGATATATGTAGTTATAAAAGTTATTTTCATATGAATGAAAGGTAAAAAAATATATATATATATTTATCGCGTTGTACGGCATGGCCATTTTTGGTATTGTCTTGTCAATGTCAAATGTCATTTTCAGCTACTGCCATAGACAGTAGTCAAGATGGCGCCGGTCGCTGCTGCAAAGGCTGCGTTCAGCTTATGATAGGGCCGTGTCGTACGGCTGCGTTCGTGGCCCACAAATGGTCTTGCCGGAAGATCAGCGCTGGCCCTCGGGTCAGTATTATGCTGAGGCGAGCCCATTTCGTGGTAAACTTTAACGCTTTCCAACTTTATTAATATTTGTAGTTTTTAGTTATACTCTTGTATGTAATCTTAGTTTTAAGTTTATCACGAATAAAATGCTTGATTCTGATTCTGATTCTGATATATCGGAGCGGCCAAGGTGCTCTAAAATATCTCAATATATTTTTTGACTTGGATACCTACTCGTAAGGACGAATATGAAAGTTGGTCGAGTATGAAACCTGCCATCATTCTGCGTGACAAACTGCCCCACTCATTTAAGCTTGGTAATGACGTCGCCCACGCCACTTCATATGAAAGCCTCACAGTCAAGCAACTAAATTTTTACATTTTATGAATAAAGATAAAATTATAACCACTAATTAAGTATATAACAATGAATGATTTACTTCATAATGACTCCATTTGACGTTGCTTGAACGGTATTTGAAGTAGTATTTAATTAAATCAATTAAGCACTTACTTAGTAAAAAACATGATTTTATGGTCCAGTTGGTCTCGATATTTTCATTAACAAGTTGATGAATGATACACATGAATTTAATTGTTATTTTAAAAGTATTTCATACTACCGGTCTTTGTAATATGTACATTCAGTAGTTATTGCAATTTTTTTAAACTCTTTAAGGTCCGACAAAAACAGTGGCTGCTTGAAGGTATGCTTTACATACTTTTCGAATTTTTCAAACCATATTTTTTCTGATTTCTCTGGTCGCTAAAGCTAACAATTTAACTAATTTTAAATGTACTGGGAAACTGTGTATTGTGATCAGTTGATCACTGAGCTAGCATAACATCTGTTTATAACGTAAGTATATTTATTCATTAATTGAGCAGCTTGAAAAACTTAATCAACAAAGGTCTGAGGTACTCTTGCAATAAGACTCAATAATCGCCATTGAACTGTGTCGTACATGGTACTTATCTTAATTAATTGAATTAAAGTAACGATGGTACGTGAGGCCCCCATTAGTCGCACCTGCTTGACCCCGACAACTGGGGCCGCGACCCGGAGTTGAAACACGACATCGCGACAAAAACACTACCTGGGACTAGCTAGATTTACGGCACTAACAATTACCTAAGATTCTTGATAAACCAATCTAGGAGTCCCACGAACCAACCTCTGGGGTCCCTTTGTTTCCCATAAAGTTTTAAGTCATAATGTATTGTTTGTCATATTATCGTTAGTCATAAAATATTATAGGAGCGGATTACATTTTATTTCTTACTAGCGACCCGCTTATAAGCTTTGCGACCTTCCTCAAGAATCCCTCGTTCGTTATCGTTAGATAAAAACCGCATGAAAATCCGTTCAGTAGTTTTAGAGTTTTTCGCGAACATACAGACAAACAGACAGACGCGGCGGGGGACTTTGTTTTATAAGGTGTAGTGGTAGTGATAAATATAAATAGCATAAACTACAGCGTCTCAGCGATATTTTTTCTAATCAGTTCTTTAAACGAAAAACCCATACCAAACCAAGTAGGCGCTTTGCATACAACATTGTCTCAGTGTAAAAAGTAAAAACTGAACCCTCCTTTTTGCATCTCATGGAAAAAGCAACAGCTTGCGCTGTCTTGTAATCGAAAAAACTTATGAAATACGTCCCTAACTGATAATTTTTGCAACACGGACTAAAACTGCGACTTTATTACCATTAGGTAAGGTTTAGTCTTCTTCGGCAGGTGCAGAAATTACTTTGAAAGCTTTCAATAAACTAGAGACAAGTCAATAATAAGGACTGGAATTCATAAACGGAATTGTATGATCAGTTTTGTAAGTACACAAGTTACTTAACTCTTTGAAATTCTCAGTGACTCATAGATAATTATTTTACTTGTTTTAGGTAATATCTACACATGTATATTTTTTTTTAGTTTTGGGATTCAGCAAATGGCAACAGAGGAGCCGGGCTGTGTTTAAAAACTTATAAAAGCCTATTTTCATACGCAGCATTTTGACACATAATAAGTAAGAAAGAAAGAAGAAAAGTCGTATATTCCACAAAGTACACAATACACATACACAGGACAAGAAGATGAAAGGTACTAAGATAGTAAATAGGTAACTAAGCTTCGTTTGCGTTGCGTCGGACTTCATTAATATCCAATAAAAAAATGCAAACGCTACTTAGTAGAAAGACCGGTAATAGAAGTACATACCTACTTATGAAATAATTATCAATTTTATGTGTGTCGAGATAGTACAGGTTTTACACAAGACTTGTCAAAAATAACACGATCTAAACTAGACCACAAAATGTTGTTTTTTATCAATTAATAATGATAAAATTAAATACTAATTCAAATACCGTTCAAGCAACATGGAACGGATAATTACCGATTCATTCATTCATTGTTATTTAATTACTGTGTTTACAATTGTCTATTAATAAAATGTCGTCTACTTATATTTTAGGTACCTACTTTGATCTTTGCATATCATTGGGACAATAATTATGCCTATATAATAGTAACAATGGTAAAGTTAGCTATTTCGCATTTTTTGGCCAAAAACCTGATATCTACTATGTACTAGTATTATCGCTGAATGTGTGATACCTATGTATTTATTTTCGTATACTCTTTTTGTTCATTGAAGTAATTTGAGTGCAGGCTCAATTTTTTAGATTGCATTATAAAGAACGAATGAAACACAAAAAGAAAGGCAGATAAGTAAACTGCAAGGCAACTTTATGAATGAATTCCATTCATAATGTGTCGATGCAATTTTGCAGCTCGTTGTGCACAATTTTGCATGAAGGCGGACAGTCTGTGTTTATCTGTCTCTGATAAAGTGTGTTGGACGCTTCTTCGCTGAGTTATGGCGCATTGGGATGATCGCGACCGGTCGTCGACGGTCGTCCGTCAGGCGGGGGTTTTTAATCGATCACTAATGTGACGAATGGTATCGGGTGTTTTTTGCTTATTGCTTAGAAATAGTATAGTGTGCGATGATAGCGATATTATTATGGAAATAACTGTTAAAGAGTGAAGCAAAGATCGAATAAAGTAGGTATGAATCCTCATTTCAGGAATATATAAGTCAGCCAACGCTTTTCCTGCCGGAACACCTTCGCAGACGAGATGATGTAAGCGTATCACGTCAAACCTTTTCGGCGGCATTACATAACAGTATTTGGCATTGTCAACATGCGTTATACAGCACAGTAGAGTCGCTCGTCGCGGCACAATTACCGTGGAGATATTTTTGAGTTCTAGTCAGACTTTTATCCTCCTAAGGCCCAAGGTCCTATCTATAGTACTTATTCAGTTGAATGTAATTTGAATCATATTCTATTGGAACAGAGTTGTTTTTGCTTTGTTTCGTTCAGTTTTTGAACAACGCAAAATCAAATCTATTTCCTACACTAAAGGTCCAAATTTTTGTGGTAAATATTGCATTTTTCATTTGTATGGCTGGGCCTAGTTATTCTAAGTGGTTCGTTGCTAGCAAGGCTAGAGCTAAGTCGTCGTCGACAGGTGCCTATAACCGGGATGGCCCGAGGGCGCTCCTTTGAACCCTACACCCCGATATTTTCCTATTAGCGCAACTTAATCAATTTGCAGCTCAATCAACAGCTGCCAGGTTAACTATTATGTTTCGTAATCACGAAAGGCTATACAGTGTAACGTCTTATTGGATTTTTGTAAGAATGTAGATAAGTGATGTTTTGCTATATCACATTTACACGAGAGCTTTTGTCTGGCTATGTCAACAATATCGGGGGGTCTAGCCAAGTTGACAATCGTACATCAACAAACGCCAAACGAATATGTAGAGAAAATGTATAGGGTTAACAGATGCTAATGCATGTGACTATTTCCATTTATAATTGGCTACAAATATAATGACCACCAAAAAATACTTTGGTACCCTAAATAAAAAAATCATGCTTACCGAAACAAATTACTGAACACCAAAAAAATAAGGCCTAAAAATACAAAAGTACCACCGTTTTAATTACGACTGCCCTTCAAATTGTATTCAAATACCAAATATATTGAATGACCACCAAAAATCATTAATGATCACCAAATCTTGAAGACCAAATTAATGCGATATTTTCACCTAAATAAACCACTATGATTACCAGAAAATGTATACATATTACCAAATAAAGTAAACTGATGCCAACATTACTAGCCCCTCCCGCTCAACCCCCCGTACCCCGCACCGCATACCTACCTAACTTAACCTACTTTTCTAGTAGCATTTCGTTATGCTACTAGAAAAGTAAGTTAAACTGCTATCAGTTAAGTGGGTTAGGTTAGGTTAGCACTGCGACCCTTACAGAAACGAAATGGTACTATAAAAGTAGGTTAGGTTAGGTTTGAACTGCGACCTTTACAGAAACGAAATGCTACTATAAAAGTGGGTTAGGTTGGGTTAGAACTGCGATCCTCACAGAACCGAAATGCTACTAGAAATTGGGTTAGGATAGGTTTGAACTGCGACCCTTACAGAACCAAACTGCTATCAGAAAAGTGGGTTAGGTTAGGTTTGAATTGCGACCCTTACAGAAAGCAAATGCTACTATAAAAATGGGTTAGGTTAGGTTTGAACTGCGACCCTTACAGAAAAGTAATGCTACTGGAAAAGTGGGTTAGGTTAGGTTTGAACTGCGACCCTTACAGAAAAGAAATGCTACTGGAAAAGTGGGTTAGGTTAGGTTTGAACTGCGACCCATACAGAAACCAAATGCTACTAGAAAAATGGGTTAGGTTAGGTTAGAACTACGACTGTTACAGAAATAAAACGCTACTAGAAAAAGGTGACGAAATGGATTAATTAATTTTATAGTATTATATTAAATATTTGCATATTTTCAATAAAAATGTGGTCACAATTTTGGTGGTTTTTTACTATTTTTGGGTTTACAATGATTATTTTGGAGTAATTTGCTTTAATAGGATAGCAAGATTTAAAAATTTGGTTATAATTTTACATTAAAATGGAGTTCAAATTTTGGTGGTCATTTAATATTTTTGGGTTTACAATGATTATTTTTGTGTCATATTCTTTAATAGGATAGCAAGATGTAAAAATTTGGTTACCATTTCACATTAAAATGGGGTTTTAAATTTGGTAATCATTTACTATTTTTGGGTTAATAATGATTAGTTTGGTGTCATTTCCTTTAAAAGGATAGTAAAATGTAATAAAATTGGTAATCATTTCACATTAAAATGGTGTTATAATTTTGGTGATCATTCATTATTTTAGGGTGGTAAAATATATTTTTTTGGTATTAAATTTTATTAAATCTGGTGATCAGTTAAATAGCAGCCTTTATAATTTAAGTTTCGATTGGCATTTTCTATTAACGATTGTCACCTTGGCTAGACCCCCAGATCTCTTTTGATTGACCAGCAGATTAACGAGAAGCTGCCAAGATAGTAAAATTTTTACGTAATAAATAAAGCCTTTAGCTTTTTATTCTGATTTTATAAAGCATAGCATAGTTCTTTACATATAAATTACAGGAAAACCTATGAGAAGTCTACGGTCAAGAGTGACTCGGTCTTAAGACAAAAAAAAAGCATTGTTAAAAGATGTGAGAAGTACGGAATCGTTGGGGCGCGAGTCCGACTCGCACTTGGCCGGAATTGAACTCAACAGTATTTTGCAATTTGAAACTTTGTAACTCAACGGAGTAGGCAACAGCGGGTGATTTTAATGAAAGAGTATAGGAGCCTGGCTAATAAGACACCACGCAACAATTAGCTGACATTCTCGGTAATACGTAAACGATCGCCTTTCCGACCCAATAATTAAGTCATAATAGGCGTAAAGAAAAACGTTTATATCCTAGAACCCACAGGGAAGACACAATAGCCAGCCATTTGCGAGCTCATTCGCATAATTTTCACATAAAACATCATTATTTTTTAAATAAAAACGCGGGCAATTATTGAAACATGGTTGGTATCTGAGGCATTATGAAGGACCTATTGTTTCTGTTTTTGTTATATTTTTAGTCGCTCGCTTGTTAGCCGTGACCGAATGCAGGAGAGTGAGGAAAGTCATAGTTGTTGCACAATGTAAGAGTAATTATTATATGACCAATTTGGATTTACCGTTTTCAAATGTCCAGGAAAATATAGTACTTACATAATAACGCTTGAAATAAAATTGTAAACGAAAAACAGACCATTGAAACTTACAAGTCACTCTAATGACGTTATTCATAAACGTAAAAATTTATGTTAAATCTAACATACCTACTACGTTAATTTGGGACTACGTTTGTATTGAGAAGTGGTCGTCAACTCTCGTCTTAACACTAATCTATGTATAACTATTACCAGTAGTTGTAATAGGTATACATGGATGGCGATATCCTGAACCAAAGGTTGGCATTGTCTGTATGTGTTATGTATCTACACTTCAGGGCCACGGAGACGGAGATAATGTCCGCAGCCATTACAAGGGTTATTCCCATGGCAAAGCAAGCTCGGGCAACTGAAGGCTCAGGACCCCTAGCCAAGATGACAACCGTCCAAACGAAAGGAATATTGTTGTACCGTCAAGACTCCGCCTAATAGTAATGATAGGTCGACTGGTCGCCGGCGAATGTGACTTTCTCCAGTTTATACGAGTATACGCGTTTATGCTTTTAGTCCCCTATCGCCGGTGGCGACGCATAAGCAACTGATGGTCGCCGGTGACCATTTGTTACACGGGTTCAAATGGAAGCGGTCCCAGTGCGAGCAACTGTCGAGACGACAGTATCCTTCTCTCTTTTGAATATAGTTGTGAAGAACACGCTCGACTTGGTCTCCTGGCCCTGGTTGCCTAAGTGCCTGGTTGCCGAGAGACCTAGTCGCCGGCAACTAGTCGACAGTGCGTAACGTTTCTTAAGCTGAGGGTGTTCGGGCCTTCAGAGCATCTCGTTTCTTGTCAAGGTCTGATTTCCTTTGCTCCTCAAAATCATCAATATTTGATTACAACAAACCATCTTCACTCCAGACGCTTCGCCGTTTGCGCTTCCCACTCAGAGGGTTCAATACTACCTACATCTCTTCATATGTCTTCTAAACATATTTATAACGGAGGAATTGGCCGCTCAGCACTTTCTGTTGGATGGACATGATATGTGGGATGTGGGGACATGAGAGAGGGACTGTAAGTAGGTCACTTTACACCGGTCGTTCCTTAAGCTCAACTCGCTCGCAACCAATAGCAACACTGGGCTAGAATTTGGCGGTTTCGGAAAGCCGACAAGGTCGCTGCTAATGGCGCTCTTAGTGGTAAAAAACGCAATTATTGTAACATCCATTATTACGTGTGAATGCGATTCGGGGGCACTGCGGTTTCGGTACACTCGGACTGGTAAAAGGGTGACTGAAAATAAAAAATGGGCATGGTGATTTTCGTGTATTTTCATCAGGTGCTACTAACCATGATGGTTTAATAAATAAAGTAGGTAGGTAACTGCTGCTAAGCAATTCAAGTTTTGCGTTGAGTTTATTTAATAATTTGTTTTCTGATTTAATTTGAAATGTTCATAAAATACATCTTTAAGGTAACATCTTATTCTAATTTTGTTATTTAATTTAACATACTTTTTAAGTTTATACCTAGGTACTAATAACGCTATGGATCAATGATCTGAAATAAACGATTTTTAGTTAATTTATTTTTATTTTTATTTAGTTGTTTATACATAGGAACTAGGAACAGATAGTTTGTCTGAAGTCACATTAAACATGTAGTATAAATCGTATAATACCAGTTGGTGTTAATAAAATAATAAAGAATCCACTGAGTCGAGCTGTATCGTGTAAAATTGTCTTATATTATTTATTTATTTTATTTATCGTCGTATCGGCTTGTACCGTTACAATATTACTGATAATATATTGTAAATTCGCAGTGATATTCATGCAGCCACCCCAGCACGCAACTTTTTCAATTCTCCGCAGTTTGTGGCGAGATTGAAACAATAACAGCCGCTCCCGAGGGAGCTGGGACCCTGTCGCTGTCGGGAGGCGAATCATGTTGCCATGACGAAATAGAATTTATAAAAGCATCGTCGATAGATCTTGTTTAAATAGTTACATGGCCAACAGACAACAGATAAAATGCCACTTCTACAAAAAAAAGTGGCTAATTCTTGTAGGTAATAAATAATACGAATATGCGCTGAGGTGTTCTCTCTCTAAGGTTTCCGTTTTTACCAACTTTAATAAAGTTGTACGAGTTTTGAGTTATGCCTATAACCAATCGTTAGCATTGTACATATTTCATATCTACAAAATTGCAACATAAGAAAATTATAAAGATTTTTATTATTCTACATTTTATATTTACGATATGAATTCCTCAAGAGACACGTTTTACTAAGGGACAAACACCAACACTCTTAACCCTTATCTTGGCATCGTAACACCCGTGATACATGGAACTTAAAAAAATCTAGCAAGTTCACTTTATTACCTAACAAAATAATTCTACCATCAATATGTCGAGCTACCCTCCTTACTTATAGGAAAAAATAATTGACACGAGTGTCATTGTAAATTAATTAGTAATAATCAACATGGCGCCGCGGAAACAATAGATTGCGGTTTGTACAGAAAGTTTTGCATTTATTTCTTATGTTAGTATATATTTTTCCATAATCTACATTTTGATGTCTTTACTGTCTCTTAGTGCATACATATTTACAATGCCTTTGAATTTAAAAACATTTAATACATAGAACCTTACATGAAACTGTTATGTATTATATTTGATACAGTGCCAAGAACTCAGAAATGTACATATCGAAAGGATTGTATTACATTTAATACATTGCCAAGTTATCGTTAAAATAGATTTACATGATTTTTTTATTTTTTTATTTTTGTGGGGTTACAAAACATGCTTCAATTATTGAATATTAGTTGTCGTATTATTTAGTTATTAAACTTTGATTTTTTTAAGAACTAGATGTTATTTAACTATATATTCGTACGCTGTAGCACTATTGCTACGCCGTAGCCCGTAGCACGGAAAAATATGTGTATGGCAAAAAATGGCCCCAAAGTAAAAAAAATGTATTTTTTTTTACTTTTAATTATTTGTTTACTTTTCATATTTTACTCAACTTTTTGCTGACGACTTTTTTGAAACTTTACGGGATCAAATTTTCCGCCCATGTGATCAGGTATTCGTAGATATAATTTATATTTACAGGTTTAATAGTCATCTGATGCTTTAGATTGCGTTTAATTAGCAGTAAATGCTAATTTCTGTTGCATTACATGTTTTATTTTTATTAAAATCTACATTTTTCTTCTAAAAAGTAGGTAACTATTTTGACGAGTTATTGGCACTGTATCAAATATGATACATATGATTTTCCGAAACTGGAAAATCCTGGATTTTTTTTCTTATTTTTTAATAGTCTAGTATGCTCAATAGGTGACAAAAAACTAAAAAAATGTTTATATTTAAGATATTTTGAGCCTTGCCAAGATAAGGGTTAACTGTCCATCGGTGGACCTTGTGCTTTTTGTAATAAGGTTTACCGATGGACAGTTAACAGTGTTGGCGATGGGATAAGGGGATAGCAGATATTTTGGTAGAAATGTGATAAAACACGGAAATCGGGGTGACTGGCAACACTGTAGCGCTAGCGCTCGCTCCCCGACTGGGGGTGATCATTGTACGATATACGTACAGGGATTTTTGGCAGTTGGGAGGACATTGTACTCCCGAACTTTTACAGGAATAGGAGACTTAACAGTGGATTTTATTATATTTTTGGTGGAAGAAAACGCAGTGAAGTTACGTGCGAAGACATTTAAGATAATTGTCATTTAAAGTTAAAAACCTGGAATAGGTCATTAGCACAATCCTATTCGTGCACGAGAAGAGGCTTTTGCCCAGAAGTGGGACATAAGTAGATACTTTAAATATACGTAATAATTAGTCATATATTATATTATGATGAATGAGCTGAGAATGATGTAAGTAGACGAAGTTTCGAGGTAAGGACCAAATCTTAGTTAGCACAGGTTACCTAGGCAGGTAGGTAGGTATATTATTTGGTGAGGCAGGACGAAACAAAAAGTAGCAAAGCACGCTGATGTAATTGTCAGAATGAAAAATAAATCTGGTTAGAAAACATATTGAACTTGACGCTAATTAAAACAGGAATAGGAAGTTAATTGTATTAGAATTCCATTGATACCTACCTATCGGTGTAATGTGTGGTCGCCGTACTACTCTTTACATTCCAATAATATCGAGAAAGTTCAGAAGAGGTGTCTCAAGCTTTTGTCATACCGCTACAACCGTGATCTTATACGCAAGGATTATGTCGAACGATTGCGCACATTCAATGTTTACTCCCTTGAATCGCGTCGTCTTCTTCATGACATGCTATTTCTCCACAAAGTTCTCCACTCCAAGATTGTATCCCCCAATATTCTGTCCCTTGTTACATTTAATACCCCCCGGTTCAGGTCCCGTGCCCCAAAGACTTTTGCTCTACAAGTGTATAAAAATAATACTTCATTTTACAACCCTATTGTAAGAATGTGCCGTCTGTACAACGACCTGGTATCTAAACATAGCCATATTGATAATATTCAACTCGAGATTTGCAATCTTTCGGAAACAGGTTATGGAAGTTCTTTGCCATCGATCACCATTACATTAAGTTTCATTAATGTCTTTAATTTCCTCAATGTTTTGTGCCTAAAATTGTATTATTGTGTAATTAAGTTAGTTTGTATAGTAGTCTTAGTATAGTTGTAGTTTTCGCTCTAATATTTGTTTCATGATGTGCATACATGCTTTGGATGGCATTCCCAACCAAAAACCTGCTCTGAAAAGAATTATTCCATGTAATAAATGTTATCTGTTCTGTGTGCCTAATAAATAAAATAAAAAAATAAAATAAAATATCATCCAGTACTTGTTTCTATTGATGAAACCCAATTTTATGAATGACATTAAAACGAATTGTAAAAAACCTGTCTTATAATTCTTCAGTATTTTAACTGTTCTAACAAAAACTGGTTTTCTGATTATAAGTAGGAAGGTAACTATTATAAATGAACATGATTGCATACCAAATCAGTCGGAACATTTTCTAGACTGATTGTGTTTTAATTTTTTATTGAAAGCGATATTGCGCCACGTTCTTATGACAATTAATCGTTTTTTGATCGTTTCTAATTTAAATAAGGTAACACGACGAGTGGAACAGAATGCTGGTTTGATAACATTCTATTATTGTATTATTTATTTGTCTAATATTGTATGTTTTTATTAGAATAAGAATAAAAAAGTTAATAGTTATTTTAATTTTTTTGCTCATACAAAAAATCAGTACAAAAAAGCTCCGTTACAATAAATACGTACCTACCCAGCGTCGGATACGAGCAGAAAAAATCGTCCCCGCAAAATTTTAAAAAGATAGACTCAAAATTCTGTTTGGATCTTTACCATAGGTATACATATCTATGTTAAATTCTAGAGGGAGAGAAAGGTTAAAAAATTAAAAAATCCGACTTAATTTCCCTAGCCATTTCCCGGCGCCACAAGTCGATGATTACGTACCAAGTCACGCCACTTCGGTATTCAGCCAATAATGTTTTAGGATCATTATCGTTCCGCTATCAGTGCTCCACTTATAACAGTTAGTCTACTTTAATTAACACCTAGCGTCGTCGTTCAATAAATCACTCGCTTTTTTAACGTTTCACAATTTGTAACACTTACCTACTCATAAAAGGCTACTTGTTTTATTTTAAACTAGCGACACGCCCCGGCTTCGCATAAATTATACACCTAAACCTTCCTCAATCACTCCATTGTAGGTGAAAACCGCATGAAGATCCGTTCAGTAGTTTTTGAGTTTATCGCGAACAAACATACAAACACAAACAGATAGACGCGGCGGGGGACTTTGTTTTATTAGGTGTATTAATTGATAGTGATTATGAATAATGTATGTACCTAACAGCTAAATTATAATTAAAGTACTAGTGAACAACTATTTGCATAAACAATTTCTAGTTTTCTAATTGGAACGCGTTTAATGACGTAGATATAATATATCTAATTAATAAAAATCAGTCAAACAGTTCCTAGGCTGAATGAACGTGTAGAAAATCTAAATATAAACCGGCCTCCTAGCCCAGTCGGTCAGTGAACCTGCCTGTGAAGTAGGAGGCCCTGGGTTCGAATCCTTCATTTGTGTATGTTCAAGAATATTTCTTATGGATGTAGGTATTCTATATAAGTACAAGTATTTAGTACCCTTACATAACACAAGCCTTATTTGAGCTTGGTAATCCCACTAGGCTAGGTAGGTTGTGTATGATTGTTTTATTAATTATGCAATGCAATCCATCCACAACGAGACGCGAACCTGCAAGCTACCCGAAACATATTTTTAGTCCCGTACCTGAAAAAAAACTCTGAAGGCCTGTAGGATTACTTGTGTGTTGTGTGTGCTCTGTCTGCCTAAACGACTGAGCCTTATAATAAAAAAAAATGCTATTTCCCTATAGATTACCGATAAACCTATAAGAGGGTCAAAAGTGAGTCTATCTTAAGTAAAAATAAATCCCACCAAAAACATTCTGTAAAAAACTAGCCAAGTCTCGATGGAGCTGCTTGTTTATCTCTAAAAAGTAATGAAATCTAGACAAAGTCGTGCCAAGTCTAGGGTTCCTTACTGCGATTTCTTTATTATTATAGTTAATGTTGTGTGACTTGGCCGTTGAAGGGTACACAAGGGTACAAAACCAGGTGCTCCATGACACCATTGCACCAACCTGTCGCCAGAACCGCTACCCATTGACGATGGAAAATTGCCACTTGGAAAACATTGATTCAATAACCAGTCAATTGTGACTTGATAAAGCTGCGTATTTCAATAATACTTATGTATGGGCGAGCCTGAAACAAACACTTCTTTTTGGTGCAATGGCAGATTGGTGCAATGGTGTCATGGAGCACCTGGTTTTGTACCCTTGTGTACCCTTCAACGGCCAAGTCACACAACATTAACTATAATAATAAAGAAATCGCAGTAAGGAACCCTAGACTTGGCACGACTTTGTCTAGATTTCATTACTTTTTAGAGATAAACAAGCAGCTCCATCGAGACTTGGCTAGTTTTTTACAGAATGTTTTTGGTGGGATTTCACTTCTTTTTGTAGAAACGTGGGCATATTGATTTATTTTATTAGATTTTCTTATTTAACACTTTTTTTTTCTTTTTAGGAGTAGTTTTTTTTATTATTACAAATCTTTCTTTTCTTTTTTCCGGTTCTGATTCTTGTACAGTAGCAACAGTTTTTCGTATTGCCCATTCATTAAATCTAATAATTAAATAATAATCAGTAATCCGTCACTAATCATCATATAATGACTTGGCAATCGCACATAATGCTTTACTCGTACCGTACTCGTAAATATGTGTAATGCTCAAACTGCAATTAACGCTAGCGTTATGTTCAATTAGAATTATTTTTAATAGGTGACGATGATCCTTTTGTCATTATGCAGCCGTGCGATGGCCAAGTCATTATACGTATTACAAATTAAAGATATCTTATTGATACGGTTTTAACACCCCCTGGCACTGATTAAAATAACCGACTTGGTTTCACATTACATCTCAAAACTTTTTTGTAGTAAAAGCGTTGCGAGACTTGCACCTTTTTACATGTAATGTTTTTGATGGGATCTCATCTCTTTTTGTAGGCAGTCCTTCTTTTCGGGTACTCATACCCATACTATGTATACACATATCATAACTAAACATATCTTCATTCATACTCACATCGTACATCGTAGTGTACCTTTACTTTACCTACTATTTGTAGGAACTGCAACAGTAACTTTGTAATATCATATATTTATATGGGATTACAAACTTACTTATGCAGTTCTTAGATCTTTAAAACGTGACTGATATTGCAATATTTTTAGGTTTTCCCTTTATGTGGCCATTAAACCCTAACTCTGTACCAAATTTCAGCTCTCTGAGTTTATGGGAAGTACTAGTTCTATTCTGATGATCATGAGTGAGTTTCATAAATGCGAAACTTTGCTTTCGCTTAACTTCGGAACTAAATGACCTACAGACTTGAAATTTTGGATTTTAAGTATGTGTTTATAGCTTACTGGATGACCAAAATTTCTGCGTTCTGGTCTTATCCAGAGGTTCTCAAATAGGGGCCTGAAAATGCGGCGAAATGGTTCCAGTAAAGGATGGTACGGCAGTGTTTGCTTCGCGCTCGACTTGGCGGGGGCACTGCCGTGCCCCCCGATTGTGTTATGTACCTACGGACGGAACCCATCGGGCGCGAGTCCCGACACCCACGTTTGTTCGGTTTTTTACATATCCATATCCATAATTAAAAGGAATGCCGGTTCTTCGCGTGCATAACGCACATAAACAATTTACTTGTATTTTATTGCACTTTAACTTTCAGTTTCATGACAACCTGTCAATTGCTTGATGATTTGAATATTTATTTGGACGATTTGCCAGGCAATATTATATACATAGTCAAAAACTAAAAATACGTATAACTATACCTCCCTTACCTACAATTTAATATATTACCTAAGTAAGGAAACTGAGCGCATAGCCAAGATGCCAATCGTTCGCTTCGTGGCAAACGACACAGGGTAGTCTCTCTCTATCACTCTCCATATTAGTGCGACATAGAAATTGACGTTTCGTTCGCTAAGGAGCGTAAGCGATTGGCATCTTGGCTACGCACTCTGATGTAGGTATGGAGTGTGCACTCAAAGCTTACTTATTTCTTCATCCTATAGCTTACTTATAGTGATTTTACAGAGAGATTCTCATCAAAACAACAAGAATACATTACATTTCAATCGCAGCATAACTAGCTCGTCATCAGCCGATAATGATAGACGTGGAGCAAACTCTCTAACAAGTGGGGCCCAATACGACGAGGTTCCGACCCTGTGGGGTTCCGATCGTCAGCAGAGTTGCTCGTTCGCGGGCTTCAGAGGTTCTTCTTAGTCGTATGCTGTAATGTAATTTTATAACGTCAATCATCAGCAGGAACACAGAATGAGTCACGCTCTGGGCCCGGTCCGAGGCGTCCGCCACTTCGCCAAAAAATCGCCATGATGGGTGATCGGTGACCACGTGATATTTTCTATAGAAAACGAAGTGTCGAACGCCTCGGCCCAGACCCGACCCGCTCTGGCGTGAGTCATCCTAAAGTCCCCGAGGTCACGCTACGCTGGTTCCTGCTGCTCTGCTAGCGATGGCACTCGTATATCATGTAACTCGTACGTGCAACCCCATGCTTAAACAGAAGCACTCTCGTCATTACGAGTAATGGCGCCGTTTGGCTGTCAGCCGGGAATGTGAAGTGACGCGCACTTTTTGAGGAATCCGTCGTTAACTGCATTCAGGGCCGCATATTACCTTACCTATTTTACTTAGCATACTCTTTACGGCCTCTTCTAGACTAGTCAGTAGTGACCCTGCCTATGAAGCAACCATCGCGTGAGCGCGGAATTTTGGCCGAGGGGTCTGGTGTTTCGGCGGTTTCATGGGAATCTGCCGAATCCTACACCACAACAGGTGACACAGTGTTGCCAAAATGATTTTTAGTTTTTAAGATTATATTTATTGTATGTATGTTAGTCTGTAAGGTAGGTTACCTATGTATGTATGGACCTTTGTTTCCTGAATTGATAAATAATTTTTGAATTTGATTAAAATACTTGAGAGTTTTTTTTAATCCGTAAATTCATTTATGGTCACTTACCTATAGGTATATTGAGGTGAAAGTGAAGGCCTTTATTATTCAATTTAGGCTGATTATAATGAACTTATGAATGTCAAAAACTACCACCGGTTTTAACCCTAAACCACAGCCTTGCAGCCCCGAAAAGATACCGGGAGAAACTCGACAGGATTTTTATTTCATTTACCTTGTTATTATCCATAAAATCTTAAAATACGTAACGTGTGTGGCGGTGTGGTGTGTTACCTTAAATCTCGAGATTTGTATATTTTTTACCGCTGAATGCAGGCGCTGAGCTGCAGTCAGCGCGTGAACCACGTGAATGTGTGAAGCAATTAATGCATCGCCCCACATTGTCATTAATCACGTAATTTTTTCCTAAATGCGATTTTTATTGTCCATTCGAGTCCATTTGCCTTAATGAGTGCAAGGTGGTCGTTGTTTCATTTCGTTTTACCCTCGCCTCGCCGCGCACCACTGTGGTAAATGAAATGTATTTAAATTTCAAATAGAAATATTTTAATTTGCGAATCCTCTCACCCTGGAACCAGATGGTCACGCCCTGTAAGGTTTCAGAGAAGTATTCTACTGCCAACGGTCTAGATACATGTGGAATAAGTTCCCTGCCAAGGTTTTCTCGATGGAACAAGTCATGAGAACAATTTCATACTGAAGTTTATTACAGGTTTCTACGGGACCAACAACGATTGTAATAACACTAACATTAGCACTAAGTTACTCTACTAACTCTAGGGCAGTTTTACAAGTAGGTAAACATGTTTTACATATGTGCTGAAATGACAATTACTTGGCCTTGCTAACTTTGGACAAAGTAGTTCCATCATCATCATCATCCATTCATCATCCACCTAGCATTGTCCCGGATTTTGCGACAGCTCACTATGGGGACTCTGGATTTCGCTCGGCAACTTAATCTGAAAAATAGACGTAGGCATTACTTAGTTTTTACAAGCGATTAATAGCTGATCTTCCAATCTAAAAGGGAAACTACTTAGGCCTTATTGGTATTGGGACTACTCTCAATTAATAGTTATTTATTATGACATAAGTTCATAACAAATGGAAAATATTCATAATGACTGCACTGTCCACATATTTATGTACGAGTATATTCAACCTCGATGGCCGAAACATATTCGACACGGAATCCTTGTTTTTTCGGCGTGAAATCGGAGGCCGCCGGCAGTTGTTTAGGGTTAACTCCGATGTTATCGCCGCACTAAATTACAGCATTTTGCAGCTTGATGTTACAGAGGTGTTCCTTTATAATGACATTAATGACACTTTGTATGAGCGACATGCATCGGCGCCGGTGCCTTAATTCCTAGCTGGATCGTTCTGAATGTCGGTACCTACCTACATTGTATGTCGTATCGGTCTGGAAATAACGCAAGCGCCAGTTCCCTACAGTTTAGCTGGAAAATGCTCTCGTATTAAAATCAATTCAAATATTTTAAATCCTTATCGTAAGGACAATCTCTGATCGACCTAATTTCCCAATTTTCAACCAATCTTTATAAGTGATAGCTAAACAGAATGAGGAGTAATAGAGAGAAACAATTAGGTTATGTTGAGATAAGGGCGCGTTCACACGGCGGCGTGACGAGGCAGTCTGCGCGGGCGCCGCTGCGCCGCGCCGGCACGTCGGGGACGATCTGGAGCACGATTCTGATTTGACAACTTGTTACTGACTTTTATTTTGATCCGTCATTGAAGATCGATCACGCAAGCGTGATGAAGTGAAACTGTGCATGAGATGCGCGCCAAGCACCAAAACGAACGTCAAGGTCGTATCAAAACGGTAACAAGTTGTTATGTCTGAATCGTGCTCCTGGTGTGGTGTTGGTATGGCCTACAGACAGAGCACGGGCTGTGTTAAGGCTTATAAAAGTAACAGTAACATGTACTTTCTTATTTCGTCACTAATCCACCCTAGATGTTATGACATATATATATACATGTTGTTAGGGCCTGTAATGGAAAACTTACATAACATCCAGGGTTGTGCCAATTGCAAGATGTGCCGTCTACAAAATGGCTCATTTCCAAAATTTTCATTTAAATTTTCGTGTGTATTTCATTAAGAAATTCACCCATCTACACCTTTTCAAGTTCGATCGTTAATATCAGAAATGAAGTATCTTTTTTACATGTAAAAATAGATTTCATCATAAAATTTTCATATTTTTGCGATGGGGACGTTTTGTGAATGAGACATATATTCAGATTACATTGAAAAACAAGCACGTCAAAAGTCAATAGCATGACAAGTGGCTCGTGATATATTAGCATAAACTCCGGTTTGCTTTCCAAATACAGCATCAACTCTTGCGCAACCACCACTCGCATAATCACACATTTTCGCAATCACAACCTTCTACATTAAGTATTTATATTCGCCAATAAATTACCTAATATATATATGTGTTAACTATGGTCTAAAATAAAATATCATAACCAAAGCTAAAAGTACAATTTGCAACTTTCTAATAATACGCACTCTGAGATTTTTAAATTTCATTCTTTTTCTTTTTTTATCGATTCTGTTCAATGTCTATCTATAGCATATATTTACGTCACGTTTTATTATGAACTATTAATTTGACGTTTTTGATTGTCATGACATGTATGATGCGAAATTGCCGGATAACTACCCGCCGGTTCTACGTCACTAAACTACGAAGCCGCGATCAATCTACTCGCATCATAACCTGAACCCTACTGTTCAAGTAATAATGGCTAAATTAAAAAGACACGTATTTCAGCAAGAGCTATAATAGCAAATTAACACGTCATAACCTATAAGTATCCCCACACACTCTCCAAATATTCCCGCCAAAAATGATAATAACTTTGTCAAAGGTCAATACGACAGTCAATACCTTAATTCATGCTCACGATTGGTTTTGATTCGGCCCCCAGAGCGCGGGATGAAGACGTCAGCTGTCAGAGGCCGACACCGATAACTGGACGCCAGTGTAAATACAGATCGGAGATACGTTATTAGAAATCAAGCTCGCCCCGTGAGATCTGTCTTACTTTGGAGGCCGGCTGTTACACCGACTTGCAACACTAAAGAAACATGGTCGTTTTCGAGCTATTCGCAAACACACGCTGGCTGCAAATCGTCCAATGAAATTCACGCGAGCAATAAAGTTAGCCAACCTTTCGTAAATTTTACGATTAATACCCCCTGTCCCCCTTATTACTAGTTTTCATTTGCCTGAACAACTGCTGTTTCTTAATATGTTTTTGTTTTTCCCAATTGATCATTTCCAACTCGAATGCAATTGACAACCGTTTTGGCCTACTCAGTAGTGACTGCTACGAAGCCGAGGGCCGAGGGTCCTGGGTAGGTATATATCGTTGCTTAAGTACTTACCTACCTACTCATATCAAAAGCTGAATTGACCTTATTGTGGGGATTAGTCAATTTGTTTAAAAATGTCCCATAATATTCATTTATAATTGGGGTTCAACGATATTTTCTTTTTTTTTTATACCACATCGGTGGCAAACAAGCATACGGCCCGCCTGATGGTAAGCAGTCACCGTAGCCTATGAACGCCTGCAACTCCAGAGGTGTTACATGCGCGTTGCCGACCTTTTAAAAACCTGTACACTCCTTTTTTGAAGAACCCCATACTGTAGACCCTCGGGAAAACCTCGGGAGGGAGCTCATTCCACAGCCGGAGCGTCCGCGGGAGGAAATTCCTCTTAAATCGCACAGTACGCGACCATTTAGGTTCTAGGGTGTGAGGATGAACACCCTGCCGACGGCGAGCGGTGCGGTGATAGAAAGCGGCCGTTGGCATCATGTCAAATAGTTTCTCAGAGCACAACCCATTGTACAAGCGGTAGAACACACACAAGGAGGCAAAGTCTCTCCTTAGACTTAAAGGTTCAATACCGCTTGTGAGTTTGGGATCATCGACGATTCGCACAGCGCGCCTTTGGACTGAGTCGAAGGGTCCAAGCTGGCATCCAGGTGCTCCTGCCCAAAGGTGACAGCAGTACTCCATATGGGGTCTGACTTGCGATTTATAAAGCAGCAGTCTTTGCCCCGGAGTAAAGTATCGCCTCGCTTTATTGAGCACACCGAGTTTTTTGGATGCCAGCGCAGCCTTACCTTCCAGGTGGCTGCGGAATTGGACGTCACTGGAGATGTCAACACCGAGGATCCCAATACTCCCTGACATGGTAAGGGCTGTGCCTTGGAACTGTGGGACCACAGTGAATGGGGTTTTCTTAGCAGTGAACGCGCAAACTTGTGTCTTGGTGGGGTTGAATCGCACTAAATTGTCCCGGCCCCACACCGAAACTCTGGATAGAGTGCTCTCAATGTCTGACACAAGCTTTTCACGACTCTCCAGCACCACAGAGCGAGGGATATTGGCACGGCCTGTGTAAAAGGCATCCCCAGTACTGTCGTCCGCATAGCAATGAATGTCATCGATAGACAACATGTCATTGATGTGCAGCAAAAACAGCGTAGGGGATAGCACAGAACCTTGCGGAACGCCAGCGTTAATGTCCATGCTATCGGAGCAGCTTCCGTCTACTACGGCTCGTATGCGTCTGCCGGACAAAAAGCTAGCGATCCATTTGCATAGTCCCTCCGGCAATCCATAAGATGGTAACTTCGACAAGAGACCCCGATGCCAGACCCGATCGAACGCCTTCGCTATATCTAGGCTTACTGCCAATGCCTCACCTTGACTCTCAATGGCCGAAGCCCAGCGGTGTGTGAGATACACTAGAAGATCACCAGTCGAGCGACCGTGGCGAAAACCATATTGGCGGTCGCTGATCAGATCGTGTTCTTCTAGGTATCTCAGGAGCTTTGCGTTGATTATACGCTCCATGACCTTAGAGAGAAGGGAGGTAATAGCGATAGGCCTGTAATTCGATGGGTCCGATCTATCGCCCTCTTTAGGCACAGGGTGTACAAGGGCCGTCTTCCACGAAGATGGAACATGCCGTTTGTCGCTAGAGAGTGAGAAAAGACGCGCTAACACGGGACATAACTCAGGAGCACACTGCTTTAGCACAAGAGCTGGTATGCCGTCTGGCCCGCTCGACTTATGGACGTTCAGGGATAGCAACTCCCGCCGAATATCCCTCTGCGTGAATGAGAATTCTGGCATGGAGTATACGCACCGCGGGATGGTGGGCGGCACGGCGCTACCGTCGTCGTTCATGGTCGAGTTCGAGGCAAAAAGAGTACCAAGGAGGTCGGCTTTCTCCTTTGCACTGTGGGCCAGATCACCATCAGCTTTCCGCAGTGGTGGTAAAGACGACTGACAAAAATTTCCCTCGGCAGCTTTGGCAAGTGACCAGAACGCGCGACTCCCAGTGGGATAGCCCGCTAGTTTCTCACCAATTCTGCCGACGAAATCGTATTTAGCCCTGGCAATGGCTTTTTTACTGGACCTCGAGGCAGCGTTTAAATTGCGCTTCACATCAGAAACGTTCGGATCCTTATTAGCTACGGCCTTGGTCCAAGCCCTGTAAGCGGCTTGGATATGTTCGATACGAACGATATGTTCAACAGCAGTTTATGTAGACAGGAAATTTTGTAAAATTAAAATTGCGAAATAAATGTTCACTACCGTGACCATGACGTGACGGTGTAATACGCGGCCCACGTCCAAAACAACCTTAATTCTGCCTTCTCAGAAACAAAACCCAATCAATATGGGCCTCATAACAGCTCGCGAGATGTTTCATATCGATTATTATCGATGTTGCATCGATGGCTCGATTAATCGAAACTTGTCGCTGTCGTGTTCACGTCACGAGACAAGACAACCAGCCATTTTGAAATCTATTAGCAGGGTTTAATTCGCTAGCTTGTATTTTACATATAGACATGCGAGTCGTGAACATCCGAGATGTGGTTTGTTTTAATAAGGACAAATTATTGTCGATCGGAACTGACTGCTAAAGTCCACATAGTCATAGACGACTGAAAAAGAAGTATGACTAATCAGTAAGTATAAGTTAGGTCTAGAGCCACTATATATACGAGTAAATAGAATGACCGAACTTCCTTCTACGTAGGTACTGATTCAAACCGAAACAAAGGAGCCTGATCTACCAATTAGGTACCTAGGTAAGATAATTCATTCATAGTTCGATTGACCAGTAGAGGTTGTCATTTCTAAATGGTAAGACCCTTCCTTCCCTACTCCTTGCTTGCCTTCTGCTACTCTTTATCCATTTCGAAGCACACTTTGTCAGGTGCCAGTGTTATTTAAACGTCATAATTTCATAGAAGTGTTATATTATATAAGTTGCACTTCTGTGCTAAAAAAATCAGAGTTATCTTAGTTTGACTCTATGTGTCTTTTAGGACTGTGTTTTTAATTGCGATGTCGAAAAACGAGATAAACATTTGGAAGCATGCGGCCATATCAGGCAGAGACAAAGATGCCAAAGTAGACTAGAGATTATTTTTAACCCAACCTGCCGGAAAGGCTAGCCATTGTTGGCCTTTGCCTTTACACGCCGACCGGCTAGTCATTCGCGGGTTTTCTGAGGGCTGCGCTCATGCTGTCAAAATTAAGTAAAATATACATCATAATTAAGGTCCGGCGCAGATTGTGGCGCATCACGGCTGGTGTAATTGAATCGTTGGCCGCCCGCTGCGCCCACGCAGTGCGCTGACTATGGCCTTATCTGGACTGGCAAGATCTGTGTCGGGACCTAGGCGGCTCAGGGAGATAGTTTGAAAGACTGTAACATGACCTTAGAACTAAAATCCCGTTTATGGTACCTAATTATAAGTTGAGCATACCTACGTAGTTAAAAACAGTTATAATAAGATAATCTTGGTGTGTATCGCTCCCAAAATCGTTTGAATTAAGAGTAAATATCAGTGCATCCCTAAGTATGCCTTAGTTACCACCCACGACACTGACGTAAGACTGCATTAGCAACAACCGAGCATGACTAAAAACCATCGTTATACACTTGCTACTTACAAAAACCAACAACCAAATCGTATCATCTCAAATAGCCCACAAAAAACGCGATCTTACTCCGTTCCAATTGTTTGTATCAAAAAACAAACAAACCTCGAAGCAATACACGGAAAAAAAGCGAAAACTTACGAATCATCGTTCGATCGGTTTTTTTGACGTCTCAATAATAAATTCGGATACAAAATAAATAGTTGGCTCGCAGCGTGGCATAATTACGTATTTAATAGGTACAATGCGCCTGCGCCGTCAGCGGTGACGTTTCAATCAACGGGCATTGTTGGTATTGTTGTCTAAATGTATAGATGGTGTTATCGATATACGTTTTTTGTGCCTTTGTTTTAGGCCATTGTGTAGGCTCGGATGAACCGGTAATGGCGCGTAGGAGTTACTCAACATGGCAGCTGAAGAGATTTGATGTCTTACTTGTATTTCATTGGGAAAGATGTCTGTAGATTAAGAGGTAATCTTCAAGAGAGTTATCTGTGCATTTCCTGACGAGTAAGTGCGTAAAGCGGCTAATTTTGATATGAATAAATTAACCCCTTCGTTTTATTCCAAAAAAAAATATTTCATGCGAAAGGTAACTCGCTTTCACGTTAAAAGAAACCGCATCCGTTGGAGAGCTACGATGCTACACACAGACAGACGTTGGCGTCGAACATATAACACCCCTCTTTTTGAGTCGGAGGTTTAAAATAAACCGTATTTGCCTATTAGTTTCTAATATGTAGAATAGGAACGGTCGCATAACAGGAAAAACGTTAGCATTTGTCCCGTACAAGTGCGAATACAAATACAAAATACAAATAGTTTATTTCTAAAAAAACATAAGAACATTTACAGTTTATACTGACCCCCACACTAGGCATAAGCCTGTCCCGTGAGGGAAAACATTACGATTTACTTAAAGAGGTATTACATAAGCGGCTATTGCACCATGTTGAACAGAAAAATAAAACTAGAATAAGGAAATTAATTTTCACCACACCAGCTCGGAAAGGCTTACTTTGCACTTCGAAAACTGATAGCAAAGTTGCATTTTATTCACATGTGAGACAAAGTAATCAAATGCAAATTTTGAATTAGTTTCTTATGTTTGTTGGTAGAATTGACTTTTAAATGATGATTTTGGATGATAAATATTTAATAACATTGATTTGGATTTGATTTGGTTTGATTTTGTTTGATATTTTACATTTAAAATTTGCTTCTGGTTGGTGTGGTGAAAAATTTTGTGTTTCACTCGGGGGCAAATTTTGTTTAACCTTCGTGCTTTGAAACCCTCGCAACGCTCAAGATTCCATTTTTCGAACCACTCGCTACGCTCGTGGTTAAATTTTGGAATCTTTCGCTTGCTCGGGTATCAATATTAGCACGAGCGGTTAAACAACAACTTTGCCCCCTTGTAAAACAAATAACTATTATAAGAGAAACAAGCATATAAAGCCTGAAGTAATAATTATTAATCTAATTGAGTGTCGACACATTGTGAGTATGTGTGTGTGTTAGTGTGTGTGTGGTGTGTATGTGTGTGTTATATTAGGATATTATCCTAATAATGTTTTCTGTGTCTAAAAAGCATAAGTTGATCATATTAACAGTTAAGAGCTTTTTTGTTTCGAATACCGAGTAATCTTTAAAATTGTATAAATTAACTGAACGATTGTAGATTCGGGGGTGGAGAAAGACTGAAAAACGATGTGCAAATGTGGTTTTGAGGGCAATCGTAGGAATTTAATCTTATGGAATATAGGTACCTATTAGAACACGTACCTATAGGGTCCTTTTTTAATTTTGTATTAAGCAGAGACATCTGCAGATTAATAATTTGTTTTTAGGGTTCATTTTGCATATCAAAAAAACTTAAGCAAATAAAAATTCGTTATCGAAAACGAAAAAACATGCGTTTTTACGGGTCATAAACATAATGCATAGATTCAGGCGTTACTTTGCAGAAATCCATATTATTTAGAACCAAAATTTTACTTTGCTAATCCGCGAAAATATACTTATTAATGTGCTAGTCAATCAGTGCTAACCCGTTATACTTACTTGCGTATTTTTTACATGTAATTAATGTTCTCATCCTCCCACCGCAAAAATAATAATAATCAAATCATATTGCAATATGCGAGAAACGAGGCACATACATTGCGTAAAGGAGTAAGTAAGCAGAAATCAGAAATATTTATTGTGTAAACTGTGTAGGTACAAGAACTATAACTACGTACATTTTTTGATGAGTATCAACAGTTTTGCCCTTTTCGGGAATACAATTTGTTTTATCTTAAACTAGGTTTTTTATATTTTATCTTAAACTAAGCAGTTTAGGAAAGGGCTGGGAAAACAGCAAAGCAGACCTCTTTATTTGGTTGCAGATCATCTATACTTTAGCAATGTATTCACTAATAATAGTGCCAATATATCAGCTACAAGGACACGGCAGAATCCAATTAGGGAACAGTCGTGAGCCGCAACTTTACCATTTAAATAATTATTAATTACAGCCCTTCGCGATTTGCCGATCGATGAACTTTAACACCTCCGCCTGATTAGCCGTAAATAATGCCCCGATACCTATCGACGACAGAACTACTATTAGGCGATGAACAATTGTCCGTAATTTTCACTGACTTTTTGTAAACCTTATTGTAAAGGACATAAGACCCAAAGATGATTAGTTACGAATGTTCCTGTTGGAACATCGGCATGCGTTTTAAGTTAAACTACACGCGAATACATAAACTAACACTGAGTATCACATTCAATATTCCAATCAATAGTCGACTGTAATTCCTTGAGTTTAAAACTCGATGTCGAAGAGAAGCGAACAAGTAGATATTAGCTTGCGTAAATTATTCTAGAATTTGCATTAGTGCATAAACAACGTCGGGCTCATTAATCTATACCCGATACTAAACACGCCGTAGATCACAAGAAAAACTACAAACGACGCTTTGAAAAGAAATTAACATAAAACAGCCTTAAAATAATAGAAGAAATTAACAGTTTTTATTTTCAAATTGAACCGAGGGGACGTTTCATTTGAATAATTCGCGCGACTAAAATAAATATCGGACGCACCTGACTCCGGGCAAAAAAGGTTGACCGTTATGAGTTACAATCTAATGACTTGGATTCGTAAAAAAAGAAATTAAAAAGTAAATACGTTCCATTTTCGAAGTCGCCACATGTCGGGAGTGACTTGCAGTTTCTCGCAAAGAAATGTTTGGGTAAATTAGGCTGGGGGGGATTAACGCCTCCACCAACTTGCGTTCATTTTGCACCCTCACCAAAAATATTGTGTTACGAGTGTATTTAAATACCCATTAGTGTTTTTAAATTAAATATTAATCGTAATGCTCAGCCAGCAGAAACAGGGGGGTTAATGCGGTCGCGCATTTTTGGGCATTTCTCAGGAGGGCCGTTTTTACGTGTCCGGGGCAGTAATTGATTGAATTTACTGTTCAATAAATCTGAATTAATTTAGGCATGATCATCAGCTTATATTCTGTCTGGGACACTATCAAATTATTTATTTATTATTTATATAATACCAGAAAAAAAAATTCAAATGCCAAAAATGATGTTCGGTGGGCGTGTCCCGCACCCAGATTTTATGAAACAAAAAATTATTACTCAAGATGGGGCATTAGATCGGAGTTATTATGGGTATTCACGCATAGGGTATTAGTTAGCTTATCATATTCTTTATATCACAATAATGTGTTTGCTCACCACATTGAATAAAACCAAATTTACGATGTGTCCCGGGCTAGTGACTGATATCGGTGTAATTTGCAAAACATGTCAGTACTCCTTCAAAGTTGTAGACCAGGAACTCAGTGTCTCAAACATAGTATGCTTTAGTTGTGCCTTAACCGTTGAATAAAGTAGAGGTACAGTCACAGTACAATAAAGTGATTTTTTAAACGTTTCTCCGGCCTTCGCTGGGTTTGGTCCTATGTTTTTTTGAGATCGGTGGTGCAATTTACTCAGAAAGTTTTAGTGCAATTATCGTTATGTAAGTGATTAAGAAGTCATCGAAAGTACGTAAATCCACCATTATTACATCTCTTCTGTATCGTTCATGCTATTTCTGTAATTGCTAAAAAGCGATTAATTTTGATATCGCTGGTGTTGATTTCCCTGGTTTCGGTGGATTTTTTGACCACCGATATCAAAAAAGTGATCACTGAATTCAAATCCTGCTTTGTAAACTAGTTTGTTGTACTAATTTATCATGTCTAAAAAGTGAAAGATACGTTGTACAAACGTAAAATTATGTTTGTAAGTAAATTATGTCATAGTAGGTACACAAAATCACTAGTTCACTATGAGTAGTTTTTTAAACCAGACGTATAGACCCAATGTTTCTTTCTCTGTCTGATATTCTTTTCCAACCAATTAAGTAAATTATGTTCGTTGTCTTCTGTATCACCGGAGGCCCTACACCTCGATACCTTTAAACATGTCAGCCATGTTAAATAAATGTAGGTAGTCAATTAGATCCCCCTTTTTTTTAAATAACTTGTGTTTGTAAGTACTATGCAAGGTGAACCCAAGGGACAGGATGTACAGAACAAGGGATTAAAAATAAAATAGCATTCTAATGTCGAGATCGCTTCAAAGGCACTGAGAGTACCTACTGATCGATATTTCTAAAGGATAGCCATAGAGACAAATTGAACACAGCAAATGTTTTAACAATCCTCAATGTCTTATGTCTTTGTCGACAACTTTGTTACAATTTAGCTCAAGTGTTTGAGGGTGCTGGAGATCATAATTAATTGGTAATTGGATCTTCAAGCATTACTCGACTACTTCAAATATTATAGTTTTAAATTGACGGAGTTCACGCTTTTAAAATCTTTTATTAAAAAAATAATTGTTTTCCGTATTGCATCACATTGCTTTATAAGTACATTAAATATTTAATGAGCATTGAACACCACTCAAGAGTGTATTGTTTATCGGGTGCAGGTAACATAAGTTTTTTTTAGATGCGTGTGCGGTCGGATTGCGTGAAACAAATATCTTCTCCTTCATGGATATAATAATGCAATGAATAAATGATTATAATGTGCGAATTTGTGGTCTGAAACTCGTTTCAGGACCACCCATCACCCTATTATATGAGGCCAGTCATATAGTGTGGGATATCTTCTAGAGATGTTGATTTACAAGCCGTAATTTGGTTATTTTAAAATCTTGAGTCTATATCTATTAAATTTATGTAAGCGTTCGAGACCATTAGCCTTGTTACATCGCTTATCAACAAATAGGATTGAAAAATATGATTAAAATAATTATATAATTGAGATGTAAAACTTAAATGTGATTTTGGTGTAAGCATTGTTGAATTCGGTGACGCAAATTGATTTCAGTGCCTGCACATGATTTCGGTGTTTTTTAAATCTCAAATATCTTGAAAACTATAAGGTTCTAATGGAGGCCTCCACTACCAATATTTTTTATATTAAGGGTAGATTTTAGCAAATAAACTCGCATATTATATAAGTTAAAAAAAAAATTTGGCACCGAAGTCAGGCACCGAATGTCATCTCTGAGAATCGCCCTTTTACATTTAGTAAAAACATGTGCAGCTTTACCTTAGTTTCACCTTACGGAAAGTGATAAAAAAGTATGACATGTGTGTAGGTGACTAATTCCTCCTTTGAACACGATTCAAGCGCGAAAATACTTTGCGGAATTAAAAAAAACAAATCAAAGAGCAATTTGTGAAATAATGCAATGTAAGAACTCACGAACATATATGTCTAGACGTAATTTCTATGATGAAAAGTCATTCTGAAGAGGACATTTCCTGTCAACATTTTTTACAGCAGTCTTAAGTGGTCTGTCTCCTGGCGATGACTCGCCATAATGGCTGCCAGAGACAAACAACCTGCTCCACAGAATAATGGTGACCTTTTTACACTTCGCATTTGTCCGGTTGAGTTATGGCCCAATTTACTCACTAACAGATAGAGCGGTATAAATGTAATTCGCGATAACAGTGCAAATAGTGGAGGCGATAAACGAGGGATAAGTGAAGAACTAAGGACAATGACTATTTGACTTTTGATGGACCTTATTTCTTGGCAATAAGAGCGAATGATGATCAGTCAGTTGGTACCATCATACACATTGATAATTGTCCGTTAACATCATTTTCCGAAGACATAAGATACACAAATGACCTGTTAGGAGTATTGTTCTTAGGACACTACACACGCTTGTACCTATTTATTACAATTATAACACATACGACTAACGATACGACTTGTAGATATGATGTCAATAGTTTCTAAATATCGCGACCGAAAGATAATGATACATAGAAACATTCATATTATAATTGCGTGATGATATTTTGCAACTAGATATGTACAGTTATCTACATGCAATTATGACACATGACATATATGACACTTGCTCGATATTTTTCGTGCATGCAGGATATTAATGCAGGTCATTGTAGGATGCTAATCTATGAAATTACATACCTATTCGTAAACTTTGGATTGTATGATTAAAGCTTCTGAAATATAACTCTCTTTCGCACGCGATTTCGTCTGCGTAGAAGTCGATAGAAATGTTCAACCAGATTTCCAACCCTTCCAATCATATTTTCAATATATGTAACTACCTACTTAGGCCGACTTGCACCATTCCACTAATCCGGAGTTAACCGGTTGAACCGTTAACCCGCTGTGAAATTTTACTGATAACCATGGTTTAACCGGTTAACCCCTGGTTAGTGTGATGGTGCAAGTGGCCCTTAAAAGCAACAATTGCAACTTTCTGTTTCTTCTGCAATTTAAAGTCCTCATATAATTGTATAGTTTAGACTTTAGATAAAAACCAGCACCAATAGCGCCTTTCCGTCTAATGTAGGTAAGCATGTCTTTTCTTTATTAGGGCATAAATATTTTAGCGTGAGACTTATTTTATTAGATACTACAACTATTAATGTCATTTGCTTGAAAAATTACCACAAGAATCAATATATAGCAATAGTATTCTCATAAGTACAGTCATTATTTACAGCAAACTTGAATAGGTATGGTATGGACATGGACATAAAAGGGTAAAGTATTTTTATTTTCATCACAAAGAGCTACATTTCAAAAGACTGTTGCTAATGATCAGTAGTTTTAATAATTCCGTTCAATAATAAATACCGCCGCAAAAAATATAAAACACTCAAAAGTTTCTTGTATCAAAACACGGGGAAGATGTTCGAGATGTTTTACATGATTGAAAAGGTTTTGTGGTCATTAACCACTCAACCCTTCACGAGGACACTCCACGCACAAAGGATTCTGTATGTCTGTCTGTATACTGAGCACTGTCACGTACTTGTGAACGTTTTGTTTTGGGTTTTTTGGTGCCGACAGATGATTTTGTGAGCTGTGCTTTTTGATACGATATTAAATAATAAGGAGATTGGTTTACAATATCTTATTATATATGTATAGTCCTCCTCATCGTTTTCGATGACGGCGACCCCAAATAAATATCATGGACGTTGTCTGGCGTGAGCTCTTATGTGGCTGGCCAGGCCGAATGTTTAGAATATTTAATATCTTATTAAGAAGTTGTTTAAGAATATATAAGGTTAGATGCTGGGGTAAGAGAAATATTGAGGCAAGAGAAACACTTGCAGGGAATCCTCATACCTGACCTACATACTGTTGTCCTTGCTGTGAGCAAAATAAAGTATGGTTCTCTAACCCCACATGACTTTGAGTTATTTTGAAAAAGCAAATCAAATACGAAAAGTAGGTTGGTATGTTTCAATTTCCCATACAAACCAGAAAACGTTGTCGAGAAAGGCACAACTCAAGTACCTAGTACTTCTAAACAGAAGGAACTTGAAATTCTTTGCTCTGAAAGTTAACACTTTGTGTTTCGTGAAAAAAAAAATCAAGCGTGAAATTTACTACCACTACAATTACTTGAAATACAATTTCGTAAAAAAACTTTATAACCATCTTGTCATCTTGCGTGAAGTACTTAAGTACTCATAACATTTCTTTAAACGCATTTTTACATGTAAACATTACAAACATTAAATATTAAATACGTTTCAAGATTTGAAGTTCGCCCCCTGATCAACAAACCATGAATGATTAAACCGACGCACCCATCCTAAAGAGCAAATACTGCCATTGTACAACTACCAACATAACTTTTCTGATCACATTACAATTCTCGTTCTCACAAAGTTCTACTTTTAACCCTTATCTTGGCATCGTAACACCCGTGATACATGGAACTTAAAAAAATCTAGCAAGTTCACTTTATTACCTAACAAAATAATTCTACCATCAATATGTCGAGCTACCCTCCTTACTTATAGGAAAAAATAATTGACACGAGTGTCATTGTAAATTAATTAGTAATAATCAACATGGCGCCGCGGAAACAATAGATTGCGGTTTGTACAGAAAGTTTTGCATTTATTTCTTATGTTAGTATATATTTTTCCATAATCTACATTTTGATGTCTTTACTGTCTCTTAGTGCATACATATTTACAATGCCTTTGAATTTAAAAACATTTAATACATAGAACCTTACATGAAACTGTTATGTATTATATTTGATACAGTGCCAAGAACTCAGAAATGTACATATCGAAAGGATTGTATTACATTTAATACATTGCCAAGTTATCGTTAAAATAGATTTACATGATTTTTTTATTTTTTTATTTTTGTGGGGTTACAAAACATGCTTCAATTATTGAATATTAGTTGTCGTATTATTTAGTTATTAAACTTTGATTTTTTTAAGAACTAGATGTTATTTAACTATATATTCGTACGCTGTAGCACTATTGCTACGCCGTAGCCCGTAGCACGGAAAAATATGTGTATGGCAAAAAATGGCCCCAAAGTAAAAAAAATGTATTTTTTTTTACTTTTAATTATTTGTTTACTTTTCATATTTTACTCAACTTTTTGCTGACGACTTTTTTGAAACTTTACGGGATCAAATTTTCCGCCCATGTGATCAGGTATTCGTAGATATAATTTATATTTACAGGTTTAATAGTCATCTGATGCTTTAGATTGCGTTTAATTAGCAGTAAATGCTAATTTCTGTTGCATTACATGTTTTATTTTTATTAAAATCTACATTTTTCTTCTAAAAAGTAGGTAACTATTTTGACGAGTTATTGGCACTGTATCAAATATGATACATATGATTTTCCGAAACTGGAAAATCCTGGATTTTTTTTCTTATTTTTTAATAGTCTAGTATGCTCAATAGGTGACAAAAAACTAAAAAAATGTTTATATTTAAGATATTTTGAGCCTTGCCAAGATAAGGGTTAAATTTAGTCAGCTACATAATTAAGTTGGCACACCATAGACAGTAATAGACAGTAGAGTTCACGCGATTTTGACTCCGCTATCGGGTTTCTGTTTCTGGCTTATGGTTTTATTCCTTTATTGCACAATGCAGTGCGATTTATATGCGCCTTTTATTTGTTTATGTATTTGTTGTAACCGCCTCTGTAGTTATTAACTATTGAGCCATATTTTTGATGAATTTTTGCTGTAATTTAATATCTTTGTGGTAGGTTTGAGTAGATCAAAATGTAATAGGTATTCACAATGCAGTGCAAACTCACAGTCAATAATGTTTTTTTATATTCGTTTGGTAGTGTTTGCAACAACTGCATATATAAATTAACACGGTAAGATACTTATATACCGAAATATTAAAGTTACTCAAAGAACTTTACGGAATCCGGCTCGAAGGACCTCTTATTTACGGACTTTTTTAGGCTTTCTTTCATAGGTTATAACTATACATAGGCTAACGTTAGCCAGTCTGTTTATCTCGCAGACTCCATGTAAACATTATACATAGGTACCCACACTAATATTTTAAAAACTAGTAGGTGATTTACCACCAGCACCAACTCCAAACAAACATAATCACACGACATGACATTTCAAATCGTAACTCATGCTCATTAAGCACCAAATCACTACACGTAGCCGTATGCACCATGTCACACACAAACGCATCTAATCTCCAAGGGGACAGCCTGTCACGCGCCACGATTAAAATAAATGACGCGCGCATCTCTCCACCAATCACGGCAGAGTTGCCAGTTTAAAAAATTAAAACGCCATTTGCTGGGCCCCTTTACATGAGTGTTTACGGTTAAATTAGTTTGTCCAATTTATCTAATTGTACGAGACAGTAGTGATAATTGTTTGGATTTATTTGTATTGACATTGGGTAATAGGTTTGATGGTTGACTGTCGTACGGATTAAGATCAATAGATTGCTCCTTTAAGTGGGCTTTTGGTTGTCTGTTTGAGAGTTTAAATTTAGGGTTCGACTTCAAGGGATATTACAAAATGGTCCATCCAGCAATTTAAAAATTTTATTTACTTACTAAGATAATATGTACAATGAA
The DNA here is from genome assembly GCF_963556715.1 of Cydia fagiglandana. Lineage (NCBI taxonomy): Eukaryota > Metazoa > Arthropoda > Insecta > Lepidoptera > Tortricidae > Cydia > Cydia fagiglandana. The sequence goes on along the minus strand of NC_085941.1, from coordinate 301,369 downwards.
AGTATAAGTAGATAGCTCGCAAAACTTGCGCAGCTAGAAGATACTTATTGATGTACAATCTAGTCAGTCTTTCTTTGGCATTACGAAGAGCATGTCGTTTTGGAAATTTGGAAGGTTTATTTTCAAGCTTAATTATATGCGACAATCAGTCCCATGTAAGTAAATAATAATGTTAATCATAGCACTTCATTCAATGCTTTTTGTAGCACAAAACTACTTTCTCCTCCCTATGTTTTTCTCTCTTCTGTGTTTGTGTTTACAAATAAGTTATTTCTATTTCTAACTTCAGAAACCTACTTGCAGTTTGATCACGCAAATATACTACAAAAGAAACAGTTCCAGCTGTCCTCACCGAATCCGGATTTCCATAGTCGCCAACAACAGCCACGTGATACCATAATAACTCTATTGACCCTATTACTCAATTCCTTATCTTTTTTTATCTGTTCCGTAAACCTATACTTAGCAATTGAAATATACGCATAGACCACAAAACAGTATCAGATGTCGTGTGGCCATAATGAGTAACCGATCCTCCGTTCACGGTAGAGATGAGCTTAATATAATTACACTAGTAAGAGTTACCGAAGCATTTTTCACGAAGCATTGGCTCGTTGCAAAAAAGGACAAGGGAATTAGCAAATGAGCCGTGAAATTAGGGTCGGGAGGAGCCAGGGCTGCGGCTAGTATCGCGTTACTGCGGCGCGGGGCACAGGTGGTGGCGGCGGGTATGTCTAGTTCCCAGTAGTTGGTTCCATGGTAATTGTTTTTCTCTTGACGTATGGAACTAATGGAAAGTACCTGCGGTGGAAATTTAGAGAAATAGTCTTTGCTCCTATTACCATCGAAAGAGCTAGTTATTACGATAAGAACATACCTCAAAATTATCGAAATGAAAATAGTTGCAGTACTTACCTGTAATTTTTTTTCGTAAAATGGCTCAAACTCTTCAAACACTTTGTTCGTCAGCTCTTTGGGAGATTAAGAGCTTTAATTGACTTCAATTTCATCAACACCAATTGAATCAATTTAAAAATTAAAAGTTGTCCTTTTCACTTATCACTTGTATAAAGTGAATTGATGCTATATTAATATACCTACGTTTGTAGGTAGACTAGCTTAGCTACCTACCTACTTATTACCAGATTCAATTGTACAAATATGCGCGCATGTTTGGAACATTAGATATAAATAAAGCAATAAAAATCGTATCAAGCATTTCTTGCTATCCGTTGTTGTGCTTATGTGCATTTGTATCCGCTGTAAGCTCGTAATTTACGGCACTCCGCAATCGTGTAATTAACACGTTCTACCGCGAATCGGCGATTTTTTACCACCCGGGCCGTAACCCGATATCGGCATTGCGGATCAGCCGGTGTGGGGCGAGCATAAGATAGCATGTAGGTAACCTACATGCTGGATGGTAAACTTTCAAGATACTTTGCTGGACAAAGTTTTCGGAGCAATAGGTCGTCTGATTCCTGGCGATATCGATGGGGTTTGGTTTGATGACGTGGTTCCATGTTGTGTATCTATTATATAATCTGTGACTCTGCATCAACTATATAAGTACGCGGATAGGAAGCTTGCTTTTATTTTATCTTTACCTTTAAATACGGGTCTTTGTATTAGACACGCGCGTGCACATCCTTTGGCGAAAAGCTTTCGCTTGTTTGAGGGCGCCTCATTTATATATAAAGCCTGAAATATATTTATTCTTGTTATTCTTTGAGAGATTTGTCCCATAGTAAATCTTCCCTGTAGGTCACATCTGTGACCAAGGCTAACTTTTCTCTGTAGCCTACAGTATATTCGCGTGCAGAGTCAGTACTCACTGAAGCGTGCTGCCACCGACTCCGTGTGCGATCCTCACTGTGTCAGTATCACAATGAAACCTGACTCACCAGCTTACGTTGACACACCGTTCTTGAACCTTATCACAACGCTATAAGACCTACAAACGGTCTTTTAGTGTAAGCCACCTGGCGTCGCCGGGATTTCGCCGTACTTGCAGTAGACGTCTCAATTTCGAACGAACGCAACTGGGTGGAAAATATGCGGTCATGTTTTCCGAACAGGTCTATTCGACTCGTATTTATATTTAAAATTAAGTACATGTGGTAAAGAACGCCAACACTTACAAGTACTTCGTAAACTGAATAAATATTTTTTCATTTTCATTTTCATTTTTTCATGTGGTAGTTAGCCATATCACGTTCTGTTAATCTCACAAGAATAGGCCCCAGTTGTAGTGGTACCTGCTTAAGCACTTATATACTTAATTAATACTTTTTAAAAAGCTTATATATATCGCCTTTCCTCCTTTTAACGTCCACAAGACATAATATTTTGGTAGGTACGATATGTCTGATTTAAAGCCACGTTTTTCTGTATCACCCAATTCGTATTATACTATAATAAATATTTTGTCTGTCTTCGCTTTAACGCTTAAACCATTGAAGTTTTAGTAAAGACGAAGGACATCGGACAATTGTTATCCCGGAAATCATATTATTATCAGACGAAGTGGCGACAGCAGCAATATTAGTTAGTAGTAAATTAATAAGCCTTACGCAGTAGTGAATGAATGTGCTGGTGTCAGGCGTTGGTCGGAGCGGGCTCGTTAACATAGTTGGGCGCAATCTGCGCGTGCGCAAAAACGCGCCCATTACACTACACCGTTTACACCGCCGCCGCCGCCGCCGCCGGTCGCCGGGAACCAAGTGCCAAACGGGTACCAACATATTTAAGCGCTAAACTTGTTGTGTAGTAAGGTGCATTGAGGTAACTTCGAAAGAGGGGTAATTTTGAAACTGGCATACTTATATCTATGAAACTAGAAGTACTTCATGCTTAAGCAACATTTACCTACGCTACAGCAAAGGTTACCGAGGCATCTTGTACTTACCTACTGTTGCTACTCGCTACAGTAGAAAGTGATGCCCCGCTTTCCAGTGGCGGATGTGCCCTAAGGCACAGTAGCCCCGGGCCTAGGGCGGCAAGATATTTAGGGGCGGCCAATTGTGACACAAAATTCGCTGATGGTAACAAGAAATAACTCAAATGTAGTTAATATTATGGGTGCCTTGAAAGGGACGGCTACAGGGCCTGGGGGCCTAGGGCGGCAAAGACTGCAAATCCGCCACTGCCGCTTTCGAAGTTATCCTAATGCAGAAGTACCTATCTACGAGTATGTTGACCTTGGGAGTACAAGCGTGGAGATTGGAAGGCTCAGGGTCGCGCTACTCGTATTAGAGTGTGTACGAGAGCCACCCTCGTTGCTACCACTGTCCGCTACCACGTACACTCATCCACTTTATCCATCTTTTTAAAGGAAAAAAACATTATTAGGTACCTAGTTGATTGATCTTTAAGAATTCGTCATTCTGCCTTAAAACGCCTAGCTAAAGACGCTGAAGCGGCTAAAGTATGAATTCGGTATAGACAGTACCTATATTATTTGTTGTCGACTGTACCACTCCGGGTCGCGTTACGCGTAACGGAGCGTGAACAGGAGCCACCCTGCTACCGCGCGCCACCAGCATAAAACAGGCCTATTCGGATTTCGAGATAATCACAAGATCTTGAGACGATTTAGAGATCAACTAGATCTACATTAGATATCGACTAATAGATGTGACTTGGATTGGATATCTAACGGCGCGATTCGGGAAATGAATTAGACATTCACTAGATATGAAATAGTAACGATATGTCACGTTCCACGGCAAAAGGTACCTTATGGCCGCAATAATATTGGAGCGGCTTTAATAATAGCGTTTAAGCGCCGACCGTCATAGGGTACCTTTTTTCTTGAAACGTCACATATCGTTACTATTTCATATCTAGTACCGTAAGTCATAACTTGTGGAAATCGTTGAAGAGGACCTCCAGAATCGCGGAAACGTCAAATTTGACATATCTATCTTACAAATGTCTTTAAATTATCCGTATCGTAACTTGTTGAAGTCTAGTAGAAATCTAATTAATTTTTTGAATCGAGCCGTAAGTCGCACTCTCCATTCATGTCACCCATTCGTAAAAAAAGTTTAAAAATACCTTTAAGCAGACCATCAGCAATTGACTCTGGTTTCATTATCGCTTTTATTTTGCCTTATTCATTTACACTTTAAAGGCAAGAAAAGTCAAGTAAGTGGAGTAGTGGAGCCATACTAAGCTTTCCCAAACAACAGGTCGGAAAGAAGAAACTAGACGCCTTTTCTTACACTGGCCTCAAATAAAATGATTGCACCGCCACTGAATTGATATTGTAGAATTGTTTCTATCTTCACTGAGGGCATACCGCGAACACCGAAGTTCGCAAAATGCGTGCATCTTTATCAGTCACTAATTACGCCTTAACTGGAGTATCAGAGAAAGATGCACGCGAAATTTGGGAACTTCGATGTTCGCGGTAGACCATCTGAATTGATAATTAATCGTATCTAGTATTATAGGCGGTCTCGATACGCCGTGCGATCCGCAATCCCGCAGACATTGCGAGTGTAACTGTAATTGTAACACCCAGTAATGTCTCCATCGAACCTCGTAATTAGCTCCCGCTGTAATTGGCGGTAATTAACGAATAGCTGAGCAGGAATGATGCCGGCGGCGCAGCGATGCTGCAAAGATCAATGTCGGTACACCGACGCTATGCAAAGTTTTTATTATACACTTTTGTTATGTTGACGAAGCCTGCGTTGTAGATAAGGTTTGTATTTCATTTTATTACTTACTAGTGCCTCAGTGACCTGTGCGGAAATTTTGAAAAATTTCTAAAAACTGAACCGACAAAATAATTATATATGTACATGTAACCTGCTCACAAATTTCACGAGTTGAGAAATGCGACCTTTACAGTACAGTGTAGAGGAGAACAGTCGAACAGCTGAAACGCTCTCTCGCTGGTAAATTAAATGAACCAACTCTGTACATAGTTAATTGTGTCCAAGTACCGCCTCGTATATAGAGCAGCAGTTAATAAAGCCGATCGTTAATTAACTGCGCGGGCGCATCAAAGAGCTCCGGTTACCTATTCGGGCGCGAGCATGCGCGTAATCACTTTATTGATGAACATGGCCGCCACTTGGCACTGGGAGCTATTTGGCTGATCTTTCGAGTCCACAAAAACAGTGGTAATAAGCATTTATTACACTAGCCTCTCCTCGTGACTTGGTCCGCATTGAATGATAAATAAATGATAAATAAGAGCTGTCCTACGTCGTCGTTTGCCGTCGTTTCGATTGAACCAAACTGTCTCTACCAACTCTGCTTTCATCTGTTTTTTGTTTCAAACACTTATTTCATATAATCTTATTTTGACGCTTGGAGAGACCATTTACATCTTCAAATCTTATTATCTCTGATATTGGGACATTTACGTCTCCAAATTTAATGCATTGTTATGCAATTTAATGCAGAGACTGTAACATCTCCTTTATATTGTAGTAATTATTTATTTCAAGATTATTATAATGTAATGTGTATTGGCTTTTGTATTTATAAATGTTGCTATGTATGTTTGATGTCACTGAAAGTGTTGTACTTATTGACTTGAGAAGGAGCCCATGAGACCTTACTTAAAGATATTTCTTTAATTTTTAGGTAAATACTGTAGACTACTTGGGGTTAAGCTGTCTCCGTCATTCTGACATTGTGACGACTTGCTTGTACAAATCTGTAGGTACTTGCTAAAATAATTCTAACTTCGGCTGAAAACCAAGAAGGTAGGTAACTATTAGGAATTATATCAATATGGGTATTTGCCTGCAAGGAACAGCTGTTATAAACAAGCACTAGGAATATTATGCAAAACACTTAATTTATATAATGATCTAATTGAAAGTAAATAGTTGCACCTTGCCAGGGCGCAACATGGTGGAGCGCTTCCATACATTCCAGGCGTTGCTATTCTTTTAATTAGTGGGTTAATTGCTTTGGCTACACTTCAGCTGCCTGATAATTGGCTGCGAATTTCATAGCACTATGTCATGGTCAGGGGTTATCAAAGTTGAAACATTCTTTGCTAAGTACATACGCCGAGCAACAAGCATAGAATCGCGCTTGTTGCATTTGTACCTAAGTATAATCATGTATCATTTACTACTAGCAGAGTTACATCAATCTTAAAATGTATGTTCCTCTGTCGATGTTTTACGATTGATTAAGATCATGGGTTACTGAGGGCGCACCACACCCACCACATATATTATCCATCCATCCATTTATTTATTTATTTATATCAATAATACACATAAGTAACACAGCATAACAGTATAAAACCAAGGCACTGTGAAACTACAAAACCACCACTATTACTTTCACTCATTATCTCCCAATAGTATTTTCATCCTGACGGGTGCTACTGGCTTTACATCCTACCTATTGCAAAGTTTACCAATTTAAAAAAAACTCTCAGACTGTTTTCGCAACTCAATTAAATTCAATAACCAGTCATCTCCACACCTTAAAAGGTCATCAGATCACTGTTTGCTCTAAATCAACCACTAATAACTGTAATTATCACGTTTGGCCCTAAATTGAGCCATAAAATGCCCGTAAGATGCTCGCATCAGAGAAACCACAATAATGGACCAAACGAAAATAGTCTTTAAATTAAGGAGATAAGATCTTGGTCGCGGGACATTTTTTTGTGGATCGTGAGTTAATTACTTAAAGGAATGCTTTGGTAAGCGTTATTGATGGTGATGAATATTGAGCATTACTCCAGGATCATAGTAAACGGTGGTCGTTTAAGAGTCGGATTGATGGTTGTAATAATGAATATACACCAGTTGTAAGTACTTGGATATATGTAGTTAATTATAATTAATCTCTTTATTCATACATTTAAAATTAAGGGCGTGGGAACTATGGTACTAAGTACCTAGTAAGTAAACACTTTATTGTACCTACGAAAAGAAAGGAATATTGGTTACATCAGATAAAACATAAATGTGTTGTACAAAGGCGAACTTAAATGATACTTTCTATATAATCAGTTTTTGAAGAATAAAGAGAGCATTTAAGTGCTAGTGTGAAAATAACTTTATATCTTTCTTTAAACGCTTTCCAAGCTACCTATTTGAAATGAAAACATAGTTATGTATGTTGAAACGTCGGAGTTTGGGTCCGTAATGAGCGGCCACATCTCGGCGGACGTAATCGGGGTCGCGGGATCATCGGGAAGCATTTAGAAGTCATTACGCCGTGCGTCATTCAGCTAGGGCAATGTCCACACTTCCATCTATACTATGGCTATATACATAAGTAATATAGATACATAATACTGAACAACACATATGACCATATTGCTGCTTTTAAGGATTTTTTAACTACAGAAGAACAGAAGGTCGATTGTACTTTAACAATTTGCAATGTAGTTGCATTGGTTTTGACACGACCGTGACGATCGTCTTGGTGATTGGCGCGCATCGCGCATCTCACGCACACATTTACTTCATTTCGCATGCACTTCGATTTTCAATGTCCTATCAAAACCAATTCAAACCCATAACAAATTGTTACATCTGAATCAGGCTCCAATTTAAGTGGGTACCTATTTGCGTTCAAATATAATACATAATCAAGAAACGTTTACAATTAATTAATGATTACGAGTACCATCAAGTAGCATGGCTGTTTTTCAGAAACATTTTGTAATTGTTAACCAGTTAAACGTATAAACTGAAAATGTCACCATGTTAGGTCAAAAACTAGCCAAAAACAAATGACGTGATGAATAGATAAACCCTGAACAAAATGGGAACTAATCGCCTAATATTATAGGATATTGTAAAACTTCATATAGGTACCCTACCCTGGTCCAGAAAATGAAAAAATCCTTCAAGTTTTGATTCTTTCATCCCACGGCGTTGGTGATACTTTTCAAGAGGAGGTATTTGTTTCATACCTATTCTGTTACTAATGATCTTCGCGGAGCTATCTCACTCATATGCTATCAGGTGACTCAGTAGTCACTTGATCGTAATACGTACAATAAGAAGATGAGAGCAGATCAGGGATATAACGTGGCAACGAAGCGGTGTCGCGGCGTGAGCGTGACCAACGGCGAGCCACGGCTAAACGCTCCCCCGAACCAGTCATTATAGCGGTCGGCTCAAGCGACACTGATGAGCGATTACAATCAGACCACACTTAGTTTTCATGCCAAGTGCTACGGCGACTACCGGAGGAGCTTATAGGGATGTGTATTGTATTCATTTACACTCTTGCTGTCAAGATTATGCAAATGCGTGATCAGACTCTATCACTTTGCAAAAAGGGGATTCATTAAGAAAAGGTAATTAAACCCACCAATCTGTTGCAATAAACATCCCCTAAATCGTTTACATCTGGAAGGAAAGAGGAATTCTCAAGGATGGTGTCAATCGTCAGTCTCTCAACTTATGCCGTGTACTGACAGGGTGTAAGGACTTTCAGGAATGGTGTTTGTACCTAATGGTGTTGAGGGGATCGTATAATTTTGGTAAGCGCTGTGGTACCTATATACGTGCTTACCAACTGGCGGGCGCGGGATTGAACGTTTGTTTACCACTGTGCCTAAAACGCAACACACTTAAGATCAAGGCCCTTTAAAACTTTAAATGCCTGTTATCGCTGTATGCTATGACTCGGGCCACCCGCCGAAATCCGTCAAGTTCACAGTTTTTACCGCAATAACGACGTATCAAATTTGATACATGAATGTCGCATTCCCGCGGCCGCACTGATGCCTTCTTGGATTGATGAATCGCGGGATTTAATGTGTGGGACCGGCGTAATGGACTAATGAAACTCGGCCGCATTAGTAATGCTTGTGATCTGCGGTGTGAATACGTGGACAATAAGAAAAAAGAGAGTAAAGGTTGCCGCGCACCATACGTACAATACAGGCATACTGTGGTATACCAAAGGGAACAAGATTGCCTGTTACCTATATATCAAAAGTGCAAACAAAATCAGAATGATTTGGAAGTGTCAAATGGAAATATTGAAATTAGGATTAATAGATAGGTGTATTAATAGAATGTGATTGCGTAAATTATTTACTTTTGTAACAGTAGGTAGGTACCTACATTTCCAAATATATAATCTATAATCAATCACCCACAATATCCTTTGAATACAGCTTTTCGTGTTTTGCAGTCAGCTAACCTTACGTTTTGGCACATTTAATTGTCCGCTAGTGGTCGTTATGAATCATACAAGTGGCCACGTTTTTTCATTTCTAGGCTACTTTTTTGCACTCATGTGATACGTGATGGCTTATCTTTTGCATAATTCAATTAATTATCTTTCTGAGTAAGCGTCATTTTAGATCTTCGAGTGCCTAAGCAGCGAGGTATTCAAAATGATCCGACCACAATTTTATTATTTAAAAATATGAGCGCATAATTTTGCCACTGACTTTCTGTATTCAAGTATTCAAAAGTAAGGGTTCCCGATGCTAGATTGAGCTTGCTCCCCTAACCTTTGCCTTATTCTATTTTGGAAAAAAGGACTGACTGTTGTGAAAACCGATAAAACCGAAGGTCAAGTCACCTCATCTCACCGGATATAAGTGCAAACACTGCAAATGCAAAATAGCTAGTCAACAACGAATAACTATCAATTATTTATAATTTACGCGTTTGTCTACAATTAGTCCACGTTGACGTCACAAGGTGCAGATCTGGAAACAATTAGCATGCACTGCCATCAAGTTGTCTACGTGTCGGCGGATACCTATAAATAATTAGCCGTCTAATGCGGTGGATGATGAGACAGCATTCGAACGCCCACTGATAGTTATTAACAGTTAGCAGGTGAGGAGAAAATGGGGTAAAAGGTTTCTTTTATTAACATTTTATAATTGTGTGTCAAAACTGCAATCTAAAGGTCAGGTGTTATCTAGTGAAATTGAAACGATAACTTAAAAGAAATATCTAAAACTTGTCTTTAAATTAAGTATACATTGTTAAATGTCTTGCCAAATTTCAAATTATTTATAGGCCATATGCCAGAATCTCTTGATGTCAGATTATTTTATATGTATTTGTATCTCTTAGCTAAAACCCAATATAAGCAGCTGAAACTAAAATTGTATGTTTATTATCGTATTACTTAATATAGGGTTATTATTACTTCATCATGATCATCTATTAAAAGCTCGGTTCTTGTCGGCGGAGTAGGTGACAGCTTTTGCAATCCTTGGCCACGATTTTGAAGTCCCACAAGGATAAATATATTTGAGTCTTTTTTTAATCGTACGGCTAAGCATAAGTTAATGAAAGTCATGTCTAATTTATCAACTCTTTTAACATTGATCATCAGTTTTGTGACGGCCACTAATAAACACGCCTTAAAGGAGTTAAAGGTACAATTTTAAATAATAAACCCCTTTATACATTTAAGCGTTAATTCAACTCCTTTCGAACCTTAATGACTAGTTTTTTGAGTGATGGCAAAACAGCTGATAGCGGATTCGGAAGCCCTGGCCACTTGATCATTAAATGTATGTTAATGTATCAATAGGGCTAATGGCGGACCTCCACTAAGTGTTATTGATGGCACGCCGAATCGCGGCAGGTGTCAAAAGCGGGGACAAAAAAGGTCATCAGAGTCGAAACGAAGATGGTTGATGAACATAGATTACTTTATGAAGCAGAGGTGTGAATCACTACTTTGTAAGAATGTGCTTTGTGAAATTCTTACTAAGTAATTGTGGTTTATATGACAGTATTCATTGATTTGTCTCATGTTTTAACATTCTTCTGCAATTGTTTAACGAAAAAATATGACACGCTTAGGTATTATGTATAGCTTTACAAAGAAGATTGTGTTAAATGTTTTTGCACTGAATAATTTTACGGTTTAGACTCACTTGTTTTAAGTCACTCATTATGTTTTTGTACGTTTCTTTGAGATATGTGACAAACTAGGAGACTGTACACTCAGCAATGATCGCAGGCTGATGTAAAGTATAGCCACCATTTAACTGTCATACGATGCAACAAAACAGAGAAAACATAAAATCTTGCATCTGATAAGTACAAAACGAGAAGAGTAAGAAACCATAAAAGGATGCCACTCACTCAGCATAGGTATATATACCTAATTTACCTAGGTCCTGATAGATGACGGCAGTAGTTTTAACGGCAACCGAGATAGTCATAGGCTTTACGAGCCCCGATGCACATGTTTTCGTCTAGTGAGATCATTTTTTGAGGTTCTCGCGTTTGTTCAAAAATAATGTTTTTGTTTAAAAATTACTAGTATTTAATGCTTATACTAATGTAATTTAATTTTATATGGTAATACTCTGAAATAACTAAATCCAAATACAAGAAATACCGTTTGTACTGAAAGAAAAAAAAATGATTTTTTATTTTTTTATTGACGGGTAGGATTACAACATATGTGAAAAGGGCTATTTATTATTAGGGAAAGCAATAGGGCTCTGCCAATGTACTGACAATTTTGTTTCGAGCCCATGCATGCAGAAGTGCTGTAGGAGAGGACAATATGATTTGGACAACGTTTTTGAAAAGTCCTTTTTTTCAGCAATAAAAGTCTCATGCAATTTTATTATACGATCGAAATAAACTACATTAAATATTGCTATTATGGTTTCCATTACTGAGTCATTTTATGATCATGTGTAAAATTTATTAAAATAAACAAAATTGTTGCGTGGAACTAGACGAAATAATTTGCATCGGGGCTCGTATTTACCGGTGCAAAAACATGGAGACCGATCAACTGACAATCATTTAAAAATAGGAAACTCCAATCTTCTTGCCTCGCACGGCTAAGCTGTAGAATGAACTGTGAGCCGCGGTATTTTCGGGCCGATACGATCTTCCAATATTTCAACAAAAAAAACTACTCCAATAAATTTATACTTTTAGTTTGTCACCTTGTCATCGACAAACGTTTACATTGTTTTCTTGGCCCTGAAATATAAAATGTCGACTCTGGAACGAGTATTCTTCCTCTGCAGTTGTTCAGTTGCGCTAACGCGAGTTTTTATCACGAAAATATTAAATCAGGGCGGAGATGATTTATTGGCATCTCGTTGTAGTGTTGGAAGACTTAACTCTTTCGAGTCCATATCACAGGACTAGAGATGGGCGGCGGGTAAATACCCGGGGTAGATATCGGGTATTTATCGGGTATTTACCCAATCTACCCGGTATTTACCTTTTCTACCCAAATGAGTGGGTATAAATAAAAGTTGGAAACGGAGTAGTAAATTGAATGGAGATATTGCAAATAACAGTTTTTTTGATACTCATGTAGTTATATAAAACGTATAATATTTGTATTGACTAAGAAAATTGACAAATGTTTAATATCTTAAACATACGTTCTACAATACGTGTGTTTGTCATTCTACTCCTCCTAAACGGCTGGAATGATAACGATAAAATTTTGTGTGTATATTTCAATGGGTTCCTGAAGGGTTGGGAAAAACAATTAAACCCGGTAGGTGGCGCTGCTATCGGTATATAGCCAAATTCGATTTACTGAAACCGATTTGGGTGAAATTTTGTGTATATGACTATTATATATGTATATTTCAACGGGTATCTGGATGGTTTGAAAAACTATTGGACCCGGTAGGTGGCGTTGCTGTCGGTATATCACCTAATATTAAATTACTGACTGAAACCGATTTGGATGAAATTTTGTGTATATATTTTAACCGGTACCTGGATTGTATGAAAACACTATTGGACCCGGTAGGTGGCGCTGCTGTTGGTATATCACCTAATATTATTTACTGAAACCGATTTGGATGAAATTTTGTGTAAGTATATTTCAACCGCTACCTGGATTGTTTAAAAACACTATTGGCTATATATAATAATGAATAATGAATAATGAATAATGATTTATTGGTAAATAGTTATTTACACGTCATAGTAGGTACATTATGATATTATACAAGGTTGTAAACACATTTAAACTTATACTTATTTACATAGCATAATTTTAACTTAACATATTATTAAATAACTTTAGTTTCCATTTTGCCTTTTTTTATTTCCTAATTTATGATTGGGCCAATGACTTGTAGTCGGAGAAAAAATCATCTATTTTATAACAAGCTAATTGTATTAATATAGCCTTTAGTTTCCTAACAAACATCTTATCGGTTGGTGTTTGTTTTATATTGTCATTCAATGTGTTATATAGTTTTATCCCGAGTACGTCCAGGGTTTTTTTTGACTTGGCGAGCCGGCGCGGGGGCACCCGCAGTTGGTTACGCCTGCGCGTCACAGTGCCCGTCATCTGCCCGTTGGTAGGCAGCCAGGCAAGATTCCGTCTTGTGTATTTACATGCTTCAAGTATATATACACTAGGCAACGTTAATATTTCGAATTTAATGAACAATTCCTTCGCCGGGTGGTCTTGAGGTTTTTGTGCCATTATGCGGAGTGCACGTTTTTGTAACTTAAATATTTTATCGCGATCTGCAGCAGTACCCCATAGGTCCACTCCATATATTAGTATGGAGTGGAAATATCCAAAGTACGCTTTTTTCAGGTTCTCCTCAGAGAGGCTATGGGTCAATCTGGATAACGCATAACACGCCGAGGAGAGCCTATTACAAGTATTTTCTATATGGGCTGACCATGATAGTCCTGAGTCTATAATAAATCCTAAGTACTTGACCTCGTTAACCTGCGGCACAGGAATGTCATTCATGAATATATCGAGTTTATCGTTTGTATTTTTTCTAAGTTGGAAGTGTACTACATTTGTTTTCTCAATATTAAGTAGCATGCCATTCACAGAAAACCAGTTAGAAATATCTTGTAAGGTTCGAGCTAGTTTAGTTTTTAAGGCAGCGAAATTATCAGCTGATGTTATAATGCAGGTATCGTCTGCGAACATGACGTATTCTGAGTCATCAGAGGCAGAGGTGATATCATTCACAAGAATCAAAAACAGGGTATTCCCCATCGATGAGCCCTGTGGGACGGCACTTGAGCCTATTTCCTCTAGGTTAGATTTACACGAATTTACAAAGGTACTTTGTTTACGATCTGCCAAAAAGGATTTAATTGTTTTTAAAAAGCTACCATTTACACCGTACCGTGACAGCTTTTCAATCAGTAGTGCGTGGTCCACGGTCTCGAAGGCGCGCGACAGGTCGCAGAATGTGGCTGCGACCTGTCGCCCGCCCTCCAGGTGGCCCATCACGCGCCGCGTCAGGTCACGCGCCGCGTCCACCGTGCCCCGCGCCGGCTGGTATGCATACTGTTGGGGGTTAATAAGTTTGTTTTCATTAAAATATTTCATTAACTGCATGCTCAATAGCCGCTCTAATACTTTAGAAACAATAGGTATCATGGAAATGGGCCTATAGCATTTAAGTGCGTCCATGTCACCCTTTCCTTTATATATTGGTTGCACCTTTACTATTTTCAGAGGGTTTGGGTATACTCCACTGTTAACGCACTGATTAAATAAATTAAGTAGGATAGACACAGCAGTCGGGGGATAGTAATCTAAAACGTGTGTTGACATGTCATTAACGTCCATAGAAGGCTTCCTTTTTATGTTTTTAATAGCGCTTAAGATATCACTAATAGTATATACCGATAGCAGTGCCACCTACTGGGTCATATTGTGTTTTCATCATCGTCATCATCATCAACATCATCAGCCTACTCTCGTCCACTGCTGGACATAGGCATCTCCTATTGCACGCCATTAAGCACGATTTGCGGCAACTTTGATCCAGCTCTTGCTGGCCGCCTTGCGAAGATCATCGCTCCATCTAGTCTGAGGGCGTCCTACTCTACGTTTGCCGATGCGCGGTCTCCACTCGAGAACTCGTCAACCCCAACGGTTATCGGTTCTACGGCTAATATGACCGGCCCACTGCCACTTCAGCTTGCTAATCCGGTGGGCTATGCCGACGACTTTAGTTCTCTGACGGATGACTTCATTTCGAATACGATCCCTCAGAGAGACTCCGAGCATAGCCCTTTCCATTGCTCGCTGAGCGACTTTGAATTTATGGACTGACCCTACCGTGAGTGTCCACGTTTCGACTCTGTATGTCATCACGGGTAGGACGCACTGATTGAAGACTTTTGTCTTCAGGCTCTGTGGGATTGACGACGTGAAGACTCGACGCAGCTTCCCATATGCTGCCCAGCCCAGCTGTATCCTTCTATTCGACTCTTTCTCGAAGTTGTTCCTTCCTAACTGCAGTATTTGCCCGAGGTAGACGTATTCCTGAACAACCTCGAGAACAGCCCCTTGTACTGAAATAGGTCCCGGAGCAACACATTTGTTGAACATAACTTTCGTTTTGTCCAAATTCATCCGGAGACCTATACGTTGAGAAGAATCAGCTAGACCGGTCAGCATATATGCTCTAAATCCTGCAACGTCTCAGCCATGGTGACGATGACGATGACGATCCGCAAATCGCAAGTGTGAGATGTATTCGCCATTAATGTTAATACCATGTTCCTTCCAGTCGAGCGTTTTAAACATATCCTCCAATGCATTTGTGAACAATTTGGGGGAAATCACATCCCCTTGTCTCACACCACGATGCATGGGGATAGGCTTAGTCTGCTGGTTTTGGACTTGGACGGCCATGGTAGCTGCGTTGTACAGACATCTCAACATTTGGATATATCACCAGTCGACTTGGCATCGCTGCAGGGAATCCAGAACAGCCCAGACTTCAATGGAGTCAAAGGCTTTCTCATAGTCCACAAATGCTAAGCACAGGGGCCGATTATACTCTTCAGTCTTCTGTATAATCTGCCGCACTGTGAAGATGTGGTCTATGGTGCCGTATCCTCCTCGAAATCCGGCCTGCTCCGGTGGCTGAAATTCGCCGAGTCTTCGTGCTAGGCGGTTCGTGATGACCCTCGAAAACAGCTTGTAGATGTGGCTTAGGAGCGAAATGGGTTGGTAGTTCTTCAATAGGGCCTTATTTCCCTTTTTGAAGAACAGCACGACTACACTCCTACTCTACACCTCTGGAGTTCTCCCATCGAAAAGAACGGCGTTAAAGATGTTCTGGAGCTCCTTCAGTGCAGGTTTACCTCCCGCTTTCAGAAGCTCGTAACGCCGCCCTCGCATGGGGCTCTTCCATTTTTAAGCTGCCTGAGGGGCATCTCGATTTCATCAGTGCTGATTTCTGGCAAGTTTTCGATAAAGTGGCGGATTAATGAGGCTCTCGAATCATCATTTTCGGGATCTGGTTGAGATCAAACAATTTAGATACACACAAAATTTCATCCAAACTGGTTATAGTAAATCAAATTTGGCCATATACCTAACGAAAAAATTACTGTATTAAACGATAAATAAAATAAAATGTAGAAATATCAAAACCAAAATATGACAACACTTAAAAAATAGTAGGTATATAGGTATAAAAAAAAAATCACGAAAAAAAAAATTAATTGTGTACAAAAAAGTTGTGAGATTGTGATTTGTATACTTTATTTTAACTTATTTTCATATTTATACGATAATAATATTGATATATCTTAGTTTTATAATGAATTTCTTCAATTATACGAACAAATTTTAAATACCCAACAATTTGGGTAGATACGGGTAAATATTAGTGTCCGACCGAAGGTTCGGTTTCGGTTTCGGTTTCGGCCAGTTTCGGCCAAAAAATCATGTTTCGGCTGTAGTTTCGGTTTCGGCCAAAAAACGGCCGAACCTTTCGGCCGGGCCGAAACTTACGAAAAAAATAAGTAGGACAACAATATTAATACATATTATACTGATTCATGTATAGGTACAGAAATTAATTGGTTTATTATAAAACACAATTCCACTAATGAGGGCGCCACTGGACGGTAGACGCAGTCTTAAGAGGCTGTCAATAACTTTAACGCGCACACTGTCTAATTGTTTCGGAACGAATGAGTGATTTTATCTCAATTTACTATTGGTTTGTGTTAATTCCACATGTCCTCTACTTCAGCTTAGCCTTTGGCCTCGCTGCGCCGTGCTCGGCCTGCGGTCTCGCTTTTTAATACAATGGACATTGATTGGAGTCTGTGCTCAACTACTTATCCTGAAGCCTGAAGCACGGCTTTGACTTCACATGAAAGTTTGCCTCACTGGGGCACTTCGGATTTTTAGGCCCAGGTGAAGATTGGTACCCGGCCTTGCGATATTGTCAACAAAAACTTTCGCGTTCGCGTTTTTGGTTGGTTTTTTGGATGACCCTGTATCTACATGTTAACTTGACTGGTGAATGAATAGAGTTAGACCAAGAAAATTTTAGTTTAGAATAACACTTGCACTGCGTGTGTTATCAAAATCGTTGCAGAATTATCTTGGTCTAACTAGTAATTTTCTTAAAAAACTGCTTAAGTAACATCAATTTCAAGGATATTGGGTGTTGACAGCCCCATAATATGTGTATAAAAGAGGTTTTATGACATTTTTTCAACGATTTTAACAAGTCTACAAAAGTTTCGGTTTCGGTTTCGGTTTCGGCCGAAACTAGAGCCAAAGCCGAACATTCGGTTTCGGTTTCGGTTTCGGCAAAAAAACATGTTTCGGTCGGACACTAGTAAATATCGGGTAGATTGGGTTGTTTTGGGTATTTTCCCGGTATTTACCCGCTGGCGCCCATCTCTACACAGGACTCGATTCTATTTATATACTATTAGTCAACATTTTCAAAGGACTTGTGTCCGTAAAAAATAGAGTCTTCTCTAAAGATGTTTCCGTTTTTACGACAATTTGACGTCAAACGTCTTGACCTTAGGTCATGGTTTCGATAAACATAATATTTTAATAGGGACAATAAATTTTTTGCTTCTTTTATTTAGATAGTGTCTTAAAAATTTACAACAGCTTTAACACTTGAAATCAGAGGCGTAGCTAGAGGATATGGCGCCCGGGGCAGGCACCGAATTTGCGCCCCCCCTCCCTCCTAACGAAAGGTCTTGTGCATTTTGGCGCCCCCCCGTTGGACGGCGCCCGGGGCACGTGCCCCCTCCAACCCCCCCCTAGTTACGCCACTGCTTGAAATTTTGATTTATGTTCTAACTATAAAGTTCAATTTCTTTTTATTGTTGACTAGACTAGTGAATTTGATTACAGAGATGGTAAAATGGATGATAGCGCTACATTAACTCCAAGACAGGACAAACCTCTATCGATTGACGATGCAAACGGGTGGCAGCTTAGCGGGTTGGACTGGCGGTGTCGCCTTGAATAAAATAAGCAGACTTATCAAGCAGCATGTACTCGTATGTTAAGACTCGAATTCTGGACAACTGACAACACTACCTTGTGTGGCAAACGGGTGGCAACTTGGCAGCGGGTTGGACCGGCGTCGCCTTTAATTAAATAAGCAGATATAGCCATTATAAGCGATTAAACTCTTGCGACGCGCGTGAAGCAACTAGCGGAATACTTAGTCGTAGACAAAAGATAAGATATAGTTTTGATATATCAAAAGAATAGGGTAGTATTGAAAGGTGTCGACATATTAATATCGCCACAGAATCTGCCACATACATCGATCTCACACCTAATTAATGCCCCAATAACAAGCAATCTCCGCACAATGGCCGGCAACACGCGACATTCCCTCCGATCCCAATTAATAATAAAAACAGCGACATCTCCCGTCGACATGACGCATTATACCGATTTGACACTACAATAACACTCTACGAGTGTCCAAAATGGATTAACAGTGTACAGAATTCCAGCCGTGGCATCGTTGTTTTAGGTAGGTTTTTGTTTGGAGTAACACTAGCTCTGGAGCTCCAAACATCGGAAAATAGAAAATCGTTATTTACCTCTCTATCACTCTCGCTTATTTGAACGATAGAGAGGAAGATAACAACCCAGACCCCTGTTTTTCTAAGGCTTATTAGGCGTGTGAAGGAAGGCGTGCGCCTGACAAATACTGAAGGATGGAATTAGTTTATGATTAACCTGCGAGTGTTTTCTTTTGATGGCGCTCTATTGTGGTGCGGTCGTTTTTCTTTGTCGGCTTTCCTTGCGATTCTGACAGACTAATCTAGTTGGAAGAAAGAATGTCTATTATTGTTGAAGTTTAATAACTGCCCGCGTTTTGTAACATTCCTATTTGGAATATTGCACCAGTGTCGTAGAATAGTAGAAAAGAGTTAGTAGAATAGTCTTAGAGTTGTCATTGTAGTTTTTTTTTATGCTAGTTAACATGTCATAAAATCAAAATTTGGCTCTCTAACTATGGTAACGGGGTGTAATAACCTTATTTGGCTCTCTAACTATGGTAACGGGGTGTAATAACCTTATTTGGCTCTCTAACTATGGTAACGGGGTGTTATTAACCTTATTTGTCCGAGGCTAAAAGTATTAAGTAACTAAAAGTCTGAATGAACGCTGTGCGACTCTTTTTTGGTACCCAATAAATTTCCTGTGCCTGCCTTAAAATTAATTATCATTTTGTTAATACAAATTATGACCATAACTCCTAACAATCACTATGCAAGATTTGGCAGAATATCATGTTTCAGCGTTGGTCTTAAGTAGGAAGAAAAAATAAAAGGATTCGAGATTCGAGTAATGGTCGTATTGTGCGGAGTGCAGCTAGCTGTAAACAAATGAACATTCAGCGAGCTCAATGGAGCATCGCATTTCTTAATTAATCAAAAAGGTGTATAAAAGGTATATTTATAATAATCCCCAGCAAAACGTGTCGAGTTACACTAAGTACGAATATCTGCACACATTAGGGGCTATCGCGTTCCATTCGTTTATTCACTCGTTCATTCACCGAGTGAATGAGCGGAGACAACCGATCCGGGCTTTTGAAGCTCAAAACAAAAGGCGGGGGCAAATAAATAAAATAATTAGTACGAGTGTTGATTCGTTTAGGCCCGATCGGTACTAATAACAAGGGGTTCCTTGTCAAGTGGCTTCGATTTACAAACCTTTCAACGACGTTTTCGAACTCGTTAGTATTTATGGCCCTGCATTTTTCCTGTAAGCTGTCAATATGGCTATTTAATTTTAATAAATAATAAAAGGATACTCGCGTATGTGATAAAAGGGATAGGCCAACATTGCAGGTAATATTATTTGCTGAAACTGTAATCGACCTACTGACTACAAAATATTTATTAAAAATAGGCATATAAATGTTACGATTAAAACGGTATTTTTGCGAAGTTGATATAAGTTACGTTACTCAGGGTTGAAATAACCCAGCGCTGTATAAACCTCTCATGTAGATAAATATATACCAACAACTGGAAGCCTGTTTCTTCACTGTATATTTAGGTAAGTAACATATTTTTTTTCTCTGCGTGATCGAATCAGAAATGAGGAGATCCGTAAACGAACTAAAGTCACCGACATAGCCCACCGGATTAGCATGCAAGCTGAAGTGGCAATGGGCTGGCCACATTGTGCGCAGAGAAGATGGCCGATGGGGTCGAAAATTGCTCGAGTGGAGACCACGGACTAGCAAGCGCAGCGTAGGACGTCCACTCACAAGATGGACGGACGACCTTGTTAAGGCCGCCGGAAGGCGCTGGATGCGGGTCGCTTCCAACCGTACGAATGGAGGTCCAAGGGTCCGCCTATGTTCAGCAGTGGACGTCTTATGGCTGAGATGATGATGATGATGATGCTGAACATAAAATTATACAAGCGAACCCGCGTGGCCACGTAGTCTCATGCTTGTCAGGCTAACAAGGCTATCGAACGTCGCTCAACGGCGGTGGCGGCAAGAAGGTTAAGTCTTCCGCTCACTTTGCCTCCTAAAACGCCTTAAATCATTAATAATAGCTTGTTCGGATAAATCATTTAGGTAATCATTATTCGAAATGTTAATGATAACGCTTGTAAAATTAATCGTAAAAGATAAACATATAAAAATACGATCAATTGATTACCAATCTATGTATAAATTTTATTTTATCTGTTATTCTTTGTACGAGTAGTGCCTAGGTGAATAAAGTAATGCAAGGTATTTTATCATTCGATGCATACCATGATATGCAAAAGAAGCTCATTTGCAGTAAAAGGTCATATTCAGCTAGGCACTTAACTAATAGGAATGAAATATATTGCATTTCATTTGTATTCTGCAAATTAGCCCTATAACAGGAATACTAATACTAAGTCAAATACCTACATAAAATACTAACGCGTGTTGTTATTAAAATATTTGAAGATACTTACTTTATATTATTATATTCATAGAAATCAAAAATCATTTCGCGACACAGTAATAAAATTTATTCCCATCACCTGCTCTGGTATGAAATGATCAGGCAAATTTTAGTTCAGGGAACTTTTCAGGGCATAGTTGACGGTAGACAAATGCCTCTACGACAGTATGAGGGCTCGTTATATGCCTGATCTAATGTGTATCAAAAAAGTAATTTTACTTTTCACTACATCTACGAGCAAGTATATATATATACATCAAAATGTTGAGTAATTTCGTCATCAAAGTCTTTGAAATCAGCGTATTGCATACATCCATATGAATGCCACCTGCACACGGTACCAATACGATCAAGTGTGTTGTGTGTCCATGCCTAGCTTCGCAGGTTACATGTCATGAGAGTTTGCGGTTCCCTTCAAGTTCCGATTGTGGAACAAAATCAGTAAAAATTTTGGACTGAATTCGCAACATATTATAGTTATTTCCACATTTTTTGTAATTTATGAGTTATGTTGTATGTAATTTAAGCATGTCGTTTTAAATTGAGAACATTACCTCGTGTGACTCTTAACCTGAGTCCTACAACACCTACTCTCTGGCATCACAAGAATCTGAAGAATCGCTAAAGTAAGTTGCTTAGCTGTTGATCTACCTATATCGCGCTGCCTCCTGTGCCTCGGCCATGGCCCATCACTGTTGTCACCACAAGTATTGCACAGTGATGAGACAATACCCTTACATCTGTTGATCTGTCTCTTAATAGTCGATCCACAATATCCTGGCTTGTTTGTCATCCGCTCCCGCTACCTGTTGTGCCTTGGCCAGCACCGCTCTCATCATAAGAATCGCACAGTGATGATATCTCTAACGCATCTACCGTTAAGCTCTCCATCTGGTGCAATAAAATTTCAATACCCGCTCGCCCGCTCTCGCTGCCTCCTGTAACTCGGCCAGCACCGCTGTCACCACAAGAATCGCAAGTGATTAATGCCTGCACCTGAGCTTAATTGCACCTCCATAAAGCTCATTGTGCTCTGATTGAAGCTTTCATTACAGTCTTTGTCGAAAGCTCATTACGAGTGCGAACGAATTGTTGCTTTGATTGGACTTCGATTTGTTTTGTGCGAAGATAATCCAATTCGAAGATATAATAACTGCGTGGGAAGAATGACAGGTATAGAGAGAGGCAAGGCAAACTTTTATTGAATGCATACTGTAACGTCCAGTGAGCGGCAAAAGTAGCAGATAAGAATACCTACACATTACACATCTAAAGAGGCTTATGTAGGTATCTACTACTATTCCCTCTTTACAAAAAGGGAAACGGATCAATTTTATTTGTATTATTACGAATTATATGTAGAGGGCAACAGATATTCTGGAGCCCTGTTCTATTTTAGTACATATCTATGGTCCTTTATTACCTGATAATAAATGATACTCATTTGTTTTTTTTTTTATCCTACTTAAGATCACACTTCCTAAGTCTCTGATATGACTTTATCAAATAAATGAAACGTTACAAACGTGTTATTTCGCTTCACTGCTGCAAATCATGTGAATATCGGATTTGAAGGTCGATCCCACTGATTGGAAAAAAGCCGACGCTCATTTACAGGTCGGAGATTTGCTTCCGACACTTCCGAGCCTCAGCCGGGCCCGGGCGGGATAACGAGTGCAGAAATCGATTAATCGGATGTGTTCCGTGTTGCCCACTACCATCAATTCACTTTTGATGTCAAATTTAATCTTTTTATATCAACAGTTGAATTCGCAGATTAAACTTTCACAATTTTTAAAGGCGTTGTCCCCGTGGTCTCGGAGAAAACTGGCTAAAGTTGACATCGACATCTTCTAGGCGCGCAAGTTTTTCGAACTACTCACACTTGGGGTGTCGTCTTGAACGTTAATTTAATTTTGAAACTTATTTTTACGCGCCTATGTAAGTACTGTCGTTGTGAATAATAACAGTTGACTTGTTTTCAGTTCAGTCGGCAATGTGACTAAACGAGCATTTGAGATCTATTTGACCCTTGGGTTGGTGATTCTCTTCCGAGTCTCACCCAAATGGAGATCTGAGAACGAATGCGGAAATCGATTAATGAAATGTGTTTGTTTTCCTCGTTCTTATTTAGACTAGTGCTTTTATAATTATAACTCAGTGTTTGTTAATTAAATTTTCTCTTTCTCAAAATAATTCTTTTCGAAAGATATTGTCAGTTGACGTTCCTTTGGCTACGGAATTTTCTGTTGGCGGTAGGTAGGTATTTACGATCTTCACTTTCATTTTTAAATGTGCAGTGCCTTTGCAGTCGGTATCCCTTAAGATTCTTTGAATATTATAGCGTGTTGACTTCGCCGTCTGCACCACGGGTAGGGGCGCCTCCCTCTGTTTGCATCGAATCTGTTCGCACTCGCGGATTACGTCCGCGTTCGATTACTGCGTGATTGCTACACCTATCCACACACTGTTCACTGACACATCGTCAACCTTATGATGAAGGCATAAGGTCCACAGACGGGCAGTTAATGCTGTTGGTTATAGTACCGCGGGAGGTGTCGACATCAAACAAGCCGACAACGATTCGATCAAAAATGAAACATCTGAGCGATCTGAGCCTGTCACTCTCGCTTAAAAATATAGCAAACTTGTCAAGGTGATGAATAACTTTGAAGAGTTTGAAGTTGGGTTCGACAAGTTTGCAGTTGACGTTTAGGTACATAGATTTGTATTTTCTGACCATTGTCAAAGGAATCATTAATAATATTATATAATATATCTAAAATTGTAGACAGTATATTGCTAAGTATTTTTGAAAGAATATACTGACTTTGATTAAACGAAGCTCTGTTAGAAAAGCCTCTAGCATGACGTTTACTTTGTAAATATTAAAAGTAACAAAGTAAAGTTAAACGTATGATATTTAATTAAACGAAGTTATGTACCAAGCAACTAAGTAGACTGCTTTTAAGTAATATATTGTTTCAGAAACCCAGTAGATGGATAGGCATCAGGGTAAACCTGTGGTGTTTAGAATATACAAGTGTGTATTAGTGCCTGTAGGCATATGTAACACGTTATATCTGTACTTGATATGTTCATATTTTTCTTGCTTTTAATATTGCGTATTACATGATCAGGACCTTTCCTTCTCATCGCTGGTTAAATAAGTACCGTGACACCACCCAATGACCCAACTATAGACTAATACTACAACTATGGTCTACAAATTCAATAGATAATACCACTGTTCCTTTTTGATATTTTCTGGGTTTTACTTCCTTTTTTGAAAATATTTCGCCTTAAAATTTCTTTATTCAAAAAATATTCGAGTTACTTTTGGATCATAAATACCTGAGAGATTTTGGACTTATAGTTGGGTAGGTAGTATCACGGTATCATTTTGATCCACCAGTCAACATTTTATCACTAATGAATTTATCCATAATTAATTTATCCTAATGTCCTATTTATTTGCCTTCCACTCAGTTAACTAAGCGCAGGGGGCCAAGTGCGCAGCCGTTGTGACATCCCATTACACCAAGTGCTTAAGACAATAGCGACCCTAAGTTTCAAGCTTCAAACCCTCGAGACTATGAGATCATTAATACCATTGAATTGTAAACCTAATTTGGTAAGATTTAAGGTTGAGATTGCAAGTGTATATGTTTGTGTAGTAAAGTCGTTATAGTTGTGTGTGTAATGTGTGTTTGTGCAAGTTAAAATGCCGCGTGCTAATACTGTTGACAGTTTGTTACTGGGGTGTCGTTGTGATCACTTGAAGAGTCAAAGCCTTAGAGAACTAGAATAAGAGCTCTCTCTGATGATGAATAGTAGTTACAGTATTACAATTGGTTCTGAATACTTGACTTTTTGTCTGGAAGCTGTGGGAATGTCTCTCGGTGTGTGTACACCACACTTACACTTACACTTGTAAGAAGGGCTGTCAAAATGTTATTGTTTGAATTAAGACGGTCTTAGAGTGTTTATCATTAAACCGATAGAAAGCATCTACATACCTACACTAAAATGTATACTTACATATTAAACGTAACGAAGTACCTACCGAGAATATGCATAATGACTAAAATCTTGGACTTCATTCTTGTAGAGGTACAACAATATTTCAAAATTTCCATTGGCGTTTTCTATGAACGATTGTTATTTGGCAAGGCGGGTACGCATAGCATAGAAACAGGAAACAACCAAAAAACAATTTTGTCATCGCTTTGACAGCTGAGGTTCTTCATTTTCCCATTTCTTTTTGCCCAAGTCTAGTCGGGACAGCAAATCCGTCGTATCTCAGCCGGGGCGAGGAGGGGCGAGAAAAATGAGCGGTTGTCAGCCGCCGAGAATTTAATTTACTCTCGACTCGACAGGGCGGTCCGAGGACGGTATTACGTGTTACAAATTGCTATGGAAAATAAATACATTAAAAAACATACATTTTAAAAGCTCCCTCTTCACACCTTAGCTATTCCACTAACCCGGTGTTAACCGGTTAAATCTGGAGTGACCATGGTTACCACTACAATTTGACACTGGTTTAACGGTTTAACCGCTTAACCCCGAGTTACTGGGATGGTGCAAGCGGGCCATATTCATGTAATTGTTTTAATAAGGTATTCACCTAAAAGGAATAAATAATTAGTAGTATTAGTACTATACGATGGTGTTTTAACTGAAGAAGCGGCTTACAACTTAAGCATAATAGCCATAGCGATAGCCATCGCTTTTGGCGTATAGCACACGCAGCATGACCGACCAGTAAGTCCATCAGCCGAGATAACCGTGATTTTGTGACTCCTCTCTGCATATTCAATTTTATTTACAAACACCCTTCTGTATAACAAACTATGCCCATACAATTTTCATGCGTTCAAATGTAAATCTCCTCACCTCCCAGTCGCCCTATTTAATTCCCTTAAGTTTGAAAAGGATGGAAGGTTCCTCAAAGGTTATCCCCGGATTGTGAAGAGACAGGTGAGTGGACGGGTCGTAAGAAAAGTTAAATCTATCTCTGCCCGAAAGAAAGAGTTTATACTCCAAAGTGGCTCCTCGAGGAACCCCCGGGTACGGTGGGATCAAATATTATTTGACCGTGATAGCGCCGGCTTTTGGAGTGAATATTTTAGTGGGGCGAGTAGAGTTAATTAGTTTGTAATGTTACAAAGGCTATGAGAGGGTTGCGGAGTAATTTAAGATATCAAAGAGGGAACGCTAAATAGTAAAACGCTTAGTGCAAAACTCGTAAATTGTTGGATAAGCATGAAATACCTGGTAGACTCTTATCTTCAGGCCAATATTTTATTTTCCTTCAGTTAAAAAACCTAGATAATTACAATCTAGCCTCGGAACAACGGCGGACTAGTATAGTGAATGTATAATTAAGTACGTATCTAATAGAATATTCTTAGTACCTATACTATGTCACTTATTGATTGTATTAGCTATGCATCATGAACCATGACGCTAAAATCTATTAACTTACATTTTGCAACAAAGTTGCTTACTCCATTTCAAAATCCTGCCCCATTCTGTTGATTTGAAAAATACTAGAAATAAAATGACGACCAGTCTGGCCTAGAGAGTAGTGACCCTGCCTGTGAAGCCTACGGACCTGGGTTCGAATCCCGGTAAGGGCATTTATTTGTGTGATGAACACAGATATTTGTTCCTAAGTCATGGATGTTTTCTATGTATTTAAGTATTTGTATATTATATTTAACGTTGTCTGAGTATCCAGAACACAAGCTTTCTTGAGCTTACTGTGGGACTTAGTCAATTTGCGTAAGAATGTCCTTATAATATTTATTTATTTAAAATACAGATAAACAAAGTGTATTTTAGAAAATGTACAATTTTTACTACCTAATTCCTAATAATACATAACTAAAATTAAATTTGTGATATTGTGAACTACCTGTTATTTTGCTACACCCTTTCCAGGGTCCATGTATGTCATGTATGATGTGATATTATCAGTGATAATAATAATAATAAAATACTTTGCACACTACAATATAAAAGTTCCAGAGAATACACATAGTTATAGTGATTTGTTCCGTTCTGCAAATTTTTAGTTGATGAGTTTCCTAGGGATACTTAAATAGGTATAGGAATGGAACGGATGGAATTTCTGCCAAAATCTTTGCCCTGCGGGATCCTTTATCCATTGAAAATACCCTAAGCCTGTCAAAGTCTCAATCGGTTCCTTACCTCCCATTACCGCAGAATGCGCGTCAATGACTCTGCTATTACCACCACTTACGAACACAACAACTCCAGCTAGCCAGTACAAGTATGATCTCGGTTAAGGTACAATTGTCGGGGATGTAGAGACTACTTTAATACTGGAACATTCTATTAAGGACGCAAGAATTGGCACGCGATGGGGAGAAGTCTTGACCACTGCGCGTGACGTGTATCGTTGTTGTCAAACTAGTTCCGAGTTAAATCGATGAGGGAGTGACGTCAGAGGGGTCAGCTGACTGCAACACTACAAAAACTGCAAAGTACGATGTAAAACTAACCTTAAGCAGACTGCCTTAAACGTATATTGCTGGGAATGTTGGGCGTTTGTATTCCACTTAAGCACACCACCACGTGAGGTGAATGCGAATTCTTCGAATGTCAAATGATAGTGTAAGAAGGTAATTGGTTTCATACTATACTTAAGTGGAATCTATTAATTCATATTATGTTAATATTAAAGCTTTTTATAAATCTTTCTAAAAACAGTTGAAATGCTGTTTGAAAAGTCATTGAAAAAGTTGCTGAAAATAATGTTTTAGAATATAATAAACCTATCTGTGAAATTAGATAGTAACAACGAAAGATAAATGGCACACTGTTGCAACATTGCAATGAAAAGGCAGTTTGAATTTGAAAGTTTAACCAATAAATTTGAGAGTCAACCATGTTCTAACATTAACAGTTGACAGGTGAAGTATTTGATGAAGAGACGAGCCGATGACGATTATCCGAGTGCGTCAATCGATAATGACAGCAATTTTCCGCAGACACAACAATAGTTTGCAGACAATGAACCTGCGATAACATCGAATCGCATTCAATTAATACAGGCTAAAAACTGCGCGAGAGCAGTTTCGCACAGACCATAGTACCTACACAGCGCAGCAGGTCAGGTTTGACATCTGAAAACTGCAGTAAGAAACTGACAATGTTTTCTACACCAGTGTTCTACACTGACTAACACTACGCTGTCAAGTGTCAACTTTTGTTCTGATCAAAATGATTTTGACAGATTTGAAATCATCAGAATATCAATCCAGTGGTGCTCCAATGTCCAAGCCTAACATTGCCATTAAGTAATGTTGATTTAAATGATTTTTTAGTATTTAAGATTTTTATTATTGTATATATATATGTTAGTTTGTAAGGTATGTATCTATGGGCCTTAGTAGCCTGAAAATAAATGCTTTGATTTGATTTGATTTGAATGTACGTACCTAACCTATTTGTGGACATAAGTCTTTTCCACAAATCTTCGCATCGCAACCGGTCGCACGCGGCCCTCGTTTTTGCTGTATCCTGAGCAATGCTCAGTTTTCCCTTTTCCATTGTACACCTTCCAGGACATAGTCTCCAACTATGCTGCCCCAGTTGTTCAACGTTTGGTAATAGGGGTTTGGTTTCAAGAAACAAAACACGTACCTTCGTGTAATAAGGTTGAAGCGAAGTTGTGTTGAGATAGATATCTTTCTAATTCAATTATAGCAACCAACTAGACCTATCTGCATTGTCTCCATTGTAGCATAAATAATGAGCCAATTAGAAAACACGACAATAAGTCCCTCGCCTCAGCGGAAAAAGCGCAAGTAACCGATACAATGTTACTGGCACACTCGCCAACTAACGCTCTCTTGACTAACAATCGTGGACTTTGTGTATCTGTAATAAGGTTTCTGAATGGTCATTTAACGGACTCACGATGGTACAGTTCGCAAAAACTAAGCGAATACTGTCGAACACGTTCTATCGATGTTATGGGAATTCTTAGTTACTCGTACAATTTATGGTTTTCTTCAGTAAAACGCCGATGCTAGGGGAAAGGAAATGCTTCTATGAAAGCCTGGAAGCCGATGTTTTGTCTGACACTATGAAATCTCATCCGCCCAATATTATTCGTCCTATCATTCTCAGGAGCAATAAAAGAACAGCAATTAGTGACAGAAACTCTAGTGGAAAGCTCCCAAAGTGCTTGTGACTATGCACGTGAGCAACGTTGACCTCTGTACGCTTCCGATTTATGCTTCGGCTAGATCTTACAGAGACCGACTCGCTAATATCAGATAAGGCTGTTCCGTGTGTGCCTTGTGAAGTTGTGGCGAGACACACTGGCGCCATGTGTGTGAAACAAAGGGGCAAATATAGAATAGAATAGAATAGAATAGATTTATTCGTAAGCACAAACAATCGGAACAGTACATAGTATAAAAGAAAACACAAAATAAGATTAAAGTGCCACGAAATGGCCCCATCTCAGCATGTTGCTGGATATGTAATATGGATGGAATATGGATATGTAATCATAGCGTAGAAACATTTTTATTTATGTTAGAACAAGCAAGAAAATAACTAACGTTAACAAGAAAATAAGCGTTTTAATTCTTATTATAACAGACTGATGTTTATACTTACAATAAAATTAAGCCCATAATCTCTTTTAAGAGATCTCAAATGTAAAAGACTAATTATGAATGTGAGGAATATGTAGGATTGATTAATACATATAAATTGGATGGAATAATCTTGCGCGGCAGAAATGAAGACTGTTTTATAACTATACGGGCTAATGCCACTTGTCTGTCTATTTGTCTGCTCGTATGTCCATATATAATATAAAAGGCTATCTCGCTCACGTCCCACAAACAATTTCCATTCGCAAGGATCTCCTCGCCGAAGATCGCCGGCACTATAATGGTGAATTGGTGTCTGTTAAAGATCGCCGAGGTACTATAATGGTGACTGTTAATTGCGCGGCGCCTTGTTCGGATCGCGTGCGTTCGCGCTATACAA
This sequence comes from Cydia fagiglandana, assembly GCF_963556715.1. Lineage (NCBI taxonomy): Eukaryota > Metazoa > Arthropoda > Insecta > Lepidoptera > Tortricidae > Cydia > Cydia fagiglandana. Next base: position 271,157 of record NC_085941.1, on the reverse strand, counting down.
CCAAACTTACACGTAGCACGTAAGGTAATATTCACAGTGAATGTGCGAGAGCTATTATATGTATTTACTTCATGTGCATAACCCCTACCTTACCCGGAGCGGCGTGCGATTCCACATCTGTGTGTCTGTTTCTATTACCAATAAATTACTGTATCACTGTATACCTCATTATGCTGCCTTTCCACGGAGGTGGAGATGAGCAGGGATGAGAGGAGACGTACGGAAATCATAGCGAGATGCAAAGATCAGTGTTGCTATTAATTGTAGCACTTGACTTCGTGAACGAAACTGGTAGGTACCTAAAGTACGAGAAAAAACTGGTCAAGTGCGAGTGAGCCATAATTAATACCAACATAATAAATAACGTACCTATTCACTAAAACCTTGTGAAGATAAACAAACAAAGGGAACCTATTGTCAACGTTGATTTATTTTTATTGGCTTGGGGTAATTATTGCAGAGGTAATGGTTACAACAACAGTTGTATCGATGAGTGATCTGTTAGTTCCACGTTAGTTCTGATCATCGATGACTCGTGGGAGACGTTTTTGCCTCCGTTTCCGTTTCCGCCAGCCACACAAACATATCTATAGGATCTTTAAACTGATCACCGAGACGAATCTGTACAGATGCTCTACAGATATCGACTTATTTTTGCTTTACGTCATAGTTTTAACGTCAAAATTTATTAAAAAAAAGATGCAACAACGAGGAAGTTTACAAGTGACTGGGAAAAGAGCCAAAAAGATCCTACCTGCCAAGATGTTTTTCATAATGATAACTTATTTTTGATGACTTATTTTTAATTAGAATGGTAGGTACATGTTTGTATGGCAGCCGGAGTCAATCATCGTCGCTAATTGTAGTATCAGCGAGCGGTACCCGTTTTTGTCATGAATGTGTTGTGATTGGGCCATTGCCAACGTTGTAGTTACACTTAAGGGCAATGAAAACAGCTCTCTTTGTATGGAAATGTCTGTTACAAGATATTCGTTTTCTATCTCATCCTGAATGCTGGTGAAAGAGTATAGTGCTCAATTCTTTTGCCACCCTCTTAGCCCGCCCAGAGTGCCTAAGTTGGTCGTATCGCGCATTTTTTGTGGTTATGAAAGTTTCTAACTGGTAGGTACCTATTTGTGTAATGAAATATCACCCTATAGCCTAGCCTTAGCCTTAGTGTAGCCTTCTTGAGCTTACTGTGGGACTTAGTCAATCTGTGTAAGAATATCCTATAATATTTATTTATTTATTTTATATAATATAGTACTAAAGAAAAAGCGATTAAACCGTCAGTGGTGTAAGGCGGCTAACGCCCTGGCTGCGTAGCCATCGTGCCACTTATATAGCATTTATATTATTTATACCTATACTACACATTTTATACATTTATGGAAAATAAGATCGTAACTATTTACAACACATTAGAGTTTTATATTAGGTAATAACAGTTAGCACTAGCATTAGTAGATAGTGTAAATTGTTATTATATATTTATGATAATCGTGGAACAATCGCTCCGTGTGGTGCAATTACGAAGCAAATATAAAAACTGAGAAAACGCGGTATTCGCTCATAGCCAGTAGCCACGTAACTTATCAATTTAAGGAAACACGGAAGAGAGAAAATAGATTTATCTAGGTATTCAAGGACCCGGGTATGTCCTTAAACTACGTCCAGGACCCGGGTATGTCCTTAAACCACGTCCAAACCACCGGTGGACGGGCAGCAGCGTCCCTCAAATTCGGTGTACTCGACTGCGATCGCCAACCCGCCTGCCAAGCGTGGCGATTATGGCATTCACCCCCCAAAAAAGGGGGAGGCCTATGTTCAGCAGTGGACGTCTTATGGCTGAGATGATGATGATGATGAGGTATTCAAGAATTTATATAGAAAATAACAACTGTGTAAAATGTACTTACGAAATCTCTATTTCGCTCTATTTCATTTTCGCTCTATATTTTTTTTTAATAAAAATAGTTCAGGCAACAAATATATACGTATATAGTCGTAGGTACCTATGTCCATTTTCGAACTACAATTCGTATCGGTTCGGAAATACCGCAGGCGACAGTTCATTCGACAGGTTTAACTTTGCTTTCTGGAAAAACTGACAGGTCCGGACTGCAGCTGCCAACCATCTAAGTGGTGCAGAAGCAGAAGATGGAAATGTTGTCGCGTAGGGCGATGGCGGAATTAATCTGAACAATTCTTTGATTATTTGTATGAATTTTGAATCTCAACCTCTGTAAGTTTCATAGACTAGGTAATAAACAGATCCTAATTTACTATGCTTTAAATATGGTAACAAATAGCTAGTAATTTATTTGCTTGAATATTTGTTACGTGTTTTCGTCGACGGCGCATCGCAAGAGCGGGTCGGCAAGTTTTTGCAGCCGCAGCGGTGTTGCTTTCATACATTTGCATAGACGTAAGCGCAGCATACTGTGCGTCGCCACTCACAGCGATACAAAATGTCATCTTTAATGATATAAGTAAGAGGTTATCAACCAGCCGAATCGCCCGTTGGCAAGCGATTACCATCGTCCATGGACACCTACAACACCAGAGGGGTTGCAAATGTGTTGCCGGCACTTAATATGGGAGTATGCTCTTTTGTTGAAGGTCTGAAAGTCGTGTCCGTACTGATCCGGTACTACCTCGAGCGATTCCACAGTGTACCTGTGCGAAGCAGGAAGGTTCAGGAGAAACACACCGTTTGAAGTCTGCCAACATCATCATACTTTAATCATATCTGTTGGATGAACGTTCCTTAAATGTGGCTTTCTCAACAGAGCTCATGATTTATACTAACTACTTACGAGTAGGAACCCGCTGCCACTGCCGACCCTCCCTCCACATACACGTACCTATCCACTGACTTCGCGCTATCTAATCAGCCGGTTTATATTATTTATTGTTTAATAATTATTCCCGCGCATATGATTACTGACGCCGCGGCATGCTAATCAACCTATTTAGTCATCGTTTCATGTGAACCAAGATGTGTAGTTTCCTAACTGGTTTATTTTCTGGCTTTGTTACGTGAAAGTTTATTATCCATGCCTACAAACAGACACAGACAAAATCGCATCATACTCGTAAAGGTCTATATTTTGGAATTTGAAACAGAACTCTAATAAAAATAAGCAGCGGATGACTGCGACTGCATTTAAATAATATACATATTCTTATAACTTGTGTTTTTTATTAAAATTACTACACCATACATTTACTATGTAAGAAACAAATAAGCGAAGTATTTCATACTATTTCGTGCCAACGTTTTAACCTACTGATTGCAACCTTCACACACTTATGTCTTGCTGAGGGCCGACCTAAACTGTTTATTCCGGTATTATAGTCGACATTACAAACCATTTGTCAACTTTACCCCAACGAGATAAGATTAAGTAACTTATTATGCGTTACACCTCATTAAAACCGTACCACACAATAGGTAAACATTATTTCATGTAAAATTGCATTGGCTTAACATGGAGTGATAAAAACGTAAAAAGTCGAGTGAATGATTAGATGTCGTCGACTAATTTGTGCTTGCACAAGTGACCCTAGAGATCAATTCAGATATATTATGACATCAAAATGATATCTAAATGGTATCAGTCGCCGGTGCCTCTCGCTCACGCCAACACACATGCGAACAAGTACGAGCGAGCGAATTGCACGCCAAACTGGTATCATTTAGATATCACAACGTAGGTTTGAATTGGTCTCCTAGTCCCTACATAGCGTGCAATTATTGCGGGACATATTTGCCAAAGTGACAGAAAGGACGATTATGGAAATAAGTAGCTTGTTATTTCTGTTGGTAATTGTCCTTTTCTGTCACTTTGTTAACGACACTGTTGTAACTTGTTCTTTCATAACATAATATATACTCGTAGTCGGATCAACTTAATTTCATTCAAGTTTTATAACTGATGACTTAATTTCCATCCATCTCCAGTTGGTAATTAAATGAAAACATTAAGAGTGCGGTTGGCGAGTGTCTCCGAGCGGCGCAGCGCCCGCGCAGGGTTCAACACGCGGATCCATTCGCCTCATTGATTCCGAGAAACAAAAACAAACAGCCAGTTAAATGGGAGCTGGACGCAGATTAAGTTATATATTTTCATGTTGGCTGCGGTGCAAGTTACAAGAGACTGAGGAGGCTTTCTACAAAAAGGTCTATTTTTGTCGGGGACGTGACTGGGAGAGTTGGGAAGGATCCTAAAATAACTCTAAAAAGATTGTATGCAGGTAAGTAGAAATAACTACTTATGATTTGAGGGTAGGAACCTTTAATGTCTTGCACTGTATGTAAAGGACATAATGCAGCGTGAAAAAACCCTCCACCTCAGTGGAAAGGCACCCATGGGGACCACTCCATACTAGGCACGCCTTTTGAGCGTCGGTTTCTACATAGTCATCAGCGCTATGGAAAATGGCGTAGCTGCGCAGTTGCGCCAACGTTGCGTCGAGCAGCAGCCGTACAGTTGATTAGACGCTGACTGCGGGAGACACTAGAGCGGGGTGGTCGTTAGAATCGCGTCCCGCCCGTCCCTGCGCCGCGCCGCGCCGCGCCGGCTAGGTGTAGGTGTGCCGCGATTCATCAGCGCGCGTAAGCCGCGACCGGCGCCCGCGCAGCCGCCGCCGCCATATTTACGACGCCGTAACCTTTCATTCCGACATAATTTAATTTGAACACGCACCACGACTTAATTATGATATCCCGAGATACCGAACACCGCGCTCTGAGCTGTTTGATTATCAATAAATTACTATTTAATTACGTAATAGCTTTTTACGGTTATGTGTTCGATATCGATTATGATATGAATTCGCATTCGTTTTTCGAGTCGTTCAGTCAGACAAACTCATAATTGTGGTGTTTGTTTATTATGGCTACGAATGCAGACCTCTCTCGAAATGTGACAGCGAAATTTATTAACATTAATTCTATATGTTCATTTTACCTGAAATATATTTTTGATGCTCTGGGAGGTGAAAGCCGGTCCAGACGGGAATATCCGCCCATCAAATCAGGTGGTGTGGACGCGAAAATTAAATTTCCTCGCCGATCTAACTTGATTCAATTTTAAGATTTTGACAGATCAAATGGGGATTCGGACGCAATTTTCGACGCTACTTGTAGTTATACGCGTTTAGGAAATATTAAGGGGTATATTTTTATTTCTTGCGCTCGTATCTCACAATATAGGTATCTAAAATTGTTAATCGTGCTAAATTTGGCTTCCAAATGAAATTTATGCCAATTTTTTTCCTGATCTAATCGGTCGATTTGATCATCCCGTCTGGACTGGCCTTGAGGTCTGAACCAGAAATTCCAACCAACTTCTGAAAATTGATTTCGTTACCAGCGTCTCTTTCGCTCGGATATCGCAAGTGTAGTAGAGTCAGAACGAAATTTCGATATTCGAGGTTCTTGGTCGGCTTTGGGACATAATTTAATTTGAACACGCACATGTAATTATTACGATACGATCCTCGTACGCTCACAGTCGGACTGCACAATACATTACAAGTTAATTACGACATTTCTTTGTGTGATCAAGAAATTAACATAATTCAGAGAACGATCGGTTATTGAGCGACTTATTGTTGATCAAGTTTGGCTTACAATGTGCTCAATGAATTAGTGGTCTTTAAATTTGAAAATCATTAAACGCATTCATTGAAGTGTGAATAGCACTTACCTAACTTACCTAGGTACTGGATTTAGAAGCAATAAAAACAGTTGCATTTATTGTGTTTTAAACTTACTTCCACTGACTTTCGTAAGCGCATTTTGTAATATGCCTACTTGAATAAACTATCTTTATGTTTTATCTACCACCAGTTTTGACATTGACAATATGTCAAAACCGCCGTATTTATTTGGCATCAAAGTGTGAATGAAGGTAGTAAGAGTAGCGGGTAGTGCGGGTAAGTCTGATGAGTTTTCGTAAAGTGTTAGTCCAAAAGTAAGAAAATGCGAGAAATGCGCGCGCCACCAGACACCACGTCTCGTCGTGTATAGCCGTCGAATAGCTCCGTTTTTGTCGCCTATAGCCGTCTCGAAAAGGTATGATAGCGGTAATTAATGGAACAATGAGCGTTCCGGGTAAGAGAAATAGGGAATTGGACCGGTTTTGATTGGTCCTGTATCGATCACCGATCAGCTTTATGAAATGAAATATTTTTATTTCGAACATGTAATATGTTATGTTAAATATGTTATGTGATCGTGACATGGGTCTAACATTATTTATTAATTTCAGTTGGGTAGAGTGGCTTGACTGGTTTTCCGGAAGGTCGCGTTGTTCTCAACATTTGAATCTAAAGTTCTGAAGTAATTATCGAATAGATTTTTAGGTACTTACCTATGTTATTTCCTCCTATTTAGACTTGACATACACACTCCGTGTAATTTATTAGCCACACAGGCAAATAACCCATTTTACTATTCTTGAGTGTACCTACAGGGCACCATTCGGGATTGTTCTGCCATTTAGGGTTCTTGCTAAATTGGAAATTCTATAGCGTAAGTATTGAACAACCAATTAGCTAGGACCCTGAATGGCGCAACAATCGCGGAGCGTGATCGTACATATCAGAAAGTGTACCAAGAGAATATTTTCCACAATTCCTGAATTGTGGATGCCACCACACCCTGCCTATCTTAAGCTTTCTTTCATGAGGCATAAATACTGATTAATTAATTAATTCATTATCGGATTGCCCACACTACGGTTAGAAAACTTGGAAAATTATAAATTCCTCAAAAATCCATTCAACATTAAAAAAAATCTTGAATCGTTTTTAAATAAACTTCCCCGCAATTTATTTTAAAGATTATAATTCCGCATTGAGAGTAGGGCAAGTCAAAAATTCATAATTAAGTCGTCGAAACGGCATCAGATAGCATTTAAACAAATTAGCGTGCTAAATAAACCAACAGGGCTGTGGTGCGCGAGCGCTGAGTTATGCTTGATAATTAAAGCCTGCTGCGTACGCGCACATTCGGCGGCATTCAGGATTTTAATATTTAAAGCCAATGAGCTTAACTAGATCTAGAAGATTGAAACTTCAATAATGTCACGTTCTCGTTACTTAAGTTTTTTTAAAGTTTTTCTCGTTACTTACGTTACTTAGGTAAGTTCGTAGCATCTGTCATACCGATACGTTTTTTTCTTTTTTCTTTTTGTTTGGCATTTGCCATAGATTTTAGCTGATTCACCCATAAATTAAGACAGCGTTCGTTCTTAGCCCATTTTCAACTACATACGGTTCCTAAAACTAGCGATTTCTTCCGCAGATCTATGTTTTTTTAATTTAAAAGGTTCGCAGATGTACGAGTATCTTCTTTTAAAAGGTAACCCTGGACTAGATCGATTTAAATAAGACTAACTCGGAAAATTTTATTTCTTTATATTTATCGCTCTCACACAACGTGAGTCAGATTTACTGCAAGTAATATCATAGCAGCATATAATGTCAAATCAAAATCAAGTCCTCGCAATATGAATGCCGCCCCAGCTAAAGAACTCCATTTGGCGCGATACGCGATAAACCCGCGGTTTGGACATCGATAATTATTTACAAGTAAATTGGAACTAAAACCTGCGCGAGCGGCGGTTTTGGATACGGCTCCTTTACACTCTTGCGACGTTTCTCTTGTGGGTTGGCATTATTGATCTGAATCGATACTTGCTGCTGCGAAACTACAGATCACTTCATTCATAGATGGAGCATATCAGTTATAAGTACATATATCATAATTAATAATTTGTGTGCGTGTGTCAATAATCATAGTTACGGAGATGACATGGTGGTCCTGGCGTGCAGGCCCAGGCCCCCTCAGTCAGTGTAAGTATTGCGCCAGCCAATCGAGGTATGTGTGACGTACGCAACAGCCCATATGGTTACACTTACAATGTGCCTAAGTAAAACAAAGTGCACGGTTTTTGGCGGGAAGTACCTAAATGTCATTTCACTATTCCATCAATCGTCCTTAAAGGTGTTTTACTCGCAAGAGTGACACATTTCAAATGCCCTACATTTGCTGACCGACGACTTGAAGGACGACGTAGATATGGATAGGAAGCATTTCTGCAGCTTCGATGCCGTGTGGCGCAAGAAAACTGCATCACTGCTTGACAGAGTGCACGGGAGTAGCAACGCAACAGCATTTTAAACATGCTAGCTAATAAGGTAGGTTGTTAGTAGTACTTCTCAATTTAAAGTCTCTATAGATGTAATTTAATTTAAAGTATGTATATATGTCTGTGTATGTTAAACAAGAGTCCTCGTAAATACTTTGTAATCGAGTCTATTGCAGGTAGTCTCTAATCGAAACCTTGCAACTTATATGTGGCTTTTATCAGGCAACAATAGCATTTATGTTGTTTAAGATAAGAGCTATGCGTTGGCGGCAGATAGCGGCGGTTCCCCGTACGCTATCTCGTATCGCTGCCTGCATATATTACCTACGGCCTTTATTTTAGCTGATGAATAGATTGCGCGGTTGATGGGAAAGTTTTGTGCGACTGTTTAAGTAGGTTGATTGAAATCTGTTCTGTACCCATTGCTGCTTGTAGACTAGTGCAGAACAATGTATTTTGGGTAGAAAATTATTAATCAATCTGAGGCTGAAGGACAATGAAGGGATTATTATATTCCTGTTTTAATTACCAAATGATTCATTTCACCAAAAAAGCTTTTTATATCTTTTACTTTGTATTACAGGATAAAACGTTATATCTGATGGTAGGTAACTATTAACTAAGATGTTTGTCGCACCTTAATACACAACAGAATTTGTGTGGATAAGAAAGGAGTTCACTGTTGTAAGGTGACATCTATAGATACCTACAGTTAATTCTTCATCTGACACACCTTTAAAGCTACCTTTCCACTGAGGGGGAGATGAGAGGAGATGTCTCAATTAATAGCATTTGTTGTTACCCATAGCTCTTCTCAGCTCTGCTGGATTACAATTAATGCTATATAGGTTGATGCCCGAACGTCTCCTCTCTTTTCCGCTAATATCTTCCTAAGTGGAAAGACAGTCCAATTAATACTGTAGGTAACACAAATAGTTACAAGGCAATCCACACAAGTTAACACATATTTCACAAATGCTTACTGTCAGGTAGGTACTATGACTGCTGTAATATTTGATCATAAACCATGATTTTGTGGATAAAATAGTAGCACCTAACTTGTAAAAACCCATAAATTCTCCGCAATCGATCGATTTCGTGCACCACACCGCAAAACCTTAATTAATTAAGCCCCACATTATCAGGTTTCTTGTAATCTACAGAATTTCGCATCCCACTTTTCTTAACACCGCTCTTTGTTATCATTGGCCATCGCAAAAACTCGCCGGTCGCCGACAAAAGCCACACCAGCATAGCTCCGGAGGAATCCGGCGGAACCCTCGCTCATTAACGCTCCTTCCATCTCTAAATCTCACTCTTACAACGACTTTACTGCTCGCCACTCGATAATCAATAATCTATCATCGATTCATTCACTTACGGTATCCTTTGGAATCTCACTCTCGTGTTGATCTTGAAATCAAACGGACGCATCTCTTCAATCAGAGCAGTTACTGTGAAGTCATCTTTATTGTGTTGCTTTACGTTCCATTTTACATTAACAACAATATATTTGATAGGGCATTCTTTCCCTCGTGGTAGCTTAATTGGAACATATAAAAACGCCTCAAGTTCAATTACCATCACTCGCTAATTTCAACCCTAAATGAATCAGAAAGCAGCTCGCTTTTGTTTAGGGTTTTGAGGGGATTTATCCCAAATTATCGGTGTAGGGTTTACGTACGATGCGCGATTAGTGTTTTTGCGTTGCGCGTAATTAGGGAGTATCGGCGGCGCGTATGAAGACATAAATAAAACGAGCGGAATTAGCGGCGCACCCGCAGCTTGAAATTTCGACTTGTGATCGTGGAAGACGATTTCTTGCGGCGGATCTACAAGACCGAAAAATAAAGTGAGCTGAAGAACCGAATTCGATGAGCGGATTGTTATTTAGAAACTGATACTATACATTTTGACGTTTACAAATACATATTATCAGGTTAAAAGGACCATTTTTTTTTAATTGTCTTGACCCTCCAGATACGTTACATAAATAATTTCAAGGATTTGAACGAATGCATTTATTTTAGCTATCGGACATTGTTCCAAAATGATTTTTTTTCTGTACCAAGGTTCAGTTACATGTTAAATGAATCAAAGAAACAAACCAAGCCCTGCAACTGGTCTGTAATTGTATCCTTCGAGACGGACCAATTTGAGTTATACACGCAGTCAGTCATCTAGAAAATTAATAAATGTTGTTAAATAATGAAAGTTTGATATCGTAACACTGAATCGCGCACTTCTTTTGACTTGATTGGGTACAAATTGGGGACCTGATGTCTAGTAAAATATGATATACGAGTACCTAATGTTACTAGAGTCTGGCCAGCAAATCGTTTCACATGCTATTTTATAAATGTTTATTTATGGCAACAAATTATTCTTTCAATTAAGCTGTCAATTTCAAGTTATGATTTAATTTCTCACAATTTTTATTACCAGCCTGGTAATACCAGGTATAGTTCTTTAATTGTGATACGGTTCGCTGGCCTGACTCTATCCGAAGAAATGAACGTTTATAATTCAACAGAGTATTAAATACTGTTTTTTTGTTGTTTACAGTAGGTATCAATCAACATATGAAAGGTTTATAGTTTCCAATTAATTATGACGTAAAAGGTATCCTGATTAGAACACGAGTACGGCCGCGAGCGACGCAAGCGCCGCAAAGTAAGACATTTCGCATACATGGACATAATCATATTCATTTTTAGCGTTCCGTGTCGTCCCGATATGGAAAAATAGAATTGTCATGTTATTAATCCAAAGAAGGGAAAATGGAATGTATCTGATAGCTGCTGTTATGGCTGAACCCCTGGAGCCTGGCTCCCGCGGGGCGAACGCTTTGGGTGTCGGCGGGCCGGTGGCCGGTTGGGAACGCGTCGCGGGCCGGGGTTTGGAGACCCCTGCTCTAGGGGTTCTGATCTGACGAGAAGAACACTTTGCTTTAACCTCCAAAATGATCTGGAGATTGATTGTAATTTTACAATTTGTTTTGTTGACGATTGTCATGGTAGGCAATTGGTGCGCGACGTTCACTTCATTTCGAATGCACCAATAGCTTAAGCATTCTTCAAGGTCGCATCAAATAAGATCAAACCATAACAAGTTGTTAAATGCTGAATCTGGCTCCTGTACGAGAACGGAACCCCAGGTCACTTCACCGCCGTACTCTTGTTTTCAGCGTAGCAACAGCATTATACCGGCATATAACTGGCGCGCGCGCCACATAGCGTGACATTACATGAGCAATCTGCATACGCTCGGTTTCGTTTCCTAATCACTTGTATGCAAACGGGAATTAACACTTGACAGCTGGTTGGCCAATTTTTGTGGACGGGTTTCTGCCGACTAGACATGAAGCAAGTTTTCGACAATGAAGTTACTTAAAACTCAAAGAGTGTGGTAGTTGTCCCGTTCTAAAGAACGTTGTCCGTTTTGTATGGGGAATGTTCTCGTGCGAGATGCACGAGCGTATATTTCTTCGATTTTCAATCGCAGGAAAAAAAACCATTTGCTTTTGATTGCTGCAACTAAAAGCAATCGCTGCTTTGTCGATGAACTTAATAATTTTGTTCGTTGTTAGAGAAAGTGGACGCAATAGCCGCTATGTCGGAATTATCCACCACGGAATTGACCTTACTCTTATATCCAGGCTGGTCGGTGTCGCCCCGAAACACGCCCGAACTCGAATATCGACTTCACGCGTATGCAAATAAGCGCACAACTTAATTACGGAAACTAGTACATTTATTCACACTTAGCGCAATATAGACGGCCATGCATTTACGTAAAACGTATAATTTTTATTGTATTTCAGGAACGCGACGCGTTGAGTTATTGCTTTATTTTTGTCGGTACAGTGATCAATGTACACAATACCAGCAATATATTATTAACTACAATATATTATTAAGTAGTTATTGCTTTTTGATGTTTAACTCAGTGCGTTTCTCCAGAAACTTCCCTCCTCGCAGCCTCGCACAGCTAAACCGTGTGTAAACCGCTTGTAATTCCTCTAGTGATGGTAATTGCTTACCATAAGACGGTTAGTCTGCTCTGCTTGTTTGCCTCGTATATCATAAAAAGCAATCCCGGAAGCGACAATACTATCTGCACAGTGCACCTTGCCGGCCCACCCCTTTCAGGTTCCCCAGACGTGACTGTTTACAAGTTATTAAGCAATAATGCAAATAATTAAAACCTATGTAAAGTGTAAAGTTCAACACGATCAGCTGAACCAAAGTAAGGTCGTAAGTCTAGAGATAAGTTTAAGCAAATGTGTCCTTAACACGATGGCATAAGCTTGATATTTGTATAAGTTTTCTGAGGTGTTATGGAGTTGTGGCGGTGTTTCGTAAAGGTCTCACGCCTGTCCTGTGTGCGCTGCCAAACCGCAGTCGACAATTAATAGTCATTAACACTATGTTGAAGCGCCTAACATGGCGCGGCGCGCGGGTGGCCAGTACTTACACCAAAGTATACATTTAGCTTCCATATTATAGAAGTATTATAGAAGTAGGTGTGGTAGCTGTGGCTGTCACATTCATATTTCACCCTGTCCATGTAGATACTCAATTAGTGTCACCTCATAAGGATAAGACACCGATTTATAACAGTGTTGCAGTGTGGGTATGATGACAAAATGATGCAAGTAGTTGGGACAAAAGTTTATGTTCGGAGAAATGACACACGGAGTGATGACATTGCCGCAATATCGAGGGTGAATAGAAGATATTATTGTATCGTACATTTTTGTATCGTTATGGCATGCTAGGCTGGCGCACCACCCTGCGGAGGTGTGAAATCGATCACGTAGATCGCCGCACGTGATGTGAGCTTACTGCTGCGCTGGCTTGTTCGCGTTTGTTGCGGCTGCGCTTACGGTACGGTAGGCCGTTAGGGGGCCTAGCCAATATGACAATCGTTGAGAGACACGAAAATTATCTATGGATTTATAATTATAAATGAAATGAATTCACTTAGTACTCTCTTATGATCGATTTTCCATGATCTTTAAACAAAAGAATATTGATTACGTATGAGATGTGCATAGGTGTTATGCATGTAATAGGCGCATTGCTTATAATAGGATCTCTCAATCGAGACGGGGCCGGTTTTAGCATAGGGCTGGTCGGAAACGCACGAGCAGTCGCCACGGCTACTGTGGGTGTAGTAGCCATAGCACGGGCGAGTCGAGAACTCCTTGGAACCAACACTCCATGGAAGGAAATGCAAGCACGAGTGAAGGGGCAAGCGGCCATGAGGTCGGTCACCTACGCGTTGGACCAGCCATATTCACCCTTTGTTATATGAGGGCCTCAAATATGTAGCTTTTGTAGCTTTAAGGAGTAGGAACTGGACATATTGTTCTTAGATCTGATGGCCGAAAGGTATCTTAAGTAGCAACCGTCAATTGGAAGACATAGCCAAAGATTAGTCCAAAAAGGTTGCAGGGAACCATTGGATGAAACAGTGCACGGCCAGTCGCTGTACCTACAGATCTTAAGTGAGGCATAGGCCAAGCAGTGGAGATTTTTCTTTCCATAAATACGAGTAGGTATAAGTATATGACACAAGTGTGTACGCGCGGCTATTACTTGAACATCAAAAACCAAAGTTTTTTTTCTCTCTCTCTCTCTCTCCCTCTCTCTCTCCGTCTTTACCAAGTGTATATATTATGTAACAGTGACAGAATGGCAAATGAAGGATTTATAGATTTTGATATTTGCTATGGCCTCCACTGGCCTCCAGTCAGACTGGATGGTCAAAATGTTCGACTATGCTAATTATTATGTAAAGGAACGTCGGTAGTACGGCTATCGCGATCATGATACGCTCCGGAGCCGATCAACCGTGAAACATGAATAGAAACTACGAGGAAACGAACGAAATATAGCGAGTTATCAATAACGGGGTACGGGAAACATAATCATTAGAATATCATCTCACTCTAATAAGGAGCAATAGAAACAATCATTAATACAAATGAAATAAATGTCATAATACTAAAGAAAAACTGACAAATCCCTCCTAGCGCTGCCTGCGCTGGCGCCCGACGTCTTTGCTAATGCCGTGAACCTCTCTCTAGAAGCCCGTCATAGCGCCCGTCCTAATTTTTCAAGCACCTTCGAAATTGAAAAATGTTGTCTAGACACAGTAGACATCCAGCGGTCATGTACAAGGAATATAGGAAAGTTACAAGGAATGCTTTTTAGGGTTCCGTACCCAAAGAGTAAAAACGGGATCATATTACTAAGACTCCACTGTCCGTCTGTCTGTCACCAGGCTGTACCTATCTCATGAACCGTAATAGATAGGCAGTTGAAATTTTCACAGATGATGTATTCCGCTATAACAGCAAATAGTAAAATTAGAATATAATAAATATTTAAATGGGGCTCCCATACAACAAACGTGATTTTTTTGCCGTTTCTTTCGTAATGGTACGGAACCAACCGTGCGCGAGTTCGACTAGCACTTGGCCGGTTTTTTATATTCCGAGCATAGTTAAAAGACTTATTAGATTACTAGGTATATTTCAACTTGGTGAATAAATAAAAACAAAAATGAATTTTTATTTGTTGGTTTTGAGATATTAACTTTCCTATCAAAGACTACATAGTAAAGTTAATATAAAGGAATTTATTAAGGCGTTTGAATGCTTTAAGAACTTATCGGGGCACTGTCCGACTGTCCCCAACGGTAAAAACAACCCGAACGAAAGTAATCAACAAACAGTTACACTGCAAACTGGACTCCAAAGAACATGTGATTACAAATTAACTAACTACCCTTTACCAAACAAATAAGAGCTATATCTTGACACTACACTTGCTGCTTTGTAATTAGAAGTAATCGCTTTAATGAGCTGGCCATAACCGTAATTGATAGTGCTGTGTTCGACAAAAACACTACAATAGCTTACCTGTAGTGTAGTAGTATTACTAGTTTTTTAGCCAAGAAGTTTCTACTTGTTACAAGTAGAGTTAACCGTCACATATTATGACCATTTATAAAATAGGTGATTTCTAGTAACAAATATTGATTATTAAACTTTAACAGACATTGAGTCTAGCCTTATGGGAAGTGCAAAGGATAAGAATTTAGCTCAATCCGGGGATACAGGCTGCGCTGCGCCTAGTTTGGGGCTGATGGATATTAGTCATTGTAAAATGTAATTTTTTGTAAGGTTCAATCTTTGATGACAATATGTAAAAAATATTTGGTAAATGAACGATTTGATTCAATAGTGCAGAGATATACCTACATGGAAATAATAATAGTAAATACTTTTGATATGGTTTACATACATGGCATTTTTGACACGCTTAACTTCAAACTCAGGTAATAAATACATCTAGCAGATTATATGATTTTGGTATTAAAACAAGGTAATAGGGTAGGTCTTTGCTGAGAGGGTCGAATGGATTTACCCGAGTTTGAAATTAAGCGACACATTTATTGATCAAGAAATAGTATTGTATTTCTTAATAAGAATAAAGATACCTAACGGAAGTAAGTTCCATAATTCACCTGCTGTCCAGGATAGAAATGATAATACAAATAGCTTCGCGAGAATAATTAAAGGAGTTTCATATATGTACCTACCTGATTGTGTTCAACAAAAGTATTTTATTGGTATTATAACAGGTAGGTAAGGTGTATTTGGGTAATTTCGTATGTCGGATAATTACAAAAATCAGATGAAAATGACCCAAAATTCCATCATAATAAGAGTCCGTTTTCGGAATTATCCAACGGTTTTCGACATTCGTAATTACCGAATAAACCTTACCTACATATACCTATTGTAAAGAACCAAGTCAATTCAAAATACGAAGCTAATCCAAACTGTCATGCAAGTATCTAGGTACTTATTATTAGACGATATTCAATTTACCCAGACATTTCATATCGATATTATACGATATTAATTTATGTAGAAAATGATTATGCAATAAAGTAGATTTTTTTTTTTACTTCGCTTCATTGGAGTCAAACTGTTGTTAATTAGCATGGCTATGGGTATAATTATTAGAATTACAGGCACCAGTGCCCACTACTAGTATCGAATATAATATATCAGTGTGGTTACCATCGGAGATATAATGGCAAATACCGGGGCCAACAAAAAGTGTAGAAAGAAGAACCAAGCGGGAATGAGAAAATATACAAATATGTATTGCACACCTTAGTAGAAGAAAAAATACTTACAGAAAAACAGCAACACAAGTAGTAAATAACAGACGGCAGACAACCTTTAGGTAGCGAAAATGAATAACTATTGTAGGTAGCACAGCTGTTTTGAAAAGGAATAAAAAAATAAATGAGATGACAAGCTTCGGCTCGTCTAAAATAGGAACAGCCATGTTAATAAAAAAACTAAATCGAAATTTAGATTAAACTGTTGGGTGTATAAATCTTGCTGAAGCAAAGCCAGGAGGAGAAACAATTAAACAAAATTTATAACTAACAAACTTTATTCGCCTATTTTATTACTATAAAAGCTCAGTGGTAAAGCCGCTTCACTCACAGGTTCAAGTTATACGGGTTACACTATACACACGTTGGAAGGTGTTGCAATATAGTTGTGGAACAGCTTATAAATATTATTTCTAAAGAATTATAGAAAATAATAGTACCACAAGACGAATAAAAAGAGACATTAAGAACTTTATAAGACGATAATGGAAGAAAGGAAAGTAGTGGGAAGAAATAAAATAAATAGTAGGTACATATTATCAGGTGAATGGAAGAAAAAGATTATAAAATTTGCGACTTTCACAAGGTCGGTCTTGGCTTTTTTGCTGACACAGACTTGCCGTCATCTTACTATGATCAAATATATGCTGCTGCGGCTGTTGTATTTACATTTAAACTTGCCGGATCACATGAAACGGGCTGCAGCGTGAGAAACAGACATACCGGTCCAGACATACATACATACTCCACCAAGACGGTAGCCAACGGTAATTGATAGTCACTTCAGAAATACAGAGTTGTCATTGTAATTACTCCGTGTTAAGAATAGGTCATTATTTCATCAATAGTGTCGCAGGCGGCAGGAGGTACAAAGTCGAAACAATGCATATATTAAACGTTTACTCGTAAACTGGAATGTAAAGTCCGGAGTTTGTGCGCAATCAACATCGGACGGAGTTCACGAAGATGTCAACTCGACATGGGTATAAGACCAGCGCAACATTTTGAGGACCCGGGGTTAGGTATGTAAAGTCTGTGAAATCTCTGGACATTTTTGTTATGGGTACTCTGGAGTTAAGAATCCCTTCTGTCATTACTATGATAGTATTGAATGCTTCATAAGTATATGAACATTTTCCTGTCAACTAGTTCTTCTAGATTTAGCTTGATTTTGGAATTAGGTACGCCTTAAGACTGATTATGCTAGCCCTAGTGCTGCAAAGAAGACAACCTTTAGGACATTGGTGTAAAACATAAAATTCAAGAAAATCCAAGAAGTAGTCCAAGAAAATTATGTTTTTACAAAGATTTCATGTAGATTTCATGTTGGTCAACGCAAACATTATTTTTGCCACAGTTATCAAAAAAATCTAAAAAACGTTTCCATACGGTACCTACGCGTATTAGGGGTCAAATTATTTTGGAAGCGATGTCATTCCAAGAATATGGCTCTGGTACAGTGTTCGTTTGCGATTGTTCCTTGTTCCGCCTCCGGTGATATTTACTTTGTTGTTCAGCAGTTAAAATTTAATGAACAAGTGGTAAATTCTAACTCCAATTTGCATTCCTTCATTTAGCTAAGTGAATTATGCAAAGAGCGAGCCCACCGCGGGGCTTTCTATTTATTGGATCATAATTTTCCGGCGAACGGCATTTTTATTGACGTGGACTTTATTGAGGCGTCGATTAACCGCCGGACGACAAAAAATAACGGCGCAGCTGAAATAGTCATGGACAACCTGTGGTGACATGGGTTCGTACTCGTACTCTACCTACTGTTGTACTTGAATATTATAAAAATAAACCCTTGAAAAATTAATGAATGCATGCTTACTTAGTTTTTGCCTAAAATATCATTAGCGGCATTTAATAAAATCATGGAAAGAAAATATTTTACTATTTTCAGGGCAGTGGGTGTTTTTAAATCTGTTCTATACAAGGTAACCACACTCATGTTTTAATAATACAGGAATCAAACTTAAATCGAAAAAACCGACCAAGAGCATGTTGGGCAAGTGTAGTGTAGGTACCTAGTTGACTTCGGAACCCTAAAAATGGTTCAGCTAGCGGCTGTTTAAAAGCTAATATTTGTTTGATTATTGTTTCGCAATCGCGAAGAAATGTTGGGCATAAGTGCAGCAGTGCATGATCAGTTATGTAAATTTCAGGCCTATTTGCATAATGTCATTGTATTTTTCAATTATTGGAGCGCACTCGGCATCCGTATCTTCTTCTTCTTCCTCGCGTTATCCCGGCATTTTGCCACGGCTCATGGGAGCCTGGGGTCCGCTTGACAACTAATCCCATGATTTGACGTAGGCACTAGTTTTTACGAAAGCGACTGCCATCTGACCTTCCAACCCAGAGGGTAAACTAGGTCTTATTGGGATTAGTCCGGTTTCCTCACGATGTTTTCCTTCACCTAAAAGCGACTGGCAAATATCAAATGATTTTTCGTACATATAATAAGTTCCGAAAAAGTCATTGGTACGAGCCGGGGTTTGAACCCGCGACCTCCGGATTGAAAGTCACACGTTCTTACCGCTAGGCCACCAGCGCGTTTTTAGGGTTCCGTACCCAAAGGGCAAAACGGGACCCTATTACTAAGACTCCGCTGTCCGTCCGTCCGTCCATCCGTCCATCCGTCCATCCGTCCGTCCATCCGTCCGTCCGTCCGTCCGTCCGTCCGTCCGTCCGTCCGTCCGTCCGTCCGTCCGTCCGTCCGTCCGTCCGTCCGTCCGTCTGTCACCAGGCTGTATCTCACGAACCGTGATAGCTAGACAGTTGAAATTTTCACAGATGATGTATTTCTGTTGCCGCTATAACAACAAATACTAAAAACAGAATAAAATAAATATTTAAATGGGGCTCCCATACAACAAACGTGATTTTTGACCAAAGTTAAGCAACGTCGGGAGTGGTCAGTACTTGGATGGGTGACAGTTTTTTTTTTGGTTTTTTTCGTTTTTTTTTTGCATTATGGTACGGAACCCTTCGTGCGCGAGTCCGACTCGCACTTGCCCGGTTTTTTTTCGGCATCCGTATCTATATTATGGTAATGTGCATCAAGATTATTTGCAGGCCTAAATCCAAAATTGTATTGATGCGCGACGTACACCAATTACATGTGCAAGCGCATCTCCGCGTGACGCAGCGCGGTGCGGGGGGTGCGGGGGCACGGCACCGAGCGCGGGCGAGGGGGGGCGGGGGCATGCGCGGTGTAATCACTAATTACGCCTCGTAACTCATCTATACAGCAATTAATACCGCCGAGCCGCATTTTACTAATTGCCCCTGATTTTCATAAAACTATTCGCAACAGTTTTGTACAATGGGAAATAGTATTGAGCTGTTTGTGCGAAGTCGTATCGGATTCGTGATGTTGGATCATTTAAACACGCTTTAATTTTATTATTGTATAACATTACAGCAATGTTATCGCTGACTTATTTGCAAGTCAACTATAGAGTGGTTATTACCAGCGTAGCAATTGGAATATAGGTATATTTATTTTATTAAGTAGCAGGGCATGTGGTCTGTCTGTCCGTCTGTCTATCTGTCTGTCTGTCTGGCTGGCTGTCTGTCTGCCTGCTTGTCTATCTTTCTGTCCATCTGTCTATCTGTCTGTCTGTCACCAGGCTATATCTCGTGAACCGTGATAGCTAGACAGTTGAAACTTAGACAGATGATGTATTTTTGTTGCTGCTATAACAACAAATACTAAAAACAGAATAAAATAAACATTTAAGTGGGGCTCTCATACAACAAACGAGATTTTTTTGCGCAATGGTACGGACCCCTTCGTGCGCGAGTCCGACTCGCACTTGGCCGGTTTTTTAAATCTACGAGTATACGAATTATACGATAGACGACTGTCTATTGTTAATTGAGTCTATAAATCCTACGAACCTCTGGGTTTGATACCTTGATTGGTGAATCATAATGTCTTTGCAATAGTGTTCCCTTTATTACATTTCATTTTTCATTCTGTGTTATGAATCGATGACATTTTTTGACAGTGTTCGTGCAGTGGTCTCAAAAAATCCTACTTCCTAAAATCACTAGAAAATTCATTCGTACTTACAAGATACTGCAAATTTCGTGACATGTTTATAGCTGGGTACCTATAGCAGCTCTAGATGATGTCCTGCGCCGGCGCAGTGCTTGGCCGTTACAACAGGTCCGGGCAGTTTTTGTCGCGCTCGCGCTCGGCGGGCAACGCTCGCCGCCCGCGCCCGCGCCCGCGCCCGCGCCAGCGACCGCACTCGCTGCCGCCTGTCAATTGTCCTCGCTTGCCACGAAAACTTATATAAGATAAGATTTATTGTTTAACTGTGTACAAAGATGTTACATAATACAATTAAGAACCAACAGTATGTCCATCACGGACGTACAATACGAGTATAAACATAAATATATACATCTAAACTAACCCAGAAAGTTGTACCAAAAAGGCAAATTAGCATTTATCTATTTACTAAATTACACGTTACATTTCTTTACACGTAACTTTCCATATTTTGCTGGTCTTATTTTCTATTAAAATCCTAGCATCATACAGTGTAATGAACTAGTGGCACGATCTATAATATCTAGACTACAAGAGTACCTACAATAAAATTGAGATTATCCTATTCTAACTTCTCATGTTTCCAAACTAAAATCAATATTTATTCGTACCTACAATTTCAAACAGCAGAAATCGATAGGTATTTAATTGTTGTCCGCGATGGGCTTTTTTTCTAAGCGTTTCAAAAATTTTTCTGGTTAATAAACTGAACACATAATTGGAAAAATTTACAATAATATAATTATGTGCCCATTAATGGTGCCCCATCATGATTGAAGTATAAATCCTATGACTTGCAGCACGCGTTAATAGTATGGTTTCTTTATCGGCATTTAATTAGAAAATAAAGTTAATGACTTAAGCACACATTTGTGCCGTATTAATTATGTATAGACACCCACTTTTCGACCTATGGGATAACTAGTTTAGTATAATAGGCGCGGAAAAAGCGAGCTGATGATGCGCAAAGACCATGAGAGGATGCCCGGGAGAGGTGTCTGTTTGTAGAGTCGGTTTACTTTAGACGGACTATTTAATACGAGTATTATAAATAGGCGTTCAACCTAATTAGGCCTTGTGCATCTTTACAGATGATTTAAGCAGCATCTATGACTTATATTATCTAGCGACAGCGTCGCTCGTGGCTATATAACCCGATCCTTGAACGGCACACTCGTCCACATTTGTGACTCTAAAAGTGCATTGAAAGTGCATATCTGCAGGATCATAAAATTCTGAACGGCATGCTATCGGCGAACAGTAATAAATTAAAATGTGCACTTTTTATCCAATTTGTATCCTTGGTCCATCCCTCCTGTACTTGTACTGTGAGCTTCCAATGCGGTCGCGCATATCTCATGAACAGGACCCCTATTCGACAAGCGACGTTTGACGTACCTATCGTGTTGATCTCCCGTTGATGTGGGAAAAATCATAAGTTCTCGAATACGTACAATGTCAAAATTTGACATTAACAATCCACAGTTAGGGTACCAAGCAAACCAAACCGAACCACCCTTAGTTTAGAGTTGAGTTTTGGTTATACCAAATGATATTATCCACCGTTGATGGAATCAACACTCAGTATGCAATAAAATCAACTGTTGATTTGACGTGGATGCGAAATCTGACAGTTGTACATGTCGAATTTGGCCCCAGTACATTTTCCAGCATTTTTGGTGCAGCGGAGTGGTGTTAACGGAATTGGTATAAATAATTTCAACTCTAATGATTAATTAGCGTTAATTACGTTAATATTAACCTTAATTTACCATTTCAGTTGAAATGACCTAGACCAATTCCGTTTTAAGGGACCCTCTGATTAACAGTCCGCCGGACGGTATCGGCCTGTCAGTTGTTCGGAACTGTCAAAATTTTGTTCTAACTGACAGGCCGATACCGTCCGGCGGACTGTTAATCAGTGGGTCCCTTACACCACTCTGCTGCACCAAAAATGCTGGAAAATATATGATCACTGCTCATGAAACGGTCATCAGTTTCGCAATAATGGGTTGAAATTTACCCCCTACATGAATCCTGATTTCGGGTTTCTTCCTCACGCCTACATTTATCACGTAACGATAGTCATGAGGTATCTCCAGCACGGTGGCATCGTGATAAGATCGGCTTGCGGGTGCAAATCTAAAGCATCGGTGGTGTATCTCGTCATGGTAGGCCATCATGCTCAGATTCCCCCCGTGGTGATTTCCGATTGCGGGTTGTCGTGACGCGCATACTTTACGTCACGCTTGTTTTGTAAGAAGGGTAATTTTATCAAGCTTTTAATTACATTACCCCATGATAAGCTATCAAATGAGTAGCAATGGAAGAACTTTGTATTCTTGTCGCCTGGTTGCCGGTCCCTGAGTGTTTTCAAATGCTTTTCAGTTTACCTCTTTTTTTCGGACGTTGCTTAAGTATGAAATTTTATAATAAATATTTAAGGCATTTAAGAGGGTCTTATTTGTAGTTGGTACAGTCGCCATCAGATATATCGGAGCGGCCAAGGTGCTCACAAATATCTGAGCACGCCTCTATTGTCAAGGCGTTAGAGTGCTTGTTCAGATATTGTGAACACCTTGGCCGCTCCAATATATCTGATGGCGACTGTATAAGATCGAACCGGAGACAATATTTTGTATATGGTGTTGCCTGAATTGCAACAACTTTATACTTCCTATTACTGACTAATTAAATGGTAACATTCCATTTCTAACCGCAGCTGCACTACCGGTACTGAACGCGTCGCTGTCGTTGTCAATTTCCATAGTAAAATGGACAGTAGTGCAGCTGTCGTTGGAAATGGAATGTTACCCTACGCAGCAAAAATCTGTTGTGTCACAAAAATGATTTATTCCTTGTAAGATTATTATAATTGTATGTATATAGGTACGTATAGTACTACTTATGTTAGTCTGTACGCCTCTATCTATGGGCCTTAGTTGCCTCAAAATAAACCATATTTGATTTAAATTGATTTTTTATTTGCATAAAACTGATAAAGATTAAATTACGTGCTAACGTCATTTGGTAGTAACATCTTGTCGTGTTGTGAGGCGAGCAGACATGGCGGGAGCGTTTCTCCTATAGATTTATTGCCTTTCCAATACGCGCTGAGAATTTTAATGTAATCTATTCACGATTAGAATCCTGGTTAGACGGGCGGCAAAAATATTATACCAAAATATCGACTTTATAGCAACATCAATTCAAACCAAACCATAACAACAAAGGTGACTGCTCTTTGACAAATCGAAACTTAAATTATGTATGAAAATAGTCACGTTAGGGTAACATTCCATTTCCAACGACAGCTACTGTCAATTTTACTATGGAAATTGACAATGACAGCGACGCGTTCAGTACCGGTTGTGCAGCTGCGGTTAGAAATGGAATGTTACCATTACTTTTAATAGCATCAATTCGGTCATCCCGATACATTTTTTCTTTTCTTTAGATGTTTGCCGATATTTCAGTGCCATCTCGTACCTTGTCTTGTCACAGTGACAATCAATATGATAGTTCTATTAGGGACCTCATACCACGAAATGGTTACAGATGTAGTGCATAATAATTATTTACAAAACTAATTATTTACATACGTGTTTTGCTATTTCAGTCAGTCTCTGTACAAAAAGTACTGAGGATGACTGAAGTAGCATGACAAAAACGAACGTTTCCGAGACGGAAAACAATTATGTACTACATCTGTAAGCCCCCTGTCAACCAATCGCAAGACATCCTTAATATGGTATATCTGAGGAAGTATAAACAAAATCTACTGACGAAGAAAAGCCATTTCTATTTTGATTTATTACCTTTCGGCCAAGAATGTTAATACCTCATTCAGTAGGAGAGCTCTCGTAAACACTCCTTTTTAGGAGCTAATAGCGACGCCATTGGAGCTGCTACTGGAATGTCGGGGCGTGAAATTTGCCGCGTTTCAGGTGTTAATGTTTAATGTCTACAGGCTGTTCGGAATGGAAGAATGTTCTATAATAGTACCTAAATGGCTAGGTAATTGTTTGAGACATACAGAATGTGCGCTAATGTGTCATATGTCATGTTACTCCGGCAATTTATTTCCTGCATGGTTAGTATGTACCTATGCGCCACTCTCGCGTCGGTACCATGTAATGGAAATAGAGGCAACACAAATGATTGAGGCAAAACATGGTAAAAAAACCGTTGCGTTTATTAACCTTTGTTTATAAATAATTCAGGTTTCTAAATAACCTAATACATATATAGTGGAAGTATTATTTCTTTTTGGGAAACTTTGTAATAGGTATTTTTTGTATATTATTATATGATTTTGAAATAGCAGTTAAGAAGCACAAAGTTGTTCAAAAGAACTTGAAAAATTAGTAAAATTCAGCCTTGTTCTGTTTTGGATTGGGTTAAGGAGTTTCCTTCCTTTCTTATTTTAGACTGGTAGTCGATTCTAACTCGAAGAAGCGCTGGTGGCCTAGCGGTAAGAGCGTGCGACTTGCAATCTGGAGGTCACGGGTTCAAACCCCGGCTCGTACCAATGAACTTTTCGGAACTTATGTACAAAATATCATTTTATATTTACCAGTTGCTTTTCGGTGAAGGAAAACATCGTGAGGAAACCGGACTAATCCCAATAAGGAGGAGGTTGGAAGGTCATATGGCAGTCGCTTTCGTAAAAACTAGTGCCTACGTCAAATCATGGGATTAGTTGTCAAACGGACCCCAGGCTCCTATGTGAGGCGTGGCAAAATGCCGGGATAACGCGAGGAAGAAGAAGAGTTGATTCTAACTTAACAATTTTTTATCGTTTTAACTGCATGGTCGTCAGTAATCTTCAAGGTCGTATCAAAATTATCTACACCACAACAAATTGGTATTGGTAGTCAGAATCGGGCTTTATTCAAGTTTTATTTTTGTAAATGATTTTTATATACATTAAAACGCGTATAAAAATCATAACGGTTATTTTAAAGATTTTTCTTTCTTCGAGGCACAACGATGATACATTGTTGCTTTGCTTAAATATAGCGGAGAAAATTAACTGTCCATGTGTATAGCGACCACCCTGTGTGTGATATAGTGGGCACTCGCAATGACTTCATCTGCCGAGGATTTGCAAGTTAGATCTTATGAAGACGAATACCCGTTTAATGCTAATACTTAAACTGCTAATTACTCCCATAAAACTCTTATCGAGATTCACACGCTCATCCGAAACGAAACCTTATTTTTGTGGGACAAGATCGGTTATTACAGAATGTGTTTTTGTGTGATACGGTCTTATGGCTGCTAGTCAATGTGTTATGATGACACGAGTGATGGATTGAAGTTTTTATTATTCACGAATATAAATATTTAATCGATTATTGTCTCGACTAAATTTTATCGATTCATGGTAATAGCCTCTTCAATTGTCACGCTACGATTAAGCCAGTTTTTGTATGGAGTTTGTATGAAACAATGCAACATTGAAAACAGTTCATACATCATTTTCCTTATAGCTCAGGTTTTTGTTGGTTTGATGAAAGTGCATTTGGTAAGCAATAAACTCGGCAGCAGTAACTCGATTAGCGTCCGTCATCCGTCATTTTAACTGTGACAGATGTAACAAGTGGTCAATTATTCCTGAAAAACTGGTAAGCTCCTTCCACGCTTTTTTATGAGCGCAGTTGGTTGTTAAAATAACTCGAGAACATTAGCAGTTGCTTAACGGACATTGTAGTTAAAGGTATACTTAATCACACTAGGTGTCCCGATAACATAACATTATTTACCACTACGACTGTAAAAGAAAGACCTTTGAGTTATGGTGACTGAAAAATTAGCCTCAACCTATGCAGGGTCGTTAAACTTTTTCGAGAAGAAGAGCCAACCGCAATAGAAATCACCAGTTTTAGGAGTCTCAAAGAGCCGCAAATGTTGTTTTCAGTGGTCTAAGAACTCTTAAATGTTATGTTTTGGTCCCTTGAAGACCCATTATATTAACGTGCGTATCTAAAGTAAAAAAACTGGCCAAGTGCGAGTCGGACTCGCGTTCCAAGATTTCCGTACATTACACAATTTTTAACAATGTATTTTTTTATGTGAAACGTGAGTGAAACGTCTTTAAAAAATCCGTAGGGGTCGGATAAAAAACTAAGTAATTAAGTCCGACTCACGCTTGACTGTAGATTTCTAATAGGTTTTCCTGTTATCTTTAGGCAAAGGCCTATTTTATGTATTATTTTTCAAAATTTTAGACCCAGTAGTTTCGGAGATAAAGGGGGGGGGGGGGTAATGGTAATTTTTTGCCTATTTTCTTGAATTACTTCTAAACTGTTTATACGAAAATTAAAAAATATATATATTTGAGATCCTTACAATAAGTTCTTTCATTTAATATGTTACACGATATATTTTGAAAAACTTTATTTATTAATTTTCTCATTTACCCCCCAAAAGTGGCCCCCATGTTTAAAATTCATTTGTTTACGTTGCATATCCGTATTTGGGTCAGAAACTTACATATATGTACCAAATTTCAACTTAATTGGTCCAGTAGTTCCGGAGAAAATCGGCTGTGACAGACGGACAGACAGACAAACAGACGCACGAGTGATCCTATAAGGGTTCCGTTTTTCCTTTTGAGGTACGGAACTCTAAAAACCGCATGCTACTCACGAGCGCGGTTAGCTGACCCCTCGCCTATCCGAATGAAAGAGTAAAATGAAACTATAAATCGTTTCTGTATTAGTTCCACGTCAGCCCTTATGACATTGACCTGTATAAGTCTTTTCACTACACCAGCCGGCCTAGCCAAGGTTACAATCGCTATCGCTTCGATAACGAAAAGCATTATGTGTCTCTATTTCTCTTCCATATTAGCGAGACAGTGACAGTTGCGTTTCGATCGCTACGGAGCGTAAGCGATTGGCATTTTGGCTGCGCGGCCAGCTCGGAAAGGATTACTTTGCACTTCGAAAACGAATAGCAAAGTTGCATTTTATCCACATGTGAGGCAAAGTAATTAAATGCAAATTTTGAGTTGTTTTCTTATGTTTGCTGGTAGAATTGACTTTTAAACGATGATTCTGGATGATAAATATTTAATAACATTCATTTGGATTTGATTTGGTTTGATTTTGTTTGATATTTTACATTCAATATTTGCTCCGGGCTGGTGTGGTGAAAAATTTAGTGTTTCACTCGGGGGCAAATTTTGTTTAACCCTCGTGCTTTGAAAACCTCGCAACGCTCAAGATTCCATTTTTCGAACCACTCGCTACGCTCGTGGTTCAATTTTGGAATCTTTCGCTTGCTCGGGTATCAATATTAGCACGAGCGGTTAAACAACATCTTTGCCCCCTTGTAAAACAAATAACTATTAACTATAAATTTTCACTAATGCGATAATCCTATCAAAACAGGATAAAAATATATGACTCTAGAAAATGTATTCAATCCGATCGGTTTTCTAAAAGGAAATGGCACTTATTAGCGCCGTAAAACTCACACGAGCTCTCGTAACTCGACGTGGTGCCGACAGAATTCACCGCTCATTCGTAATGCTTATTACAAGAAAATAAGATCTATAGTGACCAGTAAAGAGCGTTGTTAGTACAGTGAATAAAATACCAAATACGATTGTCGGTTCGGTCCAGTTTCGGTGATAGCGTTTCTTTCGGGTCCCTTGTAGTCGCCGGTCGTTTTTCGGCGTGACGCCGAGCGCAGCGGAGTTGGCGCGCGCGCTATGCAGCACCAAAACATTTACACGAGAGAGTCGTGTGCAAGGGTGAACCAGTATAAGGTGAACTAAACATAGTAGACATAGTGTGATACTTAAGTGACCCGTTTTAATTGATCGATAAAGTTGATAAATTGTCACTCGCAGTCACGAGTTTGATAGTTAAAAGAATCTTTTTTGTTAATTTGTTATAAGTACTCACTTGCGTATTTTTTGCATACAATTGCAGTGGTAGGAGTGATAGTGGTTGTGGCGTACAGCAAGCGCCTCAGAGTCGGAACAAACTAACTCCACGTGGTATTTGTAATGATAAGGGGTGAAAATGTTGTCATTAATATCAAATTATTATGAAAATAAATATGACATTTACCTAGAATGACACGCCCTCACCTTGCTCTTGCTCTGTTCTAGGTGCGGGGCTGGCTTGGATAGACACTCACTACTCACTACACCAGTCCACCCATCTCCCGACTTGTCCGTCTCTCTGAACGAGACCTCCGAACTTAATTGCTCGGTATCATCGCATACTAAAATGCCCTTTCGTTTTTTATCCTCCCGTAATGACATAATCGTGGCCGCGCGGATGCGACCCGCACTTTTTGCCGCACCATCTGCAAATGCCATAACTGCGGAAAGAGTATATGTGGCTAATTAAGACATTAAATTAATCATCGATGAGAGTGTTATATAGTTCAAATATAGCGGGTAATGGTATACAATTAAAGAAAATTGTAGGCATTGTTGACAGGTTAGTGAACACTAGTCCCGTAGGCCGGCCGTCCATTTCTTAATCGGTAATGAAATAAGAAATTATCTTTCGGGCTATTCATTAAAAAACATGTTACATTCAAATTGAGGCTGTAGCATGTTGCTGTTGCTGCGTTGTTGAATGTCATTGACAATTTTCCTGATAAATGCTGTCGTAATTAGAACGTTCAATCCGTCACTTATATTATCAGGAAGGTTAACTGTGTCACCGCCCGCGCCGACGTTGCAGCGGTGAAGGTGACCTTCGGATGGCAACTGCAACTGCATTACTGTGGCGGCATTATTACTGCAATGCAACAGCAACGCAACTGCATAAGGGACTGTCCATAAATTACGTCATCGATTTTTGACGATTTTAATCCCCTCTCCCCTAAAATCATCCAAAAATCATGCTTCGAATGACCCCGTTTCCTCCTACGTCATGCTACCATCACATCACCTATGTCCAGACCCTCCCCCCCCCTAATTTGAAATGACGTAATTTATGAATAGCCCCTAAGTTGATTTTAGGACTCCAAAATTACTGATAAATAGATAGATGCATTAGATATTTGATAGGTACCTAATTCATATTCATACTACCCATGGCTATTAATTAAGCAATTTTTGTTAAGTATTGTTTTAACCTTAGTCAAACTGACTATACACCCCTGGGGGTTGAAAGTGCCGGGGTTCGACGTCCGCCTCGGTATCAAAGCACTCAAATCAAATTACCAACCCTTGCCGTAATGTGTGTCTTTAGGCCGCAAACTGACAAGTGCCTATTTTAGGGGTCAATTATGCAAGTTACCGGGCGGCGGGCGGGTTAAGTATCACAATGTTGAGGTCAACGTCTCGTCGGATATGGAAATAAATTTCTAATGTCACAATGCTTAGAAATAAAGAAATTATATTATTATAATTGTTTTAGGCTTCCGTACCTCAAAAGGAAAATCGGTGAAGTGCGAGTCGGACTCGCGTTTCTAGGATTCCGTACATAAGTCCGACTCACGCTTGACTGCACATTTCTAATAGGTTTTCCTGCTGTCATCTATAGGTAAAGAACTATTTTGTCATGTATCAAAAGACCATATAATCTCTAAGTAATTGTAATATTTTAGTTTGAATTGGTAGTTGCAGTTTTGTATTGTTGAATGTAGGGTATTATTATTATTTTGCTTGTATGTACATACATAGATAGGCCACAAGGGCAGTTTCACACATTGAATTTAGGTACCTAAATTCAATGTGTGAAACTGCCCTTGTGGCCTATCTGCTGAATAAATGTTGAAGTTTGAAGTTCCACCAATCCTACTAATACTAAGATGTTGTGTTCATTTATTTAAGATTGGATTATGTCGTATTTCCTTTGTCTGTAGCTATTCAGCTACATATATATTCATATCAATATAATTATGAGCCATCCGGCCAATTTAAAGCAAGAAATGATTGAAAGTGAAACAGAAGATCATGATGAGTGGTCAAATTGTATAATGAATGAATCTCTCTCTGAATCACATGATGTGTCATACTAAACATGCTATTTTTTCTGTAAGCTTACTAAGTGGTTGTTTCCTTACTTACGAGTAGTACCTAATTCATCCAAAATATAATATAACTAACAATTTTTTCACTTTAATAACAGGTTTTTTTGACATCCTATCAGGAATAGTCCAGTCAGCGTCAGAGAGACGTGACCCCCCTAGTATTAGTATAGAAACTGTACAATAATTTCGTCATCACACGTAATGTTTGCCTAGCTGTGTGGTTTCATAAGCGGACTAAAGATCCTAAGAAACCGGGTTCGAGACCGATCCAAAGCATTAGAATCTTTTTGGTTTTTTCTTTGTTTTGTTAAGTTCAGAACTATTGGAAACTAAATACGGGTAATATCAAATATTATAGTAGAAATAGGAAAAAAATAAATAAAAACAATCTTAAAAACACTGTATTTTTTATTGGTATTTTATCTTTGCATAACAGCTGCATTGTAAGCATAGTTGTCTTTTAATAGTTAAATAAACAACAATATTATAGTGTGAGTTAATTAAAATTGTGGTATGTTACATAGGCTGCGATTATAGCTGTCTTAATAAGTAATAGCAAGTAATAGGAGGGACCCGGAGGGGAAATCCCTAGGATACTGTCTATTGAATATAGGCTGGTGGCTGTATGTTGTCTTTGCCTTACACCATCAGAATGACTGAGTCATGAAAGTCCAGACAGGATATATTTTGAATGTCGAATCGCGCGTGATTAGTAGTTACTAATATCTATTATGCAGTTGCATAACAGATAACTATATATAAATATTGGGTTTGATAAATAATGATTATGTATAAAACGCGAAGATATTCTAACCTTGCGAGCCATGAACTACGTTTCAGAGAGAAACAGCATGTTATCGGCCAGCGATAACAATATTCATCTCCTGTCACGTTACCACAATTTTAGGAAACACAACTTACACAACACTTACCTACCCTATACCTATTTAGCATTAGAAAAAGGGTTAACAATCTTGACAAGTCTTGTTATGGAATAACGCTTCTAACAAAAAGTAACTATTACTTATGAAACCAAAGTAATGTAATACCTATATATCCTTGCTACATAACTGTAACATATTTACTATGACTTATTTTTCAAAAGTGTTTTAAATGTAAAGACACGTTAAATGCTTCTCCCAATCGAAATCCTAATATTTTTTGGCAAAACTAAGACGATCGTCGCGATGCTTATTAAACAAACTTATTTTTTTTGCTGGTTTATAATGGTGTATCTGGGCAGCATGCAAATGTCTTCTGGCAGTGCTAAGAGATGACCCCAAATGTCTCAGCTGTTGAGCGAGTTGTAGTAACTGGAGCGTCGGTATGAATTTGCACAATACTACGGGGCCGCTGAGATTCCTCTGTGTAGGCAGAAGGACGAGGGCCTTGCCGATCTTCTTTAACGTCACCCGTTCTTTCATACCGCCTTAGCCAATTTGCGAACCGTGTTCCTCTGCAAATAAAAAAACACAATTTAAACTTAATACGTCTATTAACAAAACATGGCCAATGAAATGGAGTAAACTCTAAGTAACTCACCGCTATTTTCATTTCTCGTGC
Source organism: Cydia fagiglandana (assembly GCF_963556715.1). Classification (NCBI taxonomy): domain Eukaryota; kingdom Metazoa; phylum Arthropoda; class Insecta; order Lepidoptera; family Tortricidae; genus Cydia; species Cydia fagiglandana. The sequence continues at coordinate 239,141 of NC_085941.1, read as the reverse complement.
AATTTTTTTTAATACTCAGGTTTTGATCCCGAAGCACTACAATTTTCTATCTCATAAAAGAGTTTAATCGAACCATTTTAAAACTCAGTTGACACAAGTTTTCGGACAAGTCGAGAATAATATGTAACAACAACGTTACTACTTCGGCACACCTAGAATAGACGTAACGATGACGGTAATGATTTGCGGCGGATGCGAATTATTACAAAGTTACCCTAAAACTCAATTGTAATTTAAAAAATGCGAAACGGGATAATCATACTAAATTCAACCTAAACACATATTTAGTTAAAGATGTTATTACTCACTTTCGGATTCGGATATGAGGGTAGAGAAATAATAATAAACAAAGACAAGACTATATTAAGTATCTATGACTAAGACAAGGACGCATCGACATACGAGTAAGTAACTTCCACCACAAAACAGATAGGTACAGAAATCAATCTACATACAAAGTGCGCTCGAGCAACGCACACATAGACACGGCTCACGGACACGATATCTCGGACCGGTTGGGACCACTGCGAGCGCGAGTGCCATTCGCTTGAGACACGCGTCTGTGAACTTTTTTGTGCAATAATGGAGAAACAAAAAAAAAAGTTATTATAACTGTACAGTGGACGGTTGTTTAAATTCAACATTAAACGGTGAATTGTCGTTTTTTAAGCTACCAGTGGTTTCAGAGAGAATGCGAATGCGAATTTATTACATTGTACGTGAGAATGCGAATTTATTACACTTTAAAATATAATAATCGTGCATTTCGCCAATCTCGAAATCATCGCAAGATATCTTCTGTGGCAAATTTGTAATAATTGTAATATAACAATGACATTAAAATTAAAATACCTATTTGGGTTATTAATGTTATTATTAATTTATATTTCCATTCTTCCCGTTTCATTCTCAATAATAAATCAAACAACTAGATACGAGATACGATACGATAGATACGAGTGCCACTACCACGATAGTTTTTTGTGCATAAGCCATAGTTCGCAACCCTAGAGCGACCGCCGAGCGTAGGTATGAAAAGTAAAGTACATACATGTGATTGACTTCTGTACCTATCTGTTTTGTGCTTCCACCTTTACGATTTGACGATAGTGATTCATATTTTCGCAAGTTATGATATGTGTTCGGTGGCTCAATGGTATAAGTGACGGACTAATGTAAGAACATGATGTAGTCTTAATAACAGCCGCGAGGTCCGAGGATCGATTCCCAACAACGGTTGGAGACGAAAGGGAAAAATTACTTTTTGAATTAATATGATGCTTGATACAGCTGTGGCGATGTTGAACTAATGTTTCGACGTTGCCGTGTGAGCTATAGTTTTAAAATCAGGGGGGTCACGTTTCTCTTGCGTGACGCGGAATAGTAAGTACCTGAGTATTACCAATTGAGGGATAGTTATACATATATAGGTTTCAGTTCTCAGCTAAATTACGTCCTTTAACCGCATATAAAAGAGATAGCTACGGTTTACAGTGCAAATAAGGCAGCCATATATTAGTAAATCACCTACCTACGCCGTAATAGGTACCGCCCATTTAACTTATATATTTTAAATGCCCCTTAATTAAATAATGTTGATAACTTAATACCCCTGAGAACGGAAGCGGATTCAACAATTAAACTACTATTTAGCAAATTCTACATCTTCGTTACTGTCACTGAAAAAAAAGCCGCGAAAGGCGGCCATATTGGTCGGCCATTTTGTGCAGTAATTGCGCGAGATGGCGGCGCGCGGGTGGAGGGGGGAGCAAAAACCCGGGAAAGTGTTAATCGGTCCAGATTCGCGGCTAACGAAGTGCGATTGCGCGTAATTACGGCGTCCCTGCGCGGGCGCGTGATTGCGGGAACCGATGGCTACTGATGTTATATTGTGATACACATCAACAGGCTGTAGGAACGCGCCTGATCAAAGGAATGAGGATATACCCGCAAAGCCAAATAATGAATACGTATATAATAGTCGTGCTAGTTTAGAAAAACTTTTTGGGATAAATGTATGTTGGTATGTAGTTGATAATATTTCATTATATAACCACACAACGTGTCCGCTAAAAACATTATGCTTATTTTAGTGAAGTTTTCTCTATTGCTAAAAATCGTAGTAGGTAATATGTACTTACATAAGTACATGTTACCTACTACGATGTATGTAGTACAGTGAGCTACGAAATTGCATGGAGCCATTATGATTGAGCTTATTGATAAATTCGCCATGCTCTTTAATGGTTAATGGAACATAGGTACACTGGTTGTATCCCCTAACTTACCGACTAATATTACTATATAATACTATAGACATTATTATGACTAAAATATTAACATACCTACGTATAAGTATAAAAGGCTTAGAGACGGAATCATAGGCATTTTGTAAAATTTTGCAATCTTAAATGTACCCCAATCTTAAATGCACCTTAATATTTAACAGGTTATTTCCAACTTCCAAGTGTTCCAACTAACCAGAGGTGATTGCAACTGTCAGTTCAAATCATAGTTTTTGCCCTCCGCTCTGTACCTCTTCATAAGCTTATTTCAACAGGCATTCTGTCAACGAAGAATTTCACAATCCATCCGTCCACACATAAATAACCAAACATCAGGAATTATTACCATAAAAGGGATGTATCTTATTCGAAAGGCCGTCATAAGGCCTTCGGTGCGCGTGCGTTTGTCGGCGAGCGGGCGCAAAAACTGCGCGTGTCAACTCTACTCTTCGGATCCGAATAGTCTTATGCTGATAATAAAACTGAATGAATACATGTCCTTTTGGTTCAGCATAGTGAGTATATGACGCTTCACCATTGACTACCTCAGAAAGATTTCGTATTAGGAATTAAGTCATATACGTACTATATACGTACGTATGTAACCACGGTACCTTCCTACACCTACGCTTTGGGAAATGATGTTTCCCAAAAATGGAACTTGGCCAATTAGATCAAGTCTTCTATGAAGTATGACGTATAAATGACGCACTGCGTGTGCTATCAAATCAAAATCGCTGCAGACTTCTCTTGGTCTAGGTACCATGCTGCATATGCATAACTTATCACACAATTACATTATAAATACGCCACATACACGAAGTATTTATACCTATCTACAAAAGTAATATTTCAAGCGTAGGTACAATAGAGGCTCAATGATGTGCCGTGGTGTGGTGGTGATAACGAATCGTCACACATTCTGTCTAGTCCAGTAGGTACGCAGGTCATCTGTGCTGCCGGTTTTCGGAGCGCCGTCTCTGTAAGCGATCTAATTTATACCTGACGCTTTTTGCGCCAACGAGAAATATCTAGATTTAATTACTTGCTCCTTTTTAAGGAGCTAAACGACTCGAACGTGTCCTGCTAAGGTAAAAGGATACGATAGCAAACTAAGTAGTATGCGCTACCTAACCTACTAAGGTTAGGTACCTACTAATCTATTTTTATACTATGTATTTTCAGGTATGATGTTTATAGGTAACTCTAAAAGTATTTGCGATTAGCATTAGCACAATCTGTAATATCTGTATTTATCTTCCTACATGGTATGCATACCGCATACCGGGTGTAATTATTTACGTGATACAAGGTATAGGTACTTTTATATATGTATACGCGACTGTAGGTAATACCCATTACTACTTAGGAGCACCTTTTGTAATGAGAGAAACCCTGAAATCGCAATAATAATATTAAGGTTTGATTGGTGTTTCCTATCAACGATTGTCCATCCAATATCCATCGCATTTTTTTCTGAAACCAAGAAGCAACATAAAATGAATTTATTTCTTAAACGGCCGCATAAATCGTACCATTTGTTTCACGTCTTAATACCACTTATTTTGTTCCCGTATAATTTGGGGCCTCGGCTCGGTGTGTATCACTTGTATCACTATCAATCGATTTGGACAAAAACAGCGGTTTGATTTCAATCTCTACGATTTATTCCACACCTCGCCGCACCGCCCACTACAGCGCCATTCGAACATCTTAATATGATATTGATTATTGATTTATATAGTTTAATAGCAACATATCTATCATAGTCGTATCAGTGTTTATACCTTCGACCTTCGACCGATAGAAAACTGAAACAGTTTAAACAAATATATTACAGATTTGGTAGTAGGCTTAGTGTATAGGTACCTAATTATTTGACACATAACATACACAAGTTTTAAAGAAGGTTGTTTTACTGAAACTAAACTAAATTAAAATTAATATAAGTATTTGACAACACAACACAATCATCTAGACACGCGGCAGCGTGTCAAGCCAAGTTCAAGCAAAGGAACTGGCTAGCCAGCGCCAAGTGTAATATTACACGAACCACTTGGTGCCACTTTTGACCCTTCTATAACTCAAAACATCTTTGACGTAAACACATAAAACTACGTGTGTTTAATTATATCCATAAGGATATCTAGAAGCCCAAATTTCATGAAGCTAGCTCAAACGGTTATAAAGGTATGAAGGTCAAAAAGTCGTAAATTTTAAGACTGACTTATGACTTATAGTACCTAAACCTAACCTACTTCCAGATGACCTAGAAGGATGAAATTTGGAATCCAGCTTGGTTATTGTGTGTAACCGTAGGAAAAAATCTAAAAATAAAATAAAGTTAAAAAATAGGGGGGGTCCCCATACAAAAAAACCACTTTTTATTGGGACTGACATATAAGTACCTAAACCTAACCTACTTCCAGATGACCTAGAAGTATGAAATTTGGAATCCAGCTCGTTTATTGTGTGTAACCATAGGAAAAAATCTAAAAATAAAATAAAGTTTAAAAATAGGGGGGGTCCCCATACAAAAAAACCATTTTTTATTGGGACTGACATCATCATCTTCTTCCTGGCGTTATCCCGGCATTTTGCCACGGCTTATGGGAGCCTGGGGTCCGCTTGACAACTAATCCCATGATTTGACGTAGGCACTAGTTTTTACGAAAGCGACTGTCATCTGACCTTCCAACCCAGAGGGGAAACTAGGCCTTATTGGGATTAGTCCGGTTTACCTCACGATGTTTTCCTTCACCGAAAAGCGACTGGCAAATATCAAATGATATTTCGTACATAAGTTCCGAAAAACTCATTGGTACGAGCCGGGGTTTGAACCCGCGACCTCCGGATTGAAAGTCGCACGCTCTTACCGCTAGGCCACCAGCGCTTGTGTTGCAAAAGTTAAAAAATAGGGGGGGTCCCCATACAAAAAAATATTTTTTTATTGTAGCGTTGGAACCGTTACAAGCAGATATTTGAAACTACCCCAATATATGTATTATTATATTTGCTATATTAAAATAAAGTTTAGTTAGTCAAAAAATAAGTGGTGTCCCCATACAAAAAACTTGTAATACGCTCTAAACAACCGGCCAACGGTGTGTCGTCGGCGGCGCGCGGCACCACATAATTATACAAAGAACAGAAGTAAAAACCATACAGCGGAAACACAAGAAAAAACTGGTCAAGTGCGAGTCGGACTCGCGTTTCAAGGGTTCCGTACATCACACAATTTTCAAAATATTTTTGTACGTGAAACGTGACGTGAGTGAAACGTCTTGAAAAACCCGAATGGGTCAATCAAAAACCAGATGTAACATGAAGTTTTTTGGCGTGGTGGCATATCTCTACATCTCTGAAGATTAAATGCCGAACAATAGTACCTACAAGTGTCCAAATGCGTAGAGCTGAAAACTCGAGCGTCCGACGGGTCGCGCTTCCTACAACTTCCGAAAGTGTTTTAAAAGCGAAGGCCGAAGAGAGATAATACCTACAGGGCGACCAAAAAATAAGTGTATTCCCGTAGCCAAGGAGGTTTTGGGATTATACTGAGCAACTTTTAGTATGGGACCAACCCCGAAATCGCGAAAATAGAAGTATCCTCCCATAGAAAACGGACCAGCCAAAATGTATGAAACAGCCAAATTTTTCTTCGCGATTTCAAGGTTGCACGTTGGCAACGGGAATACACTTAGTTTATTTTTTAGCCACCCTGTATACCTACTGCTTTTTAAAACACGTAACAATAGTAACCCAATCAATCAGTACAGTCAGCAGCAGAAGTTGCTAAGCGGGAGAGTGGTTTAAAATGATCTGGACGCGACTTTATAGTTAAGACAATAAGAGCATGTCAGGGTAATTTTGAACACCTCGGCCGCTTAGCAACTTCTGCTGTTGACTGTACTGATTGATTGGGTTACTATTGTTACGTGTAGTACAAGTACCATTGCGACTATGTGCCAGATACAGCCTAGTCGCATTTTTTGTCTTCAGTCCGACTCTCGCTTGAAGCTAAAGGCACGCCTCTTTGGGGAGCTTCGGGCCTTCGGCCTTATGCGGATATCGGCCTAGGGCCTTCGCAATAGCTGTCTACATCACGTTTCACTTAAACCATTGCGGCTGTGTCCCTAAAAAAACGTTAACCGCATTTTTGTTCTTAAATCCGACTCACGCTTGACTCTAGATTTCTGATAGGTTTTCCTGATATCTTTAGGTAAAGGACTATTTTGTGTATTTTTTTCAGAATTTTAGACCCAGTAGTTTCGGAGATAGAGGGGGGGGGGAATGGTCATTTCTTGTCTATTTTCTTGAATAACTTCTAAACTAGGGAATGCAATACCGGGATACCAGGATCCCGAAATACCGGGATCCCGCATGCAATTTGCGGGATTAATCCCGCTCGTAAATCAAGCGGGATCCCGCGGGATTTGCGGGATCGAAGAGCGACGTGGTTCTTACGTGTTACTACAAGGAACACAGGCTCGGGCACGTGCCTACTGGCGAAAATTCTTCACGGAGCCTAAATGCATCTATGGAGAAAAGGGGTAATGACACGGAAGAGCATTTTGCCCGAATTTATCTATTTATTTCATCACACTTGCTCGTAAAAGGCTTGCTACACGGTCGCCGACAAGCCTTCTAACCGTCTGACCTTGGTCTGTCCTTGGTCAGTTTTGGTCAAATTTTGTTGGTAACAACTGTCTACACGGTCCGGGACCGGCCAAGGCCACGCGGTCTGGGGGCTTGTTGTGCGGCCGTGTAGCAAGCCTTTAAAAGGTGTTATTTTACATAGGCGACGCGGTCCGTAAATCTTAAATTTGTACCCAGGGAATTTTGTTATGTAGGTACGTCCGAAATTAGGCAGATTTTTTATTGTTTTCCCTCTTTTTTCCTCACAGGTGTGATGAAAAACATTGTGTGTGCCACGAGTGGTACAGGACTTACGAAATCGCGTTAATTAAGCCTTTACACACGTTCTTAAATTCTTGATTACTGTCATTATACCGTATTCTTTTAATACAAAATGTACTATTTCTAATTTTAGTTTACTTTTTGTTTTCAACCTTCAAATATAGTACTAATTCGTAAAATTGTATACTAACTTGCGGGATCCCACAAATACCGGGATCCCGCGGGACTTAAAATGGCAATCCCGCGGAATACCGGGATTGAGTTCCTCATGCGGGATTGCATTCCCTAAATCTAAACGTTTTATCGTAAATTTATAAGAAAAATATATTTGAGATTCTCAAAATGAGCTCTTTCGTTTGATATGTAACACGATATAGTTTTCAAAACTTTGTTTTTTAATTTTATCGTTTACCCCCCAAAAGTAGCCCCTATGTTTAAAATTCATTTGTTGACGTTACATATCCGTCTTTGGGTCACAGACTTACATATGTGTACCAAATTTCAACTTAATTGGTCCGGTAGTTTCGGAGCAAATTGGCTGTGACAGACGGACAGACGGACAGACAGACGCACGAGTGATCCTATAAGGGTTCCGTTTTTTCCTTTTGAGGTACGGAACCCTAAAAACATTAAATCTCAATACCTGCCTAGTTTTCTTTACAAAAATTATTGATATCCCACCAAAAACATAAATGTAAAAAAGGAGAGCCAAGTTCAATACAAAAATTATGCTTGGCTGTGGGGCTCGCCGCAAAAAGAATGGAGATCTAAATGAGTGCCACTGCCAAGTTCTATGCAAAATCCAAATATGTATTTATAGGAACAAAATAACATTATAAACAAGTATTAAACTCTATTTCTTTGCTTTATTGGATACCTATAACAATTGCTGTTATTTAAAAAATTGTGTGATCTTAAAGTAGGTTAGATTTGGCTTGGCCAGGTTTTATCAGAATTACAATATATATAAAATGATTGATATAATGAAAACTGGCCAAGTCAAATCTAACCTACTTTAAGATCACACAATTTTTTAAATAACAGCAATTGTTATAGGTATCCAATAAAGCAAAGAAATAGAGTTTAATACTTGTTTATAATGTTATTTTGTTCCTATAAATACATATTTGGATTTTGCATAGAACTTGGCAGTGGCACTCATTTAGATCTCCATTCTTTTTGCGGCGAGCCCCACAGCCAAGCATAATTTTTGTATTGAACTTGGCTCTCCTTTTTTACATTTATGTTTTTGGTGGGATAAATATTTACAGAAGGTGTTCAACAATTTCAACATTTTACATAATAAGTCAATTATAATTTTATAATTATTATAATTGACAACAGGAAAATAGTGGAGAGATGGAAGAGATATATCGAAGGTTTATATGACGGGGACGGTCTGGAAGTCAACGATTTAGAGCCAGAGAGTAATGTAGCGGAATTAGACTTACTCGTAGGTCCAGAAATTATAAAAGAAGAATTTGATTTGGCAATTAAAAGCATAATAAAAAGTGGAAAAGCGGCTGGTAATGATGGTTTATACATAGAATTAATAAAATACGCAGAATGTGATATTTTAAAAAGCGAACTTTATGACATAATAAATAGAATTTACAAGACAGGAGTAATCCCGAGAGATTTTCAAGTAAGTAAAACGGTTACACTGCCAAAAAAGCTAAACACTCTACGCTGCGAGGAGCACAGGACGATAAGTTTGATATCTCACGCTTCTAAAATACTATTAACAATAATCCAAAATAGATTAAAAGCAAAGATTGACAGTCGATTAGGACCAGATCAATATGGTTTTAGGGTCGTTTCTCAAAAAGTTGGCACCGCCACCTGTAAATAGGTTTATGTTAGAACTTTTTTTTCGTTATGTACTATTTTTATATATAAAAAATTAATACATATTTAGAGAGACTTTTTACACAGAGGCCTAATACTTTGAAAAAGATTTAATAAATATTGATTACAAAAAAAAATATTGTAACTACGTTTATCCGTTAACCTGCCGTGTCCCAACGCGAGGTACTGATGTTCCGAGCTATGAAAACCACACAAAATATTAACTTAATTTAACGGCATTACCGTATTTTATTAACATATATCCTTAACTTTTAAAGTATTACTATCGCATAACAATATTATACTTATATTTTAAGTTATTCGGCTTCAAAGTTTGTCCAAGGCAATTCTTAACAGTCACCTGGCGTGTCACGTTCACGACGATTGTATAACCCCCACCGCACCTTTCCCGTCTCACTCCGCACGAGCTGAAGCCGTCACTCATCAGCTATCACCTGGTAGGACGAAGACGTGGTTATTGTGCTTCGCAAATAAAACACAAACGACAAAGTATCGGAAATTGGAGTTTGTAATGGGTAAGTACTCTTTATCCTGGAGTCGATATCTTGCTAATTATGTAACCTATCGCATTACTATCAAGATATGTAACGTAAACAATAGTTTAGTTTTATATGATCAAGCTAATACATTTTGTGTATTCGCGATATAACTGCCATTTTCCCCATCACCTGCATATCGTCCACCTGGCTAAAACTGCCAGGTGGATGAGATTTTGCGGCAGGTTAATGTCACTGATCCCACAACTAATACTCGTAACTATATAATTATATAGCGGTTATATCGCTTTTGTGTGTTAATTTAGGAATAAAAACTATACTGTCTGTTAAAGCTGCATATTATTGAAATTTTTGTACTTTTGTCTTAAGTCTCGTTAACCTGTCCAAAAAAGTCAGGTGAATGATGCAATGGCAGGTGAACGAAGCGTCATTCACCTGCCATATGACAGGTGATCGATAATTATTTAAAATCCACGTTACATATACTCAAACTAGATTTGTGACGTCCCACGGGAAAAGGTACCTTATGAGGGTTTTTAGTTTTAGACATATATTAAAATGTTTTGTAAAAAGTATAAGTATATGCAGATTAGTCCCGTTCTTGTCAAAACCCAGTTCTGATGATGGGATCTATGAAGAATCGAGGGAACTCCTCAAATCTTAAAGGCATACATATAGTGATTTTTGTGTTTTTATTTACAAATCAAGCATATACATTCACAAAAGTGACATTGGATGAAGTGGAACTGCTGATGAAGATCAGAACGAAACTCTTCAACGACGCATAGTTCACGTTTGGCGATTTGTCCTCTTCGTTATGTTTGTTAAGCAAGATAAGTTTATAAGCTGCATTTTTGTCAATCTCGAGTTCTGATGATGGGATCCATGAGGAATCGAGGGAACTCCTCAAATCTTAAAGGCATGCGTATAGTGACTTTTGGATTTTCATCAGAAAATCAAGCATTTTCATTAAAAACTGTCGCATTTGATGAAGTGGAACTGCTGATGATGATTAGAACAGAACTCTTCAACGATGCATAGTACACGTTTGGCGATTTAGATTTTGACTTGGATTGGGACTGGGGCTGGGACCCGGACCCAGACTCGGGCCCGGACTCGGACCCGGACTGTGACTCGGACCCGGACCTAGACTCAAACCCGGAGTCGGACCTGGACCTGGATCCCGGCTCTTATATGAACCTGAACCCGGACCTAACCTGACCTGACCTTGCACCAAACCTGAGTTCCACTAGGTACTGCGAGGGTTCAACATCAGCTCTATCTTGGGTACTGCGCTCCCAAGTGCTCATCAAGACGTGTCGAATGACCAAAACAGCATGTGTCTATGTTGCATCAAACCTGAGTTCCAGTAGGTACTGCGAGGGTTCAGCATCAGCTCTATCTTGGGTACTGCTTTCCCAAGTGCTCATCAAGACGTGTCGAATGACCAAAACAGCGTGTGTCTATGTTGCGCCAAACCTGAGTTCCACTAGGTACTGCGAGGGTTCAGCATCAGCTCTATCTTAGTAACCACTTTTCCAAGTGTTCATCAAGACGTGTTGGATGACCAAAACAGCGTGTGACTATGTTGCACCAAACCTGAGTTCCACTAGGTGCTGCGAGGGTTCAGCATCAGCTCTATCTTGGGTACTGCTCTCCCAAGTCCTCATCAAGACGTGTCGAATGACCAAAACAGCGTGTGTCTATGTTGCACCAAACCTGAGTTCCACTAGGTACTGCGAGGGTTCAGCATCAGCTCTATCTTGGGTACTGCTCTCCCAAGTCCTCATCAAGACGTGTCGAATGACCAAAACAGCGTGTGTCTATGTTGCACCAAACCTGAGTTCCACTAGGTACTGCGAGGGTTCAGCATCAGCTCTATCTTGGGTACTGCCCTCCCAAGTCCTTATCAAGACGTGTCGACTGACCAAAACAGCGTGTGTCTATGTTGCATCAAACCTGAGTTCCAGTAGGTACTGCGAGGGCTCAGCATCAGCTCTATCTTGGGTACTGCACTTCCAAGTGCTCATCAAGACGTGTTGGATGACCAAAACAGCGTGTGTCTATGTTGCACCAAACCTGAGTTCCACTAGGTGCTGCGAGGGTTCAGCATCAGCTCTATCTTGGGTACTGCTCTCCCAAGTCCTCATCAAGACGTGTCGAATGACCAAATCAGCGTGTGTCTATGTTACACCAAACCTGAGTTCCACTAGGTACTGCGAGGGCTCAGCATCAGCTCTATCTTGGGTACTGCTCTCCCAAGTCCTCATCAAGACGTGTTGGATGACCAAAACAGCGTGTATCTATGTTGCATCAAACCTGAGTTCCAGTAGGTACTGCGAGGGCTCAGCATCAGCTCTATCTTGGATACTGCACTTCCAAGTGCTCATCAAGACGTGTTGGATGACCAAAACAGCGTGTGTCTATATTGCACCAAACCTGAGTTCCACTAGGTACTGCCAGGGTGAATAGACAGCAAGATTGAATGTTTACTTATTCACAGAAACTTGTTGTTAAATTGGGAATCGAATCGAAGGTGAGGTGGATCAGAATCCAAAATTTTAATCATCGTGGTGGCCCTTTTTATCGAAGATGACACATTTTTCGATTATTTTTAGAAGGCATTGAAATGATGTGGTGGACAGGTGGATGACACTCATTACAGGTGAATGATGACAAGAAACCAGGTTAACGGCAACGGACACAGGTTAATGACGCCTCTCGATAACCTGTCAATATTTTCATTGGAATTTGTACTTATTTCTCGATAACCTGCTTCTACTATCGATAACCTGGAGACAAAATATCTTTCACCTGCCCTTGATATCATTCACCTGAATTTCAAACGCCTATATCTTCTAAACTAATTGAAGGAATTGCTTCCCTTCCACATTTTCTAATAGTTTAAGTTGCCTTTTAACGATCCCAATTAAAAAAAATGCGAAAATGCAAAATTTTTAAAAAACATAAATTTTAACCTGGCGGTGCCAACTTTTTGAGAAACGACCTTAGAAGGAATAAAGGAACAAGGGAGGCTATCTTAGCACTGCGGATGATCATAGACCGGCGTATGGATTTGGGTTTGAATACGCACGTTGCCTTCATAGATTTAGAAAAGGCTTTCGATAAAGTAAACTGGAAACTTATGATGAAAACGCTAAAAGAAATAGGAGTAGATTATAGAGATAGAAGAGTAATATACGAGCTATATAGAGACCAGGAAACTTTAATTCAGATAGGGGAAGAAAAGGAAAGCATTAAGATCAAACAAGGAATAAGACAGGGGTGTCCACTATCGCCATTAATTTTTAACGCCTTCATAGAAACCTCCATTAACAAAATAATAGAGAAGGACCAGGGTGGAGTCAAGTTCAACGGGAACAAGATACATTTCGTACGCTATGCTGATGATATAGCAGCATTCGCAGAAGACAGTGAACAACTAGAACTATTGCTTAACAATATGAACTCAATTTTACAGGAATCAGATTTAAAAATTAATATCAGTAAACAAAAATCTTAACAGCATCAAAATTATATACGAGACAAAGACCAATTAAACTGAATGACACTATTTTGGAACAAGTCGATAGCTTTAAATATCTCGGGAGTATCATTAATAATAAATCAAGATGTAGTCAAGATATCATTACTCGAATCGCAATAGCCAAACAAGCCTTCAACAATAAAAAACATATTTTCAAATCAAAAATGTCTACTAGCACTAAAAAACATTTTATTAAATCTTACATTTGGCCAAGCAATAAAAAGTTATAGAGGGAAATGCTAGGAACACAATTTTTGACTCCGTAGCTTTGTTTGGACTAGTTAAGAGGTGAACATATCAAAAGTCCCCGGCCGTAGCCCCGCTGCTGCGGGGTAGAGGGGGGAAAGAAGGTCTCATTTTTCGGTTTTTCACTTATATCTTGGAAACTTTGCGTCTTAGCGACATGACTACTAAGACAAACCAAAAGCTGATAAAATTTGTTACAACTTTTATTCAGTCAAGTTTTTCGATATCTTGAATAGTTTTTGAGATATCCGCTCTTGAAAGTTTATTTAGGGCTTTCAATTTCATCTTGATATCTACATTAGTGAAGCTCTTAGGCCGTGTTTGGTATCATTTTCGTATAAATCGGGGGTGCTGAATTCATTTTTGGTATCACATTGACACCATTCCTAAGAAAAAACATATAAACTTTAAACAAATACCTTTTTTTTTTATTCGTCTTCACGCTTTAAACCGCTCAACCGATTTCATTAAAATTTGGTATACGGATATTTCGAATCCCAAGACAGGACATACGATACTTTTTATCTCAATAATCATCCTTTAAAGTTGTGAAATGGAGTATGGGGGGAATTCAACTTCGTCGACGAAACTGAATTCCTGAGGTTAATACTGCTTAAGGTAAGGTTTGAAGTCATGTTTGGTATTATTTTCATCTAAATCACAGATGTATACCATCCTAAATTTCATCTAAACCGGTTCAGCGGTTATTGACTCCCCATACAAACTTCCACCCCACTTTTCACACCCTCAAAAGATGTTTTTGGTTATAAAAACTATCTTATGTCCTGTGTCGAGACTGAAACTATTTCTATACCAAATTTGAACGAAATTGGTTCAGCGGTTTGAGCGTGAAGAGGGATTTAAAAAAATATGTTTTTTTAAATTTTGGTATTACTTCGAAATAGTGTCAATGTGATACCATAAATGAATTCAGCACCCCCGATTTATACGAAAATGATACCAAACATGGCCTAACAGCTTCACTGATATAGATATCAAGATAAAATTAAAATCCCTACATAAACTTTCAAGAGCGGGTATCTCAAAAACTATTCAAGATATCGAAAAACTTGACTGGATAAAACATGTAACTAATTTTATCAGCTTTCGATTTGTCTTAATAGTCAGGTCGATAAAACGTAAAGTTTCCAAGATATCAATGAAATACCGAAAAATTCGACCTTCTTATCCCCCTCTACCCCCCAGCACCGGAGCTAGAGCCGGTGACTTTTGATATGTTCACCTCCTAACTAGTCCAAGCAAAGTTACGGAGTCAAAAATTGTGTTCCTAGCATTTCCCTCTACAACGTTTTTTGAGCATTCATTTCCTGACCTAAATAGAAAATAGAAGAGGAGTACTAATTGGACATCTGCTACGACACGACTTGTTCCTAAAGAACATCATAGAAGGAAAAATAGAGGGAAAGAGAGGAAGAGGAAGACCTCGAATCAATTACTTTAACCAAATAAAAGAAAAAGTCCAGGTCGTGTCATATCAGAAGGTTAAGGAGTTGGCAGAGGATCGGACGAGTTGGAGATTGCTCCACCGACAAGAGCACAGCTCTTAAATATAAAGAAGAAGACATAATAAGTAGTATTTCAAATGTCTATCGATCGTGTACCTACGGGTATTCACTTTTAAAGACGTGCACGAGCAAATAATACATAATGAGATCAAAGTGACTGCAATTTTGAAGTTCGAATCGGCCTCCATGCTTCACTACTAACCACCGGCGGGACATCTTGATACGAGTCTTTGTGCACGCCGATGCACGCACATACTGACCCTTGTGTGGTTCGGTTAAGGGCCACTTTTGTGAACAGCTGGTAAAGCTGTGTCCGTATTCGGTGATACACCGGTTATCACACTGCTCCGCACTTCGGAGCGGCGTCCGGTGCCGCAGTTTTTAACTTTGTACTGTAGAGCCACATGAAATAACACACTGGCTCAGCCTCTCCGTGCGACGGTGCGAATTGATAACAAGACGATTCGCTCTTTCGAACGGAGTAGCAGTGAGAGCCACAGGGTATGCGACACCGAACACCGGAGTACCGTATGGATTTTTGTACATAGAAGCGGTTCATCGCGCACCGCAGCTCCGGACGAACAAACCGCATCATCGTTGCCGCACGCGAATTCGTCGCTTCACACTTCGCAACGAAAGGCGGCGGCAGTGTGATAACCGCCTAGTCTTTTGTTTCGTGAAAGCACATGCAGTAAACGATTTATCGTCGTGTCGCGGAATGTGTGACTTTCTTTGGTCCTTTGTTTGATGTTTGTGAAATTGTTGAATGCTGGTATTAGGTGTGTTTCATCTGCCATTGTTCTGACAAATCTTTCTTACAATTTGGTCCCGGGCTTAATACTCGAGACGCCTGCATTTTAATAAAAGATTTATTTTCACCATTTACCTAATACTTGTCTAAGTATTATCTTTAAATCGAACAAAAACTGCTATAGTTGAGTTGAGTACGAGTGTGAAGAATTGTAATAGGCAAATAGTTAGGTGAAATACAGGTTGAAATTTTAGCCTACAGCCAGAGTATTGCATAGTGACTTTATAGGCCATACTGAACAATTTTTATTATGGGACCAAGCTGAAACCGCGACAACAAGAATTGTCTGTTTCATACATTCTGGCTGATGTGATGCCGCTGATTTCGCCAGAATAAGGCGTCGGCTGCCCTTCGGCAATTAAAGAAGAGAGATCCCATAACATTTGAATATCGGTGTTTAATTTACGCAAATAAAGGTGTTATGGCCGAGAGTGGAGCCCTGCGGCACGCGGGGGCTGCCGAGACCATCATACTTGGATTTGGACACCTATATGTAGATATTGTAGATGGCCGATACTGACAAATAAGTTATGCTAACGTATAGGTAACTCTAATTAGATTAGCATAAGGACGTAGGTATGTACCTTATAAAGTAACGTAGGTAAGTAAGTAGCTAATAGACGAGAGAGGCCCATGCTCAGCAGTGGGCGACGAAAGGCTGACATTATGGTCTAATTATAAGTTTAATTACCGTTAACCATAACTTACATGTTAGCAGCCGTAGTACGTTTTGCATTAAGCCTCGCCAAAGCCCGCGTTTTAACACATTGAGTGGCGGGAACCCGCTCGGCGGCTTCTCTGTTCGTAACCGCGTTCCTCTACAAAGCGGGACAACGCTGAGATCGGCTACGAGCGTAGGGCTACGAAAACGTTGGCAGTGAATGCGTTAAGTGTCAATTTCCACACATCCCATGTTTCTTTCTCATTCTCATTATATAGCGAGCCGCATGCGGCTCTTTCGAGTTACGACGGAGGTTGTTCTTTCCAAAAAACATACATTATCAAGAAGATTTCCCAAAGATACATTATTAGGTATCATAATTATTACAAACATTCTCGTACCTTTAACTCATATCATTACATCAAGCCACACAATCTTATAAAAGGACATGTCAATAAAGTTCCATCGGTCCTAAGTATTACAATCTGGTCAAGCGATCAGGCTGTTCACTGTCCAATCACCACAATATTACAAAAGGGTCCGTCAAAAAAGTCCCCACAGTCCTATTAGATTCCGGTCAGGCTGTTCACGCTTACGCGCGGCGCGGCGCGGCATGCAGATCGCGCGCGGGAAAACGTACCGCGCGGGCGGAATACAAATGGCTGTCTGCTCTGCTGCCGAATCTTTGCAGATTCGTGCCGGCGAGTGCGAGGTATCGATCATACAACATATTCAGAAAAAGTTCTTACGTTTTACAATGGCAAGTCGCAATAAATATATTATAATCGAGTTATTAAAGACATAAAAAAAAAGAATAAAAGAATATTTATTTCACAGAAAAACCTTCTTAACAATTATAAGTGTCCTGTGGCCGGGACACTAGGCTATGCCTGTGACGTGGTAGCCGAATTCGTTATTTGTAAGCTAAAGGTTTAGTAAAAACTAATGTAATAGGTAGGTAATACATTATGAGTAGGTAATCAAAAACAATAGTTAAATATATCTGTAGTTCTAAAAAATGATAGGCATTTTCAGCCTAATTTCTGGGTTTTAACTAGGTACCTGTAGGTACGACCTGCATAAACTTCTTTCGATGTAAGTAATTCTGGGCTACAACTATTTGCTTAACTTTCAAAAGCAGAATAGATGTCAGTCATAGTCAAAACCGTATTTCCTTGAGACCTATATTGTCCCATAAGCGTCATATGCAAAATATAAATTATATTCTACTCGATACTCGTAGCATATTCCGATGAAGCCTGCGGGCCTGCTTATTACACGTCACAAATCACACGCAGAACAACAGCGCCAGTTAATCAATAGTGACCGCCAAACCGTCGCGATCGGCAATTAGAGGGTCATTAATTACGCCCCGTACGGACCCCGGGGTCACTGGGTGAACCCCGACCCCGCGGAGCGGACTGTGACTTTCACACTAACCACTGAGTTACGATTAAGGAAAATGCCGGGACAACGCGAGGAAGACGATGACATAAGTGGGTATTTAGGTATAATGCCTTATGATTCTCCTAGAAAAAAAAACCGGGCAAGTGCGAGTCGGCCTCGCGCACGAAGGGTTCCGTACCACAATGCAAAAAAAAAAAGAAACAAAAAAAAGCAAAAAAAAAAACGGTCACCCATCCAAGTACTGACCACTCCCGACGTTGCTTAACTTTGGTCAAAAATCACGTTTGTTGTATGGGAGCCCCATTTAAATCTTTATTTTATTCTGTTTTTAGTATTTGTTGTTATAGCGGCAACAGAAATACATCATCTGTGAAAATTTCAACTGTCTATCACGGTTCGTGAGATACAGCCTGGTGACAGACGGACGGACGGACGGACAGCGAAGTCTTAGTAATAGGGTCCCGTTATACCCTTTGGGTACGGAACCCTAAAAACATGGGTCATTTGGCAGACTACCTACGTTTGGTAGCATTTCAATATTAGGAAGAGTCGTGTGCAAGAGTATATAGTCTGTAGGTAGAGCATTAATACGCAGCCACAATTGTTCTGCTATTGTAAGTACATATTAGAAGCGAACTGAACGGCATGTGAAGGAGGAATAGGTTATCCTCTTCCGATGTCTAAACTCTGAATAGTTTCACAGGCATCCGTTCAGTTGCTTTTGCGACTGAAATGAATGAACGTCGAAACAAATGTGTCACGTTTAAAATATTATTAGAAAATCATTCATATATAAATTGATTAGAATTAGATAATGTAAACCGCTGTAACTCTTGTGCATACGTCAAAGTTTCCCGGCAGGCTAATAAGCGGTTGGGGAGCCCCAAATGATTCGCTAATATAGTCGTTCTCTTATCTGAGACGCGATAAATACTGGGCTGGCATTCCCAACGCTTAGGTAATAAAAGTAGCGAGGCGAGATACAGTGCGAACTTAGCACGGATTGTACGATATATTCAGCTTAGGTTTGAACCTCTTATTAAGTAGAAGTTCAAACATAAGCTAAGATATATTATTTCTCAAGCTCAACAAGCGCGAGGTAAGTATGACAGTATGTAAATACAATGAATAACGGAGTTTTTCTGTCTAAAGGTTTTATGCTTATTTCGGAGCTTTTGGACCAATCGGCCGTATCCTGTCCGCAGCAGACGTGGCAGCAAACCACACCATTGTTTTTTTGATGTCTCCATTTACCGTTGTTATGCCTATTTGCCCCTATAGGCACAGCATAGCTAACAGTAGGCTACTTCGAGTACACTACTCACTGTCATACAAACGGTTTTGACAGTCAAACATCACGGAACATGTTGCCTCTCACTACTTAACTAGTAATTGAGTAAAGTGTTATGGTACAGGTCCAGGTCACCTTACAGTAGTTGCCGCGAACTCCGTTCGGTCACCAATGGGAAGAGGGCAGGTGGCGGCGCCCGCGGCGCGCACCCACACCTTTTGTTACCTCCTTCGTTACGAAATCGATATACGGCGGACACACCCCCAACACGCCACGATGAGGTTTACGACCCATCACATACCTAAGTACTTAGAGAAAGCAGTTTTTGAAGAAATATGTACAAAAAAAGAAAAAATAAAACTATGTCGTTTTTAAGCAGAAGGTTCATAAAGCGCTACGCTATTAAGATTTAATTCTAGCAATCAATCTAATCGACAAGCGCCTTAATTATTCCTGATTAAACAGGAAAAAAATTACATTATTATACTTGTTATATTTAATCTGTCCAACGGGTCAAGTCCTTCTTTAGCAATAAATAAGTACTTAGGTAGTAAAATATTCGCAACATAGTGTCCCCAAATTTGGGGACATTTGATTCTGTGTTGGTAACTATTTACCTCTAGCTAGACGATAACTGCTGCGAAGAAGACACTTGATCGAGCAAGAATTTTTTTACAGTATTAATGTTGTAAGCTGTAGTAGTCACTTCATGCTGTCACTAAATCTAGAAAAGTTGTTGTCACCAGAATTTTTCAAACCACTATACAAACTCTATTTAGAAGTTCTACGACTTATTTGACCATGCCACTTTTCCTTGCATGTAGTTAGTGAGCTTATGCATAGTTCTTGGTATCACGGAGTCACACATTGCTCAATCGATCGTAAAAGGATGAACCGTATCGCCATAAAAGACGTATGTCTGCTCACAGAGAGCGCGAGTCAACGTCCGGACAAACCAGGCAACTTTGGTCTCTACATCTGTAACAACTGATAAACGAAAGAAGCGGCGATATTTAGATACAATTTCTGTTGAATAAACCGCGGAGAGAACTACAAGGAAAGTTTATTTGACATACTGAAGATGCATCCAAATTAACGTCACGTTTGATATATGACCTGTCATATCTCGTCTCGCGTAGTCTTGGTTGTTTCTCATCGTTCGATTTGTTTGCATTCGCTAAGAAATTGGAATAAGATCATTGAACCGCGCAAATTGAACAAGTTAACGAGTGGAAGTGGCAGAATGCGCGCTATGCCGCCACAACCTTTCGCGACGCGACGACGCCCGCGATCATACAGTAGTACATTTTACATCATGCCACCAGTATTGTAACTCTTTACATTTAAATAATGACTTTTGTTTTCCTGAATATTCGCGCCCACTGCGCTGAGAAAGTTTACTCTGTGATTTTACGTTAGACACATTTGACGTTCAAAGTACAGTCAACCCAAAATCACTGCATGACATTTGCGATGACAAAGTCCATTAATGCCAATTTCCAATGAAAATATAACCTTTATTTCTGTGCAAAGTTAGATAAACAGTCTCTACCTAGGTATCGAATAGTCTGGATGTTCACTGTTAAGGCAATTTTTTTTATATGTTTACCGATTATTAATTCCGACACACGCTGGACCTGACTGGAATATTTTTTTTTTTTGCAAACTGGGATGCAATACTTGTATTTATATTTGTACTACGACATCGGACACTGCGGTTAGGGCTTATTATATAAATGATTTCATATTAGGCCGGCAGATGGACACCATCTGCTGCGAATATTAATACACTGTCAACAATTTTTAATAGCCAATTAGACACGAAGTACAATTCTATGCATGCTTTGGTTATTTCGTGGTGGTTGCTGCCTGTCCACTGAGGCGGAGCGGAGATGTGGGGAATCAACTAATAGCATTGGTTGTACCTAATCTAACAGAGCTGAGATTACCTACAATACAACCATTATTATTATTGGTTGATTCCCCACGTCTCCGCTCCGCTTCGCCTTACTCGACATGCAACCTAAATATGCTAAAGAACGGGAAATTAGATCATTTTGTATGAAACTATCATTAGCTTTAGATAGGTTTTGATAAGAAGGTAAGTACTTAATTATAAGAGCCAAGGCGTTACGGGCACGACGACTCACGAATAACTCAGGAGCTCATCTCCTAAAATTAAATAAATTTTATAAAACAGTCACCATTGAAGACAGACAGAAGAAGATTGACAATACAATTTGAAAGCTATTTGTTATTTTAAGCAATTTGGCTAGTCTGTGGCCATGAGTAAGCCCATTCTAATAATAAAAAAAAAAGAAACCTATATATATTCATCAGATATTGTAACTATATATCGTCGGGTGTCAAGCAAAAGTCACTAAGTACCACACAAGTTCATAGCCATAGTGAACCATATTACTACTAAGATAAGGTCGATTTTTGTTTAATTTTTTTTGTAATTAGTGACTTGCTTGTCACCTGACGATATTATAGTTTTTACGTTGCCTATTGTTGAAAACCTTTTACTATTTCTTACCGGACAAAGTCGCGGGCGTGGACTAGTCTTTATAGAGCTAAATTATCTCTTTGATGAAGAGGTATCCGGTTTGAAGAGCAATTGCAGCGGCGCAGCGCCGGCGCCGCACTTGACCCCCACCTCGCCGCTTGCACTTCCACAAGTGTCACTTCGTCACATTGGATCATTAGAACTTCCTGTCATATTAATAATCACATGCAGCGTACCCCTTTATTGTTGGTATTTCATAACTAATCAATATTTTATTGATTGTGCATTGAGAAAAGTTTAATACCACAAGTTACAAGGAATGACCAAAGTTCACTTTGCATACTGCACTGCACACATTATTGCATTACATTAGCGTACAAAACTTTATTCACGGTGCTCTTATGGGATCACTTCGGTCTTAAAAAACGGTTATTTTAACACCACATCGGTGGCAAAAAAGCTAACAGCCAGGGGTATTGTATCCGCGTCGCCGACCGTATTAAACCTGTAAGAGAAAAACTACAAATACGGCAAATCAATTCTTGACCTATTTTTAGTTACATAGACAGTAGGTACTAGTGCTCTAACAGAAAACGCTAGAGTGCCGGTGGGTAACTAAACGCTACAATTTTTACTTCAGCAATCAAAGTTTGCAGTTGTCCAAAACACAAACATTCGCAAATGCAGCTCAATCCCTTTCAGAGAATAGTGCGTTTGTCGCAACAATGCCACGTAAACTTCATTACCTTCCCCCACACACAATACACACACAAACACAAACGTAGCATATGTGGAGTTGTCGGGATTCTATTACGGGCAAATAAGTCGAAATGCGGAATAATCCTTTCGCTAAGTTAACCGAATCATTCCGTCGGCCGCTCCGCCGCCGCGGGACACGAAAAATGTAATGATTTGGCACTAGGGTTGTCATAAGAGCAGCTATGAGAATAACTACAAGGTACGATATCGAAACAATCAGGTTTTCAAAACATAAGTAAGTAAGTAAAGTAAATACTCTTTATTGCACCACAAAGAAAAATACAATAACAGATTTACAGTGTAAATAATGGTAGCAACAGGCGGTCTTATCGCTGTAAGCGATCTCTTCCAGACAACCTTGGGGTAGCAGGATATAAAGAATAGAAAATTTTTAAAAACAGGTAGTGCACGAAATAAATTACAGGAAAAAGAAGATTACACATTCGGTCATATACAATTATATAAATATGTTCCAATAGGTACAAACAAATAGTTTAATATATATAACATACATATACATATATATAAACACATACAAAAATACAAACACAATATATATATATAAATATATAATATATACACAGCGGCACATTAAGGAAGAGATAAGTAATGATTCTTTAGAAGGTTTTTAAAGCTTTGGAGAGTTTTAGCACACCTAATGTCTAACGGCAGACTGTTCCACAGACGAAGAGCTCGAAACGTAAAGGAGTCATTATAAAATTTCGTAGAAGAAGGAGGGGGAACAAGTGGGAGCTAACGCAAAATATTGCTACACGTTTTAACAAATGCAAATGCCGTGAAAAAAATCACACGGAAACTAGACTAAATTTTCAAGGGCTGACTCCAACCAAAACCTTAAAATGTTAAGTTGACTTTATACAGGGTGAAATTTAAATCACTGGCCATATTCATTCCCGGCACTAGGTTACACTTAAGGAATCTATTTAGCGAAAAAAAAGAGTACACGTTTTTTTAATTTTCATTTTTCAATTTTTAAATATTTTCCACGAGTCGTGGTCACCCTATTACCACAAATGTAAACAAACCTAATAGTAGGTTTTAACAACAACATCAGCAAAACCCTTATCTGACCTTCACTAAACCTTATAATCGTTGCAATAGGGTCCACCCAGTTAGTGTTGGCGATGGTAGGCAGGTTTATCAGTTTCGAGGGTAGTCTAAACTAAACCATTCCGCGCTAGCGGTAAACATAACGGTAAGCATAAATGATTAGTCACTCGTCACTCGCCAACCTTAAAATAATAATCGCGCGCGTACTAAGGTTAAAAAAAATGTTTTCGAACCGGGAATATTACGAAGTGGTACGGTGTTATTTATTAAGTGGTGAGTGTTTACGTGGTGCACAAAGATTATAAGAAATGGAATCCGTTCCACGCCTTCGCAGACAAGGATTGAATCCAAGAGTACCATCTCGTGGGACTTTCGTTAATTGCGTCGATTTTTAATCAAATGTACGTAAGTTGATTCAATTTTTTAAATACGCCTGAATGCAAAGATTCCTGACCTAGTTTTTACTCATTGTTTTTAAGCCACGGACGTTTTGCTAATAATCATTAGTCAGAAATAACATTTTAGATTAGGGTTGCCTTTGCATTTTGACGGTTCTAAGCCCGTTAATATGAAAGGAAAAATTAGCAACTTATGTACGTAATCTCGCTGCAATAGGGTTCATAATTGGTGACGCGATTGCAAACAGCGGGAGGGGCGGGGTGTCAATGACCTTAACTGATAAGAGAGAAGCGGGTGTAGCGGGTAGTTGTCGGTTCACCATAACGTACGAGGTTTTTAGGACAACTTGATGATGAGTTATTTCGAAAAAAATGTACTGAGCGGTATTAAAAGAAAAAACACGTGTTTAATATTTTTTCGAGTTCTTTCGGTTGTTTCAATTTGGCCAGTGAATTAAATTTCACCCTGTATAAAAAAAAAACATGCCTTGCTTGTCTGTTGTGACTTATGAGCTTTTTCCGAGCACTATTGATATAGCAAAAGACACCTAGGTACCTACTGGTAGACTGCTGCTCAGTTTATCTGAGTCATAAACGACGTTTGTCAATATCTGATTGTCTTTCGCTAGGCATTTATGGCGTTATTCATAGACGCGCTACAAGCTTCAATTATCGATTAATCACTTGTCTTAGTTTTTTCATTTTGACTTATGTATTTGTAAGAAATTGATAAAACATAAATTAACCAATAGAGGTTTGTAAAGTTTTTTGAAAAGGCGTTTGGCAGCCCTATTGGAAACTCTCGGTCAACAAACCATTTCCCCGCACTCGCCGCGGATTCCGTACTTAGACAAAGCGTACTTTACCAAGTACCATTGCTGGCGGGTTTGTTGGCTATGCTCGTTTTCTCTCTTTGTCATTAATGTTAATAATGCGTAGACCTTGGCAGCCGTCTGTCTTGGAAACTCATCCGTTACAGTCGCCATCAAATACATAGGTACAGGATAGATAAAAAAGAACTGCATTCCCGTTGCCAGGGAGGTTTTGGGATTATACTGAGCAACTTTTTCTATGGGACCAACTCCAAAATACCTATAAATGTTTCTTAGTATAATCCCAAAACCTCCCTTTCAACAGGAATGCAGTTACTTTTTAGCCACCGTGTGCATTTATATGCTCAACAATATCAATAGGTACACATTCGAACGCCTTGACAATAGAGGCGTGTGCACGTATTTGTGAGCACCTTGGCCGCTCCGATTTATCTAATGGTGGCTGACGGTAGATTACAAAACTACTACCTATAAGTACACAAAAAGAAATGAACTACAAAACGTGATGAGGCTGATAGTATAAAACAGAATGTAGCAAGTAGGTACCTAGTTAATAAAGTCATTGCTCCTCATACAAATATCTTATAGTTTATTAACGCAGCATTCCTGCGAGGTTACATTCATTCACCTAATTTCTACGACACATACGATAGGTATGTGGGTACGGTAGACCGACTACATAAATATACAATACCTGCATGTTTAAAGTAACTTTCAATTAAGACGAAAGTATAGTTTCGTTAACAGAAAGGTTGCTATTAATTTTTATTATTAAGTACCTTTAAGAGAGAGAGCGCTTGACCTAGCGGTAAAAGCGTGCGACTTTCAATCTGGAGGTCGCGGGTTCGAACCCCGGCTCGTACCAATGAGTTTTTCGGAACTTATGTACGAAATTACGCGTACGATTCGATTAGTTAAGTGAGCGCTTCATTCGCCAACAAACTGGTTACAGTTTGGCGATATTGTAAATTTTGTTTATGAGCATGTACCTTTTGTGTAAATAAATTAAAAAAAAAATCATTTGATATTTACCAGTCGCTTTTCGGTGAAGGAAAACATCGTGAGGAAACCGGACTAATATTTAAGGCCTAGTTTACCCTCTGGGTTAGAAGGTCAGATCGCAGTCGCTTTAGTAAAGGCTAGTGCCTATACGCCAATTCTTGGGATTAGTTGCCAAGCGGACCCCAGGCTCCCATGAGCCGTGGCAAAAATGCCGAGACAACGCGAGGAAGATGATGGTACCTTTAAGAGATAGAAGCGAATAATAAATTAGAAATTTTGGGAGATCCTATCTTATATAACAGTCGTACCACTGGCGACTACTGTATACTACTGTATACAGAAGAAATTTTATAACAATCCTGGTCAATTGTGTAAACCTTTGTCTTTATCTAGCATACACAAATGTCAAAATCAATAAGCTGAAACGATTATCAAGGGTTTGTTACACTTGATAAGCGTTTATAAAATAACGCGGTTAGTCTGGTCACCACCGGTCAGACCACGCCCACTTTCGTATCCAAATAGCATTTCACCGCACACCAACGCAGGGGCCAAGCGTACCTAAACTGGATAATGCAATTAAAGCCGACTGGTTATGAATGCAATTTTTAAAACTCATTCCGCATTTTTAATACAATGCAGATGTTCTTACTATGAAGCGCCCTGTGCTTCGGGTCCCGTACAACCTAATTGCAGGACTGGATTGCTGTCTGGTTTTGAGTTTTATTAGTAAATATTGATTCAGCGTATATGCGTCTCACGCTACTCAATGCGCTTTGGGAGCACATACATCTTTAAATGCAGTACAATGCAGTTTTCCTAGCGATGTTTTTCTTCACCGAAAAGCTAGTGGTAAATTGTTACGTACCTACGTAAGTTCCAAAAAACTCATTATTTCGAGCCAGGATTCAAACCCTTTTGCTTTCGTGCCTAAAAATTACAAATTACCTAGATTTCACTTGACAATTACTTATACCTGGTATTTCTCGCCGACCCTGCACACAGTTTTGTGTAATTATTAGGTACCTAATAATATAAGCTGGATTCGATATATATTTTCTCGAATAAGTCGAATAACAGCACCCTCTTTCCTTCAACGCCGGATAAAAGCTCATGCAAGTATCTAAATATCGACGGATCCCCAATATGGCCGCTAGCCTTGTAAGGCCGCGGGCGACTAGACAACTTCGCTTATCGCTCGGTCGCTAATTGCAACAAACGCTTACTTTTAATAATGTAATTATCATCAAATACATTGATCTTTCACGTGCACTTAAGATATTGTACGTTTATGCTATTCATGTCAATGTAAACACAAGTCATGATAAGGTTTGTAAACGTAGACTACTTTTAAAACATCAACCGAGCTTTTAATTAATTTTAATAATAATTTTGACAATCCACACGGGTTATCTGATCTGTTGCTGGAGCCGGCTGGGGGCTACATTGACCTCTATACCTCTCGCGTCGAATGATAGTAGGTACCTACCTATGTCAGCTTCTTAACATATTTTTGAAAGTGTAGCACATTAATTTGCTTAAGTTAAATGTTACAAGTATATGCCTACT
The DNA here is from genome assembly GCF_963556715.1 of Cydia fagiglandana. Lineage (NCBI taxonomy): Eukaryota > Metazoa > Arthropoda > Insecta > Lepidoptera > Tortricidae > Cydia > Cydia fagiglandana. The sequence continues at coordinate 211,943 of NC_085941.1, read as the reverse complement.
CGTATTTAGGTGATGTACTTACTTAATACGGTAAAAAAATATTTCTTCAATTATCTTTTTAACTCGACTAAATGAGTCTTGAAGGAACTGTCATAGGGACCATCATTCGACACGTTAATAATTTCCTTGGCATGTTGATTGAAAGCCAGCACAATAACAAATCTGCACACCGACAGGTCTGTATAAGAAGTTACGAAGAAAGGGGACGGCCGATTCTCCAAACAAACGTACTCCACGAAACCATAACTAGCATATTATTATGTCTCTACGTTTGACTTTTTTCGATATTTTGATTATTGTAATAATTAGGGGCGAAAAATACATTTCATATAAATTGAATGCTCCTAACGGAAAATAATAATGAAAAATTCGAAAAAAATAAAACGTTTGGGCAGTGGTTGATATACTACAAATTGTGTCAAAATTATTTCAATAATGTTAATATCCAAAGAGGAAAATGAGGGAATTGTCAGCGAACAACGGTAGATATTGTGAATGTGCGACGTCCGTTGTAAATGTTTCCGCGTCGCATCCATGAATGCCAGGTCGGCCATTTGCAAGTGTCCCCACATTCTCAGTTCTCACGAGCCTCACGTGACCTTTCTGTTTCCTCGCCACTTCCCTTTCCTCTTAAAATATGAGTACTACGTAGTCGTACTCGTAGTACTTCCTTTGTACTGATGTCCTAATCATTTGCAATAATATTTTACAATACAGATTACAGACCATTCAAGGAATAAGGTATCAGGTGACATAAATAGGTAACTGATTCTTTGGAAAATGATGAATGGAAAATGTTTTTCCAATTGTCACCACACCATACCAGACAATCCTTGCAAGTTTCGGGTAGTTAGCTACATAGAATTAGCTCCATGATCGTGTAATCACATTTCTTCCAAACCTTCTTAACAAGATCTGCTATTGTTTGCGATGCTAATTCAATCCCCGTTGTTAAGGAGCCAATTTAAAAATGGAATAACAATGTAATTCAATTTTAGCTACTCACTGACTCTCTTTATTTCGTTGTCGACTTCATTTTAATTAGGGAGGAAAATAATTGTTGGGATCTCGGAGATAATATTGTTATCTAAAAGTCCGGTAAGTATGAAAGAATCGTTGTTATAGAATTTTAGTCGTCGATTCAAAATAGCTATTAGCATACACCTCCGCGCTGCCCCACAACTCCCACAACGCAAGATAGCAGTAATAGCCATCTGATTAATATTTATTTGTTTAAATTTGCTGATTTAATTTTAAATTTTAAATGGTTGAATGACTGTGACGGCTGCTATGCGTGGTAGCGTTCAATACTTACTTACATATAAGTGTCCTTGTATCTTAGCACAATTTCTGAAGTTTTGTATCAAAGTGTCCTTTGTTATAAGGTATAGTTGTGAGCTCTCTTTTTTCGATATCGGGTAGTTGACCGATGTAGGTATGCCAGCTACAAGTCTAGCCGACTCTAGCCAGTCTAACTCCATTCAGAAGCGCGGTGACCCTGTCAAGTATAGGTAACAATGATTGCAGTAGTGTTTGAACTGACATAGTTGTTCACTTTGCATAAGCTGCGGTTGCATTAACCGTGTCACCCACACTGCCCCCAACTCAGCGGTGTACGGAACACTTGCGCCGAAACAAAAGCGTAACGACGGGACAAGGGGAGCCACGCGCCGGAATAACGCGATAATGCGGCGCAATTAAAATTACTGCCATTTTTGAATCTGTACAGATATTTGCTGCACCAGTGGCTCTAGCTGGTGATTGCTTATTGAGGACGCGTCAGATATCGTACCGTTTGGAGAGACGATGACCCGACCGATCGATGATCTTTCCGAAACAATGAACAAGCTGCAGATATCCTGGCCCCTCGTTCCATAAAATAGTACAAAATAGATAAGTATTGTTGTCGAAAAAAAATTCTAAGATACTTATATCTTTACAATACCGTAATACTGAAATAGGAAAACATCACGCATTAAAAAACATTGAAAATAAACTCCGTTTCAAAAGCGTAGCTTAGCCATCTTGGGCTTCGTGGCGAGCCTCGTTTTGTAATAGGTACTTATGTAACGTTCAGAATAGGGATGGCTGTATGAGATGAGATACAGATTGCATCCCGAACAATACGTCTCGAGGATCGCCGCTTATTCGATTTGACGTAGCCTCAGACAAATTGGCTTAATTGCCACAACAATACCTATACAATAAACCTACATCTATAAGAAAATAACTATGAGTTGCTATAAGAAAATAACTATGCATTTACATATCGTTTATGAAAAGCTGCAGCATATTAATAGTTATTTGTTTTACAAGGGGGCAAAGTTGTTGTTTAACCGCTCGTGCTAATATTGATACCCGAGCTAGCGAAAGATTCCAAAATTGAACCACGAGCGTAGCGAGTGGTTCGAGAAGTGGAATCTTGAGCGTTGCGAGGGTTTCAAAGCACGAGGGTTAAACAAAATTAGCCCCCGAGTGAAACACAACATTTTTCACTACACCAAACCGAAGCAAATATTAAATGTAAAATATCAAACAAAATCAAAGCAAATCAAATCCAAATGAATGTTATTAAATATTTATCATCCAAAATCATCATTTAAAAGTCAATTCTACCAGCAAACATAAGAAAACAACTCAAAATTTGCATTTGATTACTTTGCCTCACATGTGAATAAAATGCAACTTTGCTATCAGTTTTTGAAGTGCAAAGTGAGCCTTTCCGAGCTGGTGTGGTGAAAACTAATTTGTGATGGATGCCTATAGGGTATCCGGATAAACCCGGATAAATATTGCATTGAAATAGACACGGGTAAGGTTAAATAAAAAACATACAAATTAAACAATTTTGTTATAATGATACTGCTCTCGTTCGTCATATCTCATCGTACACAAAATGAAAGTTGATTGAATTGAACCAATATGCTAACGTGATCAGATTCAGTAGCGGGCCGTGCGGAGCCCCCGTACAGCCCCCGCCGAAACCCGATACCCTAATCCGGCACTATTATGCTCTCTGGTATCTGCTTAATGAGAAAATAACCCGATGTTTCATGCTCCACTCCCGCGCACCCTCAAACTTTCCGTTCTTGCTTAAGTCTAAATAAGAAATTGTTTATATAATTCTGAAAACCCCAAACGATGCAGACAGTCCAATTACGTAAGTGCATAATTGCAATCAAAATTCATTAGGAATATTTTCTTGTCGTAGGACTTTACAGATTAATAATTGATCGCTTTCTGAAGGAGAAGGCGAATCTCTACTTTTTTGACTATTCTATCTAACAATCACAAATATTACATACCGATAACCCATACAACCATTTCTAGTCGCCGTTACGACGCGGTGTTGACACATCTTGTGTCGACACCGTCTGTTTCGGTCACAATTCCAGTCGCAGAGTCGTCGCCGTGTCGACACAGTTACCAGAAATGGGGAAGGGTCGACACATGACACAAAGTGACATAAAGTGTGGTCGCCGTGTGCACACATTGTTACTAGTTTGCGACTACTTTATGCCAAAATCATTCGTTCATTCGTTCATTTCGTTCCTGTCAAATGGAAACTGTCAGATGGAAAAATAGTTAAATAAAAATAAGTGACATTAATACGCCATCTCTAAAACGGATTACAAGACGTAATTATATATTGTTTGCATTTATATTACAATAGGACTTAAATTATTATGGGGAATTAAACTGCTCGAGTGATTTGATAAACTAAGTGTAATATAATCAACGCGCCACCACATTGTTTTAGTTTAGCCGGAAATGAAATTGTTTACTTCTCAGTGCCTGTGTTCATAACTATATTATTTGATGCCTTTTTAGTACTTCGATGCGTATACTATACTTAAATAACAGAAATAACGCTTTACATACTACGAAACTTGTTAATTATGATGTATAAATATGGTTTAAGGCTGAGAAATATTGCAGTCACAAAGTAGTCGCAAATGTTTCGACTTTGTGTCGACTCTGTGTAGACACATGACACGCGCTGTCAAAAGTAATAACAAAGTTACTGGATTTGCAAAATGGCTCCTTGTGTTCATTCGTTTTCAGATATTCTCAAAGTGTAAGAGCCATGCCGTGGAATAAAAAAAAGTTAATCGTCATATTTTAATCGCGATTAATTTAGTCGACCTAACATAGATTGAAATTGCATTAATCTGAATATTAATCGAATAAATTATCGATTAAATCTCGATTGAAAGTTGACAGGGGGACATTTTTGTACGTAAATGGAATAGGATTTGCATGTAAATATTTCCCACCTTTTCGGGGCGGGGACAAATGGGAACACACAATTTTTGGATGTATTCCCATTTATTCCCGCAGGGAACAGATGGAATAGGATTTGAAAGTAAATATTTCCCATTTTTTCCCCCCTTATCGGGCTGGGGACAAATGGGAACACACAATTTTCGGATTAAATCCCATTTATCATTTATCCTCGCAGGAAACAGATGGAATAAGATTTGCTTGTAAATATTTCCCATTTATTCCACCTTATCGGGGTGGGGACAAATGGGAACACACAATTTTCAGATGTATTCCCATTTATCCCCGTAGGGAACAGATGGAATAGGATTTGCATGTAAATATTTCCCAATTTTCCCACCTTTTCGGGGTGGGGACAAATGGGAACATACAATTTTCAGATGTAATCCCATTTATCCACACAGGGAACAAATGGAATAGTATTTGCATGCAAATATTTCCCATTTTTTCCCACCTTATCGGGGTGGGGACAAATGGGAACACACAATTTTCGGACGTAATCCCATTTATCCTCGCAGGGAACAGATGGAATAGGATTTGCATGTAAATATTTCCCATTTTTTCCACCTTATCAGGGTGGGGCAAATGGGAACACACAATTTTCGGATGTATTCCCATTTATCTCCGTAGGGAACAGATGGAATAGGATTTGCATGTAAATATTTCCCATTTTTTCCACCTTATCGGGGTGGGGACAAATGGGAACACACAATTTTCGGATGTATAACCATTTATCCCCGTAGGGAACAGATGGAATAGGATTTGCATGTAAATATTTCCCAATTTTCCCACCTTTTCGGGGTGGGGACAAATGGGAACATACAATTTTCAGATGTAATCCCATTTATCCACACAGGGAACAAATGGAATAGTATTTGCATGTAAATATTTCCCATTTTTTCCCACCTTATCGGGGTGGGGACAAATGGGAACACACAATTTTCGGACGTAATCCCATTTATCCTCGCAGGGAACAGATGGAATAGGATTTGCATGTAAATATTTCCCATTTTTTCCACCTTATCAGGGTGGGGACAAATGGGAACACACAATTTTCGGATGTATTCCCATTTATCTCCGTAGGGAACAGATGGAATAGGATTTGCATGTAAATATTTCCCATTTTTTCCACCTTATCGGGGTGGGGACAAATGGGGACACACAATTTTCGGATGTATTCCCATTTATCCCCGGAGGGAACAGATGGAATAGGATTTGCATGTAAATATTTCCCAATTTTCCCACCTTTTCGGGGTGGGGACAAATAGGAACACAATTTTCAGATGTAATCCCATTTATCCCCGCAGGGAACAGATGGAATAGGATTTGCATGTAAATATTTCCCAATTTTCCCACCTTTTCGGGGTGGGGACAAATGGGAACACACAATTTTCAGATGTAATCCCATTTATCCCCGCAGGGAACAGATGGAATAGTATTTGCATGTAAATATTTCCCATTTTTTCCCACCTTATCGGGGTGGGGACAAATGGGAACACACAATTTTCGGATGTAATCCCATTTATCCTCGCAGGGAACAGATGGAATAGGATTTGCATGTAAATATTTCCCATTTTTTCCACCTTATCGGGGTGGGGACAAATGGGAACACACAATTTTCGGATGTATTCCCATTTATCTCCGTAGGGAACAGATGGAATAGGATTTGCATGTAAATATTTCCCATTTTTTCCCACCTTATCGGTATGGGGACAAATGGGAACACACAATTTTCAGATGTACTCCCTGGCGTGACAATGTGGCGTAACGTGACAGGTGCGACATTTCGACAAGTCTCATTGTTGCTGACGTCACAGGCATCCATGGGCTACGGTTATCGCTTACCATCGGGCGGGCCGTATTCCTGTTTGTCACCATCATTGTATTATTTTTAAAAACTATTATATCGGCAAAAACATGTATTTCTTTTGCGATGTTTATGATGATAATGATGGAAATTGTCACAAGATTTCAAAGAACTTTCGGTAATTCTTGAGTTCTGTGTCGGAATTTCGTGACAATTGTCGTATTTCTTGTGACAAATGTCATTAGCTTCGCAAAATAACTTATTAACTGGCGATATGGTGGAGTTTTTTTTTAATTAACATGTTGGTGGCAAACAACCACACCGCCCGTCTGATGGTAAGCGTTTACCGTAGCCCATGGAGGCCTGTGACTTCAATTACAGTGATGTAGACAATAGGGAATATTAGGCAAAGCTCTGCGTAGGTGGCACTAGTAGTACACATACAGTAAACAAACATGCGTCACTACGTCACTCACATATCGCCTATCGTGAAACACGACAATCGAGGGTTCGGTTTCTGCCTCTCTATCACTCTCGCATATTCGAGCGATAAAGAGGCGGATAACTAAATTTCGATTTTCGCGTTTACCGGTAGGCACTTGTTAACAAACCGCCTTGATGCATCAATGTCATATTTTATTGTCTTTGAAAACTTGTCAAAAAACAGTTTAAGGCACAGTATGTATAAGTTAGTCTATGAATTTACTGAGTCGGTAGTGCTGCACTCTGGCGGCAGAACATTGCAGTAATATACCCTATTGTTGGACCTGTCACGTCCTAAAACCTATAAAACAATATTCATGACGACTTTTATGACAACATGCGTAGCCGCCATCTTGGATTATAAAATGGTCATCATTTTCGAATTCTGCACTCCCTAAAACCTATAAATCGACATCCGTGACGACGCAAGTTATCTTTATTTTCAGATCTAACCAATTGCTACAGAATACAAAGGACAAAAAAAGAAGCAAGGAGGTAATGAAACAAGCAAAAATACTGATGATTCCTCGACGCACTTGGATGATTCTTAAATTGTGTCCAGATTTTCTTGTCATAAAAGTTTTTATTTTTCACATATAACTCACACAAGCTCCGTGACATTTCGACCTTGTAAATTTTTAAATGTTTTTGTTTATATATGCGTATCTCACTAGAATAATATAATCAAGGTATGTTTATGTTTGATGGTTGAAATAGTAACTCTAAAAATTATATTTGTGTCTTATATTCCTGCCGAAGACTTTTATTTTTCCTTTTCCTTCTACACAAGTTAGGCCAAGTAATAAGAATTTAGGGCTCTCAATTTTATCTTGACTTCTACATCAGTAAAGCTACGAGGCCATGTTTGGTATCGTTTTCGTATAAATTCACAGTACCAAATTTAGTTATGGTATCACATTGACACCATTCCGAAGTAAAAACATATAAACTTATTAAAATACTTTCTTTTAAACTCCTCTTCACGCTTAAACTGCTGAACAGTTTTAATTTAAAGGTACACATATATTTTGAGTCCCGAGACAGGACATGATAAGTTATGTCAAAAATCATCCTTTAAAGGTTTGCAATGTGGTGCAGGGCGGAATTCAGAATTGAATTCTTGAAGTTAATACTTACTGTTTAAGTTTAGGTTTGAAGTCATGTTTTTTATCATTTTCAACTAAATCAAAGATGTAGAATTGTAGACCATCCCAAATTTCATATAAATCGGTTCAGCGGTTATTGATTGTCCGTACAAATTTTCACGCCACTTTTCACACCTTCAAAAGATGATTTTGGTTATAAGATCTATCCTATCTCCTGTTCCGGGACGCAAACTATTTCTATGCCAAATTTCAACGAAATCGGTTCAGCGGTTAAGCGTCAAGAGGAGTTTAAAAAATACCGGCCAAGTGCGAGCCGGACTCGCGTATTAAGGGTTCCGTACATTAAGTCCGCCTCGCGCGTGGCTGCACATTTCTAATAGGTTTTCCTGTCATCTTAATAATCGTGATAGGTAAAGGACTATTTTGTGTATTTTTTTCAAAATTTATGACCTAGTAGTTTCGGAGATAAAGGGGGGGGGGGCAATGGTAATTTTTTGGGTATAAAATCAATTTGTTTACGTTATATGTCCGTCTTTGGGTCTCTAATTTACATATATGTACCAAATTTCAACTTAATTGGTCCAGTAGTTTCCGAGAAAATAGGCTGTGACAGACGGACAGACATACAGACGCACGAGTGATCCTATAAGGGTTCAATTTTTTCCTTTTGAGGTACGGAACCCTAAAAAAATTGTTTTTAAATTTTGTGGAACACGGCCTAGCACCTTCACTGATGTAGAGATCAAGATAAAATTGAGAGCCCTAAATAAAGTTTCAAGAGCGGATATCTCAAAAACTATTCAATATATGGAAAAAATTGACTAAATAAACTTGTAACAAATTAAATTAACTTTCATTTTCTATAAGTGGCCATGTCGCTACGATGCATAGTTTCCGAGATATAATCGAAAAACCGGAAAATGGGACCTTCAAAGCCCCCTCTCCCCCCCGCTCAAAGGCTACGGCCGAGGACTTTTGATATGTTCACCTCCTAACTTGTCCAAACCAAGTTAAGGAGCCAAAAATTGTGTTCTGAGCATTTCCCTCTACAACTTTATTGAGCATTCGTTGCCTGACCTAGTAGCGTATTGCATTTCTTTAAAAACTTTTCTGTAAAAGGTTGACGGGTGTTGGGTGTTTATATGGTTTTGGTCGATTTTTATCATTCGCATCGCCCATGATGACTTACTAGAATTACGAGCACACGAGACACTAATAGTAGTTTGACAAACCTTGGTTTTCAAGAGGTATTTTATATTGACATTTGCTGTCACAAATTTGCTGTCAGATTTAGTCGCAAACCGCACGCAAAGTGCACACAAATGTGTCGACACCTTGTTACGGAAAAGTGTAGACACGGCGACGACACTTTGTTTCGAAACAATTCTAGACACATTGTGTGGACTCTGTTACGACACATCTGACATTTAGTTACCACTTTGATGATTCTGCGACTGGAATGGTTATATGGGAATGCACCTAGCGATTACAGGTTACGGGTCTTTTATAAAACGCTATTCAGTGCTCACAATTTCACTTTGAGTTACTTAATTCAAGGCATTGACGAAACTTTTAAAAAATACATTTCGGTCTTGATCTTCACAGTTTGAGAAGCTCAAAGTCGGCGCATATAATAGTATTCCGCATCAGGAAAGCTTTGTATTAGGTTTTAACGAATTTACGAGGGCGATGCGGTGGCGGTGGGCCGACCGGCGATCTCGCGACCTGGGACCTGGGACCTGGGACTGAAAGAGCCGCAAGCGCTGTACCGGCTTTGCGACCGCGGTAAGTACATTTGTACCTGCACTTAGTGTTGCCAACTCGGATTTCAAAAAAATGTTAGACTAATGTCTAGATTATGCCAAAATTATGCCAAAGATTTTTGAAATATGCTAAAAAAAGTGCTTAAATGTCACTTGAAATTAGACACTTAAAACATTTTTATATTTTGCCACCTTTTTCTACTGACAAGATCTGCTTGACCAACTTTATATAGACCGTCGACGTCCACAAAAGTCAAAATTCATATAACAATATGAACCACATAAGGCGATGGCGCATATTGTTGCTGCCAAGTTGGTGCCAACTTGGCTTAGACTAAATTATGCTAAAAATATGCCAGATGCTAAATGGAAAATTTTGGTGCCAAAGCGAGTGAAAATATGCCAGATCTGGCATTATTTATGCCAAGTTGGAAACACTGCCTGCACTACACACTATACTGACTGTACACGCAGCATCTGAGCTAAATATCAGGATTTAACTAATTTACAAGGTAACAGTGTCTCGGCCCCCGACCATGTGAGGTCTGAGACTCCCAAACGAGCTGCGGGCGATAAATCCCAGCTTCGCGACATTTGTGGTACACGCATGCAATACGTATACATCAGTTGCAGTTTTACATTGACGTGTTTTACTACAGTCAGAAAGAATTAAGAATGCAAGAAAATCAGAGAAATATTTATGTCGGGGTAGCCGAAATATTAAAATTTGTTAGTAACAATATCACGACGCTCATCTTCCGTTCTCATTCCGTTAACCTCGTCTGCTTGAAGTCGTCACAGTTAACATCATCTCTACCCCGTAATCCGATATCGCGTGCCTTTTACACTGTAATCGCGGGCCGGGGGCGCTCCGGCTTCAGCAACTAACACCCCATCACGCTGAAATTAGTCCGAACCTACTGCCACACGCTCCGCCCCCGTGAACGTTAACGTGACCTCAAGGTTCATGCAGCTGAATGTAAGCTTAGATCAGATCTGCACTGGCCGTTGTGTCGTAGAATGGTTTGTGAGCGTTTTGAATGTGAGGCCAGTAAACGAACTCCTTTGACATAGGACCGCCTCGGGGCCTGCGCTTGTCTCTTCCTGTGCTCTAATTCATAAAGTCACTCACAGCACTGTAAACCGACCAATGTAGGTACATAATCTCTAAAGGTGCGCCGCGAGTGCTCACGCCTGCTTTATACATGCACTTCTGGAGCAGTAGAGCGTTCGGGCTATGTGGGGGAGGGGGGGTAGCCTGGAGATAATCCAGGACTGAGCATTCTGTACAGTAAAGCACAATGAGCACTGTATAGATGAGCGACTCAACCTGATCCGAGTGGGGTGAACCTACAAAGCTACCTCAAACCTATTCTGGATAGTCTACTTTATGTAACTAGAGGTCAAGTTAGACTAGATATGTGGACGTAGACGAGTAAAGCACTTGTCAGAATAGATTGATGTGGAGTCTGCTACCGCACAACAAAGTTCCGGTTAATGTCACGCTCTCGGGCTGATATAATGCGAAAACTATGAGAGTTCTAATTAGAGAGTATTTTAGCATAAAGGACTATAAGGTAACAGCACCAGTAATGGGACACTTAAGAGGAAATATGGAGTATTTGTGATATTTCCTTGATACATGTAAATCGTCTACCTCTGAGCGTGTTAAAAGATGAATGTCCTATCCGTTAGTATGAACATGCGTACGCATGCTTTCACCTTTCCGATGCCTACGCATCTTCATACTAACGAGCAATTTCTCATATATAAAATGCGGCTCGATGCTGATAGATGTGATTCCACCCTAAAACGGTTCAACTCACGTATTGAAGTTATTCTAGCATTCAGCTTCATATTATTAAAATGTGTCGCGCTAGGTAAATGCACCTTCAATACGACGGTGAGTTTATTTTAATATCAGTAAGTATGACTCAATAAGATCGTTTAAATATTAGCATAAATTCAAAGAAACTACCTACGTACCGCACCGCAAATTTGTAAGTACATGGTCCAGGGAACACTTCCCAGTTTCATTGAGTTAACCTAATTCCATCGTCAGACCCCAACAATGTCATCAAACTGGGAATGTTCATTAGGATATTATTAAAGGATAATAACTCGGCGGAGTGATATAACGACAGTAAAACGAGAGAGGCTTGCCTCGCGGCGGCGCCCGCGGCGGGCTCTGATACTAGGACGAGGGTAATGCAAGACTGAACCGAAAAGCCGTAAGTTTCTATCAAAATTGTGAAGATATCAGACTTTTTGGATTTGTAAGGCAGAAACGTCGGAAAATTGGATGTCTGTGTGTTTGCAAATCACTTCCCGGGCTAATATACAACGTCTGTAGTCGGTATGAGCGCAAAACGCTCTGCCCGCGGCGCACTCTGCCTGTGTGAGGGCACTGGGAAATGGGAATTTGTGCAGGTAACTGAGTAAGATCTAAATGTGGAGACTGATTGAGATTTTTTTCCCGACTGCAGTAAAGCCAAAGAGAAGGGTTATGATTTTAGCAGTCTTTGTACAGTTGTTAGTTATAACACGTCTCATTCATATACTTTAAATTGTTTCAGCGCTTGAAAGACACGACAGCCGTGGCGACAATAACATTAGGTATAGGTAAGATATTTAGATTACTTACTCATTTTCACAGATACCTAATTAGTAGTAATTAATAATTGCCGTCACGACTGTCGTGTCTTTCAAGCGTTGAAACAATTGAAACTACATACATACCGGGTATGACCTGTAATATGAGCAAAAAATTAAGCCGTAAGCTGTACTCCTCATACTGACCAACTTTTGTTCAGCGACTTTTAAAAATAACTTGTGGTTTGAATTTTAATACACTTTAAAGTTTATTCTAACACGCAATGTATGCAAATTTTATTATGTTTAAGGCGTGACAAGCAACGTCAGCCACAATGATAATGGCGTGGCGATGGCGTCCATTGAAGATAATATTTATATTGTATGAAAAATAGGGAGTCTAAATACTTCATAATTTTTAAAAGTTGTTGAACAAAAGTGTCACCGTTTGAGGAGTACAATCTATGTTTTAATTATTTACTCGTGTTTCAGGCCACACCCGGTGAATGAGACGTCGTGTCACATGATTTACTTATCTTTATATTGCAGTTTTCTACTGACTTCAAAAAGTAGAGGATTCGTAGCATATCGTATTCAGGTCATAACACAAGTTTCCTTTCCCAAGCCTGCATTGAAACAAGTTGTTATCCCGTATTTGACTGACTTTAACTAACCAGAAACTTTGGTATTAAAGATGTTTATGTAAGTTAGTTTTCACACGTCTACTGAGGTGCACTTCAAATATAAGTTACTAGCTGTTGTTGCCCGCGACTTCATCCGCGTGGAATCTTATCTTCAACATTTTACATCTTTAGTACCTATAATTTTCATATCCAAGCAATGTTGAAATTACTTTTCTTTTTTAGCAAGTTGTATGAAGTTTTAAGTCAAGTGGATTTTGATGTTGGTTGCTGAAATTACTTTTCTTGTATTCTAATAATAGGTACCTATGCCCTTATACAAAAATTCAAGTTCCGCACTCACAAAATATCTGATCTTCATACAAACTTTCAACCCGTTTCTCACCACCTAGGGGGATGAATTTTCAAAAATGTTTAAATTCGTTTTCATGTTTTTTAATTTAAAACCTTTTTTTTGCAAAAAGATCAAGTTCCTAGCTTAAAATTAAATTTACACCCCAAGACGAACTTTCATCCCCTTTTTAACCCCCTTAGGGCTTGTATTTCCAAAAACGTTGCAATTACTTTTTTTTCTAATCGGCTATTATGTCTTTCTAAGAACTTTCAAAGCATTTGTAATGGATTCAAACTTTGAACCCCATTTTAACCCTGTTAGGGAATGAATTTTACAAAACACTGAAATTTTATTGTCTTCTAATAATATCCCCAAATACAAAGATTCAAGTCCCGCGCTCGAAAAAATGTTTGATATCCATACAAACTTTCAACCCCTTTTTCACCCCTTAGGGGATGAATTTTCAAAAACGCTGAAATGGTTTTCTTGTATTTTAATTTAATTCGTTTTTACAGTTTCAAGTTTCTAGCTTAAAATAAAATTTACACCCGAAGACGAACTTTCATCCCCTTTTTAACCTTACCTAACCCTTAGGGGTTGAAATTCCAAAAACGTTGCAATTACTTTTTTGTAATCGGCTATTATGCCTTTCTAAGAAGTTTCAAAACCATTTGTAATGGATCCAACTTTCAACCCCTTTTTAACCCTGTTAGGGGATGAATTTTACAAAACGCTGAAATAACTTTTCCTGTTTACTAATAATATCCCCAAATACAAAGATTCAAGTCCCGCGCTCGAAAAAATGTTTGATATCCATACAAACTTTCAACCCCTTTTTCACCCCTTAGGGGATGAATTTTCAAAAACGCTGAAATGGTTTTCTTGTATTTTAATTTAATTCGTTTTTACAGTTTCAAGTTTCTAGCTTAAAATAAAATTTACACCCGAAGACGAACTTTCATCCCCTTTTTTACCTTACCTAACCCTTAGGGGTTGAAATTCCAAAAACGTTGCAATTACTTTTTTGTAATCGGCTATTATGCCTTTCTAAGAAGTTTCAAAACCATTTGTAATGGATCCAACTTTCAACCCCTTTTTAACCCTGTTAGGGGATGAATTTTACAAAACGCTGAAATAACTTTTCCTGTTTTCTAATAATATCCCTAAATAAAAAGATTCAAGCCCCACACTCGAAAAAATGTTTAATATCCATACAAACTTTCAACCCCTTTTTAACCACCTTAGGGGATGAATTTTCAAAAACGCTGAAATTAGTTTTCTTGTATTTTAATAATATATCTTTTTACGAAGTTTCAAATTCCTAGCTTAAAAGAAAACTTTAACCCCATATAAAACTTTCACCCCCTTTTTAACCCTGTTAGGGGATGAATTTTACAAAACGCTGAAATTACTTTTATTGCCTTCTAATAATATCCCCAAATACAAAGATTCAAGTCCCGCGCTCGAAAAAATATTTGATATCCATACAAACTTTCAACCCCTTTTTCACCACCTTGGGGGATGAATTTTCTAAAACGCTGAAATTAGTTTTCTTGTATTTTAATTTAATACGTTTTTACAAAGTTTCAAGTTCCTAGCTTGAAATAAAATTTGCACCCGAAGAGGAACTTTCATTTCATCCCCTTAGGGGTTGAATTTCCAAAAATGTTGGAATAACTTTTTTTTGTAATTGGCTATTATGCCTTTCTAAGAAGTTTCAAAGCATTTGTAATGGATTCAAATTTTCAACCCCTTTTTAACCCTGTTAGGGGATGAAGTTTACAAAACGCTGAAATTACTTTTCTTGTCTTCTAATAATATCCCTAAATACAAAGATTCAAGTCCACCACTCGAAAAAATGTTTGATATCCATACAAACTTTCAACCCCTTTTTCACCACCTTAGGGGATGAATTTTCAAAAACGCTGAAATTAGTTTTCTTGTATTTTAATAATATATCTTTTTACGAAGTTTGAAATTCCTAGCTTAAAAGAAAACTTTAACCCCATACAAACTTTCATCCCCTTTTTAACCCCCTTAGGGGTTGAATTTCTCAAAATCGCTTCTTATCTCTTGTACACTTTATAAATGTAATCTGGTGTGCAAATTTCAACTTTCTGGCTTTTGTAGTTTTGGCTCTGCGTTGATGAATCAGTCAGTCAGTCAGTCAGTCAGTCAGTCAGTCAGTCAGTCAGTCAGTCAGGACACTTGCATTTATATATATAGATAGATGACAACATGCAACCACCAAAAGGCAGGTAAGTATAATTTCATCAAATAAGAACTCTTACATAGGTGTTCGTCCGTCGTTTGTGTGTTTCGTGCCTAGAGAGCCGCTGCAGAGTCCGCGGGTCTGTCCCTAACATTTTTTATCTCTAATGACTACTCGTTAAATGTTTGTGAGCTCTAGTAGAGTGGAGCACACTCACAAACGTCTGTCAGACTCAACTTTTGGTCTCTTTCCAATTTTCCATAAAGTGAGCTCGAGTGGGGATTCGCTATGAGGTTCAGGTAGTTATACGTACTTTAGCTGTATATAGCGAGTAGCGAGTGTTTCTGATGAATTTAATTGCAATGATCAGTTCTATAACTGCCGCATTCAGTTCACTTCTGTTTTTATCTTCTTATATCTGTTTTAATAACTGAATTATTTTTCTCTACATTAGTACCGTCAACTACTTCAACATTGCCTAACCATGCCAAACGTTGGTACTCTACCAAATCCCTATCTACCTATATTTCCAACTGTATATCTTTCCAACTGTAAAAATAAAATGTGTAGTTACAGGCGATCAAACATAAATTGTTTCAATTGTACCCCGTCTACCCTAATGCGAATTATTTTTATCCGAAAAAACCCATTGGGGAAAAAACACTATGTGTATACGAGGCTTAAACAAGTACTTTTATTACTATTGCTATTTTGCATTCCCCAACGCAGTTTCCAAGGCGGCATGCAAAAACTGCCAAATTAGCCGAGTCAATAAGCGGGAAGATTTAAAGTCAACAAGCTAACGGGTTCGGGGACGAGTGCGGTGCCGCGGCATTGTAGACCGTGGGGTTAAGGGCGAAGGTCGACTTTTGTACGCAGGGAGAGCGAGGGTGTGCATATTTGGATCGCTTCATGCAACGGGCGTTTATATTCCTTAATACTTATAACAAAACTAGTTTAAACAGGATTTTTAAGCACGTATACTTACTTATGTACTTACATATAAGTAGTATTGAAATTCAAAGAAACTTACATAAATACCGACGAGTCCGATGACATCAATATCCACAAAGACTGATCGTACGCCCCCTTCATACACCGGCATGTGGATGAATTGCGGGGACATTTTTGTCAGGTCATTACCAATGTTCTCGATCGCCATTAAATACCTACCTGCTACGTCTATGATCTTGGTTCTTTCGTAGCTCTGCTCCTCTAACTTGATCGAACAGGGAGATTCTGACTTGTATATCACATATCGTCAGATGACAACCAAAACTCAATAATTACAGAAAAATAATTAAAAATCAACCTTGTTTTGTTACTATTGCGGTTCACTATGCCTCTGAACTTGTAGTAGTTAGTGAGTTTTGGTTGTCACCCGATGATATTACTTGAAAAAAAAATTTTATTGTATAAAATTAGACATACAGTAAATCACGTCCCTGTGTCCTGATCTAGGAAACCCTGTGTTACAGGACCCAGTTTCGTTACTTATGCTATTTTCTTAATCTATATATTATTGGTAGGTACAAATTGTACAGAGAGTTACACTGAAACTTACAGATAGCTATGCCTCTTTTAAGATATATATTATTTTTATTTGTGAACTGCGTGTGTACGAGTGTTTGTTTATTTGTGAGTGTGAGATTTGTAAGCATAAATGCTTTACATTCTAGGCTTGACTCTCTACTGCACGACGCCATCTTCCAGTGTTGACTCCGCGATATTGCACGCGCCATCGGCCCTGCCTTGACTCGCCCCTGACGGAAATCTTTTTTCCGACACCTTCACGCATGACGCGAATACAAAACTCCGTCAACATGGGGCTCTAGTTTGAAATGTCTCAATCAAATTGAATGTGAATTTTCTGATTGATTATTTGTGCAGCGGCTGTTTGATCCATAGAGTCCGTCTAAGCTAACGTTGCATTGCACTGATATGAATAAAACAAAGTGAGCGTCATTATTAAACGTCATATTTTCATAGAAATTTGACATTAATTATGACATTGCCACACTTTATCATTGCAAATGTCATGCAAAGTTATCTCGGTCCGACTCTGCATGAAACTATGATTTGGAAAGCGTCATTCCACTTCCAACTCTAAAAATCTGGTAATCATGTTGCCTGTAAAAAATATAGATTTACTTATGAAGATTATTTTTAATCTCATCTCATATCTCCTCTCCTTTTGGCTCGATAATTCAAAACATAATAGGTATAGATAGGTACCAATACTACCAATATTTTGGTGTGGTTGAATAAAATAAAATTTATAAAATTAATTGATCTCACTGACGAGAGGACTACTGGAAAATATTCGATGATATAAGTCCTAGTTGGCGGTAGAAAGGTAGAAACCATTAGTGGAAAGACTTTCCCAGTCCGCGTTCAACTCAACCCAAACAGCAGTGAAGCCATCAAAGAATCGCATTAACCTCCAACCGGGAATGTATCAAAGAAAATCGGTGACTGCCATTACACAAATTAGAAAAAGAAATCTAAATGCATTTCCCGCCGCTTCGTGTTGCCATTCAAAATAGGAACGTATTACCCGTGAAAAGAACTGTCTCAAATTACTTTACACAATCTTTCCTTCTCTGGTTTGTGGGTGAATGTATGTGCGTCCTGCTCGTGCTGGCTATACAAACTCAAATAAACAAATACAAAGGGCCTAATTGAGTAACTAGTAAAACGAACGCGAACGGCTGTCCCGTCCCTTCGTGTAAAATTACCAACTTACACTTTCGTTTATCAAAACGTTTGTCACCCTAATCTGAGTTATAAAACTTTGTAATAAAGGTGTATCGATAGATGATTGGGTGTAAAGGAAGTTTGGTTCAGTTGTACAATTTTGGAGAGCGAGTTGTCAAGTGGTAAGGGAGTTGAGTCTCGCAGGGAAGTTAATTCGTCAACAATTTCGATATTTGAATACGTTTCGCTGCTCAATGAGCTTCTGTCAGCTTAAATTGTTTTTCTTTTTTAAAATAATTCAACTTTATTTGCTTGAAGAAAATAAAATAAAATACGGGTGAAGAGTTGTGACTTTGATACTGAGCAGGGAGATATACTTAAGAGTACACAAATATGATAGGTACCCTATATATTTTGTCACAAAAGAACAACATTTTAATTTCGTATTTGAACAACGGAAAATTTCATGAACTTGTCTACCGATCTTCAATTAGGGGAGAGATACTTTTAAAAGAAGAGTTCAGAAAGATGGAGCTACCTAAGTATTGAACACATCACATATTTTTATTTTATCTTTGCAAGTATAAAAGGTCTACATTACTCTGTTAATATCTTGTCAACACTTTTTGTCATCATAAAATATATGTAATAGCGAAAACAAACGTCGCATAAGTTATGATCGTAAAAACGTATGATATTGATTGAGGAGACAGTTCAGTATAATACATATATGTTACTGCCCCATTGTTGTACTGCTCACAACGAGATATTAATTCAATTATGAATCATTTAGTTAGGTATTGGACTTATTGGCTAAGTATTACGAGAATATTATGGCAGCCGTTACTATTGCTTGTGGTGTACAGTGAGCATCAATAATATCAATACTTAAGTAGCGTAAAATACGCCAACGCCAAAAGTCTGCCAGTCTCTAAAACAATTACTAATGGCGAAACGGGTACCTATGGCCTAATAGCGTCTTAATTTTTATATTTACCTATTAGTTATAAGTTTGTAAATTTATCTACCTATTTACATTTCATTTCGTAATAAAATATATTTCATTACAAATCGAGATATATTTTTACAGACTTAATTATCTTTTCCGAAAAACGTTCGTGGAAAGACGTATAGATATAGTAATAGTTTGAACACGTGTGGTGTAAGAGTGCAGCAATAAAACTCAGCTATAAAACCCATTTACCAAATAGTCTAGGAATATCATAATCTGGCGGATTATACGATGACGCGACAACATATACAATTGTACATATTGAGTGTACTCTGACAGGCTGATAGGTGCGACAGGCGAGTATGAAGACGATGTTGTAATTAAAATAGCTGAACCTAATTGGAGCACATGCTTCGCTGCTGTAACTCTTAATGTCTTGATTAAAGTTGATAAATGTTCCATTGTCTCTCGGACTAAAGGGCCTGGAGTGGTCTGGCTGTTGGACTAAGACCTACATACTTTACTCTAACGATGTTTTAACTACATTTTGGTCAATTTTATACATATTTATTATCATTCTTGATTATCGTTAAAATTTTCTGTTA
This sequence comes from Cydia fagiglandana, assembly GCF_963556715.1. NCBI lineage: Eukaryota > Metazoa > Arthropoda > Insecta > Lepidoptera > Tortricidae > Cydia > Cydia fagiglandana. Next base: position 192,467 of record NC_085941.1, on the reverse strand, counting down.
TTTACAATTTTAACTGATTTATTGACGTAGATATTGTTAGCTTGAAAATACAGACTCTATGACATGACTGTTGATGGTCATGCTTTCGTACATAATAGTGGCTGCCGAATTATTGGGTTAAGGTTACGATATAGATAAAGTGGAGCCATGCAAATCGTCGCACGATGCCCCCGGAAAATATAAGTTAAATTCCATTTTTTTTTACTTATTTAATTAACTGTTGACTGTATGTTATTTCTGTCTTTTTTCTTCTTGTTTGTTACCTTCCGTGATTCTTCTCACTTGATGGTCTCATCGGAAGATCAGCGCTGGAAGCCACCAGCAACATGCTGAGATGGGGCCATTTCGTGGCACTTTAATCTTATTTTGTGTTTTCTTTTATACTATGTACTGTTCCGATTGTTTGTGCTTACGAATAAATCTATTCTATTCTATTCTATTCTATTCTATTCTATTCTATTCATTACACTATCCGACTGTCTGTGTCTACGTGTCTCCCTGGCTTCGGATCGTGTCCGTCCGCCGGACGTCGGATTTCGTCTCCACGACCTCATTTGCCATCCTCAGTGGATACTCTAAACACAAACTCACCTGTCCCATTTAAAACCAACTCATCCGAGACTTCCTTCACACGTCAACGCACAAACAACAACACACTAATCGCCTCCGACGCTCCAAATTAATGTTTATTTGATTAACGATGAAAAAACAGTTCGACAATTAGGCTCCCGTCCGCTTTAACGCTCTAACACTCCCGAATCTCCACAAATATCTACACGTTTTTGTGTCTTATTGCCCTCGGAGTAAGGAATGGTATTATGTACATATTTTTGACTCTGACGGTGCTTTCTTACAGTGTTTTTCGTCAGGCAGTAGCGATCCGCTTACGCACAATAGGATAAACAAACGGTGGTAAACGGAAGCTCAGTTCGTTAGGCCACAAAGCCTGACAGCTCGGCTACCGATTATTATTTCTTTTAAATTTTCTTTTGTGACTTGACAGCCGGTGGACAGCCAACGGTGTTACGCTCTAACTGTTTCTTCACTTCGATACTAATAGAAATATAATATCTATCTCTCAGATAAAATGATGGACTGTAAAGAGCTTTTGCTTCTAAGGTGACCAAAGGAATTAGGTATTCTGTAATAGAACTGATACTATTTTCTATGACTAGACTCGTTAGAAACGCCTCGAAATTAGTATGTCTTTAGGTTGCAAGGTAAGGTAAAATTTTTATTTGAGAAATTAAAATACATGTCACTACCGTCACTATATTATGTAGTGGCCAGATCATAAAATTATATTTCGTGAAATGCCATTTTTGAATTCACTTCATATGGTTAAAAGGTTAAGTTTGACATTTTCATGATGTGGCCAACCGTTTATGTGATGAAATGATTGCGACATCGTGAAATATTCATTTCTAAGATCTCGCCACAACAAATAGGTACCTATAATTGTTATCTATTTTAGTTAGAAAAAGCATCTACACAAAGGCGATTGTTGACCATTTCTTCCTTAAACTTCATCTAGACTAGCTTCGTGTCAAGTCCAAGCGTGCATACTTTTGACCTTACGTTATTAAGAATGGGAAAGCCAAATTAAAACAGTTTACCTATGACCGGTGCCCATACTTAAAAAAAGAATAGATTGTATTGTAACAGTGCAGTTGGAGAGTGACCAAAACTCCAAGTGACGAGCCCTCGAGTCCGAACATTTAACAAGCGTTCATTAGAGAACTGACATTCACCAAACTACTCAACTGCCATATATAGGGTTTCTGGTTTCTCGACCTTTTTAATTTCTCGAGGCACGGGAATTCTCGACCAAGATTTCTCGAGTTTCTCGAGTATCTCGAGAAATTGTGAAAGCTCCAAAAAACACCATGTTATTTAATTTTTTTTGCTTTTTTACAAATCAGACTCGTAGGAATCGTAGGTGCGATCAATAATCAAACATATGGTACATTTTAGTCACCATAAATTGCACTTAATAATCAAAAATACAACAACAAAAAAAAAACTATTGGTGCAGGCGTGCGCACCGGCAATGTGGTATGTTATAGTGTATTTCTTTAGGTATTCAACAAAATGTAAACAAACTACAATATGGTATTTCATTAGGCAGCAATATTCAAGTCAATAAATTTAACTCGATGTGACAAAACTTACATAAGTATTACTACATAATATTAATTACTCGTACTTACTCAACGTAACAATAAAGCTGCTAAAATTGTAATATTTTGCTAATAGGAATATATTGGGATGATTTGATTTATCAATTAGTAATTTAGTTCGGTAATATTTGTTATTAAACTTATTACATGGTCCTATAATTCGTTACAATTTTTTTTTAAAACCGTTTTTCAATAAATAGACACTACATGAATGTCATAAATCATGATAGTTCAAAAGTTTCAAAACATGATAATCGGGAAAATAATAGCTTTCTAGCTAGGGATAGGGGACGGATCAAGGTAGTTTTTATTTGGTTGGTAATAAAGGTTTTAAGTAGGTTCCTACCTTAAAACCTAAAAAATAAAGAAATACGTTATAGACACATCATGTGTTATACGCGTGTTATCTTTTTACTTATCACAAGAGATTTATTTCTCGAGATCTCGAGGCATTGAATATTTTTTTCCCGTCTCGACTTAGGACAAATTTCTCGAGATTTCTCGCCTAGGGAATTCTCGAGCAGAAACCCTAGCCATATATCTCCTTTCCACCTCCACTCCACTATCTACGTATATTTCTGTTATTTCTTGTTGAAGTGTCTTCGTTTCATCTTGGCCATGTCTGCCCGGCTGTTCTTTTCTAGGTACCGATTCTCGTGCAGGATCTTTTGAATGAATGAAATCGTTATTTATTATTCACAATGAACATATGGTAAAAATAAGATCTTAATTTAAATACATCTTTTTTTGTTGATTCAGTTTTTGTTTAATCTAAATGGCGGGGCAATGCATTTCTTCAGTTTTAATCTATACAACGACAGATTTGCGAGGTGTACAGGTACACCACCAGCTACCAGAGCCACTAGTTTTATCTAGGGGTCAAACAATGTTAGCCAGCAGGTTAACGTCAGGCGCTGTACTCTTTATGAACACGGAGGACCGAATAACGAAAGATGCCAAGTTTTTAGCAGTTTTAATTGACCGAGTGGACGGCAAATAACGGAGGATGCCAAATTTGAGCATTTTAATTGACCACCAGTGCCATCGCGCCAGTGGACGGCGAACTGAAAATGATGATTGGAAAAGTTGAGAATGGAAATAGTTATTTGTTTTACAAGGGGGCAAAGTTGTTGTTTAACCACTCGTGCTAATATTGTTACCCAAGCAAGCAAAAGATTCCAAAATTGAACCACGAGCGTAGCGAGTGGGTCGAAAAATGGAATCTTGAGCGTTGCGAGGATTTCAAAGCACGAGGGTTAAACAAAATTTGCTCCCGAGTGAAACACAAAATTTTTCACCACACTAACCCGAAGCAAATATTAAATGTAAAATATCAAACCAAATCAAATAAAATGAATGTTATTAAATCATCATTTAAAAGTCGATTCTACCAGCAAACATAAGAAAACCTATCAAAATTTGCATTTGATTACTTTGCCTCACATGTGAATAAAATGCAACTTTGCTATCAGTTTCTGAAGTGCCTTTCCGAGCTGGTGTGGTGATCAAGTAGATTTCTTCGTTAACGTGCGGATTACAAAGTTACTCATTAATATTGTAGGTAATATACCCGTAGGTAGGTACATAGTACGCTATTGTTCACAACATAGAAAAAACTTAGAGCACGTTTCATAAATTCAAGCAAAGTGGTAACCTGTTAATGATATTTAAACTTTATAATGTCTTGGAAATACTCTCTCACACAACAATTACAATACAGCTGACCACACTGCATTTTAATATGCTTTAATAGTAGGCGCCTATGTATTTGGCAGAAAGGTACCGTGTCCACCGAAGCGCACCTTGTGAGAACATTTTAACTACAAACAGGACCGAAGTGTTCATAAGTGATCCGCGAACAAAGTTTTGTGTGGAGCACTAAGAACAGTAAGAACTACTGCAAAAATTACTTATTGTTTACCGTTCATACCTCTTTAGAAAGTCAAAAGTCACAAATTTCTCATCGATACGAAACAATTTAAAAATGTGAAGCAATCGCGCGCCCTCTGAAGTAAGAGGTGCTCGACTAATCGAGGGGGCTCAAGACAAAAGGCGCGGCCGCCACTCCATTTAACTCTATTTTGCAAACAGCTCTCAACCCACTCCTCTTTTAGAAACCAATTCCTTTACATTTAACTCTGTTTCAAATTCTCTACGTGGGAATTTGGGTTGATTGGTTTATTAATTGTTATAATTAATATAAATGAATCTAAGCTTAACCAAGGCGAAGTCAAGTGAGACTTGAAAATTATTCTTTTATTTCTTTTAGTTCACTTGATGTTAAGAAATTTTATAAGCTTCAGCACTCGGCAGATACTTTATATTGAAATAACGATTTATTTCTCATTTGTTTTTAAAATTATGTATTTTCCCACGAATGGGAACTTCCCGCGACATTTATTGAACCGATTTTAGGTATGTACGGTCAGCCAAGAAAGTAGTCTACCACTTTCATGGCTGACTGTACCTACCTACCTATGGTACTTATTATAAAATCTTCGGAATGGTGTCAGGTATTTTCGAATCGATGTAAAATTTTCAAGTTACAAGAACTATAGTTCAGTTCATTAATTAATATAGGCAATCTGAACTAAAACACACATTATTAGCGTCAACTGTCAAAGAAACTTAGCGGGCAACTTATTGAGAGTAGAGTTACCTAAACATCCGTATAAAAACTGTATGTAAGTAGTTGGTTCTGACTCAAAACAACTGATAATTTGTTTTATTTACCAATGTTCTTAACATTCAAGCGCAGAAAATACAAATTAGTACCCACGAACCCCAATCTCTAACCTATTTAAATATGTATTGTATAAATATAACCCAGATGAGTAACTCAGTTTTTCCTTTTCCGCATAAGGCACCATGGACGTGGACTTGTTACTGGTCGTTCTCCCAGACGACGGCGTGCTAATAAGGCTCGCCATTGACAGCATTATAAATATTGATCAAGTGTCAGACTTATTGCCGCTGCCGGGGCGAAACCGCCAGACAACACGCGTGTTTAGCTTGTAAACATACCACTGTGGCCACTGAGTGCCTGTCACTATAAGGGTGGCGTTTTGTTATGATTTATTAGTAAATGTGGCTAATTTTCCTTGAATAAAGTCAGTTTAATTCTTTTTCGGTCAATAGTTTAATCTATTTTGGATGATAACAACTCCTGGATTTTATTTTTAAGAGTAGAATAGGTATAGTTGTCTGGTAGAGTTCAACTGCAATTTTTCTAAGCTATATTTGGCTACCCAGACTCTAACTGCAAGTAAACCGTCGGTAAGTGTTGAGTGGACATCCTCGACCAATGGCGGCGAATTGGCGTCTTCCTGCCGTAATGAGGATGCGCCGGCGACGCTGATTGGCGGATGTCCATGCAGTCGGCAGTCCACTCCTGCGCTCGTCTTCCTGCTGCTCTACCTACACCAGCCCGATTCCTATGAGAACACATGTACCTACACTGGCCTCCGCGAATTACTCCGCGTACTACCAATTCCAACCCCATTTTCACCTCCGAGTCGTTAAGTGTTTGAAATTTTAAATTTCACAACATTCTTTCTCAGTGACTGATGTCACTAAGTGTGATAGAGCTTCATGTAATTAGGTGAATTATTTGAAGGGAATTATTTTACAAGAAGAAGGAATTTCAAGGCCTTACCTTCCATGGTTTAGGCAGAGCGTTGTCTGTATTTTTATTAACCGTCGTTATTGATACCTACTAACTATAGGCATGCTAAACACCGAATATTTCGCCTTTTTGTCTGAATCTGTTTGAGTTCTCGTGTTCGTGCAAAAAGCAAGAATCGCCGTAACGTTAGACGGGGCAACGCGATCCCGCGACCCGACCCCGCGACGCGACACGACCCCGCGACGCGACACGACCCCTAGAAAATTGCCCGAGAAAGTGTTGCAAGGGTGGCACACGAGGCGTGCCCTCAGTGATAGCGTTTTATTACCGACTTCCGGAAAAATTGGTTCTTCTACCGAAATATCAAATTACATAAAAATTGTTTGATGACCGGTCTGGCCTAGTGGGTGACCTTGCCTGTGAAGTCGATGGTCCTGGGTTCGAATCCCGGTAAGGGCATTTTATTTTTGTGATTGAACACAGATACATATTAGATCAATTGTTGTTTTCTTTTGTATCTTTTTACTGAGGTGTGCCAATAAAGAGTATTCTATCTATCTATTTGTTCCTGAGTCATGGATATTTATCGTTGTCTGAGTACCCACAACACAAGCCTTCTTGAGCTTACCGTGGGACTTAGTCAATTTGTGTAAGAATGTCCTTATATTTAATATAATATACAGTGTGGAAAGATAAGTCGGGCCCTGGAGTTAGCTGGAAACTACCTTAAATCCTTAAGCTGGCTCATTGTACTTAAAGGAGACATTCCTTTATTTTTAAAAAGAAACAAAACTGCCTTCAAAGATTTTCTAAAACTCGCTTGCCTCGCCCGGGACTCGAACCGACTAAAAATTCCAAAAAATAAACACTCGCAATTTTATTCTACTAGTCGATACAGTTAATGTTAATGACAATATTTCTCCAGGAAACATTAGGTCTTAGAAAATCTAATATTTACACTCAAGATTTTTTTTAGACGAGCCAAAATGAATAAAAAAGAAAAATCATTGAATGCAGTTTTGTTTCTTTTTAAAAGTAAAGGAGTGTCTCCTTTAAGTAAAATGAGCCAGCTTAAGGATTTAAGGTAGTTTCCCTCCAGGGCCCGACTTATCTTTCCACACTGTATATAATACAGGTAGTTGTTCGACAAGTGTTATTATTCTAGAATTTCTAGATTATAATAGCTTCTGCCCGCGACTTCGTCTGCGTGGAATGATGACGATGATGGATATTTGTTTGGCGAAATGGCAAGAGCATCACCCCACCATGTTTGATTTTGGAAAGAAAACTACAGTCAACGATAAAAGCTTGTATCAAAAATTAAATATTTAGCAGAAAATAAATTGCACCATGGATTAATTTGGATTCCGCCAGCAGCGCGCCCCTGCCCCGAGGTAATCGCGCGCGAAACTTATCACATTATCAAAAAGCGTCAAATCGCCGAATCCTTTGATGTGCGCGCTAATTTGACAATTACACCAGGGACGGGGGCCGCCCGCGCCGGTCGTTCGGCGCCCTGCGATATTCGACACGGGTTTTCGCTAACGAATATCTGTAACAGGTTATCGAAAACTTTAGAAGGACTTACTTACACAGTGGATTTGGAACTTTAAAATTTAAACTATTTTGATATTAGGAAGATGGTAGATGTAAATTGCGAGAGAGCTGCATTTTTAGCTACTTGCTTAAACAAAATTATGAAATCATGATACATTAGATCTTCCCCTTTCCTCTTTCTTACCCTTAATTCTCATGAATTTTATTCTACCATTTACCTATGTCACTAGTTCAAGTTTCTAAGAAAGGACTTTTTGCTAAATGTTTACACGGTAAACATACCTAGGTAACATTCGCTCTACGAGTATATAATAGGTATAATATAAATTCGACACAATCAGGCACTAGTCTAGTCCCACCAAGAGCGACTTTGTCAATTTGTCTTAGTTTGTCGCCGCGATAAGATAAAACTATCTCAGCGGTACTCGCTCGGCGATACTCGCTTCGTAGTTAGAACTCATCAAGCTGCGAGACCAATCAGTCTGCGTGTTCGGCTACAGCCGGGTCTCCACCAAGCGCACGCGCTCGCGAGGCAGCCTCGGATGTGTGGCTCGCGAGCCTGGCCTCGCGAGGCAGCCTCGCGGTTTAGCTCGGAGACACTGAGGCGAGCCTCGCGAGGCAGACCGAGCCATCAGAAGTCCGAGGCAATTCGCGATGGATAGTTGTGTTATTTCTGCTGGTGCTACTTTTCTACTGGCTTATTGTTTAAAAAAGAGGAACAATGTTCTGGTTGTTTGGGTCTGTCTGAGGAACAATGGGGGCACGTGCATCTGTTGTTACTAGCCGGTCAAGGTCAACTGACCTGGCTTGTGCAAATTGTTCTGTTGTTCCTTCCTGGTTATTTATTTATGGTTTTGTTTTATTCTGCCACGGTTTTTCTTTTGTTCGTTAATATCTCACGTGTGCATAGTTGAAACCAGCAAACAGTGTCTCTTTATTTGTTAATGTCCTTTTCTAGTTTAATGATAAGGAATTGGTTGAGGACCCATTTCTAGTGAAGTGCACAATGTAGTAAAATCACATTTTTACTACATTGTCGACACAAAAACAGTGCTGTTGGTAACAACCAACAGCACTGTTTCTGTGTTGGGTTAGGACAAAGCAAAAACATAAATGCAATGAATATTATCTAGACTTTTTTTTAGAAGAAGAGTTGCTAGCTATATCGGAAGAATTTGAGAATAAATGGAATTTCCCCCATGTTGGAGCAATGGATGGAAGAGGAAGACATGTTATGTTACAAGCACCGATTAATAGTGGGACTGATTATATCAATTATAAGCAATTCCCCGCGTACATTTATTTAAATGTTTTGGATTTTTGGGATCCCACAACATCTTATATGTTCACCATATAGTTGAATCAAACGGATCGACTGCTCTTAGAGTTCATAATTATTTAAAACTATTTGCGCTCGCGAGCCAAAACCACCACCAGTCCACACCGAACGAACAGCGCACACTGAGGCACCTTTGAGCATGTCACATTTACTGACAGCGGACGGCTCGACCCCGAGGCACGCTCGGCCGAGCCAACGTGCGCCCGAACGGCCCCGAGGCACGTTCACACAGACCGAGCATTTGGCTCGCGAGGCTGCCTCGCAGGTGCGTGCGCTTGGTGGAGACGCGGCTTACGCTGCACCGCCCGAGCGAGTGACGCGAGTAATAGCCCGTCGCACTCGAACACTCGCCTATAGCCGAGCGACAAAACTACGAGTATTGGAGCTAACACTCTACACCTTGTGCTAGTATAGCTAAAAGAAGTACCTATCAAGAAAAGAAGCTTAGTAAATGACATCGATAACTTCCAGATAAAGTTCGCGACGGTCGCCCCGTCGGTAATACATAAATAGCCGGCCGGCCAGCCCCCGCGCACAAAGGCGTCTGATCACGGCACGCGCCGCGCGCCCGCCGCCCGCCGCTAAACTTTAATGTGAGATGATACGCCAAATTACACGCCACTACCGCCACTGGTATAATACCTACTGATCCTGGTTCATGATTACCACACAGAGGTAGCTGCAGAAGGATACTTCGACCTGGTTAAGTTAACTATAGCCGCCCGCCGCTTAACTTTAATGGGAGATTATGAATATTTTTTACACAAGCACAAGAAATTCTCTAAACAGGTTAACAGTTAACACTTTAAGGTTAGGTTATGGCGACTAACTCACCTTGTATGGGTACCCCAAATTTAAGGAAATAGTACATTAAGATTTGTTAACTAAGCAGGAAAGTAGGCAGTACCTAGCAGGTATTCATTAACGGACGACCTTGACCCTTTATGATCTACCAATTCAGCTGAGCCAAATACTTCTCTTTAAGAGTAGAGAAGTGTAGCAAAAGCAAACTCGTACCTACTTAAAAAGTCAGATAGATACTTTTGCAGTTGGCTTCACGAATGAGTTACTTAAAAACATAAAAACGGAATTCAGCACAATTTTCCTGTTTGATTTAACCGACTGTTTTCCTGATAGTGTCCGATTGGTTAACACGATTTTGTATGGAGATTCACCGCATTTGGCGAGTTTAACGTAATTCCGACATTCCAGGCTTATCGCCGATTGCTGTTCGCGGCAGCAATGTCAATGAATGTAATTAATGCGAGTGCAAGGAAATTATACCTACATGTACTACCTACCTAGTAGCTACCTAAATAAAAGTAGGCCGAATTGGGGAACGCAAAGATAAACATTAATATGTTTCAAATGTTTCCTTAATTATTGAAGGGTTGATACAAATGACAGATATGTATTCAACAGGAGTTTACAAGAGGTAATTGGAATTGAAGTACTCACGTTTTAGACCTACTTACGTTTCATTAGTATTAGTTAGATAGTAGGTACAAGGTCAGAATGATACAAAACCTAACCAGCCCAGCCTAGCAAAATTAGCCAGTGACCCAAATACCCACGAAACTGGTACCGTGGTACTTGCTTGTTTTTGCCTAATTAGTCTACCTACGAGACCCTTGGATACGAATCCCAGTAAGGGTACTTATTTGCGTCATAAGCATGAAATAAGTATGTACTATTCCTGGGGTAATGGAATTATTGTCTAATAGGAATTAGGTGATCTGCGCGAGCACCGGGTTGAGAACTGGCGAGAAACGGCACAGGACCGGGATCAGTGGCGAGCAGTCGTGTTGGAGGCCAAGACACACTTTGGGTCGCTGCGCCAGAGGAGTAACTAAGGAATTAGGTAACCACAACACGTTGTGTTACCAAGCTTACAATATGGAACAACTTAGGTTGATTTATATAAAATATAAAATTGTCCCCTAATATTTTAAATTCCTTCCCTATGATCATTTTAAAAACCGAGGGCGGAACTCGAATTACGAAACGTGATAACCTTAGCACAGCGACTAATTCGGCCGGAGCGGTGTCCTTCGCTGCCACCGCATACAATTCGGCGCCTTTGACGCTGCATGCTGCTTCCTCTGCCATTCACATTCACCCATTCACCGCTGTGAAACAGACATACATTTCGCGAACTACTAAATCTTCTGAAAATTAAGCTTTATTGTAACTCGTATAAGGTTCCTTTTAGGATGTGGCTGCTTGTACAGAGATTCAAGCGACACTCGGCGCTTCCGCCACTTGTAATGAAGAATGCACTTGCAGTGAAACCCATAAATATGTATACATCAATCCCCTTATTCCAAGAGCATAAGGTGCACAGTATTGTAGATATTATTGCGCGCGTGTATGCTAATTATTAGCCGTCTGTTCACTGTTCTGGCGGAACAATGCGCTCGCGTCGCCGCCGCATTGTCGTTGCTCCTTTGTGGCTGCAACGAGACTAAACATTTCAACGATTTCTTTCTGTAGCTGCACTTGGAATGTTTTTGATATCTCCTGCGATTTAGATCTTGCATGATTCAGTGATGCGCGACCGACGGCATCCTTGTACGGTAAGTAAAGTAGGTACCTATATTAATCTGCATTAACAGTATGCTCATCATATTTTGTAATCTGTTTTTCTTTTTGTGTTGTACTATACTATTTTTTTTCTTGTCTTGCTTTGCTTTTGACAGAATACATTTTGTTTTCACCGAAACCAGTATTATAAAGTTCGTATTGATATAGCCACAACTTCCTTTTTCCGATTTATTACAAGAAGCAAAGACTATAAAAAAGCTTTTATTAAAGTGTAATAAAGACAAATTCTCCGTATTCGCCTGAGATCACCTTTTTACAGCGCACTGACAGCTGCGGGCTGTCATCGTGAATGACGTGACACCTGTCAATGCGCGCGCACGACACTGATCGATGCGGGGCAGCGCTATATTTCGGTTGATACTGAAAAACATTTGGTTGCAGCACTTGCACCGAGCGTCCTGGGGTAAACTGAAATAAAAACTAAATACATTATCCCAACACAGTCACACATAGTTCTTGATTTAAGTTGGGAGTGCACTCTTTCCTTGAGGTTTGAAGGTCGCATCGGTCCGGATATAACGAAGGCGACCACAGCCTTCCAGAACGGCAAAGATGGTCGCCTCTTAAGACGAAACGGGAGCTGAGCTAAAAGTCAATTTTGGGATTTCAAGCTGAATATACCCGTCGCTCTGACGGGGCGTAACCGCGGCGTGAGAGACTGTATTTGTATGTGTAATGCACGCACACAGACGCGTGCGGTGCGCCCGTACTCGCGCTGGCGCGCACCTCACCGATTGCAATTTGCATTGTCACTTTTTGTTACTGCTACTACTAAGTAGGGTAATTCGCCAGTAACTGGCCACTTTTAATTACTGGCCGCCCTAAACTAAAAATGAATCCTATTCAACTATAAACAGAATTCATTTTAGTATAAGGTTTCAATAACTTCAATAACTGGCCACCTTATACTAAAATTCATTCTATTTATAGGTGAATATAATTCATTTTTGGTTTGGGGTGGCCCCTGACGAATTACCCTATTGCGATTGAACTTTTTTACTTACCCGCCGGCTTACGTTTACGGAACTCGATATCGAATAGGGTAATTCGCCAGTAAATGGCCGCCCTAAACTAAAAATGAATTCTATTCACCTCTATACAGAATTCATTTTAGTAGGTATAAGGTTTCAATAACTGGCCACCTTATACTAAAATGAATTCTATTTATAGGTGAATAGAATTCATTTTTGGTTTGGCGTGGCCAGTTACTAATAGTGGCCTGTTACTGGCCTATTTATGTACTTAGTGGTTAATACTAGTATCAAGTAAGTATTTTTTTTTCAATAATGCTCAGAAACGAAGTATAGACATGACAAATATAAATATTAACGTCTTTGTAAGGCAGGATTGGACATTCTACAGAGTAAGAGTAAGTGTATGAAACAACAAATTCAGCTAGGACTAGCGAATGCAATCTAGATCTCGCAATTTCGAGATCTCGCTAGATCTCGCACGTATTTTCGAAATTTAACCTAGTTGACAGGAAATCTCGATATATGCAATCTCGGTCGAGATCTCGATTAATATTTTCGAGATCTCGAACAAGACTGAAAGTGAAATACTTTGTTTTAAGTAATATATGACCTTAGATTCATGTTGTTCAGGCAGTGCTATTATGTGTCTGGCTTTAGCTCTATTATTGTTACGCAGTTTCTAAGTAAAGGTAAATAGTGGTTTAACATCGATAGCATTTCATAGAAGTAAAGTAAAAATTAAAATTGATTTTATGTTAAATGTCAATTTAATATGTTGTTGTTATTTTCAAAATATAACATGCAGGGCTGGATTAAGCATATCGGGGCCCCTAGGCAGTGCGAAGCTCAGGGCCCCCTACAGTCAATTCTGCACACAGCACATTCAGTACAGGGAAATAAAAGTTTGCGTTTTTAATTTCAATCTTCAGGCGTCGGCCAAGCCGATCCAAATCGAACGATGTCTTTTTCGCTCTTATTGCGTGGACATAAAGCTTTATTCTATCAGTTTTTGCCGATTCCGCGTCGCGTCAAGTGTGGGGAGAGCCCTTTAGGCTTAAGGCCAATTCCCAGTGGAATACCAAAGATGAGAGCTTCAGCACCACTTTCTTATCTACCTCTAATGGCCAATTTTAAGCGAGGCTAAAAGCTAAGCTCACTAGTAGTAAGTTGATTTTCTCAATAGTCAATATTTTGAGAGGCTGAACAGCCATTGCCCGACCATAAGACCAAACGCCGAGCCACACGATTAGAATCAACCTAATAATAAAGAATTTCCATATATTAAAATACCTTAAATTACTATGAAGACAATTTTAAACGTCAAAACTTCTACGAAATTATGACGCATAATTAACACTTTCTTGGTCTAGGTACCTCTATTAATTCACCAGTCAACATGTAGATACAGGGTCAATTTAAAGAACTATAAATAAACGCGAGCGCAGCGAGCGCGAAATTTTTTGACAATATCGCAAATTGTGAAACCGTGTTAAAAGGCCGGGTATCGATCTTCATCGGGCCTAATAATAAAAAATTTACTCATGAATTTTGAGCCTATGGAACAAAATTTGATTTGGTGCACGCTGAGTCGCCGGGGCCCCCTAGCCGAGGCGGGGCCCCGAAGCCGAGGCGGGGCCCCTAGGCAGTTGCCTACTTTGACTTAGGGTTAATCCGGCCCTGATAACATGAGGTACCTTAAATAAGTAGTATGTCGGCGGCATATATGTCGTAAAATCGTAATCCTAGGCGTATCATGAAACGCCACCATTTCCTGATCTAATATTAACCCAGGCATATCACGATCTTCCTTATGAAAAAGACGGCAGATCCATCAGAGCAATGCATTCTTTGATATTCCTAGCGCCTTCATAGCGGGCGCATTGTAAAATAATTGATCGAGAAATCATATATTTTCAATGATTTTGTACAGTTATGTCTACGGTTATTAGAAACCAATTATAGTATGTTTAATATTCTTTCTAATGGTATGCATCACCAATTGATCAGTTAAATAGAACCCGAAAATAATGATCAGTTGAGGTCGGTCGCCCGCCATTTACGTGACGGAACAAAATTCATCATTACTTTGTTATATATCATACAGCAATAAAACTTATGTTTTTGGAAAGCTGATGAAATTTTTCGTATATTTTATAAAAACATTAACTGCGGTAAAGTTATAATTTACTGAGTTAGACGCATGTTTTGTCAGTAATTATGCCATCCATGCACGGTAAAAAATCATATAAGTATTTTAAATATTTTGTAAATGACTACAGTTATGACTACGGTTATTATAAAACAATGATTGCACGTTTAATACTCTTTCAAACGACATCTCACACGAACCGATCGGTCCCATAGGACTAAAGACGTGAACAAATATCAATGCTGGTCGGCCGCCCACTTTTTCCTTCCTTTTTTTAGACACGTCCCCTTCATAAAATAAAAACCGGTCTATTCATATTCTGGAGACCACGAGGAACACGTTCATACCAGTTTTAGGTATTTAGAAGCGATGTCGACGAAAATCGTGAAGGAGACGACTTTTGTTTAATTTGCCTATAGACTATAGGAATATCAGAATATCACACCTTGAGATTTGCACAAAATGGCTGGTGTGCGCTAGGCAGATCATGAAATGTCGGCGTTTCATTATATTCCTAGGAATATCTCGATACGCTCGATTTTACGATGTCTATATGTATGGAATTCTTAGAGATTTTTGATTAAAATAACACATTTTTAGTTACTTTGTCAAATTCGATCTCGTCGAGATATTCATCTCGATCCGGAAAATCTGACTGTCGAGATCTCGAAACACCCAATCTCGATTCGGATTTTTCGTGCGAGATCTCGAATCGCCAATCTTGGTGAGAGATTGCATTCCCTAGCTAGGACCTTAAATTGCTCGACAATTCCGGAGCGTGACTGTACCTAAAAATTTTGTAAACCCATAACCATGCAATAAAATATTTTTGATTTTGATTTCTAATTTGAAATATTAGAATCAAAAAGTTTAAAATAGATTGTACCTAATGTAACTACAAAAATGTGTTCCCTCTCAACGTAAAACCCCTTGTGTCTTAGGAGGATCTAGATATTTTCACACAAGACGGTTTATCGATAACTTCTTACATCACTAGATTATCGACATTAAATGTCGACTATTGCCCATCACTTTTCTGGCTATGTACGTATTTAGAAACTTGACTCCGCCCCTAAAATTAGTGCGATAGGGACAACTGCAGCTGAGGCGAAAAAACCTGCGTAAAAATGACAAAAATCGAGGTTTCGTACTCCTCTTTTTCCTCCTCCAAAACTTAACCAATCGTAACCAAATTTGGAAATCTAAATGATTATGAAATTATCTGTGTTGGACCGTTTTGCTTTTTTGGCTAATTGATATCAGTTTTGAATACCACGCCTCTCATTGCGGCATAGTCAATTAGGCCAATTTGGCCATTTTTGAAGGGCTCTAGCGCCTTAAAAAACAAAAATATCACAAAAAGCAAAACGGTCCGACACAGATACTGACAATATTAATCTGTGTTGAAAAAATCATTGCTCTAGCTTCAAAAACCACGGAGGAAAACGAGGAGTACGTTTGTATGGAGGAATGACCACTCCTGTTGGCTCTTAATCGCATGTCGCAATGGATGCAGGTTCATTTCCACGAGGTGTTGTAAACTATCATAACTACACCGTGTCTTGACCATGTCCAATAAACCCGAATATACATCTTTTTACCTTGGCTCTAAAGACATACGGATTACAGGCCATCAAATTGACACATACAATTAGGAAACAAATTGAATATATAGGTCCTATTCTATTTCAGTTTCTATTTGACCCGGATGGCCGAGGGGTTGTAGACATCTGATGCCGCGAATGCACTGGACGCGCTGGTTAGTTTTCAGGGCACGGGAGGCCTTGGTCACTTTTTCTTTGGTATATGGCATCTTAATTCAGTTTATCATTAATGACTACTTACAGACAGACACTGATGTTACCCGATCCACCATCTCCTTCATGACAACAGGGTGGCGTGGGAGTAGCCGGCGCCATGTTTGTTTTGATCCTGGAGTGTTGTCGCGAGGTGTTTTAAAACAACCACTACTCAGCCAGTGTCGCATTTCTACACCCGATGACGAACAGGGTTGCTACTTCGTTACTTACCTAATATTTTTATTTTTGGTTCTCCTCGACAATTTCGAATGTTCTGGCACTTCTGGCACAGCGACTTGGTCAGTAGAAAAAGGCGGCAATACAAATGTTGACGCGAGGGGTTGAAGTTCCATAGAACATTTTCACGTCTTTTTCTACTGACAAATGGGGTGTGTTTCAATGTGTTCTTGTATTCTTTCCTTGTTGAATATTATTTAGTTAGGTAAATAAATAAAATCTAATGTTCAAAAATTAATATTACATGTACAAGTACTTAGATATGATACCTATGCCTATAGCTTCTGTCCATCCGGATCTATCCAAATAACTACTTAACTACTAACTAACTACTACTAACTGTTAGAATCTTGTTTTTATCACAAATAAAATACTTGATTTTGATTCTGAACTAGTCTCTTTATTATAGGACCAATTGACCATACACATTTTTTTGTATTCCACGCCGGTTGCGAAGAAATGTGAGTTGGCGACCCTTTAAATCCTGCTAAGGATATTTATTCGTGTCATGAGCACGGATATTTGTTCCTGGGTCATGGGTGTTTAAATATGTATATGTATTAACTATCTTGTTGTCTAAGTACCCACCGAGTACCCACCACACAAGCATATTGAGCTTACTGTCAATTTGTGTAATAGGATATCCTATAATATTTATTTATAATAATCTATCGGTACATACATATACAATATTTTTTGAAGAACCCCAGACATACAGTAGTCTCTTGAGAAAACGTGCATTCACGGAACAAATTTTATTTGAGCGTGAGTGATAATTATAATTAATCTAACGTATAAAAACATTTACCTACTCAAGATACATACCTACCTATAATTTCAGCCGGCAGTTTGCCAATATAACATATTTTATCTACGGTCGACAACCCTATACTCCTGTTAACGTGTCTTTAAAGTGAGCAAACAGCAGCTCGCTCGGGTTTCTTTAAAACAATACGGCGCCTCGGGCAAACACGACCGAGTCGACAGACAGACAGAACAGAGAACAATCGAGTGATCGTTTGTCAACAATGTTGAGAACTTCATGCTAGGTCGAGGATAACGCTGGTGTTTCTTGAGTGTGCTCTAAGAAAGTTGTAACATTGTTGATGACAGGTTCGCAAGTAGGTTTCCTCAAGAAGTAACTTTTACTTTAAGATACTTTTATTAAAACCGGGCAAGTGCGAGTCGGACTCGCGCACGAAGGGTTCCGTACCATAATGAAAAAAAAACGGAAAAAAATGCAAAAAGAAAACGGTCACCCATCCAAGTACTGACCACGCCCGACGTTGCTTAACTTTGATCAAAAATCACGTTTGCTGTATGGGAGCCCCACTTAAATCTTTATTTTATTCTGTATTTGTTGTTATAGCGGCAACACAAATACATCATCTGTGAAAATTTCAACTATCTAGCTATCACGGTTCGTGAGATACAGCTTGGTGACAGACAGACGGACGGACGGACGGACGGACGGACAGCGAAGTCTTAGTAATAGGGTCCCGTTTTACCCTTTGGGTACGGAACCCTAAAAAGCAATAGTCCGGCACAGATATTAATAATGTTAATCTATGTTGAAAATATTGCTGCGTTCAAAAACCACGGAAGAAACAGCCCATACAACCATTTCCAGTCGCCGTTACGACGCGGTGTAGACACATCTTGTGTCGACACCGTCTGTTTCGGTCACAATTCCAGTCGCAGAGTCGTCGCCGTGTCGACACAGTTACCAGAAATGGGGAAGGGTCGACACATGACACAAAGTGACATAAAGTGTGGTCGCCGTGTGCACACATTGTTTCGGGTTTGCGACTACTTTATGCCAAAATCATTCGTTCATTCGTTCATTTTGTTCCTGTCAAATGGAAACTGTCAGATGGAAAAATACTTAAATAAAAATAAGTGACATTAATACGCCATCTCTAAAACGGATTACAAGACGTAATTATATATTGTTTGCATTTATATTACAATAGGACTTAAATTATTATGGGGAATTAAACTGCTCGAGTGATTTGATAAACTAAGTGTAATATAATCAACGCGCCACCACATTGTTTTAGTTTAGCCGGAAATGAAATTGTTTACTTCTCAGTGCCTGTGTTCCTAACTATACATATTATTCGATGCATTTTTAGTACTTCGATGCGTATACTATACTTAAATAACAGAAATAACGCTTTACATACTACGAAACTTGTTAATTATGATGTATAAATATGGTTTAAGACTGAGAAATATTGCAGTCACAAAGTAGTCGCAAATGTTTCGACTTTGTGTCGACTCTGTGTTGACACATGACACGCGCTGTCAAAAGTAATAACAAAGTTACTGGATTTGCAAAATGGCTCCTTGTGTTCATTCGTTTTCAGATATTCTCAAAGTGGAAGAGCCATGCCGTGGGCAGAGATGAGGGCATTAATCGACTAACTGTTTATTCGACTAATTAATAGAATAAAAAAAGTTAATCCTCATATTTTAATCGCGATTAGTTTGGTCGACCTAACATAGATTGAAATTGCATTAATCTGAATATTGATCGAATAAATTATCGATTAAATCTCGATTGAAAGTTGACAGGGGGACATTTTTGTACGTAAATGGAATAGGATTTGCATGTAAATATTTCCCACCTTTTCGGGGCGGGGACAAATGGGAACACACAATTTTTGGATGTATTCCTATTTATTCCCGCAGGGAGCAGATGGAATAGGATTTGAAAGTAAATATTTCCCATTTTTTCCCACCTTTTCGGGGTGGGGACAAATGGGAACACAATCGTCAGATGTAATTCCATTTATCCCCGCAGGGAACAGATGGAATAGTATTTGCATGTAAATATTTCCCATTTTTTCCCACCTTATTGGGGGTGAGAACAAATGGGAACACACAATTTTCGGATGTATTCCCATTTATCCCCGTAGGGAACAGATGGAATAGGATTTGCATGTAAATATTTCCTAATTTTCCCACCTTTTCGGGGTGGGGACAAATGGGAACACACAATTTTCAGATGTAATCCCATTTATCTCCGCAGGGAACAGATGGAATAGGATTTGCATGTAAATATTTCCCAATTTTCCCACCTTTTCGGGGTGGGGACAAATGGGAACACACAATTTTCAGATGTAATCCCATTTATCTCCGCAGGGAACAGATGGAATAGGATTTGCATGTAAATATTTCCCAATTTTCCCACCTTTTCGGGGTGGGGACAAATGGGAACACACAATTTTCGGATGTAATCCCATTTATCCTCGCAGGGAACAGATGGAATAGGATTTGCATGTAAATATTTTCCATTTTTTCCCCCTTATCGGGATAGGGACAAATGGGAACACACAATTTTCGGATGTATTCCCATTTATCCCCGTAGGGAACAGATGGAATAGGATTTGCATGTAAATATTTCCCAATTTTCCCACCTTTTCGGAGTGGGGACAAATGGGAACACACAATTTTCAGATGTAATCCCATTTATCTCCGCAGGGAACAGATGGAATAGGATTTGCATGTAAATATTTCCCATTTTTTCCCACCTTATCGGGGTGGGGACAAATGGGAACACACAATTTTCGGATGTAATCCCATTTATCCTCGCAGGGAACGGATGGAATAGGATTTGCATGTAAATATTTCCCATTTTTTCCACCTTATCGGGGTGGGGACAAATGGGAACACACAGTTTTCGGATATATTCCCATTTATCCCCGTAGGGAACAGATGGAATAGGATTTGCATGTAAATATTTCCCAATTTTCCCACCTTTTCGGGGTGGGGACAAATGGGAACCCACAATTTTCAGATGTAATCCCATTTATCCCCGCAGGGAACAGATGGAATAGTATTTGCATGTAAATATTTCCCATTTTTTCCCACCTTATCGGGGTGGGGACAAATGGGAACACACAATTTTCGGATGTAATCCCATTTATCCTCGCAGGGAACAGATGGAATAGGATTTGCATGTAAATATTTCCCATTTTTTCCACCTTATCGGGGTGGGGACAAATGGGAACACACAATTTTCGGATGTATTCCCATTTATCTCCGCAGGGAACAGATGGAATAGGATTTGCATGTAAATATTTCCCATTTTTTCCCACCTTATCGGGATGGGGACAAATGGGAACACACAATTTTCAGATGTATTCCCTGGCGTGACAATGTGACGTAACGTGACAGGTGCGACATTTCGACAAGTCTCATTGTTGCTGACGTCACAGGCATCCATGGGCTACGGTTATCGCTTACCATCGCCACATAGGTCGGAAATCACGATTTAGGCCGCCAAAAATATTTTATTGCATTTTTGCGCTTTATATACGATTTCGAACTAAGAAAACATATTTTTAGATAATTACAATTATTATTTTTAAATTTTGGCCATTTTTTCCAAAAAAATTTGATTTTGATCCTCCTCGCTTGATTATTCAATATAGGTAACGAGTATTAATGATAGATAATATAGTAAATAAATATGTATTTTCTTCCATTGAACATACAAACAATAAAATACACATATATTTATACATATATATTATATTTAGGCATAAGAGTAACATATGTATTACAGAAACTAATAGAAATATACAAAGGTTGTTATCTAATATTATTACGATTGATACATTTACCCAAAAAGATTAATATAAATAAATAAAACCCTCGCCACATTTAATCATCATCATATCTTAAAGAAAAATCCAGCATCGCTTGGATAGCATTGATCATTCTCCGCTCTCGCCTTATGTGGCTCAGCAGAAATCAATAGCTGCATAGTTTCTGACAGAAATAATTTAACTCGAGGTTTCGTTATCTTTCTCGTAGGTACTGCTGATAAGCGGATCGGAGGTCAGAAGCAACCTATGGTAAATGTCCAGGCAAAACTTTCGGGCATAGTTTAAACGATATGGCCGAAAGTGTTTGTTTCGGGCTTCTGCAGCTTCCTCCGAAAGATGTCCTAAGGGAACTATTAAGTTTTCAATAATATGTAATTCTGCCATGGATCAGTATTTTGTGCATTGTCGGTGTCATCGGATGCCACTCATACAAATTTATATAAAGCTTTGCCGTTTCCAGAGCGTATGAGCGGAGCGGCGGAGCTTCCTTCCAACCAAGATTCATTAGATATCAGAAAATTTTCCACAATGCGACGTGATCTAATCCGTCTCTTTTTAAATTCTGATTCAAAATGTGAAAATTTACGCTTCATGTTCTTTTTTTCTTCATCTCCGTCACCTGAGCGCATAAGGAATTAATTTTCCAAAAAGTCCAATTTTTCAGTTATTGACTGAAAATTCTGTTCATTTAACTTATCAGACAGGTATTTTCAAGCCACAACTTTTAACCCAGAGGCATTTGATGAACCTAGAATAACAGAAAAGACATTTTAACGCTAATGAAAACAAAACGTAATAATTTGCCATTTCCGAAATTTTTTTTTGAAACTCGATATTTTACAAAGTGCCCAAAAGTGCCCTCCAATTTTTTCATAAAATGTAAAGATATAGTTGATTTATAGAATGACATAAAAAATATAACTGGGACGTGCCCGGAAGTATAGTATTTTCACAATTGAATATGAAAAAATAACAAAATTTTCATCAAGAATAGGGTCATGTTTAGTGGGTTATATATACATCATAAAGTAAATATTTCTAATTCAAAATAATTTAAAATAATAGAAATTTACCTGAATTTTTGATATCCATCACTTTCACTGACAAATAAACTCCACAAAAATAAATATTGGCTTAGAAATGTTTGCTTCGGATAACAGTGCTAAGAATCGCGCGTGCAACGGTTGTGATGACTGAGGTTTGAGAACCTGGTAGATTACCTACGTAACTGATAAGGGTGGTGGTGGGGTGGGATTAATTCCGTGATAGTGTGGTGTTCTTCGAGAACTAATTGGTTTTGCGATAAGCCGACTTTTAGAAAGTTGACTTTTGGCGGCCTAAATCGCGATTTCCAACCTATGTGTCGGGGGGGGCCGTATTCCTGTTTGGCACCATCATTGTATTATTTTTAAAAACTTTATTATATCGGCAAAAAACAGGTATTTCTCTTGCGATGTTTATGGTGATAATGATGAAAATTGTCACAAAATTTCAAAGAACTTTCGGTAGGTAATTCTTCAGTTCTGTGTCGGAATTTCGTGACAATTGTCGTATTTCTTGTGATAATTGTGACAAATGTCATTAGCTTCGCAAAATAAGTACTTATTAACTGGCGATATAGTGGAGTTTTTTTTTAATTAACATGTTGGTGGCAAACAATCACACCGCCCGTCTGATGGTAAGCGATTACCGTAGCCCATGGAGGCCTGTGACGTCAATTACAGTGATGTAGACAATTGTTGGACCTGTCACGTCCTGAAACCTATAAAACGATATTCATGACGACTTTTATGACAAAATGCGTAGCCGCCATCTTGGATTATAAAATGGTCATCATTTTCGAATTCTGCACTCCCTAAAACCTATAAATCGACATCCGTGACGATGCAAGTTATCTTTATTTTCAGATCTAACCAATTGCTACAGAATACAAAGGACAAAAAAAGAAGCAAGGAGGTAATGAAACAAGCAAAAATACTGATGATTCCTCGACGCAATTGGATGATTCTTAAATTATGTCCAGATTTTTTTGTCATAAAAGTTTTTATTTTTCACATATAACTCACACAAGCTCCGTGACATTTCGACCTTGTAATTTTTTTAATGTTTTTGTTTATCTATGCGTATCTCACTAGAATAATATAATCAAGGTATGTTTATGTTTGATGATTGAAATAGTAACTCTAAAAATTATATTTGTGTCTTATATTCCTGCCGAAGACTTTTATTTTTCCTTTTCCTTCTACACAAGTTAGGCCAAGTAATAAGAATTTAGGGCTCTCAATTTTATCTTGACTTCTACATCAGTAAAGCTATGAGGCCATGTTTGGTATCGTTTTCGTATAAATTCACAGTACCAAATTTAGTTATGGTATCACATTGACACCATTCCGAAGTAAAAACATATAAACTTATTAAAATACTTTCTTTTAAACTCCTCTTCACGCTTAAACTGCTGAACAGTTTTAATTTAAAGGTACACATATATTTTGATTCCCGAGACAGGACATAATAAGTTATCTCAAAAATCATCCTTTAAAGGTGTGAAATGTGGTGCAGGGGGGAATTCAGAATTGAATTCTTGAAGTTAATACTTACTGTTTAAGTTTAGGTTTGAAGTCATGTTTTTTATCATTTTCAATTAAATCAAAGATGTAGAATTGTAGACCATCCCAAATTTAATATAAATCGGTTCAGCGGTTATTGATTTTCCGTACAAATTTTCACGCCACTTTTCACACCTTCAAAAGATGATTTTGGTTATAAGATCTATCCTATGTCCTGTTCCGGGACGCAAACTATTTCTATACCAAATTTCAACGAAATCGGTTCAGCGGTTAAGCGTCAAGAGGAGTTTAAAAAATACCGGCCAAGTGCGAGCCGGACTCGCGTATTAAGGGTTCCGTACAATAAGTCCGCCTCGCGCTTGGCTGCACATTTCTAATAGGTTTTCTTGTCATCTTAATAATCGTGATAGGTAAAGGACTATTTTGTGTATTTTTCTCAAAATTTAAGACGTAGTAGTTTCGGAGATAAAGGGGGGGGGGCAATGGTAATTTTTTGGATATAAAATCAATTTGTTTACGTTACATGTCCATCTTTGGGTCCCTAATTTACATATATGTACCAAATTTCAACTTAATTGGTCCAGTAGTTTCCGAGAAAATAGGTTGTGACAGACGGACAAACATACAGACGCACGAGTGATCCTATAAGGGTTCCATTTTTTCCTTTTAAGGTACGGAACCCTAAAAAATTGTTTTTAAATTTTGTGGAACACGGCCTAGCACCTTCACTGATGTAGAGATCAAGATAAAATTGAGAGCCCTAATTAAAGTTTCAAGAGCGGATATCTCAAAAACTATTCAATATATGGAAAAAATTGACTAAATAAACTTGTAACAAATTAAATTAACTTTCATTTTGTATAAGTGGCCATGTCGCTAAGATGCATAGTTTCCGAGATATAATCGAAAAACCGGAAAATGGGATCTTCAAAGCCCCCTCTCTCCCCCCCCGCTCAAGGGCTACGGCCAAGGACTTTTGATATGTTCACCTCCTAACTTGTCCAAACCAAGTTACGGAGTCAAAAATTGTGTTCCGAGCATTTCCCTCTACAACTTTTTTGAGCCTTCGTTGCCTGACCTAGTAGCGTATTGCATTTCTTTAAAAACTTTTCTGTAAAAGGTTGACGGGTGTTGGGTGTTTATATGGTTTTGGTCGATTTTTATCATTCGCATCGCCCATGATGACTTACTAGAATTACGAGCACACAAGACAATAATAGTAGTTTGACAAACCTTGGTTTTCAAGAGGTATTTTATATTGACATTTGCTGTCACAAATTTGCTGTCAGATTTAGTCGCAAACCGCACGCAAAGTGCACACAAATGTGTCGACACCTTGTTACGGAAAAGTGTACACACGGCGACGACACTTTGTTTCGAAACAGTTCTAGACACATTGTGTGGACTCTGTTACGACACATTTGACATTTAGTTACCACTTTGATGATTCTGCGACTGGAATGGTTATATGGGAGTCCACTCTATCCAGAGTTTCGGTGTGGGGCCGGGACAATTTAGTGCGATTCAACCCCACCAAGACACAAGTTTGCGCGTTCACTGCTAAGAAAACCCCATTCACTGTGGTCCCACAGTTCCAAGGCACAGCCCTTACCATGTCAGGGAGTATTGGGATCCTCGGTGTTGACATCTCCAGTGACGTCCAATTCCGCAGCCACCTGGAAGGTAAGGCTGCGCTGGCATCCAAAAAACTCGGTGTGCTCAATAAAGCGAGGCGATACTTTACTCCGGGGTAAAGACTGCTGCTTTATAAATCGCAAGTCAGACCCCATATGGAGTACTGCTGTCACCTTTGGGCAGGAGCACCTGGATGCCAGCTTGGACCCTTCGACTCAGTCCAAAGGCGCGCTGTGCGAATCGTCGATGATCCCAAACTCACAAGCGGTATTGAACCTTTAAGTCTAAGGAGAGACTTTGCCTCCTTGTGTGTGTTCTACCGCTTGTACAATGGGTTGTGCTCTGAGGAACTATTTGACATGATGCCAACGGCCGCTTTCTATCACCGCACCGCTCGCCGTCGGCAGGGTGTTCATCCTCACACCCTAGAACCTAAATGGTCGCGTACTGTGCGATTTAAGAGGAATTTCCTCCCGCGGACGCTCCGGCTGTGGAATGAGCTCCCTCCCGAGGTTTTCCCGAGGGTATACAGTATGGGGTTCTTCAAAAAAGGAGTGTACAGGTTTTTAAAAGGTCGGCAACGCGCATGTAACACCTCTGGAGTTGCAGGCGTTCATAGGCTACGGTAACTGCTTACCAACAGGCGGGCCGTATGCTTGTTTGCCACCGATGTGGTATAAAAAAAAAAAAAGTCGATTAATTCATTTGTATGGAGAAATGATCACTAGGCTGGTCTTGCCTCTTAAGGATTGATAAATATTTTGTCTGCAGTTTCCGAAAGACTCATTAGTTCGAGCCGGGGTTTGAAGCCGCGACCTCCGGATTATAAGGGGTCCTTGCCGCTAGGGTACCAACGTTAAGTTGCAAACTTAATAGACAGTTACTACCATAATAATTGTAGATACAGTAGTGCGTTCATGTGGCACGCCGTAGTATAAAAACAGCTAAAGCTCAAGCCTAGTGATTATCATTAAGTAGTGATGTGGTGTCGCTGTCACGCTGCCGCCGCGCCGCCGCGCCGCGCCCGTCGGCGGTCGGCGTCGCCGGTAACGAGCCCGCGTAAATAACCCGAGCGACAGCAAGCAAAAACTGAGAAACAATCAAAAGGCGCCGCGGGTGCGCGCGCCGTTCGTAGAGGCGATTCGCCATTTCATTTCGCCGGTTGGTCCCATAGTAAAAGTTGCTCAGTATAATCCCAAAACCTCCCTGGCAACGGGAATGCAGTCATTTTTTAGCGATCGCATATACGAACTGCACATTCTAATGATAAATGGCACATTGTGATGCTTCTTAGGTGATACGTCAAATCCAGCAATGTTACTTTATTTACTGGCTAAGCATGATGATAATTGTATAACTGTAGATAGGTTATACTCATACATAGTTAAGGAGCAAAATTACTGCCACATTTATTTCATTAGATCATTACCTACGAATGAATCTGTTTTTCTTGATTAATTTACGCATACCATTCATTAATATCTTTTTTATACCGACCGGCCGACCGCGACTAAAGGCAACTTGGACAATTTGTACATTGTATTGTATGCGCTTAAATTTTTGAGTGTTTAATACTATAACCTATCTGGAGTTATTTTAATATACTTAATTGGCTGAGCAGTGAGCTTATGAGTACAAAGGCGAACTTATCCCTAATTCAACATCCCGCTGTATTCATTGTACCTATTGTTTTCTGTATTCAGGTGTGCAATAAAGTGTATTTGTATTGTCCTATGTCCTATAAACTGCAAAGGAAATGACGGTTTACCAGATAATTCTAATTCTAACAATACATATTGCAACATTCCCTTTAAAATAGCTAGGTTTTATTTTACGGCTAGGTTTACTTGGACACCATTGACCAATTAAAAATGTAAAAAAACTTTTTACAAAAAAAAGAAAACCGACTTCAAAAAGGATGAAATAAAATATTATCCTTTTTAAGTCTATGCGTTACCAACTGATATCTTTGAAGTCGGTGCCAAGTACTTGGCTTGTAACAATATCCGTCAAAAATAATCAGCTTTATGACTATAAATCCCATTAGAACTGTACTAAGTAATAACTATTATACATGTGTAAGCTGTGTAAGTAATTCTGTATGCCTCTTTGTCGCCTTTTCATGGTTAAACAACAACAAGCTACGAAACGCCGATCTATCGCACGCAGAACAGCCCGCCACGCGGATCAGACGCGCCGCCGCCGCGTTCACCAAAACAGCCCCCCGACTATTGCCCGCCGACGGCGCGTACGCCGTTCCGCTCCTGCGCACAGCCGCTTTGATCCGCGACAATTACCCCCCACAACTCGCCCCTACCCTCCACCCCGTGCCTCGCAAGGAAACTCATTTTCCAAAGACGAAGCCTACACTTATTAGACTAGCGCACACTTACAAGCAACGTAGATACGATATAGCTGTGGCCTTTAAGTTGAAAAGTATTGAGTTGAAAATGGAATGCTTTTGGTTTTTAACATCGTAAACGCTCGTTTGTTTCTTCGCGCATTGGCAACTTTATTGCTACACGTCGTCATGTTGATCCTTGCTCTTATGCTATAGAACATAAAAGCCTAAT
Source organism: Cydia fagiglandana (assembly GCF_963556715.1). Classification (NCBI taxonomy): domain Eukaryota; kingdom Metazoa; phylum Arthropoda; class Insecta; order Lepidoptera; family Tortricidae; genus Cydia; species Cydia fagiglandana. The sequence continues at coordinate 164,612 of NC_085941.1, read as the reverse complement.
TCCTTTATGTGTCTGTCAAGTAGATGTAAGAGTAACGTGGTCGTGTTGGCGGCGCGAATAGGCCGTCAATCATCGGCGATAGTGACAAAGGAAAAATTGTTTTGTGCCGGAGTGAGTGCAGTGATCAAAGCCGCGAGTGTTGGGCTCATTTCGCGGATTTGCCGCGATATAAATAGCTGCGCCATGGAGGCTCGTGTTGCTATTTATTTCACGTGCCACTGTTCTCCTTTAGAGAGGTAATTCCATCGAGGCTAGATAGATAAGTTACTGTTAGAAAGCATACATTGGCTCAGCTGCCACCATGCCGGGAGGTAATGATAACTTATTCCGTACGATTTTTTTTATTCAGCAGTCATACGTAGCCAACTAGCCAGTCGCAGAGACCTGGCCATTTCTCATATCATAACAATATTAGGTTTACCAGGACAGAACACAACCTCTGGTTAGGTTACTGGTTACTGGTTGAGGGTACCCTCAAGAAAAAACCTTAGGTGAATATAAAGATGACAATTTTAAAAGAGCAGGAAAAGCGTAAGTATATTTACTTGGGCCAGCTAGTCTCATTCAGCAACAGGCAAGACAAGGAGGTTGAACGCCGGATCGACAACGCCTGGAAGAGCTACGGGCCTACTGGTCCATGAAAGAGCTATGAAGGGAAACCCTCCGCTGTCACTTTAGCGAAAACTCGTCGACATGTGTATTCTGCCTTTCCTAACCTATGGTACTCAAACTTAATCACTTACAGAGAATCAGAAATCCAAACTGAAGGTTTGCCAACCCGCTATGGTGCGCATCATTTTAGGCGTCAAAAGGACCGACCGCGTCTCGCTCCAAAACTTTGGCAAATGGGACTGGGCTGGCCAGGTGTATGGCATGCATCCGGACAGGTGGGCTAACAGTTAAAGCCACCAAGTGGATGCCGATATTGCCGATAGAGAACCGTGGGCGTGGTCGGCCCAGGAGAAGAGGCGAGACGACTTACTTAAAAGATACGTTGCTTCACAACTGGCCGGAGGAAGCACCAAATCTGGAGCTTTGGAGAGTCAGGGGAGAGGCCTCAAATAGCCGGGCAAATGCGGGCAAAACCAATTAAAAACCGGGCAAATGCGAGTCGGACGCGCACGAAGGGTTCCGTACCATAATGCAAAAAAGGCAAAAAAAAACGGTGACCCATCCAAGTACTGACCCCACCCGACGTTGCTTAACTTTGGTCAAAAATCACGTTTGTTGTATGGGAGCCCCATTTAAATCTTTATTTTATTTTGTTTTTAGTATTTGTTGTTATAGCGGCAACAGAAATACATCATCTGTGAAATTTTTCAAATTTCAGCCTGGTGACAGACGGACGGACGGACGGACGGACAGCAGAGTCTTAGTAATAGGGTCCCGTTTTACCCTTTGGGTACGGAACCCTAATAAAGGAAAAGCAACATTTTTTTACCAGGAAACGTATTTATTTTTATTTAAAATATTACTTATTCAAGTAGGCCTAGAATAATCGTACAAATACTTAAACTGCAATTTATTGATGTCATTATTGTTTTACTTTAAAATATTGAATTATTATATATACCAAATTAAAGAATAAAAATTAGGTACACAAAACGATCATCACACATTTTTAAGAATGTATAAAAATACTAGTCTAGAATGTTTCTAGAATAAAATCTGAATATCAAAAACAACAAAACCTTACTTTCTGTGCATCTCGCTCGTACTGGCATATTAATGCGAGCGAGATATATTATAGAAAGTAAATTACGTAGACGTTAGCGTACGGACGTTCGTCATCGCCGTCGGTACGTTAGTGTTGACACTGTCAGTGACTCGGTATCGTCTTGGGTCGTCCCATTCGTTTTTCATCAAGTTCTTAAATTAGTCCTATTCTGCATTCGTCACGCATTCTACATTGAAAGCCACCGACGATTGTGACGAATGTAGAATGGGTGACGAAAGCAGAATAGGACTAATTTAAGAACTTGACGAAAAACGAATGGGACGACCCAAGACGATACCAGTGACTCGTGGTACGGGTACAGGTCAGTTAATAGTGTAGATTTATTGTGTAAGATTGACCAATTTTGTTTATTAAACGTGTTAAATGAAAATCGTGTAAATGTAAACATTGTCACAGCGGCGGGGGGTGGGGGGGAGGGGCGCACCCGGCGCCGCCGCCCACTAATTACGCCGACTTGATTACAACGCTCCTTTAATTAAAACTAGATTACTTGTATTGCGTCCCTGCGTGTCATGCTGACTGTGACTGAGTGTGAGCTTGGTTTATTGTAAACCTTTTGATAAGTGCGTAGTAAGTATATTATCTTTTCCAACTTTAAATTAGCACTGATTTTAAATTAGTCCCAAAAGGTACCTACTCGATAAAATAGTATCGTCAGCAAAATTAAAACCCAGTTATGACTATAGCTAGCTACCTAGAGTCATAATTAAGGCTTTAAGAGGATTTCCGGTGACTTTAAATTATACCTATTCTATTTAATAACCGATGACTACCCTCTTATCCTTTCTTGTAAACCTGCAGAAAGGTTTGAAACTATTATTTACTTACCGCGAGAGCCAATTTCGGGAAAAAAAACTGGCGCCACCTCGTGGGAATACCACTCGGAATACTCGGATCAACTCTGCAATTTAATACTTGTGTTTATTTTTTGCGAAACGTCTAATGTCTGTGCGGAAGCTGCGTGTTTGTTTAGGAGCTGTGGCACACACGCAAGAATACACTACAGTCGATTGTTATCAGTGTAAATATTGAAAACATTAGGCTATTATGTTGATCTTACTGAGAGCTTCGGCGGTTCTTTGCTAGTGGATTGTTTGGTTTAAGGTGTGGATACTTTTGCGAATAACAGAGAACTAAGCATCAAATTGTTAATACTTTCAGGTACTTTACCTGTCGTCTATAGGTTATACCTTACGTCTATAGGTTTCATGGCGATGGGCTGGTGATCTATAATGAATGACAACAAATGGCCAAAGACAGTGACTACAGGGCCGGGGCCAGCGGGGAACCGAACGCAAGGAACACCACTGGCATGGTGGTCAGGTGAAATTATTAAAATAAAATAGCAGGACAACGATGGACGGAAAAAGGGAAAATAAGAGATAAATAGAGGGGGTCGGAGGAGGCCTATACTCGAGAGAAGTCCTTAATATCTAAGACATAATTTATATTATCAAATTGACAGTTAAATTTGTTAAGTTAATCAAATTAAGTAATAAATGACATAATGTAAAAATTTTGAATATATTTATAAGTAAATAATTTATGAATAAAAAAGTAAATAATGCATGTATTATTTAAATTTTTTCATATCCGTTAACTCTTTTTTATACTTACCTATTGTAGCGATATTAACGTAAGAAATAAATAGGAATAAAAGGATAGGTAGATACTTACCTAATACTGACCGTGTAGGTACTTCCCGTAAAAGTTGGCTTACCGTGGATGGTTGGCAAATGATTCACCTATTCGAGCCAACGTATTTCAACACATCAATAAGCCTGATATTATTGCCTTAGTAAAGAAACACGAACTTCTCGAAAAGCATAAATATTAACGCTTAACACCGTTACAAAACGTCAACCGGCCAATCAGGGACCTAAGTGGCAAAGCCAACAGCGGGGCCCGGGGGCCGGGGACCGCGGGTCGCGGCCAAAACCAACAATCGTGATTAAATCGCGCGTGCACTAATTAAATAATAAGATGCGGTTAGCTAGGGGACACATGCCGCCCGGCCCGCCGAGCGCTGCGAGCGCCACCTCACCCTGCACGTTATGCACAAAAACTAAAAACAACTGTATTTCCTAACCCTCCCTCCCTAGTCACAGAATAACTAATAGTACGAGTACTACCCCTAGTGACAAACGATTATAGAAAACGCCAATCGAAAGTAAAATAATATAAAGGTACCTATGGAAATTATTACGTGACTTTGCATCTGTCATCCCGGTATTATTTTTCTTTAGGTAAAGTTTGTTGCACAAATAAAGTAAAATGCCATTTTGGCCGACATAAAGCCCAAAACGCATTCTCTACCAGTCAACCATTGGGTCACAGGAAAAAATAATAACTAATTAGGAAAAATTTAACGTGGAGACAAAAAATATTAAACATAGTATATATTCAGTACTATACTACTTATATAATGTATAAAAGATAGACTATTAGATTAGATTATTTCATTTATTCAAATAATATAGTATATATTCAGTACTATACTACTTATATAATGTATAAAAGATAGACTATTAGATTAGATTATTTCATTTATTCAAATAATATAGTATATATTCAGTACTATACTACTTATATAATGTATAAAAGATAGACTATTAGATTAGATTATTTCATTTATTCAAATAATATAAACTTACAGTCCCATATAACCATTCCAGTCGCAGAATCATCAAAGTGGTAACTAAATGTCAGATGTGTCGTAACAGAGTCCACACAATGTGTCTAGAATTGTTTCGAAACAAAGTGTCGTCGCCGTGTGTACACTTTTCCGTAACAAGGTGTCGACACATTTGTGTGCACTTTGCGTGCGGTTTGCGACTAAATCTGACAGCAAATTTGTGACAGCAAATGTCAATATAAAATACCTCTTGAAAACCAAGGTTTGTCAAACTACTATTAGTGTCTCGTGTGCTCGTAAGTAATTCTAGTAAGTCATCATGGGCGATGCAAATGATAATAATCGAACAAAACCATATAAACACCCAACACCCGTCAACCTTTTACAGAAAAGTTTTTAAAGAAATGCAATAAGCCAACGAATGCTCAAAAAAGTTGTAGAGGGAAATGCTCGGAACACAATTTTTGACTCTGTAACTTGGTTTGGACAAGTTAGGAGGTGAACATATCAAAAGTCCCCGGCCGTAGCCCTTGAGCGGGGGGAAGAGAGGGGGCTTTGAATGCCCCATTTTCCGGTTTTTCGATTATATCTCGGAAACTATGCATCTTAGCGACATGGCCACTTATACAAAATGAAAGTTAATTTAATTTGTTACAAGTTTATTCAGTCAATTTTTTCGATATGTTGAATAGTTTAGGGCTCTCAATTTTATCTTGATATATCTACATCAGTGAAGGTGCTAGGCCGTGTATGGTATCGTTTTCGTATAAATCTGGGTTGCTGAATCCATTTAAGGTATCACATTGAAACCATTCCACAAAATTAAAAAAATCTTTTTAGGGTTCCGTACCTCAAAAGCAAAAAACGGTATCTTTATAGGATCACTCGGGCGTCTGTATGTCTGTCTGTCTGAATACACAAAATAGTTCTTTACCTATAGATGACAGGAAAACCTATTCGAAATGTGCAGTCAAGCGCGAGTCGGACTTAATGTACGGAACCCTTAATACGCGAGTCCGACTCGCACTTGGTCGGTTTTTTTTAAACTCCTCTTGACGCTTAACCGCTGAACCGATTTCGTTGAAATTTGGTATAGAAATAGTTTGCGTCCCGGAACAGGACATAGGATAGATCTTATAACCAAAATCATCTTTTGAAGGTGTGAAAAGTGGCGTGGAAATTTGTACGGGAAATCAATAACCGCTGAACCGATTTATATTAAATTTGGGATGGTCTACATCTTTAATTTAGTTAAAAATGATAAAAAAAACATGACTTCAAACCTAAACTTAAACAGTATTAACTTCAAGAAGTCAATTCTGAATTCCTCCCTACACCTCATTTCACACCTTTGAAGGATGATTTTTGAGATAACTTATTATGTCCTGTCTCGGGACTCAAAATATATGTGTACTAAATTTAAATTAAAACTGTTCAGCAGTTTAAGCGTGAAGAGGAGTTTAAAAGAAAGTAAGTTTATATGTTTTTACTTTGGAATGGTGTCAATGTGATACCATAACTAAATTTGGTACTGCGAATTTATACGAAAACGATACCAAACATGGCCTCGTAGCTTTACTGTTGTAGAAGTCAAAATAAAATTGAGAGCCCTAAATTCTTATTACTTGACCAAACTTGTGTAGAAGGAAAAGGAAAAATAAAAGTCTTCGGCAGGAATACAAGACACAAATATATATTTTTTTTTGCGTTACTATTTCAATCATCAAATATAAACATACCTTGATTATATTATTCTAGTGAGATCCTCACAGATAAACAAAAACATTTACTTAAAAAATTACAAGGTCGAAATGTCACGTAACTTGTGAGAGTAATACGTGAAAAATAAAAACTTTTATGACAAAAAAATCTGGACACAATTTAAGAAGCATCCTATTGCGTCGAGGAATCATCTGTATTTTTGCTTGTTTCATTACCTCCTCGCTTCTTTTTTTGTCCTTTGTATTCTGTAGCAATTTGTTAGATCTGAAAATAAAGATAACTTGCGTCGTCACGGATGTCGATTTATAGGTTTTAGGGAGTGCAGAATTCGAAAACGATGATCATTTTATAATCCAAGATGGCCGCTACGTATTTTGTCATAAAAGTCGTCAAGAATATCGTTTTATAGGTTTTAGGAAGTGCCGATTTCGAAAATGATGACCAGTTTGGAATCCAAGATGTGTGCCGTGCACTTTGTCATAAAAGTCGTCATGGATATCGTTTTATAGGTTTTAGGGAGTGCAGAATTCGAAAATGATGACCATTTTGGATTCCAAGATGTCTGCCGTGCACTTTGTCATATAAGCCGTCATAGATGTTGATTTATAGGTGTTAGGAAGAGCAGATTTCGAAAATGATGACCATGACCAACAAAACGACATCCATGTCGACTTTTAACATAGTGCATGGCCGCCATCTTGGATTCCAAAATAGTTATTATTTTTTAATCTGCGCTCCCTAAAACCTATAAAACGACAGCCATGACGACTTTAATGACATACTGCATGGCCGCCATTTTGGATTCCAAGATGGTCATCATTTTCGAAATCAGGGCCCCCTAAAACCTATAAAACGACACCCATGACAACTTTTATGACATAGTGCGTGGCCGCCATTTTGGATTCCAAAATGGTCATCGTTTTCGAAATCTGCGCCCCCTAAAACCTATAAAACGACACCAATGATGACTTTTATGACAGTGCATGGCCACCATTTTGGAATCCAAAGAGGTCATCATTTTCTAAATCTGCGCCCCCCAAAACCTATAAAACGACACCCATGACAACTTTTATGACAGTGCATGGCCGCCATTTTGGATTTCAAAATGGTCATCATTTTCTAAATCGGGGCCCCCTAAAACCTATAAAACGACATCCATGACGACTTTTATGACATAGTGCATGGCCGCCATTTTGGAATCGAAAATGGTTATCGTTTTCGAAATCTGCGCCCCCCAAAACCTATAAAACGACACCCATGACGACTTTCATGACATAGTGCATGGCCGCCATTCTGGATTTCAAAATGGTCATCATTTTCTAAAGCGGGGCCCCCTAAAACCTATAAAACGACATCCATGACGACTTTTATAACATAGTGCATGGCCGCCATTTTGGAATCCAAAATGGTCAACGTTTTCGAAATCTGCGCCCCCTAAAACCTATAAAACGACACCCATGACGACTTTTATGACATAGTGCATGGCCACCATTTTGGAATGCAAAATGGTCATCATTTTCTAAATCTGCGCCCCCCAAAACCTATAAAACGACATCCATGACGACTTTTATGACATAGTGCATGGCCGCCATTTTGGATTTCAAAATGGTCATCATTTTCTAAATCGGGGCCCCCCAAAAGCTATAAAACGACACCCATGACGACTTTTATTACATAGTGCATGGCCGCCATTTTGGATTTCAAAATGGTCATCATTTTCTAAATCGGGGCCCCCTAAAACCTATAAAACGACACCCATGACGACTTTTATGACATAGTGCATGGCCGCCATCTTGGAATCCAAAATAGTCATCATTTTTGAAATCTGCGCCTCCTAAAACCTATAAAACGACACCCCTGACGACTTTTATAGCATAGTGCATGGCCGCCATTTTGGATTCCAAAATGGTCATCATTTTCAAAATTGGGGCCCCCTAAAACGTATAAAACGACATCCATGACGACTTTTATGACACAGTGCATGGCCGCCATTTTGGATTCCAAAATGGTCATCATTTTCGAAATCGGCACTCCCTAAAACCTATAAATCGACACCCATCTCGACTTTTATGACAAAGTGTTTGGCTACCATCTGCATGCAAGACATTTCTATTATTTTTACGTACAAAAATGGCCCCCTGTCAACTTCCAACCGAGATTTAATCGATAATTTATTCGATTAATGTTCAGATTAATTCAATTTCAATCTATGTTAGGTCGACTAAACTAATCGTGATTAAAATTTGAGGATTAACTTTTTTTATTCCATTAATTAGTCGAATAAACAGTTAATCTATTAAGTCCCATCTCTGACCACGTCATTTTTACACTTTGAGAATATCTGAAAACAAATGAACACAAGGAGCCATTTTGCAAATCCAATAACTTTGTTATTACTTTTGACAGCGCGTGTCATGTGTCTACACAGAGTCGACACAAAGTCGAAACATTTGCGACTACTTTGTGACTGCAATATTTCTCAGCCTTAAACCATATTTATACATCATAATTAACAAGTTTCGTAGTATGTAAAGCGTTATTTCTGTTATTTAAGTATAGTATACGCATCGAAGTACTAAAAATGCATCAAATAATATATTTATGAACACAAGCACTGAAAAGTAAACAATTTCATTTCCGGCTAAACTAAAACAATGTGGTGGCGCGTTGATTATATTACACTTAGTTTATCAAATCACTCGAGCAGTTTAATTCCCCATAATAATTTAAGTCCTATTGTAATATAAATGCAAACAATATATAATTACGTCTTGTAATCCGTTTTAGAGATGGCGTATTAATGTCACTTATTTTTATTTAAGTATTTTTCCATCTGACAGTTTCCATTTGACAGGAACAAAATGAACGAATGAACGAATGATTTTGGCATAAAGTAGTCGCAAACCCGAAACAATGTGTGCACACGGCGACCACACTTTATGTCACTTTGTGTCATGTGTCGACCCTTCCCCATTTCTGGTAACTGTGTCGACACGGCGACGACTCTGCGACTGGAATTGTGACCGAAACAGACGGTGTCGACACAAGATGTGTCTACACCGCGTCGTAACGGCGACTGGAAATGGTTGTATGGGGTGTCTTACATGAGACTATTACGACTATTATATGTCCCTATGCTACCTATATTTAAGACAGTAATATATTGAAACACAAAAAAATAAACAATATCAGCAAAAGATAAACAAATAAATAAACATACATTAAAATAAAATAATTACAACAATATTATTTATTAATTCATATAACAATACAAGATTTTGTTCGAATATTAACATTATAATGTACAATAAAATAACTAGAATTAAATAGCAATAAAATACATGTCAAACTCAACTTAAATAATAATTATACAATACAATACACATAAATAATATGTCAGCTAGGTCATTGCAATTAAATAATAAAAATGGAGACCAATTTTTTATACATGCAGATACGTCTGCGAGCGAATGGAAAAATTACGCTTCCGGCAGGACTTGAACCCGCAACCTCCGCAATCCGTGCGTCAGCTCTGCCAATTGAGCTACGGAACCCTACCAGCGAATCTTTCCATTCCTTCCCTTATGTATACACGCCTTTGGGGTGTACATAGGCATGGTGTATTTGGGGTACGCCTTTGGGGCCTTTGGGGTTTGGGTTTAGTAGGCTTCTGTAGCTCAATTGGCAAAGCTAACGCATGGATTGCGGAGGTTGCGGGTTCAAGTCCTGCCGGAAGCGTAATTTTTCTATTTTTTCCTTTAATATATTTTTTTTTTAAATGGAGACACTTAATTTAAATTAAACCAATCGAATGTTAAACTATGTAAATTAATAACTAGCTTAAATCTAAAATAGGCCCTTGAGGCATTTGATTATACTAAGGATGCTGGCGGCATTTACTCACTGTATCGCAATGCTGATACGATGTGCGAGGAAGCAGCCAGCTCTTCAGTCACCAGTTACGTACATCAACCAGACGTTCCCCATGGACTTAGAGTGTCAACTCCAAAATGTTTAGTTATTATTAATTATCTTTTCACGGAGCAGTTATGCAGGAGTTCCAAAACACACTAGTTTATCAATGTTCATGGTAAGGTCAGTATTCGGTGGCAGCGCCATGCAAGCCCTCGCTAACCGCAAATTGGATCACAATTAGCCGCATGAATTATGCAGCGCAAACAGAAGGGTTGATCAGCGCTGTTTGAACACCGAGGCTCTGTTTACCGCGCGGCACACCTCACCACCGCACCGCACCGCACCGAGGAAACTGGGCATGTTTCATGGACCATTTACATGAGGTCATTTACGTGAGGAGACAGATTACCTATCAGCACGGAGCTAGGAACGACTGGTCTGGCAGCCTAGCCAAGATGGCATTCGTTTGCGAAAAACGAAACGAATCGCTATTAGCTCTCCATCACACTTCCATAATGAATAGGGCGATAGAGACAGATAGCGTTTCGTTTCGTTTATCTAGCTCCATAATAGCTAACTTTATAGTCCATGTCCCATGGACCATTTACCTAAAGCCAATAATACAAAAGGGTTTAGCTCAGTTTGAACGCTATTGTCGACGAGACCGGCTGTGCGTGTACCAGCCCTACTACTAGTAAACCAGGAAACGAGCGATCTAGTCTAGTTCTCATAGACCATGGACCATTTGGACGAGATCAATAATAAAGAAGGGTTGATGAAGCCCTGTTTATATAAACACAAAAGCTCTGTTTCGTCAGCAAGCCAGACCAAGGAGCACCAGCCGGAGCAACTTATGGGGACTTACTAACTACCAACAACCCCTACATCATAAAAAATAATGAATCAGTCCTAACAAATTTAAGTCAAATTTATTGAAACAGGAGTCGTATTCCGAGACAGGGTGTGGTGAGCTGGTGAGATGTCAACTTAAATATAGCCGTGACGTGTTGACACTGTATTTAGCAGTTCATTACTGACGAACTCCCTAGCTCGGGTTACTGTGGCCGAGTCATGAGCAGCAGCGGGATGAAATCGCTCCCGCTGTGCGATGTGCCATGTGCCTGTGTGTAAACATTGAGAAAATTAAAGTGACAGGACGTTGCAACCCTAAGCTAATCTTCACTGAACAGTAATGGAAACGAGTTTGACAAAACCATAAAACATCTCCCCATTAAATCTTGGTGTATGTACAGTCAGCTACAGAGAAAAGTGAACCCCCCCCCATCCTTTTTTACATACACCGTCGGTAATTTACATATGTATACACCGCCTTTCCGGTTTTTTTTAAACTATACGTATAAACTCTGCTTAACTGTATTTAATCGCTGTCCGCTCGTGACGTGCACCATACTCCGCTGCTATTCTCATACTGGATTATGTAGTTATCCAGTATAAGTAAAGTCAGTCATAATTCTTACAAATCTGCAGTTAAATTATTTCACAAGAAGACGTACCCCACTCGGCCTGGAGAAGGTCCTGGAGCACACACTAGGTAAACAAGATGCCTCAGACACGTTCAGGACCAAGGTTAAGGTGGCAGTGGAGAAAAAACACTAAAACTGACCCCACCATGATATAGCTTGAAAGAGCTCAACTTATACTAGTCAACTCTCATTCGAGTATTCATCAATTTGAGAATAATAGTTTGATCGCCGCCGGCTGTGGTTCGGCGCGGCGCCGGCGCCTGCATCCGCCGAGCCGAGCCGAGCCGAGCCGGGGTGGAGGTCACTCCGACACGCTTGTTGTGGTGCACCCTGTCACTGTCAGCGACGCCTCGCTCTGACGGATCACATTCGGACGGTAAACTTATCTCCTTGTATGTCAAAGTCAGATCCTTTTGGGAGATCTGAAGCCATCTAGAGTAAGAAAAAGAAGACATATATTATATTAACTAAAGATTAAAGTTTTGTCAAAAAATTAAAAGGTTGCAAGACGGCTAAGTGAGAGAGTGGCATTATAAAAAATATAAAAAGATAAAAAATAGTTTATTCAAGTAGGCATATTACAATGCGCTTATGAACGTCAAATAAACCTTTACCGGCTCCAACCGTACACCTCTGCCCCGAGAAGATTTAAATCCCCCCTCAATTGGAGGAGGGTATCCCAATATGGGACCGGCAACAAACGTCATGTTTTTGATAAAAAAAATATTTATTAATACCTATTTTCATATGTAACTGTTTTAACGTAAATAAACATATTTTCTTTCTTACTTTCAGATTTAGGTGGCGATAGGAGCACCACTCGGAACTCGGAAGGGTACCTTATTAGCGTCACTAGAGCACTGAATTGACTGAATGTGAGATTTGTGTTGAAGGTTAAAGGTACGTTTGTTATCTTTGATCTGGACGAAGTACGATGGCAAAACCTGCTTATATTAATATAATCGTGTACGTACCCACTAAGCAGAACTATCTGCGAGTACTAACGAAATTCAAAATTAAAAGTAAGTACCTATATTCGGTTCCGAACTTCGAACCCGCCATTTAACTGGTTATAATTATTATAAGTGGTTGCTACCAGTCATAGTTCATACCGAAGGTACTAGCTTGAACCAAAGCCATACAATTCGCAAATTGTTTGGCTGTTTGGCAATATTATTGGCCCAATATTACATCTTAGCGAGACTCCCAGCGACATCTACCGGCAATATACTGTAACTACTTTTATTGTCTCATACCTATACCAAAGAGAATTTGAAATTTGCACTCTATTCTCTTTGCCTATACTTTACATAGTTACATATTTACGATGAAATGGGTGGATAAGGAAAAGTGCGAAAGAATAAATTACGTAATATGTGGCTCTTACGCAATAGAAATATAGACGTCGGTATAATAATTATAATTAATGCAACTATAAATTAGGTTAAGTACCTATAAATTAAGCGCCAGAAATAATTTTTCGCGGAAATGGTTTCTTGTCAATATTTTTTTTATTGGTTATGTTATGAAATAGGTCAGATGGACGTTAAAAGGAGTGGGGGCACTCAGCGTAATGCTACGACAAGCCGCAGCGCTGATTTTCAGTGGGGGCCTGCCTTATAATTAATTTAAATCTAATAGGGTATACAGATAATAATAAAATTAAAAATAGGCAACACATAGACAGGAAAAATAGACATAGCAGTAACTAAAAGATAACAAATTATGAGGCCTAATACCGCCATAAAACAAAACATAAAGTTGAAGATATTAAACGTAATAAGAAAGTTAAATAAAAAGTTAAATACAAACCAGCCTTTCATTCAAATCTTAAAATAATTACAAAACAATAAAAATCGGCTCTTTTATTGAAGCGCGGAATAAGGAGAAGGTTCCAATTTAATTAAGCCACGAACTCATGAATAAGAAGGTATTACTTATGGTATAGAATAACTATGAAAGCCTTTGCAACCCGGCTCAATACTCTCTATGGCCCTGCGGGGTGCCGCAGGGCGCGTCCTCGGGCCCAGGCCTTAGATGCGCAGATAACCGTTACGGTCAATAGGGTGGTGCCACAGACATATTTTGTAAAAAAAAAAATACTACTCTACCGTTACACTTGTGGAGACAGCGCGCTTTGAAACAGCACCTTACATTGTTGAGATAAGGTTGCAGTTTAAGTTAGATCTAAAATTAAGCTGAAGTAGAACCTTTGTTATTACTGAACGACAAATTTAAGTTTACGGTTGCGTAGCTGTACAAACTCTAATGTGAACATTGTATAGGTTCGTGTAAAGTCGATTTTGTGTCAAGTTTTGTTTGTAACAGCAAAAGTGATATGGTTTCTGGTAATTTCGGGGAGTGGGGCGCTATCGCCATCTATTTACTAATGACTTCCTGCGTCAGGTGCTTATTTCTACATTTGTTTGCTAACGGACTCCTTTGTTGATGGAATTTCTTTGCGTTGCTCTAGAGGTAGAGTCAATAATATGACAGCTACACGCTGTGTGGAATTATGTATTAAACTAGTACGTTTACATGCAGCTCCGTGATGGAGACCATCTGATACGTGCACATTATAATTGTGGATGGACTATGGTTACAATAGCTCTGTGTGGGGAGGTATGCAATGTTGCAACTAGGTAGGTACTTTATGTCGTCTTGAGTATGCCCTTTTAAGATAGATAGGTTAGGTAAGTAGTGTACCTAGAATCGGATCTAGTTAAATTTCTATGAAAATAATATGCCGTTTATAATAAAGACTCTTCTTCACTTTGTTCTGTTCAAGTCGGTGCACCGTTAGCTTAGACGGACTCTGTACTGTAGGTACCTACTGTACGTTCCTTATTACTTAATTATCATACCTGGAGTGACCTGTGTTTATTTATTGTTTATTAAGAAACAAACGGTTGTATACATTTACAGTTTAATAGAAAGATATGATAATATGTTCATTGTAGGTATGTATATTGTAGGTACTTTTAGTGTTACCTACTAAATGCTAACTAAATGTCAGTATCAGCATAACAACATGCAATTTTGTTTGCATTGCTTGCAGATAAGGCTTGAAAAAAAAGAAGTAATAGATGTAGGTACTATCTACCCCAAAATGTCACATATTTAAGCTCATTAGCTACACACCCAGTAGGTAATATTTAAATATTCCTCTTGCTATCTCCACCTAACCCACACATACAGCCCAATATACGAAGACATCATAAAATTTACGACTCGGAAACTAAACCTATCCATTACAAACAACCCCAAGCCAAACTCAACCTTAATCTCACCTCACACGGTTGAATTTGATTCGCGCTCTTAAGAAGAACACTAGGATATCGCTTACACAATCGCTCGCCGCGCCTCTGGCAATATAAACCCTGTACTGTTGACTATAGGGTGTGTTTGAGGTTGCATAGAGTCATTGAAGAAGTAGGGTATCGGTTACATGATTGGCTGGTGTTGCCCCGCCCCGCCCCGGGCGCCACGCAACGACTAGGTCACAAAACAGATAGGTACAGAAGTCAATCACATGTATGTACTTTACTTTTCATACCTACGCTCGGCGGTCGCTCTAGGGTTGCGAACTATGGCTTATGCACAAAAAACTATCGTGGTAGTGGCACTCGTATCTATCGTATCGTATCTCGTATCTAGTTGTTTGATTTATTATTGAGAATGAAACGGGAAGAATGGAAATATAAATTAATAATAACATTAATAACCCAAATAGGTATTTTAATTTTAATGTCATTGTTATATTACAATTATTACAAATTTGCCACAGAAGATATCTTGCGATGATTTCGAGATTGGCGAAATGCACGATTATTATATTTTAAAGTGTAATAAATTCGCATTCTCACGTACAATGTAATAAATTCGCATTCGCATTCTCTCTGAAACCACTGGTAGCTTAAAAAACGACAATTCACCGTTTAATGTTGAATTTAAACAACCGTCCACTGTACAGTTATAATAACTTTTTTTTTTGTTTCTCCATTATTGCACAAAAAAGTTCACAGACGCGTGTCTCAAGCGAATGGCACTCGCGCTCGCAGTGGTCCCAACCGGTCCGAGATATCGTATCCGTGAGCCGTGTCTATGTGTGCGTTGCTCGAGCGCACTTTGTATGTAGATTGATTTCTGTACCTATCTGTTTTGTGACTAGGTACAGTACTGTGTACACCCACAGCTCGGCATGTACTATCGGCCAAAGCTAGAGTCGACCACCTTAAAGGCGCATTTTGTTTGAAGCGGGAACATCTGCCCGAGGCTCTTCAGCTTTCGTCCACCAATGAAATTTGGGGGCGGACCACTAGAATTTCTCTTGAAGTTTTTTGTAAAAAAAATGTGTATGGGTATCGGTCATCTGTTTGAAATGCAACGTCTGGTCATGTCCTTTAGGACCCCAGCAGGTAAACGCAGTTATTCGATGCTTGACTGTCCAACGAAAAACCCCCACGCTATAGTGAACGTCTCTAATATTTAGGAGCCCTGGACTAGTACCAACTGTTGGAACAGGAAGCTCAAAATATGTTAGTCCCCGTATGGTGTTGATAGCTTTGTAGACTAGGAAATAAGTATAACTTATAACGCCACTCCAAAGATGCGCAAAAGGACACTTGTAAACTACTTTAAATATTACCGACCATATTCCAATACAATCGAGCATCAGTTTAGGCGACAATAGTTGAACGCTCTTACTGATTTAACTATAAAGTCGAGTTCATTTAGGGTCCATATTGGGTAGCATAATAATTGATTGTCCTAATGTAATGTTACGCATAAAACTCATTTCGCATAATTGTTATTGTGCTGGAAATATTAACATTTCTGAAAAATTATAACACAAACCTAACCTAACCTACCCTATTCTATACAACCTATGCAAAATATTTTGGAAAATACTTCCTGTTTCAGCTGGAGAAAAAATATGCGAAAAGAGATTTATGCGTGGCATTGCATTATGACAATCAATTATTATGCGATGAGATAGGATCCCGTTCATTTATATTTAACATTCTCAAAGCTAAATAGCCGACAAGTCAATAAAACATTTGTTGTGCATCGGGTGCAGCGACGGTTGAGCATGCTACATCGTTTTCAAATGCAGTCCAAGATATTTGACCAGTAACTCTAAATTTATAATATAAACGTAACGTGCCTAACAATACGGTACAATTTACAATGGATAGGAAATCGAAAGGAGTAGCTTTTTTATACTATAGTAAACCACCAAGAGACATCTGGCTACACTCACTTAAAATTGAATGCATTCTAATGACCCAACTCAAATTCCTAACCTCGCAGTTTCGGTTCTAAAATTAAATCTTTTGACGACTGGCCTTTTTTCTGATTGTGAACAATGACAGTTACGTAACAAAAAAAGGATCTTTGTTTCTCATTGGTCAACAAATTAGGGGCGGGTCAACTCCAAAATCAACGTTTGCAAGCGACACTGTTTTGAAACTGGTCGACTCTGGCTTTGGCTGATAGTACCTAACTACGCCAACTACGTGGTACATCTGGTACATACAGCTCCCAGCGCCGACTCACGCAGCACTGTCGTCGAAACGAGCGGCCTACATGTAGTACGCACTGTACTTATTTATAACTAGTCGAACTAATAATCAAGTATGTAATTTTTTTATTCTACCTGCCTATATGCCGCAAAATACAACTGATATTGGCTCTACTATCTATACCTACCTAATACATTTCTTTATTTCAATTAAAGTTTTATTCCTCACGACTCAATAAATACTTATGGTGTATCAATTTCCTGCTTCTGAATATTATTGTGTTACTTCTTGCCTTGCAAACAATTGATTAATCAAGTAGGAAAAATGCACAAGGAAAACTATTTGTACCTACCTAACGTAACCCAGGCAGGTTACGTTAAGGAGGCGGGCAGGAATCTTAACGAACGTAATAAGTCCTACTCGTATTACTAATAAAACCCATTGGTGGGTCGCGAGCGAATATTCAGTGGGCCCTGAAACTACCTACCAACTAGGAAATCTAAGCGTTAATAATATTTTGTGCCCCCTTTTTAAGGCAGTCAAGAGGTGGATCCTGAATATGACAGATTTTGTTAGGTGGGTCGAAGTCCTGTCAACTTTGGGAACCACTGATTTATGGGTTTACTGTATAGGTCTGTATCAACGTTACAAGCTTGACAAGCTGCGTGTAAGGCAGCCGACCCAGTTGAATCCTCCACTAGGAGGGAGCGATAACATCGGTCGTTACCCACGACCCCGCGCCGCGTTACGTTAGCGCGACACGAAAACATGCTCGCCTGTTATATACACTACCACCTCTTTAACCCATGCTACAGAATAAGTACTTATCTAATAGTATTTCATCCCATATTCATAACCGATTTAGTTACCAATTGACGGGTGGTCTACACATGATACGGCTTAAAATAATACCTACCTACCAATTAATTATGTACATGTTCACCTTTAAAATTTAGAAGACAAATTAACTTAGTGAATGTAAGGGTTCATTTGTACCAAATTAACCAAATAAATACGTGGTCAATAACCTGGTCTAACAAGAATTTGGTTGAACAAACGAGTTCCCGTCCACATTTAACAACATTCACCAAATCTATTATGTCATCATCAAATCATAATCAAAATAAAATCCCCCAACGAAAACATTAAGAACCCTAATTACGATGAATGCGAGCAGTCGAGTCACGCGTGGTCCAGTTGCATCAACACAGCATCCAAAACTCACAAAGATAAAAGATAAACTATTTACCACTAAGTATAAACTAGCCAGTATTACTCAGAGCCACACATACACATAGTTGTGACGAATCTAAGGGTCTTATTATAGAGACTAGCTCTAGAATGTGTTCGGGACATTTAGTGAATAGAATTGGGTGATACAATAGCGAACGTGACCACAGACAATGCCGGCACTTGACGCGCCGAGTGGCCATGGCGCGGAGGACGGAGAACGCGGCGCGTTTTGGTGTCCATGACCATTGTCCGGTTTACTCAGCTGCCCATACTAAACACACGGAGATGACGGTGAAATAACGATGCATGCTGACCTACCTATCCTGGTTCCGTTTGAGAGCTTCTTTTGATAATCAAATCACTGATTTGATTCGGCTCTAAAGAATTGGTAGAAGCTGACCACGATAAGTTTTACGTCATGCCAAGTGCTACGCCAAATAGGGATATGTATATGCATTCTTACTGCCATTTGTGGAAAATTAGTGTGGTCAGGAAATAGAATATTAGATACCTAATATATGGGTAACGGTAGGTCTCAACCTCATTCCTAACTATACCGGTAGGTACCGGTACCACATGTGTCGATCATGACACATTTTGCATAGTATACAGTCATTATATTTAGTAAATAATTAGGTATCACATCAATACGGACAGGCGTGACTATTAAACGACAAAAATCGGCAACTTTACACCTTGTCTATTTCCAGTCACTTTAAAATGGACATTTCTTCCCCGTCGTCTGTACCGGAAGTAATTTTAAATAGATAGCTAGAGGTATAAAATATGACGTTTGTGGCAAGATGGCGGGCGGAAGCGGCCGGCGCGGACTATGGCCGGAAATGATGCAGTGTCGGGTAAATGCAGGAATGTCGTTATTCGCGGCTGCCATGTTTCTAGAATAAGTTACTTTACTTACGTAAATGGCAGTGGCATTCAAAGCGGTCGCGATTTCAACTACCTACATATTATAACTTATAACTCTCTCCAGTGGGTAAATTAGTCTTCATCATCAGGGACCTACTCTCTCTCTAATGTGTACCTACCTGTATGAGTATCACAAACCAAGTAAGATTAAGAGGATTAGGTTCGGTTAGCGACTGATATGAACGTGGGTACCCTTCTCTGTATGTCTAAGACCAGCAGGGGACAGTGTTACATACATTTGTTCGGTTATTATGTAACGGTGAAGGACCATAATTAGAGAACAAAGGCCGTAAGTAATGATAGGAATTGCCATCGAGTAAATGGGCTCGCAGCACGAGCCCCCGCCGCGTCGCGCCGCGCCGCGCCGCGCCGCGCACCACTGTCGGCGGTACACTACACTCCACAGTACATTTGCTTGGTTGCCACATCATTCTACATAAGACGTTATAGAGGTAGTATTATTAATGTGAAGTTTGGGTTTACTAATAAGTATTACATAACTGAAACTGGAGGTTCTCTGGCAGCGATAAGTCCGCCTGTTGTCTACCCTAGGTTAATCAATATGTTTAATTTTGTAAACCCCGCTCGCAATGGCACTGCGCAATAGCGACGTAACGACTACGCAACGGATACGCAGCGGCTGTGCACTCCGTCTGTGCAGGTCGCTAACGGTAGTCAATGGTAGGTAGATACTTACATTGTACGGATTGTCATGTAAATCCCGGGGAGGGATCTGGCCGCGTGTTCTCGTTGATATAGTGAGTGCAGGCGAGTTGAGGTCTCATCGCCAGTGTAAGGAGACCTCGACTCGAGATCCACCTCTCCCACAACCGGTGTCCTACCTGCCTACCAAGAACAACCCTCGAAGAGCGGTCGGCACAGATAAGTACAGCGAGCTAAAAAACTGCATGGACTTATAAAGTTGCCATGCAATTGTGCACCTCTTTTCGTCTGACAATTTGCCGCTGAGTATTCTATGTATATAAGTAGGTAGGTAATAAAGCTTTTTCTCCTTTAGGGATTTTTTAGTTTTTTAGTGACTCCGACGACTGCTGAGTATTATGTCCAGTCCTGTCTGGTAAATACATACCTACTCGTAGTTGGTATATAGTGAACTTACCTGCGAATCTGGTCCAGGATTCAAATCCTATTAGTACCTACCTACCTACCTAAGATGAGCACCAATATCTGTTCCTGTGTTTCTATGAATTAAAAAATGGTTAAACGCAAAAATTGTAGTTAATATATAGAATTTTTTACGTTTTAATCAAGGGCAAATGCCATGAAAAACACAAGGAAACTATATAGACTATATTTGCAAGGGCAGACTCCAACCGAAACATTATAACATGTTAAAGCTTGACTTGATAGAAAAAAATCACGAATGCCTATTATACATGTTGTAGCAAAGTTAGTACTATAATAAAATATACCAAAATTGCCACGTGATAAAACGTTTTATTTACAATTTAAAAGGATAAACACCTTGCCATGATAGTTTAAAAAAAAGGTAACTGCCACCGAAATCAGCTAAGTAACAATATAGGTAATTTTTAATAAGCACCGTGCCACCGAAATCAACTAAGTAACAATATAGGTAATTTTTTAAAAGCACCGTGCCACCGAAATCAGCTAAGTAATAATATAGGTAATTTTTAATAAGCACCGTGCCACCGAAATCAACTAAGTAACAATATAAGCACTGTCACCGAAATCTACCTTATAAACTAATAAAAAAACTTCCTAACAGGCTATGTGTTCCCTACTGGTACCAGACAGGAACAGAGGCTACGGGCAATAATTTAATCTAGAGAAATATACAAAGTGAGTCGTCGAATGGTTTAGCAGGAACAGGCTCAGGCCTCTGGTGTACTGCTCACGCTCAGACTGATGTCGAGAATAATAGGCTAAGACCTATGGTGCACAGTCCACACACAGGCTGGAATTGTTGGCTCGGGTTGAAATAGTAGAATGAACTATGCGCGGTAACATAGCATGTGCCTTGGTCCGTGTCCACAAACGCAATTGTAAAAATATTCCCCGAATAAGAAAACTGCGAACGAAGAGAAGAGCCACGCTAAAGTAAAGATATGAAAACAAATAAGATAATAAAATAAAAGATGCGAACGGACTTACCCGCGACAAAAAGCGGTTTTCCCAATTACTAAAGCGATACTTAGTGGCCGTTTAAAACTTTTGCCATCGATATAAGCCAAATTAATTATATTTCATGAAAAGCTTTTGAAATTATGCATAAAATCATAGCATAAAATATCCTCTTACGTTGACGTCCCGTTCTTTTATTTTTCTTTTTGTCACTTGTCAAACCAGCCGTCGGGAATTGACTCATAAAAAAAAGGTTTCTACCAAAGCGTAACGCTGCAATGTGTAATGTTCAGTAATTTCGTTCGCCGCCTCGCACTGGCGAAGCCCGGCGCGGTGGTCGGCGACTCGGCGAGCGGTGGGAACGCGCCCGGCAGATGATTAATAACCGCCGGGGGCCGCATGCTGATTTTGTCACGTCCCATCTGATACGAGCGCACTCACAATCCACCACTTTACATATCTACCTACGAGTACCCACCGCCATTGTGCGAATACATAACGGAGGGTTTGCCTAACGACTGATCACATTCTTTCGCATTTTCCCTTCAAAATTAAGTTTTGGTCTTGAAACAAGTCTCTTCCTCATTTTAAATTTCTTTCTGTCTGAGTAGATCCACTATTAGGCGAAATAGCCTAATACTGTCCACGCGACAAATTAAAAATGGTGAAAAATAGAGATACTACTCCTACTTAAAAATACGTGTGATAGGTACCGTTGGATTCTTTGCACTTTGCACTTCAAAAACTGATAGCAAAGTTGTATTTTATTCACATGTCAGGCAAAGTAATCAAATGCAAATTTTGAGTTATTTTCTTATTTTTGCTGGTAGTATTGACTTTTAAATGATGATTTTGGATGATAAATATTTAATAACGTTCATTTGGATTTGATTTTGTTTGATATTTTACATTTATATGTGCTTTGGGCTGGTGTGGTAAAAAATGTTGTGTTTCACTTGGGGGCAAATTTTGTTTTAACCCTCGTGCTTTGAAACCCTCGCAACGCTCAAGATTCCATTTTTCTATTTTGGAATCTTTCGGTTGCTTGGGTATCAATATTAGCACGAGCGGTTAAACAACAACTTTGCCCTCTTGTGAAACAAATAACTATAACAAGCTTGTATGGATTATTCTCAGCGTCCTTATTATCTATCTATATATTATTATTATATAAATGCAAGTGTCCTGACTGACTGATTCATCAACGCAGAGCCGAAACTACAAAAGCCAGAAAGTTGAAATTTGCACACCAGATTGCATTTATAAAGTGAACAAGAGATAAGAAGCGATTTTGAGAAATTCAATCCCTAAGGGGGTTAAAAAGGGGATGAAAGTTTGTATGGGGTTAAAGTTTTCTTTTAAGCTAGGAACTTGAAACTTCGTAAAAAGATATATTATTAAAATACAAGAAAAGTAATTTCAGCGTTTTTGAAAATTCATCCCCTAAGGTGGTGAAAAAGGGGTTTAAAGTTTGTATGGAGATCAAAAAAAAAGTTCGTGTGGTGGAGTTAAATCTTTGTATTTAGGGATATTTTTAGAAGAGAGGAAAAGTAATTTCAGCGTTTTGTAAAATTCATCCCCTAACAGGGTTGAAAAGGGGTTGAAAATTTTAATCCATTACAAATGCTTTGAAACTTCTTAGAAAGGCATGATAACCGATCACAAAAAAAAGTGATTGCAACGTTTTTGAAAATTCAACCCTTAAGGGGGTTAAAAAGGGGATGAAAGTTCGTCTTCGGGTGCAAATTTTATTTTAAGCTAGGAACTTGAAACTTTGTAAAACAGTATCAAATTCAAATACAAGAAAACTAAATTTCAGCGTTTTAGAAAATTCATCCCCTAAGGTGGTGAAAAAGGGGTTGAAAGTTTGTATGTATATCAAAAATGTTTTCGAGCGCGGGACTTGAATCTTTGTATTTGGAGATATTATTAGAAGACAATAAAAGTAATTTCAGCGTTTTGTAAAATTCATCCCCTAACAGGGTTAAAAATTGGATGAAAGTTTGTATGGGGTTAAAGTTTTCTTTTGTGCTAGGAATTTGAAAGTTCGTTAAAAGATATATTATTAAAATACAAGAAAACTAATTTCAGCGTTTTTGAAAATTCATCCCCTAAGGTGGTGAAAAAGAGGTTGAAAGTTTGTATGGATATCAATCATTTTTTCGAGTGTGGGACTTGACTTAGGGATATTATTAGAAGGCAGGAAAAGTAATTTCAGTGTTTTGTAAAATTCATCCCCTAACAGGGTTAATAAGGGTTTGAGAGTTAGAATCCATTAGAAAAGGTTTTGAAACTTCTTAGAAAGGCATAATAGCCGATTACAAAGAAAAGTAATGGCATCGTTTTTGCAATTTCAACCCCTAAGGGGGTTAAAAAGGGAATGAAATTACGTCTGCGGGTGCAAATTTTATTTAAAGCAAGGAACTTGAAACTTTGTAAAAACGTTTTAAATTAAAATACAAGAAAACTAATTTCAGCGTTTTTGAAAATTCATCCCCTAAGGTGGTTAAAAAGGGGTTGAAAGTTTGTATGGATATCAAACATTTTTTTGAGCGTGAGACTTGGATCTTTGTATTTGGGGATTACTATTAAAAGACAATAAAAGTAATTTCAGCGTTTTGTAAAATTCATCCCCTAACAGGGTTAAAATGGGTTTCAAAGTTTGAATCCATTACTAATGCTTTGAAAATTCTTAGAAAGGCATAATAGCCGATTACAAAAAAAGAGTAATTGCAACGTTCTTGGCAATTCAACCCAAAAATGAGATGAAAGTTCGTCTTGGGGTGTAAATTTAATTTTAAGCTAGGAACTTGAAATTTTTGCAAAAAAAGGCATTAAATTAAAAAACATGAAAATTAATTCAAGCATTTTTGAAAATCATCCCCTAAAGTGGTGAGAAAGGGGTTGAAAGTTTGTATGGAGATCAGATATTTTGTGAGTGCGGAACTTGAATCTTTGTATAAGGGCATATAGGTACCTATTATGAGAATACAAAAAAAGTACTTAATTTCAGCAATCAACATCAAAATCCACTTGACTTAAAACTCCATACAACTTGCTAAAAAAAGAAAAGTATTTAATTTCAACATTGCTTGGATATGAAAATTATAGGTAATACTAAAGATGTAAAATGATGAAAGATAAGATTCCACGCGGACGAAGTCGCGGGCAACAGCTAGTGCATGATAAACAATTATTTTCCCCGACCTCGAGAATCTACAGTTTATAGCTATACAGGGTGGAAAGATAAGTCGGGCCCTGGAGGGAAACTACCTTAAATACTTAAGATGGCTCATTTTACTTAAAGGAGACATTCCTTTATTTTTAAGAAGAACAAAACCGCATTCAAAGTGTTTTCTTTTTTTCTTCAATTTGGCTTGTCTAAAAAAATCTTAAGTATTAAATATTAGTTTTTATAGATATTTTGTACGACAGACGAGTGTAAGACCTAATGTTTCCTGGAGAAATGTTATCATTAACATTAACTGTATCGACAAGTAGAATAAAATTGCGAGTTTTTATTTTTTGGAATTTTTAGTCGGTTCGAGTCCCCGGCGACGCAAGCGAGTTTTAGAAAATCTTTAAATGCAGTTTTGTTTCTTTTTAAAAATAAATGAATGTCTCCTTTAAGTAAAATGAGCTAGCTTAAGGATTTAAGGTAGTTTCCCTCCAGGGCCCGACTTATTTTTCCACCCTGTATAATATAATTAATTATAGCTTACCTGAAGGACTGAAATAAAAGAGCAATGAAATCTAACACAATTCAAACAATTTCCACAAAGCCTATTTGCGGGACGCGCCACGCTACCACGTCGCAGCCACAACACTGCAGTCTGCAACCAAACGACAATAGCCCCCAGTTTTTGTCCACACTGTAGATTGAATAACGTGGTCGCCAACGAAACCACCCGCCGCCGTGTGAGACATCATCACATCACCACACCGTGCAGCCACGGCTCGGGTTGCAGTTGTCTGTGCGTAACGCGACGCCGCCAACTTACATCTACCGTCAACTGGCTGATTAAAACACAATCTGGTAACAATTTGATTTTATTATACGAGTAGACTTGGACTTTGTTTGCTTTATTTTTTGCTTAAATATCTTTTATAAGTTACCCATGAGCGAATGAGCATCTTAGCTGCATGTGCAATATAGGTACGAGTTTTATATGGTACCTACCCTAAATTAGTTTCTTTTTTATAATGGTTCAAACACATTTTAGAAAAAGGTGACTTCTTTGCACAATATTAGAAAAGTTAACGACTCTAGTAAGTACATATACGAGTAGGTATATGGATGGATACCATACCATGGATTGCATCGAATAAATGATTATGATTATTATGTATCCCGTGTTTGTTATTTGAGTGTGAAGTACTGAAGATATATATCCCGCCTGTAGTAAGTAAGGGTGTAACGTAAATATTATCCCACCAAAAACATAAATGTAAAAAAGGAGAGCCAAGTTCAATACAAAAATTATGCTTGGCTGTGGGGCTCGCCGCAAAAAGAATGGAGATCTAAATGAGTGCCACTGCCAAGTTCTATGCAAAATCCAAATATGTATTTATAGGAACAAAATAACATTATAAACAAGTATTAAACTCTATTTCTTCGCTTTATTGGCTACCTATAACAATTGCTGTTATTTAAAAAAATGTGAGATCTTAAAGTAGGTTAGATTTGACTTGGCCAGTTTTCATTACATCAATCATTTTATATATATTGTAATTCTGATAAAATCTGGCCAAGCCAAATCTAACCTACTTTAAGATCTCACATTTTTTTAAATAACAGCAATTGTTATAGGTATCCAATAAAGCGAAGAAATAGAGTTTAATACTTGTTTATAATGTTATTTTGTTCCTATAAATACATATTTGGATTTTGCATAGAACTTGGCAGTGGCACTCATTTAGATCTCCATTCTTTTTGCGGCGAGCCCCACAGCCAAGCATAATTTTTGTATTGAACTTGGCTCTCCTTTTTTACATTTATGTTTTTGGTGGGATATCAATACTTTTTGTAAAGAAAACTAGGCAGGTATTGAGATTTAATGTTTTTTCTTGTGTTTCCGCTGTATGGTTTTTACTTCTGTTCTTTGTATAATTATGTGGTGCCGCGCGCCGCCGACGACACACCGTTGGCCGGCTGTTTAGAGCGTATTACAAGTTTTTTGTATGGGGACACCACTTATTTTTTGACTAAACTTTATTTTAATATAGCAAATATAATAATACATATATTGGGGTAGTTTCAAATATCTGCTTGTAACGGTTCCAACGCTACAATAAAAAAATATTTTTTTGTATGGGGACCCCCCCTATTTTTTAACTTATTTTTATTTTTAGATTTTTTCCTACGCTTACACACAATAACCGAGCTGGATTCCAAATTTCATCCTTCTAGGTCATCTGGAAGTAG
This sequence comes from Cydia fagiglandana, assembly GCF_963556715.1. Lineage (NCBI taxonomy): Eukaryota > Metazoa > Arthropoda > Insecta > Lepidoptera > Tortricidae > Cydia > Cydia fagiglandana. Next base: position 137,902 of record NC_085941.1, on the reverse strand, counting down.
GTTAGGTTTAGGTACTTATATGTCAGTCCCAATAAAAAATGTTTTTTTTTGTATGGGGACCCCCCCTATTTTTAAACTTTATTTTATTTTTAGATTTTTTCCTACGGTTACACACAATAACCGAGCTGGATTCCAAATTTCATCCTTCTAGGTCATCTGGAAGTAGGTTAGGTTTAGGTACTTATATGTCAGGCCCAATAAAAAATGGTTTTTTTGTATGGGGACCCCCCCTATTTTTTAACTTTATTTTATTTTTAGATTTTTTCCTACGGTTACACACAATAACCTAGCTGGATTCCAAATTTCATCCTTCTAGGTCATCTGGAAGTAGGTTAGGTTTAGGTACTATAAGTCATAAGTCAGTCTTAAAATTTACGACTTTTTGACCTTCATACCTTTATAACCGTTTGAGCTAGCTTCATGAAATTTGGGCTTCTAGATATCCTTATGGATATAATTAAACACACGTAGTTTTATGTGTTTACGTCAAAGATGTTTTGAGTTATAGAAGGGTCAAAAGTGGCACCAAGTGGTTCGTGTAATATTACACTCGGCGCTGGCTAGCCAGTTCCTTTGCTTGAACTTGGCTTGACACGCTGCCGCGTGTCTAGATATTATTAGCTTAAACATTATTTTATTAATTAGCTTTAGATTCCCTTAACTTTGCGACGGCGACGGTCTACAGCCGGTGTCAATCGCTATCGCTTTGGCAACGAAACGCTTTGTGTCTCTATCACTCTTCCATATTAGGGCGATAGTGACAGCTGCGTTTCGATCGCTTACGAGTTAACCATAGGTAGTAGAGTCGGACCAAAAAAAGTTTGCAGCAGATTTGATAGCTCACGCAGTGTGTGGCAGTGTTATTTATACGTCATAATTTCATAGAAGTTTGACGTTTAAAATAACACTTTCACTGCGTGGGCTATCAAATCCGCTGTAGAATATTCTTGGTCTGACTCTACATACCTTCTATAAATACAATAAAATGTGTATGACCCTAATACTTAGGTACCTACCTGATCATATTTTGTTCCTTTTATAATGACGATTGCAGCTTTAGGTATTCATTCAATCGCAATGGGTCGATGGCACGGCTGTAATGTTTGTAATATTATATTACAGCCAGCAGACGTATTGTCGAATAGATTTCGCGCATCAGATACATAGTTAATAGGGGTGTTACTTCGCGGCCAAATCCGATTATGGATTCTCGTGTTTCACATTACTTGACGATTTCCCGAAACCCTATCGCCCCTATCGGTTCTGTAACTTATGTCCAGTGAGTAAGTCTCAAAGTTGTTTACATATTATTGCTGCTGGTGATACGTGACTAGTTTGTATTCTTTATTAGACGTTGGTAATGGTAAGCGACATTCCGATTGTCGTTAGAATTATTTTGAATTGTAAAAGCGGGTCGAAGTAATTTGAGTGAATTGTGGGCTCGGGGGCTTACTTAACGATTCATGTAGATAGTGTATCTTTGACAGTAAGTATTGTAAACAGGCACCTACAGTCATCATCATCATATATTTAAGAGTATGACTCTTGTCGGTGGAGCAAATTCCATGTTTGACGGTCCTCTGCCTTCTCTTTGACAGCCTGATACGACACGACCTTGTATATCTGTTGAAATAAGTTTAATTGCCATTATCATGCGAACGAGTTGCTGTTATAAAATGTTCCTCATCAAGTTGTAGAGGTTTGAATGCAAAGCTGAGATAGCAAAGTTAAAGCGCCTGCTAATTGGCCGAGCCGAACGGCGGAGAACGGGAAACCCACCGAAAAGCAATTTTCAGGAAAATCTGCACACGTCCGCAATAGTCCGCATGCAAAAACCGGAATAACGTTTACTGACGTGACGGCCGACGGTTTCAGGGTACTCCAGTATACCGAGGGTGACACACTGGACCCTACGCTGTGTCCATCAGCTAATTGTCGTCATAAAACGTAGCGAAGTATAGGCAGGATATTAGTGGTAATTAACTGTGTGTGATTTATTTATTTAATTAATTTTATTTAGTATTAGTTATTCGTTTTTTTTAATGTACCTGAAACATAAAATAGATATTATATATTTTATATTGTCGACATCTTTTCTTTATTTTTAAAACGATTTCTACTGCATATAAATAAAATAAAATAAAATAAAAATAGCCTTTATTACTGAAGTTCTATCTACTTAAAAATATACCTTATTTTCTATATTATATATTACTATTCACTATTCTACGTCCCATCGACAACTTCAGTTTGTCTTCCGACATAGGCCTATGTCTACTGCATATAGAGAAATAATAATATAGTGGTTAGTATTTGAAGCGGGAGTAAGTCTTAAACTAAAAATTAAAACATGGTAAATACAGAGCTACAACGAAAGAGACCGACTCGCTCTTGGCCGATTTTTTTAATTTCTGCTGTGCTCGCCTCGACTCGGCATCAGTATGCGGCGCGGTAAGTGCGTTACTGCGTCTAACTGCGTTACGTTACGTGCAGCGAGGCCACTCGTTACCCACTTGACTGTGTAACTTCGTTTGTACTGCACAGCTTGCGAGCGGAGCGGACGTGTATACGAGTGTCTTACAATACAAATACTATAAATCCATACAAGACAAGGGCGATGACTGCGTGTCTGCGTCTACTGCGCGATACGAGCTACAATGAACCAGTCGCTCATGAATTGTAGCTCGTCGTGTCATAACGCAGTACACGCAGACAACTCTAATATCATATTTTTTTCTAATTCTTCGGTGGTTATTTGAAATTTTCATAGCGGATACAATTTTATTGTGAGTCCAGAATTTGGAAATTCAGTTGAAGAATAAGTAAACTTTCATTTTGGTGACAAAACTAATTGTTTGTACCTATGAATAATCAGTACAATCTTCCTTGCCGTATTCGGCAATGGCGACTCCATCAACAATTCTTATCCGGATCTCTAGTAATCACATACCTACTCGTAGCTATACTCGTTTAAGTAAAACCAATATTGTACCTAATGAATTGAATGAATTTGTAAATTTTATCCCTCTTGACATTTTCTCAGTTTGCATGTTATTTTGTAATTTTTCTGACATGTATATATCTTTCTAGTGTGTAAGTGAATTGGTGTAGTACTGTAAGCTTGCACTTTATTAAATAAATAAATATAAATATAAATAAATAAATCCAATGTGAATTTCCTGATGTCCGCTTAGCTCTTGTGCTTGTGTCGTTTTCATTTCCCGGCGAGGGTGCGTCGCCATTGTCCCACCGCCCCCCGCGCCCTCCGCGCCCTCCGCGCCCCCCGCGCCCCCAAGCCGCACAAAGATTTATTTAAAATGTTACAACACACCCCATGTACTCCTCTATATGCCATTACCAGTAATGATCGGGATTTTTATTACAATCTGCAAATGAAAGTCGCTGTCGACTCTATGCCGCCATATCGTGGGGGAAGGGAGTAGGTGAACTGTGAGCCTGTGATAGTATTTCGTCGGACGATGGAGTCGAATCCACTCGACGATTACTTTGCTTTTATTACTTTCGTTATTGCTAAGTCGATTTCATTTGATATGAACGCATTATTCAGAACTTTTATAACTTATAAGAGACATTCACTTACTGGCACCAAGTACCAGTAGATAATAGAGATTTTATATATATCTTGAAGTTTAAGAGACAGGTTTGTAAGAAGTTAAGAGTTCACAACACACCAATGAGGAATGATATGTACCTAATACCTACCGTTTTTAATTACCTTTCATCAAGTGAAAACCGTTTGTACAGCATACGTAGGTGATAACGAACATTATTCTCGGACGTAAAAGTACTTACATTAATTTTATCAAAATGATTCATATTCGTAGCTGTAATTGTTTCGGATCTCGAGATCACGTTATGCTGGCTGCTTCGAGAACACTCCCAATATGAAAACACAGCTTGTTCGTGCAAATAAAGGATCCGACGGTGACAGCGCTCTCTGCTAACGAAGCCAATCGGCGCCGCCGCTAACGACGCTCCAATTAATGCTTCATGTCACCAGCGGAGTCCGCACTAAATTATTAGCGTCTACCTGAAAAGCCGGAAGAAGTATCACTGTTAAGGAAATTAGACGACGAATCAATTTTTAATTCTAAATTAACCTTAGAATAGAAGTTACCTACCTAATTAAGAACCGATGCCACAGTGTCTTGACGTAGCGTACTTAAGTGGGCATCCAAAAGCTATGCGCGGTCTCCATGATTCGGTTCAGAAGCTGAGGATGCGTCTATTGCGTTGCGTCCGTACCTAAACAGCCACAGCGATCCTTATTTCGTGTGAGATATGCTTCGGTAGATGTGTCTACTGGTACTGGCGGGTAAACGAGATTCAAGATCGGCGATACCTACTCGTATATGGCTTTTTAAAACTTTGTCTCCTTAAGTCCTTATTTAAAGTTGAAGTCTACGTCCACTCAACTAAAAATGGTACTTCACGAGGAATGATTCACTGCCTACAGAGATAATCGATTCGTAGAAGACGTTTCGCCTAAGATAGGTTCTCAGGAAGATGTAGTCAGGCGTGGGTTTAATGTAAGTGACAGGCAGAATCTCGCGGTTGCTAAGATAGCTCTCGCTCGAGTAATGTCGGTCCGGAATGTATCGAGAGTCCTCCGACGACGGCGACGATGCCACGAGGCACGAGGCAATGCACTGGCGGGAGCTGCAGAAATTTCGATTTCCTAGTGATATGACGGAAGGCTGTAGCAAATTTGCAACAACTCTGATCTCTTCTCCAATGACTGGTGGTGACTACACGTAGGTAAGCAGCTACAGCAATTAACTTGCCGTTTCTTCAAAATTCTTTTCTCTGACAGTTAGTACGGTCGGTGCCCCTACTTAAGTACCTACCCACGTCGCGATACTAATTGTACACAAAAGTAGATACTTATTTTAGGGAAAACTTTAACAATGAAAAAATTTAAATAATATCCTTACCTATTCCTCTAAAAACTTGTCAGGTAATTCCTGCTGCTTACAATAGCTATTTCTGTTTGTTGGTAGAGAAGCCTCGGTACTGATGGCGCCGGGCTGCGGGCGGCGCGGCGGTGGAGGCGCCCGCGAGCCGTCGTTACGTCGTTAGCGGCCGTGACTGGCGTTTCTCCGCCATTAACCTCTCGTCTCGTCGAGCTCGAGCCGAGTCTCCGGAGTGCCTCGAATCACCGCTTAATTTGTTTTTAAACAAACCCTTTTACGAGCACACGTCATGGGCGTTGTGTTTTATAAACATGGACATTTCAATCGTTTAATCATCCGGATTAAGTCAGGTGATAGATAATAGCTCTGACAGACTAATATTTGTTTGTTTTGTATATTAGGTAGTTGCATAATTGTTTTCCCACTTTGGAATAAAACTAATTTTTTTTTGTAATAATTAATTATTGAAACAAATTAATAGTCAATATAAATCACCATCATTATCTAGAACATCAAGAACATGTAGCAATGTTCAATACCCTTAGCCCAGAATGAAAGTGGCTGAGAGACAAAGAAGTTGGCAAGGTCATTTTTTAGATCGCCGGAATTTTCGAATTTCTTTTTTCGAAGATGCCGTTTCAAAGCCCGGCAAAGATGATAGTCGGAAGGTGCTAGATCAGGGCTATTTATTGTCCAATCGAGCTCCTCTAGAAATTTACAGGTCATTTTCGCCGTGTGTGGTCTTGCATTATCATGAAGTGTAATGATACTTCGAGACGGTTTGGCCTTTTTTCTTTAACAGCGTTCGCCAACTTCTGTAGTTGATTCACGTAGGCTTTGGCATTGATAGTCTGATTGTCGTCCAGTAACTCCCACAACAACATTCCTTGCGACTGTCTTAAGATTAGGTATCTCATCATCTCCCTAACGTTTTTCTTTAGCTTTTTGCCCCGACTCGCTTAAAGAAGCGTGGGTTCGCTCGGCAATCTTATCCAAAGAATTAGCGTAGGCATCAGTTTTACTAAATCGACTGACCTTTCAACCAATAGGTTACCTTAGAGAGGAACCTACGGTCCTTATTGGGTTTAGCAAAAGTTCAAACTCGCGAGCTCCAGGATAAAATACGCACGCAGTCCTCCACAGACATCACCCACCGAAAATTACATGCGAATTGCATTACATTGCGACTATTCGTTGCACATTCGCCTAAGTGGCGCCGTTATCGCTAGGCTACCAACTACACATAGTAACCCATCTACCTAACGTCACTAAAAAAAATATTTAAGTTGCGGTATATGTGACTGAATTATTGTATCTTTTACCTTTATTTTACTCTAAGTTCTTACTTCAACCCTTTCGACACTCTATAATCTTAAGTTAACAAGCCGTAGCCTTCGTACTCAATGTACAAGCGCCATAGCGAGAATGATCCTTCCACCCCATCGTAAGTTATTATATTTATCCTTTTTCATCATTAGAATTGGCGGGTAGGAGAGAAGGGTCATTTTCGCGACTACCGACAGATTAATTAACAAATATTCGGATCTTATGAAATATCACACTAGCTTGCTTGCAAAGTTTCTGCTCAATCGAACACCTGTTATGTAAAATAACCTTTATTTAATACATACATACATATGGTCAAGCAAATCTTGTCAGTAGACAAAGGCGCGAAATTCAAATTTTCTATGAGACGATATCCCTTCGCGCATATATTTTTCAAATTTGCCGCCTTTTTCTACTGACAAGATCTGCTTGACCAACTATATTACCAAAATGACCATTCATGACGTTAGAAGCGGTATGGCACATATTGGTCAAGCAGATCTTGTCAGTAGAAAAAGGCGGCAAATTTGAAAAATGTATGCGCGAAGGGATATCGTATCATAGAAAATTTAAATTGCGCGCCTTTTTCTACTTACAAGATTTGCTTGACCATCATAGTGATAAACGAATTAAAAAAAAATTAGTTATAAAGTTGCACCAAACAAAGTCTGCAGCGGATTTGATAGCCCACGCAGTGTAAGTGTTATGTATACGTCATAATTTCATAGAAGTTTGACGTTTAAAATAACACTTGTATTGCGTGGGCTATCAAAATCGCTGCAGACTTTTTACGGACCGAGTATATAACCTTGCCGATGTTGGTCTTGAATATTAAAAAAAAACTTAATGTGTCTGATTCATGTCTGATTTTCAAGGCCCCTACGCTTTCTGTTCTCTTTGACGGCGCAGCAACTAGTATAATTTCTCTCTCCTCGCTATTTTAAAAATGCCATTTGTCAAAAAAGGACAACCATACTGTTGACAAGGTGAACTTCAAATCATGTGTTGCCTTTTTTGATGCATCCAGGCTGTGTATGTGTGTGTAAAAACGTGTATGTGTGCTCTTTTAGGGATGTGAAAAGTCGATTTTAATCATGTTATATATCGATAAACGCTACACAGCGGAACGAAATAGCTATTAATTGAAGCTTCAATATCTTCGTTAAACATATACATAATTGAAATGCTAATGAATAATAAATATATTAGAATATAATAAAATATTTCAATTATTGCGGAACACATATCTTAGTAGGTATTTATGTATTTTAATTAAATATCTGAACTTTCCCTTGGTTCCCTGCTGGGGCGTGACGATAAAATTGTGATCTGATAACCACAATAAAGAATAAAAGCGTTTTTGTTCATTTTAGATATCGTCAAACCTTTGAAGTAAAATTAAAATTGTATGAAATGTCGATAGTTTATCGATATGACTTTATCGACATGGCTACAGCAAGGTGGTGTACACTAAACAAAAGTGGCAACAGTGACAGTGACAGCTCGCTGAGACACCGTCTCTATATATATTATAAGTCTATGGTCTGATTCATGTCTGATTTCTGAACGAAACGAAATGTTGCACGCATGACATTGACAGTTGCACGCACCTCACCTCACATCCGTTTGCTTCGAACGAGAATGTTTGATAAAAGTTGATAAGAATGCGCCCAACGCCGCAAGATCACTCGAGCGAGGACCTTTGAGTTTATCGTACGATACGTGACGCCGCGGACCGTTTCTGATTACTCGCGGCACTGAAATCTTGTCAGTTTAGTATCTAAGCGTGTGGTGATGGGTATTCGGAGGGAAGCAAGTGTGTTGCAAGTGGTGTCGGGCTGGCAGGCCGTGGAGCTGGTGTTGAAGTGTCTGTTGCTGGGCGTGTGGCAGCTGGCGCAGATGGCGGTCAAGCGGCTCTGGAAGGGGCACCGCAGAAAGGCGCTCAAAAACTCTCACGTAGAGGTCACCGTTGACTCCTCGATCGGAAGACACTGCTACATTAAGATTATGGTGTGTGGTTACATTTATTTTACTCTTTGTTCAATATACCGGTCCTTTATCAGTACTTGTACCTAATCGCGTTATAGCATTTATATTTTAAATTTGTATCTCACTGTAAATTGTATTTCTTTTCTATTTTTATGTTTTGATTTTGAATCAACAATAATACGGGATATGAAACAAAATTTGATTAAACAAATAGGATGTAGAATGTTCTTACCCATATTATGCAGGTGCTACCTACATGACAGAGAAAAAAATATTCATAATTTTATTTATACCTACATCTGATTTATTTTAAGAAGTAAGTACCTATAAATAATTAAATATAAGTTGGAATTTAGAGAGCTGAGGGTCTTGTCACTCGCATTTTTTCTTTGAATGGTGGCATTTCCCCGGTCCCATTCGTTGCTGAAGCGCTGGCAAGATGGTCGGTCACAGTCCCGGGCGATTTGCGGCCTCACAACCCTGCCGTACAGCGGGAATGGGACGACGTGCGGAGCAAACATGTATACAGCTCATTGGTGTCTGGTGCCTCGGGAGCAGATCTGGCGCGTCTCAAGGCCATCGCGGAGCCAGAATCAGGGGCGTGGCTCCATGCATTGCCCTCACCTCAACTGGGTACCATGCTAGACAATGACTCGCTGAGAATAGCTGTGGCACTCAGATTGGGGGCAAAGGTGTGTGAGCCTCACCGCTGTGGCTGCGGAGCATGGGTGGCGGAGAACGGGCATCATGGCTTGAGTTGCCGACGATGCGCTGGCCGTTTTCCGAGACACCACTCTATAAATGAGATTGTGCGGAGGGCCATGGTTTCGGCAAACGTTCCCTGTGTGTTGGAGCCGCCGGGTCTCAGTCGCACGGATGGGAAGAGGCCGGACGGCCTTACGTTGGTTCCGTGGCGGAGAGGACGCTGCCTCTTGTGGGATGCAACTTGCGTGAGCACGTTTGCTGCATCCCATTTAGGGCAGACCATGCGTTGTGCTGGTTCGGCGGCGGAGACTGCTGCCAAGCAAAAGCACGTTAAATACTCCGCACTGGCATCCGCTTACGATTTTGTGCCGGTAGCACTGGAGACAGCGGGGCCGTGGGGAGTCGAAGCTCGCCGACTTTTTGGGGAAATAGGCCGGCGTTTGCGGGAGAGAGGTGGTGATCCTCGCTCTGGGTCGTACTTGGTTCAACAGGTCTCCATAGCAGTTCAGCGGGGGAACGCTGCAGGCATTATGGGGACCTTTGAGCCAGGTACGATGCAGGGTGGGTTATTTTAAGCTTTGTGTAGGTTAAGTTTTATTTGAATTATTTTTAGGTTTTTTTTACAATAATTGTATTAATGATGTGTAATATTATGAGCTTAAAATAAATAGCTATTTATATTTAGAGATAAGATCACTTAACATTTACAATACTCAGTTATGAATGTCATCTTTAATTTAGGTTTTTCAAAATATTTACTAAGAATTTATAGGTTTTTATTTTTATTTAATTAAATTTCCTTAATATATTCTATAGATAAGTACATATCTAATGACAAAATTTCTAAGACTACTTGATACCTAGCTTGTACACAAATAAGTAGATCTTATATAATATATTTGGGTACCATTTTTTATCCCCTCCCTACAACATACTTCACCGTTAGCGGGGCAAACAAAATTTATATAGGTAATTTTTTGCATGGTTCCCTTATTTATTCATGTAATCTTCATTCCAGGGTGTGAAGTACCATTATATAGAAACGGGCCCAAAAACAGGTCACAAAGTCTTAGTTCTCCCGGACGCACCAGAAACTGCGAACCTGTGGGGCCCGAACTGGTGCTACATAGTGAAACAGCTGGCGGACACCGACCACCACGTCATCACACTAGACCTGCGGGGCACGGGGGCCAGCGAGGGAGGCAGCCGGAGCGACCTGTCTCCACCGAGGGCAGTGGAGGAGCTGGCCATGCTGATGTCAGCTCTGGGGGTGTCGGAGCACAATCCCGCTACTGTTATTGGGTTTGGGATTGGAGGAATGCTTACATGGTGAGCATCCAAAGTTTCTAATTTCACTATCTGTATCTGTGTTGACTGTGTTGTTACAAATCAACATCACTGCTTGAGATAAATAATTATTTCTTTGTATAGACTTGCTTTTGAAAATTTTGGCTCCAATAAAAACTTGGCATCCTAGAAATCTCAGAAAAATCACAAGCAAAGTGTTTGTAAAAAAACTGGCCAAGTGCGAGTACGACTCGCGCGCGAAGCGAAGGGGTCCGTGCCAATAAGCAAAAACGGCAAAAAATCACGTTTGTTGGAAGGGAGCACTTAAATATTTATTTTTAATACAGTTGCTCAAAAAGTGCTACTTTACGTAGCTGTTTAGCGTGCGGAAAGTTGGTTATCTCGAACTAGTGCTTTTTACTTTTCCAATTTTTTTAAATTTATACTTGTTCCAATTCACGACTACTTATTGATGAGTGTTAATATTAGTTTCCTTTAAACGTCGTAATCAGCATAAAAACCTACCGTTAATGTAAGAATACGAAAAATATTACATATTTCATATTTAATTACTTACCTCTTCATCATTATAACACGTTTATTTTTTAATATTCAATATTGAAAATTCCGTTCTTAATAAGTTGACTGAATGGAACGGAATAGCTGCCAAACGCCCATAGATATAATATACTTAAAGACGACGTCTAACCGAGCTGTCACTGTTACCACTTTTGTTTAGGGTACGATTAACAATGTTTTTCTTATTTTTTCGCAACTGTATTAAAAAACGTCGTTCGATACACGTGCGGAAATGTCATTCTTCACTCGTCCCGAGTCTTGCCACTCGCCTGCGGCTCGTGGCAAGATATCTCGGTACTCGTGAAGTAATGACATACCTTCCGCACTAGCATCGAAATGTACTATTCTTTTTGTTTTTAGTATTTGTTGTTCTAGCAGCAACAGAAACATCTGTGAAAATTTCAACTGTGTCGCTATCATGGTACTTGAGTTACAGCCTGTGGTGACAGAAAGACGGACGGATAGCGGAGTCTTAGTAATAGGGTCCCGTTTTTACCCTTTGGGTACGGAACCCTAAAAACACTGGAAGGACACTCCTACTTTTCCTAGCACCTATATTCACATGAAGATTTAAGTAGGTAGGTAGAGATAGGCGTCAGTTAAATAAAACTTTAAAGAATTCCTTTCATACCTTTATAACGAGCATCGATCCTGAGTGACTACATTTTCCTTATCTCACATGCATGCATATTGCTATACCGAGCCTACATTAATAATGACATTTGTCCTGGCTGAATGGCTACTGCACCGTCAATGCCTGACTCACTCGCGCATTAAGCCTTTCTGCCCCGTCATATTTTATAATTCTGCTACTCCATGAATCATAACATTCATCACAGGAGTGTCACAATTACAATTTACAAATCACGCAAATCAATTTAACACTGCAACTTGATAACAGCTGACGAGCTTAATTCCGGCAGAACTTTAATGTAACAGATTCATACATTTTATAATGTTTTTATTGCCTGTGGTCACATTACCATCGTCCGCACGGTTAACGTAAAAAACCTTATTGTAAAGATATACGTCTTACCTACATATTACATATAGGTATGATCCATCGATGGTCAGTTGAGACTTGAGAGTGTACAGTCACCTGCAGTAATATTTTACTCTTCGAAGGCCGCAAAAATATGTGACTCGCTCTTATGGCTCTACAAATAAGATTGCGTCAGATATTTTTGCGGCCTTCGTTGTGTAACATAGTATTGCAGGTGACTGTACTAGCTTCCAGCCGTCCGAACGAAGTTTCGGTTTCGGCCATAAAGCTGCCTAACCATGCGGCCATAAAATTGCCGAACCTTACGGCCACGCCGAAACTGTCTATTCGATAGGTACCTCTGCCCGAAGATTCGGTTTCGGTATAAAGATCATGTCTCGACCAAAGGTTCGGTTTCGGCAAAAAATCCGGTTTCGGTCGGAAATTAATCGAGAGTTGCTGTTAGTATCTATTAGGAGTGCTAGGTGTTATATGTAGTATGAAGAGGTTAAAGTTAACGCGAATGCGTCAATCAGTTGCGATTCTGATAAGCGCTGCACAACGCTGCGTCCAGATAAGACAACAGATGCCAACTTTTTCCATTAAGATGATGGTCGCATGGGACTAAATGAACAAAATGATTATGTATGTATACGTGTTAAGCGATTAGCCACCTTATGTATGTCAGTTAAGGCTCAAAATGTTAACGTTTACTGCAGCTATCTACTTTCGCTGATACCCTTCGGAGATCAAGAAATCAATCAAACTTTAATTACGTAAACAGTAAACATCGTAAAAAAAATATGCGACATAATAAGATTACGTAGGTACATAATTATAGGTCAAGTACCTAGCTCATGTAAAAGTCACATTGCGTGTAATTAACTTGCTACTCGTAGTCCGATTACCTACCTACGACAAAATCTTACAGACTGAAGGTCACTGGGATGTTAAACTTGATCTGTGACATACAAAGCAACACGCACACAGTGTACCATCAGTTTGTACCTACCTATTCGGCCCACGAAAGGTGTCACTTTTCGTATGCTACGCTCGTTCGTTTCGTGTGCGCTAGTTAGGTACCTATATCCCCCACAGCACTCTTTGGATACTTACAACCATTATTAAGAGGATAGTGGACAGCCGCTTCTCCGTACGAACGTAGGTAGTCTCTTTTCCTCTCTGGATAATTGATGTTATGGAAAATATTTTTACATAATTTGATATATTTATTCGATTGTCCACTTTAGTCTCATAAAAGATCGGTAACTACATATTCATCATCATCATCTCAGCCATAAGACGTCCACTGCTGAACATAGGCCTCCCCCTTACTACATATTACACAACATTAACACACGATTTTTCAATTATTTTATTACGTTACAAAGGTCACGTAATCAGAGCAGCCGAGCCGACTCATGGCATGGCGCTGGCCGCTCGCCTTGGCAGACGTATCCTCCTGTTATCTACATCCGAAGTCCTCGCTAATATAACTCGGACGATACGCGATAACATACTAAAAACTATTCACTTAAGTAAATCTAGGTATGTACTCGTAATTATCTTAATATGGGAGCCACAAACAAACTTATCGGTTGCTATTGTTTTGGCATTTTTATCAATTATTTAAATATATAAAAATATGTTCCCACAACCACTTACCTACGTATTAGGTACCTATACATATCGTGTAAGTAACTATGCGAGTCAATAATGATCGTAACTTCAGACAGTTGCGGCAACCTTTAGGTCGGTAGTTCTCTGGAGGTACGTTCCCTAGTAGCATTTTCGTTGGGGCCCACGGTGCCAACGGTAGGGAAAACGTTGGGATGAGGTTCGTTCCGTAGCCAACATTAATTTTGTATTGGCCCACCATCGCATTTACCAACATTCGCTGTGGCACAGATGCCCAACAATGGGCCTTTGTGTATTTTGGTACCGTTGGCTAAACAACGATAATATTCGTTGGCCCAATGATGACATATATCGCATTTACCAACATTGGCAGTGGCAGTGATGCCCAACAATGGGCCTTTGTGTATTTTGCTACCGTTCGCTAAACAACGATAACATTCGTTGGCCCAATGGTGACGAATACCGCATTTACCAACATTGGCTGTGGCACGGATGCCCAACAATGGGCCTTTGTGTATTTTGGTAACGTTGGCTAGTCAACGATATCATCCGATGGCCCAATGATGACAAATATCGCATTTACCAACATTGGCTGTAGCATTGATGCCCAACAACGGGCCTTTGTTTATTTTGGTAACGTTGGCTAATCAACGATATCATCCGATGGCCCAATGACGACAAATAACGCATTTACCAACATTGACTGTAGCATTGATGCCCAACAATGGGCCTTTATGTATTTTGGTAACGTTGGCTAATCAACGATATCATCCGATGGCCCAATGATGTCAAAAATCGCATTTACCAACATTGGCTGTGGCACTGCTGCCCAACAATGGGCCTTTGTTTATTTTGGTAACGTTGGCTAATCAAGGATATCATCCGATGGCCCAATGACGACAAGTATCGTATTTACCAACATTGGCTGTAGCATTGATGCCCAACAACGGGCCTTTGTTTATTTTGGTAACGTTGGCTAATCAACGATATCATCCGATGGCCCAATGACGACAAATAACGCATTTTCCAACATTGACTGTAGCATTGATGCCCAACAATGGGCCTTTATGTATTTTGGTAACGTTGGCTAATCAACGATATCATCCGATGGCCCAATGATGTCAAAAATCGCATTTACCAACATTGGCTGTGGCACTGCTGCCCAACAATGAGCCTTTGTTTATTTTGGTAACGTTGGCTAATCAACGATATCATCCGATGGCCCAATGGCGACAAGTATCGTATTTACCAACATTGGCTGTAGCATTGATGCCCAACAACGGGCCTTTGTTTATTTTGGTAACGTTGGCTAATCAACGATATCATCCGATGGCCCAATGACGACAAAAAACGCATTTACCAACATTGACTGTAGCATTAATGCCCAACAATGGGCCTTTATGTATTTTGGTAACCTTGGCTAATCAACGATATCATCCGATGGCCCAGTGATGACAAATATCGCATTTACCAACATTGGCTGTGGCACTGATGCCCAACAATGGGCCTTTGTTTATTTTGGTAACGTTGGCTAATCAACGATATCATCCGATGGCCCAATGACGACAAATATTGCATTTACCAACATTGGCTGTAGCATTGATGCCCAACAATGGGCCTTTGTGTGTTTTGGTAACGTTGGCTAATCAACGATATCATCCGATGGCCCAATGATGACAAATATCGCATTTATCAACATTGGCTGTGGCACTGATGCCCAACAATGGGCCTTTGTTTATTTTGGTAACGTTGGCTAATCAACGATAACATTCGTTAGCCCAATGGTGACGAATACCGCAATTACCAACATTGGCTGTGGCACGGATGCCCAACAATGGGCCTTTGTGTATTTTGGTAACGTTGGCTAGTCAGAGATATCATCCGATGGCCCAATGATGACAAATATCGTATTTACCAACATTGGCTGTGGCACTGACGCCTAACAATGGGCCTTTGTGTATTTTGGTACCGGTGGCTAAACAACGATAACATTCGTTGGCCCAGTGAGCACAAATATCGCATTTACCAACATTGGCTGTGGTACTGATGCCCAACAATACCAGTTGAGTTTGCTTGTGGCGTCACTAGATGGCGTTACTGTCTCCAAACATCGAAGTTATAGTTATGTTCTCGATTATTCCGGATATAATCATAATATTTTTTTAAAGTAACTTATAAATCTAATAGCTATAACTATAAAATTTATACATAAATTTAAAAAATTGTATTTTACCAACATTTTCTCAATTTAAATCTCAAAAAACATAAATCTCGCTTACGAAGTTTCGAAATGCGGTTAGTATATATACAAATTAGAGTGTATAGTAAGTGTACTTGCTTCGGCAGTACATATACTAAAATTGGAACGATACAGAGAAGATTAACGACAACTGCTGCCTAGGGCCTTCATGTGGATATAACTAATGCCTACCGTAGTGTAATTGTAATATTTATCAGCAAAGGCCCAACGTCGTATTACACAACCACTTACTTAACGTAGGGTAACTGTAGGACTCGTAAACAAAAGCCCATTACATAATTAGACTGTAGGCACACTATAAATTACACAACTATTTACCTACAGTAGTATTGTAAGAATCCTACACAAGGCCCAACGTTAAAGTTACAATGTTGGCCCTTTGTGAGACAAGCTGTGTTGGGCCTTCAACCTGGTGCACGACTACCTACCGACCTACCTGACTTGCCGTTGGGTAATTGTTGATTTTGCAAACAGAAGCACAACGAAAAAATTGCCCTTTTTTATTTTTTTGCAGTTGGCCCTAGAGCAAGCCATACGGCCAAATGTAACAATTAACCAACCATCAAACAAATGTGTATAGGCCCAACCACGGCCCAACCAAAACCACCACCGTTGAATAATTGTATGATTTATTTAAATAGGCCCAACGAAAAAATTACTCTAATGGCCCTCTGTTGGGAATCTTCGGGAGGGCCTTTGTCGAGGGCCCTCCAGCAAATCGTACGGCCAAATGTAACAATTAACCAACCATCAAACAAATGTGTATAGGCCCAACCACAGCCCAACCAAAACCACCACCGTTGAATAATTGTATGATTTATTTAAATAGGCCCAACGAAAAAATTACTCTTATGGCCCTCTGTTGGGAATCTTCGGGAGGGCCTTTGTCGAGGGCCCTCCAGCAAATCGTACGGCCAAATATAACGGTTGCCCAACTAATACGTAAACAAAGGCCCAACAAAATCCCTACAAGAAAATGCTATTAGGGTTACGTTATAGGTACTTAGTGTACTTACCTAAAGGTACGGGCGATATTAGGACAGATAATGGTTAATTTATCAAGTGAACTTTAAAGGGGTGCAGTTTAAAAATAGTTGAGAAAAATAGGTAGAGTCTGCGGAAAGAGAAGAGTCGTGGAATGTATGGGGCCCAATACATTCTACGACTCTTCTCTTTCAGAACAGACTCTATGTGGGGTGATTATGTCGATAAATTTCGTCGTACTACTTATCGGTTACCTGGTTAACGGCTCTATTTTAGCTGTCGAAACAATTTGTGTACATATTACAACTTAATTTTTAACCTCAACTTGCACATCGAGTCTGGTTCGAATGTGAGTTTCCGCTCGGAGTGAAGTGAGACCTATGTTCGTTCAAATTCAATAGGCGCCTACTTCGTGTATATGAGGAGATTTTTACCGTTTTTATAAAAAACCCTAAAAAGACCCATTCTACTGCGGTGGTCTCTCTTCAAAAAATTGTCGAACCGAGGTGTTGATGTTCGGTGTGGCGGGCAGGTACCTGGCGCACTGCCACGGCGCGCTGGTGCGCCGCATGGTGGCGGTGGGCGCGCCGCACCCCAGCCTCTACTGGCAGTTCCCGCCCGCGCCCTTCTGCAGGGGCGCGTTGCACTTTATACAGGTTAGTGTTGTGGTGGCCCTTCACTAAGAAACGAGTACCGACAGAACGACGTCACCATTTCCACGAGTCGTTTTTCACCTTTTATACGTATTTCGAGCGCGAGAACTTTTGCAAACGAGATGAAGTCTTACTGGTGTCGTGTATCTGTTCGCATGGAAAGTTATCGATCGTGTATTCCAGTGGCCCCACTTCCCGGAGCGCTGGCTGGCGGAGAGCGGCGACGGCGGCCGCTGCACGCGCGCGAGGGACTGGCTCGGCGCGCTACACTATGTTAGAGGTACTCTAATCAAAACATCATATCATAACTAAACTAAATATGTTTCAACGACAAAAAAATATTTTACTGAATAATTGCCGTCATTTTATGCACACACATTATGTGCATCTCACCAAATAACTATGTATAGCTTTCAGCGAAAAAAATAAGCTCGAGTGCACAGACCTATATCGAGTAGACGGAAAAAGTGTATGTGCCTCGCGTGCCGAAACGACGATTATAAATCGTCGTTGCTCGCCGCGATGCTCAGTCCGCTCTCGACCGCTTTCCGTGTGTGACGTTCGGATGTGATAACAAAATGGCCCCTTGCTCGATAATAAACTGTTCAAACACCACCAAAAATGTAGGAGCTACATATTAATCAAGACATTTCCTTTCATTGGTAAGTACTATTTGCCCTAAAATATCTGTTATTATTTAAAAAACTATTTATTTTGATGCTCACTATTAATTTCATATCAACAGTAGCAGGCGACTCTGTGTCTAATGCTACTTTTCCATTGCGGCTTTAATTTGACGCGCCAGACTTGGCAAGCATTGAAATCCAGCAACGAAAATAAAACAATCCAAACTTGTCGAGACGCGTTCAAGGTTGATTTCTCATTCGTCTGTCAAAAGTAAGATATAGTGTTGTACCCTACGATTTTCAATGCCGAATTCTTAATCGATTAAAATCGATTTTGAAGAGAAGAGAAGAAAAATTATAATTATTTTTTCAACCTACTATTTATGTAGCCGTGTGATAAAGTAGTAGTCAAAATGAAATCTGTACTATTATCTTTTATAAATACGACACGCTTCTCTCTCTTTCTTTTTACATAGTTTTCTATTTGTTGTTCTTTTCTAAGTGCACTTACAAGGAAGGGTACCCAACTGTCCGACTCCGATGTGATTTATTTTGATATATGTTATAGAGTAGTCTAAAATAACGGACACGTATTTTTTTGTAGCTACTAGACGTGCGCGCCGCCGCGGCGCGCCGCCGCCATAAGGAGTCAGCGCGCCGCCGCCGCCGCCGGTACTTTAAAATTCGCGCCGAGACAAAGCCCGCAAGAGTACAAATTTAAAATCAATGGACATAAACCGCGTGCGACGTGCCTAGCTTTAGGGTTCCGACTGCTCCGTTTTTTCAAATTTATTGCTTGATTTATTTTAACCCTTAAATCGATAACGTCCACTATAATGGATATCCCAAGAAAAAATTCTGCACCAAATATTAAAGCATAGCGTTACTTTCCTCTGGTAGCGTAGTTTCCTGGTAGTGTAACCAGGAAACTACTCTACTAATACTACTTGAATGATATGTTATTTTTAAGTATGAGTGTATAAGAAAATATTGGGAACCAGTGTGAACATAATCTTTTTGTGAAAGTCCTACAGAACGCAGAACTTGCAAGGAAGCATCCGACAGACTGACATTTTACCCATATTTCATTATTTTTTGTATATGGCAGTATTAAGCAGAGTTAAAATAAAACGTGTAATAGGTTACTAACTGGTCTGTTTGTTACGTGGCAATATGATTTACATAAAAATGTTTTTTGTTTATGGGTAAAACAAGTGTAAAAAGTGTAATGTCCAGTATTTTGCCCGTTGTAATCGACAACACTGCACTTTTGCTAAGTCCAATATGTTAGACGTTGCCAAGTATGCGAAGAGTAAAATTATTAAATTTTCTGGTAGTTTTTGTGGTAAATAAATTAAATAGAGGGATGTTAGGTGTTTAACAAAACATTTTAAAAAGTCATTACTTGCCGTATTATGTAATGAACCAAATAGATAAAAAAAATGTTTTTATGGATTTTTCCCTGTGGATGTGGTGTGTGTGTGTGTGTGTGTGTGTGTGTGTGTGCGTGTGTGTGTGTGCGCGCGCGCGTGTGCGTGTGTGTGTGTGTTTGTTTCCTGTTTGTGTGTGGATTTGTTTTCATCAAGAGACAGACCCGATTTCATTTGAGAAACTTGTTAGGAAAATTTTGATAAAAGTGCATGCATTATTGTAAAAACCATTGCTTAGATGTTACTGCTTCCTAGGATAACCCGCTGTTTGATTTAATGATAAATAAATGACGTCAATGACTGATAAAACTTTACCACCTACGAGCTATAAAGTTATTCCAAAAATATAAAATTATGTAATAGGTTTTAATTCAATTCCTTACATAAGTTGACATTATCGGTATGTGTATTTCTAATTAAAAAATGCAATTATTCTATATTTATTTCAAAAAACATGAATTGGACTAAAAAAAACCTTATGCATTATGCACATGAAGTAGGTAGTCTATACTCGGCAATGTCCAAAATACTGGACGTCTTTTCATTACGCGGCGTATCTTTTTACAAGCTTTTATTTACTTTCACCTGACCGTTGTCTGTCTGTCTGTGTGTAATCAAATCTTGCAAGTTAAATTTTATCCACTTCCCGGTTTCCGATTGAGCTGAAATTTTGCATACATACGTAAGTGGGGTGACAATGCAATATATGGTGTCATCGACCTGATCTGATGATGGAGACCGGAGGTGGCCATAGGAACTCAGTGATAAAACAACGAAACCTAATTGTGTTTGGGGTTTTTAGAATTGTCTCCATGAGTATTAGTTGCCTGTGGAAAAAAAAGTACAGTCGGCGATAAAAGCTTGTACCAAAAATGTAATTTTTGCCTAAAACTTATTATTTACACCGATCCTAGCAACGTCCAACATACTGAGATATGTTTTTCTCATGATATTTCTGCAATAAACCAAAAAAACGATGTAACAAGGTTTTTTTGAGATTTTTCCAGTGTTGACTTAAGAGTTAATCTTGGTTTCTCATTATACGTATATTGAAAAGTTGAAGATTCCACGCCGCCGGCGTTACGCCGCCGCCGTGGATTTTTTCGTGGCGCGCCGCCGCCCGATTTTTTTCACCCGGCGCGCACGTCTTGTAGCTACCCAAACTCAACCTGTTAGGAGAAAAAATGGCCTTCAAAGTACTGAACATTGACCAAACCTTCTAATTTCTGAGAAGAGATTTGTTCAAAAATATTGATAATTAGTTACTGGTTTCGTTATATGTTGGAGAACATGAATAAAGAATGGGGACGTGTTTTGTCATTTAACCACAAACTCATTTTTTATATAAAAAAAAATATATAAAATAAATAAATACATTTGAGTTGAGGTTGAGTTTGGGCAGCTAAAAAAAAATACGTGTCCGTTATTTCAGACTACTCTATAACATATATCAAAATAAATCAATTCGGAGTCGGGTAGTTAGGTACTCTTCCTTGTTAGTTTCGAATCTTTTTTTATTTTTTCATGACGTATTCGGCTAGCTCTTCTTTTGGCTTCTAAAATTTCTTCCCTGGTTTTATTTCGCGATTTTGATGTTTCTATAGCCTACAACAACATAGGTATATACTTACTGAGTTATATCCAAAAAATTGAAAATTGTCTAAATTTTATACCTATACATGTACATATAAAAAAGTATTAGATACAATCTTTTTTTAGAATAAGTAATAATATTTATTCTAAAAATTCAATTCAAATATTCTTTAGGAATCTAGTGATTCCGTTAAATATCATTCGTCTGTTTTTATCATTCGTCTGTCTGTATCATTCGTCTGTCTTGATCATTCGTCCGTCAGAAAATCGATGACATTTGCGTTAATCGATTTGTGATTTTTAGCGAGCGGGACCGCAGATATAAAATCCATGAGTATGAACAAGGCAGTTGAATCGTAGCCGGGCAGAGGGGCATCGGTGTCTTAGATCGGTTAGGACTTCCCATCACTAAATTGCGGCTGTGACGTCACAGTAGGTGGTAAAAAGTCGGCACGCTTGGTTTAGATATAAATCGACGAACTCTTTCCTTCTATCTCGATTATTGTTCTGTGCTCGAGTGCAGTGAAATGTACACAAAACTGTACAGTGCTAAATTATTAAATATTTTTTTACGAGTTTCCCCGAAATCAGAGTCCCGACGTGATATTTGATAACAACAATGATCTGAACCGTTTTGTAATAAGTGTATGTACATATGCAGGCGCGGCGTGGTGGCGCGTGCGGCCGGGCGCGCTGGTGGCGGCGCCGGCGCTGCTGGTGGGCGGCGAGGGCGGCGCGCCGGAGCTGGTGTGCTCGGCGCAGCACGCCGCGCGCCCCACGCTGCGGCTCGTCGGCACCCCGCAGCCCGACGACCCGCAGCTGCCCCGAGTGCTCGCAGACTTCCTCCAACGTGAGTAGTTGGCGCGCTGGTGGCGGCGCCGGCGCTGCTGGTGGGCGGCGAGGGCGGCGCGCCGGAGCTGGTGTGCTCGGCGCAGCACGCCGCGCGCCCCACGCTGCGGCTCGTCGGCACCCCGCAGCCCGACGACCCGCAGCTGCCCCGAGTGCTCGCAGACTTCCTCCAACGTGAGTAGTTGGCGCGCTGGTGGCGGCGCCGGCGCTGCTGGTGGGCGGCGAGGGCGGCGCGCCGGAGCTGGTGTGCTCGGCGCAGCACGCCGCGCGCCCCACGCTGCGGCTCGTCGGCACCCCGCAGCCCGACGACCCGCAGCTGCCCCGAGTGCTCGCAGACTTCCTCCAACGTGAGTAGTTGGCGCGCTGGTGGCGGCGCCGGCGCTGCTGGTGGGCGGCGAGGGCGGCGCGCCGGAGCTGGTGTGCTCGGCGCAGCACGCCGCGCGCCCCACGCTGCGGCTCGTCGGCACCCCGCAGCCCGACGACCCGCAGCTGCCCCGAGTGCTCGCAGACTTCCTCCAACGTGAGTAGTTGGCGCGCTGGTGGCGGCGCCGGCGCTGCTGGTGGGCGGCGAGGGCGGCGCGCCGGAGCTGGTGTGCTCGGCGCAGCACGCCGCGCGCCCCACGCTGCGGCTCGTCGGCACCCCGCAGCCCGACGACCCGCAGCTGCCCCGAGTGCTCGCAGACTTCCTCCAACGTGAGTAGTTGGCGCGCTGGTGGCGGCGCCGGCGCTGCTGGTGGGCGGCGAGGGCGGCGCGCCGGAGCTGGTGTGCTCGGCGCAGCACGCCGCGCGCCCCACGCTGCGGCTCGTCGGCACCCCGCAGCCCGACGACCCGCAGCTGCCCCGAGTGCTCGCAGACTTCCTCCAACGTGAGTAGTTGGCGCGCTGGTGGCGGCGCCGGCGCTGCTGGTGGGCGGCGAGGGCGGCGCGCCGGAGCTGGTGTGCTCGGCGCAGCACGCCGCGCGCCCCACGCTGCGGCTCGTCGGCACCCCGCAGCCCGACGACCCGCAGCTGCCCCGAGTGCTCGCAGACTTCCTCCAACGTGAGTAGTTGGCGCGCTGGTGGCGGCGCCGGCGCTGCTGGTGGGCGGCGAGGGCGGCGCGCCGGAGCTGGTGTGCTCGGCGCAGCACGCCGCGCGCCCCACGCTGCGGCTCGTCGGCACCCCGCAGCCCGACGACCCGCAGCTGCCCCGAGTGCTCGCAGACTTCCTCCAACGTGAGTAGTTGGCGCGCTGGTGGCGGCGCCGGCGCTGCTGGTGGGCGGCGAGGGCGGCGCGCCGGAGCTGGTGTGCTCGGCGCAGCACGCCGCGCGCCCCACGCTGCGGCTCGTCGGCACCCCGCAGCCCGACGACCCGCAGCTGCCCCGAGTGCTCGCAGACTTCCTCCAACGTGAGTAGTTGGCGCGCTGGTGGCGGCGCCGGCGCTGCTGGTGGGCGGCGAGGGCGGCGCGCCGGAGCTGGTGTGCTCGGCGCAGCACGCCGCGCGCCCCACGCTGCGGCTCGTCGGCACCCCGCAGCCCGACGACCCGCAGCTGCCCCGAGTGCTCGCAGACTTCCTCCAACGTGAGTAGTTGGCGCGCTGGTGGCGGCGCCGGCGCTGCTGGTGGGCGGCGAGGGCGGCGCGCCGGAGCTGGTGTGCTCGGCGCAGCACGCCGCGCGCCCCACGCTGCGGCTCGTCGGCACCCCGCAGCCCGACGACCCGCAGCTGCCCCGAGTGCTCGCAGACTTCCTCCAACGTGAGTAGTTGGCGCGCTGGTGGCGGCGCCGGCGCTGCTGGTGGGCGGCGAGGGCGGCGCGCCGGAGCTGGTGTGCTCGGCGCAGCACGCCGCGCGCCCCACGCTGCGGCTCGTCGGCACCCCGCAGCCCGACGACCCGCAGCTGCCCCGAGTGCTCGCAGACTTCCTCCAACGTGAGTAGTTGGCGCGCCGGTGACCCGACCGAGTGACCGCCCTCCCGACAGAAATCGGTCGCTCGAGTTTGGCTCTCGAGACGCTTCTGCGAGCTACCGCTTCGTCAGACGATCCCTCCTTTCCGTCCCTCAAAAATAAAACAGCCGTAAGCGGTTTCTACTATTATAGAGGGTGCTCGTAGATATAGTAACCGAATGTACGTGTTGCAGCGGTGGAGAGCTCCCCGGAGCGGGAGCCGGTCCGCGGCGGGCTGGTGGGCCGCATGCTCAGCCGCGGCCGCGAGCTCACCGCCCGCCTGGCGCTGCCGGCGCAAGCGTAACTACCGACACCACTGATGATGGCTCACCTGCACGCCACACGCACCGCACGTACACTCCTGGGAGGAGGGCACTGACCGCCCGGCGAGCATTCCCGGTGCTAGTTATGGGGGAGCTCGCACCGAAATACCTACACCGTGCCCTTTCCCTCGAGTGATCGCCACCAGACCCAGACCGGATAACGTAGCTCAAGCTTAATCGACTTGTATGTCCATCAAAACGTATCCTATTTACTAATAGTGTCACGATTTTGATTTAGGTATACTTTCTCTTTCGATCGCCACCGTTTTATTTAAAATTGGATTCTCCAACGGTCCAACGCGAAATCGTTCATTTTCTCGTTCCTAATATTGGAATATCTATTAGGATAATTATATTACATGCAACAATAAGTGTAACTTATTTTTTGTATAAAATGTATTTGATGAAATGAATGTTTTAATAAATGTCGAAATTATGTATTTGTGTATGTTGCAAGAAATATAGAAAATAAGAAAGGCAGCTTGATATTTGTAATTATAAATATATATCCCCGGAGGAGAACGACCCGGCTGTACATTGTTTATTGTCATGCTCGTACCTAGGTATATTAACAAATTGTCATATTTCTATATTGCCAAAGATCTTCCATTACAATAATTAATTTTAAAATCAAATAATTTATTTTTTAGTTTTATATAGAATGAAAATAAAACACAAAAACTCGTGCAAATGCATTTTTATTTCGCAATATGCCCACAAAAGCTAACCATTTATAAATTTAATAAATTTTCACTATCAATAGATAAAATATATTCACAAAATGTCAAGTTTTGGAAATGATGTAAACTCTGTCCGCGCCCCAGACCATATAGTAAACTATGTAGTATAACATTATCAAACCGAAGCAACACAGATGGCAGCAACTAAGCGGGAGAGATGGTAAACCCGTCCGCTGTCTGGTCAGTGCGGTTCATCTACATTCATACTGCTCACCTACCTAATAATAAAGTTGTGCTCAGATTATTTTGAACACCTCGCCCGCTTAGCAAATTCTTGGGCTGAGTGTATAAAGTGTACATACATACATGTATTATTTAACTAGTTAAAAATTAGTGTTTCTCCATAATAGAAAACTACGAAGTCAGTTCTGAGTAGGCAAATTGTAGGCATTATTTATTATGGCAAGTAAATGTGCTTATGCTATCGGCAACATTGACAATTTCATGCACAACCGTCGGCCTCGCGCGCCGACAGAGCTCGACCTGTTAAACCTCTACAAGACGCAGCCAGCGACATATATCTACCACGGCATTCACGACCTTATATTATAACATATGTACCTACTTACAAAGACGAGATCTTGTAATACACTTATGTACTTAAACCGTTCAGTATGAACGCGGAGCGTCACCGCGCGGTACATTCCAGTAAAAACAATCGACGCAATAGAAACTACAAGGGAAGGGACAAATGCAGCCGTTCTACTTTTCAATTACAAAAATTATACTACTCGTGTATCTGACAAATTCCTTGTAAAAAGCTTTACTAATAAGAGGCGTCAAAAGCGGTTTTATTTACCACGTAAAGAGTCGTTGAAGCGACATAGGTATACCTCGCTGGCTGCAGTTAAACGCCAACATAATTATAGGCCCTAAGTACAACATCGATTTGAGGCACACTTCAGCTGCACAATACTTCTACTAACTTTCTTACATTTACGAAAAGTGTAGTATAGGTAAGGATTTATCATGAAACAATATCCAACCTAATGTAGCTATTACAATTTCGTGTAGGTAGGTATGTATAACGCTACATATTTGTATACAAATGCCAATAGGTAGACTAGAGAGAGAAGTAAGGCGGGATACACATTCAGTCCAATTTATATGTTCAGACCAATTTATAGGATAGTTGTAGTGGAAAGTTAGCCGGCTCGGACAGAAGCAAGCGGTTGATTGTACCTATCTGTTATACTCGCACACAACAATCACGAAAGCAAAAGCAGCCGCTAACCAATTAAAGGCCTTATAGTTCTTAGAATATTGTTATTTTTTTAAGATGTTTCCATCTGACTATAGCGTTTTTCAAACAGCTGGGATACGGTGACAGCAGATGTCATATCAATACAATTATTCGTTTTAAGTTTATAAATTGTATGAAGAAGACATCAGGCACCGTACCCAAGCTGTTTGAAAAATACATACTATAATAGTGATTAATACTGATTGGAAACTTACACAAAATAATATTTTAATATCTCTGAAACAAACCAGAGCTACTCGTAGTTTAGGTAGAAAAGTGTCCGAACTGTTCATCACAAGTATAACGCGTACAAAATGTAGTATGTAAGTAAACCCACTTTACTTGTGGCCGAGCGTCGGTAACATGGGGCAGTCCGCGGCGAGAAGTGCCGCTGTTCTCGCCTCGCCGCCTAACGACCCTAACGTACATCCTTACATATGGAAGTTTCGTCCTTTAGGATATGTTACAAGGTTAACATTCCAATACGTCGTTTGGCACATACAATACGCTTATTATTATAAAAAATCGTCAACGTCATAGTGTGGGCTCTGGGGCGACGCGTCACGCAACGTGCCCGCGAGTGGAAGGAGTTGCTTGTTTATAGGTAGTGTAGCAACATCTATATTTGAATGTTGTTGGTACTTCATTTATTGTGTATTCAAACAAGCGCAGGGTTCCACTCGCGGACATGTCGCGACACTCGCTAGTAATCTTAGCAATAAATTAATTTACAATTACAAATGTACAACTTAGCCTAACATTATACAAACTTATATTAATGGCACTATTTAAGTTAGCTCTTTTTGCATTAAGTAGTACATAAGTTAATTCGTCACTCCTGAGCTAACCGTCATAATGTCAGCGTCTGATCAAGATATTCTAATATCTATTGTGTAGATCGTAGACACGATAGTTCTGTACGTGGTGTCATGTCAGTAACCATTGTTTAAATATAATTTATTTTCAGTCCGCGTTTGTCATATTCACACCTATACGAAATACGACGTGTCCTAAACTGCAAAACGTAATTCAAGACCAAAAAAAGTAAGACAATGTTGCCACTGCAATAATTTGTTTGTAAAATAGTAAATTCCTTTTCTATAGTAAATTCTCTTACTTTTCTTCTCGCACCATTTTTATTACATCTCTGTTTAATACGTAGGTTGCCCTGAAAGTTTCGGGAATTGCATACTTAGGAACGTATATTTGACATGTGTTATACCTCTTTGTTACAAGCATAGTCTCATTATTCGAAAACACTGGCCACTTAGAAAAAAAAAACAATGTTCTATTTTCAATTGTTTTTTAAAGTCGTTGAGTCGCTGGTGAAAATGGAGCTGTCCCGCGAAAGTTTTAGAGCAATGATTTATTATGACTTTAAAAGTGGATTAACACAACAACAATGTGGAGACCGATTGACTATTGCTTTTAGTAGTGAAGCACCTTCGAAGACGACAATATACAGGTGGTATTCGGAATTTCAACGTGGCCGTGTGTCTCTTGCGGATGACGTACGTGAGGGTCGACCGAAAACTGCCGTTACCGATCAAAACATCGATGTTGTTCGCCAACTGATAAAAGAAGATAGGCATGTTACATATCGGGAAATTCAGGAGACTTTAGGCATTGGAATGAGTCAGGTACAAGTTATTTTACAGCAAGAGTTGGGCGTGCGGAAGTTGTTTTCCCGGTGGATTCCTCACTTGTTATCTGACGACCAGAAAACGGTCCGTGTCAATTGGTGCCACAAAACCCTAAAAAGATTTAATGGAGGAAGCTCAACTGCCGTTTTTAGCATTGTGTCAGGTGACGAGTCATGGATTTACGCATATGAGCCTGAATCCAAAAACCAATCTCGAGTATGGGTTTACGAAGACGAGCCGAAGCCAACAAAAGTTGTTCGTTCTCGCAGCACGATCAAAAAAATGGTAGCCACGTTTGTCTCCAAATCGGGTCACGTGGCGACTATTGCTCTTGAAGATCGAAGAACTGTCAATGCCGATTGGTATATAGGCGTTTGTTTACCGATTGTTTTTGCTGAACTGCGAAAAAATAACCCTAACCGCCGTATTATACTACACCATGATAATGCCAGCCCTCATACTGCTCAGAAAACAAACGACTATCTGAAGGGCGAAAAAGTCGAATTACTGGACCATCCTCCGTACAGCCCCGACCTAAGTCCCAACGATTTTTTTACTTTCCCGAAAATAAAGAATCGGTTGCGTGGTCAGCGTTTTCAGACCGCGGAAGAAGCAGTCCACGCTTATAAAATGGCCATTTCGTCAACCCCCAGTTCAGAGTTCAATAACTGTTTTGAAAACTGGTTTCAGAGAATGAAAAAGTGCATTAAACACAAAGGAGAATACTTTGAAAAACAATAAAAGTACTTTTATTTCATTTAAACGCGTATTTTTTCCAATTCCCGAAACTTTCAGGGCAACCTACGTAGCCCTATGGTTGACTGGTAGAGAATGCCTTTAGGCATTAAGTCCGCCATTCGTACATTTTATTTGTATTTTGTGCAATAAAGTTTAAATAAATAAATAAAATAATCACGCTAAGATAATTTATTTATTAGTAATTTCACTCCTACGATTTAAAAAAGTACTATTTTTACATAAATATAAGACGCGCTAGTAAAGAGTGGCAACATTGTCTTACTTTTTCTGGACTTGAATTACGTTCTACGTGCAGTACCTATAGTCTTATAGATAAGTAAAATGTGACGTTCCACGGAAAAAGGTACCTTATGGCGGCTGGCGCTTACGTCGCATAGCGCCGCAATAATACTGGAGCGACGTTTATAATAGCGTACCTAAGCGCCAACCGCCATAAGGTACCTTTACCGTGGGACGTCACAAATAAAATATGACGTTATAAAAATTACGTATTAGAACAATTAAAACATTGCGTCGGTCATAATTAAGAAAATCTCTTATTCGTTTGGTTACTTTCCATAGTCAAATACGGGAATCAGTCGGTCATCGACGATATACGAGTATAACACGAATGAGGACTTCAGAGTTTAGAAGCCCGCGGGCGTCAAATACAAAATGGGTCTGCGGTCACTCGAACCCTGAGAGCCGGCGGGGGCCATCACACCAGCGTGCCCTTGAGCGTGCCGGTGCGCGCGGCGGAGTCGGCGTCGCTCACCGAGTCGCTGTCCGGGCGCAGCGTCACGTCGCTGTGCGCCGTCACGTCCAGCGCGTCCGGCGCCGCGCCCTCCGCGCCGCGCCGGGCCGTGATCTGCGTGTACAGCTCGTCCAGGTCGCTCGCGAACGACGCGGGGCTCTCCCGGCCCGCCTCCGGGCGGCTCGACGCTCGGTCCGCCTCGTTGGCGGGCGACTCGGTCCGCCAGCCGGGGTGGAAGTTGACGTACTGGCTCTCGGCGTGCGACACGTCCTCGGCGCTGAAGCTGATGTCGCCGGCGCCGGGGCACATGGAGGAGGGCGAGGGCGCGTACAGCCCGTGGCTGCGGATGCTCACCTCCGACACCTGGTAGTTGGGGCAGTAGATGTCGCTCTCGTTCTCGCCGTGCGAGCTCGCGTTCGTGCTGCACGTCTCGAAGTCGTACGTCTTGAACTCCTTCGGGGCCTCGGGGTTCGGGAGGAGGTTGTCCGCCTCGCCGGAGTCCCGTTCGTCCGGGTGGGGCGGGGTGCCGGACCGGTCGGCGTCGTCGCTGTGCATGGTGCACTCCTCGGAGATGTCCTGGAGGGACTTGTCGAGGGGCTCCTCGGCGCGGCGGTAGTCGACGTAGAGGCCGAAGGAGTCGGTGTCGGTGGTCTCGGCGGCGGCGCTGGGCTCGGGCGGCTCGGTGAGCTCGGTGGGCGTGGTGTCGAGCGTGTGGTCGGAGGCGGAGTGCGGCGCCAGCTCGCTCGCGGAGCTGTACTCGAGGCTGCACTGTTGCGAGACCGTGCGCGTGTCCGGCGCCTCCCTGCTGACCACGTGGTGGGTGGGCACGCGCGTCTCGGGCACGTTGGTGTAGATGTTCATGACCTTGTCGGTGTCGGCCCACGACTTGCGGTCGGTGGAGTAGCTCTTGTAGTCGACGTCCTCGGCGAGCAGGTTCGGGTTGTTGGCGTGGCGCGGCTCCTTCATCCCGTTCGGTCGCTCCACGTGGAGGTTGGTGTTGTTCACCTTGGAGCCCGAGTTGATGATGTTGGCGACGCCGTACGCCTCTCTCGTGGGCAGCGGAAGGGAGACGTGGGAGTCGTTGTCGAAGTCTCGTCTCATCGGCAACTCGAGGCAGTTGCGCTTCATGTTCTGCCGCTGCTTCTTGAAGAACTTCTTGGCTACGTTCATCTGGTTGGGGTTGTAGAAGGCCTCGGGGCCGACGCTGGCCGTGTCGGGGCACGTCAGCATGGAGTTGTTGGAGCGGTACTGCTGCCGGTGCAGCACGACCAAGTTTATGTTCGGAGACTTTCCGTTCGTGTTCTTTAACACGTCTTTCTGCAGAGTCTGGCCGTTGAGCTCGGCGCCGGCTTTATAAATGGCGCTGTTATTGGTCTTGGAATTGGTCCTGTTGGAACTTCTGCTGCCGGATCTTGACCGGTTGTCATTAGGGATCGTCAGAGGGACGGGCGGCGCGCTCGGCGGCAAGTTTTGCCGATTTGAATCAAAGACGCTTCGGTTCCTACAGCACTGTTTGCTCTTCTGCAAGTAGCAGTGCATCATGGACCACTGCGCGCGCACGTCGCTCCGCGCTATGCCGTAGAAAAACAACGTAAAGGTGCCCAACACCGTCGCACAGATGGCGTAGACTATGCTGCAAATGTCTTCTTGGTACGGAAGGTAGGCGGGTAAGGGCCTGTATACGGCAACCGCTCCGCTGCCCCAGGCCGCCAGGTGAAGGCCGAGGACTATAGCCTGGGCACGTAGTTGTACTATAGGAGTGTGCTCCGTGTCCTCCGTCTCGGACTCCGCCCCAGATTTGATACTCCGTCGCTCCGCCTCCGGCTGCGGCTCCCACAGCTCTAGGTCCACGTGCTCCGTCGCCTGCGTGCCCTCGGACAGTTGGACGTTCACGTCGCGAATGGTACACCTAATCAGCAGGAACAGGGCGCCGAGGAACAGGAGGAGGATGCCTCCCGGGACGAGCAGAGCGGTCAGGGCGGCCGCCGTGCTCAGGAAACACTGCGCGTACCCCGCGTAGTCCTTCAGGTTGACCGCGCCGGATATCCCGCAGACGATCAGCGCGATGCCCCAGCCGGACAGGTAGAGGCCGAGCACCGGCTTGCGGACCGGCGCGTCCGGCGGGTCGTCCGGCGGCGGGCGGTCGCGGCGCGTCACCCACTTGTACATGACGTGCGCCGACACGCACATCCAGAGCAAGCAGCAGAGGGACAGGTAGTGTATGAGCAGGCCGAGCGCGCGGCACAGCCGCACGTCCTCGGTCTGGTAGATGCCGAGCGTGTAGAGGAAGCAGAGCGCGGCCTGCGCGAGCCACGTGTTGAGCAGCGCGTGCTTGGCGCGGCGCGGCATGGCCAGCGCGGGGAAGGCGGCCAGGTAGGTGGTGGCGGCGGCGGCCAGGCAGCCGGTGAGCACGAGCGAGCCCACGTACACGGCGGGGTGCGACACCTTCCAGCGCGCGCCCGCCGTGCGGCCGCCCCAGTAGCCGCGCTCGGCCCGCGCCAGCAGCGCCACCACGCCCGGCGCCGCCAGCGCCACCACCCGAGTGCAGCCCGACACGTGCAGCACCGAGCACTCTGCGCACCCACACACGGTACCGTTACTACGATATGCTCATTCATTACTATATACGATCACACGTATATTAGCGGGCGGACTCACCGGTGGAGTTGTGCTGCCACCGCTTGGTGGCGGGGTCCCACACGGCGCAGCGCGCGGCCGCGCCGCAGCCCGCCGCGCGCAGCGTGAAGATCACCGGCTCGATCAGCGCGCTCGACAGGCTTCCGTTCCCTGCAAATGGACCATTCCTTTACCCGCTACACTGCACCGCACGTATTCATTACCCACGGGGAAACATTTGTACGGGTACTCACGCAACTGCACGGAGACGACGGGCGAGGTGATCTCCATGTTCATGTCCTGGCGCTTGGTGCTGCGCCCGTAGTAGTCCTTGGCGCGGTGCTCGTCGCTGGGCTCGTCGTCGGGCAGCAGCGGGAACAGCGCCGCGTCCAGGAACACCGACACCACCAGCGACGGCGCCGACCCGCGCGCCAGCGCGAACTGCAGCGACGCGGGGATCTGAACACAAACGGTAACTCTACGTTTCACTCGAACCCTTGGAATACATTAAAGCCCGCACTATATATAGATCGTATATTGAATAGGAACGCACCTGAACGCTGGCGTGGATGAGCGCGTCGTGGAAGGTGAGCATCCTGGCGACGGTGCGGTTGGTGGTGGTGCAGTGCAGGCGGGGGTGGGCGGGGTGGGGGGAGGTGGAGGGGGAGGGAGGGGGGGCGCTGTACCAGGCGCACGTGGCGCCGCCGAAGCCCGCGCGCACCGGGAAGCTCTCCACCGCCAGGTTGCTCTGTACAACATATACAATCAAACATTACCCGAGCCGAGTCACTCTGGCGACCTTAAAAAAGATTTTACAGTACATATGGTCCTATTTTTCCGCACTAGTGCGTAAAATAGCACTTTTCGTGCGATGTCAAAAGTTTAAAGGGCCATATGTACTGTAAAACGTTGTACGATACACGTGCGAATAGATAATTCGCAACTCGTGTCGATTTAAAACACTCCCTTCGGTCGTGTTTTAATTTATCGCCACTCGTTTCGAATTTTCTCTTTTACGCACTTGTATCGTAAATAACTATTTAAATCTGTCAGAAAAGTAATCAGGTTTGTGACTTTTAAATCGGTACAGTCGGACCCCTAATAGATGTCCCTGAAATAAAAATAAAATGTCTAGTCGAAGGTCCCCCTTTGTCTCTTACCGTAAGGACGAGATTTGCTTGTATCTGTATATGAATAACCTGGCAAAGCGTCCTGATGGCGAGGGACAAAGTGGGACTTTTTGCTTGGAAACGATATAAACAGTGGATAGGTTGTATCGGGGACGCGACATTGATTTACGTGACACATGTCATGCCAAAGGCGTAGCTTCATGAGAAATGTCACGTACCATTGGCCATTAACAAAGTATAAAAAGCCAGGCTGAAGGCCGACTCGAGCCTGATTGCGGTGCGCTTTTGTGCAAGGCCGAAGGCCGAGCTGCAGAAGGCTGAGTCAAAAGCTTTGAAATAAATCAATGGTCAAATCTATGAAAGAGGCCGAAGGCCGAGCTCCGCATAAGGCCGAAATCTTCCGATCGTGGCGCGTTTCTGTGCATGGCCGCCGAAGCTGCAAGAGAGCAGAGCTTGCTTGGCCAGAGCTTCGCTTGGCCATCTCGTCACACGTAGGTACCTTCTGCTTGTTGTTGTGTCTGGGCGCGAGCTGCTCCGCCGCTCGCACGAGCTCCGTGCAAGCGCCATATTTGTCCTCGGCGGCGGCCATCACGGAAGGTGTCACGTTCATCACGGCGCTGATCACGTCCAGTAGCGCAGAACCTGAACACACTCTTCATAGTAAATAAAACCAGAGAAAAGGTTATTGCCACGGAAGGATACTTTGAGGACGGCACTAATACTTAATGGCGTTTATCTTTTGTAACTTTATTTAAAGTGAGGCCAACGAAACTAGATCGAAGCGAGTTAAGTTGCATGGCGATGGCTGTCGTTGCGTGATTCTTAGTTCGGGATATAAGGAAGCCTTCAGTAGGTACGAAATGTTCAGTACCAGGGGCAATTAATAATAAAAAAATCTTATGAATTCCCAGAAGTTTGCTTAAATCAGTCAGTCTTGTCAGTTTGGCTTCACTTGGGTGTGACAGCACAGCTGCGAGTACTAGTCATGTACAGGATGCCAAGCGCGGCGCGCTCATTCTTTCTTCCGTGGAATGCCATAATGAACTTACCCAGGTCAGGCTCGTCGTCGCTGTAGTGCATGTAGTTGTTGACGGCGCGCGCCACGAACATGACGTCGTCCGGGTCGTCCACCAGCGCCAGCGGGTACGTGTTCTCGCGGATCAGCGCCGCCAGCCGCTCCGTCGCGTTCACCGCCGAGTACTGCACCAGGCCCAGGTCCAGCAACGCGAACTGCTGGAGCAGCTTGGTCACGTTGCTGATGTACGCGCACTGGGACGTGTCCGCGTCCAGCCACACACCCTCCGCGTCGCAGGCCCGCGTCGCGACGCCCGCGCCGGCGCGGCACGGGACCTCCGCCGTGTGGTTCAGTAAAACTTGCGGCCACGAGTACAGCCCCTTATTGTCCACGCTCACGTTAGTGGCACAATAGCGAGTCGCGTTAGACAGCACCGTCACTCTGATGGTCCTGTTGTGGTGTCCCCGCCCGTCGTCCACGTACACGCACGTCCAGTCGCCGGCGTGGTGGGTCGTCACGTTCGGGAAGAAGGCGGTCGTCTCCGCGGCGCCCTCCTCTAAGACGTCCGTGCTGGTGACGTTGACGTCGCAGGTCTCCAGCGACGGGTGGTGCCACCGCAGCTCGTATTTATGCAGCGCCGAGGCGAAGGGTGCGCTACAAGTTAACGTGAGCGCGTCGCCCTCGAACACCAGCTGGTCCCTGTCCGGTCTCGCGAGCAGCGCGGCGGGCGGCGGCGCCCCGCAGGCCGCCAGGTCCAGGAAGATGCGCAGCTTGCGGAGCTGGCGGCCGGCCACCGCCTCCGGGGAGGCGCACTTGGGGCCGCCCTGCAGCCGCACGCTGGTGTTGCGCACCCACTCGCCCACCCACACCAGCGCGCAGTCGCACACCAGCTGGTTCTCCGTTATGTCTCTGTGCGACAATCCAACATAAGCAAAGTCATAAAGAACGAAAATAAATAAATATTCATAAATTCCAAAATACAAATAAGTATATTAGAAACACGTGTAATCAATTATTATTCTTCATTTCGTCCAGTGGTTCTCCTCTTCAGGCCATATTTCTCAATTTTGTGAGCTGGTTCATAGGTTGTATAGATTTTTTGTTTATTCACTTTTTGGAATTTTTGTTGTATGGAACAACTTTAGTCTTCAATAAACTAAACATAAACAATAATAAAAACAAATAGTTACAGCTGCTTCAAGGCGATGAGATGGTGGAAGGTGCCGGGCGCGAGGTTGGTCAGCAGGTTGTGGTTGAGGTAGAGCCGCTCCAGGTTCACGAGCCCCTTGAACATCTCTCGACTGATGGAGCTGATCTGGTTGTGCGACAGGTCCAGCCGCGTCACGCCCGTGATGTTGTAGAACGCGTCCGACTCGATCAGGCTGATCTGGTTATGGCTCAGGTCTCTGCACAGACACACCATATTCTAATCAAATCACGTGGTTGCTACATCATTAGGCGGTATTGAGGGTCACACAAAAATAGAATAAAATGGTTACAATTGATATTTTATTGACACATAAAAAAGAGAAAGATATAAAAAATTTAACATCTAGACATTCTTGTGCAATGTCTAGACAACTATGCGCAACGAAGACCTATGGCGTATATGCCGGCAAACACCCATCGGCCAAGAAATCGCGACACGGAAATGGAGATGGGTAGGACATACTATTCGAAGAGGGGAAACAAATAACGCAACCATCGCTTTCGGTTGGAAACCGCCGGACGGAAGCCGTGGCCTCGGGCGCCCTGTACACTCTTGGCAGCGGTCCGTCACAAATGAACTACGAGCGGTCGGGTTGAGCTGGAGCGAGGCCAGAGCGGTCGCTGAAGATAGGAAGGCGTGGCGCGAGCTTGTGAAGGCCCTTTGCACCTCTGGGGTGCCTTAGGACAACAACAACAACATTCTTGTAGTTTTGTTTTCCATGACTCTGAGTGTGTAACAACTCAAGGTGCCCTTTGACTTGTGTTGGCTTGTGTTGGCCGTGTAATAGACCCAAAATAATACACCACCGCCTTCCAGCTCTGCAGTCATGTTACTAGACAGAAACGCGATATACTTACAGTTTCTGCAGATTAGGTAGGTGCAGGTCTCGCGACAGAGTGCTGATGGCGTTGCCCGACATGTTCCTGGAACACACATTACATCGTTAATTATTGAGCGAGTCTACAACATAAAATACCAAATCGAAAAGAAGCACTTTAGCGCAACATAGTTAAATGTGGCGTTCTAGACAAATTCAGGGCTGCCATTGTCTAAGTTACCAAATAGCTATGTAGTTACAAGTACAAATAAGAAAACCTGGAAGAATGGCAGCATAGATACACTTGAATTGAGTCGTCAACTCCTCACCTACATCACTGATAAGATCTGACAATTTTGTTTTGCCTTTTCATACCCAACGTATAGAGCTCTCATTTAAAAGTATGATTTGGTTGGAAGTTTTCTTGGATAAATGGTGACTTACAAGCTGACGACGGAGCCTGTGACGTCCGTGAAGTCGACCTCCTTGAGCTCGGAGATGAGCGCCGGCGGGCCGCCGCAGCGCAGCCGCAGCGGCTCTCCGGGCGTCGGCGGCGCCTCGCCGTCCGCCCGCGCCGCCCCGCGGCACGAGCACAGCGACGGGCAGCCCGCCGTACAGCCCCACCACACCGCCAGCACTACCATCACGCACCTCATTGCACCTATTTCTGTTAAAACACCCATTAATCCCGTGGCACTAAGCCAAAAGCGAGCAACAATCACATTTTAACAAATACTTTGGAAGGAGATACGTCTAGTTTCACTATTATTCTCGGGCGCGACTGCCGAATGTAATCGATAACCAGCTAAAACTGAAAGATAGTTTTCGTCATCATGGAGTGTTTTGTTCAGGAATGCAGATAAATAAACAATAGAAACAAGTATTTTCCCGACATTACGACGATGTTTGGTTTGACTGTCTCGACTGACTGATTGGAGCTGCTAATGTACAGCTATAGTAATGGACGACCAACTTCTTAATGAACAGCTATGGTTAGACCCAATCAGACAAATTGCAATATCATAATTTCATTCTGACCTCTGATCCTTTGGATTATTTAGAACTTTTTCTAGTCAAAGAAAGTATAATAGATATTTCAGATCGCACAATTTTACTTATATTTAGTTTCGGCTTTTTTTTCTCTCTATTATATTGCACAGTCTTTCTGAGACTTACAAGTTTATAATCGTATAATTTTAAGATATGTTGGGTGGCAGATATATTGCGTTCTCTGTACTGGCATATAATATTTACGAAATATATTATAATTTCATTTTGCTTATTTATTTAAATGCTTCAAATTTTAAAGCTTATGTTAAAAAAACATCTAGTCACTAGCGCCATCTAGGATCTCTGGTGGATACTTCTATGTTTCTACTCGTCACTAGAGGACTCTCTTTGGTTGTACTGGTTTGCCAAAGGTGGCCAAAGTATATATATATTATTTACCAACAGCGAACATCGAAAATCTAAATTTCGTTACCTACCTGTCTCTTCATCGCTGTTGCATAACTCTTTTCTTTTGGGAAGTAATTAAACGATCAGCAGTTTTTAAAAAATATCTGCACAAAGCCATATTCGTGCTCTGAATATTTATGCTGTAACTCTAGTAGTTAAAAATTTACGTTCTATAATTCAGTTTAAACCTGAATAAACTCAGAACCAAGTAGCGCGAGCACACCTCCAGTTAAAATTTAAGTAACATAAGCATTTCTTATAGTTGTTCTAATCTAATTAATGAGGGAACCTATAATGGATGGTAGTGCCATCTAGCGAGAACTAGAAACAATAAACTCTTGGAACCGACCGATACAAGCTAGCAAAACTTAGAAAATTAACCCTTTTCTTTTCCTTCTTTTCCAGGCCCCATTAATCTACAAGGTTTTCCCGAAAAATCCAAATATATTCCAATTATCCAGCTTTGATGCTTCATTTGAAGACAACTCAAATTTCCCGAAAGTGCAATCTAATTTGAATCTTAAATCGGAATAAAAAAATTCTAGTGTAATTGTAGTGTAGTGTTTCTATTTGAAATTCTAGTGCCGCGTATGTAGTCGATAAATCGTACTGAGTTATGCCTGGAAAAGGGTTAAACATATTACTATGATTTTCCTTTATTCATCATTTTTCTTAGGGTAGGTTTTTATAATATGAATATATATAAAAGTAAAATATAAAGACACTTACAAAACAATAAAAAATACATATAAACACATTATAAAAAACCTAACCTAGGGTGCCGCCAGCAGCGGGGCAAGGCCCAAGCTACCGGTGGTCAGGGCTGCAGAGAGAGGAACCGGCGGACTATCCGCGTAATCCGCGCCGTGTCCAAGATCACCGCCTTCTGCATCTGTCCCTTGATCCAACCACCTAGCGAGAGTCTCTCAAGATGTTGGTCGAGACTCTTCGCTATTAAACCGACACGGTGATGGTAGGTTCAAGAGCCTGAAACAGAGGCAGTATGATTATTATTACGATGCAAAGTTCCTAGCTACGGATTGCAAATGAACTTTGCTGGACTTTATAATCGCGCCAGTTGTCACTAGATGGCGGCACGTGCTCCTTGACGTGCTCCTTGACATACTTTCAATTGACATTGTTAAACCTTGCTGTAGCCATGTCGATAAAGTCATAATTATCGATAAACTATCGACATTTCCTGCAATTATAACTTCAAAGGTTTAACGATACCTAAAATAAACAAAAACGCTTTTATTCTTTATTGCAGTAATCAGATCCCAATTTTATCATCACGCCCCAGCAGGGAACGAAGGAAAAGTTCAGATATTTAATGAAAATACATAAATACCTACTAAAATATGTGTTCCGCAATAATTGAATTATTTTATTATATTCTACCCGGGTATGTCCTTAAACCACGTCCAAGACCACCGGTGGACGGGCAGCAGCGTCCCTCAAATTCGGTGTACTCGACTGCGATCGCCAACCCGCCTGCCAAGCGTGGCGATTATGGCATTCACCCCCCCAAAAAGGGGGAGGCCTATGTTCAGCAGTGGACGTCTTATGGCTGAGATGATGATTATATTCTAATATATTCATTATCCATTAGCATTTCAATAATGTTTATGTTTAACGAAGATAAACGAAGCTTCAATTAATAGCTATTTCGTTCCGCTGTGTAGCGTTTATCGATATACAACATGATTAAAATCCACTTTTCACAACTCTAAAAGACCACACATATACGTTTTTACGCACACATACACAGCCTGGATGCACCAAAAAAGGCAACACTTAATCACAAGGCCGCTGCATGTCGTTGCGTAGTTAGCTCGTAGATGGCGCTCACTTGTTAAAGCAACGGAACTAGATCACGTTGTTAAGATTTTTCCACAAAGTCCCTGGTCATTTGGACAATATATTGGTTAGGTTAGGTTCTGAGTTAGGTTAGGTTCTGAGTTAGGTTAGGTTCTGAGTTAGGTTAGGTTCTGAGTTAGGTTAGGTTCTGAGTTAGGTTAGGTTCTGAGTTAGGTTAGGTTCTGAGTTAGGTTAGGTTCTGAGTTAGGTTAGGTTCTGAGTTAGGTTAGGTTCTGAGTTAGGTTAGGTTCTGAGTTAGGTTAGGTTCTGAGTTAGGTTAGGTTCTGAGTTAGGTTAGGTTCTGAGTTAGGTTAGGTTCTGAGTTAGGTTAGGTTCTGAGTTAGGTTAGGTTCTGAGTTAGGTTAGGTTCTGAGTTAGGTTAGGTTCTGAGTTAGGTTAGGTTCTGAGTTAGGTTAGGTTCTGAGTTAGGTTAGGTTCTGAGTTAGGTTACCTCCCAGAGCGCCAGGTCCCTTCTCATTCCTCTTGATCTAATTGATCCGGGGGTAAGGGAAGGGTTCTTGGACGGTGCACCCCGGGGGCAACGGTAAATAATCTCTTGATTTTCAAGTGATTCCTTACCGGTGCTGCCAATGTCCTGTCGTGGGGGGGTTGAGGGGGTTCCGCACAGGGTGTCCTCTCAATTAGGGAGAGTTCACCCGAGTGTGTGCTGGAGGGGGCCTTCGGGCCGGGCGGCTACGGTCGCGGATGGGGCCTTCGGGCCGGGCGCCTTTGGGCGCGTGAGGGCACAGGAATGCCGCTGACCTGTATAAAACTGCGGTCCCCGTAACCGTCTAGGCAGAGGGCCTATGATGACGGCCGGGGGGGTTGCCACTGCTGGCCGGCGCCGGCATGGTGGCCACGAGGATGACCACCTCTATAAAAAATCGCTAAGACAACCTGAGGAGGTGGAACCCGGGGTTTTTCCATCTCCTCCCGGCGTGGAGGTTGTCATGAGGGATCAGTGTGTGGTGTCGCCCTGCATACTACCTTCGAGAGGGGGAGCTTCGGCTCCAGGGCCTTCGTGTCCAAGGAGGGGACAGCCTCGGCTGTCGGCAGCAGGCGGTGTTCGCGGTAGAATGCTCTGCGATTCCGTGTTCACCGTCACTATTGCTGCGAGACGGGCATACCGTGGAGGATTTAGTCGGTATTTGGCCCCTTGGCCACGAGTCCGACATATCCGTCCTAGTTCCCCGGCTAGGCGGAATGCCTAAATGCATTACTCCACGTAAAAAAAAAAAAAAAAAGGTTCTGAGTTAGGTTAGGTTCTGAGTTAGGTTAGGTTCTGAGTTAGGTTAGGTTCTGAGTTAGGTTAGGTTCTGAGTTAGGTTAGGTTCTGAGTTAGGTTAGGTTCTGAGTTAGGTTTCCCCTGCGACAAAAAAAAAAAAAAAAGGTTCTGAGTTAGGTTAGGTTCTGAGTTAGGTTAGGTTCTGAGTTAGGTTAGGTTCTGAGTTAGGTTAGGTTCTGAGTTAGGTTAGGTTCTGAGTTAGGTTAGGTTCTGAGTTAGGTTAGGTTCTGAGTTAGGTTAGGTTCTGAGTTAGGTTAGGTTAGGTTAGGTTCTGAGTTAGGTTAGGTTCTGAGTTAGGTTAGGTTCTGAGTTAGGTTAGGTTCTGAGTTAGGTTAGGTTCTTAGTCATAGTCATAGTCATAGTCATATAATTTATTTGCTATAAGTATACAAGTATACATGCAAATATACATTAAAAAAGTATTTACATTTAAACTAAGTTCACAAAATTATTATCTTCATCAGCACAAGTTTAATGTATATTGTTTTAACAGTAAAAAATAAATAAAATATGTCAAATACTGAATGTCAATTTAATAAATTATAATAATTCAGTAAATAATTCTAGTATGTCTAATCTAGTGCATTAGCAAAATATTCATCGATTGTATAATAAGGTCTGCTTAAAAAATATTGCTTAAGTTTTCTGTCAAAGGTGTTTATATCGCTACAATCTTTTATCTCATCGTTTAATTTGTTGTATACCATAATGGCGTTATTATTTATGCTCTTATTAAAGTGACTGAAGTGGGACTTAACTAGAGCTAAATTTTTTGTTTTCCTTAAGTTGTGGATAAGGTATTGTCTGGCTTTTGGAAATTCACTGATATTTTTATGAACATACAGGCAAATGCGATATAAGTACAATGAAACAATAGTAAGTATCTTATTATCTACAAACATCTGTCTATGGGTCACTGGTACATGTTTACAGCCTTCTATTATTCTAATAGCTTTTTTTTGCATAAGCAGGATGGAATTAATTTTACTTGCGTTACCCCAAACTTCAACACAGTAGCGTATTATGCTTTCGAAATATGAGTAATAAATAATCAATAATGTTTTTTTGTCACTTGTTTTCATGAGTGTTTTCATTGTATAGCAAGCACTAGCCAGTCGCTTGTGGACTTTGTCTATTTGATTATTCCACCGTAGGTAAGGATCAAGTTCAACGCCTAAAAATCGCACACAGTTGGACTTGTGTATAGGCAGATCGCATTGAAAGTCACCACCACTAATACTACGCTGAAAGCAAAATGCTTTTCTATTCTGGTTGCAAGACATTTCTCAAAAATCTTTGTAATTATGGATAGCAAAGAAATGGGTCTATAATTGCCAAGGTCGAGTTTGCTGCCTTTTTTGTATATAGGGACAACTTTAGCTTGTTTTAGGGCTTTCGGAAAGGAACCTTCTTCGATACAGTTATTACAAATTATGCATAGAGGAATACAGAGAATATCTATATTTTTCTTTATGAATTCGGTGCTAAGACTATCAGGACCGCATGAATGACTGTTTTTAAGATTTTTAACTATAGCAATTATTTCAGGCTCAATTATCGGTTCCAGGAAAATAGAGTTTTGAATGCTTTTTTTTGTCGTCTTTAAAACTTTCATATGTTCGCTATTTTTGCCTTTGCTATTTGTTATTTTACTTATATTTATGAAGTAATTGTTGAAAGCATTTGCTATGTCGTTG
The DNA here is from genome assembly GCF_963556715.1 of Cydia fagiglandana. Taxonomy (NCBI): domain Eukaryota; kingdom Metazoa; phylum Arthropoda; class Insecta; order Lepidoptera; family Tortricidae; genus Cydia; species Cydia fagiglandana. Next base: position 95,618 of record NC_085941.1, on the reverse strand, counting down.
GGGTCCGTAATCAATCTACTGTCTATTTTTAAAGTTTTTTTTTTATCAAAGTTATTATTTTTTCCTTTAGCTTGTTTAACTAGGTTCCATATAGTTTTTGTTTTATTTCGAGAAGAACTTATGACTCGGTGAATATGTAGCTTTTTAGCTGCAACCAAGGTAGCTTTTAAAGTATTTTTATAGGTGTTAAGATAGTGTGTGAAATTAGCATCGTTCCTACCATGTCGAGACTGAATTATCATAATAAGTGGATTACTAAAGGAATACGAATTTCCTGTCGTAAAAAAAGAAATAATATTTCTTAATATTTCTTTAGTAATCCACTTATTTTGCACGTTTCTTAGAAGTCTTTTTTTAACTGGGAAGTACGTTTGAATCAGTTTATTAATTATATCGTAAAAAATGGTAAGCTTCTGAGAGGAATTACAGTTACTAAATGTTTTGTCCCAATCAATACTTTTAAAACATTCCCGGAAATTATTATTGGCTCTAGTATTAGTATAGACTCGTTTCATTACCACTCGTTGTCGTGTTAAATTGTTTGGCTGTCTTATTGGATTCGGGAACTCAATGAGCTGTGCATCGTGATCAGAGAAATAACAAGGTATAACATGAGAATCTAAATAATCATTACAATTTGTAAAAATATTGTCTATCAATGTAGAAGTTTTAGATGTTATGCGTGTGGATTCAAGGATTGTTGGTACAATATTGTGTTCTAGTAAGGTTTGCAAGAACAGCTTTGTTTTATTATCATTATGTTCACTAAGATTAACATTAAAATCTCCAGCAATTACTATGTTTATAGAATTTATATTATCTAGAAAACTATTTAGCTGACTTATAAATATGTCGAAACTTGCATTCGGACATCTGTATACAACTGCTATGGACATGTTATTGTTATCACCTAACCTTAATTCAATTACACAAATTTCAAACAACTTTTCAATATAATGCACTGACACATCGTTTACCCTAAACTTATCAACATATTCATTGCTTATCAATATCATCGTGCCACCTCCTTTAGCTGAGATTCTGGCAGTTTGCGCAGCAATCAGATATCCTGGCAAATTTATGGACTCATATTCATTTTCTTCGAGCCAGGTTTCAGTTAATAGGATTACACTAGGCTTATACTCGACGTCACATTCAATAAATGCTTCTAGATTTAATAGTTTATTTCTCAACCTATTTATATTTAGATGTAAGATTCCCAATTTTTCTAATTTATGAGGTATTTTCTTCTTCATAAAAAAAGTTGACTATTATAGAATTGCTCATTGATTTGTTTTAAAGAGATGTTTATAGCTGTGGCTAGTTTGTATTTGCCTTTATATTTTAGATGATATCCATTATTGCTATAATCCTCTACGTTAAGGTTTTCATCAATATTTTGAATCGTTACATGTTTTAACGTTGATAAGGCATGAATTAAACCTGCATTTACTTTGCTGACAAAAAGGTTGAAGAACTTAGAATTATAATTTACACTTAACGGCACGGTGCAAACAATTACATTACAATGTGATAAGTTTTTGGCAGCTTCTGTAATCATTTGTACCGTTTCAGATGGAGAGTATACGTTACAGTCACTGCCTCCACACATTATAACAACACAGTCCCGTTTTGTAAATTCCGCCGTCTTATTCGATATCTCCTGTAGAACACGATCGGTTGTTCCAAAATTAATTATATCAGCGGCGAAATTGTAGTCCCGATGCCTAAGGCGAGCAAGCATAGAGATGATTTCGGGCCCGTGTAGATCCGATACGAGTAACAGGTTTGGTTTGGTGTCTGATCTCGAGAGTGTCCTTAGTTCCTCTTTTTCTGGTATTAGGGTATCAGGTCTTCCGTGGACACGGTTCTGTATTGGCTCGTAATCGATTGATGCTTGATGTGTTGGAGACGTTGGAATGGGCTCCCGTGAGTTACGATTGATTATCTTGGTAAAGTCTTCGGCATTTTTTTGTAACGTCTTGATTGACTTATGAATACTATTGAGTGATGTGTCCTTATTTTTCAAATTGACGTATTTTTTGTAGAGGTTAGCATAGTTACGCGAAATTTTTTTTAAACGTAGGGTTAATAATTTTACTTTTTTGTCATACTCTGCAGATTGCTGTTCTAAGTCTATAATCTTTTGTTTAATGTTGGAAGTCGGATCGTCACTTGCTCTGACCATGTCACATAATTCTTTATTTTCAGCTTCTAATTCTTCTATTCTGATAGCAAGAGTCAAATTTTCTTTTTCTCTTTTGGCGATTTTTTGTTTAAGAGGTGTTAGTATTTCTACGTTGCTCGAGTCCATTTGACCAATAGTGTATAGGGAGTAATTACACTGTTCCGTATTACAGTTAGACTTCAGTTTCGACTGTAGATCAAGGCATTCTTCTTCTTTTTCCCTTAGTAATCTTTTAAGTAATATGTTTTCATTAATTGCTTCAGAATTTGTGCCTAATTCAATTTCGGAGGATTTAATTTGCTGCCTTAAATTAGTATTTTCGGCTTTCAATTTGCTTATCGTTTTGTCGTATTCGCTTATTTTTTTGAGACAATTGTTGTGATCATGAAAACCATCGCCATCACTTTGTACCCGACTTTTTTCTACGACAGGTTTTCGTGGTCGGAGGATAGTTTTCTTATTTTGATCTTTTCCAGTCTCCATTGTAGCAAGACCGTGTTTAGATAATTATTCAGAATATTAAAAAATAAAAATAAAAGCAAAAGCAAAAATAAAGAAAGGAAAAAGTTCTTTGACTTCTCGTGGGGTTCGAACCGCCGGCACTTAGCGTTGTGTTGAGTATAGTCCGCACTTTGCAGGCAGAGCCGAACTAGTAGTTACGTAGTCTGACGAAATATGTGTATAGTTTATGTCACTATTCAGACGGAGTTACTTATACGTGTTTGTTCGTTCACCCTCAATTTTGTTAACGAAAATATAAATAACTCTACTACATCACTTGGTAATACACAAAGTCACTTTTCGCAAAATTTATCATTATGTAGTGTGAGTTTAGATGTTCATTAATCATTATTGTCATATCAATTTAGTGTTAGTCAAATTGCACTTGAGTTTTGTGGCACTGTTTACGTTTTTAATTGCTAGATTCACTGTTATTGTCAATACACAATACCACCGATTTCAAGCACTATTACCGGGATTTATACCTAGAAAACATTTTTACGGCGTTTTTATGCATGTTTAGTCACTAGGAATGATTTTTTACACAGTTTTTTTCACTCTGCTAATTTATAAAAGTAAATTTCACTTAGACGTTGTTTACTGCTCGGCCGATATACCCGCAATTTCATTCAGACAAAGGCTAAGATACGTATGTATTGGAGTTTCTACCCTCAACTGTGTTAGGTTAGGTTCTGAGTTAGGTTAGGTTCTGAGTTAGGTTAGGTTCTGAGTTAGGTTAGGTTCTGAGTTAGGTTAGGTTCTGAGTTAGGTTAGGTTAGGTTAGGTTAGGTTAGGTTTTTTTTTTTTTTTTTTTTTTTTTTTTTTTTTTTTTTTTTTTTTTTTTTTTTTTTTTTTTTTTTTTTCAGTGCTCCTCCAACGTGATCGGAGACTTTTTCTAGCTGTTTTTCCATTCATGCCAGTTCTCGCTTGTATGCCTCTCGTACTTGCATACTTCATACAATTCTTTCATTCATTCGTCATCTTTTGTACTGTCCTGAGTGGGATTCTCAGCTAACTATATGTTTTAATTTCTTATTTCTAGGTATTCCAATAAAACAAAGGTGAACAAGAAGGGATTTTTAAGGGATTATTTTGGGTTAGGTTAGCATTTTTATTCCTTATTTATTGTCTTTTATTTATCTTGACGTCTTACATGTATATTGTACTTATCTCTATTTATTTGTTTTACATTACATATTGTTATATACTTCATACATATTGTTTTATGACAGTTCCCCTATATTTGACAAAATATATGACTATCATATTTACTTATGCTATTTATTTCTTTTGCGTACAATATTTATTAGCTTTTTACAGTATGTTATAAACTTATTTCTTTCTGTGCCTAACATTATGGTAGCTAAGTTTTCCGGTTTTATTTCAATTTGCATTTCCTGCTCTATATTAAATCGTTCCATGGCAAATACTGGGCACCCGGTTATCAGGTGCAACACCGTTTCCTCGACTCCTGGGTCGCAGATACACGATGGATTGTCCTTACACTTGTATTGGTGCAAGTATGAGGAGAACCCACCGTGTCCTGTCATAAGCTGGGTGGTTTCAGCCTCTGTCTTAATTTTCTTTACTACCCTATACGCCGCCAAAGCATCAGGAAAGAACACCTTTGTCACCGACGCCGTTTCTCCCGTTACGTACCGCTGGTTCCATTCCTTCATGGTATCTATCCGCAGGTTTCGTTTTACAAAGGAGACGGGGCATAGGCTGTAGTCCGGGCTTTTCTTCAGTTTCAGGGCTGCTGCTTTAGCCAACTCGTCCGCTCTCTCGTTTCCTGGCAGTCCTGCGTGCGCCTTGATCCAGAAGAGGGAAACATTTTTATTTTGGACTTTGCAGCGCTTTATCGTCTCCCTACTTTCGACTGCCAGGGGGTGTCGAGAGCTCGGGTTTATAGTGGCCTGTAAAGCCGCCATTGAGTCACTGAAGATTCCGATTTGAGTAGCAACATTACCCCTTTCTGCTTCTTTTGTCGCGCGATTTAAGGCTAGAAGTTCGGCCTGATAAACTGTGCAGTAACTTGATAGTGCAAGCTTGATGGTTTTCGTTTCGTTGCCGCCCTCCCATATGGATAGTGCTGCACCTATCTTACCATCAATCCTGCTACCGTCCGTATATATGCGCGTTTGTAAACTTTCGCAGTCCTGGTACTGCTCCTCACTACATATGCGCTCAATTGTTATTTCTTCCCGTTCTGCTGGATGTGGTGCTTTTACAGCTGGTGTCATTGTTTCAATTTCTCTGTCCTCTAGCGTCGCTGGAGCCCGGACTCCCTTCTTGGTTTCATATAATGAAGCCGCCTCACGGATTCGGAGGTCTAGGGGGAGCAGTCCGGATAACAGCAGCGCTGAATTCAGAGAGACCGTGCGGTATGCTTTACACAACTTTTGCGCGAAGCCCCTTTGTACCGCATTTAGTTGCTTTATAATTCCTTTCTTTTTCACGGCAGGAGCCCACGCACTCGCTGCGTACAGGATGGTTGGCTCGATTGCTGCTATATATATCAACCTAATAATTTCCGGGTGTAGTCCCCATCCCACGCGGGCAGTTCTGGCCAGCATCTTATATCTATTGAGTGCCTTACTGCAGATGCCTGCGACGTGTTTATTGAAGGTCAGTTTATCGTCGATGGTGAGGCCAAGGATTTTAATATCTCTGGACATCGCAATGTCCACCCCCCCCATACAGAGTCGTGGTTCGTCATAAACAAGCCTTCTGGTTATCACCATAGCGCATGTTTTTAGGGGCGCAAACTTAAGCTTGTTTACGACTCCCCACTCCAGTGCATGGCTGAGTGCGGCATTTGCCCTCGTTTCGATCTCCAGTGCTGTCTCACCATCGAACACCATGACCACGTCGTCTGCAAATGCCTGGCAGTATACATGCTTCTCGTCGAGCTGTTTCAGCAGAGGATCCAAAAGAAGGTTCCATAGAATGGGTCCTCCTATAGATCCCTGCACGCATCCTTTGCTGGTTTTCCTATTGCATTCTTCCCCCGCATACCTTACTCCCACCGATCTATCTTTGAGGTAACTATCGATGACTCTTCTCAGATTCACCGGTACTTGTTCTTCAGCAAGCCTGACACGGATCGCTGGCCACCAGGCACTGTCGAACGCCCCCTCTATATCCAGGGACACCAGTGTCACTATTTTCTTTTTGTCCAATTTATTTCTTATGTGCTTTATCAGGGTATAGAGGGAGTCTTCGGTGCTCTTTTGTGGGACGAAGCCGTACTGGTGCTTGCTGGTTCTTGGCAAGAGGTGATATCTGAGACGGGCCACCAACATTTTCTCAAGAATCTTGCCTAGTACCGGCAACAGCCCGATAGGCCGGTAGGACTTTGGGAGGGTGTAGGATTCTTTCCCAGGCTTCCTCAGGACGACCACCGTTGCTTTTTTCCATTTTGTAGGGAAATGACCGAGCTCTAGGCATTTGTTTATTAGTGCTAGGAAAGCTTCCGGGGCGCAGGATATCGCTTTGGTGCAGATATCTGAGGTAAGGCCATCATCTCCCGGTGCCTTTTTCGGGTTGAAGGACTCCAGGGCCGTCTTCAGCTCGTAGGGGGTGAACGGTGGGTCGCAAGTTTCAGCTTGACTCCACTCGTTGACCTTTTCGGCTTTTCGTCTTATGTGTCCCTGTCCATCCGACTCTCCTTCCTCTTTGTCTTCAGGGTAGAATGTTTCTGCCAAGAGTTCCACTGATCCCTTTGCGTCCAAAAGCTCATCACCCTTTCTCAGCATTTGGTCCTCTTCCCTTTTTGTTGCTTTACCCAGGACTCGGTATATTCCCTCCCAGACCCCTTCTCTGTCCTGTTTGGAGCAAAAGTCTCTCCAGCTGTCCGTCTGTGCATTTTTTACTGCGGTCTCATATGTCTCTTTTTGTTGCAGATATTGTGCCACCACCACCTCTCTACGGACCGGGGCTGCGTTTCTTATTCGGCGTTTGCAAGTGGCGACCATCTTCTTCATTTCAGCGAGCTCATCGGTCCACCATGACATGGTAAATGACTTTGTGTTTTTTAGTTTTGGCATAGTGTAGTTGCATGTGTCCGTAATTATGTTATTGAGTGAATTTACTGCTGTGTCTATTTGTTCTATCGAATGTATGTTTTCCATGTGTTCTAGTGTGAAGTTTGTGTTCTGCATAGCCTGGGTCAGTTTCTCATGAAATTGATCCCATCTTGCTTTTCGGGTATTGTAAATTCGTGTTGTTCTGTGTATTTTAACTCCGCGTGATTTTTGAATGTTTATACCGAATGTAATGGCATTGTGGTCCGAGCTGGTGAGGTCGTCGCTGACTTGCCAGTCTTCAATACGCCCTAGCAGGTCCGCCGTGCAGGTAGTGATGTCAACATGGCTAGTGAATCTTCTATTCCCTCGGACAGTGTCAAAGGTTGGGGTGGTTCCTGTGTTGAGTATTTGCAAGTTTAGTTCCTCGATGGTCCCGCTCATCTGCTTGCCTCGGGAGTCCTCATTTGGGCTTCCCCACCATATGCTCTTTGCGTTTGCATCACCGCCAGCTATGATGTTATTTGGGCCGCATGCATTAACCACTCTTTTTATTTGTTCAAGGTACTGGTCCATTGGTTCGTTTGGTTCAAAGTAATATGACACCAGTGTAATTATCCAGGCACTTGTGCGAATCTTTACCACGGCGATATTTCTTGTGGTGAATTCCGGACATTGGACTACATCGAGATCAGCGTCAAATACTGCAATAGCTGCTTTGACGGTTTCGTCCGCGTTTGTTGTGTCCTGGAATATCCGCACACCCTGATATGCCCTCATACCCTTCTCCCTTCCTACATAAGGTTCCTGGAGCAATGCGACTGCTATTTTTCGTGGTTTGGCTTCAAGTAGGAGTTCGTTTGTCGCCAGTTTACTGCGTTGAAGGTTTGCTTGCACCAGGTAGTATCTGTGGACTGCGATTTCATAGCGATTTACCTCCTGGTCAACTTTAGCAATACGCTACTGAGGCCCTTGCTAAGACGTCCCACTTTTTTCTTACTGGGCAGTCACTGTTGCAGAATGGAGTTTTTATCCCAACATTAAAAAGTTTATGTCAATATTGTCAACTGTCTTCTTGGAAAATATATCTTTCGTTTCCTACGTACATTTTGTATTTTAATTCTATTAATTTACTTATTTGGACCCCAAGGCCCAGGTTTAACCTTTAACATGGTCCTATTGAGTCGGGAACCGTAAGTAAATAAAATTAAATGCGTAGAAGCGGATTCTAAGAAGCACGAAAAAATTTTCATTCGACTCGTCTGGAGTTGCCGATTTGAAGGTGCCGCCATTGTGCGGAGCCATCGCAGCGTTCAACGAGCCGCGAGCAAGCGTTCTATAAACGCACCAGCACCACTCACTGCGCAGCGATCTCGCGCGCGTGGAAATCTGTTTGACGTTTGTTCTTTTCCAGATATTTTAGTGTTTGTGGTGGAAAAGTGTTTCTATCTTGTAATATAAGTTTAAAAGCTTGTAAAGTTAATTGGTTTTTGCCGGTTTTTATGTGCGTCTACGAAGTCGTTTTTGTGTTTTCCACATGCAAAGCATTGTGCACAATTTAACATGGAAAAGACAGAAGAAGAACGACGTCAATTAGTTGCGCGCAGAGGCACGAAAAAAGGTACTCTAACAAGATTGAAAAACAAAATGGAAGAATCGTATATAAACGATATAGAAATGCTAAAACTGATGGTAGAGAGGGCCCAGACGGCATTCCACGATTATGAAGATCTGTGCGAGAAAATAGGTGATGAGGAGGATCCCATTGCTGTCGAAACGACTTTTTATGAATGCGTCGCAGCAATGCGGCAGCGAATTGCGGATTTATCGGCACCTGTACCCACCCCTGCCGTTTTGCCGGCAGTGACGCCTAAAGTGTCGTCGAAAATAAAGTTACCGAACATACAAATACCATCATTCAATGGCAAGTATACAGAATACAGACCTTTCATAGAAATGTTTACTGCCCTTGTGCATAACAATGAAGGGTTCGACAATATACAAAAGTTTTTTTACCTGAGAAGCTTCCTAAAAGCTGAGGCATTTGATTTAGTCAAAAACTTACCTGTCATCGGTCAAAGTTATTCCGAAGCTCTCAAAATTTTAGCTGATAGGTACGATAATAAATATAAAATCATCAATGAGCACATAAATGCTTTGTTTGAGTTGCCAACGCTAACGAAGTCAAGTCCTAGTGCTTTACGCTCATTGATTTCAATAACAAAACAGCATTTAGCTGCATTAAAAAACCTTGATGAGGCCATTGAAAAATGGGACAGCGTTCTCATTTGCCTATTAAATAAAAAACTAGACCCAGTTACTAACCGAGAGTATCATTTGCATAGGGATTCCTCAAAACAGCCAACCTTTAATGATTTTTTAAAATTTGTAGAAGGTCGGGCCCTTGCCCTAGAGAACAGTGAGGGACGGGGTGATACAGCAAGCTGTGCTGCTGGCAAGGTAGCTCCAGTGAAGATGGCATCATCATCATTTGTCACTACCAAAGCATCCCAAGGCTGTCTGTACTGTGGTAAGGAACACAAATTATATGCATGCCCTAAATTTGCTCTAGCTTCCATATTGGAACGACTAGATTTTGTTAAGGAAACAAAGCTTTGCAAGATTTGTCTTAACATTCACCCAGGAAAGTGCAAGTTTCATTTTAAATGTAAGGAGTGCAAAGAATCCCACAACTCGCTACTTCATGTAAATGAAGAGAAATCCTCATCGGTGTCATTGACTAACATTAATAATCAGACACTGGTGTTGTTGCCAACGGTTAAAGTTAAGGTAGTTTCTAAATGTGGCAAGGAGATCATAGTTAAAGCAATGCTTGACTGTGCATCTCAGAACTCCTTTATTACAGCGAAGCTTGCAAAGCAACTAGGTTACCCACTCTTGCCATGTTCTACTACAATAACTGGTGTAACTCTAGAAGATAAATCGGTCAAACATAGTTTGCGCCTGGATATTTGCTCATGTGTTTATCCATATAAAACACAAGTAAATCTGTTAGTGGTAGATAAATTTAGTAACGAAATGTTGCCACAAACAGAAATAGATATTTCAAAGATTGAAATCCCTGAAAATATAACATTAGCCGATGACACCTTCCATATCCCAAGTGAGATAGATATTTTATTGGCTGCAAATATCTTTTTTCAGTGCCTGTTGTCGCAGCCTGAGGAGCTGCGCGATCCTGATGCCGCACCCAGCTTGGTTCACACACAGTTTGGTTACATAGTAGGAGGTGATGTTCCATCTTCTATTCTTAAACAACCTGCTGTTTCTCTTTTCTGTCAAGAATGTCAAACTGATGTACGCGATACTATGTCTAATTTTTGGCAAACAGAAAAAGTACCTGAAATATATGCGGAACATACATCTGAACAACAACAGTGCGAAAAATTGTTCACTGAAACTGTCAAACTTGAAGACAATCAATTTACAGTTTCATTGCCATTAAAAATACCTATCTATGATGTGAACAATACATTGGGGGATTCATTTGGGTTAGCGCTCAAGAGATTTTATAATCTCGAGAAGAGATTTCAGAAGGATCAGAATTTGTATGAAGGTTATAAGGATTTCATACATGAATATCTCGATTTAGGTCATGGATCATATGTTGACATTTCCTCATATGATCTTACTAAAGATCCTGTGTACTTTATGGGACATTCAGCTGTTTTAAGGCCGGATGCAGTAAGTACCAAGCTCCGGGTAGTCTTTGATGGATCTATGTTAACGAGTAATAAGATTTCATTGAATAATATTTTAATGAATGGACCAACTGTTCAACAGGAACTGTTCGACATACTTTTGTCATTTAGAGTGCACAAATATTTCATTGCTTGTGATATCAGGCGTATGTTCCGAAATATTTTAGTACAGAAAGATCAGCGATCTTTGCAAAATATTCTCTGGCGAGACACTCCTAATGAGTCACTAAAATGTATTCAGCTAAACACAGTTTGCTATGGAATGAAGTCATCAAGTTATCTTTCAACAAGATGCTTGAACGAGCTGGCTACGAAATTCGAGAGGCAATATCCTCTAGCTAGTTCTGCAATACTAAACTCTACCTATGTAGATGACATCATTCATACAGAGGATAGTTTGGCAAAGATTGTTGACACTCAAACTCAATTAATAGAATTACTTGCTAAAGGTAGTTTTAAACTACATAAATGGGCAGCTAATGACTCTTCAATTTTGACAAATATTCCAGCAGAGCAGCAGGTTGTTGGAGAACTGGAACTGAATAAGGACATCAAAACTTTAGGTTTAAAGTTAGATATTGACTCTGATTCTTTTAAACTTTCATGTCCAGTGTCAAAAAATGTCCCTAAAACAAAAAGACAAATTTTAAGTTACATAAGCCAATTCTATGACCCTTTAGGTCTAGCGGGACCCGTTTTTGTCCAAGCTAAAATCATTATGCAAAAATTGGCTCAGGCTTGTACCGACTGGGACTCAGTGCCCTCGCCTATTTTACTAAAAGAATGGCTTGAATTTTACAATGATTTGCAGACAATGAAAGAAATTAAAATAAAACGAAATGTTACTGTTGATAACATTCAGTCAGCTCAGCTAGTAGCATTTGGTGATGCCTCAATTTCTGCATATGGAGCAGCCATTTATTTAAGAGTCACTGACAAGCATGGCAAAGTATCGATGTCGCTTCTTTGTTCTAAGAGTCGCATTGCATCTAAAGACAAGAAGTTGACTGTGCCACGATTAGAATTAAATGCATCTCTTTTGATGGCAAAATTATGCTTTAGAGCATACAATACTTTAAGTAAAAAGATATCTATTGAAAGTGTGCATCTTTTCAGTGATTCTCAGGTTGTTTTGGCATGGCAAAAAACGGATCCAACAAAACTAAATGCTTATGTTGCTAATAGAGTCAAATTAATCAACGAATATACAAAGGGTTTTCAATGGTTGTATATAAAAACAGACCTCAATCCTTCTGATTGTTTGAGTCGAGGTGTAAAACCTAGTGAACTACAAAGTAACCAACTGTGGTGGTGCGGACCGACTAGCATGTCTGATCCAGAGTATAAATTTACCGATGATAGTAATACTGTACCTGACAACTTACCGGAGATCAAGCATGCTGATGGTTCCAAGCCGGTGTGTATGGCATCATATCAATCGGTTTCTCTTGCAAATGATTTGTTAGATAAGTTTTCTAACATTAATAAGGCAGTTAACGTGCTTGCCTACATACAAAGATTCTGTAAAAATGTAAGGCCGGGTTCACAAAAAATAAAGCTTAATTTTATTACTTTTAGCGAGGCAACCCAGGCATTGCATATGTTTATAAAGAATGAGCAGGAAAGGTTCTTTGATAAAGAGCTGGCCTCTTTGCGGGCAGGTAGGCAAGTTTCGTCGTATTTACTATCTGTCAACCCCTTCATTGATGCTAACGGTATTCTCAGAGTAGGTGGACGTTTGCAACACTCCTCCTTACCTTATAGCCATAAGCATCAGATAATCTTACCAAAAGAATCTAAGGTCACTTACCTTATTATTGAAAATGAACATTTAAAGCTTTTACACGCCAGTCAGAAAGAATTACTTAGCAATTTAAGTCAACGCTATTATATAGTTAACGGTTTGAGATTGGTAAAAAAGTTTGTGAATAAATATCTCACATGTTTTAGACTGAAAGGTGAAACAGCAAAACAGCTGATGGGTTCATTGCCCGCTGGTAGAGTCAGCATAGATCGAGTGTTTGCTAAGGTTGGTATAGACTTTGCGGGACCAATCCTGATAAAGCAGTCAAGAGTGAGAAGTGTTGTCACTACTAAAGGTTATATTGCTGTGTATGTGTGCTTTGTCACCAAAGCCATACATTTAGAGTTAGTGTCAGATCTCACCACTGATACATTCTTGGCTAGCTTCAAACGATTTATTGCTAGACGTAATTAATGTTCCAACAGAGGTCTATTGTGATAATGCCGCTACTTTTAAGTCGGCTAGTACTCAGTTGTCTGAGTTATATAAATTGAATAATAATAAATGTCATCAAATTCAAGTTCAAAATGTGACTGCAAAATTGGGAACAACATTCCATTTCATACCGAGTTACTCTCCGGTGTTTGGTGGTCTATGGGAGGCCGCAGTAAAAAGTGTTAAATATCATTTGAAAAGAATGTTGGGCTCACATGTTTTAACATATGAATTGTTGTACACGGCACTTGTTCAAATTGAAAGCATTTTGAACTCGAGGCCTATAACGCCAATGTCATCAGACATTGAGGACCTCTCCTATTTAACGCCAGGGCACTTCTTAACTGGTGCGCCCTTAACTTGCTATCCTGAGCAGGATATCACAAACTTACCTGATAATAGATTGAAGTTTTGGAGGAAATGTACTGCTCTGCAGCAGCATTTTTGGCGATATTGGTCTAAACAATACCTTAATGTCTTACAGAACCGTCCTAAATGGAAGGCCGCCTTGCCTAATATTAAAGTAGGTGCTCTAGTTATCTTGCGTGAAATAGATACTCCGCCTATGACTTGGCCTATGGCTAGAGTTACCAAGGTTTTTCCAGGTCAGGATGGAAAGATAAGAGCCTTAGAAGTAAAAAAGGCTAATGGTAAAGTTCATACAACTTCTATTACTAAAGTGTGTATACTACCTTTAGATGAATAGGTAGTGTTTCAAAATGTTATTATATGATATTTTAATATTTTAGTTAAGTATTATGGCTAATATCCTACTGAATTGTACTGATACTTAATTTATAACTGTAAGTAGGTAGTCATGTACTATGTGTTGATGCTGGGTGCATCTAATGTATAAGATGTTTATTTAGTTATATGAAATGTGTCTTATCTTATGTTTGTTACATACTGTTTCATAACTACTTTCATAGCAATCTTGTAAACTTATTAAGTTATTAGTAAGAGTTATATTAATTTCAATTTCACAAACCTTAAAAGATTACAGTCCGCTCTAGATATTGAAGTATACAAGGGAGCTAATGTGAAATGTAGTTTAATATTTAATAAGGTATTAATTTGTACCTAGTTATGTTATTTTATGTTGGCGGAATATGTTGCAGAATGGAGTTTTTATCCCAACATTAAAAAGTTTATGTCAATATTGTCAACTGTCTTCTTGGAAAATATATCTTTCGTTTCCTACGTACATTTTCTATTTTAATTCTTTTAATTTACTTATTTGGACCCCAAGGCCCAGGTTTAACCTTTAACAGTCACTGCTAAAGGCGTTGTGGTCACAGCGGTCCATCTTTGCTCTTACGCAGTTTCGGCAAGACGGCGGCTCGTTTAACGTCCAGATTGGGCATTCTGTTTTCATGTGCGGGTCTCCACAGTGGCTACATAGCTCGCTTTGCTCCTTGCAGAGGCGTCTTCCATGTCCGTAGCCTAAGCATCTGGTGCATTGCACAAGGGGCGTCTGATCTTCGACCCTGATGCTCTGTAAGTCCACCCGCACTCTGTTGCCATCAGTTGCCCTTTTCCATACCTTGGGTGAGACGCTAAGCACGATGTGCCCCATATGAGGGTTTCGCGCTCTGCGCCTGAACTTTACCACCATCTTACTTTCCTCGTCATCTAGGCCGTGGAAAATTTCCCTGTTCTGGTTTTTGAGGGCTTTTAAGACGTCGTCGTCGCTGTGTATCAACAACACATCCCTCAAAACCATTAACGGGTTTTTATTTTCCACCTCCTCGACGACCAGGTGCGCTCCTGCTGCTTCCAGTTTCTCCTTTATCTTTTTTCTCTCTTCTTGGGTTCTGCATCCCATTACTATCTTTCTATCTTTTGCCTTCCTCACTCTTTCCACCTGTATCCATCCTTCTTTTGCGTCAATAGCCTTCCGCACTTTCTCGAGCACCTCTTCTCCTGTTTCGAGGTCATCTTTTGAGGAAACTACTACCGAGTGCAGTGTCGGTCGCCCGGGGGCCACTTGCTCGGGGCGGCTCGCCACTGCCCCCGCATAAGTGTTGCTCTTTATGCACAGAGAGCTGTGGTGTTCTAGTGCTTCTTTTAGTTCGTCCATTTTCATTAAATGGTCTTTTTGCTTTACAGCTTCTGCTGCACTAGCGTAGGTTGTTCCCATCGCTGACATCTTTTCCATTGTTTCTCTTTGCTTCTTCATCTCTTCCTTTAGGTCTTCCATCATCTTGTTGTTTGCAATCAGCAGATTTGAATTTTCCTTTATTTTCTGCACACAAATCTGTTGGTCTAGTTCTTGGTCAGGTTTTGGGCTTGGGATCGGAGGTGTATTTTGTTTGGAGGTCTGTTCAGTAGAACAGGGTTGTGGTTTCTCCAAGCGTTTCTTCTCCTGTTCCACTTCCTTCACAAGCCTGTATAATTTCTCTATAATTTCATTTACTGAGGCTTTTATTTCCCTTTTTATGTTTCCAGACTTGTCCATTTGACTCTTTGCTGTTTCCAGCAGTCGTCTGGCCTCCGCGGTTTTTGGGAACATGGCTGGTTTGGTCTTCGGGGGGCCAGCCTGTGACTGTTTTTGTGCGCTATTTGTAGCCATGGTCGGCGCTGGGAGGGCCACGGCGGCTGGCTTTGATGTCGCATCAGCACCTGCGGCCCCTCCCGTCGATGGGCTTGGTGAAAGCCGGAAGGTGCTGTCCAGCTTTGCCCGCTCCGCAGGACCTGCCCGCTTCGTTACTGTGGTTGGAGTGGTTTTGGGGGGTATGGGAATATGGCTCTTTCCCTGCTCCCACTCTCCGATACTGCGTCTTACGTTTGGGGCAGGTACCTCTTCCGTGAGCCCAGCGGCCGTCGGTGTTTGGTGTGAGGTGCCCTCCTCCTGCGTCTCTGGCGGTGACGTCATTTCTGTTTCCAGGTCTACTTTGCCCTTCATGGGAGTCCTAAACATTGCCATGGAAGTTGTTCTTTATCTGAACCCCTGTAAAGGGGGGGTTGCAGTCAAATAGGGTTTGAAATAAAACACAAATATTGTAAATGTAGATACACAAGAATAAAATAAAATATCGACTCTATGTAGAGTTGGTCTGACGACTATAGTGCCGGTGTACTGTAAGTTTAATATAAGTAAGTATTGAGTCGCAGACTCTGTCAGTTTACTATTTCTATTTTTATGCTCTATATAGAGCCGTAAAAAGTGCCTCTGTACAGGGGAGGCAGAAGTATCTTAATATCTAGGATAGGCAGAGTCCGTCTGCGCTTTCAGGAGCCGAAAACCCGGTTTCCCTGAGCTTATACAGGTGAACGAAATTAAGGCTCTATGTAGAGCCGTTTTCTCTGCACCAGCTGATAGCTCTCCCCGAGCCCTTTCCAACGAACCCAAACTCGGCCTGGTTATGTCCAGGGGCTCCAGAGCTATGGCGCCTCTAGTTTTACCGATATCCGAATCGGTAAAAGATCGGTTTACCGGAAGCTGTCGTATCTCCGGAACTACTGGGCCTACGAACCTGCGGTTTGGGCTGCTGTCCTCAGCTCCGCGAGAGCTATCTTCCGAGATGGTCAGTTGGCTCAAGTAGGGGCCCGAATTTTCAGCACCCGAAAAGTCCCGAAGTTTTTCTCGGTTTTCGTGAAGGTCAGGCTCCTCCCTTATTTCCAGTCCAAACCCCGTCTCTCTACGACCTACCGTTTGGAAGTTACGGCTGTTTGAAATTTTCCAATATGGCGGCGCAACTGTCAAAGTTCAATTTCAAATTGAATTTGCGCCGCTTCTGGTGGTCCTAGAACGACGGGATTTCCACTGTTTCGGGGAAGTATGACCCTCTCTACCTATTTGGATCACTTCCAGACGTCCAGAATTTGACGTCTCGGATTCGGTCTGGATGGTGGGGGGTGGGTGTATTTTGTCCCTCTAAGGCCTAAATCGAAATCCCCAAGTCGCTACGACAAACGGTTGTCCCGCTACGTCAAATTCAAGAAAACCAAGATGGCGGCCGAACTGTCAAAGTCGGGTTTTAAATTTTAATATCTCAGGTCCTATGCGTCCTAGAGGACTGCGGTTTTCTCTGGGCAGTTCGGCTTGACCTTGGCCTTAGTCTGCAAGTGGTCCGAATACAAATTTCGACCTTCAAGATTTTTTCCAAATTTTTTTGGAATTTTGTCGTTTTTAAAATTGGGGTCTACAGGTACTTATATTTACACAATTTTTCCGTTTCTCCGGTGTTCCTGAGACACGGTTCACGAGATATTTAATTTTGAATTTTACCTGAAAAATACCGGTTTTTTCAAAATTTTTGTTTTAAGACTTAGGAACCTGGTCCTTGGGCTTATTTAAGTCGAAAGGGGTGCTATGAAGTCAAATACAATGCCAAAAAGTATTATTTTCTATTTATTTTTGAATTTTTGCTATATTTCACAAAAAAATTAATATCTCGAGAACCGTACAAGATAAAATCAAGCAAAAAACGTCATAAAATATCTTAAATATAAAACTATCTTATTCTAAACTAAGTTAAATTATTCTAATACAAAATTTTTTGGAAACTCAAAAAATAAAAATTTTCACTAAAGTGTCCTTAAAGTGGTCCAAAAAATTGTCCAAAAATCTGTGACTTCGTGAGTGTGTTCCTTGGTCGAGCGCGCAGCAGATTCTTCAATAAAAAATATAGGGTCTGCCTGAACTTTTCTCACTATTCACTCTTAAAGTTTGAGTTTTTAAAATGAAATATTTCCAAAACTAATTGTCCAAAAAATCTGTTTTAAATACCGTTTAGGTCCAGATGGTGTGCCGCTTCGTCCCACGTTGTCAAAGGTTGCCGCTCGCGTCCGGATCTATGACCACGCCGCCACGTGGTTTTTGTTTTTCTGGCGATTGTACTTCAGCCGGTAGTTGTATTGCGGCGCTGAGGGTGTCGGCGTGTAGAGCTTAATGCGACGCTTCCAACGGTGTATTGCACTCGTGTGTTGCGACCTCCTGTCGCACTGCAAATAGCGTTTTGCTTCAACTTAACCTCACTTTTCACTGTTTTTAACACTTAGCGGTTTTTTGGGGCGTCCGCCACTTACACACTGCAATCCTTCGGATGGCGCGCACTGTCCCGCACACACTGGTTTTTGTTTGGAGCCAATCGGGCTAAAATTGCCACGTCCACGAATTTTTAAGAGCGGAGCTTTGCGAAAACGATGTTGCTACAACGCCCGGTGGCACGTGACTGGTTAGGTTAGGTTAGGTTAGGTTAGGTTAGGTTAGGTTAGGTTAGGTTAGGTTAGGTTCGAGGTTTTTCAGTGAGGCGTTTATAGAGCGATTTCGGCGATTTTTGGTATAGAAATAAAGACAATTTTTGGCTATCCATTCCGGTTATCGAAACAGCTCTTACTTGACGACTTGGCGATTTATTGGATTTCTTGTGCTTTTTGAGTAGGTACGGTTTTTGTGCGGTTTTGGTTTTTCACTAAAAAATTTCTATCTTCTTTCTCTTATTTTTTGTGTTCTCTGTTTTAGTCTTTAAAAATCTAGTTTCTATTTCTCTTTCTTTTTCCGTTTTCTCCGCAGCGCTGGGCCTCTTGGTTCCAGAGTTATAGGGAAAACAATTCTTTGTTTTGAAGTTTGGAAACTTGTCTTAATTTTCGGAAAAAAATTGTATCTTCTGTTCTCTTCTTTGTTCTTCTTTTTTAGTGATTAGGTTATTAGGAGAAAGATAAGGGCTATCTGCTGACGGTTCAAACATAATTTTCTGACTTCAGGATCAGAAGTTATTAAGAAATAACTGAGTGCTATTTCCTTTTTTCAGGCGCTTTCAACTACACGACTTAAGTTTGTAAATTTTTGAAAAACGATAGTGTCTGAAAGCAGGAAGCTAGAGTTCAAGCGTTTCTAGATTTGGATAGGGGAGGTTAAACACCATATTCCTATTCTTGTTTGGAAATTTTTGGACAACTAGAAGGGGGTGAAAAAAATCTTCAAACCCAATTTTCGTAACTTTGTCAAGTGTGACACGGATCACACTTGACCGTTTTTTCGAAGAAAAAAATCTGTGGCCGCCTCCTCCATAGTTATGGAGGGGGTAAATCCGGATCCGGGTGGGAATAAAGGAGGGGAACGTAGGGAGCTGAGAAACAGGGGGGATAAAGGGATTTCTGGGGAAATGGGGACCAATACGGTGTCCCAAAGGGACGTGAGGCCAGAAATGAGCAATGATCTGGACGATTATGGGAGGGGGTACATTGGCGGGGGGGATGTCTCCCCAACCCCTACATTGGGGAGATTGTGGGCGGATGTCTATGAGGATGTAAACCTCTCGGAGATGTCTCCTGACGATGGGGACAATCTCAAGGAGGCTGATAGGGAGGGTTCAGGAAGTGGTGCGAAGACCTTGAACCGGAAAGGAAAAGGGGAAAAAAGGGTAAGAGCCCGCTCAGACAGCGAGGAAGAGGCCCCGGAACGCAAACTGGGCACTTCCCACCGTGGCCGTGGCAAAGGTCATTATACTGGGCTTGGCGCCGCTAAAGCCAAACTGCAGCAGGCGCAACAGGAAGAATATGAGACAGATGCTGATATGGATACCAACCATAGTCCCAAACCAAGACGGAGCACGGGCAGGCGGTCGCGTAGCCCAGTATGCATGAATTTAACACGAGATGTGTTCGATACTCCTGGTGATCGCATCAAGGCCTATGCCCAGGATATTATGAAGGATGCCGGTAAGAGCAAGAATCTCAAGGGTTCGATATGGGGCAGTATTAACTCTGCGTGCAAAGAGTTAATGGATATTGCAGACGCACTTGGGGAGTCAGATGTTGTCCGCTCCCTTAAAGCGGACAACCAAAGGATGCGGAAGGAGTTGGAACATCTCCGACTCGAAACGAAGGCACTGCGCACGGCTTTTTCGGAGCGCAATCTGACGAAGGAACCAACGGTGGGGAGGAATGACGATATGTCCGCCCTCCTTCAAGATATGGGCACTCTCATGGACACTCGTCTAGGGGAATTCAAGCGCGAAATCTTCGTGTCTTTGGGAGAGATGGTCAATGCCCGCCTCGAGAGGGTGGAGGGACGCCTACCACCAGAGCCCATCCTCCGGCCGCCGCTGGCTTCCGACAGGAGGGTGCTTCTAGACCTGGAAGTGACGGGACACCAAAATGTTGAGCCTAGCGCCCCAAGGCCGAAAAAGAGAAATAAGGGGGCATCTCAGTCGGTCTCCCAAATGGCATCTAGTCAAACATCTGGGGGGGCATCCAGAGTGGCTGAATTGACCCAGCTGCCGCCGTCTCCAGTTGGGCAGGTCAAAACCAGGCCTGTACCTGCACCAAGGGCCAAAAAATCCCAGGAGGCGGTCCCTGCTGCCAGGGCGCCAAGGGGAGTGGCTCGGCCGAGTGTGCCACCGCCTGCACCCCCACAGGACAGTTGGACTACGGTGGTCAAGAAGAACAAAGGCAAGGGCAAGGGTTCTGCCCCGCCCCAGTCCCAACAGCAGCAGACTCCGACCAGGGGCACAGCCCCGAAAAAGACGACGGCCCCGAAACTAGTGGCCCCAAATATGGCGGCGGTCGTGGTGGCTCTTAAGCCTGAGGCTCAAACTGACTACAGGACGGTCATGGAAAAGGCCACCACGCTAAAACTGGCGGAACTTGGAGTTGATCACCTCAAAGTGCGCAAGTCGGCCACAGGGGCGCGAATCATTGAGGTCCCCGGAGCGCAGAGCAGCCAAGCGGCTGACAACCTGGCAGACCGACTCCGTGATCTAATAGGCGATGTGGCAGATGTATACCGGCCAGTAAAAAAAGCAGAAATTAAGATTTCCGGATTTAATGAGTCCGTCACCCCGGAGATCATAAAAAAGGAGGTTGCCGCCAGAGGTAATTGTAAAGAGGAGCAGGTGACGGTTGGGGCAATCAGAATGGCAGCAAATGGGTCCGGCTCAGTCATTATACGCTGCCCACTAACAACGGCTAAAGTGGTCGTCACAGCAGGACGCATTGTGCTCGGGTGGTCAGCGGCGCGTGTAGAGGCTCTGGAACAGCTACCTTTACGCTGTTACCGCTGTATGGGGACGGGACATACGAGGCCTCTGTGCCCGTCTCCGGTGGATAGAGGCAATTGGTGCTACAGGTGCAGCAAACCAGGTCACATGAGCAAAGACTGCACTGCGTTGGCTCCCTGGTGCGCTGTTTGCCACCACGCGGGACTAAAGGCGGGGCATGTGATGGGCGGGCAGGCTTGCACCCCTCCACCAGTTAGAGGGAAGGAAGCCTGCACTGCTGGTCCTGGTGCTGCCGCCGCGGCCGCTTCCTTGAATGTACCTGAAAATCGGACGGAACAACAACTTATGGATATTTAATGTCACAAATACTAGACTTAGAAATACTCCAATGCAACGTAAACCACTGCGCTCGTGCACAAGATCTTATGATCCAACACATGGCGGAGTGGGAGGTTGCTGCGACTGTTGTAGTAGAGCCGTACTATGTCCCTGCGCAGTCAAACTGGGTAGGCGATAGGGTTGGAAATGTAGCCATAGTGGCACCGGCTATGGGTGGTCTGCCCCTCTCCAGAGTGTCATGTGGCTCTGGATACGTAGTGGCCAAACTGGGGGACATTGTACTAGTTGGTGTCTACTTCTCCCCTAACAAACCACTGCGGGAGTTTGAGGTTTACCTGGAGGGGCTTGGACGGGTGGTAGCTGGTGCAGTTCCCTCCCCCATAATGGTCCTGGGAGATCTTAATGCCAAGTGCGCTGCTTGGGGCTCCCCTAGGACTGATCCCAGAGGAGCGGTACTCCTGGACTGGCTGGCTGGACTTGGGCTTGAAGTGATCAACCGGGGTACAGCCGACACTTGTGTGCGTCCCCAGGGAGGATCAATTGTCGATGTCACACTGGCTTCCCCAGTCGTGGCAGTACGAATAGCAGACTGGCGAGTCCTAGAGGATACGGAGACCCTCTCTGACCATTTGTATATCAGAATGAGGGTCTCCAGAGTCCGGCCAAACCAACTGCCAAGACCGGCAAGGCGAGCGGGTAGACTACCGAGATGGAGTCTGGCCTCCCTGGACCGTGAAGCAGCCAGAGAGTCAGCTTTAGTGGAGTCGAGGTGGGGGCGGCAACTACCCGAAGATGACAATGTAGACAATATGGCCCTTGGCTTTCGGGCATCCCTCACGAGGACCTGCGACGCCTCAATGAGAAGAGCGGGACCACCTTCGAAGAAAAAGGCCACTTATTGGTGGTGTCCGGAAGTTGCCGCTCTTCGGCTCACCAGTAATGCGGCACGAAGGCAATACACTCGCTGCCGTAGAAGGCGGCACACGCAGGAAGAGCTGGACGCACACTATGCGGCGCTAAGTGAGGCCAAAAAAGCCTTAAACCTCGCCATAGCCAAAGCAAAGGACACGGCGCACACGGCCTTTTTGGCCACTCTAGATGAAAACCCATGGGGGCGGCCCTACAAACTTGTGAGGAAAAAGCTTCGCCAGGCCGCTCCCATGGATGCAATGGAAATGGGGACTCTACAAAGTGTAATAGAGGGATTGTTTCCTCCAGCTCCACAATTCAACCCACCTGCAATGGTGGTCCCCAGAGAGGAGGAGCCGATTGAACCAGAGGAGGTGCCCCTTGTCACGGAGGGTGAAATGGCTTATGTGGCCCATAGAATAAGGGCCTGCAAAAAAGCCCCTGGCCCAGACGGGGTTCATGGGAAAATAATTCCCATAGTGTTGGAATACCTTGGAGACTGCCTCAAGTCCATCTTTGACCGGTGCCTAAAAGATGGGCAATTTCCAAGGTGCTGGAAGGAGGGAATAGTGTGTCTCCTCCGGAAGGAGACTAGGCCGGCGGATTCCCCTTCTGGATGGAGGCCCATAGTGCTGTTAGATGAAACCGGGAAGATGCTCGAACGCATAGTAGCTTCCCGGATCAATAAGCATTTACATCAGACGGGTCCAAATCTTTCGGACCGCCAATATGGGTTCCGTTATGGCAGGTCCACTATGGACGCATTGGGGGCACTTCGGGCCTTTTGTGAGGATGCCCAAAGAAGAGGGGAGGGAGCCATTGCAGTGTCCTTGGACATCGCCAATGCATTTGGTACCCTCCCATACTCGGTGATTCGGGAGGCCCTTAAATACCATGAGGTGCCCTTATATTTGAGGCGGGTCGTTGACCACTACCTGTCAGATAGAGTGGTGGTCTGCGACACTCCTAATGGACGGTTGGAGAGACGGATGGCCTGCGGTGTTCCACAGGGGTCGGTGCTTGGACCCCTGTTATGGAACATTGGCTTTGACTGGGCCATCCGTGCAGAGCTACTCCCCCGAATGGCCCTCATGTGTTACGCTGATGACACAATGGTGGCCATTCGGGGCAAGGAGCTGAGAGAGGCATTGCGGAGGGCGGAAGTGGCGGCAGACCTAATAATACTAAGAATCCGCCTCTTAGGACTAATGGTCTCCCTCCCGAAGACCGATGCGATAGTTTTCGGGAAGAGAGGATGGAAGGTGCCCGAGGGTGCCTCCCTTAGAATTTCAGGCGAGGAGGTTAAGGTGAAGCCCCATATAAAATACCTCGGCCTTACACTAGACACGAGGTGGAATTTCGGGGAGCACTTCCGTCAAATTGCTCCCCGAATAGTGACGGCAGCTTCGGAGATGGGTAGGCTGCTGCCTAATGTGGGAGGACCCTCCCACGCTTGCAGGAGGCTTTATGCTGGAGTGGCCCGTTCAATGGCCCTCTATGGGGCCCCGATTTGGGCCGACAAACTTAACCAGGAGAATAAAGCCCTACTGCGGAGGCCACAACGAGTTATTGCCATACGTGTTTGTAGGGCTTATGTGACAGTAGGTTGGGCGGCAGCGTGCGTATTGGCGGGCACCTCACCTTGGGAACTGGATGCTGAGGTGCTCGCCGATGCGCATAGGCGCAGAATCAGGAGCAGAGAGACAGGTGATTTCCCTGCTCCTGAAGAAGTAAGGAATGAGCGCAGAATGGCGTTGAGAAGGCTCCGTGAAAGATGGAAGACAGACCTGGAGGATTCCCCCTATGGAACCCGCACCATAGGGGCGATCTTCCCGTCGCTAGATAAATGGCTGGATAGGACGCACGGCAGGGTGGGGTACAGATTGGTGCAGGTATTGACCGGACACGGGTGCTTCGGTCACTACCTGCACATGATACGTCGCGAGCCTACCCCGGCCTGCCATCAGTGTGGTGAGACGGACGACACGGCCCAGCACACCCTGGAGGTGTGCAATCGCTGGGTTGTGGAGCGTGGCGCGCTGGCGGTAGCCATTGGGACGGATGATCTCTCGCTGCACAGCGTTGTGGCGGCCATGTTGAACAGCGAGAGATCTTGGGAGGCGGTGGTCTCCTTTTGCGACACTGTTGTCTCGCAAAAGGAGACCGAGGAGAGGCAGCGGGAGGAAGACCCAAATGCACTTCCAATCCGGCGCAGACGATTGGGGAGGAGGCGCAGGCGGTTTGCCATCAGGAACCGTGCCATACCCCAGTAGGGCAGCGGGTAGGGGACCCGCATAACACTGCCTTGCACGGGAGGGGGGAGAGTTAGTTATGCGTTTGCTGACTCTTCCCAAATCTGGTGTGTAGTCCCGGTTCGTTAACCGGGCCAGGACTGCCGGGGGGGTGTCGTGGTGACGTGCTTGCGACCCCGTTGCACCCCCCTTACGGCATAGACGGAAACGCCGCAGGGGTTTTAGTGGGTATTCTTCTCCCCTCCCTCTGAATAGCAGAGGGAGTTACGGGAGGAGGGAGTCCCACATATCACCCCCCGATGGGCGTCCCCAGCCCGGGGGTGAATGCATAAACGCATTTCCCCTGCGACAAAAAAAAAAAAAAAAAAGGTTAGGTTAGGTTCCCCTTCGAATGCTGTCACCTTGCCGTGGTGAAGGGGCTTGCGTGCTCCAATGACCCTCAGGGCTATACCGGATAGGGCCTCCCAAGCCGGACAGGCCTGAGGAGAGGGGCCAGACTAAGAACAGCACACGGGGGGCGGCTCCGCGTGTCCCTCTGAAACCAGCAGAGGGCACAGTGCGAGACGCCAGGTTTGGTGGAGTTGGAGCTTCATGCAAGAGCTGCCACAGGTGGCTTGGTCCACCTGGCGCGATGTTGTAGCTACGGCCACCGTCGGGCAACTCGTAACCCGCACTGAGCGGACCGAGGACCTCCCTCACTGAGAGGAAGGTCACGTGGAGTTAACCACTATAAAAAATCCCCAATCTTAAGGTGTGACTGGCGTGCCGATGAGATGCATGGCTGGGGGGAGCCCAGTCTTGAACGTCAGGAGGGGGGCATACCTCTTTAAAAAATAGCAAACAAAAAATGAGTGGCCAGAAATGGGAAAAACTACCCCAGGAGGTACCAATCCTCCGTGTCACCACAGAACGGGCAAGTGCCCGCGCTGTGGTGACATGCTGCCCACCGTATTCTGGGGGGGCACACCGCTCAAGGACGAAAACCGATGACCAAGGCAAACGTTTAATGGACAAGGATGCAGGTGACACAATTTTAAGGTTGCGAGGAGGAGGGGACAAGGATAGTGCAGAGGCGTCCGATACGTCACCCACCCCAAAACCCCCGATGATGCAGTTCCGCCCAATTCGGTACAAAGGCGGGCGTTTTTCACGTCACGCTGTCCCCGATGGTGAAGACGGAGAGGAGGAGGTGCCCGTGGTACCAAACGAATACGTGCGGTCACCCACACCAATCCCCACGAGGGTGTTCTGTAAGAAAAGGGCTCGCGGCGGGCTGGAAATGCTCCCGTCAGGTAACGAGGAATTCTTTTCCCCCGGAAAAGTAGACATGCGCGACCTGCCTGGTGGGGAAGTCTACTGGTCACCGCTGCAAACAGACGCCGAAAGCGAGACGGCTGACTCCGACGGCTCGCTGCACGCTCCCACCTCCGGCCGACCCGGAGAAGTGCGGAAGCGGCTGCTGAGTGAGGAGGACGGGTCGGGGGCATCTGATGGTGATGCTTCCGTTTCCGGAGCAAGGCCCGGCTTCGGGCCAAATAAGAGAGGACGAGGAATCTGCGTGGGTGCGGCCCGGGCCAAAGCTAAACATCCGAAGCCGGAGCAACCTCTCGAGACCACCCCGCAACCCTCGGATGTCACTGCGGGGCCCCCGAAGACAGTGGCCCCCTCGTGGAGAAGATCTCTCCCGGACTTACGGGTGGTTCTGTCCCGCTGCGATCTCGAATCTGCAGCCCAGGCACTCTCTCACAAGAGCGGCAGAATAGGGTCAGAGACGGTGACCCCTAATGCAAAAGAGCGGGAAAGAGAGGTGGATTGCATATCCGATGCGGAGAGCGTGGCATTGTTGAGCTCTGAGCCGGCTCACGGTAACGAACATGGTGATAAACGGGCTGAGGTGGACTGCAGCTCATTGAGTGACAGTGACCACGGACGACTCTGGCAAGGTCACAATCTGTCACAGGGGTCACAGGGGTCGGACTCCGAGGGGGTCCCCAGGAAGAAAGTCCAGTCCAAGTCTAAGCAAGGACGCAGTCGGCCCTCTTCCACAGGCTTTGGACTGGCCTCGCAAACGTTGGAGGATTTCCGCCGCAAAGAGGTAGACAAAGCTAAAGCTGAAGCGGAATTAGAAGACATGACCATCCGCATGCGGCCAATGGAGGAGTATGGAGACGCACATGGCTCTGACATAGAAGATCAGCTCATGTCAGCACTAAACACACAAGTGCTCGACAGCGTGGCAGTTGTAAAAAAAGTCATTGCCACGTCAAAGAACCTGAAAGGTACCCACCAGAGGAAGCTGAAAGACGCTGCCGCTGCCATCACGGATTTTGCCCAGGTGATGCTGGCCCGCACCACCACGGAGGAGACGAAGAAACTGCAGCGGGTCATCGCTCGGCTGGAGTCGCAAATGGCGGAACTCCTAAAGGATCAGGCGGAGCTAAGAAACGAGCTGCGGCTCGCAAGAACAGCCCCTTCCTCTCAGATCCCGGCACCACAAGCACCACTTGTGATGAAGGGAAGTATCTCCCAAGAGGAAGCTGAGCGCGTAGTGATGGTTAGCGTGGGGAAAATGATAGACGCCAGGCTAGAAGCATTGGAGGATAGGCTCCTCCCAACTAAGACGGTAAGGCCAACACTGGTCTCAGACAAGGCAAAGCAGGTGGCACCACAGGCCACCAGCACCGCGGATAGAAGGCAAGCAAATCCGCCCCCCACGAAGCCCTCAGCTGGTTCAGCTCCTAGTGATCTGCAACCAGCTACGGCTCCGACTAATAACAAGAAGCTGACGAAGAAGAAGGGAAAGAAAGAAGAGAGGACGGTGCAATCCGTGGAAGCCCCACTGGAGGCCCGCGCACTGCAGCCGGCCCCAACAAAAACAAAGAAAGGCTGGGAAACGGTCACCAATAAAAAGGGCAAAAAGAAGATTGCAGCGAGTCTTCCCACACAGCCGCAGCAGGCAGCTCGCAAGAGGGTCCGCAAACTGCGACCTCCAAGCTCTGCGGCAGTTGTCCTTAGGCTAAATCCAGAAGCCGGAGATGGGAAAACCACTTACGCGGACATTATCAAAGAGGCCAGGTCAAAAATTGATCTAGGAGAGCTGGAAATCCAGGGAGTGCGGTTTAAGAGGGCGGTCACGGGAGCCATCATCTTAGAGGTACCCGGAGCAACCAGCGGCGACAAAGCAGATGCTCTTGCCAACAAATTGAGGGAGAAACTAAATAATGACATTGTCCAAGTGTCCAGGCCGACAAAATGCGCTGAAGTGCGAATCTCGGGACTAGATGACTCTGTCACGCCTGAGGATGTTAAGGATGCCGTGGCCAAAGTGGGTGGCTGCACCTTAGCCCAAATCAAGTGTGGTGAAATCCGACAGGATTTTTCTAGCCTTGGCTCAGTATGGGTTCGTTGCCCAATTACGGCGGCCAAAAAACTAACCGAGGGCGGCCGCCTACTTGTAGGATGGGTCTCGGCAAGGGTACAGCTGCTGGACCAAAAGCCTATGCGCTGCTTCCGCTGCCTCGAAGCGGGTCACGTGCGCGCGCAGTGTAAGGCTGAGGTGGATCGAAGCGATTTATGCTTTCGCTGCGGCCAGTCTGGCCATAAAGCGGCCACGTGCTCTGCCACGCCGCACTGCGCTGTATGTGCAGCGGTCGACAAGCCAGCAGGGCACACGATCGGAAGCAAAATGTGCGTTGCTTCCAAAAATAATAAGAAGGGGATGAGGAATGGCGATGGCTCCCGGGGACCCTCGCAATCCGTCCACCCACCCCCCACTGTTTTGGCCGGGGTTGAGATGGCAGTGTCAATGGAAAGAATATAATGGCACTAAATTTCTTGCAGGCGAATCTCAACCACTGCCTACGAGCTCAGGACCTTTTGCTCCAGAGCATGGCGCAGTGGCTGGCACATGTGGCTATCGTCTCCGAGCCCTACTTTATCCCTCAAAGAGACTTTTGGGCTGGGGACCAAGATGGTACGGTTGCGATAGTCACGCAAACAGCTGCTGGCTCACCACCTTTTGAAAAGGTAGAGAAAGGAAAGGGTTTCGTGGCTGGGCTCATCGGCGGCATAACAGTAGTCGGTGTCTATTTTTCGCCCAATAGAAGCCTGGCTGAATTTGAATCCTTTTTGGCAGATGTGGGGATGGTTATTGGTCGAAACCACCCACGCCCCGTGCTTGTTGCCGGCGATCTAAACGCCAAATCCGTGGCGTGGGGATCGCCGTCAACGGACACTCGTGGACGCGAACTGGAGGAATGGGCAATCGCAACAGGGCTAGCTGTGCTTAACCAGGGGTCGGTTGACACATGCGTGCGACAACACGGTGGCTCCATCGTGGACGTGACGTTCGCCAACGCTGCCCTAGTGAGACGTGTCCAAGATTGGCAAGTGCTCGAAAATGTGGAGACTTTGTCGGACCACAGGTACGTCCAATACAAGGTCTCCGCGCTCCCAGATGCACCAAGTGGGCCGATTAGTCAGTCGCTACCAGGTGATGGACCACGATGGGCGTTAAAACGCCTGGACAGAGATGCGCTCGTTCTTGCCGCTGAAGTTCAGGCATGGAACCCGGTCCGAGGAGATCCAATAGACGTGGACGTAGAGGCGCAGTGGTTTGGCGAGGCTATGATAAACATCTGTGATGCAGCTATGCCACGGTCTAAGCCCTTCCCTCCTAAACGACAAGTCTATTGGTGGTCTGTGGAGCTCGAACAGCTTCGTAAGTCCTGCGTCGTGGCGAGGCGTCTATACAGTCATCAGCGAAGGAGAAGGCTCAGAGATACAGTCCGGGAGACAGAACTGTATGTACTGTACAAAGAGCGTAAAAAAGCCCTTCAGCTTGCAATAAAACAGGCGAAGGAAGCCGCTCACCGTGAAATGTTAGAGACGCTAAATAATGACCCGTGGGGGCGACCATATAAAATGGTCCGAAGCAAACTCCGCTCCTGGTCTCCTCCCCTAACGCGAAGTCTCGAGCCGGAGTTACTACAAGACGTGGTGGAAGCACTGTTTCCGACCAGCGATAACTTTGTGCCCCCCGCAATGGCATCACCATCCGCAGCGAGAAATGAAGAGGAGGAAGTACCTGATGTTTCCGAAGGTGAGCTCGGAGCAGCTGTGCTAAGGCTGAAGGCAAAAAATACAGCCCCGGGCCCGGACAGCATACCGGGCCGTGCCTTGGTCTTGGCCAGCAACGCTCTAGAACCGAGAATACTGAGAATGTTCTCAGCATGCTTTCAACAAAGCAGATTTCCGCGGCAGTGGAAAACAGGCAAACTAGTCCTGTTAAAAAAGGAAGGGCGCCCGGCAGAATCTCCATCTGCCTACCGCCCAATAATCCTACTTGATGAAGTCGCAAAGCTTTTTGAACGCATTATAGCAAACCGCCTCATCAAGCATCTTACACGTGTCGGGCCTGATCTCGCAGACAATCAGTTTGGATTCCGTGGTGGCCGCTCTACAGTCGGGGCCATTCTTCGTGTTAAGGCCCTGGCGGATGAAGCGGTGTCCCGAGGAGAAGTCGTCTTGGCAGTGTCGCTAGATATTGCAAATGCGTTCAACAGCTTGCCATGGAGCTGTGTTAAGGAGGCGCTGCGATATCACCAGGTGCCAGAATACATGTGGCGGATAATCGACTCGTACCTTTTTGAAAGGTATATCACATACCCGGGTCCAAAACAGTGGGCAAGATGCCCGATGTCCCGCGGTGTTCCACAGGGGTCGGTCCTTGGGCCGCTTCTGTGGAATATTGGGTATGATTGGGTCCTACGAGGTGCAACTCTGAATGGCATAGATCTCACCTGTTATGCCGATGACACCTTGGTAACAGCTCGAGGAGCCAATTTTAGGCAAGCGGCTATATTGGCAACAGCAGGAGTCGCGCATGTCGTTAGCCAAATTCAGCGGTTGGGATTGAAAGTGGCCCTACATAAATCGGAAGCTCTGTGTTTCCATGGGCCCCGAAATGCTCCTCCACCAGATGCAAACATAGTGGTAGGTGGATCCAGGATAAGCATAGAGTCCAATATGAAGTACCTCGGTCTCGTGCTCGATAGCAGGTGGACATTCCGTGCTCACTTCAAACACCTGATGCCGAAACTGCTGGGAGCAGCTGGCGCATTAGGGCGTATACTTCCGAACACGGGGGGGCCCAAGGCGTCATGTCGACGGCTCTATATGGGAGTCGTGAGATCCATGGCCCTATATGGAGCACCAGTATGGGGTGATGTACTGAAGAAGGCGGAAATATCTCTCTTGAGAGCACCGCAGAGAGCTATGGCCACAAGAACCGTACGCGGGTATCGAACGATTTCTTTTGAAGCAGCATGCGTGCTGGCTGGGTCTATTCCCTGGGACCTCGATGCAAGAGCCCTCGCAGCGGTCTACCGCTGGCGCGAGGAGGCAGGCGAGGGAGGTGATTCACGAGCACCAAGAGAGAGCGAAGGATGGCGCGACACAATCCGCCTTGAAATGATACAGATTTGGGAGCATCGGCTGGCCCATGCTAGTGCGGGCCATAAAACCATCGAGGCTATTCGCCCGGTCTTAAAACAGTGGCTTGATCGGGACCACGGCCCTATGACTTTCCGGTTGACACAGATCCTTTCGGGACACGGCTGTTTCGGATGGTATTTACACCAAATAGCGGGGAGGGAACTGACTAAAGAATGTCATCACTGCAGGAACTGCCCAGAGGAGAGCGCCCAGCATACGCTGGAGCATTGCCCTGCCTGGGATGAGGAACGCCGTGCGCTTATGGCTGCAGTGGGGAGCGACCTCTCCCTACCAACTGTAGTCCGCAGGATGGTGGACAGTGACGCGTCTTGGAGGGCCGTGCTTAAGTTTTGCGAAGCGGTAATGTCAAAAAAAGAAACGGCGGAGCGCGAAAGGGAAGCTGACCCTGCTTCTCAACCTATGCGTCGCAAGCGAGTAGGGCAGCGGCGGTTGGCGTATGATCGCCGTCTCCCCCCTTAAAGGTACCTGTGGGTGATAGACTCGGGACGTCTGTCGCCTACACAAGGGTCCCTGTGTGGGCAGGCGTGCCGCTCCTGCGGTGCGGCCACAATGAGGAACGGGGGAACAGTTCCTCCCAAGTCGGGTCCGAAAATTCGGACTGCCGCTGGCGAGGTTGCGGAAGCTTGCTTCGGTGTCCCTGTGACCTCGCCTCAGAGCGTAGAGGTGGCAAACAGAGGGGTTTTTAGTGGGTAAACCGCACACGGGAGTCCCACATAACCACTGGGGCCCGTCCCCGCGCCCCGGTGGTATGCGCAACGCATTTCCCCCTCAAAAAAAAAAAAAAAAGGTTAGGTTAGGTTAGGTTTGGGGTGCGGGATTGGTAGACCTCCTCGTGGTGCACCCTGGGAGGGGGAGGATAGCCGCTCAGTTGCGCGCTTGCTATTCTCCCCCTGCGAACTACCAGTCACAGAGTGGTTATGGCAGTTGAGTCTTCTCCTGCGTTGGCTTTAGTGCCGTGTTGTTGTGGATGGCTGCTCCCGAGATGCCTCAGCTAATCTGAGGTGTCAGGGGATGCAGATGTCTTGGAGGTGGTGCGTTTGCATCGTTTGTTGTCGGGGCCCGGTTCAGGGCCAGCGGCCGCTTGGTGGCGTGGGATGGCGAGCCTGCAAGGCTTGCGGCGCGGCGGGTCTGGCGGTCACAGTCATGTGGCTGCTAGATGGGTTTCGGCCCCCCGTCGGGCAACCCGTAACCCGCACTGAGCGGGCCGGGGGCGCTGCTCATTGAGAGTAGCGCTGCGTGGAGAAAACCACTATAATAAATCCCCAATCCCAAGGTGAGCGGACCGTGCCGATGGGATGCATGGCTGGAGGGAGTCCAGTGCCAAGCGTGCGGGGGAGCTCACCCCCGAAAAAAGAGACGACGATGTGGAGCATTGGTAAAGTACAATGAAGGCTGATTGCGAAAAAAGTCCCCTGGCGGGTCTCCAAAAGGAGGAATCCCGTCCGCTCACTTCGGTGACCGGCTGCCCTCCGTATGCAGGGGTGGGCAACAATCGCCTCGTAGGCCGGCAGGTTGCCGGTCTCCGTGAACACAACCTTGGCGTAACGAATATGGACATTGATGCTACGTGGAATAAGGATTTAGTTGATCTGGAGGTGAAGGACTGTGACCTGATGTCGCACTCCAACACCAACGACCTAGACTCGAATACGGAAGAGTGCTCAGAGCTGGGCATTCTAAGACTGAGGGGTGGAGGATCGCCAGAGAGGGACTGTAAGGGTCGGTTCGCCGGCAAGGGCAGATCGGGCCCTAAGACCTCCAAAGAATCCAAGGACACCACGGTGGTGTCGGCAAGGACAGTGTCTCCCTCAAAGAGTGAGGTACCGGAAGCCTTAACTAGAGAAGAATCACAGAGTCGACCGGGGAGTCGGAGATCGCTTCCGGACTTAAGGGTGAATCTCTCTCGCTGCGATGAGAAGCATGAGTCCCAAACACCAGCTCCGTCTAGTAGCACAAAGAGGAAAGAGGCGGAAGCTCACGTGGGCGATAAAGGTGTGGACATTGAATCCGATACAGGGAGCATGCTCAGTATCCGCTCGGAGCCAGCTCCCGATAACAAGCATGGTGATGATGCCGAGTCTGACTCGGCCATGAGTTGTTATTCACTAAGTGACACCGAAAGGAGGTTCTGGCGGAAGCGCGGTTGCGGCGGCTTGGGGTCAGACTCAGACGAGACCACTGAAAAGCGGTCTCAGTCGGGTTCAAAGCGAGGTCGCGGTCGGCCCCCAACCACGGGACAGTACGTTGGTCTCACCAAGGCCAAAGAGGAGTATAATCGCGCCATGAGAGAGGAAATGCGTTTGAGGGCAGAAGAAGAAGTGGCCGGCATAAAGCTGCCCTTTTCTACTCGTAGTCAGTCGGGCGGCCTAAGTTCTATCTCGGTCCTGCCCTGTGCACAAGACAATCTTTCTGCGGCAGCGCTGTCTCAGCGAGTGCAGACAAGTCTGGATGCAATATCCTTGGTTGCCAAAAACTCCGGCAATTTGAAAGGCACCTTTGTAAAGGCCCTGAAGGACGCGGCAGTGTCAATTAAAGAGACTTTTGAGTGCCTACTAGAGCGCTCTACTTCAGAGGAGACGAGGCGTCTGCAGGTGCAAAACGATAGCCTGCGTGCTCAATTGACTGATCTCAAGGCTGAAATGGCCCAGCTGAGAGCAGACTTTCGGGAACAATTCAAGAGACCGGTCCCGGCTCCCTTAAAACCAACGGAGAATACACAGACAACTAGCAGCTCTAGCAAGGAGGATACAGGGTCTCTCAACTTTGAAGACATGATGCGTATAATGACAACAAAGATTGGGCTGATGTTGGACGCGAGACTGGGAGCCTTAGAGTTAGAGGGCAGGCTGCTGCCAGCCCAACCGATGCGGCCCCCGCTGGCTGCCGACTTGAGACGTCAAAATGAGAGGGTCACCTCCCATTCCCAGGAACTTGAACCCGCTCCCGAGCCGGTTCCAAAACAAGGTCCTCCAAATTTGACGGAGGAGCCTAGGAAGGGGCAGAAGAAGAAAAAGAAAAAGGCCACCCTTGCAGCAGTTGAAGCCGCAGCGGCTCGCGCGCGCTCGTCATCTATGCCTCGGTCCTTGCCTTCAGCTCCCTTGGCCATGGATAAAGCATGGAATAAGGCAGTCGCAGGGAAGAAAAATAACAAGTCGGTAAACCCTCCCTCTGTTATTCAATCTCAGCAGGGGAATGAAGCGCAAGCTCAACACCAGGGGCAGGCTCCACCACGGTTGCAAAGACAAGAGGCTCGCAAACTGCGACCACCCCGATCCTCTGCTGTGGTTTTGTCCTTGCAGCCGGAGGCTGAAGAGCGGGGACTAAGTTATAAAGAAGTGTTAGCTACAGCTAAAGCAAAAGTAGATTTGGCGGGTCTAGATATACAGTCGATCCGTTTTAAAGTTGCAGCTACAGGCGCCAGACTCCTGGAGATACCGGGGGCCTCCAGTGGGCCAAAGGCGGACAAACTCGCTGAAAAACTCTGCCAGCTATTCGATTCCGAGATGGTCAAGGTGTCACGGCCTACAAAATGCGTGGAATTGCGAGTATCTGGCCTGGATGACTCTGTGTCTGTGGAGGACGTCGCTGCGGCGATTGCGCAGGCCGGCGGATGTGCGGTCCAGGAGGTAAAAGTGGGAGAAATTAAATCGGACCCCTGGAGCCTAGGTTCTGCGTGGGTTCGTTGTCCAGTCGCTGCGGCCAAAAAAGTGGCTGGAAAGGAGAGACTGCTGGTGGGCTGGGTGTCGGCGCAAGTCAAGTTGCTGGAAGCGCGCGCCCAAAGATGTTACCGGTGCCTGGAGTCGGGCCATGTTAGGGCGCAGTGTCCTTCTGAAATTGACAGGTCCGGTCTGTGCTACCGATGTGGCCAGGCGGGTCACAAGGCGAGAGATTGCTCGGCGACGCCACACTGCACTGTCTGCGCGGTGTTGGGAAAAGACGCGAATCATAGGACAGGAAGCAAGAGCTGTACTGCCCCACCCAAGAGACCGAAGACAAAGGCTGGCGATGGCTCCCGGGCCTCCTCGCAGCCTGTCCGCTCGCCCACTTCGACTGTGGACGAGACTCAGGGGGCTTCTGGTATGGATACAAACTAATATGGCCATCAAATTTCTTCAGACGAATCTTAACCACTGCGTTAGGGCTCAGGACCTCTTGTTCCAGAGTTTGGCGCAGTGGTCAATAAATATAGCAGTGGTAGCGGAGCCATACTCTGTTTCCGCTCAAGCGGGATGGGTTGGGGACCTGGATAAAACTGTGGCCCTTGTGTCGCGGGGCACTGCTGGCTCCCCACCTTTTCAAGGCGTCATAAAGGGTCATGGTTTTGTGGCGGCAACCTGCGGAAACATTGCAGTTGTTGGTATCTACTTCTCTCCCAACGATAATTTGGCAGATTTTGAACAGTTTCTCGTATCAGTGGGTGCTGTTGTTAGGCAGTTGCACCCTACGCCTGTTTTAGTAGCCGGAGATTTCAATGCAAAGTCTAGGGCTTGGGGGTGTCCAGCGACGAACCCGAAAGGCGCAACTCTGGAGGAGTGGGCGGTTGCCACTGGCTTGGTGGTCATTAACCAGGGATCAGAAAATACGTGCGTGCGGCAACAGGGTGGATCTATCGTGGACATAACATTTTCGAGTGTCTCCCTGGCGCGCCGTATTCAGGGATGGGAGGCCATGGTGGGAGTGGAGACGCTGTCAGATCACCGGTATATCCGGTTCGATGTTGACCCACTGATCTCAAACAACGCAAGGCTGAATGGCCCAGTCAGGACTGGCCCTAGGTGGGCGCTCACCAAACTTGACCGGGAACTTCTGAAAGAGGCAGCGATCGTAGAGACGTGGTTGTCTGTTCCAGATGAAGCTGTGGTGGTAGAGTCCGAAGCGTCCCAAATTCGGGAGGCTATGGTGCGAATTTGTGATGTGGCGATGCCTCGAGCCAAGTCTCTACCAAATAGACGATGTGTGTACTGGTGGACATCCGAGCTCGCGCAAATGCGTCGCTCCTGTGTAGCTGCACGGCGTCGGTATTTGCGTCAAAGAAGGCGCAGGCAGCGAGATGAAAACGAGGAACGCCGTTTATATGAGGCCTATAAGACGTCCAAGCAGGAGTTTTCTGTCGCTATCGGACATGCAATTGAGGCGAGTCGTGCTGAATTCCTGGAGACCTTAAATAATGATCCGTGGGGAAGACCCTACAAACTCATTCGGAACAAGTTGCGCCCCTGGGCGCCTCCGCTGACTCAAACACTTCAGCCGGAGCTTGTAACGCGCGTAGTTGCTGGGCTTTTCCCTGAAAGGGAACCTCACCAGCCGCCTATCATGGCACCGCCAACGGTGGGGCTAAGAGAGGAGGATATCGTTCCTCCAGTTCTTCCCGTCGAGCTGGCCGTGGCGGTTTACCGGCTGCGTGGCAAGAACACGGCCCCAGGGCCTGACGGCATTCCGGGCCGTGCATGGGTCTTGGCTATGGAAGCGTTAGAACCGAGGCTGCTGCGTCTTTTGACCGCTTGCCTGGAACAGGGTTGCTTCCCGAAGGAGTGGAAGTCTGGGAAGTTAGTGCTGCTAAGAAAGGAAGGACGACCGATAGACTCTCCGTCTGGTTACCGGCCGATAGTTTTGCTGGACGAGGTGGGCAAGCTCTTTGAGCGAATAATCGCTGCACGCCTCATCAAGCACATGGATAGTGAGGGGCCGGACTTGGCCGACTGCCAATTTGGGTTCCGCAGGAACCGGTCAACTGTCGATGCTATTCTACGGGTCAAATCAATGGCACACGAGGCTGTGACGCAGGGAAACGTCGTCTTGGCGGTGTCATTGGACATCGCTAATGCTTTCAACACCCTGCCCTGGAACACAATAAAAGAGTCATTGCGATACCATCAGGTACCTCTTCACTTGTTCCGCATAATTGAAAATTATCTCAGTGAGAGGTTCGTCACCTGGCCTGGGCAGCAGGCATGGGGGGAGAGGGCAATGTCCTGTGGAGTCCCGCAGGGGTCGGTCTTGGGTCCACTCTTGTGGAATATAGGTTACAATTGGGTTCTAAGGGGGGAAAACTTGCGTGGGGTCAACGTCATCTGTTACGCCGATGATACGCTTGTGACGGCCAAGGGTCCCAATTACCGTGATGCAGCCATATTAGCTACAGCGGCAGTTGCCCATTGCGTGGGCAAGATCAGAAGTCTGGGTCTTGAGGTGGCTCTAGCGAAGTCTGAAGCCATATGTTTCTATGGTCCACGAAAAGCTCCCCCAGCTGGGGCGGCTATTGTGGTGGGAGGAGTCCCGATTGCCGTTATGCCATCACTGCTCTACCTTGGTGTTGTGCTCGACAGCAAGTGGAATTTCTGTGCGCATTTTGAGCGCCTGGCACCCAAGTTGTTGCGCGCCGCATCTGCCCTTGGGCGTATACTGCCAAACCTGGGAGGGCCAAAGGCTTCATGTCGTCGCCTCTACATGGGTGTGGTGCGATCGATGGCACTCTATGGTGCCCCAGTTTGGGCAAATGCTCTCAACAGGCAAAATATCGCTCGGTTACGCCGGCCGCAGAGGGCAATAGCTGTAAGGGTTATAAGAGGATACCGTACGATAAGCACGGAGGCCGCGTGCGTTCTAGCCTGCTCTCTGCCTTGGGATTTGGACGCGAGGGTCCTCTCGACCCTATACCAGTGGCGCGGAGAGGCGCGAGACCGGGGTGAGGTGCTGGCTCCGCAGGAATTGAAGAAGCGGCGTGATGAGCTGCAGCAGGAGGCGGTTGATGAATGGCAGCTGCGGCTGGTTCGGCCTAGGGCGGGCATTCGTACCATTGAAGCTATCCAACCTAATCTCCATGAATGGATTGGAAGGGATTTTGGGGTCTTAACTTTCCGGCTCACGCAGGTGCTGTCCGGGCATGGCTGTTTTGGAAAGTACCTGCACGAACAAGCCAAAAGGGAGCCGACCCCGGGTTGTCATGAGTGCGGTGCACCAGAAGACTCCGCCCAGCACACACTGGCGGAGTGCCCGGTCTGGGCCGTGGAAAGAGAAGACGTAATTGCCTGTATTGGGCAAGACTTGTCGCTGCCGACCGTAGTGCAAGCTATGCTGTCAGGCGGTGAGGCGTGGCAGTCTATTCTGGAATTCTCCGAACATGTCATGGCTGGAAAAGAGTCGGCGGAGCGCGAGCGGGAGATTCAGGCTGAGGCTGACCCTATGCGCCGACGTAGAATGAGACGCAGGCGTGCTGCGCACGACAGACGCTTGCCACCTTAACATAGACCTCCGGGTGTCAGATACGGGGGCGTTTGACACCCATAGGAAAGAGGTCCTCGGGTAGGAGGCGTGGAAAGTGTTCGGATACGCCCTTAATGGAGGTTTTACCTGGTGATGGGTCCTAAGGGACAGTTGCTGGCGGAGTTGTGGATGAGTGACGCCGCGTGCCCGTAACTCCGCCCTTAAGGCACCGAGGCGAGAGACAGGTGGTTTTAGTGGGTAGACCGGATTCTCGTGGGAGTCCCACATAACCACTCGGGTGTCCCCGTTCGCCCGGGTGGTATGCGTAATGCATTTCCCCTGTATAAAAAAAAAAAAAAAGGTTAGGTTAGGTTAGGTTTTTTTTTTTTTTTTTTTTTAATATACTATGTTATTATGGGAGAATGGCCCTCGCTATCAATACGGGCGACCATTCCCCCTGCGGCTATAATTCTGATATTTCTATTAATCTTATGTGTGGGCGCCGGGGCTCAACTAATTTGAGACCCGGCATCGCATTACTTTTAATCTTGAATATAATATCCCCGCAAAGGATACGGGCGACATTATTTCAAGTTTATTTTAATGATATATTTTTATAATTAGAACTATGGTTTTTACGTTTTATCTATAATTTATTAATCTTTAGAAATTGTTTAAACTGTTATATTTGTACTATGAATTTATAGTTAAATTTAAGTATAATTGAATTTCTTTAAACTGTTTATAATTTTATTTATGAATTTATTGAACGATTCTATAGATGTTTCCTTAGTTATTATACTATTGATGTCATAAGGATCTATATTAATATTTTGGCATATTATTTCGTGCTCAATACGAGCTCGGTCATAATACGGGCACTGTGTTAATAGATGGTCAATAGTTTGACAGGTAGTATTGTCACAGGGGCATCGGTTGTCATCTGCTATCTTGAAGCGGTGTAGGTATGTTTTATGATAGCCATGCCCCGTGAGTATTTGAGTCAACTGAAAACTGACTGACATAGAGCCACGCAGCTTTCTGATTGTTTCGATGCTAGGTAAGTACTTTTTCATGTGTCTGCCAGTCGTGCTGTCCTCATACCATTTGCTGTGCATCTCGAAAATGTATTTCTTATGGTTGATTTTGTGATACGACAGCGGGAAAAGATCGTAATCTGGTGACTTATGTAATGCTGCTGCAGCTTTGGCCGCCATGTCAGCCCTTTCGTTCCCGATCAGGCCAACATGCGCCTTAATCCAGCAGAATTGTATCGCTGTTTTCCCAGACTCCCTGATATTATATAATAACTTATGAATTCTGTTCACAATGCTGTTTGTACTGCTACGATTAGAGATTTCCATCAGTGCAGCTTTGGAGTCCGAGAAAACAGTGACCTTTGGTAATTCTTGTTGAATGCACTCTCTACAAGCACTTTCTACTGCTAAGCACTCGGCCTGGAATACAGTGCAGCTGCTGTGTAACTTGAGTTTCTTCATTAAACTCCTACCATCAGGGTAGTCAATCACAACAGCCGCACCGACCAACCCGTCGTGCCTACTTCCGTCAGTGAAGACCCTGTGCATTTCATTATCTTCATAGTATAGGTCAAGTTGTTCCTGATTAAAAACTTCTTTGAAGGTAATATCTATTCTATCCGCGGGATGTAGCAATTCGGTAACGGAGACCCTTTTATCGTACTTTATATCGTTTGGCAAGTACTCAGTTATCTGTGTACGCTTCACCTTTTCCGTCGAGGCAACCTCTTGGACTTTTAGGTGAAGGGGTGTCAACCCGGCCAGTGCAATAGATGCTACAGTCGGTAATGTCCTGAAACCATGAACCATCTTTATTGCGAAACCACGCTGGAGGCTAAGTAATGAACCAATGACCTTTTTGTACTTTACAGCGGGGTGCCATATCTCTGCCGCATAGGTAACTATCGGTTCAATTACCTGCCTGTAGATGGTGTTCACATTTCCAGCGTGGATCCCCCAAGTTGGCTTAATATAGATACAGAGCTTCTTGTATATGGAGTGCGCCTTTTTGATGATATATTCGCTGTGGTCAACAAAAGTTAGGTGTTCATCTATTATCACGCCTAGTAGTTTAAATTTAGTGTCAAATTTTATGTTTATACCATTCATTTGGACCTTTGCAGCCTTGGCCTTGGGGGTTGGTGTAAGCATTTTAGTTTTCTGGGGTCCAAAAGCTAATTTGTTATCAATGCCCCATTTATATACTCCTTCGAGCACTGAATTGGCGTTACGCTCTAACTGCATGAGGTCTTCCCCAGTACATATAAGCAACACATCGTCAGCGTAGGCCTGCATGTAATTTCCCGGTGGCAGACTCTGAACCAGTAGCGAATCAATTATCGTATTCCAAAAGATGGGTCCAAGGACTGACCCTTGGACGCAACCTCTGGTCTGTGCTTTACTAATCGATGCGTCTGCATAATTAAGGGTTACAGTGCGATTAGTCAGATAGCTCTGTATGATGTGATATATGTTTGCAGGACATTTTGTTTGTTTTAGCCGTTTTAACAGGGCTGGCCACCAAGCATGATCAAACGCTCCTTGAATGTCCAGTGATATGACCAGTACCAGCTTCTTTTCTGCCTTAGCCTCTCTGATAATATTTATTGCTTTATGCAGTGCATCAGTGGTTGAGCGTTGCTCCTTAAAACCGTACTGATGAGGTTAGGTTAGGTTAGGTTAGGTTAGGTTAGGTTAGGTTAGGTTAGGTTAGGTTACCCGCGCCTGATGCGGCCGAGGGTGAGCAGGCAGCGCCAATGGAAACCACATAATAATGGCGTTAAAATTTGTGCAGGTGAATCTCAACCACTGCCTCGATGCTCAGGATCTCCTGTTTCAGAGCATGGCGCAGTGGTTGGCACATGTGGCTATCCTCTCCGAGCCATACCACATCCCCCAAAGGGACAATTGGGCTGGGGACCACGATGGCACGGCGGCGATTATAACTCAAACAGCTGCCGGCTCACCGCCCTTCGAAAAGGTGGAAAAAGGGAAGGGATTTGTGGCTGCACTTCTTGGTGGCATCACAGTCGTCAGTGTTTATTTCTCGCCCAACAGGAGTGTGGCTGAATTTGAAGCCTTTCTAGTAGAAGTAGGAGCGGTTATTGGTCGCTGTAATCCGCGTCCCGTGATTGTTGCGGGTGATTTTAACGCCAAGTCCGTCGTATGGGGATCCCCAGCAACGGATGTACGTGGGCGGGAACTAGTGGAGTGGGCAGTTGCGGCTGGTCTGGTGGCTGTCAATCGGGGTTCTGTCGACACATGTGTTCGAGAACAGGGTGGTTCCATCGTCGATGTAACCTTTGCTAATGCTGCCTTGGCCCGTCGTATTCAAGGTTGGGAGGTACTTGAGAGTGTGGAGTCCTTATCGGACCATCGTTACATACAGTTCAGGGTCTCCGCACTCCCAGGTACTCTGAGCGGTCCAATTAGTCAGTCACTGCCAGGTGACGGTCCAAGATGGGCACTAAAACGCCTAGACAGAGAGGCATTGGTTCTTGCTGCTGAGGTCCAGGCATGGAACCCGACTCCGGCGGATCCCATAGATGTAGACGAGGAGGCGAAATGGCTCGGCGAAGCAATGTCGAACATTTGCGATGCAGCGATGCCCCGAGCCAGGCCTCTTCCTCCTAAACGTCAGGTCTACTGGTGGTCTCCGGAGCTCGCGCAACTCCGAGAGTCATGTGTTGCGGCGAGACGCCTTTATAGTCATCAGCGAAGGCGCAGGCTCCGAGATCCTGCTCGGGAGACAGAACTATATGCAACATATAGAGAGCGTGCAAAAAGCCTGAAGATCGCTATAAAACAGGCAAAGGAGGGCTCATATCGGGAAATGCTCGATATGTTAAATAACGATCCTTGGGGGCGACCATATAAGATGGTCCGAAACAAACTTCGCCCTTGGGCTCCCCCCCTAACGCGAAGTCTCGAGCCGGATCTACTGCGAAATGTGGTGGAAGCGCTGTTTCCGGCCTGCGATAACTTCGCACCGCCGGCAATGGCACCCCCCGCTGAAATTGAAGGTGACGAGGAGGAGATACCCGACGTGTCTGATGATGAACTTGGAGCAGCTGTGCTAAGACTTAAGGCCAAAAACAAAGCCCCTGGGCCTGACGGCATACCGGGTCGCGCCTGGGTCTTGGCCAGTAAGGCTCTGGAATCACGAATGCTGCAAATGTTCTCAGCTTGCTTTCATCAAGCCAGGTTTCCACGGCAGTGGAAGACAGGCAAGCTGGTTCTCATAAAAAAGGAAGGACGCCCGGCAAATTCTCCATCTGCCTACCGCCCAATAGTGCTGCTTGATGAGATTGCGAAGCTCCTGGAGCGCATAATAGCCAGCCGTCTCATCAAGCATCTCGCTCGTGTCGGACCTGATGTGGCAGATTGCCAGTTCGGTTTCCGCAGCGGCCGTTCAACAGTGGGCGCCATTCAGCGTGTTAAGGCTCTCGCTGACGAGGCGTTGTCCCGAGGTGAGGTAGTCTTGGCAGTGTCCCTGGACATTGCCAATGCCTTTAACTCGTTGCCTTGGGGCTGCGTTAAAGAGGCGCTGCGGTACCACCAGGTACCAGAATATCTAAGGCGGACAGTCGACGCGTACCTCTCGGACAGGTCCGTCACTTACCCGGGACGGGAAGAGTGGGCAAGATATCCAATGTCTTGCGGTGTTCCACAGGGGTCGGTCCTAGGGCCACTCTTGTGGAATATTGGATATGATTGGGTCCTGAGAGGCGCAAACCTGCGAGGCATAAACCTCACCTGTTACGCCGATGACACTTTGGTGACAGCTCGCGGGAAAACCTTTAGGGAGGCCGCCATACTGTCAACGGCAGGAGTTGCTCACGTCGTCGGTCGGATCAGGCGATTGGGACTAAAGGTGGCCCTACAAAAATCGGAAGCCTTATGCTTCCACGGGCCCCGCAACGCGCCACCGCCGGATGCGCATATAGTGGTGGGTGGAACCCGGATCGGCGTCGAGTCCACAATGAAATACCTGGGCCTCACACTCGACAGCCGGTGGAATTTCCGCGCCCACTTTCAGCGCCTGATGCCGAAGCTGCTGGGAGCAGCTGGCGCTCTAGGGCGTATACTCCCAAATACGGGGGGGCCCAAAGCGTCATGTCGACGGCTGTACATGGGGGTCGTCAGATCCATGGCCCTGTACGGAGCCCCAGTCTGGGCCGACATTTTAAAGAGAGAGGAGGTAGCACTACTAAGGGCGCCTCAGAGGGCAATTACAACTAGAGCCATAAGAGGGTACCGCTCGATCTCTTTCGAAGCGGTATGTGTGCTGGCAGGGACTTTACCATGGGATTTAGATGCGAGAGCCCTCGCAGCGGTTTACCGTTGGCGCGAGGAGGCGCATCACAATGGAGACTTGCCAGCACCGAGAGAAATTCTAGGACGACGAGACGCCATTCGACTGGAAATGGTGGAGGTTTGGGAGCAGAGGCTGGCGCACCCTAGCGCAGGCCGTCTGACTATTGAAGCGGTTCGCCCGGTTCTTAAAAAGTGGCTAGACCGGACACATGGCGCCTTAACTTTCCGACTGACTCAGATCCTCTCGGGACATGGATGTTTCGGGAGGTATCTTAAGGACAGAGCCAGAAGAGAAATAACTGCAATATGCCACCACTGCGACTGCCCGGAGGACACTGCCCAGCACACACTAGAAGTGTGCCCAGCCTGGGAAGAAGAGCGCCGCACTCTAAGCGCTGAAGTGGGACAAGACCTCTCGCTGCCCTCCGTGGTCCGAAACATGGTGGACAGCGACAGGTCGTGGAAGGCTGTGCTTGACTTCTGCGAGGCGGTCATGGTGCAGAAAGAGATGGCGGAGCGCGGCAGGGAAGAAGATCCAGCTTCCCAGCCGATGCGTCGCAAGCGCGTGGGGCGGCGGCGGCTCGCATATGACCGCCGACTTCCCCCTTAAGGGTTCCTGTGGGCGATAGGCTCGGGGACGTCTGTCGCCTACACAAGGTCCCTGGGATGGCGAGCACGTCGTAATAATGGCGCGCAATTAGGGAGGTAGGGGGAAGATTAAATTTCATCCAGAGTTGTGTCCGGAGTCCGGACGGCCGCTGGCGAGGTTGCGGAAGAGTGCCGCAGTGTCCCTGTGACCTCGCCCTATAGCGTTGAGTCGGCCAAGAGGGGTTTTAGTGGGTATACCGTGGGCCTCATTAGCCTATACGGGAGTCCCACATAACCACCCAGGCCCATCCCCGCGCCTGGGTGGTATGCGTAACGCATTTCCCCTCTATAAAAAAAAAAAAAAAAGGTTAGGTTAGGTTAGGTTAGGTTTTTTTTTTTTTTTTATGATTGTTGCAGATAGTTTGATTACTATCTACTTCTTTGATCCCCGGACATTTATCCGAGACTTTTTCTGCAGTTTGATTGCTTGCTATATTTATTTTAATTTTTATTATTTATGCTTTATTATTTACGTTCATTTTAA
Source organism: Cydia fagiglandana (assembly GCF_963556715.1). Classification (NCBI taxonomy): domain Eukaryota; kingdom Metazoa; phylum Arthropoda; class Insecta; order Lepidoptera; family Tortricidae; genus Cydia; species Cydia fagiglandana. The sequence continues at coordinate 51,292 of NC_085941.1, read as the reverse complement.
ATTTACTGTTTTTTAAATTATCGGTTTTAAAGTTTCTAAGTAATTATTATCTTTATTATTTTTGGCAACTTATATGTTTATATTCTTATTTTTATGCATTTATTTCTGTGTTTTATTTTATCTTATTATTTTGTCTGATTTATGATTAATTTTACTGGTCTGTTTTTGCCCACGGAGCAGTACTTCCATTTTGTGCACATACTTTTCTCATTATCGTTCGGCAGTATTTTGAGAATGTTTCATTTGTGGATTTGCCTATTAATAATATGTGGAGGTTCTTTTTCTCAATTCTTTCTTTCATTTTAAATTCAGTGTCAAGTCTATATTGGTCAAAGCGTGGGAATTCTGTCAGTATGTGTTCTACGTTTTCTATTTTTGCAGGGTCACAAGGGCATGACGGACTGTCCCTTAATTTAAATCGGTTCAAATAGTATGCTGTTCCGCCATGTCCTGTAAGTACTTGCGTAAGTAGATTGTCAGGTGTGTGGCCTGTTGCATACCTGTATGCTGTTAGGGCATCAGGAAGAAATTCCGCAATTTGTTTATTTTCTGTTAAGTTAATGTACATCTTGCACCAGACATGCAGAGTTTCCTCCCTAATTCTTCGCTTGGCATATGAACCTGGAAACAAGTCATAAGCTGCTCTGGTCTTTTTCCGCAGCGCTGCGTACTTGGCCAATTCGTCGGCTCTTTCGTTGCCTTCGGTTCCGCAATGTGATCTTAGCCAGAAGAGACGGAGAGTTTTCCCCATTTGTTTCAGTCTATTGAATATTTCGCGGATCTCAAAGACTAATGGATGAAGGCAGGTTGTGTTTGAAATAGCCTGCAGTGATGACATGCTGTCACTTAATATATTTATATTTTGATCTGTTAGCTTTTCTGCTAACTCTCCCGCCTTTGAGATCGCTAAGAGTTCAGCTTGATAGACACTGCAATAATCCTCTAGCCTAAACGTGGATTGCTTGACTTCCTGTCCGTCTCTCCAAGCCGTTATTGCTGCCCCAACTTTACCCTCTATCTTACTACCATCCGTAAAAATACAAAGCCCGTTCATTTGATGTTTTTCTACCGTTTCCTCCGACATGTCTTCAACCTTTTCGAAGGTAAACGGGACTAGTTCTGCCGGGTGTGGAGTATTTAGGTGTGATACCCGGGCCTCATATTCCCTGTCCGGTAGATTTGTTAGTGGCCTACCATGCTTTACTTCATACAGACGTGCGGCTTCTATAACACGCAAGTCCAGAGGAAGCAAACCAGATATCGCCAGGGCAGGTGGTAATGAGACAGTACGGTATGCTCGACATATGCGACGTGCAAAACCTCGCTGAACACCTCTCAGCTTTTTTATTATTTCAATCTTATGTGCTGCTGGTGCCCACACACTGGCTGCATAGAGAGTTATCGGCTCTACTACTGCATGATAGATAGTTTTTTGTATATTTGGGTTTAGTCCCCAAGTAACTCTTGCTGCTCTCTCCAATCTTTGATAGAACGTTATTAATTTTTGACATAGTAGAGTTACATGTGTTTCAAATGTAAGCCCATCGTCCAGATGGACGCCAAGCAATCTAAAATCCTTGACGATTGGAATGATGGTGTTGTTCATTTTTAGTACAGGGTTTTTGTCTATATGTTTTCTCGTCAGGACCATAGCGTTTGTCTTCGCCGGTGAGAAGTTAAGTTTATTTTCTTTACCCCACTTGTATGCCCAATTGAGGGCTTCTTCTGAAAGTGTTGTTAATTCTGTCATTTTCTCTCCTGCGATCACGAGCACTATGTCGTCTGCAAAGGCTTGGCAGTGTATTTTTTTATTTTCTGTAAAGTGTTTAATGAGTGGATCTAGGAGAATATTCCACAAGGCTGGGCCGGCTATCGATCCCTGTACACATCCTCGAGTCGGAGTTTTTTGTACTACTTCGCCTGCATATCTAATTTTTACTAATCTATGGTCAAGATATGAATTTAATATATTTAAAAGGTTCCCCGGACATTTACGTTCGGCCATTTCTGTTTTGATTTTTGGCCACCAAGCATTATCGAAAGCTCCCTCTACGTCTAGTGAAATAAGTATCGCAATTCTTTTCTCTTTAATATGATGTCTAAGTATATTCACTAGATCGTAGAGGGAGTCCTCCGTGCTTTTTTGGGGCATAAAACCATACTGGTGCGGATCCAGTGTTTTATGGAGATGCCACTTCACCCTAGTGATCCACATCTTTTCGAAAAATTTTCCCAAGACGGGGAGGAGCCCGATTGGCCTATATGACCTTGGTAACATTGGATCTTTATTCGGCTTTCTGAGGATTATAACCGTGGCTTCTTTCCAGATCTTAGGGAATACACCCAGTTTCAGACATATATTTAACAGCGCCAGGAAAACTCCGCCATCACTTAGTACTGCTCGAGCGCATATATCGGCCGTGAGTCCATCCTCCCCTGGCGACTTTTTTGGAGAAAAGCTCAGTGCCACCTGACGGAGTTCGTGGCTGGTAAGAGGTGGATCATCTGGTGCTAAAGCTTGTTGTGAGGTTGCTTTTTGTCTAATAGAAAGATGCTCTAGGGTGTCTTGATTTGAATTGTCATCTGGAAACAGAGCATCCGCTAGAATACAGGCAGATCCAAGGGCTGTCTGTACTGTGCCCGTGTGGTCTTTTAGAAGAATATCAGGTCGACGTGGTTCTACTCTCCGGAGTGTTTTGTAGATTCTGTCCCAAAGATTGTCTCTTTCCGCTGTTGTACAAAACTTCTTCCAGCTTTCCGTTTGCGCTGCGTTTGCTGTATTAAGAAATTCCTCTCTAGCTTTCAAATATTCAGTCACAACACTTTCTCTTCTTTGCGGGGCAGCACAACGAATGCGCCTTTTGCAGGTCATCATAATATCCCGTTTCCTTCTAACTTCCTCCGTCCACCATGGTGGTTTCAGCCGAAATTTGGAGTGTCCTCGTCGCGGTATAGTGGTATCGCATGCCTCCGCTATAGCTTCCGAGTATGACTTCACTGCTATTTCTGCCTGTTCTGCAGTATTTATTGATAGTGTCTCCGCATTTCCCAGGCCATGTGTTTCAAGTTGGTGCTTCAGAGTGTCATCAAACTCACTCCAGTCAGCCTTGGCAGTATTGTAGATACGGGTCGTGATTGGCGGTGGAAAAGGGGGCATGACAGCAGTTATGGTCATGATGATTGCACTATGGTCAGAGGAAGTGAGTTCAGGCATGACTTTCCATTCTGTTACTCGGCGTGCAATTGGAGTAGTACAAACTGTTACGTCTACCCTAGGTTAGGTTAGGTTAGGTTAGGTTAGGTTAGGTTAGGTTAGGTTAGGTTAGGTTAGGTTCCCCCTCGAAGTGCTGCCACCTTGCCGTGGTGGGGGGGCTTGCGTGTCTCAATGATCCTCGGGGCTACGCCGGACAGGGCTACCCATACCGGACAGGCCTGGAGTGAGAGACCAGACAAAGAGCGGCACATGACGGTTCTCCCCGCGTCCCTCTGACGGAGCAGAGGGCGCAGGGGAAGTACATAGGGTGGGCGGGCCTGGCCTGAGATGTGTGTGGATCTCACGAGGCCAGGTACCCGCGACGGAGGCACGCACGGTGGTGGTGCGCGTGCACTGTGTTTGAAGGAGCCCTAATATTGGGCAGCGGCCGCCTTCGAGCGGCGTGGGATGGCGGGCCTTCAAGGCTCGCGGCGCGACGGGTCTGGCAGCTGCAGTCATGCGACTGCTGGGTGAGTTTCGGCTCCCCGTCGGGCAACCCGTAACCCGCACTGAGCCGGCCGGGGGTGCTGCTCATTGAGAGTAGCACCGCGTGGAAGAAAACCACTATAATAAATTACCCCAATCCCAAGGTGAGCAATCGCGCCGATGGGATGCGTGGCTGGAGGGAGTCCAGTCCCGAGCGTGCGGGGGAGCTCACCCCTTAAAAAAGCTAATCATGGAGATCAGCAACTTTAAAATTCTCCGGGCGGGTACCCAATCCCGTTCACTCGCTTCGGCGGGTGAGAGCCCCGTCGTATACGGAGGGGGCAAAAGTTGCTTCGTGGGCCGGCGGGATGCCGGCTCTCGTGAACACGACACTGGCTATGAACAAACGGAACTCGATTACGCAAGCGATATGGATATTTTGCGGATGAGGGGAGGAAACTCGGAGGACGAGGAGGAAAGGGTCTTTCTTCCGCGAAGCTCCTTGGCGCGTTCGCCCGTGCAGGGGCCTGTCCCTGCACGGGAGAACGTGTCACAGCACAGTCAATGTGTGGACTATCCAAGCCCACGCATTGACCTCAGCTTGCCCGAGCTGCAGATTCCTCCGTTTGGAGGGGTTGACGTCCTAACAGCGGCAAGGGACAGGCAGGGCCGCTTTATACGGCGTGCGCCAGGTGCAACTCCGAGCACCGCCACAGAAGTAGGGGCAAGACAGGAGGAGCCACGCGCACTACTGGCGCTCGAGGGAGGCCGTGAGGCCAGGTTCGAGAGGGTCGCCAAAGTCCTCCTGACCCGAATAGACCCAGGGATTCCAGGGATTCTAGCGGGAAGTGGGGGTGACTCGGACGGCACCATGTACACGGTGCGGTCCAGCCCGTCGCCGGTGACTTCCCCCCCCCCTAGTCGCCATGGGAGCCCGACCACGGACCGTCAAGGAACCGACGTGGATGGGAAGGCTCCAACGGGCAACCCCAAAAACCGGGGAAAGGGAAAGGGAAAGGTGCGCCCACGGATGCCGACCCCACTCAAACCCGCGGGCCTAGTGCCAATTTCGGACGTGGAGACAACGGAGGGTGAAGAGTACGGTAGGATGTGGCAGGACCGCCCAGAAAAAAGACCTCGACCATCCGACTCGGACTCTATGCCGGGCTCCAGCGGAGATGAGGGGCGCCGTTCAACCGGCAGCGGGGGCTCATCCCAAGCCTCTAAACGCCGGGGCCGCCCCCCCACGACTGGGAATTACATGGGCATGGCTAAGGCAAGAGAAGCTTATAACCGTGCCCTCCGGGAAGAGGCTCGCCTCGAGGCGGAGAAAGAGCTGGAACAAATGGAAATCCGAACGCGGCAAGGGTTCCGCAAAGACACCATTCCTCGGCCTGGGGCGAACCCCGAAGAAGAGCCAGGCATACGGGACCTGAGACGACAGGTCGCGGATAGTGTGGCTGTCATCGAAAGGGTGGCAGCCACATCAAAGAATCTGAAGGGCCCGTACATCCGCCGCCTAAAAGACGCCTCGTCGGCAATCACGGATGCGTTTGCTGAACTCAGCCAACGCACAGCCACCGAGGAAACGACGCGGCTTCAGGCCGACAACGACCGGCTGAGGGGGGAGATGGCCAGTCTCCGAAAAGAAATGGCCGAAATTAAGGCCCAAATGGAGGCGATGCGTCAGCAGGGCAGTGCTGCATCCTCCCTACCCGGACAGGATAGGAGTTCGAAGACGGTGGCCGAACAGAGCAAAACCTCGGCGCCTCTGACGAAGGAGATCTGTCGCGTGGTCATGGCCCAGGTGACGTCGTACCTTGACGCCCACATGACCACAATCAAAGACAGACTCCTCCCTCCGTCCGGCGGAGAGACTACTCAGAAAGAAAAAAGGCTCACAACTTCCAAAGCAGGAAACTCTCCCCCCGGTCGCACCCCAGCTCCTACCAACCCATCGGGTGCGAAGCGGGCCGCGAAGAAGAAGAAAAAGAAGGAGGGGCCCAAAAAGCCTCCTACGAGTGTTCCTGGTCCCGCTTCCCAAGTCCAGCAGCCTCGGCTGCAGACACCAGTGCCAGCCTCTGAAGAGGGTTGGACGACTGTGGTCAAGCGGGGTAAGAACAAAAAGAAGACTTCCGCTGGAGCGGCGACGACTGCGAAGCCACAACAGCCGGCGGCACCGCGGAAAGCGCAAGAAGGGAAGGGTCGCAAGAAGGCCAAGGTGACACTGCGCGCCCCGCGTTCGGCGGCCGTAGTCCTCACCCTGCAGATGGGAGCAGAAGAGAGAGGCGTCACCTACGGAACGGTGATTACGGAGGCCAAGTCCAAAATCTCCCTGGACGGGCTCGGTATCACCGGTCTGAGGTTCCGTAGGGCAGTGACAGGGGCGGCAATCTTGGAGATCCCGGGCCCAGTCACCACCAGTGGCGACAAAGCAGACTCCCTTGCTGCCAAGTTGAGGGAGACGCTTAATGAGGCCGACGTCCGCATCGCTAGGCCGGTCAAATGCGCGGAGATGCGCATTTCCGGCCTGGATGACTCGGTCGCAGAAGAAGAGCTCGCCGCTGCCGTGGCGAAAGCTGGAGGGTGTGCCCTAGAGGCAGTGAACGTTGGGCGGATCTCCCGAACACCAACAGGCCTGGGTACAGCGTGGGTTCGCTGCCCCGTAGCAGCCGCCAAGAAAGTGGCTGAGGGGCGACTCCTCGTCGGCTGGGCTTCGGCAAACGTGCAGCTGCTGGAGTCCCGACCCCTGAGGTGCTACCGCTGCCTGGTGCCTGGCCATGTTAGGAAGGGGTGCACCTCAGAAATCGATCGCAGCGACCAATGTTACCGCTGCGGTCAATCCGGTCACCGGGCCAAGGACTGCACCGCCGCGCCCCACTGCACTCTGTGCGCTGCAGCGGGGAAACCTGCCGACCACATTGCCGGCAGCAGTACCTGCACGACGGGGGCTAAAGCCCCGAAACGTGCTTCCCGGAAGATGGCCGGCAAACCAGGCACCCCTGGAGCGTCAACGCCTCCGGCTGCTAAAGAGGGCCCGATTAACAATGCGCCGAATAATGGAGGCGTCAGTTAATCGGATCCTCCAGGCGAACATAAACCACTGCGCCGGGGCTCAAGATCTCCTCCTGCAGTCCATGGCGCAGTGGTCGATAGATGTCGCCGTGGTCGCCGAGCCGTACTATGTCCCTCCCAGCCACAACTGGGCTGCGGACCTGGACGGCTTAGTGGCCATTATAACAAAGGCAGGGGCAGCGGGCATACCGCCCCCTTCCACCTTGTCGAGAGGTCAAGGCTATGTGGCTGTCCTCTGGGGCGAAATCACCCTGATTGGGGTATATTTCTCCCCCAACCGAAGAGTCTCCGAGTTTGAAGCCTTCCTCGGCCAGCTAGCGGCTCTCGTCGGCCAGACCCAACCGCGCCAGGTAGTTGTCGCGGGTGATTTAAATGCCAAATCCAGGTCTTGGGGCTGTCCCGTAACAGATATTCGTGGAGATCTGTTAGAGGAGTGGGCGACGATGACCGGCATGTCAGTTCTGAACCGAGGGTCGGCCAGTACCTGCGTGCGCTGGCAGGGGGAGTCCATAGTGGACGTTACGTTCGCGACCCCGGCACTTGCGACCCGTGTCCGTGACTGGAGAGTGCTAGAGACGGTGGAGACACTATCAGACCATTTGTACATCCGGTTTGATGTCTCCACGTCCTCCGGAGACACGACAGACACAGATCGTCGTCCGAATGGCCGTGCTGCGACTCTTCCCCCTCGCTGGGCACTGACCAGCCTAGATCGCGAAGCGGTAGAAATAGCGTCCCTCGTACAGGCCTGGTCAACATCTTCTGGGCCTGTGGAGGTCGAGGAAGAGGCAGCCTGGTTTCGTGAAGCTATGTCACAAATTTGTGACGCAGGCATGTCACGAGCCAAGCCACGGCCTCCGAAGCGTCAAGTGTACTGGTGGTCTCGAGAAATCGAAGAACTTCGATCCCGCTCCAACAGGGCGAGACGCCAGTACACACGGTCCCGCCGACGAAGGCAGACCCGAGACGTTGAAGAAGAGACGCGGCTGTACAACGCCTATAGAGAGGCAGTCAAGGCGTTGCAGCTCTCCATCTGCGAGGCGAAAGCGAGCGCCAGAGCGGAGCTTCTCGAGACGCTAAACCGGGATCCATGGGGGAGGCCGTACAAGGCGGTCAGGGGCAAACTGCGCCCCTGGGCCCCCCCCTTGACGGAGAGTCTCGAGCCTCGACTGCTGGAGGTAGTTGTTTCCAACTTGTTCCCGAACAGACCGGAACACCAGCCCCCAGCAATGGCACCTCCTCATCAGCTCGTAGGGTATGAGGTTGCGGAAGTCGGGGTGCCTGCGGTAACGGAGGCAGAGCTAGATGCAGCCGTGCTGAGGCTTAAAGCTAAAAACACGGCACCTGGTCCAGATGGGATCCCAGGACGCGTCCTGGCTCTGGCGCTGCGGGCCCTGGGGGAGAGATTCCGCGGGCTACTGGACGCCTGTCTGCAGTCCGGCCGATTTCCGACCATCTGGAAAACCGGCCGGCTCGTCCTCCTTAGAAAAGATGGGCGTCCCGCGGACTCTCCATCAGCCTACCGACCGATCGTGTTGCTCGACGAGGCTGACAAGCTCTTCGAGCGTATCATCTGCTGTCGCCTCGTCGAGCACCTCCGGGGAGTGGGACCTGACTTGTCCGAACATCAGTTTGGATTCCGAGAGGGCAGGTCGACCGTAGATGCGGTCGCGCGCATCAAAGCCCTCTCGGATGAGGCGGTTGACCACGGTGGGGTTCTGCTAGCGGTGTCCTTGGACATCGCCAATGCCTTTAACACCCTGCCGTGGTCGTGCATTAGGGAGGCGCTGAAACACCACAAAGTGCCCCCCTATTTGTGCCAAATTGTCGGGGCCTACCTTTCGGAGCGGTGCGTGGAGTATCCGGTCCGGGCCGGCGGGCTAACAAGGTGGGAGACATCGTGCGGTGTTCCACAGGGCTCGGTCTTAGGGCCACTCCTGTGGAACATTGGGTACGACTGGGTCCTGCGGGGGGAGCTTCTCCCGGGGTCAAGTGTGACTTGTTATGCAGATGACACGCTAGTCACGTCCCGGGGGACCTCGTACCGGGAAGCAGCACGCCTCGCCACCGTGACGGTAGCACAGGTGGTGAGGCGCATAACGATGCTGGGTCTGGAGGTGGCGCTGCACAAGTCCGAGGCGCTCTGCTTCCACGCTGCCCGGAAGGCGCCACCTGAAGGATCCAGCATCGTCGTTGGTGGCACTCGAATCAAGGTAGAGTCCAACATGAAATATCTTGGACTCGTCCTTGATTCCCGGTGGAGCTTCCGCGAGCACTTTGTCCGCCTAACCCCCCGACTAATGGCAGCATCGGCCGCACTGAAGAGGCTGATGCCCAATATCGGGGGGCCGGAGGTTGCGAGCCGCCGTCTGTATATGGGGGTGGTGCGATCGATGGCCCTGTACGGGGCGCCGATCTGGGCGGTGAATCTGGCGGCCCGAAATGTCGCCCTGCTGAGGAAGGCTCAGAGGGCGATGGCCATCAGCGTTGTACGCGGGTACCGCACAATCTCGTACGATGCGGCTTGCTTATTAGCGGGAACGCCTCCCTGGGATCTGGAGGCGGAGGCCCAAGCGTCTTTGTACGAGTGGCGCAGAGACCTCCGGCTGCAGGAGTACCATCCAGCGCCCAGGGAAGTAGAGGCGCAGAAGCTCCGCGTCCGGCAGTCCATCGTCCTCCAATGGGAGGAACAACTGGCTGGACGCGAGGAAGGACACAGGACTGTCGAGGCGGTCCGGCCGGTTCTACAAAACTGGATGGAGAGAGAGCGGGGCTCGTTAACCTTCCGTTTGGTGCAGGTGCTCACGGGTCATGGCTGTTTCGGGAGCTACCTGCACCGGTTCGCAAGACGGGAGGTGACGGCCGAGTGCCACCAGTGCAGCTGCGCCGAGGACACGGCGCAGCATACCCTGGAGGAATGTCCAGCCTGGGCGGGGCAGCGCCGTGATCTCGTGGCAGTGGTGGGGGACGACCTCTCCTTGCCAGCCATAGTTAAGACTATGACCGCCGACGAGAGGTCGTGGAAAGCGGTTCTCTCCTTCTGCGAGGATGTAATGTCGCAGAAGGAGGCAGCGGAGAGGGAACGGGAGGCTGACCCAGCCTCGCACCCGATCCGCCGCAAGCGCGCAGGGGCCCGGAGGAGAGCGTATGCCCATCTCCTTCCCCCCACCTAGCGAGGTCTGGGCAGCGGCGCGGGGGCGTCGCTGCCCATTACATAGGCCTCGCAGAGAAGGCGCGCGTGGTATGCCCACGCGCCTTCTGAGGAGGCAGGGGTAGAAGTTCCTCTCTAGCCCCCCCAGAGAAGGACCCGCCGCATGTGGTAGTGGCGAGCGGCGCCGGCGTGGTCACGGTTGCGTACTTAAGAGAACCCGTGGCCACGCCCAATTGGCGGCGCGCAGGCATACCGTTGGTTTTTTAGTGGGTAGCGGCGCCTTTGCCGAGTCCCACATAACCCGCATTTCTCCCCCGGGTGTGTGGGCATGCATAAAGCATTTTTCCAACGAAAAAAAAAAAAAAAAAAAAAAAAAAAAAAAAAAAAAAAAAAAAAAAAAAAAAAAAAAAAGGTTAGGTTGGGGTGCGGGATTGGTAGACCTCCTCGTGGTGCACCCTGGGAGGGGGAGGATAGCCGCTCAGTTGCGCGCTTGCTATTCTCCCCCTGCGAACTACCAGTCACAGAGTGGTTATGGCAGTTGAGTCTTCTCCTGCGTTGGCTTTAGTGCCGTGTTGTTGTGGATGGCTGCTCCCGAGATGCCTCAGCTAATCTGAGGTGTCAGGGGATGCAGCCGTCTTGGAGGTGGTGCGTTTGCATCGTTTGTTGTCGGGGCCCGGTTCAGGGCCAGCGGCCGCTTGGTGGCGTGGGATGGCGAGCCTTCAAGGCTTGCGGCGCGGCGGGTCTGGCGGTCACAGTCATGCGGCTGCTAGATGGGTTTCGGCCCCCCGTCGGGCAACCCGTAACCCGCACTGAGCGGGCCGGGGGCGCTGCTCATTGAGAGTAGCGCTGCGTGGAGAAAACCACTATAATAAATCCCCAATCCCAAGGTGAGCGGACCGTGCCGATGGGATGCATGGCTGGAGGGAGTCCAGTGCCAAGCGTGCGGGGGAGCTCACCCCCGAAAAAAGAGACGACGATGTGGAGCATTGGTAAAGTACAATGAAGGCTGATTGCGAAAAAAGTCCCCTGGCGGGTCTCCAAAAGGAGGAATCCCGTCCGCTCACTTCGGTGACCGGCTGCCCTCCGTATGCAGGGGTGGGCAACAATCGCCTCGTAGGCCGGCAGGTTGCCGGTCTCCGTGAACACAACCTTGGCGAAACGAATATGGACATTGATGCTACGTGGAATAAGGACTTGATCGAATGGGTGGTGAAGGACTGCGACCTGTTGTCGTACTCCAACACCAATGACCTTGGCGTGAACGCGGGAGAGTGCTCGAATGGTAATTTGGGCGCATTGAGACTGAGGGGTGGTGGTTCTCCGTCGCGAGAAGAAAAGTGTCGTTCTGACAGCGAATTGACCCCAAAAGATTCTAGAGCAGCCACGGCGGAGTTGCCAACTACGGTAACTCCTGCACAGGGTGAACTTTTGGAGCTCTCAACGAGTACAGGGTTACGGAGTCGACTGAGGAGCCGGAGATCACTCCCAGACATCCGCGTGTCTTTAACCCGCTGTGACTCTCCAGCTCCGAAGAATAGCTGCACGCAGTCGCAGACTGCGTCAGTAAAAGAAAAAGAGACGGAAGCCTGTGGTGGTGAAAACGAGGTAAATGTAGAAGAGTCAGCTTTGATAGACTGGCACAGAGATGAGCGAATTGAGTCAGACTCGGCCATGAGCTGCGACTCACTGAGTGACAGTGGCCGACGGCTTTGGCGGAAACGCAATCTGAGCGGTTCTGGGTCGGAGTCAGACAGGACTGCCGAGGAAAAAAAGACGCAGCCCACATCAAAGCGGGGTCGTGGTCACGCCATAACCACTGGCAAGTACGCGGGTATGGCCAAGACCCGAGAAGATTACAAAGCGGCGAAGGAGCAATACCGTCTGCAAGAAGCGGAAAAGGCTGAGGCGGAGCTGGAAAACTTGACCATCCATATGCGGCCAACTGTGGAGCAAAGTGCGGCGTCTGGTACAGAGATAGAGAACCAGCTAATGTCGGACCTTAACAAGCAAGTTCTTGATAGCGTGGCCGTGGTTAAAAAAGTGGTAGCCACGTCCGGGAACTTAAAGGGCACCTACCAGCGGAAGCTAAAGGAAGCGGCCACTGCGATTACTGATTTCGCCCAAGTGATGCTAGAACGCACCACCACGGATGAGACCAAAATTCTACAGCGGACTGTCTCCCGTCTGCAAACACAAATAGCGGACCTTCAAAAGGAACATGAAGAACTCAGAAATGAGCTGCGACTCGCTAGAGCAGCCCCGTCCCCGTTGACACCGGCCTTGCAGCAGTCGCTTGTGGCACCATCTAACGTGTCCCAAGAGGAGGCCGAGCGCACGATGATGATAAATGTGGGCACAATGGTGAACGCCCGCCTGGAAGCCTTAGAGGACAGGCTCCTTCCAGCTAAGACTGTGCGGCCACCGCTGGCCGCAGACAAAACAAAAAAGATGGCCCAACCTGCATCTCAGAAGGACAACAGGAAGGCTGCAACACCTCGCCCAGCTCCGACGGTACAACCTACCGCTGGACCTAGTGGGCTAAATAAATCGAAGGCACCCAATGGTCTGCAACCATCTTCTGCTCCTGGGAATGAGGGGAAGAAAACGGCAGCAAAGAAGGGCAAGAAGAAGAAGGGAAAGACGGCTCAACCTGCGGAACCACCGCGCGAGCCTCGTCCATTACCGCCTGCTCCTGCTAACGTGGACGAGACCTGGACAAAGGTGGTTAAAAAGGGCATAAAAAAGAAGGCAACAAGTCCTCCAACGCAGCAAGCTGTCCCCAAGAAGGCACGTAAACTACGCCCTCCACGCTCAGCGGCGATTGTCCTTACGCTAAAGCCGGAAGCTGATGGAGGTAAAACTACCTACGGGGACATCCTTAAGGAGGCTAGATCTAAAATCGACCTAAAGGAACTACAGATCGAGGGAGTCCGGTTCAAACGAGCAGTCACAGGAGCTACCATTATAGAGGTCCCCGGGGCAACAAGCAGCGAGAAAGCAGATGCTCTCGCTGATAAATTGAGGGAGAAATTAAATAATGAGGTTGTCCAAGTCTCCAGGCCTACAAAAACCGCTGAAGTCCGCATCTCAGGGCTGGACGACTCTGTCACGCCTGATGATGTGAGAAAAGCCGTAGTCAAAGTGGGTGAGTGCCACTTAGACCAAATAAAGTGTGGCGAAATCCGCCAGGACTTCTCAGGCCTAGGCTCCATTTGGGTCCGCTGCCCAATTACGGTGGTTAAAAAGTTGACAGACAGCGGTCGACTGATTGTTGGATGGGTATCGGCAAGGGTCCAACTGCTGGATAAAAAACCTATGCGTTGTTTCCGTTGCCTTGAAGCAGGCCATGTTCGCGCGCAGTGTCAGGCTCAAGAGGACCGCAGTGCCCTGTGCTACCGCTGCGGCCAGTCCGGCCATAAGGCTGCAACGTGCTCTGCCGCACCGCACTGCGCTGTTTGCGCGATGGCCAATAAGCCGGCAGGACACACAATTGGAAGCAAGATGTGCTCTGCTTCCAAAATCAATAAGAAGGGGAAGAAGAATGGCGATGGCTCCCGAGCCCCCTCGCAATCCGTCCACCAACCCGCGCCTGATGCGGCCGAGGGTGAGCAGGCAGCGCCAATGGAAACCACATAATAATGGCGTTAAAATTTGTGCAGGTGAATCTCAACCACTGCCTCGATGCTCAGGATCTCCTGTTTCAGAGCATGGCGCAGTGGTTGGCACATGTGGCTATCCTCTCCGAGCCATACCACATCCCCCAAAGGGACAATTGGGCTGGGGACCACGATGGCACGGCGGCGATTATAACTCAAACAGCTGCCGGCTCACCGCCCTTCGAAAAGGTGGAAAAAGGGAAGGGATTTGTGGCCGCACTTCTTGGTGGCATCACAGTAGTCAGTGTTTATTTCTCGCCCAACAGGAGTGTGGCTGAATTTGAAGCCTTTCTAGTAGAAGTAGGAGCGGTTATTGGTCGCTGTAATCCGCGTCCCGTGATTGTTGCGGGTGATTTTAACGCCAAGTCCGTCGTATGGGGATCCCCAGCAACGGATGTACGTGGGCGGGAACTAGAGGAGTGGGCAGTTGCGGCTGGTCTGGTGGCTGTCAATCGGGGTTCTGTCTACACATGTGTTCGAGAACAGGGTGGTTCCATTGTCGATGTAACCTTTGTTAATGCTGCCTTGGCCCGTCGTATTCAAGGTTGGGAGGTACTTGAGAGTGTAGAGTCCTTATCCGACCATCGTTAGATACAGTTCAGGGTCTCCACACTCCCAGGTACTCTGAGCGGTCCAATTAGTCAGTCACTGCCAGGTGACGGTCCAAGATGGGCACTAAAACGCCTAGACAGAGAGGCATTGGTTCTTGCTGCTGAGGTCCAGGCATGGAACCCGACTCCGGCGGATCCCATAGATGTAGACGAGGAGGCGAAATGGCTCGGCGAAGCAATGTCGAACATTTGCGATGCAGCGATGCCCCGAGCCAGGCCTCTTCCTCCTAAACGTCAGGTCTACTGGTGGTCTCCGGAGCTCGCGCAACTCCGAGAGTCATGTGTTGCGGCGAGACGCCTTTATAGTCATCAGCGAAGGCGCAGGCTCCGAGATCCTGCTCGGGAGACAGAACTATATGCAACATATAGAGAGCGTGCAAAAAGCCTGAAGATCGCTATAAAACAGGCAAAGGAGGGCTCATATCGGGAAATGCTCGATATGTTAAATAACGATCCTTGGGGGCGACCATATAAGATGGTCCGAAACAAACTTCGCCCTTGGGCTCCCCCCCTAACGCGAAGTCTCGAGCCGGATCTACTGCGAAATGTGGTGGAAGCGCTGTTTCCGGCCTGCGATAACTTCGCACCGCCGGCAATGGCACCCCCCGCTGAAATTGAAGGTGACGAGGAGGAGATACCCGACGTGTCTGATGATGAACTTGGAGCAGCTGTGCTAAGACTTAAGGCCAAAAACAAAGCCCCTGGGCCTGACGGCATACCGGGTCGCGCCTGGGTCTTGGCCAGTAAGGCTCTGGAATCACGAATGCTGCAAATGTTCTCAGCTTGCTTTCATCAAGCCAGGTTTCCACGGCAGTGGAAGACAGGCAAGCTGGTTCTCATAAAAAAGGAAGGACGCCCGGCAAATTCTCCATCTGCCTACCGCCCAATAGTGCTGCTTGATGAGATTGCGAAGCTCCTGGAGCGCATAATAGCCAGCCGTCTCATCAAGCATCTCGCTCGTGTCGGACCTGATGTGGCAGATTGCCAGTTCGGTTTCCGCAGCGGCCGTTCAACAGTGGGCGCCATTCAGCGTGTTAAGGCTCTCGCTGACGAGGCGTTGTCCCGAGGTGAGGTAGTCTTGGCAGTGTCCCTGGACATTGCCAATGCCTTTAACTCGTTGCCTTGGGGCTGCGTTAAAGAGGCGCTGCGGTACCACCAGGTACCAGAATATCTAAGGCGGACAGTCGACGCGTACCTCTCGGACAGGTCCGTCACTTACCCGGGACGGGAAGAGTGGGCAAGATATCCAATGTCTTGCGGTGTTCCACAGGGGTCGGTCCTAGGGCCACTCTTGTGGAATATTGGATATGATTGGGTCCTGAGAGGCGCAAACCTGCGAGGCATAAACCTCACCTGTTACGCCGATGACACTTTGGTGACAGCTCGCGGGAAAACCTTTAGGGAGGCCGCCATACTGTCAACGGCAGGAGTTGCTCACGTCGTCGGTCGGATCAGGCGATTGGGACTAAAGGTGGCCCTACAAAAATCGGAAGCCTTGTGCTTCCACGGGCCCCGCAACGCGCCACCGCCGGATGCGCATATAGTGGTGGGTGGAACCCGGATCGGCGTCGAGTCCACAATGAAATACCTGGGCCTCACACTCGACAGCCGGTGGAATTTCCGCGCCCACTTTCAGCGCCTGATGCCGAAGCTGCTGGGAGCAGCTGGCGCTCTAGGGCGTATACTCCCAAATACGGGGGGGCCCAAAGCGTCATGTCGACGGCTGTACATGGGGGTCGTCAGATCCATGGCCCTGTACGGAGCCCCAGTCTGGGCCGACATTTTAAAGAGAGAGGAGGTAGCACTACTAAGGGCGCCTCAGAGGGCAATTACAACTAGAGCCATAAGAGGGTACCGCTCGATCTCTTTCGAAGCGGTATGTGTGCTGGCAGGGACTTTACCATGGGATTTAGATGCGAGAGCCCTCGCAGCGGTTTACCGTTGGCGCGAGGAGGCGCATCACAATGGAGACTTGCCAGCACCGAGAGAAATTCTAGGACGACGAGACGCCATTCGACTGGAAATGGTGGAGGTTTGGGAGCAGAGGCTGGCGCACCCTAGCGCAGGCCGTCTGACTATTGAAGCGGTTCGCCCGGTTCTTAAAAAGTGGCTAGACCGGACACATGGCGCCTTAACTTTCCGACTGACTCAGATCCTCTCGGGACATGGATGTTTCGGGAGGTATCTTAAGGACAGAGCCAGAAGAGAAATAACTGCAATATGCCACCACTGCGACTGCCCGGAGGACACTGCCCAGCACACACTAGAAGTGTGCCCAGCCTGGGAAGAAGAGCGCCGCACTCTAAGCGCTGAAGTGGGACAAGACCTCTCGCTGCCCTCCGTGGTCCGAAACATGGTGGACGGCGACAGGTCGTGGAAGGCTGTGCTTGACTTCTGCGAGGCGGTCATGGTGCAGAAAGAGATGGCGGAGCGCGGCAGGGAAGACGATCCAGCTTCCCAGCCGATGCGTCGCAAGCGCGTGGGGCGGCGGCGGCTCGCATATGACCGCCGACTTCCCCCTTAAGGGTTCCTGTGGGCGATAGGCTCGGGGACGTCTGTCGCCTACACAAGGTCCCTGGGATGGCGAGCACGTCGTAATAATGGCGTGCAATTAGGGAGGTAGGGGGAAGATTAAATTTCCTCCAGAGTTGTGTCCGGAGTCTGGACGGCCGCTGGCGAGGTTGCGGAAGAGTGCCGCAGTGTCCCTGTGACCTCGCCCTATAGCGTTGAGTCGGCCAAGAGGGGTTTTAGTGGGTATACCGTGGGCCTCATTAGCCTATACGGGAGTCCCACATAACCACCCAGGCCCATCCCCGCGCCTGGGTGGTATGCGTAACGCATTTCCCCTCTATAATAAAAAAAAAGGTTAGGTTAGGTTTTTTTTTTTTTTTTTAAGATACTATGTTATTATGGGAGAATGGCCCTCGCTATCAATACGGGCGACCATTCCCCCTGCGGCTATAATTCTGATATTTCTATTAATCTTATGTGTGGGCGCCGGGGCTCAACTAATTTGAGACCCGGCATCGCATTACTTTTAATCTTAAATATAATATCCCCGCAAAGGATACGGGCGACATTATTTCAAGTTTATTTTAAATGATATATTTTTATAATTAGAACTATGGTTTTTAAGTTTTATCTATAATTTATTAATCTTTAGAAATTGTTTAAACTGTTATATTTGTACTATGAATTTATAGTTAAATTTAAGTATTATTGAATTTCTTTAAACTGTTTATAATTTTATTTATGAATTTATTGAACGATTCTATAGATGTTTCCTTAGTTATTATACTATTGATGTCATAAGGATCTATATTAATATTTTGGCATATTATTTCGTGCTCAATACGAGCTCGGTCATAATACGGGCACTGTGTTAATAGATGGTCAATAGTTTGACAGGTAGTATTGTCACAGGGGCATCGGTTGTCATCTGCTATCTTGAAGCGGTGTAGGTATGTTTTATGATAGCCATGCCCCGTGAGTATTTGAGTCAACTGAAAACTGACTGACATAGAGCCACGCAGCTTTCTGATTGTTTCGATGCTAGGTAAGTACTTTTTCATGTGTCTGCCAGTCGTGCTGTCCTCATACCATTTGCTGTGCATCTCGAAAATGTATTTCTTATGGTTGATTTTGTGATACGACAGCGGGAAAAGATCGTAATCTGGTGACTTATGTAATGCTGCTGCAGCTTTGGCCGCCATGTCAGCCCTTTCGTTCCCGATCAGGCCAACATGCGCCTTAATCCAGCAGAATTGTATCGCTGTTTTCCCAGACTCCCTGATATTATATAATAACTTATGAATTCTGTTCACAATGCTGTTTGTACTGCTACGATTAGAGATTTCCATCAGTGCAGCTTTGGAGTCCGAGAAAACAGTGACCTTTGGTAATTCTTGTTGAATGCACTCTCTACAAGCACTTTCTACTGCTAAGCACTCGGCCTGGAATACAGTGCAGCTGCTGTGTAACTTGAGTTTCTTCATTAAACTCCTACCATCAGGGTAGTCAATCACAACAGCCGCACCGACCAACCCGTCGTGCCTACTTCCGTCAGTGAAGACCCTGTGCATTTCATTATCTTCATAGTATAGGTCAAGTTGTTCCTGATTAAAAACTTCTTTGAAGGTAATATCTATTCTATCCGCGGGATGTAGCAATTCGGTAACGGAGACCCTTTTATCGTACTTTATATCGTTTGGCAAGTACTCAGTTATCTGTGTACGCTTCACCTTTTCCGTCGAGGCAACCTCTTGGACTTTTAGGTGAAGGGGTGTCAACCCGGCCAGTGCAATAGATGCTACAGTCGGTAATGTCCTGAAACCATGAACCATCTTTATTGCGAAACCACGCTGGAGGCTAAGTAATGAACCAATGACCTTTTTGTACTTTACAGCGGGGTGCCATATCTCTGCCGCATAGGTAACTATCGGTTCAATTACCTGCCTGTAGATGGTGTTCACATTTCCAGCGTGGATCCCCCAAGTTGGCTTAATATAGATACAGAGCTTCTTGTATATGGAGTGCGCCTTTTTGATGATATATTCGCTGTGGTCAACAAAAGTTAGGTGTTCATCTATTATCACGCCTAGTAGTTTAAATTTAGTGTCAAATTTTATGTTTATACCATTCATTTGGACCTTTGCAGCCTTGGCCTTGGGGGTTGGTGTAAGCATTTTAGTTTTCTGGGGTCCAAAAGCTAATTTGTTATCAATGCCCCATTTATATACTCCTTCGAGCACTGAATTGGCGTTACGCTCTAACTGCATGAGGTCTTCCCCAGTACATATAAGCAACACATCGTCAGCGTAGGCCTGCATGTAATTTCCCGGTGGCAGACTCTGAACCAGTAGCGAATCAATTATCGTATTCCAAAAGATGGGTCCAAGGACTGACCCTTGGACGCAACCTCTGGTCTGTGCTTTACTAATCGATGCGTCTGCATAATTAAGGGTTACAGTGCGATTAGTCAGATAGCTCTGTATGATGTGATATATGTTTGCAGGACATTTTGTTTGTTTTAGCCGTTTTAACAGGGCTGGCCACCAAGCATGATCAAACGCTCCTTGAATGTCCAGTGATATGACCAGTACCAGCTTCTTTTCTGCCTTAGCCTCTCTGATAATATTTATTGCTTTATGTAGTGCATCAGTGGTTGAGCGTTGCTCCTTAAAACCGTACTGATGATCACTGCATGCAGAAGTCTTTTGCATGTGGTGTGTTAGACGTTTCGCTATTAATTTTTCTAGTATTTTACCGAAAACGTTTATCAGTCCAATAGGCCGATAGGAAGATATACAGTTGTAATTGTCTTTATTAGGTTTAGGTATTGTTTTTATGTAGGCGCATTTCCAGGCAGTGGGAAAGTAATTAGTCGTAAGGCATCTTTTATATATTTTAGTCATTAATTCGGGATATATCTCTGTGAAATGTTTGCAGATATCTGCGGTTAAGTGGTCTAAGCCTGGAGCTTTTTTAGGTGACATATATTTAATTGCTTCTTTAATTTCAGCGATAGTAAATGGCTTTTCATTATTATCTACGTATTGGTTATTGTTAACTTGAGTGTATTTTCGGACCAGAGTGTGGCAGGGTGTGTCTTCACTTGAGTCGTCATCGGGGAAGAATTTGGTGGTAAGTTTCTCCGCTGTGTCAATCGCAGAAGTTGTGTAACGGTCTCCTTCAATTCTTAACGTGGCAGGCGGTAGCGGCGGGGGTTTGCATTTAAGGAGCCTGTTAGTGACTGACCAGACGTCGTCTTTCCCTTGCTTATTGCAGAACTCTCTGAAGGCTTTGGTGGATGTATCTCGCATTTTTTGGGCGTATTCATCACGGGCCTCATTGAGTTCTGCAATAATCCCAGTCAAGTCCTTATTTCCCCTTTTCAAATCCTGTAATCGGTGGTGCAAATGTATTACCTTTTTCTTTAATATAGTCAATTCTGGGGTCCACCAAGGTATTCTTGTTAAAGGCGTATTTCTCCTAAAAACATTGTTACATGTATTAGTAATGACATTGGTTATGCTGCTTATATATGTATCTAATTGATTAGGGTTTAAGTTATCAATGTCAGTAGTGTCATAGCCAGATGTAGTTATATTTTCTTTTAAGATGGTTTCGAATTCATTCCAATCGGCCTGACTAGTGTTATATTTAAAAGTGGTTGTAGATGTTTTCTTTTTGACCTTATTACTGTTAAGATTTATTTTAAATTGGATGGCATGGTGATCTGAGGAGGGTGTGATAGCATGGTTAACTTTCCATTCTTCAATTTTATCTGCGAAAGTTGCAGAAACCATAGTTAGATCGATCACTGATGTTCTTATTCTGCTATGTGTTGTTGCTTCAAAAGTAGGTTCTGCGCCGAAGTTGCATGTAACAAAGTCGTTATTTAGAGCAATGTCATAAATAAGCCTGCCTCTGTCATTGTTCTTTGCTGAGCCCCATGATGTGTGCCACCCATTTAAGTCACCACAGACAATATGCATTTGGTTTTTATAAAGTTGAATGATGTTTTCCAAATTCTTCAATGTATGTAAGGGATCTTCTTTAGGCTCTACATATACAGATGTTAGATATATTTTTTGGTTGTTCCTCAGGCATAACTGTATGGTGACTAAGTTTGTGGTTATATGCTGCGTCATTGCAAGGCATGTACCCAGTTTACGTTTTACTGCAATACATGCCTTGGTTGGATTGGTGCTTGTCATGTCGGATTGTTGAAATAGGTCATAATCAGTTACTGGTTTCATTTTAGTGCCTCTACCAACGTATGGTTCAGTGATAAAAATTATGTCGTATTTGTCCTCTAATGCGCATCGTACTATTTCCTCAGAAGCATGCTGATTACGGGCTAAGTTTGCTTGCACAACAGAAAGGGTGTTATTATCACATGCAAGTCTAGGTGTATTATAACGACGGAGCATATTGGGTCGTCCAGTGTCATTCTGTGAATTATTTAATCTTTGATGTTGCATCTGGCTGCCCTTAGCAATACTGGACCGATAGCCGAGCTATCCGGTCCCACTTCTGCCATTCTGGGCAGTCAGTGCTATACGCTGGATGATCGTGTACTACGCCCTGTTTTTTACAGTTGGCGCAGCAGGGTGATGCGTTCGGCCTTTGTGGACAACTGCGTGTGTCATGGTCTAGAGTGCAGTAGCCGCAGACGTTTTTGTTTAGGCAGTTTGGTGCCCTGTGGCCGTACTCCTGGCATCGGAAACATTGTACAATGGGTGACTGATCATACACCGGTATAATCTGGTACCCAATTCGGATCTTACGGTCTTTGAGAGTGGCCCACATTGAGGGGCTAACTTCGATGACCAAATTATTGGTCGCGGTGGTTCTACCCCTATTTCGTCGAACAACTCTGACCTGCCGTTCTGCCTGTGGGATATTACCTATCAGACTCTCATTTTGTTTCACTACGGCCTCTGCCACTTTCTCATTTGTTACATCAGGTGTAACACCTATGAGTCGTAGCAGGGGTTTACGCAGTTGTGGAGTAGTCACTGTGAGTCTCTCGGTGTGCGTTTTCACAGCTTCGGCGTACTTTGCGCGGTCCTTTTCTGAGTTGCATATTACGGCAACTTTCTGTTGTTTAGTGACACGAACATTGTTAACTTCTATGCCCATCTCCACAACATCAACCTTATTTTTTATCTCCTTTACTATTTCCTCTCCGTTATGTCTGGGATCAATTGACTCTATCATTACGGTGTATCTCGCCCGGGTGGTAGAGTCAATTGGCCCAGGTGCAGTTTCCGTACGTAGCCCCTGCGCGCGCCTCCTCCTATCTTTCTTTGAGAGGACCGGAGTGAAATCTCCCTCTCCATCCTCTACCATAATCTCGTCATTGAAATTGGATGTGACGGGGCATTGCTTCTGACTTGAAGTACGACTTCTGTCTGTGTGTTCGTGTTTGCGGAGATTATGTAAAATTGTTTTTATCTCTCCAAGTTCTTGTTGAACGGTGTCTTTGATGAGTTGGGCCATTTCTGTTCTTTTCGGCAGCTCACAAAGTCTTTGTGAAATGCCGGTCAGGGACTCTGTAACTTCAGTCATGCATGTCCTGTTCAGCCCTTCACTGATTTCTGCACTTATGGCCGGTATTGTTGTGTGACTATCTGACATCCTAAACTGAGTCCGTGCGGGTGGAGGACTTCTGGCCTCCTCAAGCACCTGCCTGATTTCTCTAATTTTTGAGGGTTGCACATCGTATTTCAGGATGTGTCGACCTTTATCTAGGGCCTTTATTATTTCAAAGGATGCTCTGGTGATAGCGTCCTTGTTGGCTCTATTGACGCTTTTCTCCTCGTTAACCGCCTTTTCAGTAAATTTGGCTAAGTGACCAACTACGGAGAAAAACGAGTCAATGTCGGTGATATCGGATGCATATGCACCGATTTCAACCACGTCTTCGGGCTTAAGTTTTTTAGAGGTCTTTACTTTAGCTTTCGTGGTCTGTGCCGGGTTTTGCGATTGCGTCTGAAGCTGCGATTGCGTCTGAAGCTGCGACTGTGGCTGCGGCTGCGATTGTAGTTGCGATTGCAGCCGCTGCTGCTGCTGCGGTTTGGTCTGTATGTCTCGCAGATAAGCAAACACATCGTTCTGGCTGTGGTCAGACCGATCTTTCGGTGTCGTGGTTTCTTTATTTAAAATTACCGGTGTTTCTTGGCTGAGTTGAAGTGGCTCCATATCGCCGGAGCTGTCGATGTTAAAAGCGACCGCGGGCCTATGAGTGCTGGTGAGCTTTTTGTTTGTTTCTGTCGCTGTCGCTACTGCATGTCCAAGCGTGAAGGTCGCGTCCATAACGTGAGTATTCAGCTTTGGCAGGTCCATATCAATGAGACTTACTTCGCTTGTATTCGCTACAGCGGGTTCTTGCTCATCGATGTGTTCAGTCTCCGATTGCTCTTGAGAAGCCTGCTGCTGGTTCTGAGAAGCCAGCGGCTGCCCCTGGTGAGCATCCTGCTGTTGTTCCTGCTCATCATTCTGGTGCTCTGGTTTAGCAGGGCGCAGGCGGTTTTTAACTGGTGAACGGGGAACCATTTTCAATTATTAATATTTTCTAAAGTACACAAGTAATCGCTATAAAACTTATAATATAAAATACACAGATTAACTACTACATACGATGCTAATTTTTGATTTTTAGAGCAATTAATGGCAAAGAAATAAAGAAATTACGATTAAATTTTAATATTAGGTGAAAGGTTGATTTTATAGGACAACAAAGAGTTTACGAGAAAAGTTCAAAAAAACGAAATTGAAAAACTAAAAGATCTAACACATAAAATAATAAAAAGAGAAATCTACCAGGTAGAAATAGAGAAAAAAAATATTTAAAGTGGATTGCCGCGATAATTCCTGCAGGCACCGTAAAATAGCGAAGAAATTAAGAAATTAAACTATAAAGTTGTATAAAAGCTACTATTTATTATTAAACTGTTTTAAAGGAATACCAAAGCGCAATTTTATAAAGAAAGAAAATTATTAAAAAGTTGAAAATCGACTGAGAATTGAATTTTTGAAAATTTGAAAAATTTGAAGAACACTAAAAAATTAATATCTCGGTAACCAGAAGGGCTAAGGAAATAAAAGTGGTACCAAAAAATAGGGCTTAGTTAGCTTTAAAATTATATTGAGTTTGAAAATTTTAAGATAAGTTTCGTTGAACAAATAATTGAAAAATGTGTAAAAGTTAGGTCAGAAGACGACGGAAGTGAACTTAGAAGTTATTAGAAGAACTGTAAGAGATACGAAGTTGTAAATAAGACAAGAATAGATGGGAAAAATTCACTCTACTAGATAAAATAAAAACTAGAAATATCTATCGGATGGATACAGAGATATTAATGTAAATGTAGATTGCCTGTAGGTTTTTGGCAGGTGCAATTAAAAAGTATAGAAAGTTGAATATTTCTAAGTGTAGTTGTATAAGAAGAGTCTATTTTTAGAATGCAGTTATTTAGGAATTACAAAAAGTGATTTTTATGAACAGGAAAAATTATGAAAAGTTGAAAAATGGCTGACATATGAATTTTTGAAAAAGTAAGATTTTGAAAAGAGATTAAAATTGGAATATTTATGGAACTAGAAGGACTATGAAAATGAGTAATATATCAAAAAATCGGGCTCATCGAGTACTAAAATTGTGCTAAAAATGAATTAATTCGGGTACTATTTGGTCACTTTTAAAAGAGCTTGGTTAGGTTCGGTTAGGTTAGGTTAGGTTAGGTTAGGTTAGGTTAGGTTAGGTTAGGTTAGGTTAGGTTAGGTTAGGTTAGGTTAGGTTAGGTTAGGTTAGGTTAGGTTAGGTTAGGTTAGGTTAGGTTAGGTTTTTTTTTTTTTTTTTTTTTTTTTTTTTTTTTTTTTTTTTTTTTTTTTTTTTTTTTTTTTTTTTTCCTATGCTTCTACCTCCAACATGATCGGAGCCTGTATTTTCTGGTTTCTCTTTCATGCCAGTTCTCGCTTATTTGCTTCTCGCACTTTCATTCTACATACAATTCTTTCTTGCATTCATCATCTTTCGTACTTTTTTTGTGGGTGGGATTCCCACCTATATCTCTATCTCTATCTATACTATATATATTCTATTTATTTATTTATTTTCATTTCTCATGAGATTCGGGATGGGTGGGTGAATCAATTTCAACACATATCTTTTATTGTTTTACAGTTTTGTCACATTTCTTACATCTATTTCCCTTAAACTATATTTATTACATGTTCTTAGTACTATTTTTTATTGCATTATATAAAGTTTTATGCTTAACATTAATATAATCATTATATTATGTAAACATAATTTATGAGCTCTCGTTTCGTTTTGCTACTTGTTTACAAATTTTTTCACAATAGTTTAAGAATTCCTCTCTGTTAGCTGATGTTATTAACTCTTTCATATTTGCTAGTTTTAAGTTTAAGTTTAATTTCATTTCCAGGTCAAACCGCATTTGGTCATGGACAGGACACTCCAGCAAGATATGCGGCACCGTCTCCCTGACTGCGGGGTCACATATGCACGACGGGCTCTCTTTACATTTAAATCGATGTAGGTATTCCGAGAACCCGCCGTGGCCCGTCATCAGTTGGGTTCTTATACCTGTTGGCTGTATTTTCCGTACCATTTTGTAGGCATTTACTGCGTCCGGGAAAAATAATTTTGTTCCAGAGGCGGTGTCGCTATCGACATATCTCCGGTTCCATTCCTCAATCGTTGCCGTTCGAATGGCTCGCTTTACGAATGAAACCGGACACCTGTCGTAATTTGGTTTTCGCTTTGACCCAACGGCGGCCTCCTTTGCCAACACATCCGCCCTCTCGTTCCCTTCCAGTCCGGCGTGAGCCTTTATCCAGTGCAAGGTTACCATTTTGCCCTGCCGGGATGAGGTTCGAAGGTTATCCCTGGCTTCTACTGCTAGAGGGTGGAAACATTTTCGATTTTGGATTGTTTGGAGGGCCGCCATTGAGTCACTGTAAATTCCAAATGTCTTTTTCCTGCTCGCTGTGATCTCTCTCGTAGCTTTGCACAGCGCCAAGAGCTCAGCCTGGTAGACTGTGCATTGTTCGGAGAGAGCAAGTTTGTGGGCTTTGATCTCAGTTTCGCCTTTCCATATGGATAACGCGGCCCCAACCTTGCCCCCAATCTTGCTCCCATCCGTAAAGATGCGAACTTGGTAATTACTGTAGCTGTCTACTTGTTGTTGGTCTACCAGACTTATGACTTCCAGGTCGCTGTGCTCAGCCGGGTGGGGTGCTTCCATGGCCGAAGACATCCGTTCTACCTCCCGATCCAGCAGTGCCGACTGGGGCACTCCTTTCTTTGCCTCGTACAAAGAAGCCGCCTCTTGAACTCTGAGGTCTAATGGGAGCATCCCAGCGAGCAGCAGTGCTGAGTTTAATGAGACTGTTCTATATGCCTTGCATATCTTTTGGGCAAAACCTCTTTGTACGGTGTTAAGCTGTTTTATCACTCCCAGTTTTTTGGCGGCGGGTGCCCACGCGCTTGCGGCATATAGAACGACCGGCTCCACTGCCGCCGTGTAAATAGTGCGGATGACCTCCGGGTGCAACCCCCAGCTTACACGGGCCGTCCGGGCCAACTTTTTATACATATTAAGAGCCTTCCTACAGACGCCCGCCACATGCTGGTTGAATGTTAGCTTGTGGTCGATGGTGAGGCCCAGTATTTTTATTTCGTTTGACATGGCTATGTTCACCCCGCCCATGCTCAGGCGTGGTGCATCGAATTTTAGTTTTCTAGTAATTACCATTGCGCATGTTTTGTGTGGAGCAAATTTCAGTTTGTGGTCGATGCCCCACGTCCGAACATGTTCGAGGGTCGCATTTGCCTGCGTTTCTATGTCTAGGGCCGTGTCGCCATCGAAAATCAACACCACATCATCCGCGAACGCCTGGCAGAAGACTCCGTTCTGCTCCAGTTTTCTCAGCAGAGGGTCCAGGAGGAGATTCCACAGAATGGGTCCCCCTATGGATCCCTGGACACACCCCTTGTTTGTGCCTTTGTTATATTCTTGTCCAGCGTATCTCACTGTTACTTTCCTATTTTCTAGATAGCTGTCGATGGTCCGTCTCAAGTTCATCGGGCAGTCTTCTTCTGACAGTCTCGTTTTTATGGCAGGCCACCATGCGCTGTCGAAGGCTCCCTCTATATCCAGTGATATCATGGTAAGCAGCTTTCTTGCTTTTAATTTACCTTGTATGTGCTGCATCAGGTCATAGAGGGAGTCTTCGGTGCTTCTTTGGGGCATAAAACCGTACTGCTTAGGACTGATTTTTGGTAGTATATGGTGCTTGAGGCGGGCCACCAACATCTTCTCATATATCTTGCCCAAGACAGGCAAAAGCCCAATCGGCCTGTAAGATTTGGGCAAAGTATAGGACTCCTTACCGGGTTTTTTGAGTACTACCACTGTGGCCTCTTTCCATATCTTTGGAAAGTAATAGTGTTCGAGGCACTTATTTAACAGTGCCAGGAAGAAGTCGGGACTACATTTTATGGCTTGGACGCATATGTCGGCGGTGAAGCCGTCGGATCCTGGTGCCTTTTTTGGGTTAAATGACCTCATCGTCGCATTAAGCTCGCTCTGCGTAAACGGGGGGTCATGTTTTTCATCATGATGCCTCACGTTTACTTTTTGCGCTAAGTCTCTGATGCGACGATGGTTCATCGTATCCTCTTTTTCGCTGTCATCGGGATAAAAGGTTCTGGCTAGTAACTCCACCGATCCTCGTTCATCCAACGTTTCTCCCTCGTTCTGTAACAGCTGGTCTTCCTCTCGCTTAGTAATTCTTCCCATCACCCTATATATCCCCTCCCACACTCCCTCCCGATCCTGCTTACAGCAAAACTCCTTCCAACTCTCCGTCTGTGCAATTCGTACAGCATTATCATATTCTTCTTTTTCTTTCAGGTAGAGGTCGATCACCATTGCTCTCCGGATGGGCGCGGCATTGCGAATTCTGCGCTTTTTGGTGGCTACGCTTCTTTTCTTCTCTGCAAGTTCCTGGGACCACCATGGCAAGGTGAGTGTGTTTGCGTTCTTTTTGTTTGGTATAGTACTTTTACATGTGTTCGTAATGGCTTGTGTGTAATTGTTTAATATTTCGTCTATTTGTTCTGTGTTGTGTACATTTTCCAGGTGTTGTGTAGTGAGTAGAGTGTCTTGCAAAGCTTGGGTCAGTTTCCCATGAAACTGCTCCCAGTTTGCTTTTCTCGTGTTATAAATGCGTGTTGTTCTGTGTATGTTAGTTCCTTTCGATGGTTTTAGGTTTATTTTAAAAGTAATACCGTTGTGGTCTGAACTTGTAAGGCCTTCGTTCACTTGCCAGTTTTCGACTAATTCGAGCGTATCAACAGAGCAAAATGTTACGTCCACATAGCTGCTGTACCTTTTTCCACCTCTTATTGTATCAAATGTTGGAGTTGTACCTGTATTCAGGATCTGGAGTTCTAGTTCCTCTAGCAGTCCACTCAGCTCTTTCCCTCTCTCGTCTTCGATTTGGCTTCCCCACCAGGTACTTTTGGCATTGAAATCGCCTCCAGCGATGATCTTTACCTGACCCATCTCCTTATGCACTTTTTTGAGGTGTTCAAGGTATTCCACCATGGGTTTATCAGGCTCGAAGTACAGGGACACCATCACTATTGTCCAGGCTATTGTTCGGGCTTTCACCACTACGATGTTCTTTGTGGTGAGGTCAGGGTATTGTGTGACGTCGAGATCATCATCGAAGATCATGACCGCCGCTTTCACAGGTCCCTCTTCCACTTTTTTGTCTTGAAAGATCCTAACCCCTGGATATCCCTGCACCTCTCCTTCCTTCCCCACATAGGGCTCCTGAATCATCGCGATGGCCGTTTTGCGCTTTTTGGCTTCCAGCAAGAGTTCGGTAGTAGCCAGTTTGCTGCGCTGGAGGTTTGCCTGCATACATTGGTATCCTTTGTTCTCCGGGGCCACCTTAGCAGTACGCCACGGATGCCCGGGCTAATGTGTCCCACTTTCTCCTGACTGGGCACTCATTGCTAAATGCATCGTGGGCGCAGTTTTCCATTTTGGCCCGAGTACAATTTATGCACGCTGCTGCTTCTCCTGTGAGTTTTTCCGGGCATGCTTCTCTTAAGTGCGGTCCACCGCAGTGGCCGCACAGGTCTGCTGGCTCTTTGCAGAATCGCCGACTGTGGCCATAGCCCAGGCAGCGCGTGCATTGCACTAGGGGGCTCTGGTCCTCTACGCGGATACTCTGGAGATCTATCCTCAGGCGCTTTCCTTCAAGTGCTCTGTTCCAAATTGTGGGGGATACCCTTAGAACGACGTGGCAAGTTAGTGGATTTCTTGCTTTTCTGCGGTATTTGATCTCCAGGTGTCTTTCCTCTTCGTCGAGGCCATGGAAAACATCCCGATTCTGATTTTGGAGGGCCCTTATTATGTCTTCGTCGCTATTTATCTGTAGCACGTCTCTCATTATCAGAAGCGGGTTTTTGTTTTTCACTTCCTCGACGTTGAGGTCGACTCCCTGGCTCTCCATCCTTTCTCGGAATTTGTCCCTCTCTCCTTTGGTCCCGAATCCCATAAGTACCTTTCTGTCCTTCGCCTTTCTTACCCTTTCCACCTTTATCCATCCCTCCTTGGCGTCAGCCGCTTTTCTTACTCTGTCCAGGACCTCCTCACCTGTTTCAGTTTCGTTTTTGGAGGTGATGACAACGGTGTGTAAGGTGCCTCTTACTTCCGGTCTGACTTTAGGGACCGCACTGGGCGGTCCCGCTGTCACGCCGGCATATGTCGCCGTTGTCACCATCCTTTCGAGGGTCTCCTGTTGAGTCTTCACCGAGGCCTTCAGCTCATCCATTTTACTATTGTTTTCTTTGATGAGCCTGGTTTGCTCTTCCAGTTTTAACAGGAAGGTGTCGGTGTCTGCCACGGCCAAGTTATTTGTGGCCTCTTTGTTGTCCTCGGGCATCTCCCTGTTTGCTACTAGTTTCCCTTTACTTGTATCGGCATCGGCCTCCTTTTTTGCCCCGGTTTCAGCTTCCTTCACGAGCTGGTACAGCCGGTCCAGGGCCACCAAGACGTCGTTTTTGATTGACGTTTTGACATTTTTCCCATCTTTTATGCTTTTGGTCGCCATGTCGTGGAGGACCCGGGCCTCTGCCGTCCTGCTCGAGTAGACCTTTTTTGTTTTTGTAGGTGCGACGGTATGCTTTTTCGCTGGTG
This sequence comes from Cydia fagiglandana, assembly GCF_963556715.1. Taxonomy (NCBI): domain Eukaryota; kingdom Metazoa; phylum Arthropoda; class Insecta; order Lepidoptera; family Tortricidae; genus Cydia; species Cydia fagiglandana. The sequence continues at coordinate 21,368 of NC_085941.1, read as the reverse complement.
ATATAGTTATCGTATTTTGCCTTTTCGGGCCTAAGGTGGCTGTGGTTATAGTTGTAACCTTGTTCTCCTGTGCCAGAGCTTCGTTTTGCTTTGCCTGGCCGGCCTGCATTGTTGTACTGGCATTGGGGGCTTGAGTGGGGCCATTTTCACTGCTGCTCGCTGCTTCCCACTCCCCTATGCTCCGTCTCACGCTCTTCTCCGGGGTTTTTTGTTTGGGGGGAGCTGAGTCCCCCGTCTGTTTGACCGGGCTTCTACCGAGGATCATGTCGAGGTATTTGTGTCAGTCAATAGGGACCAACCCAATATACTTAATCTTACTACACTCTACACTCAAAGTATAGTTGTCAACTAATTGTTTTCCGCCTCTGTAAAAGGGGGGCGGCGCTCTGGTAATTTTACTTACCGTCAGTGTAGATTAAAAGAGAAAATAAGTAAAAATAAAAAGAAAATTAAAAATGTAGAGTCAAAATTTTTGTTTTACAGGTGTAGAGTCGCAGACTCTACTATCAAATTAAACTACTACGACTGTATGTATAAACACAGAAATCACTTAAATCTAAGATATAACTAATTTTTACAAAAAATTTTTGAGCTCTACCTAGAGCCAAATTTCTATGCTCAAGAGGTAGCTCTCCCCGAGCCCTTTCCAGCGATACCAAACACGGCTATCCTAGTCCCAGGAGTTCCCGAGCAGAAGCGATTTAAAGTTTCTGGTATCGGTCTCCAGAACCGGTTTCAAATCAGGTATCTTACTGTAACTCGGGAACCGATGGCCCAATTTTGCCGTGCTTGGGCTCGTTTTACTGTGCTCGACGAGCTCTATCCCCTGGGCTAACTTTCAGGACTAAAAATTTTTTGAAAATTTTTTATTCCTGAAAGTTCTGAAGAATTCTGGAGTGTGAGTACCTACACAGAGGAGGTCGTGCCTGTACCCCTGCAAAAAACCCCGGTCCTCTACGACTTACCGTTTGGGAGATATCTTGGTTTGAGTCTTTCCAAGATGGCGGCGAGAACTGTCAAAGTTCAACTTTGACCGCTGATATCTCCCGTTCCCGGGGTCGCAGAAAACCCGGATTTTGGGCTGGTACGCTAATCTTAACCTATACTGTCGCGTGAGACCACTTTCAGGCCTCAAAAATTTTCAGGAACTTTCGGACTCAAAAACGCCCGAAATTTCCTGAAAAGAGTTGAAGGTGGTGGATGTGCCTGCTCTATCCTCCAGGAAAGAAACCGCGAGTCTCCAGGCCCCCGGGTTGCCGAGATATTGCAGCTCGAAAAACGGCAAGATGGCCGCCGAACTGTCAAACTTGATGTTTGAGGGCCAATATCTCGGGAACCAGTGGCCGGAGAGATTTCGGGTTTTCTTCCCTGCTATTTTCCTTATCCCCTCTGTCAAATAAAAGTGGTCCCAACACTTAGAAAATTTTTTCAGGATTTTCACCTGAAACCAGGGAAAGTTGGTTTCTGTCCTAAAGTTAATACCTGAGGTGAAAATCCGAACTTTCTACGACAAGCGGTTACCGAGAAATTACAATTTGAAATTTGATACCCGAAAAAACAAAATGGCGATTTTTCGGTTTCCGGTCGATTTCAATGCTACGGGGTCCGCGTTTCCGCTTTCCCGGGGTGAAATACCTGTTCTATATCTAAACTAAGTGGGAAAAAACTATAATTATTATTAATTTAGAATTTATGGCCAAAAAAGGGTTAAAAATGAATATCTACGGAACCGCTTGACGTAAAATTGCGCAAAAAATTTTAAAATTAATATAAAATACACATCTATCACACACAATAATAAGCTGTAATGGTCCAATACAGAAAATATTCACAATCGGTATTTTTCACAAATTTTGAAAAACTTAAAAGTTTTCTAACTAAAAAGGTCCAGAAAATTCTTAAACTTCGCAGATGTGTTGTCCCAGCTAGCGCGCACCAGATTTTGCTTTAAAAAGTATACAGTCTGACTGAAGTTTCCAAGTTATTTCAATTTGAATTTTGAATTTTAAAAAGTCAATTACTCACTGATGAAAGGTCCAAAAATTTTGTTCTAAATGCCTTAACACTCCAGGTACTAAGCCGCTTCTTTGTGTATTCTCCGATTTTGCCGCACGCCTCTGGATCGCTGACCACGCCACCACGTGGTTTTTGTTTTTTTGGTGATTGTACTTCAGCCGATGATGGTATCGAGGCGCTGAGGATGTCGGCGTGTAGACCTTAATTCGGCGCTTCCGTTGATGTATCGCACTTGTGTGTTGCGATCTCCTATCGCACTGCAGATAGCTTTAAAGTTCAACTTAACCTCACTTTTCACTGTTTTTTGAACTTTGCGGTTTTTTGGGACGTCCGCCACTCACACACTGCAATCCGTCGGATAGCGCGCACTGTTCCACACACGCCGGTTTTTGTTTGGGGCCGATCGGGCTAAAATTGCCACGTCCACGAATTTTTTAGAGCGGAGCTTTTCGAAAACGATGCTGCTACGACGCCCAGTGGCACGTGACTGGGTTAGGTTAGGTTAGGTTAGGTTAGGTTAGGTTAGGTTAGGTTAGGTTAGGTTAGGTTAGGTTAGGTTAGGTTAGGTTAGGTTAGGTTAGGTTAGGTTAGGTTAGGTTAGGTTAGGTTAGGTTAGGTTAGGTTAGGTTAGGTTAGGTTAGGTTAGGTTAGGTTAGGTTAGGTTAGGTTAGGTTAGGTTAGGTTAGGTTAGGTTAGGTTAGGTTAGGTTAGGTTAGGTTAGGTTAGGTTAGGTTAGGTTAGGTTAGGTTAGGTTAGGTTAGGTTAGGTTAGGTTAGGTTAGGTTAGGTTAGGTTAGGTTAGGTTAGGTTAGGTTAGGTTAGGTTAGGTTAGGTTAGGTTAGGTTAGGTTAGGTTAGGTTAGGTTAGGTTAGGTTAGGTTAGGTTAGGTTAGGTTAGGTTAGGTTAGGTTAGGTTAGGTTAGGTTAGGTTAGGTTAGGTTAGGTTAGGTTAGGTTAGGTTAGGTTAGGTTAGGTTAGGTTAGGTTAGGTTAGGTTAGGTTAGGTTAGGTTAGGTTAGGTTAGGTTAGGTTAGGTTAGGTTAGGTTAGGTTAGGTTAGGTTAGGTTAGGTTAGGTTAGGTTAGGTTAGGTTAGGTTAGGTTAGGTTAGGTTAGGTTAGGTTAGGTTAGGTTAGGTTAGGTTAGGTTAGGTTAGGTTAGGTTAGGTTAGGTTAGGTTAGGTTAGGTTAGGTTAGGTTAGGTTAGGTTAGGTTAGGTTAGGTTAGGTTAGGTTAGGTTAGGTTAGGTTAGGTTAGGTTAGGTTAGGTTAGGTTAGGTTAGGTTAGGTTAGGTTAGGTTAGGTTAGGTTAGGTTAGGTTAGGTTAGGTTAGGTTAGGTTAGGTTAGGTTAGGTTAGGTTAGGTTAGGTTAGGTTAGGTTAGGTTAGGTTAGGTTAGGTTAGGTTAGGTTAGGTTAGGTTAGGTTAGGTTAGGTTAGGTTAGGTTAGGTTAGGTTTTTTTTTTTTTTTTTTTTTTTTTTTTTTTTTTTTTTTTTTTTTTTTTTTTTTTTTTTTTTTTTTTTTTTTTTTTCCTTCTACCTCCAACATGATCGGAGCCTGTGTTCGTCTATTTTACTCTTACATACCAGTTCTCGCTTTTCATGCCTCTCGTACTTTCATTCCACATACTTTGTCTTTCTGTCTTTCATCGCCTTTCATATCTTTTCAAGGTGGGAGTTCCTTGCTACAACTACTCTACTAGTTATTTTGGGGTTGTAACTTTAATAAACAACAACTTTTGATTTTTATTTCCAAATTTACAATGCTGGTTTCTTATAGGTATTTAAAACTATAGGCCTACGCTCTTATACTTAGGGTATCACACAAATGGCGCAACGAATTGGCGCACTACACTTAACTGGACTAAGGCACATTAATGGCGCATTACATTGGCGCAGGAAACAGGGACATCAATCTATTACATTTTTCTAACAGTACAAGTTGTGCTTAATTCGGCTATTGTTATTTATGTTATTACTTTACTTAATGTTGTATGCTTATTTTAAAATATACCCATTATATTTAACAAGCATACTTTTAATACCTATTTTCATTTTTATTTATCAGTATACATGTAATCGTTTTCTTTTCTATGGCTAAATAAGTCGCAGTTCTCTCCACCACTGTGTCGCAGATGCGGTTTACGAGTTTCCCCATTTGATCGAGTTCAATAGACCACCATGTCATGTTTTGTGCTTTGCATTTGTATTCTTTTTTGTGTATCACTTGTGTGTTCAACAAAACCTGGTTCAGTTTTCCAAGAAACTGATCCCAGTTTGCATTAACTGTGCTTTGTCTGTTTGTTGTAAAATATCTATTAATTAACTGCAATTTTTGAAGGTATGTTCTAATATTTTTGACAGAGTGGTCCAAGCTCGTAAGTTCTTGGCAGTGGGTCTTTGGGGTGCCTTTAACAGTATGACACGCTCGACCTCGCTATGTCGTCCCACTTCTTCCGCGTCGGGCAGGCCGAACTGAAGGAATTGTGTTCGGTGTCGTCTATGTCGGCCCTCACACAATTCCTACACTTCGGCGGCAACTTCGCGATGTAGTCTTCACATTCGTTGCGCAGGTGGGGACCACCGCAGTGGCTGCATAAGTCCGCCGGTGCAGTGCAGAACCGCCTGCCGTGGCCATAGCCCAGGCAGCGCGTACACTGCACTAGCGGTGTCTGGTCTTCGACCCTTACTCTTTGAAGGTCCACGTGGACGGTTCCCACCTCCATTGCCCTTTTCCAGATTTTTGGTGAGACGCATATTACGACATGACAGGTGTGCGGGTTCCGCGTCCTTCTCCTGTATTTGATCTCTACCTTGCTGTCCTTTATGTCGAGGTCGCGGAAGATGCCCTTATTCTGGTTTCTTAGAGCCCTCTCTATATCCTCATCAGAGTTTATAGAAAGGACGCTCTTCAGGATCAGAAGCGGGTCCTTGTTTTGCGCGTCCTCGACGACTAGGTTCGTTCCCTCTTTCCTTAACCTTTCTTTTATCTTTTCTCTCTCTTCTATAGTCTCCAACCCCATAATAACTTTCCTGTCCTTCGCCTTCCTGACCCTCTCCACCTTTATCCAGCCGTCCTTTGCGTCTACTGCTTTTCTTATTTTGTTTAGGACCTCGTCTCCCGTTTCGAGTTCGTCCGTGGAGGTTACGACCACTGAGTGCAGTGTGCCTCTTCTTGAGGTCGAGGCCGCACCCTGCGTCGTCTTTGGGGACGCCGCCGCTACGCTCGCGTATGTCGCGGTCGTCGCCATCCTTTCTATGGTCTCCTTTTGGGTCTCCATCGAGGCTCTCAGCTCTTCCATTTTCCTGCCGTTCTCTTCTATGAGCTTGGTTTGTTCTTCGAGCTTTAACAGGAAGGTGTCAGTGTCCGCTCCAGCCGAGTTTTTGGAGGTCTGTTCAGTAGAACAGGGTTGCGGTTTCTCCAATCGTTTCTTCTCCTGTTCCACTTCCTTCACCAGCCTGTATAGTTTCTCTATAATCTCATTTACTGAGGCTTTTATTTCTCTTTTTATGTTCCCGGACTTATCCATTTGACTCTTTGCTGTTTCCAGCAGTCGTCTAGCCTCCGCGGTTTTTGGGAACATGGATGGTTTGATCTTCGGGGGCCCAGCCTGTGACTGTTTTTGTGCGCTATTTGTACCCATGCTCGGCGCCGGGAGGGTCGCGGGAGCTGGTTTTGATGTCGCGTCCGTACTCGCGGGCTCCACTAACTGTGGGCTTGGTGACAGGTGGAAGGTCCTGCCCTGCTCCCATTCCCCGATGCTGTTCCTCACTGATGGTCGTGGGTTTATTTTTTCCGGCTTCGTGGGCGACATCGTAGACTCTATTTTCTTTGGGGGAGTCCTGAACATTTAGTTGGAGGTAGTGTCTTATCACTTGAACCCCTGTAAAGGGGGGGTTTAGTGTATTTTAGTCAAAAAACGGACAATAAAATATAAGATAACAATAAACAAGTAAAGGTAGTTTTTCGCCGGTAGGGTCGAAAAAGGTCTGGTTTTGTATTTACTTAGAGTCGCAGACTCTAGTCTCTTAAATCTAAATGTAATGTTGGGAGTCACAGACCCTGTCAGCTGTATTTGGCGCAATGGCGCACTCCATTTGGCGCAAAGGCGCAGCGCAGAAAAGTGGCGCAGTGGCGTTCTTCAGATGGCGCGATTTGTCCAGGATGAGTGTTCCCTGGTTTGTTTCTTCGTGCGTAGAATTGGAGTCAAGATGGCGCACGTCAGCCGGCGCAGTGGTGCAGCGGCGCACGGCGCAAAGCTGTTGGCGCAGCGGCGCGCGGCCCGATGGCGCAGTGGCGCAGCGGCACACGGCGCAGTGGCGCAGCGGTGAGTGGCGCAGCGGCGCGCGGCGCAGTGGCGTGGCGCAAACACTTAGAATGTTTCCCGCTGGCGCACACGAATGGCGCAATTTAGGTCGTACCGTGGCGCACTGCACTTTGTGTATGTTTCCCTGGCGCACACGATTGGCGCAAATTTGTATGAACCGCGGCGCGAAACTATTTTCCACTGGCGCACGCCAATGGCGCAATTTTGTTAGCACCGTGGCGCACACTTCACTGAAGTTTTATATTTCCGTGGCGCACACGAATGGCGCATTACTATGGCGCAAAGTGGCGGAGCGTGGCGCAGTTCGACCGTCCCGGACCACGGCTGGCGCGCGACTGGTTAGGTTAGGTTAGGTTAGGTTAGGTTAGGTTAGGTTAGGTTAGGTTAGGTTAGGTTAGGTTAGGTTAGGTTAGGTTAGGTTAGGTTAGGTTAGGTTAGGTTAGGTTAGGTTAGGTTAGGTTAGGTTAGGTTAGGTTAGGTTAGGTTAGGTTAGGTTAGGTTAGGTTAGGTTAGGTTAGGTTAGGTTAGGTTAGGTTAGGTTAGGTTAGGTTAGGTTAGGTTAGGTTAGGTTAGGTTAGGTTAGGTTAGGTTAGGTTAGGTTAGGTTAGGTTAGGTTAGGTTAGGTTAGGTTAGGTTAGGTTAGGTTAGGTTAGGTTAGGTTAGGTTAGGTTAGGTTAGGTTAGGTTAGGTTAGGTTAGGTTAGGTTAGGTTAGGTTAGGTTAGGTTAGGTTAGGTTAGGTTAGGTTAGGTTAGGTTAGGTTAGGTTAGGTTAGGTTAGGTTAGGTTAGGTTAGGTTAGGTTAGGTTAGGTTAGGTTAGGTTAGGTTAGGTTAGGTTAGGTTAGGTTAGGTTAGGTTAGGTTAGGTTAGGTTAGGTTAGGTTAGGTTAGGTTAGGTTAGGTTAGGTTAGGTTAGGTTAGGTTAGGTTAGGTTAGGTTAGGTTAGGTTAGGTTAGGTTAGGTTAGGTTAGGTTAGGTTAGGTTAGGTTAGGTTAGGTTAGGTTAGGTTAGGTTAGGTTAGGTTAGGTTAGGTTAGGTTAGGTTAGGTTAGGTTAGGTTAGGTTAGGTTAGGTTAGGTTAGGTTAGGTTAGGTTAGGTTAGGTTAGGTTAGGTTAGGTTAGGTTAGGTTAGGTTAGGTTAGGTTAGGTTAGGTTAGGTTAGGTTAGGTTAGGTTAGGTTAGGTTAGGTTAGGTTAGGTTAGGTTAGGTTAGGTTAGGTTAGGTTAGGTTAGGTTAGGTTAGGTTAGGTTAGGTTAGGTTAGGTTAGGTTAGGTTAGGTTAGGTTAGGTTAGGTTAGGTTAGGTTAGGTTAGGTTAGGTTAGGTTAGGTTAGGTTAGGTTAGGTTAGGTTAGGTTAGGTTAGGTTAGGTTAGGTTAGGTTAGGTTAGGTTAGGTTAGGTTAGGTTAGGTTAGGTTAGGTTAGGTTAGGTTAGGTTAGGTTAGGTTAGGTTAGGTTAGGTTAGGTTAGGTTAGGTTAGGTTAGGTTAGGTTAGGTTAGGTTAGGTTAGGTTAGGTTAGGTTAGGTTAGGTTAGGTTAGGTTAGGTTAGGTTAGGTTAGGTTAGGTTAGGTTAGGTTAGGTTAGGTTAGGTTAGGTTAGGTTAGGTTAGGTTAGGTTAGGTTAGGTTAGGTTAGGTTAGGTTAGGTGGTAGGTTAGGTTAGGTTAGGTTAGGTTAGGTTAGGTTAGGTTAGGTTAGGTTAGGTTAGGTTAGGTTAGGTTAGGTTAGGTTAGGTTAGGTTAGGTTAGGTTAGGTTAGGTTAGGTTAGGTTAGGTTAGGTTAGGTTAGGTTAGGTTAGGTTAGGTTAGGTTAGGTTAGGTTAGGTTAGGTTAGGTTAGGTTAGGTTAGGTTAGGTTAGGTTAGGTTAGGTTAGGTTAGGTTAGGTTAGGTTAGGTTAGGTTAGGTTAGGTTAGGTTAGGTTAGGTTAGGTTAGGTTAGGTTAGGTTAGGTTAGGTTAGGTTAGGTTAGGTTAGGTTAGGTTAGGTTAGGTTAGGTTAGGTTAGGTTAGGTTAGGTTAGGTTAGGTTAGGTTAGGTTAGGTTAGGTTAGGTTAGGTTAGGTTAGGTTAGGTTAGGTTAGGTTAGGTTAGGTTAGGTTAGGTTAGGTTAGGTTAGGTTAGGTTAGGTTAGGTTAGGTTAGGTTAGGTTAGGTTAGGTTAGGTTAGGTTAGGTTAGGTTAGGTTAGGTTAGGTTAGGTTAGGTTAGGTTAGGTTAGGTTAGGTTAGGTTAGGTTAGGTTAGGTTAGGTTAGGTTAGGTTAGGTTAGGTTAGGTTAGGTTAGGTTAGGTTAGGTTAGGTTAGGTTAGGTTAGGTTAGGTTAGGTTAGGTTAGGTTAGGTTAGGTTAGGTTAGGTTAGGTTAGGTTAGGTTAGGTTAGGTTAGGTTAGGTTAGGTTAGGTTAGGTTAGGTTAGGTTAGGTTAGGTTAGGTTAGGTTAGGTTAGGTTAGGTTAGGTTAGGTTAGGTTAGGTTAGGTTAGGTTAGGTTAGGTTAGGTTAGGTTAGGTTAGGTTAGGTTAGGTTAGGTTAGGTTAGGTTAGGTTAGGTT